>NC_071390.1:125414150-126664150 GCF_022682495.2 Desmodus rotundus | reverse complement strand
CAAGTAGGCCTATGTGAAGTTCAAACCCAAGATGATCTGAATAATACTATGTTCTAGCTGCTTACACAGCTCAAATTTTCCACAATATGATTGACTCAAAGCAAACAAGATTCGCATTTCAAACTTAGAAGTTACATTCCTTTTAAAGTACATTTACTCAGTTACTTTTATAAGACAGAGACTGATTTGTTCTGCCCAATGTCCCTGTTATACAGTGTGGAAAAACTGTTACTTAAGGTAACTACCATTTATTGAATTTCTATTTTCTGCAAGATGCTTTATATATACCCTATCAAATCCTCACAAGAATCCTGCAAAATAGATACTGATAACTCCTCTTTACATACAAGGGAACCAAAGTTAAGCCAAGTGACTGGCCAAGATTGCACAATTAGTGAGTGGCAGATCTGGGACTCCAAGCTGCTTCTGTTTAGATGCCCCAAAGTCCATGTTTTCTTCTATACTTTGCAACTATCAGCTTTCAAACTTTATACCTTAATGCTTCACAAACCTTAGTCACTTTTATACATTTAGCTCAGGTTTTTAATAAGGGGACATTTTCTGAGAAACTGAGAACTCAGCATGGATCTTTCCTGCTATGTGCAATCATTTCTGAATACGGTATAAATCATAGTCTTATTCTTAAAATATCACTGCAAATACACAGATGCCTCAACAATAGGTCTAGCTTCAGTTTTTTTTTTAACGTCATAAAAAGGGTTCCATGTTCTTTCTACCCTTCTAAAGCCTTTCACTCAACATCGTGTTTTCTAAGACTCATCTACACTGTAGTGTGGCCACTGTAGTTTTACCCTTTTGTTACTGTATTATAAGGTCATTATAAGGTAATGTTTCACTGTATATATAAACAATTTTCCGATTCTTTTCCATGCTGGTGAGCATTTGGGTTATTTCTAATTTTTTCATTTTACATTATATTATTTAGATACTTTTCAGAAATAGATTTCTGTTTTTTTTTAAAGATTTTATTTATGTATTTTTAGAGAGGGGAAGGGAGGAAGAAAGAGGGGGAGAGAAACATCAATCACTTGCCTCTCATGAGCCCCCAACTGGGGGCCTGGCCTGCAACCCAGGCATGTGCCCTGACCAGGAATTGAATCTGTGACCTTTTGGTTTGCAGGCCCACGCTCAATGCACTGAGCCACACCTGCCAGGGCAGAAATAGATTTCTTGCAGGTATGCCAGTTTGTCCTAACAGGTCTGAAGAGACCGTTTTGCTAATTTCTTTTATAATAGCTGTCTCCTATTACCTAGTTCCTATTCTGCACATAATAGTGCTTCTTAAAATTTGTTGACTTGTGCAATTAAATCAGTTTGTAAATCTCACAAGTTATGTTTCCCAAGGCTTTCTGAATCACAGTTTTAAAATTTAAGAAAAACCTCATCTCCTCTCCTCTGATTTCTCTAGTTGCTATTAGCAAAAATGGATTTCCTTGATAACGTATCAAGATAATGACAACTGACATTGGTGGAAAGCCCAGATGTTTTGTTAAATTATAAGATTATTCAATGGAATGATGGTTTGTTTACTTGCTCCAGTCCTCCCTCCCTCTTCCTTCCTTCTTTCAGACAGAAATCTATTATGTTAACCTCTGATGCTACTAATATTTCTACAGTTTAGGGTTACACACTTGGCAGACTAGTACTACTGTGTGGATATTAACCAAGGATGGTAAAAAGTACTTGAAAATGATTACAACTGAGAATCTGAGTTACTATTTTGTTAAAACAAACACCACCAGGAGTATTACAATGCATAATCATTTTAGTTGTTAAAATTAACCAGAATACTAGAAATAACTCCTACTTAATAAATAAAGCTTATTTCAAGGCTAAATGGCAGTAGACAATGATTTAAAGACATCAATCTACCAACAACTTAGTACATAATCTTGGAAAATTTGTCCTCTTGTCTTAATTTACTCAGCTATAGTATGAAAGTAGATAACTCACTTCACAGAGACTGTAGGCTCCAGAAGAACTTTGCTTGCTTTGCACACCATTGCACATCTGCTTAAAATAGTACCTACCAAGTACTAGAGTCTCAATACTTACTGGTGTAGACATGTACCTCTAAAGTACTCCTTATTCCTGAAGTGGAATATTTCCACCCTCCTCTTTCACTTCAACCATGAAAACCCCCAAGTCCTATAAAATTAAGCTATATTTATGCTCCAATGGACAGGTCACTCTGACACAGTCTGCATTCTTTTGTACCTAACAGAATCATTCATGTAATACAGATATGACACCTACTATGTGCTAGCCACTAGAAATATGAAGAGCAAGGCAACAGCCAAGAAAAAGTCAATTACAGGTGTTTTAGAAATTCCTAAGTCCTTGTCACACAGATAGCTATTCGGTGTTGTTTACATACAACTACTTTCTCTGTCAAACTGGTGACCTGTGAGTTTCGTATTCATTCATTCATTTTTTAACAAATAGGGCTTTACTGAGTAGAAAAGGAACTAGAGGGTTGCTGCTGCCTGGAAAGGAGCCTCTAATTTGGGACACGGTTCCAGGTGTGGGAGGCGGTGAGGCAGGCTGAGAGAGCACGTGGACACTGGAGTCAGAATGCCCACAGTGACCCTAGATCCACCACCGAGACGCTGAATAACCCTGGCAAGTTACTTGTTTCGGAGCCTGTTTCTTCTCTGCTGAAATGGGGATAATAACAACTTCAGAGTTAAATGAAACAATGCAAGTAAAATGTTTAGCACGTGCTTAGCACAAAGTACACAGTCAGTAAATGTCAGCATTATCATCATTATTAGTTCTCCCCCTTTGAGGCTTCTGGGAAAAACAAAGCAGAAACTCCATCATCACATGAAATGAAAATCAGTAAGGATGAATGTTCATGGGACTGAGACAGAGGAAAGTAAAAAGGAGATCTGGGCAAAGGGTATGCTAGGGCATCTTTTGGCCTTTGAGGAAGGAAGAAGGGATGGGTCAGAATTTACCAGCATTCGTATCAGGTGACCAGATTTCTTAAGTTCATAAAAAGGCAAGGGAAGCAGATGAATGTCTGTGGGAGGTCCCTATACAGATTCTAGAATAAGAACTGTACTCTAAAACCCAGCATGCTGAGATACTTTCTCCTGCTTTCTACATGCCTCTGCTGTCACAGCCTGCCAACCTCTCCTTTCCTGTGATTATAAGGTCTCTCCTTTCCTGTGACTCGGTTTCAAACTTTTCCACCTCTGCTCCACCCTTCTTCACACCACTCGCCGACCCATGCTGAGTTCAAGTTCATTTGGTGTGGAACAAGCACAGAACCAGACAATCACTAAGAAGGGCTCTGCTAAGAATACCACGTTGGTCAGCAGTCCTCAACTCCTGATACGTTTTAGGAAGACTATGAACTTTTCACAATTATTCAAATACAGCTATAGTACAGGGCATGGCCACGTCGATGCTTAGCCTCTCAAATACACTGCTTTGTTACTCTAAAAGCATCTCCTTTCACATAATTTCAAGCCAATTCTTTAATGCCTATGGTACACTACTGACTTCCCAAAGTAAATTTTAAAGTTCATACTGGAGCCACTTTGCACTATCAGAAGGCGTTTCAAAGTTAATAAGGTTTAGGTAGAAATATAACAGTTGTGATGTCCTGTAAAATTCATTAAAGTACAATTCTACTTTTATTTATGATGGCTACAGGTTACCTATAGTGCCAGGATAAAGAGGAAGCCTATCTTTTAAGCAAATCTTGTAATTAAGGAATTTTCAAAAATACTAGTTAACAAGGAAATACCATTATTTTATCCAGTTTATC
The DNA here is from genome assembly GCF_022682495.2 of Desmodus rotundus. Taxonomy (NCBI): domain Eukaryota; kingdom Metazoa; phylum Chordata; class Mammalia; order Chiroptera; family Phyllostomidae; genus Desmodus; species Desmodus rotundus. Next base: position 126,660,351 of record NC_071390.1, on the reverse strand, counting down.
CTGCCACGCTCTCACCTTCTTCATCTGCCTACTTTTTACTACCTATAACTGCAATACGAGAATACGTTCTCTTAACTTCTCGTTAAATTGTACCTCTTTAACACAGTTTTCTGTTAAAAGTCAAACAAAAAGGGAAAGATGCAAGACAGGAACAAAGTCAGGTGAGTATGTTTTGAGGCCAATAACTAGTCTTTTATCCCCCAAATTGCTTTCTTTTGCCATCTTTCCTCTGATCTCTCTCCCACTCAGCCACCTCTACTGCCCTCTACCCGAATTGGTTTATTTAAGGCCTTGGTGAGGGAGCATTCAGTGATTAAGAACATGGGATTTGGAGTCAGACTATTCAGGAACAGAAATTAATTCTGTGTTTCAGTTAAAGAAAATTCGCCATATATACAAATATTGAATCATTATGTTGTACACCTGAAACTAGTATAATGTTATGTATCAATTATTCCTTAATTAAAAACAACAAACAAAACAAAACAACAACAAAAAGACACCTCTGGGGATAGGGCCAGAAATCTGTGTTGACAAGGTCTCCAGGTGATTTTGAAGTATGCTACAATTTGACAGAAGACCCTTCCTAAAACCACAGAATCTATATCTCCATAATATCATCTTCTAAATTCAAGGTTGCTCCATCATCAGTTTTGTGTTTTATAATAATTTAGATTAAGTCACACTAGAGACACCGAATCAAATATTCTTATGAAAAACATATGTTGCATCCATATGTTTTTCTTATGTCTTTACTTATATGAAGTCTATGTGGACTCCTCCTCCTCCCCGTTTTTTCTTCTCAGCACTAATTGTTATCTAGTAGTTTGATGTATTGGCTCTTCTATCTATTAGAAATTTTTAAAAAAGATTTTATTTATTTATTTATTTAGAAAGAGGGGATGGGAGAAAGAAAGGGAGAGAAACATCAATGTGTGGTTGCCTCTCACGTGGACCCCACTGGGGACCGGGCCCACAACCAAGGCATGTGCCCTGACTGGGAATTGAACCAGCGACCCTTTGGTTTACAACATGTGCTCAATCCACTGCGCTACACCAGCCAGGACTATCTATTTGAAAGGTAAAGAAATGCTATATAGAGCTATATAAATATATATTTATTTATCAAACAAAAAATTAATACATGCGAAGTTTTTAGCTGTCTGCCTGGCACATAAAAATACTCTATAAATGGCAGCCACTAAGTACTGTTATCTTAGTAGTCACATTCTTTATTCGTAATTGTTTGGGTTACCTAACTACAATAAAACTTTCGCTATCTAATGAAGAGTGGCATCTAGAATGAAGATCAGAAATAAGAAAAAGTAACACTTATCTATAAAGAATGAACATATGGTTATTAAGAGGGGAGCGGCCAAAACAAAGTCAAAGACTCAGAGGTTACACCTAATATTCTGAAGTTTGTGACTGATAAAGCTATCAGTCACAAGCCTTATCTAACTTTTTGGTGATGCCAGGCCAGAAGAGTAGGTAAAAGAAAAGTGGCAGAAGAGAAGGGAGAGACTGGCTGGGAAGAGAAACTGACAGACACCAGTGGTGATAAAATTGTACAGCAGAAAGGCTAGCAGCAGAAAGGCTGCTTAGCCACGACACAGGAAACGGGGCATGACCCAGTTCCCTGTACCTCAGAAGCTCAGGATGTCCCTGGTTATTTCAGCTGTGTGTGGAAAATACCCACCTGCATTTCTGGACTTTTAAGGGCTAATCTCCAGTTCTATGGAAGTCACTAATTTACAATTACACACTGTCTGAAAAAGGTGAATTTCTGAGGGTTTTTTTTTTTCCTTATGGGCACCTGCTTATAGCTTCCATTTGACAGCATTTAATGGATCAGAAAGTGGTTCTTAGTGTTGTTAACAGTTGGAAAAGAGCTGAAGGCTAACAGTTTGTTAATTACAGTATTGTAAATGCAGCACTTCTCTATGTTAATGATATCAAAATGCTGTCTTTAAAAAAGTCACAAATCCAGCTGCTCTAAACACTACTAGCATGAAGAGGAATGCTCAAAACTTTTGGGTTCTGATGGTTAGACATTCTTCCTCTCCATAGCCCAGTTTTAAGCAGCTGCCTCAATATTTACGAACCAGAATAAAGTACGTTTGTCAATTCAAAATTTGAAAAGCATGTAGCAGATGAACTGATTGATGTGTATTCAACTCCTGACCAGGTAGAATATATTTTCTAGAGTACTACTAAACAGTGAACGAAGATGAGAGAGAGAGAGAGAGAAATAAAAATGTCTATGAAGGGTAACCGAAAATCAATGAATATATACACATACACACATAAATAATATATATACATACATGTATATATAATATATACATATCTTTATATTGTATGTGTGTGTATGAAACTGTGAACATAAAAGTAATTTTATCACCTTAAATATTCATCCCTGGGCTCATATATAAGAAAGATCTTTCCCCAAATCAGAGACTCTTTAAGTGCTACTGTGAAAAACAGTCAAATGCTTCTAGAAGCCTTACTCTCAGCACTTTCCATGGCTCACGTACGGCACTCATAGTTAGGTATACTCGACTTTGAAGTGGGAGGTCATAGTAAAGCTGCCAGTCCTTCCCCAGGATTTTTTCCCTTCTTTCTATTCCTCTCCTAGCCCTCCTCCCATCTCAAAACAGCACATACAGAAAGAAGGCTGATTCTTTGTGAGTGGGACAATTTTTTTTTTTTGTATACTGCTGTAATTGAGAGAGGAAAGACCAGGGCAGACATGTGGGCTACTTGCATGGCATTGCCTTAGATATAAATGTTTGCTGCAGCTCTGAGAGCTGGAAGAAGAGTAACTGTCAGATGGTAGGAGTGCCTCTTACCTTGTAGGTAAGCCAAGGAGAAGCCATCTTTTACCCATCCTGTCCAACCACAAGATGACTTCTAAAGTTACAATGGAAAAGGAAGGCATTAAAAGTATTGCACCATGGCATGCAAGTTTTGTGTTGGCCGAAAAGTCCATACGGTTTTATCCGTAAAATAAAAGACATATTTTTCACTTTCACAAGTAACTTTATTGATCTGGATATTCTGAGTATGTCGGCTATCTCCCGCATGGTATGACATTGATTGTTCTCAATTAATGTCTTGATGTGATCACTGTCAACTTCGATGGTCTACCCGACAGTGGAGCATTGTGCAGCAAGTAATCTCCACCACGAAACTTCACAAACCACTTTTGACACATTCGATCAGTCACAGGACCTTCTCCATACACTGCACAAATCTTTTTCTGTGTTTCAGTTGTGTTTTTACCCTTCTTGAAAATAATAAGCATAATGTGCTGAAAATGTTGCATATTTTCTTCCATCTTCAATATTAAAGTGGCTACACAAAAATTCACCAATTTTGATGTTTTTTTTTTTAAAAATGCAGGCTGATATGACAGTTGTCACAATATAATTTAACAACATTGTTTGAAATGTAGTTAAAGACAACTAAGCACTACTAGAGCCATCTTACGGAAAAAACCAAATGAACTTTTTGGCCAACCCAATAGTTCCTTCTTACCTAGGTGATGAGAAAATGGTGTGGAAGGTCATATACCAAGGGGGAAATGGCCCCATTAAATATGAATGCACATGTCTGTGATTGTATGCAAAAGTTCTAAAAGAAAACTCACCAAACTCAAAGGTGGTGTCTCAGATAATAAATGGTGGTGGTGATGGGGGTTGAGGACCCACAGAGAAGAAAGTTCACTTTGTATTCAATGCATTATTATTATTATAAAACATCTACAAATGAAAATAGATCCATGTGTTACTTGCAATTTTTATGCATCAATTAAAAATGACATGGTAGAAACTTTTATGATATTTAAAAGGTAGAACCACAAAAATTTAGCTGACTACCAGCCCTCAAAGACTAACAAGGGACATAACTAGGCCCATCCGAAGTCTTCTTTCACACTGCATTTAGGAATGCTGACTACTTTATGGACATTACATCCTGAAAGATTTCACACTGACACATGAAGCCTGAAAACTTTAGGCTATCTCTTCTGCACACATTTTTGCTATCTTCATCAGTGTCTTTTAACTCAAATGTAAAGGTTAACTTTGAACTCTCTGAGTGAATTTAGAATTTCTAAAATAAAAAGATAATGCCTTAATATACAGGGTGGGGCAAAAGTAGGTTTGCACTTATGAGTACATGGAACAGTTTATTCTTGTTTTATTTTTATTAATTACTGTATTATTTTTTATACAAGCAACTGTAAACTTACTTTTGCCCCACCCTGAATAGTCTCGCAAAGGTATACATTCTTGGCAAATACATTAGCCAGAGTTAAAAATTGGGTGTTGAGGAGGCAAGTATCCATTGGTTGTTTAGGCTGAGTGCAGGTATTATCCTGGTAATTGAAATGCAAAGTCTTTTAAAAAACTGTTAGGTCTCAGTTGCTCAAATGGAGCCAGGAGAGCCAGGGTTCTGATATCCAGGTACATCATAGAAAGCAATATTGCACGGACTCTGCAGGGCAGTGACAAGAAAGTATTTCTACTAATAAACAGAGTATTCCTATTTCCAAATATGCATGTGTTCTAAGGTATATATAAAAATAACAGGGTAAAAATGAAAAGTCAGCCTAAAACAAGAAATATTTTAAGTCAATTGTGTATGTCAATAACATATGTATCAGTGAACTTCTACTAATTTGAAATGTCCTCAGTGACTGGTCTTTAACCACAGCGGAAGTGGGACATGACACTTTCCCTATAATTTTTCTGAGCACTTACACACCAATAAGCTATTTCAGAAATAGAGACCATGAAGAACTATTGGAACTTTATGTGCTAACCAACTGTGCTATATACATCTGCTGTTATTGTAGGGATTTATGAAACTAGCTTTAAGTCTTCCATATCTGATCTTGATCATACTTAGGCTCCAATTTTTAAACAACAGTTAAAAAACAGTGTCAACCCTTAATAAGAGGAAGGAATCAAATAAAATTAACTGAACTTAAGATTAATCCCTACTAGTTACACTAGCCAATGGTTGAAAAATTCTTATATTTCAAACCCTACACCACAACTGTTAGTTATAAACACCTGATAGGGGTCTTCTTCATTCCACAGTGATGTGGTTAATAAACAGATATCACAGAAATAAAAAACTTTAAGGAGAAAAAAGAGACTGTGCTTAAAGAACAAAGTAGAAAGCAGATTCCTTAGAAAATGAAAAGCACTCACTTCTGCCCTGATTAGATAGTCCCACCTGGAGATTAGTGCTGACCAATACAGCTCACCATTTATGGCTTTACTAAGACTCTTTAAGTCAACGGTCAGTATTAGCTCTCTTTGTAGGTAAGTAACAAAGAAATAGAGAGAAAATAATACAGGGAAGTAGGAAAGGTGACACTGGACTACTTCTAACTGCTTTCAATGGACCATAACATAGGAGGAACCATCCCACCGGTTTTGGACATGCAGTGTTTGCTTAAAGAGCAAGAGATTGGTAGGCAAGGAATCTGGGTCAACTTCATTCTTTCTCTTACTCTGCACTTAGCACAAATCGCTAATACTGATCCTCAGATTCCTCATCGGAAAAAGTGCATCATATTTGGCTCCCAGAGACGTGAGGATAAACTATGACAATCACAGTCGATGCACGTACGAAATACTCAACTAAGGTTAATCTTCTCCCAGACGTTGGATCAGGTGGCAGAAAAGGCTGTCAGGGTTTCTTGGCAGTGCAGAGCAATTAAAAGGTTTGCCTTGGTGCTAAAAAACAATCCCCAGTGCTATGAGAGAGTGAGGGAGAGACTGACCCTCTTCACCCTAGGCAAATTTCTCTCCCCTTTCAGAACTCAAACAGCAAAGTATTTCGCATTTTATATATATCTTGCCTTGTACCTTCAGTCACATTTTCACAGTGTAAGATCTGGTCTTTTAAATCAGATCTAACACTTCTCCCAGAGTCTTTTTATACACAATTGCCTACTCTAGGGCCCGGCTCATTACAAGTAGCAGTAAACATTTGTTAACTAAAAGAGAACACACGGAGTAGAGTTAGCTGAATTCAGAGGGCTCCTGTGACTGTGGTTTTAAAAAGGTAGAGGCCTCTTCCAGCCTAACGATATAATCCTGGGAGGTGCCCTGCCAAAGCTTCCCCATCCCCCATTCTGTTCCCGACTTCTCGCGCACCGTTTTTGATTTCTTTTCCCATTCCCTTGGACGAATCTGTACTCTTTAACGGTGTGGAGTGAACGCTAGTAAAAAATTTACTCGTACAGCTGAGGCCGCCGGGGCAGCGGAGCAGCAGCCACACCTACACCAAGGCGCCAGGAGCCCGCAGAAGGCGCGCCGGCCAGGCAGCGGGGTGTTTGGGCGCCGCCCCCTCCTCCAAAGCTTCGGGGGAGGATCCCAGGTCCCGACAGGGTCCGCTACCCCGCGAGCACGTGAGTGTCAGCCGAGGATGAGCGCCCTGCCTGGGAAAGAAGGGGAGGGCGCGCCCGGCGGGAGCCCGCGGCCTGGAGAGACTCGGAGGTATTGATCGAGCGCCCGGACCGCGGCCGCCGCCAGCGCTCCGGGACAGGAGCTTCCCCAGAGCCCCCGCCTCCCCGCCGGCCCGGCGCCCCGCTCCGGAGACCCAGTGGGAGGCGGGGCTCCGCGGACCCGGACCGGTTCTTCCCCGCCGCCACTCACGGTGCTTGCTGCCGCCGCTGCCGCCGCCGCCGCCCGGGTAGCTCAGCAGCAGGAACGGCAGCGGGGAGCCCGGCGACGGCGGGGTCCTCCAGGCACGCTGTTGCTGCTGAGGCGGTGGGCGCGCTGCGAAGCCGGCGCCTCCATCTCCCGGGTAGAGCAGGAAAAAGGGGGCGGCCACCGGCGAGTCCGGCTCCGACTGTCCGCCCGGGGAGGCCGGCAGCTGCCCCGCCCCGCCCTCTGGGTCCGCGTCCCCGGTCGGAGCGTGGCGCGGCTGCTCCAGCGGCTGCTCCCCGCCCCTCGCCGGCTCCTCGCCGTAACTTTCCGCGCCGGCGGTGGGCGGCAGTGAGGTCTCAGCCATGCTCGCTCTTTCCTACGTCGCCTTCGACTCGATCCCGGGCCTGGGCAGGGCAGCAGAGTCACGGTGGGGAGTCGCTGCCCCGGCCCGTCCGTGCCGCCGCCACCTTCCTCCTTGGCCGCTGTCTGGACTCCGCCACTCAGTCCACAGCCCGCCTCGCCCAGGTCCGAGCCAGCTGGAGCGACAGCCCCGCCCGACGGCGCGGCCTCTTTACCGGCCGCCTCCTCCCAAGGCCCCTCCCGCCCCGGCCCCCAGCCGGCGGCGCGGCTCCCCTAGGGGGCGGTGTCTCTTCGCACTTCCCGCTCGCCACCCGCAACGCGTCCCTCCCCGGCGACCCGGGGGAAGAGACGGCCGGGCTGTGCCTCGTCCTCAGCTGCCCCCTGCACGGCCCTTCCGAGCAGTCAGCTCTTTGCTCCCCGGGGCTTGAATGGTGGGAGCCCTGACAAAATACGTAGAGGCGTTTTTGTGTGCAACCGCCTAACTAAATCGGTAGCGCGGAGGGACTAAGATCGGGGTTTGAAGGTTGGGTGAAAGCTAATTTTAAAAAGGAACCTCCTCCCACCCCCAGGCATTAAACTGTACCATTTGCCTTTCACATACTAGAATTTTAAACGTGGATTCACTGTTTTGATTCAGGAGCTTTTTGTGTGAGAAACCAAAGGTGGGTGTCTCCGTTTCACCACCTCTTTTGTTCGCTGTCATGTGCACTGTATGGAAACCTTGAATTTGCTTTGACTTTCACTCCCTGGTTTCCGGTGTTCCGGGTGCGCATGAGTGCATTTTAAACCGAACAGCTTAGAATTTATATGACAAGCATCTATTACGGGTCGACAGTTTTCACTTTCATACCGCCTCGCTAGTAATTGGCCGCTGTGGCTTTATTTTGACTATTTGAATCAATGTTTACAAATCCAGTAATTCCCATAAGTAAACATTCTTTCTCTAATAAAGACCATTTCCAGTTACTATCATTATTCTTTATGCTGGATTCTGTGCATGTGCTCTCGCATTTCCCAGCTCACTGGCTTTGTGTTCGGGTTGTAAAATGATGGCATGAAATCCATGTTGACTCATAATTAAAAATCACTGTTGTGTAACATTTTGCCCACCTGCTTTTCCCTCTTACTGTGGTTTGTCTTTCCTCCTGTAGAACTTACTTCTCTCTCTCTCAAAAAACTAAACCTTTTATTGTTCTTATTCTCTGAAAATGACTCTTGGAATTACCACAAGAAATTACCATACTATCGTTCACCAAATATTTTAAACAAAACGAAATTTAAAAGATGTTTACAAGAAGCTAACTTGAAGCAGTCAGAAAATTTCTTAGCTTTTCACTTTGTAATATTCTCCTAACTTGTAGATCCCAGAGTTACTGCCCACTTAAGTAAGTCGTCATCTGAGCCTAGATTCCTCTTCTGTAAAAATGTTTTTATTACTTATTCATAGGTATATTGTGAGGGTTAAATAAGAAATATAAGTAAAGCCTTTAAAACAGTCTGGCATAGGGTAAAATAATAATTATTAGCTCTTTATCATTTTGGCAAAACAGCATGTAACTTAAGAACAAACTCAGTGGAGAAAAGAAAAGCCTTTTCATCATTTCCTCAAAATTTTGGAAGTTTGTGGGGCTTTTTATTTGTCTTGGTGATGTCTGGATATAAAAAAACATTAGCCTTTTAGGAGTTGCAAATTTGATCATACCTTGAAGAGAAAAACGAAGAGATTCCAGATGTTATTTTTCTTTTCTGTAGAGAAATATTCACACCTTTTTTTAGCCTCCAGACATAACTACAGGTAAAGACAGGTTTTAGTTATTGCAACCTGACACAAAAATCCACAACTTGTTCTAAAAGCTTGCTGTCTGCTTCAATTTTAAAATTAAAAAAAATTTTCATTACAGTTAACATTCAATATTGTATTAGTTTCAGGTGTACAGCATAGCAATTAGGCATTCATGTAACTTACAAGGTGATAATCACCTAAAAGTCTAGCACCCACCTGACACAAAATATAGTTATTACAATATTATTGACTATATTCAGTATGTCTTAATTTACACCCCCCTATTTTGTAACTGCCAATTTGTATTTCTTAATCCTTTCACATTTTTCACCCAGCCACCCAACCCTGCATTATATGGTTTTAACACTCATCCTTAACTGGAACTTTTACCCTGTTTTTGCATGTAGACATTTCAAAGTATCATTATATTCTTGTCAGGTTCCTTCACAGAGATGTTTTGCAATGTTTCAGTAAAGAATTTGACAATGTACACTTACGCCATTCTAGGTAGAAGAAGAGAGCAGAGTCCTCACAAATCACCCTTGAGAAAGGCCAATAAGCAGCCAAGGGAGTCATCAAGTCAACAAAGCATGAAATGCTATCTAGCCTAAATTGCTAACTTTCTCCTTTCTAGTTAGCTAAGATACCTCCAGGTATTAGAAACATTGACATGCTATGGAATCTTGCAGGGTACTGGGGCTTTTTATGCCTCTCTACTTTAAAAAAGTTCTATTTATGCTTTGTGTCATTAATTAAGTGGCAGTGTAATGAATAAAGAAAATCAGCTGAAATATGAGTCCTTTAAATTTTACATGGAATGCTATTTATGAGCATTTTCTTTAAAGGTGGGTGGTACTCCAAGTTCCTAGTTTCTTATGCTTTCAGCTTTTGGATCAATAATATAATCACAGCTCTGCATAACCCCTAGTGACATAAAGGCTTGATTCAGCAGTCACACGTATTTAGAGAAGCCAAGATTATAAAAATAAGCCTAAACATGTTGCTCCTTCTTGAAAATGCAGAGCAACAAAAATTCAAGCCATTGTAAGAATCAAGCTCTATTTTCTTGTTATATAAAGGGCTGCTTTTCTACTTTATCTGCATTTTATTTTTATTTGTCCATGTTTGGTTTTTTGAAACCCTTGGGTGATTTTAAGGATGGACACTTAGAATATATTACAAAACTTTTTAGAGATCAATGTCATGGATGTACATTTAGCATAAGCTTCTTAGAGCTGTAATCAGAGAAAGGGTAACACTTGAGAAATGTTGATATTCTTTCTCAGTACAGTACATAGATTTATTATGATTCCAAAATGGATTTCTTGAGCCATTTGTTTTTCATTGTGTGGTACTTGGGAAAAGTCTTATTTGAAAACAAGGTAATTCTTCATGTTAAACTTCTCATTTTAATAAATGCAGGAATTTATTTGTACTAATTAGTTTATATAAAGCCTCAGTGTGAAAAGCTGTCTCTCTCTCTTCTTTTTAAATTATTAACGCTGGGAACAGTGAAACAAGGAAGGGCTTAGGATAGCAGAAACAGCAAAGAGCCTAGCCCAGGCTGCTTCAGTTCTCTAAAAATGTTATAGGAAAGAAATGAGCCTAGGTGGGGCTGCTTTAGCTCACTAAGTCAGAGAAAAGGGGGACCTGGAGACAGGTTCAGGGGGTTAGTCTGGGACAAGCTGCTGCTGTTCATTGCTCCCCTGGCTGCAAGTCTCCTGGGGACCCTTAGAGTTTAGGAGATGCCCATTGTGGGGAAAGAAAAGAGAAGGGAAGGGCATGTGTGTGCTTCCTGAGGGAGAGCCTGCTGAAAAGCTTTCTTCAGATTCCATTATTCTTTCCTTTTGCATTACTAGGTTTTGATTGCTGTTGTTAGTATTGATGATTGTTATTTGATTATTTTTCCAAAACATTTATTACAAAAATACTTAGTCAATACATACCTCCTCTCCATGTTTACTGTATATCTATAATAATCACTTTAAAAAAAAAATCCTCACCTGAGGATATGCTTATTGATTTGAGAGAGATCGACAGTTGCCTCCCACATGCGTCCAGACCAAGGATGGAACCCACAATGTGGATGTGTGCCCTGACCAGGGATTGAACCTGCAACCTTGTGATATATGGGACCACACTCCAACCCACTGAACCACCTGGCCAGGGGCTGTAATACTCTTAAGAAATATAAACACTACTTTTAATACAACAATGCACTCTCAATAAATATCTTTTATCTTAAGCAAGGTATTTAGTCTAGGTCAAGCAATGGCAGTTTTCTTTGGGTGGTAGAAATACCATATTTTTGGGGCTGTAAGATGCACTTCCCCCCCAAAATTTGGGAGGAAAAGGGGGGGAGCATCTTATAGTCCGAATGTAGCTTACATTTACATTGGCAAAATGTTATTAAATATTTTACCACATTTTTTGCTTCGAGAATTTTTTTTCCTATTTCCCTCCTTTAAAACCTAGGTGCGTCTTATGGTCCAAAAATATGGTATGTATTTTTCTACTCTTCTGTACTTGCACGTAGTCTATCATGAATGTTAACTTTGTAATAGGAAATAGTAAAATACAGTGAAGGACTGTTTTAGCCTATCTTTTTTATGAAGACCTGCTAACAGCAAGCTTGTGTTGTCTATACTGTGGAATAGAATTCCTACCCTAAGGGAGCTTATCATATTTTGTGTCTATTTAGTTTTAATCTTAATAGTGTCGCTAGACCTCTCTGGTTGTTTGCTTTTGCTGACCTTCTGTAACTTTATCTCGTGTTTTCCAGTTCTCATGTGCTCTTTTTCAAATTCTCTTCTAAATTTCTCTCAAAACTCTCTTTAATTTGTGCTCTCTGCTCTAATTGCAATCTTCATCTTTTCTTGCCTGTGTTATTGCAAAGGACTTGGAGCTGGGATGCAGTAAATGGCTCTGACTGTAATGTGTTTCTCTCTTCTACCAATGTGTGTACTTCCAAAGTTGACATCTTCGAGTTTCTCCTTTTTACAACATACAACGAATTTATTCCTCTAGTAGTTCGGCAACACCTCTCCCCCCACCTTTAATTAAAAATCCCTTTCTAAAGTCCTATCAAAATTCTTTGATTCTGTGACCAGCAGGAACCCAAAATAGAAGTGATTCAAGAAAATTGAACTGAATATGAATTTTAATAAACTTATTTGGCCTTAACATCCCTTTTTGTGTATATTCAAGTGTGGTGTCATTAGAAATGTATGTGTAAAAGAGCTCACTTAATAAATATTAAAAAATTCTAGGTGCTAATAAAATTCTGTTCAATCATCAACTTACTGTGAATAATCCCCTCCCATCCATGGTAAGATCTTCTAGTATACATATTAACGAGGCCATATAAAGCAGTGCTGAAGCGTAAAAAGAACAGTCCCCTAGTATAAGTTTTCCTACTGAGGTCCAAGGACTCCTGGCTTCAGAGTCTAGGAACCCACTGACCTGGTATATAAAATGTGAGTAGGCCTATGTTACTGTTCTGCTGGTGGTTGAGGGGAAGATTCATTGCTTTCAACAGATTCTTCTAGGGCTACCCTCGAGGTTTTTATAATCCCATGGTAATACGCCATATTTCATTCCTGTAATTTCATTCAGTCTCTGTCACTAAAGAGAAACCTAAAAACCAGTGTGCCCAGAGCAGTGTTTCCCAGTCTGTTTCTATGGTCCACCTGGATCAGCATCATCTGAGTTACCTGTGAAAAATACACCTCTCTGAGTAGACATTGGCCCAGTTAAATCAGAATCTACATTTTAAACTTACCAACTGATCCTTAGCATTCTGGCTTAAGAACCATTATGATAAAACCAAGGAGAAAATTAATGCTTTCAAGTGGAGTAAATTTTTTTTCCTAATGGATAAATAGTCACTAAGTACTTAGTACCTGCCAGGTGATGTTCTAAATGTGTTACATGGTTTAATTTTTAAACGGCTATAACAATCTTGTATTATTCAATGTGAGGAAATTGGGACACAGAAAGGTTAAGTGGACTGAAGACACATCATTAAGTGATGAAACTGCGATTTAAACAGCCTGGCTTGGGCGATCAAGTTCCTAATTGCTACCCTATCTTGTTTCTCTTAAGGCAGGACATTATTAGTTTCTTCCAGGAATTTTTGTTTTGTAGTTTAAAAAATGTTGATTCTTAAAATTTACTATATTTAAAGCTTCACTTTGAAGCAAATGTAAAAGAAAATCATGGTTTTCTTTTTTTTCAAAATGAATAGCTGAGTCAAGAAAGCATATCTGGAGCTTAGCTGGATAGCTGTTTGTTAGAATATACAGAGGTCCTGATATACAGAGGTCCTGATATACAGAGGTTGAAGGTTCCATCCCGGATCAGGGCACACAGAAGCAACCAGTGAATGCATAAATAAGGGGAAGAACAAATCAATGTCTCTCTCAAAATCAATGTTTTTTAAAAAAGAAAACATATCTGGAATACATAGCTAAAGTAACTACATTAAAACTTCTGACATGATAAAATACAGTAGGTGAAATATAAAACATACCTTAACACTTGTTGATTTGCTCATAGAACTTACATACAATCACACTTACCAGTTTAGTAAAAAGACAGATGAACAGTCAGATAAAGCATAGGACAAGGTCAGGGAGGGTCCTGAGTGCATGAGCTTCTGTCCCTGTGGACTTGGGGTGCATCACCTCCCCAGTATGTGTATATGTTCACCAACATGGAAGTTCCCTGAACCCCACACTATTGGGATTTTTATGGAGACTTCTTCATGAAAGTATACTCAATCATTAACTCCATTTCTGGCCCCTCTCCCTTTTCTGCAGAATGAGACTGAAAATTCCAAGTTTCTAATCATAACTTGGTCTTTCTGGTGACCAGCCCCTATCCTGGAGCCATTCAGGAGCCCATCCAGTCACCTCATTAGAACAAAAGATGCTCTTGAGTGTTCCAACCACTTAGGAATTGACAAGGGTTTAGGATCCCTGTGTGAGGAATGGGGAGGGAGGCAGACACACACACACACATACACATATTATCTATGATCCCACAGCTCTTAACCATTGTTTTATCTCTTCTTCAAGGTAAGTATAATAATTGTACTATACAGATGAAGAAAGTGAGTCATAGATCAAATAATTAATTCAAAACCACCCTAGTAAGTTAACTCTAAAAACTACACTTTTTATGTGATATCAAAAGGACAGGGCTCTGAAGCCAGAAAGTCTGGGATGAACAGCTATATATCCTTGAGAAATTACTTAACTTCTTTGTCAGCTTCCTCATCTCTTTAACTATGGGTAATAGAATTTACCACACAAGAATGGTTGTGAAGAAAAAGAAAATAACTACACAGTGTACTTTAGCATTCAGTAAATGTTAATTTTCCTTCCAATCTACTTCTTTTATTTATAAGAAAACAAAAGATAAACTTATTTGACATGTGTGCTACTCTAAGGAGGCAGATGCAAGCAGAGGTTAAGAGAGTAAAGGTTCAAATTAAGCTGGCTTGGACCCAAATTTCAAGATGTCCTTTAGAAACTTAACCATCACGAATTTCAGCACCCTCCTGAGAGAATAGTACTTCCTCACAAGGTTGCTGCAAAGATTAAATGAGGTGATACATACCTAGTACATGGCAAGTATTTAGTAAATACTAACCAGTGATCATCTCTGCATCTTTAGCAGCTAGCACAATATTTAATGAAAAACAGTGACATAGTTAAGTCATCTTTTGTGCTTACTTTCACCAGTCCTCTCATTTTCTTCCCCCGCATTATCCTAAACATTTTTAAGTTCACCATCTCAATCTCTCTCTCCTACTGTAAATACCAGAGCAACTTAGAAAAATGTCTTTGCTACCACTTGAAGTTGGCACTTATCCAAGGGGTACTCATACCAAATTTTCAGCAAACGGAGTGTAGAAATCGCAACCACGGCATGTTACCAGTACAGAAGGGGAAATGGAATTTTTACCTATTTACCACTTTAAGGATTATTAGAAAATATCACAACTAATGTAATTAAGGAATCTTTCTAACTTTAGCCACAGTTCCACTTCACTCTTAAGCTTTTACTGCACATAATGTACAAAATTCTTAAGTTAACATTAAACCTATTTATTAACAAGTGTTCTGCTCAAGAATTATACTTAGGTAAATGAAATAATATGTCAGAAATATTTTATAGCCTATTTTACAAATGACTGCCAAAGATGCATTCACTTCCGTTTATGGGAAAAATTATAGAAGTATTCTAAGTTTGACTGTTGTTCCACAACTAGCTGTGAAATTTTCCTAGGCTACTACTTGACAGGATATTGGAGAACTTTTTTCAACACCATCTCTTTTACCAAGCACCTGCATATTGCTTCCACAGTTCTTAGTATGACCTTAATAAAAATTAAAGGAAAAATATATTGATCAGTAACCCAAACAAATTTCCCTGCTGAGCAGAATATTTAAAATTTAAGATTAGGTATTATATGAATACAATCACTTCACTATTTAAAATTAAAATTTATTGATCTAAAACTTGCAAAACAAAAACAAAACTTAAAGCAAAAACTTTACTTAAGCTTAATGCTCTTTTTAACTCCTGCACGAATTCCAGATATTTCACCACTGTAACGTTGCTCCTCTCTGCGAACTTCACGAACCTGGCCCCTTCTGCGAATTTTGGCTCTTCTGAACTTCTCCCGGTGTTTCACTCTGGGATTGCGATCGATCTTCTTTCTCCTAGGAGTAAGTCCCCTATTTTTAGCAATCTGATAGGTAATGGCTCTCTTTGCATTTTTATCTTCAAGGGCCTGTTCTTCAGTACTATTTTCTTCTCTCTTTCTCTTCAACTTTTGCCTGTCTTCTGTTTCTTTAGAGTATTTCAGCACAGCTTCATCAAAACTGGAATCATCAGAAAGATCTGTAACAGCAGAGACAGCAGCAGCCTCTGAAACAGATTTTGGTTTGGCCTTGGTGGATTTTACTTTTGGAGTTAGTTCTGTCTTTCCAGTATTATCCTTAAGTGTGAGAAGATGACGAATGTCAGAGGACAGCTTCTGATCCACAACCGACAGCTTGTTGATCAAAGTTCGGTAGGTAACAAGCCTTTCTATAACAGGATGTCCGTGTGCAGGGACTCTCCTAGCTTTCAGGATCAAATAAAAACTGATGTTGGAGCAGTAGTTCAAATAGAGGTTGTATTTGGTCATCAGGTACTGACTTCCTTTTCCAGGTGGAACGATCCCTTGCTCCACCAATTGCAACAATGGCTCCAGCTCATCTTTCACCTCTGTCAACTTAACTTTCAGGTCTTCGATCAGCTCCAAGAGCTCTGGTGATTCCTTCCTCAGCATCTTTAGCTTCTCTTTCACCGAAACTTTTGCCAAGTCCTTCACGACCCGTGTCTCAGACTCATCTACCTGAGGTACCTGAGGTTTTGCAAAGGCCTCCACCCAGGTAACCCCAAAATCATCCTCTTGCAGGGCTTGGGCTAACCGCTGCTGAATGAGCTGTGCCTCCTCCTCCTCCTCTCTTTCCTCCTCCTCTACTTCTTGTTGACTCTGCCGGCCTCGGGACTTGGAACCATAGTCCGTGTCATAGTAAAGTTTTTTCCTCTGACCCCAAGACAAACTGGGATCCACAGAGGCCTCAGCCTCACTCTGCACGGAGCTCCCACCATCACCATCATCGTCATCCTCATCCCAGGCACTCTCTCCATCCTCCTCGTCCTCTTCCGCAATATCTAGGGCTAGCACCTCCTCCTCCTCATCGCCATCCTCCTCCTCGTCCCCACTCTGTACTTCGCTCCAGCCCTTAGCCAAGGCGGCTCGAGATCGGGCCTCATGGAAATCATCTACCTTATCTTGGTAGTAGCTGGAGTCCCCTGGTGAGGGCGGCAATTCTAAATCGTCCTCCTTTTCGTCCGCTGGGCCGCGATCTGCCTTGGCCCGCACAGCTGCCCACTTGGCCGCTCCGCGCCTCCGGGATCTCCCCACCATAGTTCGCAGTCTCAGGTTCTATACCAAGGTCAGGCAATCCGCCACTCTCGATCTCCGTGCACGAGCCCCGCGCTGCAGCAACACGCGTGTTGAAATAACCACGCGCTCTCCTACCACGCGAGTTTGCCGGCTCTCCGGCAGTTCGTAGGAGATCCTACCTCCTTCCGGCTCCCAGGATGCTCTCCGTGTGCCGTGTGAACCGGAACTTCCGCTCGGTCCCGCAGGCCTAGTCACGTTAAGAGCGCCTCTCTTTTCGCTTTGCCTTTTGATACCAATCGAGTCGGATGAATTAAAATCTTTCCGTGTAGGAACAATAGGTATAGGAAGTTTAGTTCCGTAGAGCCCCTTAGGAACGCCTCCGTTCTTACTCTCGCGAGCCTGAATGGGGCGGGGACGGGGGCGGGGACCGGGCTTAGTGAAGGAACCGCGAGGCGTGGTCGCCGGGACCAGTAGAGGGCGCTCTGCCTCTACGCCTGGGGGAGGTACCCCAGGCTGTGCATTGAGCTGTACCGCGAACTTATCGGGCGTCTCCGACCCGGAGCCAAGTGCGGGTGTTTAGGATTTCCAGGTTTACTGAAATTGTTTTATCTTTTCCGCTCAACGGTCTGGAAGTTAATCAGGTTGCTTTTCTTTCCGCCACGTGCAAATACATTTACGAGCACCATCGCCGGGGGAGCCGCTGGCGCTGCAGGACTGGAGGATCCTGTCCTCGGCTCCGGGCGTGAGCGGAGGCCGGGCTTCTGGACCGTTGTTAGAAAACCTCCAGCTGCCCGCTCTCAGGGCTTGGTGACTCCTCGGGGATGTGAGTCTCGGAGGGGTGACTACGGGAAGACAGAGCCCCGCTCTAGGGTTTGACTCTTTCCGAGGATCTCAATTTGGTTGTAGAAGACACCGTGATTTCTATTCCTTTTAGTGGAGAAGATTCACTCTTCCAGATGCTTTGGAAGTGACACATTTTAACTCAGTGGCGTACCCTTAACTTACTAATTCTTCAACATTAAGCACGAGGCACGTGTTCGGCCATGGGAAAACAATGGTGGGCAAAAGCAGGCGCTGTCCCCGTACTCGAGCAACTTGTGGTCTAGCGGGGGACAGCCTTTAATCAAGTTATCATGCTGGCGTGCGAAAATATAACCGGAGTTAAGTGCTGTGAACCCTTGTCCTGTGTTACCCAGCCTTAAGCTACTGAAAACAGTCAACATGCCTTTTACATCGCTCCATTTATAGACGCCATTCTTCTTTCTTAAACAGGGTTTAGTACTCCACCCAACCTTGGGGAATTTCTGCTGTATTGAAGAGAAAATTTAAGGATCACCTCTTTGATCTCAGCTCCCTTAATTGTATTTTCCTCAGTTCTACATCACCTAGTAGTTCTTTACAAACACTGATACTGCAAGCACCCAGTGCTGTATCTGACAGAGTAAGCATCCAAAAAAGGTTTAATGAGTAAGTATTGAAATTACAGTATTTGGTTACCTGTTTGTCTCAGGTGCTATATAAAATAGAGTGAGTGAATGATGCATTAGGCTACAAACATCCCTAAAGGAGGTAACCTGAACTGGAATGGATTTTAGGGGTCATCAATTCCAGCTTCATATTATTATTTTCTACATGTGGAAACAGACTTGGGGAGATTATATTAGCATATCTGGCACAGAAACCAGAGACAGGGCACCCACACCATGCTTTCACACTCAGCTGTTACCAGTCCTTTGCTTCTTCGGTGTGAATTAGTTTCAGATCTTTCCCAGAGGGTATATTTTGCTGGGTGGATGAAAGAAACCAACAGCACAGATTAAAGTTTGTGAGGAAGAGGGTGGTAATAAGGGAAAAATTAGTTAACCTTGTCTTTAGAAATATTGCTAGGGCTAGAAGTACGAAAGGACAACCCTATAATCTTAGAATAATTCAAGGTTTAAAATTACAGACTTTACATATGATAGGCTCAGTTAGTATTTTGATACTTTCAATCATAGGTTGTTGGAAGCTGAACTTTTGACATGTTGCTAAAAGTAATAGTGACATACAATTTCTTTGCAGAAAGTATGTGTCATTAGCTTAAGAAAAATAATACACATTTTTAGAAAAGTGATATTTTGAAGTAACATACATTTGAAAACCTTTACAAGATTTTTTAAAACATAATTTTATGAATACAAATGGTATGGGGTAAAAATCTTATGTTTTGATGGCAAGCACAGAATTCACTTTTGAATGTAAATATTAATAGATTTTTGTCATTCATCAACTATTGACTGTTTACTAACTTTAGCAGAATGCTATATGCTATAGTAGATACAAAGGAGAATTAGCCACAGTCTTTTTCCTCTAGGAGCTTTTAATCAGGTGGAAGGAAGACAGACATACAGATTACGAAAATACAAGGCAGTGTGTGATGTAAACCCAGTGCTGTGGGAGATCACCTCTGGATTGTTACTCTAGAAATATCGCTTATATTATGTTGCATCTTAACTGTAACTGTAATTATATCCCTGCTTTAAATGTAGTATTGAATTTTCATTATGTCTAAACATTAAGTTTTATTTAGGCACATAAAACAAATTCCAATTCTTCTGTTGATTTTTATTGCAGATTATTTGAAAATTTAGTCATATTTCAGGACCAATGTATGTTATTAAAGAGAAGTTAGAAAGTTATTTGGGATATTTTTAATGAGAATGATCACATTGCTCTAATATTATTTACTTCATACACATTACATTTTCTATTTAGAATAGAGTTGCAATAACCAATGTATATTCTAACATTCTCAGATCTTTTTGATAAAGAACAGTTAGAGTCAATTGTTTAATTCCAGTGGCTTCCACAAACTAATCTTTTATAAGTTAATCTTAATGCCACTTAGGTGAGGAATTTTTTTTCTTAAAAATTTGTATTACTGGAAAGACATTAATAGCTTTATCATACACCTATACCAATCAAAAAGAAAAACACTGAGCCCACAGAGAAAATGAACAGGTATTAAATAACATTTGACACTTAACTATTATATTTGTGGCAACTATAATTTATCATCAACTTGAATCTTTATTGTGTTATACTGCTTTAGGAGTTAGCAAACTACACATAATGAGGGCAAACTTTTTTTTTCTTTTTTTTACAAAAACCCTTTTGCCTTAAGCCCTTTAGGAGAAGGTGGAGGTTTGTGAATGACACACTAGGTCAGGGGTGTCAAACTCATTTTCACCGGGGGCCACATCAGCCTGGTTGCCTTCAAAGGGCCGAATGTAATTTTAGGACTATATAAATGTAACTACTCCTAAACTAGGGGCAAGGAGCTTGGCACTGCCACTGGGTAGAAACAAGGTGCCAGGCCAGATAAAACAAGGTGGAGGGCTGGATTCCATCCTTGGGCCTTGTGTTTGCCACCTGTGCAGTAGGTTATAATAGCATACTTTCTTCTGGGCATGAGTTCTGGGTGTTGAAGGTATTCTACCACCAGATTAGCTAAATTGATCTCAAATTCGTCCAGGACTATGTAGCAATAGTAATAATAGCTAACAATGAGAGCAGTTTGTAGTAGGTACTGTTATAAGCTCTTGACATTCAACTCTATGAGGAAGGTACTATAATAATCTCTAACCTAAGAAACTGAGGCATTTGGAGTTTAAAGGAGGTAATAAGGCTAGTAATTGGTAGAACTAGATTTGAATCCAGACAGCTGGCTTCAGAATCTGTACTATACTGTAGCTGACTACTGTATTATACTTACTTTCAAATATTAGCTCAAAACATCATCTCATTTCCAGTCCCTATACATTTTGTTCAGTATCATCAGATATAGCTTTCTTAAAAAAAAAGATTTTATTTATTTATTTTTAGAGAGAGGGAGGGAGGGAGAGAGGGAAACATCGATGTGTGGTTGCCTCTCACACACCCTGCTGGGAACCTGCCTATAACCGATGTATGTTCCCTGTATGGGAATCAAACTAGTGAGTGACCCTTTGGTTTGCAGGCCTGCGCTCAATCCACTGAGCCACACCAGCCAGGGCCAGATACATCTTTCTAGAGACAATTTCCATTGTCCCACACCCTTGTTCAAAACTTTCAATGACTCTCAGTTACTATCAAGATAAAGTTCACAACATACATGGCCCTCCCACAGTTTTGCCTCAAAGCCAACTTTCTAGCCAGTCATATCTTTCATTACCCACTACTAAAACCTTCCACACCTACTGAAGTGCTCTACCACTCTATTCTTCAGTCACTGCTTTGCAGTTTTCTTTCCTCTTTGCTCATCTTTTCAGTGTTCTCATAATTATTTATCAGAAATTTACAAGTATTACAGACATCTTTTTGGCTAACAATTCTAACAATCCATAAGGGGACCTGTATGAGGCTGTGTGGAAAGTTCTTTTGATAGCAGGGAGTTGGAGACAAGCTGGATGCTCATCCCTGGAAGGGCAGGTCAGTAACATGTCATGGATGAACAGCATAGAATTTAGGAGCACAGAGTGACCACACACCTTGGTTTGCCAAGTACGGCCCTATTGAACCTGTTATTCCAGTGTAATTGTTAATAGCACCCCCTTTTACTTTCATGATTTTGATGGTAAATTAGATGGCTATTTTAACTACCCAGTAACTGAAAATAGTAGATTATATGAGTTTATCCATAAAACAACATGAATGGCTCTTAAAAACAATGTGCTTAGGGAACAAAATAAAAAATTAGATTGTAATACAATACCATTCACGTAAATTAGAAATGAATGCACAGTACAACAATACACAATTTTTAAGATATATACAAACAAAAATAATGTACATTAATTGTGAAAGGACAATTGCTATGGATCAGCAAAGAATGGGATGAGGCTTGGAGATTGGAAGGAGTAGGGGAAGAATCTGCCATGGGCCAATAATGAGAATGTACCAGGAACTGAGGAGAATAACTATTTGTATCTTAGGAGAAAACAAAAAACAAATAAGCACACACACAAAATGACCTTATAGGCCCCTATCTTAAAGTCCTTTAAAAGCTTCATGTCCTTTATGACCTGACTCCTGCATAGAACTTTAACTTCACATCTTACTACATTCTTACTGCCATCATGTGGGGCATAGTATTGCATATTTCTTCATATGCAAATATGTTATATGTAATATATTAGGCTAAGAGCTAAGGCCTATATTGTATAGAGAAGGAGGCTGAGTAAAGAAAAAATGTTATGTGAACTGTGTTTCAAAAGACCTTCACTATCAAAGCTATCATTATCATTGAATCAATCATTAGTGTATAAATAACACCTGCCAGGTTCCTCCTGAACCTTGTGGAGGCTGTGCTTTTTCTTGCCTCTTTTGCTTTGCACATATTTCTTTTATACTTTCTAGAGAACTCTTATTCACCCTTTAAGACTCATTTTAAATTTCACCTCAAAAGCCTTTGCTGGCCTCCTCAGACAGGGGAAAAACTTCCTCTTGTTTTATACTTATCTCTATTTATACTTACTGCTTTCCCCCAACTGCGTGTGTGAGCCCCATTAAGTCTAGATCCAAGTAGTCCCTTTTTTAAAATCCTAGAATCTAGGTCATGTCAGCCTATCAAAATAGTAGGCGTCAACAGTGAGTTGCAGTGTCTTCTGTGCTTCTCTAGTCATCAGCACAGTTATTTTTATTTTAATTTAAAAGATGAGATAGTCAATATGTGACTTTTGTGAACTTAAGCTAATAGTTAAGTGTGTATTTACTTTTTATCCCAGCGTCACAGACTACCAGGTTTTGATGGCCGAGGTTGTTAAAGAAGTAGCGCTTTTTATGCCCAGAGAAGTAGTAGTAATAGTAAAAACAGTTTGATATGGTAATAGTGGGAAATAGTAATCGTGGGAAAATGGGTTCTTGGTACTATTATCTCTCAACTTATTTAGATAATTTAATATAATCACAGAAACTCCTTGAACTATTTTTGGTGCAAAAAAGAAAGAAGGGATATTTTTAGGTTTAAGAAGGAAAATGGAAGAAATGAAGAATAGTTGCCATCTGCTTTCATTTCGGATGGAAACCACTTACCCTGAAACCAGTAAGTTGTAGATTCTTTCTGCAGCTCAGGGCTGTATTTATTTAAAGACACAAAAATCCTAGAAGTGATTTGGAAGTAAAATATAGAACTTCTGCTGAAATGTGGGATAAACATAACCCTTTCAAGCTTTTAATGAAAAATGACTGGTCTGCCAGCTTCAACGACGAAATGAAGAATTCACTGAGATCGTGACACTAGTTTCCCTCCCAAACTCGAACCCAAGGAAATGCTGTGTAGTTATTTTCTAAACATCATTTTCATCTCTTTTCATCTTTTCCTGTCATGAGGAACCTCATAGATACAATTATTTCTATATTAACTATTGATTTAATGGTGATTATAGCTTTGATGATGAAGGTCTTTTGAAACACAGTTCATGTAAAATTTTTTCTTTGGTCACTCCTAATTCTCTATAGCAAAAAGTCCTTACCTTTTAGCCTAGTATTCAGGGCCCGCCTTTATCTGGCCCCAACTTATTTTTGCTGCTGCTCTCCTAGTACTTTCCTTGAGGAATTCTATATTCTAGCCAGACTACATTACGCATTGTTCTCCTTTTGAGATTTCTTTCTCTTGGCCTTTTCTTAAGCTGCCCACATCTTTATTCTTAGATGGCCTTCAAAGCCCAGCTAAAATGTGTTCTCATTAGCATCTAATAGCCCTTTAACTCTTCCTATGTTAGGATATGAAAACCTTTTCTCTATTGTGTTAAAACTACAGGTATTCATATACTTTTCTGCCAGATATATCACTGTGCATCTCGGTAACCCTGACATTATCTAACGCAGTCACTTGTACCTATAAGTACTGGTAAATAGATAATCAAATAATGGGTTAAATCAAGTTCTGTTAAATTTTAATAAGGTATTAGAAGTTAGTAAAAGCAGCCTAAGATTTTAATAAGCTGCCTGCAAATGTGGCATTGATTTATATCTATTTTTGGTATTCAGGGATAACATAGACTTTATGCTAAGAGCAATGGGGAACCATTGGAGGGTTTTCAACAGGACGAGATTAGAGAATTGATGAAAAAAGGTAAGATTGCGGGTAGGAAGTTAGTGTGAGGCTGTTAAAGTCATCTAGGTGATGAATTATAATGTCTAACTAGGGTTCTGAGAATAAGGATTTAAAAAAACATTAAGAACTATTTAGGAAATGGCATTATAGGATTTAGTGCATTATTAAGCATGAGGGATGAGGGGTTACAGTGACTCCCAGGTTTTCTTGGACAGCTGAGTAGATGACAGTATCCTCCACTAAGATAGAAGTCTCAGGGGGCAAGGGGTTAGCAAGATGCAGGAAACAGGGAAATAAGTTTGGACAGGCTGCATTTGAGGTGTCTGTGAAAAGGTTCAAGTGTCTAACATCTTCTAGATAAGTCGGGTGTACGGATCTGAAGCTTGGGAGAAAAATCTGAGCTAGAGAGATTTGGGGGCTTCCATATTCAGGGGAACGTGGGACTATATTACATATTAAACTAAAAACAAAGTAAGGTTTGGATTGTGTTTACCTAAGTCATTAGCACATATGAACTGGTAGCCCAGAGCAGAATATTACCTGCTTACCAGTACAGTTATAGGACTATCTATCATCAAGTGTCAAATTTAAAAGATTTGGATTAATAAATGAGCTACATGCAATTAAATATGTAATTTAAATTTATTCAGGTTTAAGACCTGTGAAAAATTAGCACCACCACCAACAAAATACATTTGAATAAAACCTTCATGTGTGGCCCACTCATATTTTTATCATGTCCTAAAGTTTTAATACCTCTCTGGGCTTTCTCCACTCGCTATTGCCAATACTATTGAATGTTTGGGGAGATACTAATTATGTATGAGGCATTGTTCTTGGTTCTTTAAGTACATTACCTTGTTCAATTTTCATGATATGTTTTTAAGAAGGGTTCCATTATTATGCTTCTTTTCACAGATGAGGCTCAGAAATGTGATGCAATTTGCCCCCGGAGATATATCAGGTGGTTAAACTCAAGTCTGTCTTACTCAGAGTGTGGTTTTCTGAACTATTTCATTATACTGTTTCCTAGTCTATATGTGTGTTTTTAAATCCTCACCCAAGGATATGTTTATTGATATTAGAGAGAGAGAAAGAGACATTGATCGATTGGTTGCCTACTCTGTGTGCCTCTACTGGGGATCGAACCTGCAGCTCAGGTGTGTGTTCTGATTAGGATCAAACCTGTAACCTTTGGTGTACACTCCAAACAAATGAGCCACCCGGCCAAGACCCTAGTCTATATTTCATCACTAATGATAAACTTGTAGGGCCCAGAGATGTATGCTTCACTGTGTATTGAAAAAACTTGGCCCTTTACATGTAATTTATAAATTAAGTTCACTGAGATATGTGGTATCAATTTCCACCAATATAATGGCAAAAAATAGGAGAAGCAGGAGGCATCAGCCATGTTATATCCCTTCAGTTTTGTTTTGGAATCTCGGAAAGCATGAATGCAGTAGGTGTGTACAGGCAAATATTGATAAAGTATAACTAGAGGATATCACTCAAAGATTGGTCTATTGTTCCTTCACTGATTATTTTTGGGCAGATTTATTATGCTTTTTGTTTTTTGGGTTTTTTTGCTTCTGTGATTTTGGTAAAATTGTTTATTCATTGTAAATCATTTTCTTTCAACTTATTTTGTCCACTAATTGCCATAACAGCATAACTTCAGACTGTAATTGCTAACTACTACTATTAATGTTCTATTGTACAATATTTAATATAGCAACACATCATTTAAGAGTTTCATTATATATAAATCACATATATATATATATGCACACTCATATATATGAGTATATATAAAACTCTTATATATAAGTTTCCTTACATATAATATCAGAAATCACTGGTATTCTGATATTATATTTGAAATCTTATTTCATGTTGCGAAGGCCCTGAATGAACATATTTTATGATCAAGTATAATTTTATAGTTGTCTATGTAAGATCACGACTCTACAACCATATCATACAATAATGCCAAATTTACATCCATGTAAAATATTTTAATTTTGCACAGCACACAGCATCATAGTAGGTACTTAAGCATAGATATGCTGAAACATATAAAATATATGGTCCCTGGACTCATGTTGCCGTATTTCCTTGAATAGTCATGTTTTCTCTCAACTCTAAGTTGTCAATGTTATATTCTCTCCTATACCACATTTGTCCCTTTTTTGCCTGATTTCTACTCATCTTTCAGTCTCATCATAGACTCATCATTAGTTCCTCTGGGGAGCTTTCCTTGACCCTGCCTCCCCCCCCCCCATATCGTGCTCCCATGGCACATTTGTCATCATGTGAATATATATCATTACCCAATAGACCGTAAACCCATCCGATCAAAGGTCATACCTATCTCATTCACTTGTTTTCCTGCTGTATAGAGTAGATGTCCATAGATATCTGTTGAAAGAAAGAATAAATGAATGAATAACCATTTGAATCAAGGGCCTGGAAGGCACCATTAGTCTTACAGACCACAGAAAACATATTTGCTGAAATGGCAACTTTATTTCAGCCAGAAGTGTGGAATCTTCAAACCTCTCTCTCACACTTTCACTGACTGTCCTGCCTCCCTCTTTCTCTTATAAGGACCCTTATGATTACAGTGGACCCGCCTGGATAATCCAGGCTAGCCAAGCTAGCAACCTGACTCTATCTGCAACCTACATTCTCCCTTGTCATGCATTATAACATAACACAGACACAGGTCCTGAGAATTAGGCCATGGACATCTTTGATGGGCCATTTTCCTGCCTACCATAATAGCTTAGCATTTATGTTAGCCTCAAAGAAGATGCCATTTTTTCTCAACATAAAAGAATAATAATAATAATAATAGATACTATAATAATTGAGTGTTTATATGTTATAATCATGTTCTAGGTTCTTTAAGTTTATTCTCATCAATTCTGTGAATTGTGTTCTACAGTCATGCTCATTTTATGGATGAAATTTAGGAAAAGAGAGGTTAAATAACCTACTAAAGTTCCATTTGAATCCAAACAATCTGACATCTGGGCCTTTGCTCTTTGTTCAGGAGGAAGATGGCAAAGTAATTGAATGGAGTAGATATGTCTCTTAAGACATTAAGATATATTTCTTAAGACTTTGGTATTATGTATTGTTAATTATTTGAATATACAATATATTTATTGCTATAATGTTGCAAAGTTAGTCGGGAAATAATCAATTTTTACACATCTTTTGGGCTAGAACAACTTATTTGAAATCTGAGAGAGATTCAAAATATTTTTATGATTATATTAAAAGAAGGCATTAGATATTTTTACAGTAATTAACTGGGTGTTGTCCACTATGGATTTATGCTTTTTCCTTGTTATTAGGGTAAACGGATAGTATGGCACTTACATATGATGTAAAAACTAGGAATAGAAGAGTTGGAACAGGAACAATTTTTTTTTATCACCCATTTTCCTGAATCTTTATAGTTGTCTTTTGGTGTTTCCTTGTTTCCTTTTATCCAATTGTGACTGTTCTTTATGATACCCTCTATGTGTTTAGGAAGCATTAATTATAGTATAAGAAATAATTTTATTCACATATGAAGAAAAAGGATGAAAATATAAAGTAATATGTCAGATCGTGTAAAATGATATTAGGAGGTATAAGATTAATTTATTGGCAATGAAGAAACAGAGAGCAATGTGGTGAACAGAACCAGATGATATTAAGCAGGGAAGCCTTGCTAGAATTAGTTTTAAAGATTTTTGTATTTTTAACAAGTATTGACAGGAAGGAAAAAGAACCTACAGTGAGGAAAATGACAGAGAAAAAAGATTCTGAAGGAGGAATTAGCTAATCACATACAGGAAGAGGAAAACAGATATATTTGATTAGAGCAGAGGCCTCCCCTGAAAATAGATGAATATTTTCTTAGAACAGTGAGGGACCACACCACTGAAGTTAACGAATTGAAAGAAATATTGTTTGAGAGGTTTCCTGGGAGCCTGGCTTACTATTATATCTCTAGGGACATGATCATGAAATCTAAACTGTTGTTTTTCAAATAAATTTTTGGAAATAGCCTATTTGTAAATGAAGGTAGTGTGGTGAGGGGAAAGAGCTCTGCATAATGGTCAAATAACTGACATGTAATATCCCAAACAGCTGTTCTGTGAAAAGCCCCTGCAGGTGCAAGTTTATTTAAAAACAGACCACAACACAGGTGCCGTTCTCCTTATAAACATTCAACCACAAAACACTACCCTAAAAGTCTATGTGGAAAGCCATTGGAAAAAAAGAGAATTCATTTTTTTGTCTTAATTTTTTAATTTTTAAAAAGAACTTGGGATGCAGGGTCTTCCTCATGTTTTAACTTTTTTGTTAATTTAGTTGTTGCCCCCTGATGTCTAAATATAAATTTTACATACACTGATTGGATACAGAAGCATATTTGAAGACATTCTGCATGCAAGAACCAAAATGTTTAGGGTTGAAAACTGTCCAATTGGAAGAAATTCCTTCATATAGATGCGAAAGAAATAATAATGGCTTTTGGTTTTGTGGGAGGTGAAATGGACTGGAAGTTAGGAAGCCTGTACTCCTGCTTCAGCTTCCGAATGACTAAGTTAGGTGGGAGGGATAATGGGGGGAAGAGGGGAAGGGTTTTCAGGAACATCTGTAAAGGACACATGGACAAAACCAAGAGGTGGGTAGAAGCAAGGGAGGGAGATGGGTTTGGCTGGGGCTCGGTGGGGAGTGGTGGTGGGTAAACGCAGACAACTGTAATTGAACAATAATAAGATAATTAAAAAAGAAAGAATGACTAAGTTTGATTCTAAAATTCAAAGAAGACTCTATCTTTGTATAATTCAGATGGGGAAAAAAGTTACTTTTGTAAAGAAGTACACGGTGTCATCTGCTATGGTTCTCCCCTTCTCTCTATGTCCCCTCCTGGCGCCTTGCTCCCTGGTACTTGCCCTGTGCAGACCAAGCTCTTTCCTGTCTTGAGCCTTTTCCTTGCTGTTTCCTTTCTTCTTGGAAGACAATTTTGTTTGACTCTGTGGTTAGGCAGAATAATATCCCTCCAAAATATGTGCAGGACCTAATTCCTAGAACCTGTCAATATGTTGCCTGTTATGTAGCAAAAGAATTTGGAGATGTGATTAAGGGTATGGGCCTGAAAAGGGAAGATTCTCCACGATTATCTGGATGGGCCCAATGTAATCACATGAATACCTAAAAACAGAACTTTCTCTGGCTGGAATCAGGAGAGATGAGGCAAAAAGCAGAGGTCAGAGAGATCTGAAGCATGGGAAGGACTTGATCTGCTGTGGCTTACTGTTGCTAGCTTTGAAGATCAAGGGGGTCACTAGTCAGGGGATGCTGTCAGCATCTAGAGTCCAAGGACAGCCTCCATCTGCTAGGCAAGGGAATGGGGACCTTGGCTCTAAAACCATAAGGGTCTGAATTCCACTAACAACCTAAATAAGATTGGAAGTAGATTCTCTCCCAGAGCCTCAGGATAAGAGCTAAGGTGGCTGGCACCTTGGGTTTCCACATTGTGAAAAAGGAGGAGTTAGCTTAGCCTACCCAGGCTTCCAATTTACAGAATTTTGAAATGATGCATTTGTGTTGCTTTAAGCCACTCAGTTTGTAGTTTGTTAGGGAGCACATAAAAGTTGTACAGACTCCCTTTCTTTCTTTTTTTGCCCATTTAATCAAAAGTATATATATATTTTTATATTCAATATTATTTTGTATTAGTGTAGTGGTTAGGTAATCATATACTTTATAAAGTGTTCCCTCAGTAGTTCCAATACCCACCTGGCACCATAGTTATTACAATATTAGTGACTATATTCCCTATGCTAGTACAGGCTCCTTTTCATCCCCTGTTTCAGCCTAGATAATACCATTTCTGAGAGGACTTTCCTGAGTATGTCTTCTAAAGTAGACTGCTTTAACCCTACTGCAAATGCTCTCTATCACAATATTTTGTCTGTTTCCTTCATTGCACTTATCTCAAACTGACTGTTTGTTTTTCTTATTTGTCTTCTCCACTAGAGTATAATCTCTGGGAGGGCAGAGCCTGGTTGTTCATGGTCATTTAGCTCTTAGCACCAAGGGTTCAACATATCAGCTGCGTATTAGGTCTGCAACATACATTTGTTGAAAAATAGTTTTTGATTTAATAGTAAATGGGGTAATCCCAAATGGGGTTGTAGACACTTGATGCAAACCATGGTATGTCAACATAATGGAACGTTACATAACTACAGCAAAGGTTAATATGGCTTCTACGAGGTCTGTCTGGGAAAAGTTCAGGCATTGTTGATATAATGAGAACAGTTTGCATGCTGTTGATGTAACCTGGCAGCCAAGGAGAGTGGACTGGAATGTGCATGTGTGAACAGTGATGCTTCACTGTACTAGTCAGTGGGGGCAGTAGTCACCATTGAGCGAGCATGTGTACCGTGAGGCTGTCACATTCAAAATGACTGAGTGATTAGAGTAATGAATCTGCATCAGATTTTGGTTAAGCTTGAACATTCCTCCCCAGAAACTATTCAGATGATTCAGAAGGCCACAGCTATGGGCAACTGGTGACTGATAGCTTCATCACAACAACGTGTCCACTCATGCATTATGTCTCGTGCAGAGCTTTTTGGTGAAACATCAAATCACTCAGGCGACTCGACACCCCTATAGTCCAGATTTGGCACCCTGTGACTTCTGCTTTCACCCCAAACTAAAATCACCTTTGAAAGGGAAGAGATTTTAGACTGTCACTGAAACCCAGGAAAATACAATGGGGCAGTTGATGGCAATAGGGAGAACTGTGTGAGGTCCCAAGTTACCTACTTTGAAGGGAACTGAGGTGTCACGGTCCTATTTACAATGTTTCTCATACCTTATATCTTCTTCAATAAATGTCTCTGTTTTTCATATTTCATGGCTGGATACCTTCTGGGCAGACCTCGTATATCAATTTTTGGATATTGGTATGTAAAATACATGTGACAAAAAGGAACACAAAATAGTTTGCACAAAAAATACAATTGTGTAAAATGCAATTATACATGCTTTTGAAGATTAGAAGTTAATTTTGGAAATAAAATTTAGTATTTTTAATTCTGCACTTAATATTAAGCATTTATTTAACCTACAATAATATTAAAAAATGTGGGGTCATTAGTCAATTCTTAACTGACTAATTAGATCCAGCGTAAAGATTCTGAAAGGGAAGAGATAGGCATCCCTTGTTCGGAGTGATAATTGGTCTTTTTTGGGTAATAACTCAATTCTTTTAAATTTATTATGAATATACAAGTTTAAAGGGTAATATAACACTCATGTGCTATACCTTGGTTTTTAAGAAATAAAGCATGGTAAATACACTTGTAATCTTGTATCTTCCTTAATATTATTAAACATATCTTAAAATTTTTGTTGATAATGATTCTTGGTAAGTTACACTTGCTTTTGTGGAGCTGGAGAGAGAGTGCTCTCCAAGAGTGTTGGGAAGTCCAGAGCGACCCAGCCAGGGACTTTGTGGGGAGGAATAGATTGCCAGTCGGATCAGCCTTTAGCTCACTTTTGTCACAGAAAACCCTCTCTTCAGTCTTTGTGAGTAACTTCATGACAGTGGATTTGTGGAACTTTGAGTGACTATAGGATGTTTTGGGACTTTTAGAATGTTTAAAAGTAAACTGATAACAATTACATATTCGTTATATTGTATATATATACACATAAAGTATTTTCCACTTTTGAATGCTTGATCTTGCTTCACTTATCTTGGAGATCATTTTTGTGTTAGCTTCTCTTGGCAAAGATCTTTCCTCCAGTGCTAATATGATCTTTCCTCAGTTAATTTTTGAGGGTCGAATCAAAAGTTACTTTTCTATTGTCTAGTGTCTCAAAGGTACAGGACATAGAGATAGAGTGTGCATGGAGAAGGGATAAAGGTTGTGTTCCTGATGACCCTGTAACTAATTTCAGAAACTGTGGTTTTGGAGCTGTTTGGGTAATACTATTCAATACCAAAACTTGTTTTTCATATGAAGTTTAAGGACAAGTAGGAACAATGAATTGTTACACTAAATGCAGAATTTAATCCATTAAAAGGAAAATCAAGACAGTTCAGCCACATCTTGAGTTTAAAGCCAAGAAGTTCTTTAAAAATATCATCATCTCTTTTAAGTGTTTATGTGTCAAGATGCCAGGATACAAGGAGCCTTTTATTTTATGGAAGATTTTTAAGGGAAGTAATCACAAGATATTAAAGACAGAGGCTAAGGGGAGATTGATTACTTATAATTATTCATGCTCTACTTGTGGACAGAATGGAGAATTACAGTCTGTGTGATAGTATGCTATTATGTGAATTAACTTGAAATGAACTACTATTCCCTAAATGTGCTTGTTAGTGGACTGGTGTTAGCTTAGAGGTGGGGCTTTAGATGTACGCCATAGAAGTCTATCTTCAGCACTACCACTTTGAACATTCTTCTTAATGACTTAGATGAGGATTCTGATAGCATGTGTATCGAGTTTATAGATGCTGTGAGGATGAAATAACTAATGTGCTAGATTTCAGAATCTGTACTTAAAAATGAATCTAAAGAGGTATAATGTTGGTCTGAGTTTAGCAAGATAAAACTCAAGGGAGACCAACGCTAAAGCGCATACCTAAATCTCAAGTATTTAATTATCAAATGTGGGGAAATTATTACTTTATAGGAACGTATTTTTTTAAAAAGGGGATTTTAGTTGACTGTACACTTAATAAAAGCCAATAGCATAATGTAGCCAAAAAGAGATACTATCAGACTTCCAGCCAAGAGGGAGGCATAGGTAGACAATGACAATTTAAAAACAAAAAACAACCAGAACTGACAGAAAATCAAACTGTATGGAAGTCTGACAACCAAGGAGATAAAGAAGACACATTCATCCAGACCAGTAGGAGGGGCGGCGACGGGCAGCCGTGCAGAGAGTACACGTGGCAAGGTGGCGGCTGGTGGACCCAGCGAGGTGGTGGATTGTGGAGCGGGTTGGGCAAGGCTGCAGCTGGTGGGCCGGGTGACAGACAGTGCAACCCAGAGTTCCAGCATGGGGAAGTAAACCCTCAAACCACTGATTGAAAACACCTGTGGGGTTGAGGCAGCAGTGGGAGAAACTCTCAGCCTCACAGGAGAGGTCGTTGGAGAGACCCACAGGTTCCCAGAATGTACACAAACCCACCCACCCAGGAAGCAGCACCAGAAGAGCCCAATTTGATTGTGGGTAGCGGAGGGAGTGACTGAAAACCAGCAGAGAATGGAGCAAGCTCTATTGCTCCCTCTCAGATCCCTCCCCCACATACAGTGTCACAGTGCAGCCACAAGTGTTACCCCACCCTGGTGACTACCTAAGGCTCTGCCCCTTTATGTAACTGGTGCACCAAGACAAAAAAAAAGTGGCCCAAATGAAATAAAAGGTCAAAGCTCCAGAAAAAATATAACTAAGCAACAAAGAGATAGCTAACCTATCAGATGCACAGTGCAAAACACTGGTAGTCAGGATGCTCACAGATTTGGTTGAATTTGGTCGCAAATTAGATGAAAAAATGAAGGCTATGCTAAGAGAAACAAAGGAAAATGTACAGGGAACCAATAGTGATGTGAAGGAAACTGGGACTCAAATCAATGGTGTGGACCAGAAGGAAGAAAGAAACATCCAACCAGAAAAGAATGAAGAAACAGGAATTCAAAAAAATGAGGAGAGGCCTAGGAACCTCCAGGACATATTTAAAAGTTCCAACATCCGAATTATGGGGTACCAGAAGGAGAAGAGGAAGAGCAACAAATTGAAAACTTATTTGAACAAATAATGAAGGAGAATTTCCCTAATCTGGCAAAGGAAACAGACTTCCAGGAAGTTCAGGAAGCTCAGAGAGTCCCAAAGAAGCTGGACCCAAGGAGGAACACACCAAGGCACATCATAATTACATTAGCCAAGATTAAAGATAAGGAGAGTCTTAGAAGCAGCAAGAGAAAAGGACACAGTTACCTACAAAGGAGTTCCCATAAGACTGTCAGCTGATTTCTCACAAGAAACCTTACAGGCAAGAAGGGGTGGAAAGAAGTATTCCAAGTCATGAAAGGCAAGGATCTACATCCAAGATTGCTCTATCCAGCAAAACTTTCATTTAGAATGGAAGGGCAGATAAAGTACTTTTCAGGTAAGGTCAAGTTAAAGGAGTTCATCATCACCAAGCCCTTATTATATGAAATGTTAAAGGGATTTATCTAAGAAAAAGAAGATAAAAAATATGAACAGTAAAATGACAGCATACTCATAGTTATTGATAACCACACCTAAACCAAAAACAAAAGCAAACTAAGCAAACAACTAAAACAGGAACAGAACCACAGAAATGGAGATCACATGGAGGGTTATCAACAGGAGTATGGGAGGGGGAGAGGGGGGAAAGGTACAGAGAATAAGTAGCATAAATGGTAGGTATAAAATAGACAGGGGGAGGGTAAGAATAGTATAAGAAATGTAGAAGCCAAAGTACTTATATGTATGACCCATGGACATGAACTATAGGGGGGGGGATGTGGGAGAGAGGGGGTGTACAGGATGGGGTGGAGTGAAGGGGGGAAATGGGACAACTGTAATAGCATAATCGATAAAATATATTTTTTAAAAAAGCAAAATAAAGCACCCCCCAAAAAAATACAAAAAGAGATACTATTGTTTTAAGTGGCATTTATTAAAGAATATGACAGTTCTGCTACATTTTGTCCTTGGTCAGATGACACTTGGATTGTTGTGTACATCTGGATGCTATACTTAAAAAAGCAACATTGACAATATGGAGCCCATCCAAAAAAGAGACTAATATCATTAGAGGACTTAAGATTAGAGACAGTTTTCAACTCTGTGAAAAAGCTTTCCATTCATCCTTTATTCAATCAATACATTTTAGGCATTCCTGTACTTGGTTCTTGGAAGAAGTGAGCAATAAGATAATGCCATTCTCAAACAGCTTTTGTTCTAATGAAGAGGAGATAGGTACTAAATAAAGTAAATAAGAATTTCAAGCAATGATAAGTACTATGAAAAAAATAAATTTGGGAAATATGACAGTGACTAGCAGGTTGCTTAGGAGGATTAGCAACCAGGGAAATTCTGTCTGAGGCAATGGCATTGAACTTGAGACTTGAATGACGGTGAAGGGCCAGCCATGCAAGGATATGGAAAGCGTTCATGCAGAGGGACTAGAAAGTACAAAGGCCCTGAGTGGAAGTAGCTCAGGAGTGATGAGTGAAAGGGAGAATTGTGGGAAATCAGGTAAGATAAGGAGTTTGAATTTATCCCAAGTGCAATGAGAAACCAGTGGAGGACTTTAAGTCAAATGTGGTCTGACTTTCTTTTTGAAAAGATTGAGGTCTGCTGAGTGGACAATGATTTGTAAAGGCAAGGTTGGATGTAGAGAAGAGTTTGGAGCAGTGAATAGTTTAATGTGTTTAAACATGAAGCCATTTTTTTCTCCCAATCATTCTTCTAAATTACTATAATTAAATTTTCCTTTGACTTCTCTTGAGTGTTATAAAAAGCTTCAATAATTTTATTTATTTATTTTTGCTCATGGATGTGTATTTTAATAAAAACAATTCTATCAAAATACAACAGTTTTCTCATCTCTCAAGTACAATTTAATAGGATGTTTTGTGTTAGAATTTTCTCTAAACCCTTCCATACCCACAAGTTTCATGCTAATGCCAGGTATCAACTTACGAGGACAAAGGCAGAACCAGTGCGCACAAAGTGGAGGATGTGTGTGTCAGCTGTAGTTACGAATAGAGGAGAATGCTATGCAAAAAAGGTGACGCCTCAGGCAGCCAGAGTCCACAATCTGGCCACAGGTCCAGGTGCACAGGACTGTTGGTCAAGTAGGGCTCCGCTGCCCAGCTGCCCTACAGCATGCATGCCTGACTTGTAAGCAACCGTGGGAACTTTCAGCACTGACAGTTCTCTGCCTCATCTTTGTGCTTGCTTAAGGGGTAGGGAGGCACTGGGTGGGTGGGCAGTCCCCACTTCTCCATCTCTTGGTATCCCCGTTTTGAAGGCCTACCTCCAGCCACAGACCCATGTGGGTGAGGATTGGAGTTCTGACTTTCTTGTGTCGTCTGCCAATTTCCATCCCTTCTGGAAGAGAAATCATTTGGTGGCACAAGGGGAAAAGGTAAATAAGGAAGGCCGTTCCCCTAGGGCTGGACACTGGACAACCCTAGCCCTAGAGGGCTAAGTCTTCCTCCTGACCCTTTGGGTCAAGTCC
This sequence comes from Desmodus rotundus, assembly GCF_022682495.2. NCBI lineage: Eukaryota > Metazoa > Chordata > Mammalia > Chiroptera > Phyllostomidae > Desmodus > Desmodus rotundus. Next base: position 126,624,177 of record NC_071390.1, on the reverse strand, counting down.
AGTTCTTCACCGGGGCTCCTTCCAGGTGCCTTCCCCACTCTCGGCTCCCAGAAGCAGGCTGGTAGGACTGGGTTGCATAAGGGGCTCCTCTGGCTGGCAGCAGGCCTGGACTAGCAGCAAGACAGTGGGCTCGAGCAGCTGGCTTTTGGTCCTCTCCATGGCTTGCGGGGCAAAGGCTTATGTCCCAAAGGTAAGCTGTCCAACTGGGACCGAACGCTTCTCTGAAGAGGAGCAGAGTAAACAACTTGGATTCAGCTGAAGCACTGAGATAAGGGACAGAAATGGGGAGATGGCCATGCGTCTTGAGTGCAAGCCAGGTGGACACCCAGCCGCAATCAGCATACAGCTGCCTGAGCCCTCCTGGGCCTTCTCTCAGATGCTCCACAACCTAAGCCCAGGCTCTTATCCCCATCCCTGACCACTTCTGAAAGTACCAGCTGCTCAGACCCTGCTGGAGGCCTCCCTAATGCTGCTGAACCTAAGCCCCCACCCACACCCGCCATTCAGTTTTAGGCCTAAACAGCATTGCCCAGCCCACCGGGATGAGGTTAGTCCCAGCTCTGGTGCAAATCTGCCCTGTGACTTTGGCCGAAGAAGAAGCTTCAGTAACTTTGGTAGTTTTCTATTATCAAATGTCTGGTTTATTTGCTATGAACCTAAAACTGCTCTAAAAAGTAGTCATAAAACTCTACTTTGGTCTAAAAACTTAAATCTCAAACTCACTTTTAATTTCAAGTCTCTGACACCCAATTCGAAACAAGATGGAATAACAGGACAAGATTTACCCTCCCACTTGAAACAACTGAAAAGAAAAAACCTGACAAAATTTATAAAACAATGATTCCTGAGACTTTGGACATTAGGCAACTAAGGATAGTGGTCTCTGAGAGACAGAAAACCACGAGGCGGCCTCTGCAGTTGCCTCAGTTCGCTGCCTTGAAAGAGTTTCCAGGCCATGGCCTCGCTGGTTAAATCTGTCAACATTTAAAGAAAAAATAATACTGGTTCTACATAAACTCCTGCAGCAAACTGGAGCAGAGGAAATACTTCTACACTTATCCTATTGGGCCACCATTATCCTGATAACAAAACCAGGTTAAGACATTACAAGAAAAGAACATTTCAGACCAGTATCCTTTATGAACCTAAAAGCAGAAGTTCTAAGCAAAATTTTAGTAAATTGAATCCATCAATTTACAAAAAGGATATTACATATTAAGTTGGGTTTATCCCAGGAATGCAAGGTTAGTTTAACACTTAAAATTAATGTAATTCACCATATTAGCCAACTAAAAAAGGAAAATCATATGGTCATTTCAACAGGTCATATATTTATTAAAATAAACTCTCAGCAAACTAGGAACAGAAAAGAAGTTCCTCAACTTGATAAAGGACATTAAAGGAAAATCCAACATCATACTTAAATGCTGAATTATGAAGATGTGAATTTTTTAACAGCTTGAGATATAATTGATATACAATGAACTATATACATTTGAGTCAAACAATATGGTGAATTTCGACATATTTGCACACTTGTGAATTCATAACCACCATCCAGATAATAAACATACCCATCCTCACCCAAAATTTCCTCATATACCATTGTAATCCTTTTCCCCCCTTCCTCTCTGTACCTTCCTTCACAGGCAGTTGCTGGTCTGCTTTCTGTCACTATAGATTTGCTTACATTTCCTAAAATTTTATTGAAATATATAATATTTAATTTAATGTAATATGAAATTTAATGTAAATATAATTAAATATTTTTATAATGTTTATTTAAGTATTATATATAATATAGGGAATCATATAGTATATACTCTCTTTTCAATAGTTTGGCCTCTTTCACTCAGAATAATTATTTTGAGATTCATCCGTGTTGTGTGTGTATTTCAACAGTTCATTTGCTTTTATTGCTGAGTAATGGATACACTACAATTTGTTTTTCCAATTTATTTATGGACACTTAGGTTTCTTCTAGTTTTAGGCTATTACAAATAAAGCTAACATTTCTTCTAAGTGTCCTCTGCCTCTCCTCCAAGTCAGAAAAACTCTGGATATATCCTTTTTCTTTATATTTTCCAGTTTTATTGAAAATTAATTGGCATATAACATTGTGTAAGTTTAAGTTGTGCAATGGGATGATTTGATACACATATATATATAGTGAAATGGTTACTATAATAAGGTTAGTTAGCACATCCTTCACCTCACATAATTACCATTTTGTTGTTGTTGTTATGGTGAGAACATTAAAGTTCTACTCTTATAGCAACTTTCAAGTACAGTAGTCCTCCCTTAGCTGTGGGGATACATTCCAAGACCAGCCGGTGGATGCCGGAAACCGTGCATAATACCGAACCCTATACATACTATGCTTTTTTCCCTGTACATACATAGCTTTTAACTTAAAAGAAGCACTTTACGGCTTCTCTTTGGAAGATTCAAATTGCCAGCATCACTACTGTTTCACTTTGGGCCACTATTATGTAAAATAAAGATTACTTGAACACAAGCACCGAGATACCATGACAGTAGCTCTGATAACTGAGACTGCTACTGAGCAGCGGAGGAGTAGCATATACGGGGTGGACATGCCGGACAAAGGCACCATTCACGTTCTGGGTGGGGTCCAGCAGGACTGTACCATATTTCATCATGCTACTCAGAAAAGTGCAAAATTTAAAACTTACGAGTTGTTTATTTCTGGAATTTTCCATTTAATATTTTCAGACCACAGTTGACCTTGGGTATCTGAAACCATGAAAAGTGAAACTGCAGATAAGGGGCGGGGCGACTGGGTACAATACAGCATTATTAACTACAATCACCATGCGGTACCTTAGAAGCTGGAACATACTCATCTTAGAACAGGAAGTTTGTAATCTTTGACCGACAGCTCCCCATTTCCTCTCGCCCTGACCCCGCCATCTCTGCCTGCAACCACCACTCCATGTTTTGTTTCTATGAGTTCAGTGTTTTTAGATGCCACCTACAAATGGGTTATACAGTATTTATGTTTCTCTGTCTGACTTACTTCAATTGGCACGCTGCCCTCAAGGTTCATCCACATTGCCACAAACGGCAGGATTGCCTTCTTTTTAAAAAAAATAAAATATTTTTATATATTTTTATTTGTTTTTTAAAATTTCACTTTTAATTACAGTTTACATTCAACATCATTTTGTATTAGTTTCAGGTGTACAGCATAGTGGTTAGATAATCATGTATTTTATGAAGTGTTCCCCCCGATATTTCTAGTACCCACCTGGTACCATACATGGTTATTTTAATGACCGTATTTCCTACACTGTACTTTACATCCCCATAACTATTTTGTAACTAGCAATTTGTACTTCTTAATCCCTTCGTGTTTCACCCAGTCCCCCAACGCCCCTCCCCTCTGGCAACCCTCTGAATGCTGTATCTATGAGTCTGTTTCAATTTTGTTTATTTTTTCTTTAGATTCCACACATAAGTGAAATCATATGGTATTTGTTTTTCTCTGATTTATTTCACTTAGCATAATGCCCTCCAAGTATGCAGATTAGTACAGCCACTATGGAAAACAGTGTGGAAGGGCCTCAAAAAATTAAAAATGGAACTGCCTATGACCTGGCAATCCCACGTCTTGTTATATATCCAGAGAAATCCAGAACACTAATTCAAAAGGATATGTGCACCCCTATGTTCATTGCTACCTTATTTAGCCAGAATATACAAGCAACCCAAGTGCCCATCAGTAGACAAGTAGATAAAAAAGTGATGCTACATATATACAATGGGATATTACTTGGCCATAAAAATGAAATCTCCCCTTCATTTTTATGGCTGAAAAATATTCCATTGTGTGTGTGTGTACATTTTTCTTCATCCATTCACCTGTCCGTGACAACTAGGTTGTTTCCATGTCTTGGCTGTTGTGAATAACGCTACGGTGAACATGGGAATGCAGACACCTTTTTAATATAGTGATTTAATTTTCTTTACATATATACACAGAAGTGGAAATGTTGGATCATATGGCAGTTCTATTTTTAATTTTTTGAAGAACCTTTATACTGTTTTCCATAGTGGCTGTACCATTTCTTCCAATGGCGTGTGGGGTGCCCTTTTCTCTACATCCTCATCAGCCTTTTTTAACTCTTGTCTTTTTTTTTTTTTTTTTTAATAATAGCCAGTCTAACAGGTGTGAGGTGATATCTCCTTTTGGTTTTGATTTGCATTTCCCTGATGATTAGTGATGTTGAGCACCTTTTCATTTACTTGTTGGCCATATGAATGCTTTCTTTACAGAAATGTGTACTTAAGTCCTCTGTCACTTTTTAAAGCAGATTTTTCTACTTTGTTGTATGAGTTTCTTATTATTTTACATATTAACATTTTATGAGATATATGGCTTGTAAATTTTTCTCCCATTCTGTAAGGTGCATTTTTATTTTTTGATTGCTTTGTGTATTTTGCTGTGCAGAAGCTTTTTAGTTTGATTTAGTCCCAGTTGTTCATTTTTGGTTTTGATGCTTATGCTTTTTGTGTTATACCCCAAAAATCATTTCCAAGACCTATGTCAAGGAGCTTTCCCTTTTCCTTTTTTTTCCTGGGAGTTTTATGGTTTCAGGTCTTACATTTAAGTCCCTTAATCCAATTCAAGTTAATTTTTGTGAGTGGTGTAAGGTAGGGGTCCAGTTTTGTTTTTTCACATGTGATATCCAGCTTTCCCACCATCCTTTATTGAAGAGACTACTCTTTCCCCATTGAGTATTCTCTCCCTCGTCGTCTATTAGTTGACCATATATGTGTGGGTGTATTTTTGGGCTCTTGATTCTGTCCCTTTGGTCTATGTGTCTGCTTTTTATGCCAGTAATACACTGCTTTTACTACTATAGCTTTTTGAATATTTTATAATATTCCTTATGAGGGCCATTTAGCATGAATGTGTACTGGTCTCTAGGCTTCCACATGCCTGTAACCCAAGGGGAAATGTCAAACTCTCCCAGAAATGCTTTCCTCAAAGTTTATTATAGTGGATATCCTCAGGTTGGGTTTGCATTTTCTGCAACTCAACATGGAGTGAGCAACGTAATATGATGATGTGATAATGGTTATGACCATGTTAATAGTCACTAATAATTGTATAGCACTTACCACAGGCCAAGATCTGCTCTAACTTCTTTATATGCAATAATACATGTTAAGCCTCATGGCAACCCTATGAAATATATATTGATATTGTCCCCATTCTACAGATAAGGAATTGAAACATAGAGGTTACATTGTCACACATCTGGTAAGTGGTGGATTGGGAGATAAACGCAAGCAGCAGACTCAGAATTCTTTCCCTTCACTATTACGCTGTATTGCTTCTCAGTTTCCCCTTCTTGCAGGGTCCCTGATCTCGCTGAGTTATTTTCTTGAATCTCTCCATCACTTGACTATGAGGAAAGAAGAACACCATGTCTTTCTCTTTCCTAAGAGTAAAGGGGGGAACGTCTTTTACCACAAACGTTCCTATGTCCACAAGGTCAACAGCTCCTGTGATGACATCGCCCTTTTGCTCTCAAATCATCTAAAGCCTGGAGGCGGGAGCTGGGAAGAGGTGGGGTGGTGGTTGATGGCAGTGAGCTGAGTTCTGTTGCCTCTTGTTAAGCCTTGGAGGATGTGTCTGACTCTCTTTAGAATTTGGGGTACTTAGCCATTGTTATCTGTCAGCTGTGAGTCCCAGTTGCCAGTGCTGGGGCAAAGAGAAAGCCATTTTTTTATTACCGGGGCTATTGTAGTAGTCCGAAAAAAAGGGTGGAGGCTTGGACTAGGGTAGCAGTGAAAATGGAGAGACTCAGATAAGTTTGGGATATATTTTGGGAAAAAAGCCAACAGGATGTAATGGTAAATTGAACCTGGAGGAGATGAAAAAAGGAATCAAAAAAGAGGGTTTTTGCCTGAGCAACTAGTTGGAGGTAGGTGCCATTGACCGAGGAAGACTAAAGACAGAAAGAGTTTGGAATGGTGGTGTGAGGGTGACTTGGTCCACAAGAGTACTGTTTTGCCTGGTTACCTGTTAGATACCTGCTAGACAGCCAAGTGGAGATGTCAAACACAAAGCTGGAGCTCAGTGGGCAAGGTAAAGTCTAGAGTTGTCTATTTGAAAGTCATAGCATGTCTTATATTCAAAGCCGTGGGATCAGATAAAGTTAATTAGGCAGAGGCTGAGTGAAAAGTGAAGGCTGAGGATTGAGGAAAATTCAGCAAGAGACTGAGGCGTCACCAAGGAGAGCAGGGAAACAAGGACAATGTATTCTCCATGTCCCAAGAGAATAAATTGTCATGATTTGGGTGTCTCCAATATAATAAGCTGTGTCAGAGGAAGTGAAGCATTGACCTGCTTCAGGTGGTTTTTAAACAAATGCTAAACTCAGACTGTCTGCTGTATAGGAAATTGAAACAAAACTTTAGTAGAAATAAAGAAGGTGAGATGAAATTACCATAAGATCTTTTTTATTCAGATGAGTCTATCACTGAATCTCTTACTGTAAGAATATCATGTATAGGTGTAAAAAAATAAATCATTTCTGGTGAAAAAGTTGGAACATGTAGCTAAGCTCCCAATTACTTATTTCACTTGCTTAGAAAGAGTTCTATTCACATTTTACATTTTTTAGTGGGAAGAACAAAATTTGGAGATGAAATGGTTGAAAAATTAAACTGCAATCTATTTTATATATATGTAGGTACATTTGGTTAGAATATATGTATATAACTATATAAATAGCCAATATATAGATGTATTTGGTTAGTGCTAAAAAGATGAACCAATTTGCTTATATTGATTCACAGAATTGTAAATAAATTTGCTTTAAAAATTACCTTTATTAACTTCTTGCTCTTTTATAGTTAATGCTGCTAGTTATTCCCCTGCCCACCCCCTGCAGGCTTCTAGTCTACCAATTTTTACATTGTAGTATACTTAACAATCAGGTGAAAGACTTTTTAATTATATGTATTTCCAGGTTACAGCTCCAGAAATTCTGATTGGGTGTAGCCAGGAAAGCCATGTTTTCACTAGTACTCTAGGTATTTCTAGGGAAGATAACCCCTGGGACACACCTGGCAAGACACTGGCCCTGGTACTGCATTGCAAGTCTAGGTGACTCTTCTGGTGGCAAAAGTGCCTCTTGGATCCCCACGCCTTATTTTTATTAAAATAACTTTTAGATGTGTAGCTTACCTGATAGAAATATAAAACTTAATATTGAACGAATATAAGCACCGAATATAGAGCTTCCCTTTAGTATTTATGAATCAAGTAATAATCTTCACTTTTGTATAAAATAAGCTTTTGGGAAAGCTTTAATTTGACTCCAGGAATTTATCCAATTGTTTTTGGGAAGCAGTTTAGTCTTTGAGTTTACTTTCAAGGAAGTAATAATTTCTAAAAAAGTATCAAGCTAACTTCTAATTACTCTTTTTTTGTAGTGATGGAATAAATCAGTTATTTAGAAACTACAGTTAAAGATGAGGAACTCTTTAAGTGGTTGGCATTTGCTTTTACATCCTGACCACATACCTAAAATAATGTGCTTTCAGATCTGTTTCTTCTGGTACTAGGTATAATTGTTCATGTGAACCCAGTAGATTTTCTTAACCCCAAACAGCTTCTAAATGCTATGGTAGTGGACATTAAAATGAAAATAAATTTTTGACAGTATAGTAATATTGTATGTTCTAGAGTTTGACTTTCAATGCATATTGCTAAACTTTTAATACAGATTGATTTAAGGAGAGCAATTATATGCTAGACTTTATAGCTTTCATTCTGCTGTATTCGACTGTTGGCTATGAAGTCTGCTTGCCTACTTAGGATCCTGAAGTATCTCTTTAGTACCTCTCAAAATTCTAGGAGATCCTTAAAAAATTAGAGAACTAAGAACGAAAAGTAGCATAGATTTGATGTTGCATGTAAATGTAACCAATATGCTCTTGGAACAAGCCTGCCTGAGACAGAAAATTCTGGTATGTTGGGGTGGTGGTGGTGGGGTAGGCGGATGCTCTGTCCAAAAGCCCAGATTTTTTTTTGCACTAATTAATGAAAAAAATATTTACAAGAAATACTACAGTGTTCTGTTTTCTGTTGAGCCATCTCAAATGAAAACCATTTTATGGGTTTACAGTTCTGAAAGGCGCTACTAGATGAGCAAACACAAGGTCTGCCGTAACGCTGTCAAATTAAAATGTGGCAGCTGAGACATGCAGTACCCACCTGTTTCCAATTCCAATGCCGTGTTTGAGCTTATATGTATATGTATATCTGCTGTTCGAGCATATATATATATATATTATATATATATATATATATCTGGTAGCTTGGTTAATTAAGGACTAGAAGAAAAGTTGACATAAGATACAATTGGGATCTTAATGAGCTTTAATTCATTTATCCTCCTTCATTTATTGTTCCAAGCACAACAAATGTCATGTATATTTGAAAACTTTATCATCTAAGGAATAAAGTTGAAATCCCTATTTAAACATTCTTAATGGACTCCTGCCTTGAAATTATTGTTAGTCTTCTGCTTTAATTATATAGAGTAAATGTAAAATAAAAAAGTGATTGCGTCAAAGTATGGCTTTTTGTAGGATGCTTTGGAAGAAAATAGGTAAATCTGAGCCATACATTTCTTTCCAGTGCAGCATTAAAATTTTAGCCTTCAGCCGCGGTTGTGATTGGTTTTAGTTTGTTAGCTGCCTGAAGCGTTATTTTAAGAAAGCAGAAGCACTATTGTTTGCCACACTCCTTACAGATCACACACCTTAACCCTGACTGTTTTGGCTCCAGTTTTCGAAAGAAGTGAAGGCAAGATGAAGAACCATTTGCTTTTCTGGGGAGTCCTGGCCATTTTTGTCAAGGCTGTTCTTGTGACAGGTATGTGTATTTTGAAAATAAACCCAGATAAAAGGAAAAATATAACACAGATTTGTTCTTCAGAGTGGAACATTAATGCTTGTGGTTTAGTTGGCCAGCTAGCTGGTTACTTTTTTCTAACTTGCCTTAATCTTTGTATGGGCAGTGATCTTTATGCAGACAAGACTCATAATTCTTTTTTTCCCCTTTTCCTTTTATTTGTTTGACTATTATATCTTACAGGGGTGTCCAACCTGTGGCCCATGGGCTACCTGTGGTCCAGGATGGCAATGAATGTGGCTCAACACAAAATTGTAAATTTACTTAAAAGTTTTTTTGCTCATCAGTTTTCATTAGTGTTTGTGTATTGAATGTGTGGCCCAAGACAACTCTTCTTCCAGTGTGGCCCAGAGATGCCAAAAGGTTGGATACCCCTGATTAAAATGTATATATTTCCAGGTAAGTATTGATATGAATACTGTACCTATATGAATATACATGTTGACTTTTAAAAATCAGTAGTCTCCTCTTTGAATGTCTTAAATTAGTATTAGGAAAAATGAAGTAATAATTACTATGAATACAACATAGAATGCATTGGGATTTTATTTCTCTAGATTTATTATGATCCTTTAACAATGTTCAATGTTCTACAGGGCCTATAACTTAATAGCTGAACTTGGGGTATTTTGTATGTTAACCCTTCAAAGTATTGTAGAAAGTGGAATATATTATGAAAATAGAGATACAGGTTTTCATAATTTTCATTTACAACACACATGAATTAGAAGTGATATAATTTGGCTGAATTATTTATATATGAGCTTATTATTCTTATTTCAAGACAGTAGTATATAATTAAGAATAATCACTTTAAATATATTTTATACTAATTTAGCATTAATAATAATGGATTTCTAATATTTACAATATAAAGATAGTAGTAAAACATGTATAGTTTATGTATCTATATGTATGTATAAATACATGCACATATATACACATATAGGAGCTATAATTATTGAGCACATGTTATGTTCTACTCATTATGCTAATTACTTTATGTGTACTATTCTAATTAATTGTCCCACCAACTGCTTGAGGATAGGTACTAATTTCTGACATATAGTTGAGCCCATTGAGCTTTAGAGAGGCCACATATCTTACCTGAGGTCACGCAGCAGGCATGCGGTAGGTAGAACCCAGACCCTCTGACCCAACAGTTTGCACTCCTAACTACTACTCTACTTTGCCTGTATGAGGGAATCACCTTATAATAATTAGTAAATTAATTATGTTCATATGTAGTATGTTATTAAGTCTATTTTCTTATTTGTTTGACCTGAATTAAACTTAATAAATATTTATTGAGCACCTACTATGTCCCAGATGCTCTTGGGATAAAGTAAGGTACACTCTTTAATAACAGGTTTATTAGGAAAGATGCTGCCTGTCAGTGAGAGAGAATATTAGAACTGTGTAAGGCTTGGTGAATCGAAGGCATTTGCACGTTTTCTAGTAGGAATATTGAGCTGCCTAATACTTTTATACAACAACAGTAACGTTATTTCCCCCTGTATGTTTCAGGTAAGAACATAAACTATATACCATAAATAAAATATAAACATTTTCTATTTAAGACTATATGTCAAGTCACATATTGATTCGATATTGTCCTTTGGACCGGCACTGCTGCCTTATTTGTATTTTATTGAGAAACACCTTTAAAAGTCCTGAATACAGAGGAGGGAAATGACAGCACTGAAGCCACCCTCCCCCCCCAGCGTGAGGGAGAGTTGCCCGATGCTCTTGAACCGACTTCGTGATACTTCTCCTCCAACACCTCACAGACTTGTGCCAGAAGATTTATTAGGAAGTTGTGGATAATGACATCATACACATTCTAAAATACTTCAAGCAGTTTATAAGTACCCTAACAATGATTATAAAATGTTTTTGTAATGACTATTATCATTGAGACTGAAATACTGCAATTAGGGCCTCCCTGCTCTGGGATCGCTTCTGGAATAACTAGACTTCCAGTAATAGTGATCTGTCCCAATCGTTGAACCTTGATAACTTGAATTTGTGCGCTACACTTTTGTTTCTTTCAGTTGAGGCTTGGTGAGAGGAAGTTTTAAAGGTTGCTTAGCTAATATTATAGGACTAAAAAAAGATATTTAACATCATTATTATTTGATTAGCACTGTTAAAAAAAGCTATTATTAACTCCTCAAATATCTGTTAACTGGGGTAAGTCCAGCTGTTAATAAATTTACTTTGCTTATTCTCTGCAACACGTACTAGATCTTTTTGTGTAATATTCAGATTAGACAGTAAATGTTGACACAACGTTAAGGCCTTAGTGGTCATCTCTGTACTCATTCATTCACTAACTTTTTTCTGCATTCGGGCATATTAAATGAAATAGTGATTGTACTTCTCAATATTTTCTAAATTGTTTTTGCAAATTTACAACACTTCATGTCCATCTATACTATAACTTTAAAAATAATTCTTATAAGAGATATTAATATAGCACCTATTATTTTATTTGATTGAATCATTATATCATAATAACTCAACTGTTGTTATGAAAAAGAAAAATACAATTCAGTTTAGGGAAATTGTGGTGGAGAACATTGAAAAATCTTAAAAACAAGGCTATCGTGGGGGGAAGTGCACCTGTGCTCAGCTCCGATGCAAGGTCGGCAAACGGTGTGAGTGGGGGTCCAGGAAGGGTGTGACACTTCAACCGGGTTCACAAAAACTGGTGTTATTTTGGTTCACTGTTGAATGGATTGCTTTGGTCTGAGAGAACTCCACTCTGGATTTTTGTTTTCTCCCTTACTTCGGCGTCTGGCACTCATTTTACAAAGGCTACGCCAATCAGAGAGCTGTGCCTCTGACAAAAGCCCTGGGTTAAAACCAGAGTTCGTCTGTTCGGGTTCCCATTGACTGGTCCAAGGGAAGAAGAGGAAATTCCTTTTGGAGTACCTTTCCTTCACTATGCTGTGAGATTCTACTCCGCTATTTTAGATCGGGAAGGAGAACAAACCATAAAACTTATCAACCATAAAACTTATTTTTTTTTCTGCAGGAAAAAAGATTAACTCAATCCAAAGTTGATAAGTAGATTTTCATTTCCATTTCTTCTTAACACTCTTTTATCTTTCCAGCCCAAGACGACAATGAAAGGACTGTTCTTGTTAACAACAAGTGTAAGTGTGCCCGCGTCACTTCCAGGGTCATTCCTTCTCCCGAAGACCCTAGTGAAGACATTGTAGAGAGACACGTCCGAATTATGTACGTGGTACTTTATGTTTCATTTTTTCATGTTGTAAGTGGAGATGTTCTCTCCTATTAGCCATTGTTTGAATGTAATGCCTATATCTCTGCCCCTCTTTTTGATGTGTAGCACCTGACATGAGGTCGAATCTGGTTACTGTGCTTGAGCCAATGATGCACAAGTTCAGAGCAGGACGAGGTTTCCGTGTAGTCGAAAACCGGTCATCTAGATCAAATGATGGTAGCTGGAGCTTCAGGTCTAGTCATCAGCATGCCCCGTTTATATGGAATTATTTCACTTTGAATCAGAACTTTTAGTTGCTCTTGATTAGTTCAAACTGAAACTTGAGCTAACTCTAAAAGCCTTATTTTGTACTATATCTGGACAGAGTATTTTACATAGTACTCAACCGTCTGTATGCAGGTAAGGCAGACTAATCAAATTGATTTATTTGATTTATTCTTCACTTGCACATTGGACTTAAGATACTTATTTCACACATAGACCAGGGTATAAGCAGGGTATGAGTCTTGATGTTCAATAGTCAAAATGCTAATAATATTTAAAAAATGAGATTCCTATGGCATCCAAACAATCCTTGAATAGTTTTCCTCCAATTGAGTACCTCTTCTTGAAACAATGTAACATTTAATTCCATCTAATCAATGGAAGAAGTTGTGTGCATTTAAAATTTTGTTTCAAGTTCTGGTTGGGCCACTTAATAGCTGCTTTTGTATGCAAGTCACTTCTCTACTCTAAGCTTTAAAAGTATACATCTCATAGGGCTATCGTAAAGCTATACTGAAATTTATTCCTGTTAGAGAATGTATAATTCCTGGCATATTTTCAAAAAGTATTTGCTGTAATTTATCTGCCTGCCCTGTGGGTCGGTTACCGTTATGTCCCTATACTTCTTAAAATACTTTTGCCAGGTTACCCAACATTGTTATTACGATAAATTAAAAAGGCCTCAGCCTAATCTACAACTCTGAGCATAACTGTCTATTGACACTTTTTTCACCTTATGTCTGAAAATCCGGCAGTATGGTTGTGCCCTTATTTTTCCACACTCATAGTGCGTTCTTTCTCTTCTGTTTTTACGTATGTTGTTCTTCTGCTTGGAGAACCCTCCCTCCCACCCCTCTTAGCCTGGCTAACTTCTCGTCACCCTGCATGTCTTAGCTTACATATCACTTCCTCTAGCAGGCTTTCTCTGGCCGTTCAGACTCTATACCACTTAGCTCCCTGTTAGAGACAGAGCAACCAGAGACGCCTGCGACTCGAAGGGCTGCCATCTGTGACACTGGCACCTAACCTGTGTTGAAGAGGAGTGTCCACCTGATGTTTAAACCTTCAGATTTGTAAATGGCACTCCATGATTCTCTAACGCATCTTCTTTCTGCGACCATTCGTTTTATGACTGTAGATTGTTTTCTGAATTCAGATACTTCAGTTACTTCATCCACATTGCTGGATGCGTTTTGAAGGTTCTCTGAGCTCATTTCTGAAAGTTCTATTCTCATTGCCATGCCATTATTCCCACCTCCATCACTTACTAATCATATGACTTTGGGCAAGTTTCTTCACTAATTTGAGCCTGTTTCCTAAACTGTAAAAAAGGGATAATATATGTATGTAGATATACACATATACTTTACAGAGTTGTGAGGATTAAATGTGATAATGTGTAAAAGCATCTAGAACAGTGTTTGACTCATGGTAGACATTCATATAGGTTTATTCTCTTATCTCTATCAATATTTAAAGCCTTTTCTGATATTATTAGAGCCTTTTCAATCTAATAAAGAATAGATTCATTCATTCATTCATTCATTCATTCATCTGACAAGCATTTATTGAGTGCTAATGAATGCCACTGAGGCTGGAGTTGGGGGACCACTGGAGAATTTACAGTCAAGTGGGGAACTGTAAACAGTTAAAAAGACAGTTGCAATACAGTATTGTGAGTGCTATGACAGAAACAGGCATAGGATGTTGGAGGGCACTCCGTCCAATCCCGGGGGCTGGGTGGAGAGTGGCAGTTGAGGCAGAAAAGAATGTTCGGAGGAAGTGGTGGAAGTGGCTACATGGGAGTTCACTGGGTGAGTGTGTGGGGCATGACAGGGTCAGAGGGCAAGGCAGGTTGTTCCAGGAAAAGGAAACAGGGTCGCTGTGAGGGTTACACGAGGTCATCATGTAACATGTTTACATAGTAACAGGCTCACTCTAAGCACTCAATAAACATTAGGACTGTTTTTGTTACTGTCAAGACTTGGAGATGAGAACAGCATGGTAAGTTTGTGGAATTGGGAGCTGTTGTTCACAGCTGGCTGACGTGTGAGGAGGGTGGCATGCTGGGAGATGAGACTGGAGAGTGAGAGGCATATCGTTAAGGACACCCTGCCATTCGTGGGGGGACACGGTAGGTTTCAAGCAGAGAAGGAAATTAGGCTTGTATTTTAGAGAGGCTGTTTTGACAGTAATGGGGCTAATGCACTGGAGGGATCAAGACTGAAGGAGGGTATTGCTAGGAGAGAAATGGTGGTGTCCTGAACCCAGTGGATGTATTTCACAGATGCAAAGAATTGGAGTCAGTTGACCTGTGAGATGGATTAAATATAGGTCATGACAGAGAGGGAGGACTCAGGGATGGCGTCCAAGTTTTTGCTTGGATATTTATGTGGATATTATTGATAAACACAGTTAGAAAACACAAGTTTTTCTTTGTATCTTTTGAAAGGGAGGGGTGCATTGAGGAGGAATCATGGTATAGATGATAAGAATGTAAAAGTTAATGAAATCACCTGAACCAGTTCATAAGCATTATCTAATTTTCATGGAAATCACCAAATCAAGAGATTTGGATTCCAGCTATAGCTTTACGATGAAGTAGTTGTGTGATCTTGGATAGATGGCTAACTGTCTGGTTTATAATTTATGCATCTCAAAAAATGTGGCTAGTACTATCTGTCCATTCATTGCAAAAGTATTGAACACATTCCACACACCACACATCTAGCAAGGCACTGGGGATGCATACATGTTTTTGCCTCAATGAATTTATGTAGTTGAGAGAAGCAATTATTCTGTAGACGAGCAACTATGATGTGGTCTTTGTTATAACAGAGGTCTATGAATTGTAATGAGGGTACAGAAGAAGGGGTTTATTGAGGGCTGGAGAGGGGATCAATGTAAACATCAGAGAGAGGGGAAAACTTGAGCCGGTTGCTAAAGGAAAACAGATTTGCCAAGTAAGCAAAGATCATTGACAGAGGAATTCTTGTGAGGTTGATTTTGAATGGGAAATGCTTAAAATGCAGCAAATTACTGTGAAATCTGAGTCCTAGTATTACTATAGATTCTTATGGAGTGCTAAATGTACCAAATGTAAAGGAGTAGTAACTACTGGCCTAGCAATATATCTGTTAACAAAAAATAGCACTATCTGTTAGTTTCATTATTTTGACTTGTTTTTTCTTTCCGTCTTGTTTTAGTGTTCCTCTGGGCAACAGGGAGAATATCTCTGATCCCACCACGCCAGTGAGAACCAAATTTGTGTACCATTTGTCCGACATGTAAGAGATTGTCCTTCATAGTTTATATATATATACATATATTTATATTTATATATTCAAATTAATAACTTTTAAAAATTAACTTGTTAGTAAGAATGTTTTGGAAAACATGTTGGGGTATAAACATTTAGCAATATAATTTGTACTTTTGAATACATTAGTTTTTATGTTACTTATTAAGTATTGGTATCATAAATTTATAAATCTTTATCACAGATACAAGTGAGCTATAAGTTTATTCTAAAGAAGAAATATTTGCCATTAGTACAGGTAAGGCCAGTTTCTCTTAATAGTTCAGTAACTGGATTTCAGGCATATTAACATACAGGTGTTTCTTTGGACACTGTAGAATCCAATAACAAACAGTTAAAAAAATCTTCCCTGTTTTCACTATAAATAACTTGCTTAATCCTAGTACACAATATGTAGTAAATCTAGCAGAGTAGAAACTGCTGCATGGTGTAGCATATCATATTATTAATCATATTGGTTACTTTCAACTAATTTTTATATTGAAGGTTGAAGAAAATCCTGAAAACTATTCTGTATTGTGGAGCAGCTGAGCTCTGAAAGGAGTTACCCTTTGTCAGTTGTCAGGCCAGAGCTGCAAGAAGTAATTGATTTTGGATAGAAATATATAGTCACTGAAATGCTGACACAGCATTTGATGGGGATTGTCTAATGCATATATTTGTTTTCCAGCTGCAAAAAATGTGATCCCGTGGAAGTGGAACTGGAAGATCAAGTAGTTACTGCCACCCAGAGCAATACCTGTGACGAAGACAATGAGACCTGCTACGCTTATGACAGAAATAAGTGCTATACAAATAGGGTCCCACTTTTGTATGGTGGTAAGACTGTAATGGTGGAAACAGCCTTGACCCCGGAATCCTGCTATCCCGACTAGTTTATGTCCTTGCTGACTGCTCAGCTCCTTATCTTGAAAGGCTCTCCATTTTGACCCAGAAAGTTAATATATTTGCCACCAATGAATTTGAAACCATAATTTTTTTGATAATGTAAAACTTTCCCCCAAAGTAATTGAAGCGGTAACATTGTTATTTTTATTAGGTAATTACATTCTAAGTGTTGACTCTCTTAATCATCCTGGGGTATATGTTCTTAAGAATATAATTTCTAACATTTAAACGTTAGGTAAGAAGAACAAATGAAACTCAAGTTAAAATCAGGATACAGAATTAAACTTTGTCTTTTTTTTTTGCTTTGCTTTGGAGAGCCAGAGCTTTCGCACATTCTATGCTATTGTCTTTTACAAAAGTAAAACTGTGTAGAGAAAAGTGATGTGTAAACACAGGTTGATTACAGGTCTTCATTATGAAAATGATTGCAAAACATGTTTTAGAAATATTTCTAAAAATAATTAAAATGGGATTTTTAATACTTATGAAACCAGTGAGTTGAAAGGGACATAATTACATGCATAATTAAAACTATGTTTTGACATAATACAGATTTGATAGCAGATGATACAAATTTTTTTTGATAATCTTTTTTGGATAATCAAGATAGTGTAAGAAATTCCCATTGGAAATTGTCAATGTTGTAACTGAATCTGATGAAATGCCTATTTCAAAATATGTGTTCTCTAGCACAGTTTGAACAATTAAATAGATTCTTAAGCATATACCTGTGTGAACTTAATTTACTGGAAAAAAGACTGTGTTAATTTTGTTATATGTAAGTTAAATATAATTTATTGCTTATGGATAGTTTTTGTAAGTATGATGTAATTTTGCATTAATCACTGAATTCATACACATACATATCTGAGGTAGCTTTGTGATTTAAAATGGAAATTAAATAAAGAGACAACATTGTTGGAGGTAAGGGTGTATAAGGGGACTAAATGGTAATGAAAAAATAATAGAATCAATGCAAACAGAACAAACAAACAAAAGACAAAGTACTTCCCAACAAACATAACATTCATAAGGTCAGTTAACATCTATCACATACAGTTACAAAAATTTCTTTTTGTTTCCTTGTGATAAGAACTTTTAGGGGAAGAGTTTTTCTGGATAGGCTCCTCTGCTCTCTCCCCATCTTTGCCTTTGTTTTTTCTGTGTACCCAATAGAAAAAGTTTTTGTTACCACATTGCAGACTCCTATCCCAGCATTATTGCTTCATTAAATGCCAGCTCAAACTGATAGTCCTGTAGATTCTCCTTCTTTCAGAAGTTCAGCTAAACTTGCAGACCATCATATTAACAACAATTTAGCATTCACCACCTCTTAGGCATCGACCAGGGCTTTATTAAACATTCACTCATTCCATATAAATCTGGTGGCTCTTCACTGAGAGTTATTGAAGAAAGATTAAAGCCTTTCTGTGCTTAGTTTTACTAATGCGTTTGCTTGTACTAGTCAACAGTTTAGTGAGGAAACACTAAGGAATCAATGGAGATGAGGCAGCTACGAAAGGAGCCTCTGGGTTCTTTGCAGGGAGTGTATTTGACCGATGGCTCTGGTACCCACCACTGTGCGTGTATGAAGTCCATGGGCTGCTCCCAGCCAGTGATGACTGCGAATGTCAAGGACTAAGACAGGCAGTTCCTGGGAGACACAGGACTCCTCTAGGGTGACTGACTTGAAGACTCCCCATCAGCTTCATTGAAAATTTCTTAGCACTGCACCACCACTAGATACTACCTACCCAGCCTTCCTCCCTGCCCTTGCTCAACGTGGGTCAGACCTGAGTCAGAGGCTGAAGCCTCTCCCAGCCTTCTTGGGCTCCCGCCCCATTTTCTCTTGCCTCTTCAATCTCATCTTGGATTCTGCCTCCAGAGGGCCTGAATTATTAGCATAGTAGCCAATTATGCGGTATCTGATTTAATGAAGATGTTGATACTGAACATTCTTTATCTGCCACATGAATCACCTGTGTCATTTCATTTTATACTTCAGAATAACTCTTGGGTTTACTTTCTCATATCTTTAATGAGAAAGTGAACTCAGTTCATAATTAACAATTTGACTGGTTCACTTGTCTAGTAAACGGCAATGAAAACCCAGTCACGGCCATAGCTGTACCAAATATCAACAGAAGCTCTTTAATAATCATTTATGCCCACTATAGCATTTTCTTACAGTTCATGTGGCATTTTGAGGTTAATGTGACCAATTCATGGATCTGTTGTAAGTCAATTATTTGTGTACTATTTGACCTCCCTTTTAAATTTGAACTAACTGGATATTTTAACAAGACAGGCATAAGGGAGTATTATGGGTATGAATGTTTTCCTTTTGCATAGTTCTTAGCCATTTGCCTAAGTGAACGTACTCAGCACCAACCAGAGAAAAATTACATTAATTAATAACAAGAATAACATTCATCTTGTACCAGGACCTTAAAAACCAGTAGACCCAAGTCAGTATTCAGTTGTCTCACTGCACACGTGTCATTTTGAATGGTTTTGTGTAACTTGCTATTCGAAATGAACCATGATTGTGCTTCTGCAGTCACAGATGCACAGACGCACACACACTCCTACCCAGACAAACGGATGCCTGACTTGGGATCAGCGGGTTAGGAACATTACTCTTTAATAGACTTTCCAGGTCTTGGCTTTGAGGTGGCTTGTAATGAAGTGGGTAAGTCTATATCCTTGGTGGAGTACAGACTATATTTAGTGATTAAATGACAAGTCACTAAGGGCAAGTTCATTCAATCTGATAGAAAATAGGAGTACAAACTATCTCGTACATTTTTGTGAAAGTAAGGATACATGCCGTAATGTGTGTATATCACTTAGTACAGCTATGGGAGCATTCTGTAACCTTCGGTAGAGTGTAGTTGTCACTGTGTGTTCATTGACATCTGGCTCTTCTCTGCGCAGACAACAAATCAGAGAAAAATGTGAACGTATTGGATCACTGATTCTCAGTCTTTAGAATGCATGAGACTCATGGGGGGGACTCGTTGAAACAGATTGCTGAACCCCTGCCCTCCACCATGATGATTAAGTAGTTCTGGCATGCCTCAGGAGCAAGTGCATTTCTCCAAAAATTCCCAGCTGCTGCTGGGGAATTGAGAACCCCTGTTGTAGAATTATAAGCCTCCATCTCCACCTAGTGGTTAATTTATGAAGCACAACGCATATGCATTTCGTTTCATTTAACCCTCATAACGGCCCTAGGAAATAATTACTATCTTCATTTTACAAATGATGAAACTGAGATGCAAAGGGTCGAAGTAATCGTCTTCAGGTTTTAAAAATAGGGTATGGGGAAGTGGTAATTGAATCCAAGACTGTCAAACTCCAAAGCCACTGCTCTCATTCAGTATGTTGCCCTGTCTAAAATACACTTCCAGCCTGTTTCCTTCAGTCATTCCACCTCTGAGGAGACAAGAGATATGGACAAAATGGTATAAGGATATTTATCACAGCATTATTTATTATAGTGAAAAGTCATAATAAACTTTAAGTCCCTTGTCAAAGGGAACGGTAAGATAGGTGTATTTCTGAATATTTTATAGACAACGAAAATGAAGTTTTAAATAGTTTTTGTGTTATGGAAATTGTATAACATGAAAAGGGAAAATAGAATATTTAATAAATGAAGCGCTTTAAGGCCCTTCCAATACACACATATAAAATAGGCCAAAATATTAACATTGGATGGTAGGATTATATATTATTTGTTTCCTTTTACTTTTCAGTATGTGCCAAATATTCTGTAATGAGTATGCATCTTATACTTCAAAAAATATTCGTTATTAATTTTTAATCAATTTTTTAAACTTTGGAAAATACTAAATTTCTATCCACTTACAAAAAAGATTTAAAGAAAAAGTGATGTTTATTTAGCATCTACTCTGTGCTCAGCACAGTTCCAGATGCTATGACCAATACGTAAGAAGAATAAGAATTGGGCCTCACTTTTTAGGAGTATTTCCCCCCTAATATAGACAGAACTAACAGAGAAAAAAATCAGCACATGAGAGAAGATAATATGGGATTAAATATAAAAGATGATGTGTTATGAGCCTGCAGGAAAGCTGGGGTAATCTGGAGAAGATATTAATGTAATATGGCCTTCATGTATGGAAGTAGAACTTTCTAGAGCTACATGAACCGCACAAAGAGAAAGGAAGAAGCATAACATAAATGTGGGGATAGAGATGGGATTGTCCTGCCCCTCTTTGTCTTTGTGTTTCTAGCAAACCTTGCACTTACATGATTCATTTATACACATGCCCCCCAAATTGGTGATGTTCAGGTTTTTCAGTGGTCAAGACCTTTCTCTTTTCTCCTTTGTGATTGTGCAGTAGATTCTTACCTGTAAAAAATAGCCTAGCACTTTGAAACTCAAAATTTGGTCTACCAACTGGTTGATTCATCATCACCTGGAAGCATGTCCATAATACAGAATTGTAGACCCCACTCCAGATCACAGAATCAAAGCCTGCATTTTATGGAGACTCATGTGCATATTAGAGCTTGAGAAACGCTAATAGAGCATGCAGTACCGTCAGAGACAGCGTGCATCCTGAGTAAAAGGGGCGGCTGCCAGTGTGGCTTAACAGCTAAGGGACTAACAAGGTCTGCCCCAAACAATGTTTTCTACCATTATTCTTTCCTGCACATACCATGATTTGAACTCACCGTTCATGGGCATGGTGGATGATTTGGGAGGATTACAGATTAGCCAACACTTGAGCAGAAATTGTTTACCTGGTCAGTCACAGCAAATACCTGCTTTGTACAGTGTGGCATGGTTATTTGGATAAGACCCAAAGAGGAAGTTACTGTCCCAGTTCTGATAAAGCACAGAAAAGAGGATGCAGATGACAATGGGCACTGAGTGCAGAGGACCTTTAACCGGGAAGCAACCGGCTTTGAGAGCTGCTCTATTTCACAATTATGTCTGTGTCAAATTACAGCTCAGTTTCGTCCTCCTTTATTTGAAGAATTCTGCTCTGCCAGAATGAAATTGTGTTCGTTACCAGCTGAACCCTGTTTCTAAATCTTATTGGTTATGAATTCAAAGTGAGAGATAAAGGTCTAGTGGCTGATGTGACAGGCCTAAGGAAGAACAGGTGGACAAAACCAAAAACTCTATTCCGTTGTGAAATAGTGATCACCTATTTTCCAACAAGTGCAGTTTTCTTCTGAGTTTTAATTAGGCAGTTGGGCTTAGTCACAGTGAAACCTCTGAGGTTTTGTGAAGGAGGGTCACAGTTGTTCATCTGAAATCCAACATTTCTGGTTCCCTTTTTGGTTTTTAGAAATGAAGTTTGGTTTTCTGAGGGCAAGAAGAGTCTTTTTTAGGGTCCATTGAATCATGACAGAAGCAGACTGGGATATGTCAAAACAAGTAATAAAAGCAACGCAAAGGCTGTGAATTTTCTTTAAAAGTGTATAAAGTTAAGGCTGATGTGAGCGATTAACGTCAAACCCGTTCAGAGCGTTCAAACTGCCAGAGGAGGAGCCTTCAGACGATGGCCGCCAGGCTAGGTTTTCAGAGGGGGCTGGGCCCTACATGTCTTCCTGCTTTGCTTCCTGCTTAGAGTGCAAAATCTTAAGATCTCCCCCAGTCAGCTGGATGAATGACCAACTACCCTCTAGAGCAGGGGTCCCCAACCTTCGGGCGCGGCGGACTGGTACTGGCCCAGGCCTGTTAGGAACTGGGCCCCACATCAGGAGGTGAGCTTGAATGTAATGTGCTTGAATCATCCGGAAACCACCCCCCAACCCTGGTCTGTGGAAAAATTGTCTTCCGTGAAAATGGTCCTTGGTGCCAAAAAGGTTGGGGACCGCTGCTCTAGAGAAATCTATTACAGGCTGTGAGACAGAAATGCTTATACAAGGCAGGTGTGTGTTAGCTTTGCTAGATTATGTCCTGTGCTGTCATCTGCAGATGTTATTTTCTCTTATTTATTTACGTTATTATCTAAAGACATCACCAGGATGTATCCAGCCATTTTAAAATGAGCAGGTGACGACCACTAGGTGTAAGAACTTGCCATAGAAATGGGGCCATGGCAGGGGTCTGAGACAGCTGGAGACAGGAGGGGGTCACCTCAGAGCCTGCTACCCCCACTGCATGCACCTTAACTTCAGAGCTGACTTTCAAAGCTTTATCAATAACGTAACAAGGGCACACAGAATTATTTCTTTGCTGTAGGCACTAAGGCCTGGTATCAGGTTTGCAGAAGGATACTTGTGTTGATGGAATGATTCATTTTCCATAGGGACAATTCCCTCTCTATAGTCTCAAATTTAATACATGTTTTTTGTCCCCTGGTGTGTTTACATGTCACATTACAGAGGTCTCAGGTGATCAGTTAAGTTGCGGCGACTCATAGATGAAGATGTGTCCACGTATCTGCTAAAACAAATGTACGATCCATACATTTTGAAGAAATATTGAAGTGAAAGATATTTTACAGTGAAAGCCATTCATATATAGATTTAAAAAATCATTTGAAAAAAAGTAGTGAAACATAAAATGTAATTTTATTTTGATGAGGATAATTCTTAAGAGATACTTTATATAGAATAAGTTAATGATTTTGCAGTGAATGATTAAAATGTAAAACTGGTGGTGGTGGTGGATTTAAGCAACTAGTGGATGGCCTAGAATAGTCTATGTCTAAGATCCCTTCTCACCCTGAGATTCTACAATGCAAATGTTGCTGAATATTTTACGCTACAGAGTGTGGTAGCTCGTTCAGTATCCTCTGTGGTTTACCAGCAGGAAAAGCACACTGCTGTATTTTCATGGGAGCTTTAAAAGCTGTTTTAAGAATCAGTCAATCAGTAAATATTTACTGGGCATCTACTATGTAAGACAATGTGCCAGGAACTTTATAAGGTTAAAAGGACAAGATTCGTTTCCTTGGGAAGTTTTCAACATTATATTTTTCCAAATTTCTGAGATCTACTTATGAACTCTGTCCCAGGGAATTTTTTTTCCTAAGAAATTCCTTAGAGTTAGAAGGTAACTTTCCCGGTAATTCTGAGAACTCTTTTTCTCTAGGCAGGAATATACAGATAGTAGGCCAAATGCTGTTAATAAAAGCAAAACACCTAGATGTATTCTAAGCAAGGCAATATAGAAATGTCTACTTTACACAATAATATACACTATTTAATCAAGATATGAAGAAAGTGGGTCTGCAAATAATTCTACCAGGACATGAAGAATACAAGTCTTTGTTACTAGTAGCACATATTGCTAGAATCACTCATACTGTACTATTAAAGAAAACTAGCCATTGAGCATTTCCCTTAATTGATTAGGACAGTGTTTCCCAAATCCTGCAGATGAGGAGTTGGTGAGGGGGAAAGGCAAGTCCTACTCTTTTTGGTCTGGATGCTCAGTCACAGAGTGGCAGTCCTTCCCCACCTACCTTCCCAAGCCTTGTTTCTCAACTGCTAGCTCTGGGTAACTAGCTTGTCTCCCCCTAAACTTGTCCTTGAATGTGTTCCTTTGACTGATCTGTGTCCACCTGGTAAAGAACGTATGAATATTAAAAACAAAAGTAGGTATTAGTGTTTTCTATTCCTGAAATATATTTTAAAATGAAGGTTAGGCTAGGCCAAGAAAAATATTAGGTTAGAGTCGAGAGAGTAGAGACCATAAAGGGAGAGAGACATGCTATCTTAAGATATGAAAGTAGTGCAGCAAGGAGAAAGATTAATTGAAGGGAAGAAGGAGTCAGAGGAAGAGATTGAGTGACAAGTGACACGTCGGGAGTCAGAACAGAAAGGTGGGAAAAGAGGAAGACAAAATGGAAAAGGTAGATGTAAACACTAGTGATGGTCAGAGATAGCTTAGTATGTAAGAAGTGGTAGAAAGATGGGAATGAAAAAACAGAAAGCTAAATATAGACTGGTTGAGAGAGAGATCAAAGACGGAAGATAAGAAAAGAAATGATAAAGGTAAAAAAAGGTGGTGGGAGAGAACATTAACTAGGAGAAAAACTGACAAAGACCAACACAAGAAAAAATGTACAATCATCAGGATTATATAGATCTCCATACATAAAATGGAAAGTTCATCTGCTTTTCTGTCTTGCAAAATCAGAGAATTTTGTAAGTACAGAACTTTGAGAGAAAAAGGAAGAATCAGCAAGCGAAGGGAAACTAACCTGACCAGTGGCTTCCATGTTTCAAGGTGGTGGCGGTCATAGTCTTCCTGCCTTTTTGTAAAGGTCTATGCTAATAGTGACAGCCCTAGATGTAGTGACACCCAGAGACCCGACCTCATCACATCACCTGGGCCACTACTCCTATTGCTGGATGGGGAAAAACTTAAGGATCACCAAGAGGGTCAGATACTTAATCAAGTCGTGGGGGGAAGTTTGAGAACCACTGTGGGATATCGGGCATTTTTCTTCTCTGAGGAATACTTGGTTGATATAATCCCTAGGCCTGAAGTAGTAAGCAGTCTTGCACTTGGTCCTGTGGATTGGTCCCTAATTGAAGGGAGTCAAATGGAGTGTGTTCATCTGCATTAAGTGGGTCTACATTTATACTCTGAAACTGAGTCCCAGTAGCTAATCCAGCCAATGAGTCAGGAATTTCAGTAGGCATTAATGAGTCCCCATTGAATGGGCTTTGCCTTCCAATGCTAGATGGAGTTTCTGGGCTGGAGGAGTGATACTTGGCTAATTTGGAGCCAAAGCATGGTAACTGTAGGATGCTAGATGGTCTTTGTTGTTGCCTTTCACCCTCATTTCCTAGCACTTCACTTTGGATGTCTTCTGGTTTGGGGCCTTCATCAGGTGTCCCAATAACAAGCTGCTCAGGAGTGAGGTCAACAGTCCTTTCACTGAGCTGGTTGCCTTCAAATATTTGTTCCAAAATATTGTTTCCATCTCCTCCAGGGTCATTTTTGAGACAAGGTGTGTTCTTTGATTGAAGGGAACTGGCTTCAGAAAAGGGCATAATCCCCCTTTGGTCCAGTTGATTCTTTATAGAACATGGCACGTTCCTCCTCAGAGTGGACACATCATCTCTAAAAGGACTGGGATTTTGACTTTCTAGGGGCTGTCTTTTCTCTGAGCTGTTTGTTTGGGTAGGTAGGGTGGTTGTTGGGGAGATGGTGTGTCTTGCGTGCTTTGCATGACTATCTTTTGTATACAGAGGGCTGGTTTCTTGGCTCTCCCCTGGCACCAGACCAAAGGATGGAGTGTAGTCTTCTTGAGCAAGTGGATTGTCTTTGTGTCCAGTGGAGCCACCAGAACAGCAAGGGCTTCTCTGGCTAAGGTGAAATAAATGTGCTTCTTTTTGACCTATTGAGTAACTTGGAGGCAGTAAGTCCTGGAAAGCTAAATGTTCGCTGTCTGGTGAATTTAACCTAGTAATCCGCATGCCGTAATTCAAGTTCTTACCTTCATGCCATGTTGGATTTCTCTGAAGCCCAGCTGGGGAGTTGGGATAAGGCTGGTTCTCTTTCTGGTGTGGTGGACTAGCAGAGGCTTTGTGCAAATTTCTTGGCCGATCCCAGAAATTTCTGTTAAAATATGGTCTTCTTTCTCTCTGCCCTTGGGCTTCTATCCTGTGGTCCCAGGAGTTCCAAGAAGGAAACAGAGTGCCTTCTTCTTGTCCAACAGCTCTATTAGCATAATAGCCCCTGCTCTCCACAGGTGGTGGTACAGGGGGAACTGCATTATATGACGGAAAATTCTCATCTGGGTTCCAGGGGTCATATTCACCATAAGGAAAATCCTCCCTGGGTTTTCCTGGATTGTCTAAGGAATAGGGAAGGTATTCCTTTGGTTGATTTGAGGTGTACTGCTCCCCTTTGTAGTGCCTAACTGTGGTGCCTTCTTTAAAGCTCGACTCCTCCATGTCCCATTTACTTTGTTCCGGAAAAAGTTCATCTCCAGTTGGATCAATTGGGTCCTCTTCATTATAAGGGACTGTTTCTTTCGGGACTGGAGTATTCATGGGGTACATCAGATCTTCTGGTAGCCCCTTAGTATCGGGAGAATCATCTCTCTCGTCCCATTTACTGCTTCTAATGTATGGTGAGTTTTCTCTGGGATCAAAAGGGCTATAGTCAGGGTAGTGCACATATCCCCTAGAGCCATGGGAAGGACGAGGTAAGTGTTCTTCCTGCCTGCCTGGATCTTCCTTAAAAGGTGGAGAGATTTCTTGGTGGTTCCAAGTATTTCTCCCACCAGGATAATGTTCCCTTGCAGGGGAAGGGATTTCCTCTGGGTATGCAGGCTGATATGTACTGTGCTTTGATTCTGGCTGATTAGTTTCTGATTCATATGGGATCCTTCTTGGTTCTAAAATAATCCCTTTGGGCAAATTCTGGGTTTGGGTGTGTCCATCAGAATTTGGGGCTCTTCTAGAGTCTCCTCTTGGGTAATAAGAGTTTTCGTGTTGATCAATCGAATTAAAATTTGGGACTAGCACGTTGCCCTCAGGGTAAGGCAGTTTATAGTTTGATTTATTAACTCCATAATCTTGAGAGTTTCTCCAGGAGCCAGTTGGATCCCTTGTAGGAATGACTGTTCTTTCTTTTTGACTCAATGGCTTCTCTCTTGGATTTTGAATTTTTTCATTGCGGCCAACAGTAGTACTATGTTTGGGACTCAAAGGGGCAACGTTGGTTCCCAAAGGGTGTTTACTTGGCCCCTGAGGTTTCCTTCTAAAATTTGCTGAATTTCCTGCAAGATTGGGAGAACTGCCTCTTGCAGTGGAAGCGTAATGTTTGCGATAGTTTGGATTTCCTGGACGAACTGCTTGTTTGCTTTCCAAAGCATAGGAGTTCCACCGAGGACCTCTTTGGACTTGATTTTGGTAAAAAGGCCCATTCTGTCTGTGCCCTGTGGCGGTACCTGGGGGACGCCATTGTCTTCCCACAGGAAAACTTTGAACGTTAGGATTTGGGTAATTTTTGCGAATGTTTGGCTGACTTGGTCTCCACGGGATTTGACTTCTTGGTGGCCTCTGGCCTGAAACATTAACTGTTGGGGGCGGGATGACCCTGTTTTGAGCTGTAGGGTTGCCCACAGTGTTTGGCCCCTGGCCACTGTTTCCTGTTGGGCTGGTGTCATTTCCACCTGGACTTGCTTGGGTAGAATTAGTCTCAGGAACTGTTGAATTCGACAAGGGTTCGGTGTCTGGACTCTTGGTTTTAGGAGGGTCTTGTTCTTTGGGTTTTTCAAAATCTTGTTCAAACATCTCTTCTGAGTAATATGGAGGACGACCCCCAAATCCTTGATATCCAAAATACCCAAAGTAAGGATTCTGTAGGGAAGAAGATGGACATTGTTAATTACTCTTTGTTTCCCACTGTGGTGTTCCTTGGAATTTTTTAATGTGATAGGGAATCTTATCAGCCACCTGCTTCTTTTTAACTCTAACGACTTATGCTTTCTTTCTTGAAATTTAATTTCTCCTTGGGTTTCATGACCCCACTCCCTTTCTCTTCTGGTACTTGGACTTTCTGACCATTACTTCTCAGCTTTCTCTTCCTAGGCCTGGATTCTGAACCTAATTGTATTTTTAAAGGTTTCTATCCTCTATCCTCCTCATTCTTCTGTTCTCATTTTACACATCTGCTGTGCCACAAACACTACAATGACTTTTGATGACATGGAGCTAGACTATAGTAACAGGACATCACTCCGTGACATGCATTTAGCTCTTCTCCTAGTGCGTGTGGTAAAAACACCATGGGACTGGGGGTCAGAAGACTTGGATTCTGGGAAAAGTTTATCCACTCAGTAGGTGATATTAATTAGTCATTTATTTTCTCCTGGATTTAATAATATTTGCACAATGAGGGAGTTAGATGATTACTTAATTTCCTTGTGGGGATAACATTCTAAGATACTCTTACTTCCTTTCCTGTTTATTTGTGGCTCCATCACTGTCTAGGGTCCAGCATCTACCTGGAGCATAGGTTATTAGGTTGGCCTTCTTTGAGAGAGAGGGACAGAGAGGGAGAGAAAGAGACAGGAAGGGAAAGAAGGAGAAAGATTTCAATACGTGTAGAGGAGAAATGATGTATCACATTTGTTTTACTTTAGGTTACTGGCTTGGTTTGTTCCACTTTTCTCCTCTTATATCAGGGACACTTGAGCTATAGTTTCATGTGTCGGATTTTAACTTTCTTATTAGGTAGGGATGAAAAAGGCAAAGACCAAAAGGTTATAATTCCTAATGGGCAATGTAACTTTACTTGTACTTACTCCCCCTTCTTCATTGCTGACTGGTGGACGTCCGTAACCTGGTGGTACCCTCTGAAAGGTGAAAAACACAGTGAACATAAGAGAGAAAACCACTTTCTATGCTGCTATTTGCTTGTTAGACTTGAGGGGTCTTAAAATAGTTCATACAAGTGATTGGGTGTCAGCACCATTAGCTTTTAGCACCTGAGTCATTAGCTTTCACAATCCAGCTATTAATAACTGTAATTATAACCCATCTGTGAATATTGGTGAGTACAAAGGCTTCAGAAGGATGGTAGGTCATCCCAAGATGACTTAAAATGTCATCTCCTTGCTGTCACCAGCCCCATCACCCCAACACACACACACACATACACACACACAGTGTTGGGTGCCATCAGGGTCCAAACATCCATGTTAGAACATGTAATAATGGAGAGTAAATAACAATACTATTTTTAGAATGTCTACTTCTCACTTAGGGTGACAGATTGACAATCTTTCCTGGATTGTTACTATAATATTTTTATTTGATCAGGGTCGTTTTCCTAATCAAGTTTGAAGGCTGAGTTTCTACTCAGAATAGGGTTTAGAAAAACAGTTCAACTGCTAGAGACCTTGAATAAATTTTTTGTAGATGAGATTAATAGCTACTTTAGCGTGAGAATCATGCTCATGTGCTTTTTAAATAGTCACCTGGTACTGCCTCAGCTTCCTTAGTTCAGTATGGCAAGTAAAAAGGAGTGACTCTTTTACGAAAAGAAAAACTAACAAACTCTTATCGAAATGAATTGTTCCTTGTTAATAAGAAGCCTTCTTGGTCATAAGAGTCATAGACAAGAAAAACCGGTGCTGCAGCTGAATGAAGTCATGAAATATTTCTTCTTCATCTTCTGTTTTTTAATTTAACAGCAACTGGCCTTTACTATTCCTTTAGTTCAAATAGTTTATTTTGCAATTCATATTTTTAATACCTATGATGCAATTTCAATATTATACTTTATTTTAATGACTTTAAACTTTAAAGGATTCTTGTAAATATTATTTTGTATGATTTTTTTTATAATGAAATACCTGTGGCTAGAAACAAGATATAATGGAAAGATGTTTGATTAATTATCTTGTGATTTGCAAACTCCATTTTGTTTCAATTTCTCCGGTACGTTAAATTAGGATAGTCTTTGTGTCTAACCTCTTGTGGAAGCAGGGAGTGGTAATGAAGTAGCACAACCTTTAAAATTAATTCATTAACTAAGTTATTAGTGATTGGTAATTTAATCTGTGTTCATGTCACCAAAATGAATAAAAATTCACTTAAAAATTCTTTTTTTCCTGCATGATTACTGATGTGATGATTTTGTTCCAGATTCTCTACTGATTGGCACATAGCAGTCCAGTTAGCACTATAAACTCATATTAATTTGAGATATAACACACTAATATTATTTTTTATTTCTAACATAAAGGAAAAGACTCACTTGTGGAACTTGCCACAGTGGCTGTTGATAGGGAAAGATCCCGTTGCTGAACGGTGGGAATGGCTAGAGAGAAAGAAAGAATCAGAGTGACGTGGAAGTGAGAAGAAATGAAAAATAAAACAAACCTAGTACATACAATTATTTGAAACTTTGGAGAGTCTATGTCTTGCATTAAACTGTGATTTTTAATTTTAGGGCAGAGATGATAATGACAACAATTAGTATTAGTGTTATTGAACACATGTTCTAGGTTTCGTGCTGAGCACTTTATAATGGAAAGCGTATTTAATCCTCATATAACCAAAGAAAATATGTGCTACGATTATTCCCATTTCACTTAAGATTTGAGGTTCAGAGAAGTTAGTCACTTGGCCCAAATTGCATAGCTGGTAAATGACTGAAGCCAGGACCCCAATTCAGGAGAGTCTTTTCATTCAATTTTGTATTCTCTACATTTATAATAGTGTCTAATAATAAATGCTGATTGACTAAAAGACAGTATTTGAGAAGCCCCACACCAGATGAGATCTTGAGAAACCACTTATGCATTTTCTTGCTCTAAGTCAGGACCGTCCTGAAGGACTGGAAGCAGTGCGACCTTTCAGGGCAACTTTTAGGTCATCAAAGTGCAGATCTTGGAAGGGACTCGGAGAGCATTTTGTTTACCCATGGGGGGCCTGGATTCTAGGAAGGCAAAGTGACTTGCTCAAGCTCATGCAAATAATAAGGGCTGGGGGTAGAATTCGAATCTCTGTCCCCTGAGTCTTCCATTAGTGTTCATGTTATCTCTGTATTTTAAAAGGAGCTTCTTTAAGGCAAGAGTTTTGGGGTAATTTTTAATCAAACAAGGACCAAAATGGACTTACTAGGCAGTCTTGGATAGGTGGTGACAGCATCATCTTGGAAGAGAATGTCACAACGAACACTTCTATTTTGTACATAGCAGTACCTGGTTTGAGTGGTACCGAAGCCAGTGTTATGTGGGAGTAGCAAGGCCATGCCATCACTTGGAGGCCGTATGATTTGGTTTAGAATTTTGCTGGGTAAGTCTCACCTGAAGTAGCTGGGCTTCCTCTTGTGGTGGAGTTGGGGCAGGTGGGAGCCGCTTTGGTGGTGGCTTTTTTAGTTGAGGCTGGTTGGTTTTCTGGGTCTGTGGGACTTGATCAGTCTTGCTCTGGTGTTTGGATGCTGAAGGAGATGAAGGTTTCCGTGGGCGCCCTGTTTTGGGTGGTGGCTGGGGCCACATGGGCATCTGGTACTGTGGGAAGAGCTGAGGAATTTGTGTACCATATCCATACAAGGGGCCCAGCTGTGCTAGCTGCAGGGTAGTAAATAACAGTAAGGTCACCTGAGGGCTGAGATTCGGCTCTCCCTACTCTCTTGTGTTAATCTCTAACCTCAGCCAGGGATCTTAAAAATCCTATGGACCTTAACAATGGAAGCATCAAGGTCTTTAGCTAGCATTCTTTTAAGTGTTACAGAAATGAATCTCATTCAGTCTTGTAGAAAACCAACCAAACAAACAAAGCAAAAGGTCGAAGTGGGTGAGAAAGTTCAGTTTAAGAATGAAAAAAAAAAAAAAAACCTAAACCCCAGCTCCTGGCCAGAGCTCCTAAAACCTTTGTAATTTCCTAAGTAATAAAGGTGCTAGGGGCATTGTTTGTTCTAAAAAAAAAAAAAAAAAAAAAAAAAAAAAGAATGAAGCCCTGACAGGTAAGAAGTGTATAAATCAGATTATAGGGAAGTTGATGTCAAATTCAAACCCGCTGTAGCTTTTTAGAGGATGGAGAAGGAAGAGGAAAAGCAAAAAGAAGATAAAGTGAGGGTGTTAAAAAAACAAATGAAAGGAGGGAGGGAGAGAGGGGGAGAGAGAGAGAGAGAGAGAGAGAGAGAGAGAGAGAGAGAGAGAGAGAATAGAAATTCTGTTGTGTAAATGGTGCCTGTGCTTCTTGATTATAGGTATACTCCGTTTTCATTATCAGAGTCTCCACAGCTACAAGGTTGGCAGGGAAGCGAAGGTAGTTATAATCTGAAAATGCTAATGTATGAATTGTCCTCTTACAATGTCAATTCCCATTCAAATGTTCCTTCTCTGGCTTAACACCAGTGCCTCTCCCAGTCTTCAGTAATTAATCTCTTGCTGTCTATTGGATGATGTACACATGACCCAGTGAAAATGCCACGTGGGCTGAAGGAAGGTAAAATTGCAAATCTTGCATTAAGATGCAGTATTTTATGACAATTAAGTTGGTGAACATTTCAAATTATACGCAGACATTAAAACCAAGAATGAGAGTTTAAAGAGTCCAATCGGTAGCCGAAGATGAGAAAATTAACAATGATAATAATTTTTGGTGAGGGGCTTTAAAAGAGAATGACTTGAATAAAAAGAAAGTTGATGAAGTCCTTGATTTTCCCCCAAAATGGTTTTTATAATTATGTCACAAGTCAAAAGTGACATATGATATTGCTGTAGTAAGAATCAACACACAGTAGTATCATCTAAATTTATTTAAATAAAATAACTTATATCATAATTTTGGTGTTATCATTCAAGACAACCTGTGCCCTGAAAATTACTATGCTATTTTCGTGTTCTCATTGTTTGTGAATAGTCTTGTGTGATCTTTTCCCAGAGCAGATTTCTCTTGGATTTAAAGAATACTTGTAATTAATAAATGAGTTTTATTTACTTGAAACAATAATAGTAATGAATAGTAAGAAAATCTGAGCCCTGGCTGGTGTGGCTCAGTGGACTGAGCACAGCCTGCAACCAAGGGGTCGCTGGTTCAGTTCTCAGTCAGTGCACATGCCTGGGTTTTAGACCAGGTCCCTAGTTGGGGGCATGTAAGAGGCAACCACACATTGATATTTCTCTCCCTCTTTTAAAAAATTTGATGTAAGGGAACAGATGAAATTATTTCTCCCCCTTGACACTCTTATAATGGTTATATTGTACTTAAAATGTGTAGATAGCTATTGGTGTCTTTATTAGCTAAGACAAACCCCATAATGTAATTATGGGTATACAAACAAGGAAATCATCAGAAATAATATAAATCATTAGAAATAATCACTTACATGTGGAGAGTTCATGAAGTTGAATTGACCATACCGCATCATCTGTAACCAAAGAAATCCATCAATGGAAATTTTTTCACTCAGTCAATCCACAAATCATAATAAATAAGCTGAATTTCTGATTTTAAGGTACAAGAGCCCTAATATCTTTTAGTGGTTATTAATAAATTTAAAATAAATATGCAATAAAAAACTTCTATGGGATTTTAATATTTTACTCAGAATTTTATTTTGAGAAGAATCAATATAGAATAATAGAGAATAAAAATCTTGTTTATTTTGAAGTTGTTGAATATTCTACTGTACTCTTGAAGTTCAGGATTTGAGAATGTGATAATTCTATAAAAATATGATCCTCCCTTCTGATGTGTAATGAATTTGGCTGATGATCCTGGATATGAGTCATGTACAAGTTATTTAGATGCTTAAGTGTCTACCTTCTAACAGCCAAATGGTACAAACTGCTACATTTGCTAGCTTGAAAACTTATGTAACACAAACTCACATTTACCTTGAAAAGGAATATTGAAATACATAGGTAGGATGATGCTGGGGAAATTATTAATTTGCCTTGATTTGAGAGTTTAAGTCTTTCAATCTCACTTCCTCTATCTCTTTCATAAGAAATTTTATATATCAGAAAGTTTTCCAATATTCTCCTTTTTAAATGAACTCTCAGGACAGGGCTCTGGAAAACTTTGCCCCAGAGACTAAACATACATACCTCCTCACTTTTACTGCTAAATCCAGGCATTTGGGGCATTTGCATCTGGAAGTGAAAGAATATCAATGACAAATTCAGAATGTCGGTTGAAATAAGCCCAATAATTTCCTCCAAGATATATAACAAGGACACAAAAAAAGTCCTAAAATTTTTAAAAATACTCACTGGCATAGCAATAGAATTACCAAGCACACCTAGAAAGACCAGGAGAATCTTCAATTTTCCACTTGGTACCTGAAATTAAAAAATGGATTTTATTTTTGAACTATGAAATAGTTATGCTTGGTATAATAATTATACTGTGCACTTATTTAGGCACTAGCCCACCTGTCCATCAAGGGGAATGCAGAAACAGACAGTGGTAGGGGCCTCTGCCACCATTCTTATTTTACATTAAGAAACTATTAGATAGTTATTATCTGGTGCTGTTCTAAACTGCTAAAAGGGTCAAAGTAGAAAGAAGAGATGAAAGAGAGATAGAGATAGAGCAAGAGAGCGAGAGAGAGCCAGCGCAAGACAGAGAGAGTATATGGATGCTTGAGAAGATGAAAGATGGTTCATAGCACTGGAATGTGGAAATTAGAAATTAGGAGTTTACCTGAAAAATATGACTATTGCTGGTTTTGAATTTCTAGTTGCTAGCCTGGTTTGGAAAGGCATAGTGATGTCTGACTATATTCATTATTCAGAATAATCTCAGTTTCAATGAGGGCACACTCCAAAATCAGTACTTTGAACTCCT
Source organism: Desmodus rotundus (assembly GCF_022682495.2). NCBI lineage: Eukaryota > Metazoa > Chordata > Mammalia > Chiroptera > Phyllostomidae > Desmodus > Desmodus rotundus. Next base: position 126,589,227 of record NC_071390.1, on the reverse strand, counting down.
TCCTACCTAAGAAGCTATAGACAACATCCAGTTATATAGAGGCTAATTAAATAAGCTAGAACAGTCCAGAATCCTATCCTTTTCTTTTTTCTGTTGTTTCTTTATTATCATTTTAAAAATCACTTCTGCTCAAGGGCTGATCATAGAACTAGAAAAACATAAGCAAAACTTTTTAGTTTTCATCTCTTTGTTAGATACTTTGATTAAACATACAGAGGGAGATATTGAAACTGGAGACATGTATGTAGCTTGGAGATTATTTTCATGGATTTCATTTATCCTACTTTAGTTAATTGTTCAAGCCTTGTATAATTAGAGCTTGTATTTACATCTTTGAATAAGATTTGTTCTGAAGCATTTCCTTGGATAATTCCTTAAGAAAAGTGTTCAATTTGCATATATGATAGAGGAAAATAAATGTTCTAATCAGAATGATTTATTTTCATGGTATATCAGATACAACACAATTCCCTGCATAGTAACCAGCATATAGACGCCAGTAGTTTTTCATTCCTTTTGTTCCTGCTGCTTCTTTCTAGGCATGAAATGCATCTAGTAGTGATTTGAGCTAATGCTCACCCTTCTGCTTGTTTCCTAGCAATGTAATTAAAGGATACTTCAGCATTTTCTTAAAATTTAGGTGTAATAAATTACCTTTTATATATCAGAGAAATTGAGAGAGTGTAATTAAACAAAGGAAGCAGTAATATGTAAATGCCTCGTCTCCTAATTAAAGATTTTCAGAATTATAATATTGTAGAGAATTAAAAATAACAACTGAAGCTGGTGTGTTTAGTATAGCCTACAATAATGCAAGGAAGCTAATAAAGAGAATATTGATGAATGCTTTTCCCCCTAAATCTACTTTCTAAGATTATGGCCCAAGATTTTGGGGAACTTTTGGATGTTTAATTTTTCTGTTGCTTAATTATCCATCTCTATAATTGCTGTCACTTAGATTCTTGATAATGTTGCACACTTACAGGATGATGTGGTCTTTTATTTTGCCAATATAAAATGCTACTCATTCTATCTTTTGTAAAGTTAATATGTTATGTTGGATAACTTTTAAGATTCCTTCCAACTCTAAAAGTTCATTATTAGATGAAAATTTATGATTAGTTATTTTTTTTTGAACAGAAAATAACACTCATAGTGATTGCTACAAAATATGATGGCTGTGTAAGTTCCTACTTTTTCTATCCCAGCTGTCAACTCAGATGCTCTCTGTTTCTTCTGACATATTTATGTAGTGTTTTATTCCATCCAGTGTACTTCTGACAGTATTTAGGTTGGTATGGAACCTGTGTGTATTAGGAAAAACAAGTGAAAATACTCACCAAGTTATCTTGCTTAGGAAAAGAGGCTCCATGTCTGCACTGAAGCAGCACCATTTTTTCACCAAAATTTTCATAAGCCTTCAAGAAAGAGATGGTTTGGCATGAGAAAGAACTCGTATAGACATGAAACAAACAAAAATGAATTGCAAAGCTTCAGTTCTATGGCAGCACATGTAAAGTTAATTATTTTGCCCAGTCATACTCTTATTAGAGGGTCTTCAAAATCAAGCTTAATCTGTTCTTTTAAGGGTAGAGTAGAAACTACATCAGAGAGAAAATGCTCTGGGCACTGTATTTTGAGAAGCTTCTAGTGCAATGTTGATAAAACTTGACGGCTCTGTTGGAAAACGTACAACATCACAGTGTTAAATGAGATGTAAGTAGGTTGGAAGAAAACATGTAAGAAAATAAATACAGCAAATAAACCAAGGAGTTTCAAGTTTTATCAGAAATCAGTCTGCAAACCATGGTTGTACAACTAATATCAAAGAATGCATTAAAGAAGTCAACCAACACCTATGAATTCAGTTTACTTTTGGCTCTACATTATTTATGTTGATAATCTCTAATACTCACCCAATGCCAGTTAGAAGCTCCAATATTTAAAAAAAAAAACCTTTTACTTGAATTTTGTTAACCTGTCTTTGAGGTATATTGTTAATGGTCTACAGTGGAAATGACTACAAATTGCTGAAGCCAGAGAAATTTCAAGAAGCAAGACACATTTATTTCTGAATAATAAAACAAATTCTTCATAAAGGTACCATGTTTGGTAGCAAAAAGGCTCCTCCTTGTTGGAAGAGCTTGGGAGAGCAAGGTCACATTTAAGCACCATTGCTGACCTGCACAACCAATCAGCTTTGAGAAAAATGGTTTTGCCCTCACAAGAGTTTAAGGTGAAAAAACACATTCAATGTAAAACTTATAATGTGTTATTATAGATGCTGTCAAATCAAGTCTCTTATTACGTATAATAACAGTCTGGGAAAATGAACTTGCAGCAAGATTTAGAAGATGCTTTCCTTGATGAACCTGGGCTTTTCTGGCATAGAAACTGTTTATACAAAGACATTTAAGGAACAAAGGTGAATATTTACTGTGCTGTTTTCATATATCATTGAACATCATCAAAAGGCAGGCCAATATATATAATTAATTTAATGTGTAATTAATATATTTAATATATATAATTAAAATTAACTGGAATGTCATGTCCATGGACAGGCTTGGTTTGGTTCAAATTACATAAGGCTACCAGGACACAGTGTTCTTTCTGAAGTCAGCTATAATTCAGTCCCTGGGGATTCAGAGTTTGAGAGGAGATGGGCAAAATAACACATGAAGTCTCAGCTATTTATGACAACACAACTTCTTAAAAATATGAGTTGAGAAATTCACCAAAGGGGTTATATACTATGGGTTATTTATTTTTTTTGAAACCTGGCTTACCATAATAAAGATTTCACTTCCAAATAAATGGGACAATTATACTTTTCATTGACACGAACAAGCTTTGCTATCTTTGCTGAACTTGAATTCTCCTGTTCTCTTATGGCTCCACAAGAGAAAATATTTGTAGTGGTGAGTTTGCTTATTTTAATGTTTATGTTTAAAAATTAAAAATGTTAAATTCAATGCCAAAGCTGTTTTCTATTTTGTAAGACTGTACATATCAGTTCATCCAGGGGTTGCACAGGCCAATGTTTCTCCAAGTCAGGAGAGGGGCCATGTCCTGTCTCTGGAGCCAGATGACACTGCACTTCTTAGCCCCACTCCCACACCCTGTATGTATCACCACAAATTAAAATTGCTCCAGAATATTTGACTTTAAATTAAGCTCTAAATATCTGTTAAGCCTGTAGGTATCAAAGATGTGCAAAGGTACATCTATGCCTGGCTGTCTTTGTCTGATTTTGTAGAAGCGGAGCAGAAATGATAATATTGTCTGTGCTGTGCGTACATTGAGATGAATTTGCATGTGTAGGACACCTCGGGCGCAGTGTATTCATGGAGGTGAAATGGGAATCGTCTTGTGCGATGACCCCAGCCTCTGCCTGCGCCCTGCGTGTATGGGCTCGTTTTGCTTTTGGCCTTAGCGGGATAGGTTATTGGGAAATGCCACTAAACCTCACTTTTGACCATCTTATCTATTTATCCTGTTCCCACTGCCACAAGAGTGGTTAGTGGTTGTGAAATAATCCATGTTTTAAAAATCCAGCCAAGCTATTGGACGGGTGAACTTTTAGTAGTGGTGGCTTGGACTGAGAAAACAATTCAGTCTCTTTTTGCTTTAAGAACTCTGAAGAGGTGCTCAACTAGATATAACATTTTGAAACCAGTCCTTTGCAACCTTTCTCCATCTGCTTCAGTCATCTCTACTTATTTTATAATTATTCCCCGTCCTGTTGACAAACATTTATGATTTGGATTTTTAAAAAGTTTAAGTGTGTCTGTGTGTTTGTTGCTTGTTTGCCTCCCCTCCCCATCTTCTTGTCCATAAAACAAGTCTTCCTAAATAGGATCTGTAAACCCATGAAATTGTATGTAAGTATTTGTGTGTACAAATGCACTTTTATTTTCCCCTGAAAGAGAACTCATATCCTCCAAAGGTCTGTGACCTCCCCACTTTTCTTTTCCTCCAATTGTTAAGATCCTCTCATTGCCTTAGAGCAGTGATTTTCAACTGATGTGCCACAAAAAAATTTTAAAACATTCACTACCTGACTATTCAGTCAGGGGCACTGACCTCTTTTCCCCTTAGATTGTCAAATAAAACAAATGACAACAGTCGACACAACAATATCCACCTGGTGTAAATGAATCAAAATTATACCTATTTTTTGTCATATTGGCAAAAATATATAAATTTTTTGGTGTGCTGCAGAATTTTAGTAGTTATTTTATGTGTGCCATGAGATGAAAAATGTTGAAAATTGCTGCCCTAGAGTTTAAGCTGCTGGGAGCAGCAGAGTCCTCTGATTTTTTTTACTTTAGGTATGGTGGAAAGAGGCCAGGCTTTGACGTCGCCAGGCCTGAGTTTAAACCTGCCACAAATTATCCAACTATTCAATTTCCTCTTCGGTAAATTAGGGAGTAGTAAGTTTGTCCTAAGAAGCAAATGTACTAATGTATAGAAAGTGCCTGGTGCCTGGTAGGCACTGAGTGTTGGTCAGTGACTAGCTGATTAGTATGTGAGTTACATGCATGGTCCACATTCGACCTTACAATGATTTGCTGAGGACTTCAGAGTAATAAAGGCAGTCTGAAGGTCCATGGATTATTTTTAGTAGAATACTCCAACTCTGCAGAATTTTTGAACTTGAGACACTTGAGATAAAGTTGTGTCTCAGGAATCCATTATTGGTGACTAAATAGTGTCTAAGAATCTACAACTTGACTTCTCTCTGGGACCATTCATATAACATATCTGCAGGCTCTAAATTTGAGAAACTCTTCTGACCCAGGAGAAGAGGAGTATAGTTTCATCTCCCACATACTAAATGGGTAACAGCATTTTATTCCACAAACATTTCTTGAGCGGCCTCTCATGAAAAGCCCCAGCTTAGGTGTCCACCCATCCTGTACGAGACATTAGGTTAGGAAGTTTTCCGAGTCAGAGCTCAGAATTGGGTTTCAATTCTGGCTTCATACAATGACTTACATGTTTTCAAATCTTGATCAAGTGAATAAATCTCTTTATGTCTAAGTTTCCTCATTTATAAAGTGGACGATAATAATAGTATTTCCTTTATTGGTTTGTTAAGAATTTAATGAAATAACGTTTAAAGTTCTTAGCATATAGTGCAAATAAATGTTATAAATAAATAGATATCTAAATGTTACCCACATATGATTATGATTAGAGTTTGCTTAATAGTTGCCTTAATACTGACCAGTGACACACTTCCTAAAGAAGTTTTGAGGAAAGTTTCACCTCATTGTGCTTATTCATCAAAACAAAACAAGAAAAACAGAAAAGAAACAAAAAACTTCCCAACAAGCAATCAAACATATCTTACACATAATTAGAAGAGAGAAAAAAACTGAATCATAAGTTTTATCAGATTTATCCAGTTTCAGTCCAGCTTTTGTCTACAAATGCAAATGTTACCCTGTGGTGTTAGCATGTTAGAGCCGGTGGGTGGTTATTTCTGGGGACCACCCTCAAAGGTAGTGTTTACTTCTTGCAGCTCTGAGTAATCACTCTCATATATGTACTGAAGATGGGCTTTAAGATGATTTCAAATTTAAGAGGACTGTCTTCTTCTCCGTTTTCTCTCTTCACCCTGAGAAGAAAATGTAACCCAGTGGTTAAGCAGATGGGCCTTGGGGTTTGCAATACCGAGTAATGTGTGCACTGTGCTTTAGAATAGCACCTGACTCATGGAAAGTGCTTCATATGGGTTAGATGTTCTTGCACTTATTATACTTCATATAATCTGGTTGTGATGTCATCTTGTCATGGAGAGATATGTGCACTGACCATTTACCACACGGATGCTGCTCTAGGCACTTCTCATGGTTTAACACTTGCGTATTCCTCACAACAATCCTATGAGATAGGTTCTATGGTTATCCACATTTTACTCTGGGTTCCACAGCCAATAAGTGACTAAAGCAGGCAGTCTGGCTCCAGAATCCCTATTCTATCCTCTACTCCATGCTGCCTTGGCCTGGATTGAAGCAATGAGGTTAACACACAGCTTCCCTAGCTTTTCCCTTCAGAACAGTGCTTGCCATTGCCCCTGTTTGGCTGTCTTGATTTTAACGGTGAGGAAAAAAGTCACAGGGAGTCAGAATATCTAGTTTCTAATTCTTGTTCAATCACTCACCAACTCTGGGACTTTGGGAATGTCATTAAGACCTCATTTTGTTTCCCTCTTCTTCACAAGAACCTGTCTATATGTTTTCCAAAGCACGTGAAATTTATTGTCTTTCACGTGCAGAGCAGAATACTAGTAGTCTGGACTTTCAGTCTAAGAGAACCTTAAAATATGTGCAGTTCAGTTCTGGTGAAATGCCTGGTTGCGAGAGGTGGTTTTAGGGAAAACGCTATTCAACCAGTCTCCTGGAAACTCTGAGATCTGTCTGCAGATTAAGTAATACTGTTGGTACCCCATATGTTTAGATTAACTTAACTCCTTTAAAAAATCACCTTCATGAAGTTACATTTACTAAAGCTCCCAAATAAACAATATACACGGGAAATCTGCTCTAATTAAGTGCCCAGTATGTTCCAGGCACAGTGCAGGTGAGTGCTGTTACAATGGTGATCACCATGAATGGAGGCTATGCATTCAGAGACACTTATGCAACGGACATTATAATAGCAGATGCAATACTGTGTAAATAGAAATAAGATTGGACAAGTTCAGAGCATGGAGGAGGGAATTTACAGAAGGAATCCCAGAGGTAGTGAGATACCAGCTATAACCTGATGTCTGAGTTGAAGGCAGCCAAAAGAGCATAGAAAAGTGTTGAAGGCAGAGCACAGAGTTGGTAAAGTCTGGAGGAAGAATCAGCAAGGCTCATCTAAACACCTCTGGAGGTCTAGAGTGGCTGGAAAAGAAGTCCAGGGCTGAGAGTGGTAAGAGACGAGGCTGGAAGAGACGAGCAGGGGCAGCCCAATAGACTCTCAAGCCCAGTGAAGGACTTTTCCATAAAATAAAGTTGAAAACAGCACTGCATCACATCATGCACATCATATAAAATGCTACAGAGGAAATTTCTACTAGAATTTTATTTCAGGAAAGACCTTGCTGTCTTTGACATGTATTAATTTATTTTTCTGGAGTCACATTGCTAGTGGGGGAATCCAGACCAGTGCCTCTGTATTCTACATCTTGTTTAAAGAATATCGCCCTGGCTGGTATGGCTTGGTGGACTGAGCACCACCCTGCAAACCACAGAGTCATGGGTTTGATTTCTGGTCAGGGCACATGCCTGGGTGGTGGGCACCCGAGAGGCAACCACACATTGATGTTTCTCTCCCTCTCTCCCTCCCTTCCCCTCTGTCTAAAAATAAATAAATAAAATCCTTAAAAAAAAAAGAATATCAATCACTTTTCTCACAACTACTGTTATGATTTATTTCCCTCTTCACCATAATAAGAAGCTCTGTGTTTCTCTCTTATGCTTAATGCTCTGTTTTCCTCTTACTCTGGTTATTAGGAAACTCAGAGCTAAATTTGATGCTTAATGGTGGATTCATCTTATATGAGGCTTAAGCTAGTATAATTTAAGGGACTTTCTTTAAAAAAGCAAAATTTAGGAAAGAACATCAATATTTATTTAGATAAGAGAAGACTGCAACAAATTTCAGATTTTAAAAAGGCGACAGTGCACACACCACAAAGTCTGGAGAAACACTCTATTTAGTAACTGTCCAACCTTCGTCACAAGATCTGCATGCTTCAAGCCCTGTGTCTCCTCCACTAGCCACATGTTTTTAGCATCAACAGCCAAGGGCACATTCATAACACAATATGATTTCTGGTCTTGTATCTTTGGGGTCGCCTGTAGAATGAGTAGGCATTGAGAACTAGGCATGGGAAGTAGGAATATTCCTGAAAGCCACTCTTACGTGAGAATGGCTAGCACTATTTTCACTATATACAGAAGTTGATGGTGGATCACATAATATATTGCAAGAAACACAAAGAAATGTCTCCCCCTTTCAATTTCCTCAAAATGCCCATGACTGTTCCAACGCCATTTGAATTAGGAGAAGCCAGAGGGAGGGACTACGAGAGCGGGAAGAGGCAGCAATCTTAGACAATTGCAGGCAAGTTTTACAAAACCTCATGGCCATGTGAACACACCGCCTGGGACCTCTGGGGGGTGGAGGGGCCTGGGCCTCATAGGTTTCACTGTGACTCTACTTCTGACTCCACACTGAGCCTGTCTGTGAACTTCCTTTCTGTTATGCCTACCTTCTAATTTTATTAACATTATTACTATTTCTTGCTGTGAATTGTCTAAAAATACTTTTTGAAAAGAGATAGATATAAAAATTTAACTAAGAAAGTACTGACAATAAACCTTGTCATTATTGTTTTCTTGTAGTAATAGCACCTTGAAATGTGTAACAATAATAACTTCATTTATTATGTGCTGGCCCCGGTGCTAAGTGCTTTAGATGATTTATCTTATTTAACTTTCACAAAAATCCTATAAGGTAGGTGCTATGACTCCCCCCCCATCAACATTTTACCACTGAAAAAACAATGGAATCTTAGTTAAGTTAAAAAGCGTGCCAAAGGCTAAGAAATAGAATGGGGATTTGGAACTAGGTCGGCCTGTGGTTAACTGTTTCTCTCTGGTGTAGCCATATGCAGCCTGCCTGTTCTCACCAGAGGTGTCAGGGCCCCAGGACCAAGATTCTGTAAAGGGCTTCCTGTAAACATGACGTGGGATGTGAACTGAAAGGAAATTGGCTTGTGCAACTACAATTCCAAATACTGACATGGATTATAATTTTTTGAAGTTCAATTGCATGTAAAGTTAAAAAGAAATAACTCTTGCTCCTATTGAAAACAAGAGACTCTCTCTTGGTCCTGGGAGTACAGTGTATGCTGGGCAAGATGAATCAACTTTAAATAGATAGTTAGAGCAGACTGGATAATTGAGTAAGTTCAAGCTTGTGGAGTCTATTGCATCATTTCTTCTGACAAGATAGACTCCAGACATCAGTGATTAGTGATGACCAGACATCATCTAATCACTTTTTTCAGAAATGCTAACATCTACACGGACACAAATACATTGAACGATGCGCATATTTGGTTCAAGCTCCTCTTCCTAAACAGGCCCATACACACAGGGTGCAGCCCTCTGTTTATGGCTTTTGTATTGTATGGGTTCCGTTTCCCACCCATCACCACCCAAATTCACCCATCTACTTATAGGTAATGGCTGTCATACACCCACCCTTGGGATGTTAGACAAATGTGTCCTTGAATTCCAAGGTTCTGATACCCACTTGTTCAGCATGTGACCTAGGGAAAAAGGTGTGTACCTCAGGTATATTGTCTTTTCCTCACGCCTCTGAACAGTAGATATTGAACACTTGTGGAAACCAGGGCTCAGGGTGATAAAGGCACAAACATGTGCTGAGGCTACACAGGTGAAATGTGGGTTTGCACCAAGGCTGTCTGCTTCCACTTTCCGCTCGCCACAATGTGTTCTTCACAGGGCCGGGCAAACACCAGGGCAAGGGCGCCGCTTGACCAGGGCCACCAGAGTTAGTAGGTCGACATGTCATTCATAAGCAATTTGCCTGTGTTTCTGGGCATTGTTCTGTCTTTCCTCTGATAATAAGGTCATTCTGTCCTCCCCGCTCCCTGCCCCGAGTTATTCAATACTTGCTTTATCTATAATCAAAGTAGTTACATTCCTAACCCAGCACAATTTAGGTTCAAAGGGTGACTGCTGAAAAAGACTGTTTTTTTTTTTTCTAAAGAAATGGACAACTTTCATTGTTTTTAAAAAGGGTTATTGTTATAGATTTTCCTTTATTGTAAAGCTTCCTTAAGAGAGAAAAGAATTTAACAGAGATTTCATATTTTCAGGTTTTTTCTAAATGAATGGAAGATTCTACTATGAAGAAAGATAAAAAGCTTCTTCAAGTCATATGATCTCAGAGTTGTAAGAGACCTTAGGATCATTTACAGGAATGTGTCTCTGTCCTTCTAATTTCACAAACCTAAAACCTTGGAGTTACCCTTGACTCTTTTCTTCCTCCATTCCTGAACAAGTTCTGTCAGCTCTGCATTTGAAATAGATCCTGAATTGGACAATTTTGCACTACTGTGGTCCAATCGTACCACCTTAGCAGTCTCTCTGCTTCTTGTTTCTCTTCAGTTTATTCTAAATCGGCAGCGAGAGAAATACACTAAATATATAGATTCTCATCTCAGTCTGCATTAAAGACAGTAACTATCTGGCCACAAGGCCCTATGTGACCTGATGCCAGCTCTCTGGTGTCCACCTTCTCTTACTTTCTGTCCTTTCTCTTCTCCATCCACACTGGCCTTATTACTTTATCTTGATCACACCTGGGACACTTCTGCCTCAGGACCTTTGCACTAGCTGTGCCCTTTGCTTGGAATGCTTTTTTCTAGAGTCTACATGGTTTACTCTCTTGCTTCCTTTAGGTCTTCATTCAAATGCTACCTTCTTAGTGAAGCTTTGCCTATTCAAAATTGTAACCCCATCATCTTCCCAACCCCCTTTCCTGCTTAATTTTTCTCTTTTACTCATCATCAATTAACACGTATTTTTTTTAATTCATTTTTTTGTCTCTCTTTTTCCTACAATAAAGGCAGGGAATTTTGTATATTTTGTCTGTTACTGAATCCCTAGCACCTAGAAAGTGATAAGAACTCAGTAAATGCTGGTAGAATTAAATAAAATCTGGTAATTTAACACTATTATTGTACGGATAAGGGAACTGAGCTCTAGAGAGATAAATTGATTTTTCCAAGTTCCCACTGATGGTTAGGGTCAGCATTGGGGGCTTTGACTTTCAATTTGTTGTCCATTTCATTGCATGACATTTTGTTTTGATCAATTCTTAGCAATCGATACCGCATTTTAATTTTTTATGTGTGTGTTTGACTAATAGTTCTCTAAGGACCTTTCAGTTTTGAAATCATCGCATTCAAATGTCACCTCGTCAGGGAGCGCCCCCTGAAGAGCCATAGTTCCTTCTTTCTCTCTCTTCCTTCACCCTGCTTTAGTTTTCTTCACAGTGTTTGCCATCATATATCAGAGATTTCTCGTCTGGGCTTCCTAATGCCTAGAACAGTGCCCAGTGCATGGTGTTCCCATGAATCTTTATTGAACAAACGTGTTTTACAGAAGATTGGGATACACAATAACCCTCAGAAGCAGCATGGCATCTTTTATAAAAATGTATGCTTTGTGCCAACCTTTCTGAAACTACAAAAAAAAAAGGAGGCAAATGGTATGTTTTTTAGAATCTGCTATTTAAGGGAAAACTACACTTCATGAGCTTGGTTTGACAGTAGCTGACTTGGCATATTTGGGTTTTGGGTGGACATGAAAGACAGAGAGACAGACAGACAGTGTCTATCAGGATTTCTTTCTTTCTTTTTTCCAAGGTTGCTCCCTGCAGAAGGGCTGTAGTTTCCGTTGTTCGGGACTCAGTCCTCCTTGCCTCATGGAGGTGGCGCAGCCTAGACAGTCATAAGGAAATGATGTTAGACGCAATGTGCTAGACACATAACTCCAGGGTTGACCTTTTCATGTCGGTTTTTCAAACCCAGCTTTCAGTAACACCCAGACACTTCTAGTTGGTGAATAAATTAGAATGTAAATCCCCATCCACTCTGGAAAACTCACAGTCATTTCCTTCACTGTGCTCATTACAGCTTATTTTAAAGTCATTATCAGACTGGTTGTTAAGCGGATCTCTTGGTGGAAAGCTGCTGAACCCTGGGGAAAGATAAAAGTGCAGGAAGAGAGCTGAAGGCATCAGCAAAAGGTATTCCGACGAACAGCTTCATAATGATCATTTCTCAAAGCTGAGGATTTTGTTTCTAATGTCTGGCTTTTGTGAAGTGTGGTTGTTGGTACTTCTACTTTCCTCCTAGTCTCTAATGTTCGTGGAAGAAAGAAATTGTCCAAACATCTGGTTTGATCTCCCTTTTTAGAAAATGCAGCGCAGCCTGTCTGTCTGTTGTCGTTTGGAGTCACGTGTTGTCTACACTAGTCAATCAGTCAGTGCTGAGCAGTTTTTTTGTTTTTTGGGGGAGCCGTGGTGGGGGGCAGAGAGAGAGAGAGAGGGAGATATAAATCTGTCGTTCCACTTATTTATGCATTCATTGTTCGATTCTTTAAAAAAAAAATTTTTTTATTGTTATTCAATTACAGTTGTATGCCTTTTCTCCCCATCCCTCCACCCCACCCCAGCTGAACCCACCTCCCACCCCTGCTTCCACCCTCCCCCTTGATTTTGTCCATGTGTCCTCCAGAGTAGTTCCTGTAATCCCCTCTCCTCACTGTCCCCTCCCCACTACCCCCTGGCTATTGTTAGATTGTTCTTAACTTCAATGTCTCTGGTTATATTTTGTTTGCTTTTTTCTTCTGTTGATTATGTTCCAGTTAAAGGTGAGATCATATAGTATTTGTCCCTCACCGCCTGGCTTATTTCACTTAGCATAATGCTCTCCAGTTCCATCCATGCTGTTGCAAAGGGTATAAGCTCCTTCTTTCTCTCTGCTGCGTAGAATTCCATTGTGTAAATATACCATAGTTTTTGGATCCACTCGTTTGCTGATGGGCACTTCGGTTGCTTCCAGTACTTGGCTATTGTAAATTGTGCTGCTATGAACATTGGGGTGCACAGGTTCTTTTGGATTGGTGTTTCAGGGTTCTTAGGGTTTAATCCCAGCAGTGGAATTGCTGGGTCAAAGGGCAGTTCCATTTTTAGTTTTCTGAGGAAATTCCATACTGTTTTCCACAATGGCCTCACCAGTCTGCATTCCCACCAACAGTGCACTAGGGTTCCCTTTTCTCCACATCCTGTCCAACATTTGTTTGTTGATTTGTTTATGTCATTGTTTGATTCTTGTATGTGCCCTGACCAGGGATCAGACCTACAACCTAACTGAACTACCCGGTCAGGGCCTGTGCTGAACAGTTTTGGATGGAAGAGAAACACACTTAGGAACTCAAAGCTTTTATGTGTTTGGGTCTTATTTTCCCAAGGAGAATATTTTCAAGTATCAAAAAAAGTTCAGATTGTGACTTTGGGTCAGTTTGAATATTGGCTTCAACTTCAACATTACCATACACTGGTAGGTATTTGAATGATCAAACTTTAGGCCCTGCGAGTAATCAATGAAATTGTCGATGGAATTTAATACATTCTCTCCATTTTAAAGAAAAGATCATTCATACCTGTCATTAGATTCTCAAATGAATACTTGACCACTGTGGTGGTTCTGTGCAGTAGAGTGTAGAACAGAAAGCCGAAGGCCTGGGTTTTCACCCTCTAATACCAACCAGAGCTTGAAAAAGATAGTACTCCTCCAGGCCTTAGTCTCCTTACACATAAACGAGAAGACTGAATTAAATCAATGTTCTTTTCACCCTTTGTTCATGTTCATGGTCATTTATGTACTGCCTTATGTACTGTACTATTCACTTAATATTTTTGAAATGATTTATTTTAAAAGGAAACTAATTTTTACCTTTGTAAATGGAAAACCAGCATCCCTTGATAAAAGTAAAAATAAGATTATTCAAGAATTACATAAAAATATATCCCCTGAGACACACAGGTATAATGGATATGTTTGCCACTCCCAATTCACTATCTCACCCTTCTCCATCCAGAAGGACCCAGGAAGCACTTTCTCCACTAAGGAGCTCTGTGGTTTTATCCTCTGGAGCACAGATAGGATGATGGTAGATGTTGATTTGGACTCTCAGTGGGAGAAATAAGACTCTGAAATAGAAGGCAGATTGTGTTGCCAAAATGTCAGAGACAAGGAGGACGTAATAAGCCACAGAATGAAATGATAATCAGGGTGCTTTGAACAATAAGAATAGTGGATCATGGGTTTCTGGGAAAAAATTGGTGGACATCTTCCTAAGGTGCTATTTGACATAAAAAGACAAAAAAAATTCTAGCTTCACTGAGCCTGACTCAAGTCACTGTGGTGGGATTCACATTTCCTTATCCAGTTTCCAGACCTAGAGCCCTTCAGCCAAGGGGAGACCAGATTCCTATGAAAAAGACTACATGTATAGTCTTTTGGCCACATGTATAGACCATGGAAGTCTCCATAAGCTTTCTCCAGAGGGACCCTGAAGCAGTTTACGAGGGTTACTATGTAGGGTGGGGCAGAAAAGGGGAATACCTGGACTTCCTGGAAGTTATTAGATAGTGGTTCCTCACCTGAAAAGCCTTCACAGTTTACCAATTAAAGCTTGCAGAAGTCAGGTGAGAGATGGAATCTGGGTCCACATCCATGTAACAGTGGGTCCAAAGCATCTGTCTTGTGCTTATTTCCCTAGTCCCAGAATGTATAGTGAGACTAGATGTACCTAATGACGGACTGGCAGAACCCCACATTGATTTCTACACCGGTGAAATGAAAGCTATCACGGTAGGAAGGGCCAAGTGGAAGAAGCTCCTTGGCAGGGCGGCAGCAGGGGTGGGGGTGGTGGTTGGTGGTGGAAACTTGTTTCCACTCCCTCCTCAAACCCCCCAACAAGATGCTAATTCCTGTAGGGGGAATTGCAGGGCTCACTGGCACCGTTGAAGACCTGAGAATCACAGGGAATTTGTCCTACCACATCCCCATTTAACTCAACTGTTTAGCTGATACAAAAGCTCAATGGGTAATGGAGGATTGCAGCAGATTACTGTAAACTCAGTAAGATGGTGATGGCAGTTGTAGCTGTTCTAGATGTGGTAAGTTTGGAGCAAATCAGTGTAACCCATGGCATCAAGCATGTGATTATTGATCCGGCAGGTGCTTGCTTTCTATTCCAATCAGGAAGAAAAATCAGGGCCAATACAAACTTAAACTTTCTTGCCCCAGGACTCTGTCACCTCTCCTGCAATTATAATACAGTCCTAAGGATCCTTAATCATCTTCATCTTCTACAGGACGCCAAACCAGTCCACTACACTGAAGACAGAATGCAATGGGTTTTGATAGCATGGAACAGCAAGCCAGAGGGTGGAAGCTAAGTGGTGCAAAAGTTCACTGGGCTGCTAACACTTCTGGAGGTCTAGTAGTCTGGGGCACATCAGGATAGTGAAAGGGAAAGGCAGGCTGCTGCAGCTTGTAGCACTGTACGAGAAGAGACAACCGCAGTGCTTTCTACACTTCTTTGTGTTTTGAAGGCAACATATGAGGGGAGGGACCCAAAATGCCCAGACTTTATTCATAAAAATTTATGTACTTATTCTTACATGTTTAAACTTCAATCACCTTAAAAGTATTCTCCTTTTGATGTAATATACCTATCGAGATGTTTTTTCCACTGCCCAAAATAATTTTTGAATTTGTCGATTTTGATTCTTTTAGTGTTTCTGCCGTTTTTTGTTTCACCTCTTTCACACTGGCAAATGTTTCCCTGTGAGGAATTTTTTTTCATCCAGGGAAACAAAAAAAAGTCACTGGAGCAAGATTGGGTGAATAGGGAGGGTGGGGCATCAGGGTCATTCTGTTTTTGGTCAAAAACTGCTGAACATTCAGCACGGTGTGGGCAGATGCACCTGTAAATCACCCATCATAAAATGGGCAAATGCTTGAGTCTTAAAAAATAATTCACTGAAGCTGAATGCAGCCTCTCACAACAACGCCAGCTGGTACACTGATACAGATGGGTTCCTAGAACACTCACTTAGTAGGAGAAACAGGTACTATACGGGGCCTGGCCTCCAGAAGATGATTCCAGTTTTTTGGTTGCTCCCTTGTATACTACATACTATATAACTTGAAAGGCTGACAGTTTCGAGAGGACTTAGAGTATGAGAGGGGTTTGTACTGTAATATATGCTTCCCTGTCACTTGGGTATTCAGACACAGGGACTGAAATGTATTGAAACTATCTATGGCCGTATGGGGCCTCTGGAAAGCCCTTACAGAATTACACCACAGAACCTTAAGGGTTTTTGTGTGTGTGTGAGAAGCATAATAGTTTTTGCCTTGTCACTGAACCTTGACAGAGACAATGTACCTGATTATGGGATGCCAAGTGAGTGTCCTATCTGAGTTGCCCATGTTGAAGTAGGTGGTAGATAATCCACTGAACCATAAAATTGAATATAAACAGCAGCGTTCCATTTTAAGTTAAAATGATAGGCATGACCTCAGTCTAGAAGGCTCAAGCAAATTCCACAAACAAGTGGTTCAGATTTTAATGTACTCCCTTTTTATGACTTTGATGCCTGCCCCTCATTCTGCACATTTGGCTTCATGGGGAATTCCATATGAGTAGAATAATCAGATGTCCGGGTTTTGCCTGGGCATTACTGGTTTATACCTGTTGTTCAATGTTCATTCATCATTCACAATACCACTTTTCATTAGCAAAAGTGTCCCAGTTTGGAGAATTAATTATATGGCTATCTTATCTATGATCAAGTAATGGGGAGAGAAGAGAGTGTGCCTGGCTCATGGATTTCTGTATGGCATTCTGGCATAGGCTGGAAGTGAACAGTTAGTGTGACCTAGCCCCACTCAGTGGGCAGAACTTTAAATGACATGTCTGATTGTCTGTATTTTCTAGAAGGAGACATGGCCTGAGATACAGATTGACACTTAACTCAGGGTCACTACCAGATTGGTTAGCTGGTCAGGGACTTTGAAAGAATAAAATTGATATATTAGCAATAAGGAGGTCCAGCAGGCAGGCTATTTGCAAATGCCTTGTAGGAGGAAGTCCAGGTGGAGGAAATTCTCAATAATTAAGATTTCCCCCACCTCTTGGGTGACATTCATCCTCTTTCCCTGGCCACTTTGGTGTTTGCTCTGTGGGTCAGTGTTTAAAGTGTATGGTGGCAGGGACAGAGGTTATTCAAGGGTTCAACAACATGGTACACCCCCTGTCAAAGTCGATCTATTAACACTTTTAAGTGCCTGGCCTGCCAATGGCAGAGGCCAACTTTGAGCCCTCGATATGACAACATTCACCAGCAAAACCAGCATATGTGATCTCCCAAATGTGTGTTCCAAGTTACCAAGAAGGATCAGAAGGGCAGTGTGTGGTGTGTGAGTAGAAAAGCACAATTCATGAGAGAGAGCAGTTTCATCCTTCCCTTGTTACTGCTATTTTGCTAGGTTGTCTTTATGAAAAGGATCAGCAGGAAAAAAAAAGGAAACTACTATGATTCAGCAATTTTATTTGTGTACTTTATCTCAGTTGTGTCTCACAATGACCGTGCGAGGTGGGTCGGGTTGTAGGTCCACCATAAAAATGAAAACACAGGAGCAGAGAGATTAAGTCTCACAGACTCATAGGTGGTTAGACGTGATGTCAAGGTTCGGACCCAGGTCTGTGTATGCCTGTTTGCATACAGCTTGTTAAGAGAGTGTGTGGATTGCTAAGGTGGGTCACAGTGGGCTCTCAGCGGAGGTCATTCTGCTGCCCTTGCACCTTTGCCAGAGACACTATGGGATGCAAACTGAACATTAAACTCCTGCGTGTCTCTTTAGGCTCTAGCCACAGAGTGGGGGTGAGAAGAGCCCTGCCTGAGAGAGGGAGACAACAGGTGGTGCCTGCATGCTCCTGCCAGGGCTCCTGAAGTATCTGAATCAGGAGCCCTCTCGTGGCTCTTTTCCCACACTCCAGGATCTTCATAGGGGATGAAGGGGAGTCTCAGTTCTGTGGAGTCTAAGACCTGGACTGAGCAACTTGGGAGGAAGTGGAGAGAATGGAGCAGGAGCTACTTTTCAGGGGTGACCAAACCTGGCTTTGAAACCTCTTGATTTAGGCAAATAGCCTTTACTGGTACATACCTAGTTTAGTGGCAAGTAATAACAATTTCTGGGCTCCCTTTTCCCTCATTATATTTCACAGGGAAAAGCTAATTCCCACACAGTGTTTGGCTTTTTCACAGCACTTTTCACATGTGTGGTGGGTTTGGAAATATCTGTTTTGCAGTGTTGTTGTGAGATAAGATATACAACGTTCGTGAGCTCAGCCCAGAGTGTCTGTTTTTGTTGTTACTGTGGTTGTCTGTCTACTTGTAAGTTGTGAGGGAAGGGACTATATCTGTGTTGCCTAGTATAGTACCTATGACATTGATAGATGCTCAACAGACTTTCCGTGAAGAATGAATAAATAAAATGAGTTAAAGAGTAACAAAGGTGGGGGGTGAGTATGCTTTTCCTAACCATTTAAATATATGTAAATAATAAACATGTAATGCCTGATATTTTCAGTGAGAAAAGTTCTTTATTTAAAATAGGCTAGATGTTTTTACTAGATTAAATAAAATACTCTACAGATGAGGATTTAAAATCCAACATACCAAACCCAGTAACACCAGTCAGATTGTCCACGGATCCCCATTTAATAACATTTGAATGAAATAGCTTATAATTCTGAGAATATGTGCCTTTGCTGAGAGAAAAATATCCAAAGCAGTGTCACACCTTCTGGATCTGACAGTATCACACTAGTAAGAGAAATTCGATGATGCCAAGACAGCGAAGAAACTGTGATTTTCAAATGCAGAGATTAATAGTATTTCTATGTCACAGAGTCAACAGACTTTATTTCAATAAGAGAATGAAAGCAAGAAGGGAACCTACACTATTTCTGCCACTTGAATTTATTAATATATGCTGAGCACCTGTAATGCCTTTGCTGCAGAAGGGTAGTAAGTGTTTTGGGAAGAAGACAGGCTATGGGGACAAAGCCAGGGAGCTTGTGTCTACAGAATGTAGCTAATATCTCAAGGCTCTCAGGGCTCTTGGAAATGCCACACACTTTGCATAATATGGGGTGGCTGGGCCTTGTTTCCTGGCATCGATGTTTGCTCTGTGTCTGGGGTCACTGTGGTATCCATGGTCGTTTCTCCCAAGGGTGTAGTCATATCAACACTGTAGGGCTCATAAACGTCAGCTAATCCAGGGGTCATCAGTGGGTCAGCAGGTGCTGGGGTAACCCTGGGGGATCCCTTGCTGTTCTCTGCAGGGTCTCCGGTCAGGTTGGGAATATTGTCCTTTGGGAGAGCAGCGAGAAGCCCTCCAAGGGCACCAGAAACCACTGCCTCTGGAAGCAGAGCTGGGTTTTCTGGATTGACCGGATTGGCCTCCGGCACAGGAGAGCCTTGCACAGCTCCCTCTCCCTTCTCCGGGCCTTTGGTTGCAGCAATTGGGGTGTCAAATTCCAGGGTAAAGTCCCCACCCATGCCTGGATGGGGAGGCATCCCTCCGAGGCTCGGCCTCAAGCCTCCAAATCCTGGGAACATGGCTCCATAGGCCATGGGACCTCCTCTGCCTCCCTGGAAAAAAAACATTTACCAAAGATACCGTTATCACATACAATTCTATACCATGCAATTATACCTGGTCAGATTCACCGAGAAACTATACAAAACTGATAAGGAATGGGGAGCTGGCTGACAGCTTTGTGTAAGCACATTTCTCACTAAGCTGGCTTTGAAATACAAGGGAGAGAATTCTGCACTTTCCTGGTGGGGGATACCACGTCTCTGAAAGGGAAACAGAGGTCCTTTGCCATGCCTGGCTGGAAGGATAAGAAAGAGACAAGTGGGGCAGAACCAAGCCCATAGGCAAAAAGTAACTTGAATTCACTTTTAAGAAAACAATACGCAACTAAAATGGGCAATACTACATCATAAAACAAACAAAAACATATCCATTCCTGAGTTTATTGAGGGATGTTTTGGAGGATTGCGTTTACATCATTTCTTAGTAACCCGTAAATGAATGAAGCCCCATGTAAGACTGTTTCTTTTCCTTCTTTAAAAAAATTTGTATTGAAAAAAGAAGCTTGATTTCTCTGGAGGAACTGTAATACTTTCTTCCTTTGGGCAGTTAGAATTCTAGAACTGAACATATTTTTTTTTCCTCCGCTACCCCAAAATTTGAAACCAAAATCTCAGGCTCTTTACAGGCATTGCTCAGGGCTTTGTAACTTGCATATCTGTATTCTCATTTTCTGACAACTTTGATTCATTTAGACTTACATCTTCAGTTTTGTGGTTACACTTACTGTGTGCTTTTCATAAGCTATAGCAAAGGCTTTTGCATATAAGGCAGAATATAAATAAATTAATTAAAATTATAAGGTGATAAATAACACTTACTTGAAATTTTAAACCAGTTGTGCTGGTGTTATACAGATATAATACTGTTTTCTCTCACCTCCTGTCTCTCTACTCTTGCCTTTTGGCATCCCCTCCTACAGAGGTGGCATTTTAAACCCCTAGGCTGGGCTAAATGGCCCTCTTCTTTCCCTCTTTTGTAGCTCTGATAGCCTTATCACAAGAGTTAGACATTAGCTGCCCTAGTACTGATCTCTTCCATTGAATAGACTGTAAACTGGTTGAGAACGGACACTTATTTACTTTGCCTCTGTTGTATCTTTCTCTGTGTCTAGCTCACAGGAAGCGCAATGTTGAGATGCAAATTTTCTTTCAGTGATAGCATGTGGGTGTCTTTATTAATGTGCTAAGATCTGCAGTTGCTAACGATTTGTTAATTCGGTACGGCTTTGTTCTGCTTTGTGCTCTAAAAGATGTAACATGAACTTTCTGAGAGAAAAAGCCAAATTGTGTGTCTATGGACCTCGCATTTTAAATTTGTAAAGTGCAGAGATAATAATAACAGAATAGGAATATACTTGAATTAACTTTTAATGTTAATGTACTTTTTATGGTACTTTCAATTATATAATTGTACTTTTAATGTACTTTCAATTATATAATAATGAAATGTTAAACTGAGTTAATTTTCTTTTTCTTTTTGATCTCTCAGTTTTGAGTCCAAATGATTTGTGATGCTGTTGGATTTGTTTTGAGGGGTTAAATGGTCTGAGAAGGAACAGGAACTTTGTATGAACCAAGGGTATCTTTCTTGGTTTGAAGTGTTTGCTGTTCAATGATGACTTTTCAAGAGAGATTTCTTCTCTCCTCAGAGTTAAGAAATAGGGCAAAACCCTATGCTCAAGGAAGGTCACCTCTCAGAAACGTGCATGTGGGAAACGTGATGAAATCTTTGCCTGCCGCTTCAGAATCAAGCGTTTGGTTTGGGAGCCGAACGATCTGAGTCCCATGCTGTGTATTTGGCCACATTCATAGCCAATACCTCCTGCAGCCAGTCATCTGTGACTGTTCCCCCTGGACACTGTTTTAAGAAAAGGTTGAAGATATTACTCACCACCATTTCTTCTGAACTCATGATACCAAGTCTGGTAGGAGCACTCTATTCAGAAAGAAACACTGCATTGTATTATCAACCAGCTGATTCCTACTGCAGCTACTCAAGACAAAGTTAAAGGTCACGTAGCTTCTCCTTGAAATTTAAATCTTAACATTAAGGCTGTGTCTAGAGGCAGAGTGAAATGGTGAGATTATTTAATAAATGTAGCCAATTTGGATAACCCAGGCAGCAAATTTACCTTTTGTTTAATGCCTTGTGCGTGTGTGTGTCTGGCCAGAATTATTCAAATAGGAAGGGTCCCCTTGCCATTTCAGTTGCTAACTTAGGCACTCAGAGAATATGGAATCTATTGTGTGAGGACTGGATTTTATAACTTTAGCTCTTATGATAATATTTAATTAAAAGTGACACTTAAAAAATTTTTTATTGTTATTCAATTACAGTTGTCTGCCTTTTCTTCCCATCCCTCCACCCCACCCCAGCTGAACCCTCCTCCCTCCCCTGCCTCCACCCTCCCCCTTGATTTTGTCCATGTGTCCTTTAAAAAAATGACACTTTTTATAGACTACAGACTTACCAATTGATTTGCACCATAGGACATGTAAAACATTCCTGGAAAAAGCTAAATATAAATACAATAATCAACACAAAATGCATTTTCCAAGGGAAAAACTTTTAAGTGAATTACAAAAAACACTGGAGATGGTTTATTTTGTGGAATTGGTCCCTGAGATATCAGATGGGTTATTGCGAAAATCTTTAAGGGGTAGAAAACAGAATAAATAATTCATATTTGCTACAACACAGGCAAACCTTCCATTACTGCCATTTCTAAGAGTTGCATGAAACACATTTTCAGAAGTATTCATAAGACAAAGAAGTATTTAGTATTTAAGAATACAAAGGAACTCACTATACTTGTTATTCATAATACGTGAGGGAATTTAAAATTTCTACTCCTCTCTTGAAGAACGAGATATTTTTCCCAAGAAAGTTTCATTGAGATCTGTACTTACTGATGGGTTTTGTGGGCCAGCAAGATCCATTCCTGGTAGCTGCATCACAGACAAATATTAAAATTACTAAACTATCAAAATAGAAAAAGTAAACCAAACATACTCTTATTTATGAATATGATAAAACAATCTCAAATAAGTTTCCTGATTTTTACTTTAACTCGTCTTGGGGTCTACAGATTAAGAGATTACCATTGCCTGTTTCTGACATGGCCCAAGTTCATGGGCTGGGAGGTGCAGCAGCCTGTCGTGGGTTTGTTTTGTCTTGCACAGTAGAAAGAGTGAGTTTTGGAATCAGATCATACCAGGTTGGTTTGAATCTTGACACTGCCACTTAATTTTTGTGTGATACTGGGAAAATTTTATATCCTCTGAAAGTCTGTCTTCTCCTTTTGAAAAAGTATAATACTATCTGTTTGTATAGGACTATAGTCAGAATGCTATGGGGAATGTCAAATGTCTGTAGCTTACTAGATATATGGTACCTTCCTTTTCTGTCTGTGGTTCCTTTCTCTACATTATTGAAAGATATTTTTTCATGGTTGTCTTCTCTACTAGCAGGTAGAGAAATAATAGTGCAAAATACTCCTTGAAATGCTGAGGGATCAATCACTTTTCTCTGTCCTTCCAATAGTGAAAAGGACCCAGGTGATAGGAAGCCTGGACTTCTCTGGGCTTCCCTATTTTCTCTGAAAGCTTTCCTTCTTTTGCACTTAAGAAACCAAATTTTACAGACACTGGACCTTTCTGAACTCATTCCCCATTCCTGATGGCAAAGTACTGGAATGGGTATTTATGTTCTACTCCCAGATATATCAACTGATTAAAAACATACTTGCATTTTCATGCATTATGCCTTAAAGCTCTGGGTATTTAAATGCTCTCTGCAAAGTTTTCTTTCCTTATGTTAATGGGTGGCCCTGATCTGACTTCAGAGGAAGGACTTACCTCAGTCTTTGGTGGCTTATCTGATGGTGCCACCTGTTGTTGAATCATTGGCCCCTCTTCTTGATGCAAGGGTGGCTGTCTCTGGTAAACTGGAGGCTGAGGTCCTCCCTTCTGGGCTGTGTTCTGGATGGCGGTTACAACAGTGGGCTGGAGGAAAGGTTTCTGTCCTGGCAGTTGAGGATGTAGGGATGGCTGCGATGGGAGAGGTGGGGGATGCACAGGCAAAGAATATTCATACTGCAGAGAAATTTGAAAGGAGTGTCAGGAAGTGATGGCTCACTGAACTGTGGTGTCTAGAATTTCTAAAACAAAAGAGCTTGGGGAACTTTGTATTTCAAGAGTCTGCTCATGAAGGTAGGAATCTATGTGAACTGCTTTGTAGAACAGGGCGTTTCCTCCTCTGGGTTCTCACAGTTGCCCCTGTTAATCTCTATTTTACCACTTTCTCACTGGATTACAATGATTTGTTGTCAATCTTTGTCCCCAGTCAACAGAGATGTATCTTATTTATCTTTGTAGCCCCAGGACTTAACATAGCTCCTAATAAGTGCCTGGCACATGATAGATACTTCATATATTTTTTGAGTTAATGAAAGAAGAAAGAGTAATTAAATAAAATACCAATCAAATTTCTGCACCACAGAGCCCATTTGGGAAACACTCAAGAGGAGAAACAGTCACCATTAACACAATTCACTGCTCCACTAAGTGTGGGTGGGTGGGCAGTGCTGCCTGTTGGGGGAGGGCACCTGGGTTTAACAGTTCCTGGTAAAACAACCGTACATTGTGGATCTTCTTTAAAATTAGCTGTGGTAAATGGCTTCCTGTTATTTTTAATTTGAGGCGATCACCAGCTCCTCAAAGTGATGTGGATCTCACAACAAGCACTGTCCATCTCTGAACTCCTGTGCCTCTCATTCCTCATTCCTCGCTCATGACTTATTCCTCACAATTTAGCATTTTGTAATATGTTGTTCTGTCTTCCCAGTCAGATCTGAAATTCTGTGTGCCTTGGAGCCATTCTTACATGTCTTCACTTTCACTCCCAATTTATAATTTGGTTAATGTATTGGCACCTAATAAATAATGGTTAAAATTAACTGATGTATTTATTGATTGCTGTAGGGTCGTGATGTTTTAACCTGGACTTTGGCATCATTTTAAATGTACCTTTTAATAATTACTTGGGGAATCTTGATTAAAATGGGAATTGACCAGAATTTAGCTTGTTTCCGTTTTGAGGATAGTTTATCTATTGTTATTGCTGACATCTTTAACATAGGTCTCATATTTTGGAGTCTGTATCTTCCTGGTTGAAATAAATGTTCAAATGGATCGAAAATTTGGACCATTTTATTTGAAATATTCCGAAGTACTGAAAACCGTTACAGGTGTTTAAAATTAAATTTTCTGGGGGTACCATTGGGTAATAAAATTATACAGGTTTCATGCATACGATTCTACAACACATCGTCTGTATATTGTATTGTGTGTTCACCACCCCAGGTGATGTCTCCATTTATCCCCCGACACCTTTGTCTACCACCTCCCCTCCCTTTTCCTCTGGCTATCACCATGGTGTTGTCTGTGTCCATGAATCTTTCTTTCTTTCTTCTTCTCTTTGCTTAATCCTTTCACCCTCCTCACCCAGCACAAGTTTTGATGTGCTTGGTACCTGGATAATTTTTTTATTCATTACTCTTACCTGTCTGTGGACAGTACATGACAACTTAGAGAATTAAGTAGGGGAAAATTTTGAAGCTTGGTGTTTTAAACACATTGATGAAAATAATTTACCTGCTGAGTTTCATGCTCCCTTGGTCTTATCCATGGGAAGAGGGGATGTGGTGGGAGGAGACCATGTATCCACAAAGAATTGAGTGATTTCCCAAGGCCAAATTTTGAATACTAAGGACATAGGGGAAAAAAGAGAAAGAGAGAGAAACATACTTCTATTTCAATATCAGCTTACATTTGGTTTTTATTTTCTAGAAGATCCAGAGAAAGCATAGGGAAAGAAAAAATAACAGTGACATTGGTTAATTTAATATGGAGAGGTAAATACTCTCTTTGAACAGACTCACATTCCATTCTGAGACAAACTGTAATATCTTCATACGTTAGTTTGGGATTTAGCTTTTTAAGCACTCATATTTTGGGCTGTATAGTGAAATTGATAATTCAAAAAAAGATTTTTTTTTTTTACTAAAGAAAATTCAGTACTGTTTTTATTTTCCCTTGCCAGCCCAACCCAGAATCTTATTCTGTTTTAGGTTATCTCAGTTACTCATTTTCTCTTCTGTTGTTTAGGATATCGCCTGTTCACAAACTATTTTATAAATGCCAATGCTGCTGCTAATGTTACTCCCATCACCACCATTCCTACTTGCAATAAGAAATATTTGAAAATAAGGTTACCTGAGAAAGCATGTTTAAGCCCTGCAAGGTACTCAATTGTCTCATTGTCTGTAAAGAAAAAAATGAGTGGGTTAGTGTTTACCATAGATGTTCCTTTTCTGTATGACACATCTCATTTCTCAAGATATATTATTAGCACAAAGTTTGGAGTGGGTCAACTTGAGTAAAGCAGAAGTAGACATGAATTATGCCTGAAAAGTGGAACTGTTGAATGGAGTTCTGCTTGCTGTTGTTACTATTGCCATTAAAGCAGTGAGTTGCTTTTCATTATTAATTCAGAGAAAAAGCATCATTTAACTGAGATCACATTGAAACATGGGAAAATAGTTCATTCAACTGAAATATAAATGCAATCACGAGAACATTGCTTCATTGACTGTTATTCCCCCTTTACCTTACTTTGCCTTTTAAAATTCAACCTAAAGAGGAATATGAAAAAAACCCCAAACAAACAGGTGAACAAAACAAAATGAGATGATCTCCGTCTCCTCCCCAGACAAAAGGGTCCTCAAAATAAACAATATAAAAGACATTGGGGAAAATGGTATGTGGATAGATTGTCAAGAACACCGGCAACCCAACAGAAAGTCAATGTAATGGGAAGAGGTTTAGGGTGCTTTGAATTGAGTTTAAGCTGGAAACTCAGTGAAACTAGCTTGCAGGTGAAATAAACATCTAGCCAATATAGGTATGATTGCCCTCAGATTGTTATCATCTGATAAATTTTACAAAGTCTTGTGAAAAATGTATAATTTCACAAATATTTTTCTAATTGTAACTGTCAATATATTCTATTAATATGGTCAAACAGTTCCATTTTGCTGGGATTTTCTAAACAGAGTATATATTGGTTATGAGACGTGTAATGAGACGACCACAGGTTATGCAGCAGGTACAATGTTACCGTTATTTACAGGAGTTCTTACAGATAACTAAATTTTGTAAGGTGAATTTTCTTCATGGGAACTTTACAATATAATACAGTATAAAGAGAAGGAACTAAATATAAACCATTTGTGACTCCAGAACAACGTGTTTGAACTAATAGAGTAATTATATTAATGTAGTAATTATATTAATGTATTTATATCAGGTATTAAACAATAGTATTGCTTTGATTCACACACAGCTGGTGTTCTAAGGACTAAAACACTTGAGAATTTAAAATTAAAGAAAAATGATAAAACAAGGCTCTCATGAACATCATGAGCTTCTCTAGAACTGCACAGGAGGACAGCCACTGACTTCTGAGGAGGAAAACGGAGAAAGAGCCCACTGCATTTCTCCCCTATCAGGAACACACAGATGGAAAAATTAAATGCAAATACTCTGACAATACATACCTCCAGGCTCAAGCTAGCCATGCCCGGTGTCCCAGTTTGCTGAGGAAACACCTAAATGGAAATAAGAGTAATTTTGTGTTTTCTTTGATGAGAAACTTCCTTACCCACTGGTAGAAAGTACAACTGAGAGGCCATCATTTGGTTTATCACCAAAGAACTTGAAATTTTGGGCAGAGAGAGGAGTAATTTAAATTACTTGGGGAATTACCATACTATTTAACAATTTTGCTCTCGCAGAAATCACCTAGCATTTGCCTGCATTTTAATGCTATGTTGCTTTAAAAGCAAAATTTTGTTTTAGTTTAGAAAGTTATGTAAGAAGTAAAATAAAACAACAAAATAGAAAGTAAGCGTACTTTATATTCTTAAATGTTGTCATACAGAAAAGCAAAGGGACCAACCTGAGGCCAATTTTCTTGTTGTTGACAAACCTATACGCTGCTGGTTTATGGAATGGGGCACGTGATTACGGTGTTCAGCAAAGCCCTGTGTAAAACCTAACTTGCCTCCTATTCAAAGGGCTCCAACAAATCCTCTGTTATCTTTAGTGAAAAATTACTTTATGTATAACCAGTTGATCTGGGCTTATATTTTTGGGATCATATCAAAGGTATTTTTTCTTAAATAAAAATCATTGTAGCTCTAAGTTCTACTAATGTGTTTTTAAGTTGTTAAAATATAGCTATATTTGCAACTAGGTTTTTAAAATGTAAAGTATTTTCCATTTTAAACCAATTCTTGTTAATATGCACAGATGCCAGTGGGAAAAAATGAAGAATGGAAGGGTAGGAAATAGAGTAAATTGGATTTCGAGGGTCTCTGGTTATTTGGATATTCTTAGTTTCTAGGGTCAAGGGGTTTTAATGTCTACTTTCCTTCATTACACCACAAATATTTATAGAATCTCCACTAAATGTATTTAAATTATTTTTCTTGATGAGTAAGAAGATCAGGAATATTTTCTTGAACATATGTTATTTATCCTTCACCTCCTACTGTTTTTATACAGGTCAAATCCCACGCTCTGAGTCATGGGGCAAATTTCTCCCAATCATTCAGTTTTGGAAATGGGTAGAGGGAGAGGAGTTATAACCGTGAGTTAATATTCCAAGTAGAGAAGAAGGTTAGCTGTGTAGACAGGAAGAGTGATGTGGATGTGTGTTGAGCAGAGTGCAGATTGTTCAGAATTTGTGGGGACTGTGAGAGTAGAGTCTCTTTCCTCGTGTTGGCCAGTACATAAATAAAATATCTTGGACAGCAGGCTCAACTGTAGTGCAAAGTATGCTTTGCTTTCCAACTGCTCCACCTCATGGGTTAAAGAACAATATTTATGTTAATGTAAATAGGCAGGGATACATTTTCCATGTGGAAGTAGAAGGAGAAGAACATTTGATTTGGTAGGAAGTCAGCTGGCAGTCCTAAGCAATTGCCTTGTTCCCCAGAGTGGATCTATTACAGGTGTGGAGTAGCGTAGGTCCCAATAGTGTCAAGGTGTTAGAATGATGATGAAGACTGACCTCAATGTCAGTATCAGCTGAAGGTAAGCTGGAATGGCAGCTTTAATTTTTCTTTCATTTAAAGTATATGTTGAGCAATAGAATAGAAACGTTTTATTTGTAGAATTGAGGTATTCATCCTTGTAATTAGTTTTCATCCTCTTTTTCCAAAATGGTTGACTTTAAGAAACCCAAACAATTAACCTTCTTTCTCAAGGAACTGAAATATTTTAAAGTGCATTGAGGCTGACTGTGAGCTCCCCAGACAAGAGACCGGGCCACATATGCCTTTGTGGCCCCAATGTCCAGCACATTGCTGGATACATGGTAGGTGCTTGGTCACCATTTGCCAAAAGCAGATAGCAGCTGAAGGCAGTCCTCATGAAAACAGAATCGCATGCCTATTGCAGTAGTTCAGCACCCAGAAGAATTGTAGTCTTACAATATTATCTCAATGTTGATAGAGTGGGCCAGGTACGTGACTGTAACATATAATTAGCCCCATTGCCATGGCATGTTTTCGTTTAAGAAACTTCAGCTTTCTATCACACAATATGTTCCTTAAAAACCAAATTTGTTGGTTAATTACTAGCTTCAAATGGAATTACTAGGTCGGTTTTGTAGCCATAGTAATTTGGCTAATATTGTTCTTTTAAAAATGAAGAAAATGTACTTCACTTTCTTGGAGAAATTTTCTCTCCCCTTTTAAATTTCATAATGGTAGCAAGTAGTTGATAAGAAAATGGTGCCGTGGCATTGTGCATAATTCTCTCTCTTAAAAAAATTTTTTTAATTGAATTTATTGGGATGACATTGGTTAATAAAATTACATAGGTTCTAAGTATACAATTCTATAATACATCATCTGTATATTTTATCACATATTTACCACCCCAAGTCATGTCCTCCTCACCATTTATTCCCCCTATACCCTCTTTTACTACCCCCACCCCCCTTCCCCGAGGCAATCACCACAGTCTGTTGTCTGTGCCCACAAATCTCTCCCCCTTCCTTTTTAAAATTCCTTCACCACCTTTGAATGAATGGAAGAAGACTTAGAAATTGTCTTTGTAATATTTTAAATATCTTTCTGAATAGAAAAATTTAAGTTTGACTTATTGCTTTTGGAGGGTAAAGCTGATGTCTGGGCAGCTATGACTTTTGGCTCAGTAGGAATTATGCCACTGGATTAATTCAAAGGTGTCCCTGCGTGGACTCTCAGCCCACGTCCTTCAGCACTGTTTGGTGGCCAACAATGCCTCTTCTAGACACGCTGGAGGACTCTGACTTACCGGCACTGCAGAGCTTATTTCCAGGAGCCCCAAGATCAGTATCAGGTTCTTCATCTTGAACAGTGGGATCTGAAACAGAGTTAGTTTGGAGAATTAAATCAGATGAATTTTTATTTCAGAAGGGTTAAAAGACAACACTTCAAATGAACTGAATCCCTGATCTAAAACAATTGGGTTCAAAACAAAAACAAAAGCAAAAGAAAAAAACCAAAACTAAACACTGCTGAACAACTGATTTGTATTTACCAGTGTTTGGAAAGAATTGACAAGCAATTAAAAAATGTGCAAGTATTTTTTTGCAAAGCCACAACCTAAATGGATATGTAGGAACAACTTTTATGCATATTCTTTAACTGCTCTGTTTCATTTTATAAAATAAAACAGGAATTAGAAAATCCCTCTACTATGTGAAAGTTTGGTCTATTCAGTATCATTCACAGGAGGTTATATTTTGTTTCCTTCCAGAGTAAATTTTGAAATGCATTGGAAATGTAATACAGACAATAATAATTTCATAACAAACCTTTATTTACAGATTTATAAGGTATGTCATTCTGTGTTTAGGTTATTTCCATAATCCAAACTTATGTTTTAAAAATAAGAATTAATACTTAAATTTCCTATAATGTTCATGGAAAATATTTCTCAAAATTGAGTATCTTTTTCTAAAATATTGTTTCTTTAAAGTTATTTTACAAGTTCAAAGGCTCTTTACCCTTACATGAACAAAAGTCTGTGTAGCCAAGAGATTTGGTCATCTTCTAATATTTTTATGAATTAAACACTGTCACTAATCAACACAAATAGTAAAAAAAGTTCATCGATAACTCTTTCTTTTCCCCTTTAACTGGAAGGGTATTTAGACACATCTTCTCTGCAACTTGCTAATGGTTTACAATAAGCTATTATTCAGCTTCTGGTGAAGAGAGATCCTCTCTACCAAAGCTACCTGGAGATAGGAAGAAAGAACTTACAGGAAGCACATTGAAATCATAAAATCACATTTTACCTTCAATGCTGGCCTGCACTGTGTGCTCTCAGGGCCTGGTGATGCCAACCAAGATAGGTCTAAGAAAAGAAGATTAATTTTTTTTTCTGGACTGTGTGTGCCTGGGACTCGCTCTGTATCTCTCATTCAGGGTAGACCTGAAATCTTTATTTAAAGTGCCAACCCACCAATCAAAGTGAAGCAAAATGGGGGAAAAAACACCCCAGCTCTGGTCCTGCAATTAACCCACACCTCTTTACTGCATGCAACGACATTGACCCAGTACAGTCTCATTATTTTTAATTACAGCTCAACCCCTGTATTTATTCAGAGAACTTGATTGTAGGGAAAGCAGGGAAGGAATAATGGACTTGAACTTTGAAGACAATCATTTTGGTGAGCTGGGGGGAAATACATGTGAAATAGGTGCAAAATAAACTATTATCTGTTTTGTGCAGGTTTTTATCTGCAGATAAAGCCAATAACCTAGTGCCAACCTTCTCAAGGTTTCCACCTAGTTTGTTGTGGTGAAAGTAACTCCCCCTTCCCTCAACAAACACACAGTCTGGAAGGAAACACTAAAATAACTTTTGGGGCTTGAACAAGAGGATGAAAATATGAGCTGAATCATGTTATGATTTCCCACCCTCCCAGAATTTCCTAGATATTACACTAGAGATAGCCAAACTTTAGTAAGAAATTTCAGTTGGACCCTCTGAGAGAATCGCTTCAGGTAAACCTTTGGTGCATGTTCTTTGCAGGGGGAGAAGGACTTAAGTCAGAACATTCTCCAGGAACCAATCAAGTCCTTGGGCACACTCTCAGTTCACTCTTTAGATAGACCCACTTCCAGGCATTTGTGTTGCGTAAAAGGCTAACTTTAACACAGATTGGGTTTTTCTCTATGAGCAGATAAAAGTGTCTTGGATGTGGATTGAACTTTAGTTGCTTTTGTTATTTCTGTGACCCTCCTTGTCCTTCCAAAGGGGTGATTTTAGACATGGGAGAGATAAGTATTTAAGATTAGTTTCCTAAAAAGGGATGAGTCAGTAAACTCTTTAGGGCAGTAGTGATCTTGCCAATTACAGAGAACGTGCAGGAAGCTGGTATTATGGAAGAAGTATGTCTTCATACCTAGGTGTTGGCCTAAAAATTTCAAGTAATGTTAGCCAAGAAGCTGTCCCTGAAAAAAACTTTATTTCTCATTGATAAAATGATTATTTTTAGGATGCAAAGAAATAAGGAATGGGAATATGTTTTGTAAACAGCAAAAAGTTGTTGAAATGAAAAGTATACTATTTTTGGCTTTTCTCTTTCTCTCTCCCTCTCTATCTTCATTTCAGCTCTGGTGCTTGATCAAGCCCCTTAACTTCTCGAAGCCCCAGTTTCTTCTTCTCTAATAGAAGGACAATCATTTAGTACACATTTAGGATTGCCTTGAGGATTTGGTGAGATGACGAAGATGCAGCAGTTGCCCGACAGTGGGTGCTCAATAAATGGGATGATTGTCTTCTTTGTGGGACCACAAAGATACTGTGTGTGCGTTTGCGTGCTGTCGGAGGAGTACTGGCAGTTCGGTCCATACGTTCCAAGGAGGGTAGGGCAGGGCCCGCTGGAAGACATTTCCTGTGCACGGAAGTTGGTACTAAAACCATGGGCTTACGCTTCCTAATGACTGCTACCGAGGTTAATGGCGCTTGTGCATATCTTTTATGGCTTATGAGCATGATCAGGACATCCTAATGATGATGTTTTGGTAGATTCGGATGTTCTATCTCGTTCTTAAGCCAAATATCCAATATCCAATAAATAAGGTTGCTTTCACCTTTTTACATGTCCTTTACGCTCAGTCCTGGATTATTGCCTGTCAGATGTTTACCTGTTAGTTTCTTTCTCCTACAATTTCCTGCATACCCACACCAAATTCATCATCTTAAAATGATGAATCTGGTTCATCATTGGTTTCAGCATTTCACTGCCCTACTCCAAAACTTTTTAAGGATCCCTAAGGTTCTAATGTAAAACTCCCCCCTTGTAACTACACTGTCAAATTAACATTTCAATTCACCTTCCCAGTTTTGTCTCTCATTCAATGTGAGACATAGTGCGTTGATATAGTAATAATGAGTGTTTTAATCAATTGAAGCTGGTTTCCTTTTGTATCTAGTCAACAACATTTTTTATTTAGGTTTTATGCTACTAGGAAAGTTAGTAAATATAATCCTATTACATCCTATGAAAAGTGTTTTAACTACAAAAATTTGGAAATTAGTATGAGTATATGAATGCATTTCTGATAGTGATTATAGGTGTTAAGGAAGTTACTATAACTGATGAAAACTATATTACGTTGATCAGCACTGTACCTATATAAAAAACAACCAGAGCATCAGTCCAAAAAAATGCTGTGTCCAAAGTACAGCAAAAAAGAAACAACCTCAGAATGACAGAAGATCTGAGAGGCATGAGGGGACACATGCCACAGAAAAAGTTTTAAAGAAGATCCTGCGGAAGATGTTCATACGGTAGCTGAGAGCTCAGCTGTTTCAGTCCTCTCTGTGCCACCGATCATGGGACATTGGGTGAGCTATTCAGCTACAATATGTATAGTATTTTCATACAGTAATTTCATCCATGGTTTGTGGCCTGCCAGAGGAAAGCATTAATTTAATTTAAATATAATAAATGTAAACGCTCAGTACACTATCTGGTATGAAGAAAACGTTCAATGATCAAGAGTTATTTTTATTATTCTTGTTGAAATAAGGAAACATGTATGCTAAAAGCCTGCTTTGTATTGGACTCTGGGCCTTGACTATAGTTATTCCAGTTACCAATGGCAACTATGACAGCTAACTAAAATGTATAGGAGTAATTTTGATTACTTATGGGTATGACGATTCCACATGACAAAATGTGGACTTTGAGTTCTGTTTTGTTTTGACACATTCTAACTGGAAAGCATTATGCTAAGCAAAATAAGCCAAATGGTGAAAGACAAATACCATATGATCTCACCTTTAACAGGAACCTAATCAACAAAACAAACAAACAAACAAGCAAAATATAACCAAGGACACTGAAATTGAGAACAGGCTGAGAGTGACCAAAGGGGAGAGGGGAGGGAATTTCAGGGGAAAAGGGTGAAGGGTTTGCATGAACAATTATAAAGGACACATGGACAATAACGGGGGGAGGGGAAATGGGAGGGAGGTAGAGAGGGCTAGGGTGTTGGGCTGGGGTGGGGGGGAAAGGCAGAAAACTGTACTTGAACAACAATAAAAAAATGAAAAAGAAAGATTTTATTTATTTATTTTTAGACAGAGGGGAAGGGAAGAGAGAGAGGGAGAAAAACATCAATGTGTGGTAGCCTCTCATGCACCCTCTACTGGGGACCTGGCCCACAGTCCAGTCATGTGCTCTGACTGGGAATCAAAGCAGCTAACCTTTGGTTTGCAGGCCTGCGCTCAGTCCACTGAGCCACACCAGCCAGAGCTTGATATGTCCTTTTCAACCTTCTGCTCCATCCAGACTTGTTTACTTAAGCCCCCCAGGATGTGTCATGGTTTTTCTCTTCCTGGGGTTTTGGTTGAAACTTTCTCTCTGCCTAGACTCTTTTCTCACCTCTTCACAACAACTTTCTTTTATGTTCTACTCAAATTTCACCTCTCTGTGACTCCTTCTTCCATCATTCCATTCCTCTGTGATTTAACCTTTTCTGATTTTCAAATATTTGTTAGTCATTTGAAAATCATCCCCGCTCTATATTATGATAGTTAGCTTGTTACATACTGTTAACATTTTATTTTGCATGTGACCTTCTAGTTTTTTGGATATGGTTTTCATGTCCTTTCAACCATAGAAAACATTCCCGTGGGGTGGAAATCTCGCATTTTACTAAGTTGCATCTTTTAACATTCTATGCTCAATATAATAGGTAATATTTGGTTAGTATTTATTGTGGAAATGCATTATTTTAGTGTTTTACATACGTGAATTTTTAAAATTCCCGCAAAAATTTTATGAAGAAAATACTATTTTCCTTTTTTATACATGATAAAATGGAACTATGGAGAGGTAGAGTGAATTGCCTGAAGTACCAGTAAATAGTGGAACCAGAATTTAGACACAGACATCTGGCCCCAGAGTCCTTGCTGTTATGCACTACGTCAAAATAAATCAGTCACTCAGTGACAGAAGACATGGAATTAACCACGGGTAGATAGAACACAATACACCTATCTGTAAGGAATTCATCAGATATTTACTCAGAGAAGAAAGATACACAAAATAATTAATGAAGCACACAATGAATCAACAATAATTAAAAAGCTCATTTAATATAAGAAGGCATAACTCCACATGGATTAACTGCTAAAAAAAGAATGCTACAGAACAGTAATTCTCAGTCAGGGATGATTAATTAAAAAAAATTTCAATTACAGTTGACATACAATATTATATTAGTTTCAGATGTGCAACATGGTGATTCGACATTTATATAACTTGCAAAGTGATCATCTTGCTAAGTCTAGTACCTATCGGTCAGGGATGATTTTGGCTTCTCAGGGAACATTTAGGAAGGTTGGGGAGATGGTGGATATTTTGGTTGTCAAGTTTGCTGGTGAGGGGGTTAGAGGGAGGAAGGATTTGCTATAGGCATCTAGTAAGTAGAGGCCAGGGATGCTGTTAAACACTGCAAAATGCACATAATAGGCCCCTGCCCACCAGAAAACTTACCCAGCCCCAAATGTCACTAATGGCGAGGCTGGGAATAAAAGAATGTTATAAAGCTTTTGATGTTGGATACATCTTTGCAGGTCAGTTGTTAAGAACATAGATTCATGCTCATCACTGATGGAAGAATGGGATTTGACAAGATGCCTAGTCAATAGCTAGTGACTGAGTGCATTGATAAGTACTTAGTGTTCCAGGGAAAGAATCTCATGGAGTGTCGTGCGTTAAGTCTTAGTGCAAGGGACTAAGGGCAGAGTATGGTCACGTCAGCGGAAGACCAATTGACAAAGCTGACTTAATAGATGTAATGTGATATTTCATTAGCGTTTTCATTGATATTTCTTTGTTCATAATCAAGGTTAAATATTTTCTTCACATATTTATTTACTAACTGTATTCCCTCTTTTGTAAAGTTTTCATGTTTTTGCTTATTAGTCACAGGGAAATTGATATTATTATTAACATGTATGTGTGTTCTATATATCATCAAGCATATATATATAATATATCTTAAATATACGTAATTAATAAAGTTAATATATAGTTAATACAGTTAAATATATATATATTTAACTGTATTTTTATTGTTTACACTGTTACAGATGTCTCCATTTTTTCTCACTTTGCCCACCTCCACCCAGCCCTCGACCCCCACCCTTCCCTCAGCCATCACCACACTGGTGTCTGTGTCTATGGGCCATGCATATATGTTCTTTGGCCAATCCCGTCACCTTCTTTCATTAGGTCCCCTCACCCAGGCCCTCCCCTCTGACAGCTGTCAGTCTGTTCCGTGTATCCATGCCTCTGTTTCTATTTTGTTCATCAGTCTATTTTGTTCATTAGATTCCACATGTAAGTAAGATCGTATGGTACTTGTTTTTCACTGACTGAATATATTAAAAAACATTTTATATAACACACAAATTAATCTCTTGCCATGTTTGATATAATTTTTTGACAGACATTAAAAATATATGTTAAAATGGCCTCTATGTAACGGCTTTTCTATTTCACAGTAATTTCTTACATAGAATACTTCATGCATTTTATTGGAGTCAGGTTTAGCTCATTTTCGACCCCTCATATCTTTCTTTGCATAGTGGGTTCTAAAGACACATACCTGGCAATTCTGACAATATACAAATTTGGCATTGATCCTTTACAAACAAGAGTTTGTGGCAAAATATGTGTAATGGACACAATACTTGGTGATTCATTTGTTTCTTTTCAGGGTTGGTATCATCTGCCAGGTGATACCCACCTAAGCCCACTTCAGAAGGACTTTTGGAAGAATGAATTGACCACAAGACAATAAAGAATGATTTGAGCTTTTTACACATTGACCCTGTACACTAACCTCAGAGAAAGTTTTACAGTAGAAATGGTATTTGGTTTTTTGCCTTGCCCAGAGGAAGCCTCTTGTGTAGATAGTTGGAAAACAAGTCAGGAAACATGTCTTGTACTGGTCACTTAAATGCTGAGTTTGTTAAAGAACACTTATTAAAGGCTTGCTATGAACAGACCATTATCATATTATATTTAATGATGGGAAGAGGGACACCGAAGCTTCTTTTTCTCAAAAAGTGTAGTCTAGTTGAAGAAACCATACGTGACATTGATTAATGAACTGATATGAGCCTTATTATGAAATATCTTATTATGTAAAGGAAGATAGGGTACAAATTGCTTGGTTGCTAAGAATGTGAGCTCTGGAGTCCAACTGCTCAGGTTGGGATACAGATTCATGATTCTCTAGCTGTGGGTCTTGGACAAGTTATGTCACTTTTCTGTGCCTTAGTTTCTTCATCTGTAAAAGAGTACAAAGGACTCAACATAGGAGTAAGTGAAATAGTACTCTAAGGCTCTTAGAACAGTGCCTGGTGTATTGTAAACATGCAATTAAGGCAAGTTATTATTGATTTAGCATAAATACTGAAGGAGTGTCAAATGAGGTTATTAGGGTGGGATAGACTTAATCATAAAAACATTCGTGTAGAAAAGGAGCTTTAAATCCAAGATTGCAACAAATAAAGAATATAGACTGACAGTTGTAAGGTAAAAGATGCTTTATATTGAAGGAATGACCTATAAGAAGAAAGGAGCTGATTGCTTGATGGTGAAAGAAAAGCAAGTTGGTTGAGGTTGAATGATACTAAGGGATCTAGTGAAAAATGTAGCCAATTAGTAGGATGTGGTATAATCATGATATCGAACATAGTGAACTTAGTGAATTTACATGCTGAAAAAGAAGAGAAACTTATTTTCCTCACGGTTTTCCCAGCTATTACCATATTTATCTTCCAAAAGGAAAGACCAAGGTTTTCAATTTTAGGAATACTTAGAGTCCTAAATAGCTGAGTTTTAGAACTAAGATAAACACATGAAACAAAACAAAAACAAAGAATAGACACCCCAGGGCCACTTGATATAGAATCTATGTCTCACTGCCTTAAAAAGAATGAGTGTTTATAATCATCATTGTGCCATTAAAATCAGGTTACGCTATTTTTTTTATTGTTAAGTTAAGGAACCAGCTGTTTGTATTCTAAAATAGTGAAATACATCGGAATTCCTTACCCTTGTCAATCTCTAGGGCAGGCACAAGCAGCAGTTCCTCTGGTAGATAAACAAAGCTCTGGTGTTGAATTACAGTAACTTTTCCTTTGGAGGAGAGCCAGCCAGCTTAACAAGCCAGAAGAAAGTGTTGAGGCTCTTTTAACTCCTTTATTATACATATATATTTAATTGAATTTATTGGGTTGACACTAGTTAATAAAATAATACAGCTGTCAGGTGCACAATTCTACAACATATTATCTATACACCGTATTGTGTATTCACCACCCCAAGTCAATTATTCCCTTTCTTTTAAAATTGGACCCTGGAACAAACCCCACCAAGGAATTTCCTGTTCTCTTTCTTCTGAGACTCTTCTTCACACATTCTAAAGGCCTACAGATGCCTTCAAAGGTCACAATGAGCCCCAAAGACTCCTGAGATCAAATGCCTCCAAATCTTTTAGTTTTAGGTCAACAACTACAGACTAAAAAGCCACAAAAATTTCTAATCCAAGATACTTCTGGTTCCAAACCTCTGCAGCTCTCCCATCTGCAGCTCTGCACCGGCTGTCAAAGATCATAGCGCACAGTCTTGTGCTGTCTGTACCCAGACGGGATGGAGGGGGCAGTCAGGCTCCAGCGGCTTTGCTGCCTTGGGCAGGGCTGTGGCTCCCGGTCCTCCCCACCTCTGGTCAGGCTGTGCCTGCTGCTCTGAACTTGTGATGTAGACCTTGATCCCTTCTTCACATTCCTCCATGTTCTTCTCTGCCTTCTAGAACTCCTTTGTAAGTTAGTTGGGGTGAGTGGAGTAGGAAGTGGGTCAACTTTAAAATTCATTTACCTGAAAATTCACTTGTGTGGAACAGCACATTCTCTGATAAGCCCAATGAATGCAGTATTCTTGGTCATATAGTACAACATATGTAATATAAATTATATAATGGAATAATAATACATTAATTATAATATAAAGTAATATATATGAAGACTTATGTCTCACATGATTACTTCTTTTGGATTTATTTTATCACTGAGAAGTAAATTTCAACTATTCATAGAGAGACATGGATTACAGTAATGATTGTACAGTAAGAAATTTTATTTTGTCTGTGAAACACAGCATTTCACAGTATATGAAGTGTTGTGTTAAACATTATTGAAATTCATTTGTTAAAAAATTTACTGACCAAGAGAGTCTCAATGGAGTTCAGAGGATTTCACTGATTTTTACAAAGAGCAAGGTAACATTTAGTTGACGTGGTACAAATGTAGGACTCTAAACTGATTAACCTGAAAATATAAGATCAGCTTCTCCCACAAAGCAGCCAGTTTTCTTATTCAGGCAAGATAAGATCCTGTCTCAGCAGTTCTGGCTAAAGCACAGAAGTGCAGAGAGGTCCAAAACTGCAAGCAAAAATAACAGAGGAAGTACACACGATCAAGCACGTGTATTTGCTCTTCAGAGCAGCAGAATGGATTTATTGCTGACTGTTTGTGCCATGCTTTCCAGGATATAATAAAATAAGGGGGCAGGGGCAGACTATACACTGAGTTCTACTTTTACTCTATGCCTGGCACTTCCCCTGTATTGTTACATTTATTCCTCACAAGAGTCCCAGGGGCAGCTGTTATTATGATCCCTATTGTTTAGATGTGGAAATGAGCATCAAGGAGCTTTCACAACTTGCTTGAAGCCACACAGAGAAATTGCAGAATCAAATTTCTAATGTAGTCTGGGTCCAAAGCCCACAGCTGTCCCACTGTAGACATGTAACCCAACATGTAGGGCTGAAACAGCTCAGCGGCGTGGGGGGTGGGAGGGAGGGAAACACCCCCCTTCCATTCTGTCTCCTTCGAAGTCTTGCAGAAGAGGCTGGAGGGGAGAACTCCCACAGTTATATGATAGGTCTGTCTTTCCCAAAGAATGTTCTGAGAAACATTGAGATGCTCCTTGAAAAAAAGTTATGTGGTTAAATAGAAACATTGCATTCTATGTCCTCAAGCACATTATTAGCTCTTGAAAACTTCATAGTAGAGAAACTTCAGAAACTTGCCCTCAGTTTTCTTCACATTCAGTGTTCTTAATAAAGTTTGTTAGCCTGTGGAACTGATATTCCATAAAAATGCTACTTAGAGTTGAATCTTTCACAGCCAGGAATGTGAACTTTGGGGACAGGGGGCTGTCATTTACTTTTTCTAACCCCAGTGCCTAGAACATACATAGGGCACAGCATTGGTTAAATAAATGACTCAGCAAATAAACAAACTCATCTGGCCCCTCCAGACAGGTCTCCTTGCAAGGAAGGGGAAGCGCAGACATGAGCTTACTCAGGATGTAAGAGGGAAGATCCTTCCTTCACTTCCAGCATTGCGTCTAAAGACACACAAGTCCTTTCCTTATATCTTCCGAGATATATTTGAAATTGATCGATTCCTGCACTCTGTTGTGGGAAAATGGGATGGAAGCAAGACAGTAACACTTATTCAATATCTGTTACATGATTAATTATAGAGAGGCACTTTTTCTGTGTTGTTTCATGTAATCTTCATATCAACCTTATAAAGTAAGCTTTACTGTCACCATCTATAGTAATAAACACAGACTCCAAGAGGTTAAGGAACTTGATGAAGATACACACCTGATAGGCACGTCAGAATTTGAACTTGGGTCAGTCTAACTCTTAAATCCCTACATACTGTTCACCCTACGTCACTCTGTCCCTAAGTAGGAAACTGGATTGGAATAGGTGATATTAATACAGCATTATTTACTTTGAGACATAGATGTGCTTTGAATATGTTGTATATGAATTTGTAATATTAATTCACAAGATTAACTCATAGTAGTTGTTAAAATAGAAGGATCCAGATAATCGACTCAATTACTTTCATTTGATTATGGGCTCCCCTCACTATATACATATTTTAAAAAGAAACAAAACAATCAGTTTCTACCACTCTACAGCCTGGAACTGTAAATTATGGTATAAATTCTCTGCATGTATGTATTTTTTTTTACCATGATGCTTTTTTAGATGCTGTCTCTTTGCACATTTCTTATTTAAATTTCATCATTTGTACCAATTCTTCAAAGGCAAGAAAATTTAGTGATTTTTTTGGAAGAGCTGGTCAGAACTTGGCTGTCTCTGATTATAGGTTTAAGCTAACTTGGAGAAAATCACGTTATGTTCAATGTACATTTCTGTCTAATAGGCAATGTCTGAAGTTGTCTATGGGGGTAATTACTCAGGGAAAATATAGGTTAGAAAAAACAAAAAAATGGGTAGGCTATTTTTTTCCCAAAAGAAACCCCACCCAAAAAATGATCATTAGCAGAAAATAAAACAGTAGAGTCAGCATGTCTAAAATTTTAAGGTTTTTATGATTCAATTAAGAGACCAATTAAAATTGAAAAAACATCTTAAAGAGCATGAACAAAAAAATTTGTGAGATAAATATATTTTAAGGAATTAGAAAATATGGATCTGCCAAGTAGTCTCATTTCTCCAGATTATTTCTGTAGATGTTGACTGCTAATGATGATTGTAAATGACACAAAACAACAATAATGAATATTAATGAGCTCTTACAATGTGCTGGGCATATTTTAAGCACTTGACATACATCATCTCATTTAAAAACTTGGAATGTCCGCCCTTCTGAATGGTAGCTATGACCAAAGTTGGGGAGCAAGTGCCCCCTTTAACAGGACAAGAATCCTCCTTATTTTTCTTACACCTGTATGGCTTCACTCACATATGCTGCCTGCCTTGCCTGGGTAGGCATTTTGGTTTTTAATGCCTTCTCTAAATCTTAAGTGCTTGTCACTGCAGCTTGAGGTACACCCGACTAAACTCTTTCCCTCTCTTACAGAGATTACAGTGTCATGTGGCTTACCCTGTTATGAGCTGTAGTAACAAAGTATGCTCCCTAACTGAGGAAAGCAAAATAGGAACAGATGCATTTCCAGGCCTCATGGAGAAAGGAGGCCATCCAGCACCTTTAGAGCTCTGGTACCTGCCAGCAGCTTCATGACTTAGCAGGCGCTGTCGCCTTGTCCTGTAGAGGCAGTCACTACTACGGAGACACAACTGTTCCTGTGGCACTGTGAATGAGCCAGCTGTTACTAACTGCTTCTTCCTAAATTTCCAGTTTAAATTTCCCCAGGGAGAGGACCTGACTGATTCAACTCATCACGGTTCCATATGGGTCTGTATTGGGCAGATCTCTTGAGTCAGGGCATTCCACGTACTATCGGCCAGAACAAGTACGCATCCCTAGTCCACTCATTTGTGTCCAGGGAGGCAGAGGATAAAGGTATGAGGCATAATTAGAAGGGGATGTGGGCCCAGCAGCCATTCTGAAGCTTCCAGAAGGGGTTATAATTGTCAGGTAGCTTTCTAGGTCTGTCCAGTTATAAGCTTCATGACACAATGGGAGTATTAAAAAAAGTTAAAATTGGACTGCTATTTTATTAATTTATAAGAAGCAGGAGAACTTTCTCTCTGGTCAGACTCTAGTATCTTCCCATAGAAAGACCTACATCAAAAGCTAAATCATGATCACACAGTTCTTTGTGAACCCGGATGTTAAGTGGTCAGCGACTAAGTTATTCTGACACATGTTGTTCATGAGAGGGTTGGACCTGCCACTGGGCCTGGAATACAGAGTTTCTCAGCTACTAGCTCCTGCATTTTTCTCACACTGTAAATGGCCTCACAAGGGGTTTGGAAGTTTGAAGATTCACTGGAAAGAGCTACTTCAGTAAGCAAGGTTTGGCTAGACACTACTGGTGTTTGTAACTCACCTTTTTCTAAAGATGGTATTTATTTTTTATTTTTAGCTAAAAATAAAAAAATATGGCTCTACTTAATACTTCCAGTCACAAGCCCTTGCCTAGCCAAGACTCTGGTCATTTATGGAAGACTCTGGTCATTTATGGACCATTGTGGTCATGTGGACAAAGGTACAATGATCCATGTGGAAATTATTGTCCCCCAAGAGTGTGACATGACCAAGCCAAGACTGGCATTCTTAAGGTCTGCTGGAGTGGCATGACCAATGTGGAGCTCCTGGAGTGTATGGAGCAGAATCCTTCCTTGAAGGAGAGGCCCATCACCATTTTCTCACCCACATCCAATCTACAGGGTCATGGTTCTCAGAGTGTGGTTTGGGGACCTGGCATTCTCAAGATCCTTTTGGGGTCCTGAATTCTACACAGCAGAGAGAGCGAAGGAGCTTATACCCTTTGCAACAGCATGGATGGAACTGGAGAGCATTATGCTAAGTGAAATAAGCCAGGCGGTGAGGGACAAATACTATATGATCTCACCTTTAACTGGAACATAATCAACAGAAGAAAAAAGCAAACAAAATATAACCAGAGACATTGAAGTTAAGAACAATCTAACAATGGACAGGGGGGAGTGGGGAGGGGACAGTGGGGAGAGGGGTTTTCAGGAACTACTATGAAGGACACATGGACAAAACCAAGGGGGAGGGTGGAAGCAGGGGAGGGAGGTGGGTTTGGCTGGGGTGGGGAGAAAGTGCAGACAACTGTAATTGAACAACAATAACATAATTAAAAAAATAATAGTACTAATATACTATGCCCCTTTCTATTCACATTCTCTTCTCCCATGAGTGCATGGTGGTGTTTTCTAAAAGCTACTTGATATGTGATACAACAGAGTGAATGTAGAAGTAGACAGGACAATACAGCTATCTTTTGTTCAGCAAGACATTAAAGAGATTTACAAATATGTAAAAGCAGTGTTGCTATTCTCACTAAAATTTTTGTGGGAAATGTAGTTATTTTTTATATAAATATTTTATTCATGTTAACCTGTAATTGGTTTATTATTGTTATTTAAAAATATATTATGAATAAATGTTA
This sequence comes from Desmodus rotundus, assembly GCF_022682495.2. Classification (NCBI taxonomy): domain Eukaryota; kingdom Metazoa; phylum Chordata; class Mammalia; order Chiroptera; family Phyllostomidae; genus Desmodus; species Desmodus rotundus. The sequence continues at coordinate 126,545,294 of NC_071390.1, read as the reverse complement.
AAACATTTTTTTAGTTTTGACCCACAATACCTTTTGGATCTTCAATAATTTGTAAGGGTTAGAGGAGCCCTGCCACCAAGAAAGTTTGAGAACCCCTGCAATAAGCCTTTTTTCTTTTTTCTTTTTAGCATTACTATAATTTTAGAATTGGAAAAAACATGTGTTTACTTTATATGATTCCAGTGCTGTAAAATCATAGGCATATATGTATACAAAGAAATAATGTAATAACCTTTGGTATGATTGCAGATGATTTAAAATTTGAATATATCTTTTCAAAATTTCTACAATTAGTACCAATTCTTTTATTATTAAAATAAAATAATGCATTAGATATCATTTAAAACATAGAGCATGCTTATTCTTTGGTAATGCATATGTGGTAAAGTGAATTAGTGTAAACTTGTGTATATAGACATTTAGGATTATTTCCAAGTATCCAAAGTTTAGCCTTACAAAAATGCTACAAAATATAATTCCTTCCATTTTTTAAGGAGGATAAAAGCTTTTCAACCTTAGCGTGGGCTTCATCTTTTCTTATCTTACTCTCCTTTCCTTCAGCTCCTTTTCAAGAATTTTCTTGTAGAGAAAATTTCAGAGGGGGAGAGAATCAAAAATTAGACCTGAAGTCACAACAAATTATGATGTTAATTTGAAGGTAAAATTCTGGGGATCTTTATTGCAGTGACTTTAATTGTATTCATTCCCATCAAAATGCTTCCACATCAAAATCCTCATAGATTTAACTAATACGTCCTATAAGGTCATTCATAAGTACTCACTGGATGATTTCTGTGAACTAGTCAGTGTACTCTGATACTGAGATCACAGAGGTGAACAATCATGGCCCCTTTCCTCATGGAGCTAACAGTTTGAGAGATAGACATATTAAAGAACTTATTAAAGTTTGATCTGACAAGTGTTATAACACAGGGATGTGGCAAGAACTATGCTACCATATAAAATTTAGGTGTTACCTTATTCACTCAACCAGAATTTATTGAGTACTTTCTAACTTTGTACAGAGTATGGTGTAGGACCTGGCAAATAATTTGGTCCTTGAGAAGCATGCAGCCAGTTGAGCAGACAATAATGCACACACATACACATCCCAAGATCAGCAGTGGTAGTTGAAGGCTGTATGAGATGAAATTCCAACTATTTACAGAAAATAGAGCCATAGGATTTCCGTTTATAGGCAGGAGCAGTTCAAAGCCCTAATTTCTTTTTTTAGAGTTAAATTAATATTTTTTATTGTTGTTCAGTTACAGTTGTCCCATCTTTCCCCCATTACTCACCCCTGCCCCTTCGCCCTCATACTCCCACAGTCAATCCCACCCCCTTGTCCATGCTCAGGAGCCCTCTATTCATGTTCCTTTGCTTGCGTCTTTCCCTTCTCCCCCCAACCCCTATGTTACCTCCCTCATCCCTTCCTCTGGTCACTGTCAGTTTGTTCTTTTTGTCCAAGTCTCTGGTTCTATTTTGCTCATTCATTTGTTTTGTTGACTAGGTTCCACTCAAAGCCCTAATTTCAAAGCCACTTAAAAGAGCTTTGAAGAGCAGATAGGACCACAGGGCGGAGAGGAGGGGCAAAGTGTCTGAAGGTAGGGGCTGCAAATAATGCCTTTTGTTCCCTTTAGACCCGAAGCCCTTTTTACATAATAAATTTTACTTTTTTGAAGTCCAATTAATTCCATAACCTACATGCACACACAGTTTAAAAACTAAATTGAATTAAATGTAAATATAATGTTCTCACTGTAATTTGAAAGAGAAAAAGAGTATAATAAGCAGTGTGAATTTTAATATGTAAGGCTTGAGCATGAGTACACAAGAAAGCAAAATGAAGTAGTCAGGTGTTGGTGCCTCCTTGAAATGACTCAGAATTTAGAAGAAGTAAAATTAAAAGCCATGCCAAACAAAAAATAGAGGGAAATGAAAGAGCAGAGGTTCAGTGGACATAGAATAAAAACTAGTGCTAGGATTAGTAATGAGAGACTAGACCTGTCTATATATGATAAGAGAAAGAGGGAAATAATCTTAACTGTAGCAAGGATAACATGTCAAAACAAATTACATATTGTTGAAGTGAGAAAATAGACATGATATTCTTGCAAAGAGCTGGGCCCTTATTTATAAGTGTGTCCAAATAGTTTCCTGTGTGGCATGGCATGGTGGTGAGATAGAATATTTCATTAAAGAAATTCTATCTTGAAACCACATGCTGAGTTGTACTCTCTGTCTTGAATATCTGAAACAGCCACAGAGACCACATGCTTTGATAGTCATCAGTAATTAGAGATCTACTGAAAAAAGAAGTAGCAATTCAAGGGACAATGGAGAAGGTTTGTGGCAGATCTCTGAGGACTGTAAGATTGCAAAGAACATTAGACTGAAGAATAGGAGGCCATTTCAAGAAATTTCTAGTTGTAATGTTCATGACATATACACACAATAAGTAACCATTGTGCCACAGAATCACAATAAAAATTATTAATAAAATTATATAGATCTTTGCATTTCATGTATCTCAAATAATATTAATGGCATCTTAAATCTTCACTGTAAAATATTTGCGAGCATCAGCTACCAATGCAAATGATTCAAGTGTGGGACATTGGCTCAAACACCGTGAGTGGTGCTTGCCTTTAGAAATATGATTTTTCACAATGGTTAGCAACTCTCGGAAAAGTTTGAGCAAAACCAAAATATTCTCTTCCCATGATTAAAAGAAAGGTGCAGACTAAAATATTCCATGTACATTATTATTATGCAAAAAATACATTGTGTTATATATCAAAAAGAGTTGGATTCTAAGCTCAGATATGCAAATTGCTTTATTTACCTCCATGAAAATCTGGTGGGTCATTTGTAAGTCATGCAGGATGGGAACCAAATCTTCCTTGTCTGGCACTTCCCTGTGCTCTGCAGGACATTTAGCAGCACTGGTTCTTTGTACTGTATGTCAATGGCAACTTTAATTGTGACAGTAAAAATGCCTGAAAAAATTGCCAAAATACCCTCCATAATATTGTCCCATTTCTATTCCAACATCCTTTACTATAAAGCAATAAAAAAAAGCTTACCTAAGTTACGTTACACTATAACGGTAAAAATGTATTATAGAAGATTTGAAGGAGAGTGAGGAGGCTTTCTGTTGGATGGAACCAACTGGTAGACTTTTAAATCCAAGGCTGCAGATGTTATTTCAAAAAGGTCTTGTGGAATTATTAAAATGTTCTAATGTCTCGACTTAGTATAAAATTTATACATCTGTAGTTTTTCATGTTCCTGTAATTTTTTTACTGTCATAGTTCAAAAGGAGCTAACTCTTTAGACTAAAAAACAATAACAACTGAGTTTGCAAGTTGTATTGACTTACTAGTGAATGTTTAAGCAGGGTTCAAGTCCCACTGTCTGCCCAATGAACATTTGTGGGTAAACATCAGTTGTAGTGAATGTTCATTTCAGGATGCTATTCCTGGAATATCATGTCTACTAGCACATCAAATAAGTAACTACTGGTCATGTAATGAAGGGGTAAGAATAGAGAGTCTGCCAGAATTCTTGTTTTGTGAAATTTTATAGTCTTGCAATAATGTAAATCTTTAAATCATGACTAAGTTAGGAAAGAATCAAGAGCATACCTGGTTTTTCTTGAGACTACTGACCATATTTTTTACCCCAGACTTCTCATGGTTTTGAGCCATTTTTTCTATTTTAGTGTCTAGGTTTCCTGTATGCTGAGTGCCATAGTTCAGGGAAATTTGAAGCTTAAATATTTCAGCATCTTCCAGAGGGTATTGTAGAAGGATGTCCCTGATTTTCATAAAGGCATAATTATTTTAATAGCCCAGCATAAATACATACCAATCATCCTTTTTTTACAGAGAATGGATGCTTTCTTTGAGTCCCAGGCCCCAGAAATCTTCTGGGATATGGTAATTTCCAGGAGATAAGAGTAGGATAATTTCAAGGACAGGAATGTATTTTATTTCTTATGTATTTCAAGCACCTAGCATGGTGTCTAGTACATAGCACGCATTTAGTAACTGTCTTCAAATGAATGAGGGAGAAATATGTAGGGTAGTTGCTGTGCTTTGTGATTTTCCAGGTTTGTTCTCAGTTCAGGCTTCTCTGGCTAATGCTGTCTGGCCAGGAGAGGAAGCCCAAGATCTATGTCAGGATCAGAGAACAAAGTGCAGAAAGGAGGACATTTCTGGCCATAGGAAAGCAACTGTCAGACAAAGGAAAGAGGTCAACTTGAAATTGCCAACAGAGCTTAATTTAACTCTTTTAATAAAAGATTACTTTTGGAATTCTAACAAATCTTCATATTTATGGAGAATATATTAGAGGACAATGTCTATTTTTATTTGACTTTGAAACGTGGAACAACCAGAAAATTTCAAGGAGAAAGTGAAGGTTGCCCAGATTAACTTTGACTCAGATTTGATTGTATCTACTTTTATTTTTAGAGACATAATGTATAGAATGTGAGATCTTCAAGGAAATGAATTTTTAAAAATTATTTTATTGTTGTTCAATTATAGTTGTCTGCATTTTCTCCCCACCCCACCTAATGAAATGAATTTTTATATTACTCATTGAATTAATCTAAATAGCTATTCATCTATAAGTGCCATGCACATATAGATAGTAAATAATTAAACTGTTGAATTAATCAAGAATTAAAATTTTACTATAATATAGTTAGTGTCACTTTTATTTAGCATGATCTTGTCCATCGACAGATGAATTGATAAAGATATACACATGCACACACACACGCACGGGATCTTGTTCAGCCGTGAGAGTGAAGGAAAGTTTTCCATTAGCACCAACACAAATGGAACTCAAAGGCATTATGTTAAGTGAAATAAGCCAGAGAGCAGACAGAGAAACACAAATACTGCATGGTGTCACTTACCTGTGGAGTCTAAACACAACAAACAACAACAAAATTAAAAAACACAGAAAAGCTCCTAGATACGAAGAACAGATCGGCGGTTACCACGGGCTCGGCGGTGAGGACTGGGTAAAATGGGTAAAGGGAGTCAAACAGCACAAACCTCCAGTTATAAAATAAGCTAGTCAGTGTCCAGCATGGTGACTATTTAGCTGGTGAATAATACTGAACTGCTTATTGGAAAGTTGCTAAGAGAGAAGATCTTAAAAGCTCTCATCACAAGAAAAATATTCTGTAATGATGTAAGGTTTCGATTGTTAAATAGAATTATCGTGATTATTTCACAGTGTATAAAAATATTGAATTATGCTGTACACCTGAAACTAATGTAATGTTACATGTCAGTTATATCTCAATTAAAAAAACAACAAAAGAGTAAAACTCATAGAAACAGAAACTAGAATGTTGTAGTCATGGCCTGGGGGAGTAGGGTGGGGGAAATCGAGGCTGGTGAAAGGGCACAAACTTTCCCCCAGGTCTGAGGATCTAATGTAAAACATGGTGACTCTAGTTAATGACATTAGTATTGTATAACTGAAATTTGCTAAGAGAGCAGAAATTAAACGTTCACACCTAACAACCAAAGATACACATATGAAGTAATGGATGTGTTAATCAGCTAGATGGGGGAATCCTTTCACAATGTGTATGTTTGCCAAATCACCATAATGTATACTTTATATATTTCTAACATGTCAATTATGCCTCAGTAAAGCTGAAAAAATGAGTATTGTAAGGATTTTCCTGTTGTATTATTAACATTTACATTATATTTTATTATCAATATAATCACAATTTTATCTATTCAATAAAATATTCATTATCTTTTGATTGAAAATACTCACTACAAACAACAACAACAAAATACTCACTACCAGGCCCAACTCCCAGAGATATTTTGTAAAGTTTGTCGTGAAATTTTAATGTACAGCCAGGACTGGGAAGCACTGCTGTAAATCACACAGCCAAACTACTTTCCAAAAAGGTTGTACCGATTAACAACAGAGTCATCTGCATGTAGCACAGAGCTATTTTCACCAATATTCATCATTCTGGTTACAGATCACCTGAGTGACCTCGGTGTGGTCCCCAGGTTCAGAAACATTGGCATCACTTGGAGACTATGAGAAATGTAGGATCTCTGTTTTTTTCCTCTGTCTCAGTGATTCAGTTTCTAAGCTTTCACAAGATCCTGTTGATCTGAACACATTAAAGTTTGAGAAGCACTGATGTAAAATAGTTTTTCTTAATTTGATAAAGCAAGTTCAATGTTTGAGATTAAACTCTCCTTTCCATGTTTATCATCCATTTCTAGCTCTTAAAAAATTGTCCATTTCCATACTTTGCCTGTTTTAAAATTATGGCTATTTTCTCAGATGTTTGAAGATATAAAAACTGATGGGTTTATGAAGGGACATGAATGAACTATGAAATGTAGATCTATTCACATTGAAGTTTAAATCTATCTAGAAGCACATGACCTGAAAACAGAGGGACAATGTCCTGAACAAAGGAAGAACAATTAAACTGACCCTTCATTGGGGCTCTTAGCTTTTACATCTCTCTTCTTAGCATTCGTCCAACACTCGGTCATTCATTTATTTAATACATTTCTGGTTTCTCTGCGTAGGATACTGTACAAGTGTTCTGAGTCTGTGTGGCCATAAGGAAATCTGTTTGCTCATCTTGGGGCATATCTATTTGGTGTGGTTACATGTATGCAAAGTTAACTAATAGAAATTTTTGTTGATTATAATTGATTGCACACTAACTGGATGGCTCAACATTGGGGACTTCTAGGCATTAGGCAATGAATAGTGCAAGGGATGGAACTCACATCTGTTGAGTGCTTGCCACGTATTTGTTCTATCTTATTCAAGTCTCATGATGACACTGTATGGTAGTCAGGACATTGGATCATCAACCACACAAAGAGCTGACAAGTTATTGCTGCTAGTTTCCAGTAAAATACATTTTTTTGGTGGGGAGAAAATCGGCAAATTTTCTTTACATAAGAAATCTAATTAATAAATAAAGAAGGAATCAACGAACTAGAAACCCAACATTAGAAACCCATAGGTATCGTTGTGTAGGCGAGATCCACAGATGAATGCCAACATTACTGATCGACATTTTAAGGAGAAACACGATACTTGTCTAGCTTAAATTATCTCCCCCAAATATTTATTGGAGAAAATACTACATTTGTGGTAGAGAAATCTAACCAACAGTATTTCAACATCACATGAGACGTATTGATACCAGTTACCGCCTGAATGACGCACTGAGGACACAGCACCTGTGCGGTGCTGTTCCTCAGAATTACAACCAGTCCAACCGCAGGAAAGCAGACAAACCAAGTTGAGAGACTGTGTACAAGATACTTACCAATACACTTCCAGTGCCAAAATCATAAGGACAAGGAAAGACCGAGAAACAGAAACCAATTGGAAGAGGCTAAGGACACATGGCAACAAATGAAATGTGGGACCTGAATTGAATCCTGGGGGGGGGGGGGAAAAAGATCAGGAGTGGAAAAACTGGTGAAACCCAAATAAAGTCTGTAGTTTAGTTAATGACATTGTACTAATGTCTTTTTCTTCTTGTTTTTTAAAGATAGTCTTTATTATATATTTTCCATTACCATTTAGTCTCAAATAATGTTATTTTCTTAGTTTTGATCATTGTACCATGATTGTGCAAGATGTTAACATTATCGAAAACTGGTTGAAGAGACTATGCTTCTATAAGTCTAAAATTATTTCCAGAACAGTTAAAATGTAAACTACAGAAGAAAAAGTTTAACTATGCTTCTCCATCTTGACTCAGTTCTCAACATATGACTGCAACCCTAACCATCTTTATAAAAAAGCAAAAATTAAAAATTGTAATTAGGCTTTCCTTTTGTAAAGAGTGGTCATTTCAATACAAAATACAGAATGGCTGACCGGATGCAGTCGCCCCTTCACTGTCAGAAGTTCTGCAAATCATTGTTCCGTGAGATGAAAATGACATGGTATACCGAATCTTTCTTGTCATAAGCTTTTCTGAAACTGCTCTTCACAATCAATAGTGTTTCATCTTGGGTATCACGTAATCCAGCTTGCTTATTTTCACTTTATAGATAAAAAAGAGGATGGAAATAACGTACTTTGCAAAGCAGTTTTAAATTTATACCTCATTGTATTCTCATCAGTCCCATAAGATAATTATTATTAGCATCCCTGTTTTGCAGATTTCAAAATATAATCTCTGAGGACACAAAGCTCTTTACTGACTGGTACTCTTTTGTGCCTTCCTAAAAATGAAACTGGAAAGTCAAATTCTCTTGCCCTTACAGAAAACGGTAATATTTGTGTAATAATAATAATAATAATAATATCCAGTCTTTATTGCAGTCTTACCACATGCTAGAGAATTTGCCAAGTGTTTTCTAAATAAGGAACCTCATTTACTCTTCTTTATGATTTTACAAAGGGATTGATTGGCATCTGATTGAGTGTGATGGGCAGAATAGGGAAGAGTTTCACAGTGGTTATAAGCTTTGGTGATGTGGAATATGGTGGGACCATTGACAAAAATAGAGGGTGCAGAAAGAGGAATATGAGGAAAGATGATTTCCTTTTTGAATATGTCATGTGTCTAATCTCCACTCTACAGTATGCCCCCTATTTGATTTCTTTAAAGCACTTAGAATAATTTAAGATTTAAAAAACTTTAACGTGCATGCTATTGGGTTTAGAGACAGATTTAATCAGATATGAGAATGTAAGCTCATAACTTTCAGCAAACTCATTTAGTGGCCACTTGCTGGGTATGGTGTAAAAGCTTCCCTAAGCATCTTTGAAGATTGCATTGGTACAACTAGCTTCAATTAGCCTGGTGAGACATTCCTTTGAAAAGCAAGTCAGACTACAATTACAGCCTGTGGGTCAGACTGGGTGTGGAGGGCGTAAATGATTGGTAATTAACTAGAAGAAACCTGCTGACATAAAGTCTGATTTGAGCAGGGATACAGAACATATCTATAGTTATCGCATATAGGTTTTCCTTCTCTGTAAGCCCACAACTACATCCTTTGAGTGGACGAGAGTGGGGAGAGACAGTGCATTACTAAGCAATCTTACATCAACGGATCAAGCACACACATAGTGCCCACAAGAGTGTATGAAACAGCCCTTCAGGCCAGAGTCAAGTCCTTCAATCCACACAACTCCCGAGTGCAGTCACCCCCACCAGTTACTCACGATAAGAGACTCCCTCCATCTCTCCTGAAAATAACAGTCTATGTTTCTATATTGTTTTATACTTTGTAAGTGAAAAAGAACCTTTCCCTTTGGATTTAATCTTTTTCATGGCCTCTAGGTTCTTTTAATCTACGGCCCCACACTTTCTTTCCTGCCCCCTTTCCAGAGCAAGCTGCTAGTTCCATTGATTCGCCACCAGATGGAGCTTCCTGAGGGAGGGGCTTGTCCCACGGGCAGCAAGGTTAGGAGCCAGTCATATCCTCCACAGTCCCCGAACAACCACTGGCTTGTCTTCCATTTGATATTATTCCTAAACACTCTCATTCCTTCCTCCTCTTTCCAAATGCTGCCCTCTGTAACATGTCATGTCACAGCTCTGAGGAGAGATGAAGGAAAAATACCAAATACCATCATCTCACTGATACCAGTTTTCAGGTAGGGAGGAGGAAAAGATGCTCACAGTGACAGGAAATTCCAACGTCATTTTAGCTGTAGATATAACAACAGAAATAAAGTTTTCCCTATAGTACAAAATCTCTTTAAGATTGTTAAGGAATTGCCTGCATAAATTATGATTAATCAATAATGTAGAACTTAATTTAGATAAGAAAATTGTGGTTTAGCAAAATAATGACAAGAAAAATAGTTATGGTATATACTGAAGTAGGAGAAGCATGATACATATTATTACATGTTGCTGCAGCATAAGTTAAACTTTGCAGGAAAAATATATAATATGCAAAGAAACAAGTGACTAGAAAATATTCATCAAAGTGTTCATGGTAGTAATATATGAATGAATAGTGGGATTTGGGGGGATACATTTCTTTCTTATAATTTTCTGCATTAAAATTTTTCTACTCATTTTTGCTTCAAAAATCATAAAAATCACCTGATGAATGGCTAAAGGTCTTATGATTTGATAAACTGCACCATCTCCAAAATATATTTAGAGATTTTTTATGTTCCAGTATAATAATTTGTTTTTTATACAAAAGGATTATTAAAAAGCAAGTAAGACACTACTACAACATGACACTGTCATGTCATATGGGAATTGTTTTACTTTCTAAATAAAAACACATATACATATTCAGAGAAAGCAAAATAGCTAATGTAATATTTTGAAGTCCAGTATACACATAGAAACACACACACTCTTCTTTTCAATCTTATTCATTTTTTTCTTTATTCAGAGCCATCAGGAGACAAAAGTTAATGTTTAGCTTTTGCGATTCCAGATGTATTTCCAATGAATAATCACCTCTTACTTGATATAGATGCTGAGGCACCATGTGGCATTGTTCCTACTTTATCAGAATCAGCAGCTAAGCCCCAGATGAGAGCAACAGGGGCTGATCATCCACATTCTTTGTTTCAGGGAAACATCAGGTATCAGGACCCACCCATTCCTTGAATACCATACACCTTTTGATTGTTAATATATCTCCCCCTTGCCTGGGTTAGGAATAAAGATCAGGAATAAACTTCTAGTTTTAGTAATGGTAAATTAAGTCACTTGGACTGATTCCCCTGCTCAGGTCAATTAAAAAGTTGAATGAAATATATATAAAAAGATTAAAACCATCAAGAAGTTAATCAAATACTGAGAAATTAGTAGACCAAGATCCAGGATGGGATGAAACTTTAGAGAGAAGAACCCTGCATTTGAGGCCATTTTTGCCCTGTTATCTGAGTGATCTAGAAAAATATCAAATTCTGAAATCGGGTTAAAATAAACTCTAAAATTGGATTAAGATGCTTGAGATTGTTTTTCCCCCAGGCTCCTGGTGGAAACAAACAAAATAGTCTATGACCCTAATTGTTTCTACAAAGTTTTTAGAAACAACATTGGACACGTTATCCAAGATAATCAATCACCTTGTGTTTGCTTAGTTCCACTGAGTTGCTTGATTGTGGCTTCTTACATCTTGGATTAAAAGTCTGCTGTTGAGGTCTGCCAATATTTCATTGGGAGGATCAGCCTGCATTTTTTGGCCTTCTTTTCCTGGCCTGCAGAGTTCTTCCTACTACCCAGGGGGTACTTAGACAGTAGGAAGAGTTACAGAATTTGCTCTCCTTCTTTCGGAGTCACTCCCATGGTATTATAAGGCATTGGTCACATATACTTTGCTCATACACTCTCTGATACTGCTTAAATGTCCTCTATAACCCATCTTCTTGGATACTTGAGTTCTTATTTAGATTTATGGATGGCTTTCAGATTTGAGAGTTAATTTGCTCCTAGCAGTACCTTGTTCCCTTAAGCGGCTATAGCTGTCTTTTCCAGGGCTCCCTCCAGCTGGTTCATTACACTTTCAGTTGTTCTGTTTTACAGCCACTAGGGGGCAATATGTGTTGTGTATTCTATGAGTTTTTACAACTTTATGATGATGTGTATCTATAATTTCAATAGTTTCATTGCCTGAAAATCCCCTTTGCTCCCCCTATTCATCCCTCCCTCCCCCTGGACCTCTGGCAACCACTTATCATATTACTGTCTTCATAGTTTTGTGTTTTCTAAAATGTCATCTAGCTGAAATCATACAGTATACATCATTTTCAGATTGGCTTATTTCACTTAAGAATGTGACTTTTTCGTGGTTTGAGAGCTGAATAATTCTCCATTATATGGTTGTACCACAGTTTGTTTATCCCTTCATTATTGAAGAACATCTTGGTTGCTTCCAAGTCTGGCAATTATGAGTAAAATGACTATAAACGTTTGTATGCAGATTCTCACGTGAATGTAAGTTTTCAACTCATTTAGGTAAATACCAAGTAGCATGATTGCTGAATCATATGGTAAGAGTATGATAAGTTTTCTAAGATACTGCAAACTGCCTTCCAAAGTGGCTGTATCATTTTGCTTTCCCAGCAGCAATGAATGAGAGTTCCTGTTGCTTCTCCTCTTCCCATGCTCACCAAAATATTTAAAAAGTTAGTTAATTTAAAAAGTATGTTTTTGTATTAACATATATATTATTGATGTTTTACAATACATTAATAACTAACATGTTAAATTTTTCAGTTTTTATTTCTACCATCAAATTGTTTTCAGTGATAAATCATCTGATAATTCTAGTAGGTACTCATTTAATTTTGTTGAAAGCTAAGAACAAGAAACTATCTGAATTACAAAAGCCTAATTTTTTTCTTCACACCAGCAGCAGTATTTGAGATTCTTGCCTTATTTTGTGTTGTGGAAGTTTCCTGTGACAGAGCAGTTTTACTCAGTGAGATCAGTGATAGAGGAGACGTAAGTTTTTCTTTGTAATGTGGGAAAAGAGTGACTATGAAAAGAGAGGAAGAAAAGAGTATGTTTTCAGGCAGATCTGTGTTAGGAAAGTACATTTGTGGGAGTTAATAATGGAAATTGCACCCTTAAAATCATCTGTGCTTAATATTCTCCACTTCTATTCATGATGTGGCAAAAGATGGGAGTTCTTTCTTTCTGCTGTGTAATATTCCATTGTGTAAATGTACCACAGTTTTTCGATCCATTCATGTACTGATGGGCACTTGGGCTGTTTCCAGCAGTTGGATATTATAAATAATGCTGCTATGAACATTGGGGTGCATAGGTTCTTTTGAATGGGTGATTCGGGATTCTTAGGGTATAATCCTAGCAGTAGAATCACTGGGTCAAAATGCAGTTCCATTTCTAGTTTTTTGAGTATATTCCACATTGTTTTCCACAGTGGATGCACCAGTCTGCATTTATACCAACAGTGTACTAGGGTTCCCTTTTCTCCACATCCTCGCCAGCACTTGTTTGTTGACATATATATGATGGTCATTCTGACTGGTGTGAAGTGGAGAATCATTGTGGTTTTAATTTCCATCTCTCTGATAACTAGTGATGTTGAGCATCCTTTCATATGTGTCTGGGCCCTCTTTATGTCCTCCTTGGAGAAGTGCTGTTCAGGTTCTTTGCCCATTTTTTAATTAGAATGTTAGTCTTCCTGGCATTGAGTCATATGAGTTCTTGATATATTTTGGAGGTCAAACCCTTGTCTGAGGTATCATTGGCAAAAATGTTTTCCCATATGGTTGGTTCCTTTTCATTTTGATGATGGTTTCTTTAGCTGTGAAGCCTTTTACTCTGATATAGTCCCATTTGTTAATTATTTCATTTATGTTCCTTGCCCTAGGAGATATATTGGTGAAAATATTGCTGTGTGGGGTATCTGAAATTTTCTTACCTATATTTTCCTCCAGGACTTTTATGGTGTCATACCTTAGATTTACATCTTTTATCAATCTTGAGTTTATTCTGGTGTAATGTGTGAGTTGGTGGTCTAGTTTTATTTTTTTGTATGTATCTGTACAGATCTCTCAACACCATTTATTGAAGAGGTGATTTTTACTCCATTTTGTGTTCCTGTCCTTTTTGTCAAATATTAATTGACCATAGAAACATGGGTTTATTTCTGGGTTCTCTATTCTGTTCCATTGATCCATGTGTCTGTTCTTGTGCCAGTACCAGACTGTTTTGATAACAGTGACTTTTTAATGTAGTTTGATATCAGGTATTGTGATCCCTCCTACTTTTTTTTTTCTCTTTCAAGATTGCTGGGACTATTTGGGGTTGGTTTTTGTTGCATATACATTTTTGAAATATTTGTTCTAGATCTGTAAAATATGCTATTGGTATTTTAATAAGGGTTGTATTGAATGTATAGATTCCTTTGGGTGGTATGGATATTTTAATGATGTTACTGTTTCCAATCCACTAACAGGGTATATGCTTCCATTTATTTGTATCTTCCTTAATTTCTTTCTTCAGTGTTCTATAATTTTGTGAGTACAGGTCTGTTACCTCCTTGGTTAAGTTTATTCCTAGGTACTTTATTTTTCTTGTTACTATAGTAAATGGGATTTTCCCCCTAGTTTCTTTTTGTGCTATTTCATTGTTGGTGTACAAAAATGCCTTAGATTTGTGCATATTGACTTTGTAATCTGTTATTTTGCTAAATTCACTGATTAAGTCAAGTAGTTTTTTTATGGAGACTATGTACACTATCATGTCATCTGCAAATAATGACAGTTTTACTTCCTCCTTTCCAATTTGGATGCCTTTTATTTTTCTTGTCTGATCACTGTGTTAGAACTTCCAACAGTATGTTGAATAAAAGTGGTGAGAGTGCACACCCTTTTCTTCTTCCTGATCGTAAGGGGAAAGCTTTTAGTTTTTGCCCATTGAGTATGATGTTGACTGTAGGTTTCTCATGTATGGACTTTATTGTGTTGAAGAATACTCCCTCTACTCCCACTTTGCTGAGTGTTTTTTTTTATCATAAATGGGTGCTGTACTTTATCAAATGCTTTTTCTGCATCTACTGATATGATCATGTGATTTTTGTGTATCATTTTGTTTATGTTGTGCATTACGTTTATTGATTTGGGAATATTGTACGATGCTTGCATCCCTGGGATGAATCCCACTTGCTCATGGTGTATGATCTTTTTAACATATTACTGGATCTGAATTGCCAATATTTTGTTGAAGATTTTAACATGTATGTTCATCAGCAATATTTGCCTGTAGTTTTCTTTTTGTTGTGTCTTTACCTGGTTTTGGAATTAGGATGATACTGGCTTCATAAAAAGAGTTTAGGAGTCTTCCCTGTTCTTGAATTTTTTGGAATAGTTTGGAAATATAAGAGTTAGTTCTTCTTTAAATGTTTGGTAAAATTTGCTTTTGAAGTTCTCCTGTGTAGGACTTCTTTTGTGCAGGGAGTTCTTTGATTACTGCTTTAATTTCACTAATTTTTATCCATCTATTCAGACTTTCTTCTTCTTCTTGACTCAGTTTTGGAAACTTGTATATTTCTAGAAATGTGTCCATTTTATCCAGGTTGTCCTATATCTTGGCATATGTTTGTTCATAGTAATGTCTTACAATCCTTTGTATTTCTGTGGTATCTGTTGTAACTATTCATTCATTTCTGATTTTATTTATTTGGGTCCTCTCTCTTTTTCTCTTGACGAGTCTGGTTAAAGGCTTGTCAATTTTGTTTATCTTTTCAAAGAATCATCTCCTGGATTTATTAATCCTTTAAATTGTTATTTTAGTCTCTATGTCATTTAATTCTGCTCTGATTTTGATCATTTTTTTCCTTCCACTTGTCTAGGCTTTGTTAGTTGTTGTTCCTCTAGTTCTTATAGATTTAGTGTTAGGTTAGGTTATTTATTTTAGACCTTTCTATCTTTTTTAGGTAGGCCTGAAATGCTATGAACTTCCCCCTCAGGATTGCCTGTACTGTGTCCCATAGGTTTTGGGCTGTTTTGTGTTCATTTTCATTTGTATCCAGGAACTTTTTGATTTTTTCTTTGATCTCATTGTTAACCCATTCATTATTTAATATAGAATTTTTTTGGTAGAGAGTTACTGAGGAAGTCTTCTTTTTTTTTTTTTTTTTTTTTTTTTTAAATATATTTATTGATTATGCTATTACAGTTGTCCCATTTTCCCCCCCCACTCCACTCCATCCTGCCCACCCCCCTCCCTCCCACATTCCCCCCCCATAGTTCATGTCCGTGGGTCATACTTATAAGTTCTTTGGCTTCTACATTTCCTACACTATTTTTACCCTCCCCCTGTCTATTTTCCACCTATCATCTATGCTACTTATTCTCTGTACCTTTACCCCCCTCTCCCCCTCCCACTCCCTTATTGACAACCCTCATGTTCTAGTTGTTTGCCTAGTTTGCTCTCGTTTTTGTTTTATGTGTGGTCATTAATAACTGTGAGTTTGCTGTCATTTTTACTGTTCCTATTTTTGATCTTTTTCTTAGGTAACTCCCTTTAACATTTCATATAATAAGGGCTTGGTGATGATGAGCCTCTTCAACTTTACCTTATGTGAGAAGCACTTTATCCTCCCTTCCATTCTAAATGATAGCTTTGCTGGATACAGTAATCTTGGATGTAGGTCCTTGCGTTTAATCTTGGGTAATGTAATTATGATGTGTCTTGTTGTGTTCCTCCTTGGGTCCAGCTTCTTTGGGACTCTCTGAGCTTCCTGGACTTCCCGGAAGTCTATTTCCTTTGCCAGATCGGGGAAGTTCTCCATTATTTGTTCAAATAAGTTTTCAATTTTTTGTTCTTCCTCTTCTCCTTCTGGCACCCCTATAATTCGGATGTTGGAACGTTTCAAGGTGTCCTGGAGGTTCCTAAGCCTCTCCTCATTTTTCCAAGTTCTTGTTTCTTCATTCTTTTCTGGTTGAATGTTTGTTTCTTCCTTCTGGTCCATACCATTGATTTGAGTCCCAGTTTCCTTCTCATCACTATTGGTTCCCTGTACATTTTCCTTTGTTTCTGTTAGCATAGGCTTCATTTTTTCATCTGTTTTTCGAATAGATTCAACCAAGTCTGTGAGCATATTGATAACCAGTGCTTTGAACTGTGCATCCGATAGGTTGGCTATCTCTTCGTCGCTTAGTTGTATTTTTTCTGGAGCTTTGAAGTGTTCTGTCATTTGGGCCATTTTTTTTGTCTTGGCGCGTCTGTTACTTTAAGGGGCGGAGCCTTAGGTGTTCACCAGGGCGGGGTAATGCTGGTCGCTGCGCTGTGATGCTGTAGTGGGGGCGGGGCTGAGAGGGAGCAATGGCGCCCACTTCACTCTCCTCCGGATTTCAGTCTTTCACTCCGCTACCCACAATCAAACTGGGCCCCTCTGGTGCTGGTTCCCGAGTAAGTGGGCCTGTGCACACTCTAGGCCCCTGTGGGTCTCTCCAACAACCTCTCCTGTGAGGCTGGGAGTCTCTCCTGCCGCCCCAACCCCCAGGGGCGCTTTCAATCAGAGGTTTGAGGCTTTATTTCCCCGAGCTGAGCCCTGGGTTGCGCAGCGGTCTGCTTCTCTGCCCGCCGTTCGTCCGGTTTATCTGTGGGCGAATGTGGTGCCGCAATGTGCTATCCGCCACTCTGCCTGCCCCGTTCTCCGCCACTCTGAGTCCGGCCCTCTGGGTTTATCTGTGCAAATGTGGGGCCGCAGGGTCTGCTAGTGCTCGGACTGCCTGCGCCATTTGTCCCACACTCCGCCAGTCTCAGTCCCGCCACAGCCACGCGAGTCCTCTCCACCCCAGTGCCGTCTCCGCCCCTCCTACCAGTCTGGATGAATGATTATTTTCTGTTTCCTTGGTGTTGGTCCCCCTTGCTGTTCGATTCTCTGTCAGTTCTGGTTGTGCGAGGAGGCGCAGTGTGTCTACCTACGCCGCCATCTTGGTTCTCTCTCTCGAGGAAGTCTTCTGATAGCCCTTTTAATTAGTTCATATGACACTAGTGACAAAAGAATTTTGGAAAATTGAATCCTAATGTATTCTCATTTGGCTGCGAAAATCTCAGCAATTCATAAGTGTTATTCAGATTCTGCAAATCTGAAACACTATGACCAATAAATCTAAAACCACTAGTAAATCTTTACCCACCTAAAAAACTTAACATGGAATATTTCTATTTCATAGGTGTATATTTGGTTTGTTCCGTACTGATGGGGATGACTCAACTATACTGAGATATGTTATTAAACCTATCCATCCATATCTTTCATCTGTGGGGGCCATAGTGTAGTTTGTGTTACTCTATCTTACCCTCTCCCACTCTGAGTGAACTGTAATGGTCTAGGTTATTTATTTTTAACTGGTGTGTCTCAAGAATGTTTAAAACATGTAATACATGACTACTTAGTTATTGGCACTGACATCTTTTCCCTTAGATTGTCAAATAAAAAAATGACCACAGGTAACATAGCAATAACCATCTGGTGTGAATGAATGAAAAATTTACCTATTTTTTTCCCAGAAGGATGAAAAATATATTTTTGGTGTGTCATAGAATTTTAGTGTGCCAAGACATGAAAAAGGGGAAAAATCACTGGTCTAGGTTATAAATTTAAATCAGATTAAATTCTACCTTTCAGGTTGTGAAGCTAGGTATTACCATTAATGATAACTTTTATCACTGTCATTTCTTACTCTCAGACATGCTAAAAATAAATGTTAAACACTACAATCACTAGCTCTGTATTAAGGTAGCTTGAGGATAAACAATATGATTTACAATTCTTTGTTTTCACTGTACATTTTAGATGATCAAAAATAATTTGTGTATTGAAATTAAATTTGTAGCTCTTATGGGAGAGAGTAAGTCATAAGGTGGTTGTGAAGAAATTAGAAAATTCCCTTCTGTTAATGGATGTCCACCCCCATGATTGCGCCACCGCCTGCTTCCAAAGAAGGCCCTAGATGCCAGTGTCATCCTAGGGTCCTGGGCTCATATGGTTCCTATATGAAAGGGTCTACCTTTCTTTCATCCCCCAAAAGAAAAAGCCAGTTTTCAAAATATGTTTTAATACATGTGTCTTCTATATTCAAGATGACATAATGTTACATTTCAAAGACAAATCATCCATTTAATTATTCTTTTTCAGAAGTCAGCATTCTCTAGGAAGAATACATTTGCTGAAATTTCAAGAAGGTTTTTAGTTAACTAAG
Source organism: Desmodus rotundus (assembly GCF_022682495.2). Classification (NCBI taxonomy): domain Eukaryota; kingdom Metazoa; phylum Chordata; class Mammalia; order Chiroptera; family Phyllostomidae; genus Desmodus; species Desmodus rotundus. The sequence goes on along the minus strand of NC_071390.1, from coordinate 126,526,580 downwards.
AATTAATATCTTCTGATATTCTCCCATGTATCTCAATTTTCCCCAAAATATGACCAATGAAAAAGCAGCACATTTAAGGTCATTTAGTTGAAAAAAAAATTCAGCTTACTGAATTCCTAGAAGAAAAGAAAACATTTTTAAATAAGGTAAAAGCATATTGAATTTAAACATTTTTATTTGACATCAAAATTTCTTTTCTAGGAGCAAGAGTATCAATATCAAATCATTCTTTTGTTATTTCCAAGGACATTTGGTTCTAGATATCCACATGTGTTAAACTATTATCTTTGGTTGTCAGTGCTAGAAAAGCTTATTTTTGCAGCATTTGTTAAGTTCCATCAGTGGAGAATGGCTCATGGGGTCATCTTTGTGCTAATTCCAGTGTGCAACCAGCAGCTGCGTGTTAACATTAAGTTAGGGAGGTTCTGAGGCTCAGACAGTAGAAAAGAGGATGGTGATTCACTGCACCTACTGTGGGTCTGTGTGTTTTGAGATGGGAAAAGGAGAGAGCAATCTATTTACAAATATTTCCAGGTTTGACCTAAGATGGAAAGTATATTATACAAGCAATTAAATGTCTTCTTTCTGGGTTGAGCCGATAGGGTTGGTGGCCCAGTAAAAATATTCCCTCTCATTGCTGCAGCCCACTGTAAGTGAAGGGGCTCCCTGACTTTATTGAGATCTATATTTGTCAAGACAAAGAAGTCCTCTCACCCACCCAGCAGCTGACTTTCCTGACCCAGAGGTATTTTCTTAGTTGGGCAAACTTACCATTTGGGGACTCTGTGGTGGTTCCCTCAGGAACGGGCACCCCCCTCAGGATGCCTGCAGGGGTGGTCACTTCAAAGTCGTCGTCTGTGTCTGTGCCATTGGTGGTCAGGAAGGGGATCTCGGTTCCCAGGATGGCAGGATTGATTCCTGCTTGTCCTGCAGGAAGGATTCTGTTCTGGACATCTGGATTAGGCTGGCTGCTGGGCAGGATGGCTCCGGGGAGCACGGGCTGGAAGATGAGGCCTGTGAAGATGTGCGGGGCCACTGGCTGGAGTGAGGAAGGAAACAGAAAACAGAGTTAAAGGAATACATTTCAAAGGCCAGTCAACCAGTCTTTCTTCTCTGAGGGGAGCAAGTTGGGGTAGGAATGGCAGGATGGAGAAGGTGGAGTCAGAGAAGATAATAAAGATGGGGCATTCTTCCCTGAGCCACACCTGATGCTGCTTTCACGCCTGGGATGCCTTGCTGTGCTCCGTTTCCCTCAGAAAGGGAAAGCCACCATCAAACCAGTCGCCCAAAAAGGAAGAATGAATCCTTTGCTAATGTCAGGTGTAGTTGCAGGTAGAACTCAGGCAGAAAATTCCTACAATTACAACACTATTATCTCTGTTAATGACCTAAGTCATAGTCTTTTTTGTTTTTGCCCATAGTTAAAAAAAATGTAACAACATAGGAGACTAAAAATTAATGGACAAAATAATTTCAAGTAGATTACTCAATCCTTATCTCATGGTTTGCATCCCTTCATGTTTCTTTTGATGTGTTTTTCAAAGGCACTGGAATATTCAGTCAGAAATCTCTCTTCTACCAATTTTAATAATTTGCACACTGGTGTGAATGCTATTGTTGCCACATTTTTTCTTTTTTGGGAAAAAATTACTGTTATAAATTTCCCCTAAGAAGAAATACTTTCATATTGGCTGGTTTTGGAAAGAGTTCAAACAGAAACCAGTTCTCTGGGCCCTCCCAGTTCTGATGGAATAAAAAGGTCAAGAGCCAAAGTACAGGTCAGTTTCCTTGAACATCATTCTTAATTGTTAGTTTTCACTAAGAACCACCTAAGGAACTTGTTAAAAAGGCAAGTTCCTAGGCTCCACTGTTAGAGAGGTTGTGATTGAGTAGGCTGAGGGCAGGACCCAGAAATCTGCATTTTAACCAGCACCCCAAGTTGTCCTGATTTGGTGGTCCAGGACTGAAGTTTGGGCAGCACTGTTAGTGAAGCCAGAATTAAATTTATGCCGGATGAGAGACAGCAGTAGAGTACAGAAGTTTTCAAACTTGGGGTCATGACATTCATAGGTTTGAAATAAAGGTGGGTTGTGCACATCATTAAAAAGTAAGACACAGGGGGGCGGGGCCACGTTCCGTCGCCGGTTGGGGGCTGTGGCTGTTGGCTTCCTAAAGCCGAGGCTCAGGGCAGATGCTGAGAGGACACCTCAATCTTCTGGGTGCCATTTTCATCATTTCTGGGAGAGAGAGAGGAAGAGAGAGAAAGAAACAGTGATGCGAGAGAGAGTCATCGATTGGATGCCTCCCATACACGCCCAGACCAGCATCTTGTGAGCCAGGACCAGGAATCCAACCAGCAATCTAGAATAGGGGGAAGATGGCGGCAACATAGGTGGGAGTGGAGTCCACTTCCCCTCAACGCCAGGGAAATACCTAGCTGATCTGAGGAGCAGAGCGAACAGCCAACAGTATTCCAGCATATACGAAGATCAGAGACCAAAGATAGAGGACACTGAAAGATCTGACGGTGAGACAACAAAACCTGGAGTGCTGAAAAGACTAGAGATAGACCGTGTTAAACACATAAACGTCAGCTCAAGACCAGTGAGCACAGGAGAGTAAGGAGACAGCACCACCGAATCCCATTGGCATTCTACCATAGAAGTTCATATCATAAATCCAGGGAGTCAGAACAAAGCAATTTAAGACGCAGAGGCCAACAAGAAGAACCTCACAAACAATGGGAAGACAAAGAAACAATTCCCAAATGAAAGGAAAGGAGGAAGTCTCAGAAAGAATACTAACCGAAAAAGAGGCAAGTCAACTATCAGATACTGAGTTCAAAGCAATGGTCATCAGGAAACTCACTGAGCTCTCTGAGCTCAAAGAGAACTACCAGAAACTACAAGGAAACTACAATGAACTCACTGCAAACTATATCAACATGAAAAAGGAAATAGAAAATATCAACAAGAGCCAAGCGGAAATGAAGAATACAATTTCTGAATTGAAGAACACAGTAGAAGGAATTAAAAGCAGACTTGATGAAGCAGAGGATCGGATCAGCGAGCTGGAGGATAAAGTAGAAAAAAACACCCAGAAGGAGCAAGAAAAGGAAAAGAGGCTCAGAAAGAATGAAGAGGCAATAAGGGAAATGCAGGACAACATGAAACGTAACAATATCCGTATAATAGGAATACCAGAAGGAGAAGAAGAAGAGCAAGGGATAGAAAACCTGTTTGAAAAAGTAATGATGGAAAATTTCCCTAATCTGAGGAGAGAAAAAGTCACCCAAATCCAGGAAACACAGAGAGTCCCAAGCAAGAGGAACCCAAAGAGACCCACTGCAAGACACATCATAATTAAAATGGCAAATTTCCAAGACAAAGAGAGGATCTTAAAGGCAGCAAGGGAGAAAAAGGAAGTAACATACAAGGGAGCCCCGATAAGGTTAGCAACTGACTTCTCAATGGAAACGCTCCAAGCCAGAAGAGAATGGCAAAAAATATTCCAAGTAATGAGAACCAGAGGCCTCCAACCAAGACTACTTTACCCAGCAAGGCTCTCAATCAAGATAGAAGACCAAATAAAGAGCTTCCCAGACAAAAGAAGTCTAAAAGAATACAGCGCCACCAAACCAGCTCTGCAAGAGATGCTAAAGGGACTGCTTTAAGGAAAGGAAGGAAAAGAGAAAGACAGAGGAACACAGGTAGGAAATAATGGCAATGAATAACTACCTATCGATAATAACCTTAAATGTAAATGGATTAAATGCTCCAATCAAAAGACATAGAACAGCTGAATGGATAAGAAAACATGACCCACACATATGCTGCCTACAAGAAACCCATCTCAGGACAAAAGACTTACACAGACTGAAAGTGAAGGGCTGGAAACAAATTTTCCAAGCAAACGGACAGGAAAAAAAAGCAGGGGTAGCAATACTCATATCAGACAAAATAGACTTCCAAAGAAGGGCCATAAAGAGAGACCCAGAAGGTCACTTCATAATACTCAAAGGAAGAATCCACCAAGAAGACATAAACATTGTAAATATATATGCACCCAACATAGGAGCACCCAAATACATAAAGAAAATCTTGGAGGATTTCAAGAAAGATATTGACAGCAACACAATTATAGTAGGGGATTTTAACACCCCACTATCAAAAATGGACAGGTCTTCCAAACAAAAGATCAACAAAGATATTGTGTCACTTAACAATACCTTAGAGGAAATGGACTTAACTGATATATACAGAGCTTTTCATCCCAAAGAAGCAAAATACACGTTCTTTTCAAGTGTCCATGGAACTTTTTCAAAGATAGACCACATGATAGGACACAAAGCAAGCCTCAACAAATTCAAGAAAATTGAAATCATATCAAGCATCTTCTCTGACCACAAGGGTCTGAAACTAGAAACCAACCCCAAGGGTAAAAACCCAAAACACTCAAAAGCATGGAGACTGAATAGCATGCTATTAAACAATGAATGGGTCAAGAACGAGATTAGGGAAGAAATCAAAAACTTCCTGGAAACAAATGAAAACGAACTCACAACAACCCAAAACCTATGGGACACAGCAAAGGCAGTCCTGAGAGGGAAGTTCATAGCAATACAGGCCTACCTTAAGAAGTTAGAAACAGTTCACACAAACAACCTAACCCTACGCCTACAAGAACTGGAGGAACAACAACAAAGACAGCCCAGAGCAAGCAGAAGGAAGGAAATAACCAAGATCAGAGCAGAACTAAATGACATAGAGACTAAAAGCACAATTGTAAGGATCAATGAATCCAGGAGCTGGTTCTTTGAAAAGATAAACAAAATCGACAAGCCTTTAAGTAGGCTCATCAAGAAAAAAAGAGAGAGGATCCAAATAAACAGAATTAGAAATGAAAGTGGAGAGATTACAACTGATACCACAGAAATACAAAGGATCGTAAGAAATTACTATGAAGACCTGTATGCTAAGAAATTTGAAAACCTAGATGAAATGGACACATTTCTAGAAAAATATAACCTTCCAAAACTGAATGAAGAAGAAGCAGAAAACCTGAACAGACCAATATCAGCAAAGGAAATTGAAGCAGTCATCAAGAAACTCCCATCACACAAAAGCCCTGGACCAGATGGTTTCACAGGAGATTTCTACAAAGCATTTAAGGAAGAACTAACCCCTATCCTTCACAGACTATTCGAAAAAATCCAAACTGATGGAAGACTCCCAAACTCTTTTTATGAAGCCAACATCATCCTAATCCCAAAACCAGATAAAGACACAACGAAGAAAGAAAACTTCAGGCCAATATCGCTGATGAACATAGACGCTAAAATTCTCAACAAAATATTAGCAAACCGCATCCAGCAATATATTAAAAAGATCATCCACCATGACCAAGTGGGATTCATCCCAGGGATGCAAGGATGGTACAATATTCGCAAATCAATAAACATAATACATCACATCAACAACAGCAAAGACAAAAATCACATGATCATATCAATAGATGCGGAAAAAGCATTTGATAAGATACAGCACCCATTTCTGATAAAAACACTCAGCAAAGTGGGAATAAAGGGAGCAGTCCTCAACATAATTAAGGCCATATATGAGAGACCTACAGCCAACATCACACTCAATGGACAAAAACTTAGAGCTTTCCCACTAAGATCAGGAACTAGACAAGGATGCCCTCTCTCACCACTCCTATTCAACATAGTATTGGAAGTCCTAGCCACAGCAATCAGACAAGAAAAAGCAATAAAAGGCATCCAAATTGGAAAGGAGGAAATGAAACTGTCACTGTTTGCAGACGACATGATAGTGTACATGGAAAACCCTATAGACTCCACTCAAAAACTACTTGACCTAATAAATGAATTTGGCAAAACAGCTGGATACAGAGTCAATACCCAGAAATCAAAGGCATTCCTGTACACCAGCAACGAAACTGCAGAAACAGAAATCAGGAAAAAAATCCCATTCGATATAGCAACAAGAAAAATAAAGTACCTAGGAATAAACCTAACCAAGGAGGTAAAAGACCTGTACTCAGAAAACTACACAACACTGAAGAAAGAAATTAAGGAAGATACAAACAAATGGAAGCATGTACCATGTTCATGGATTGGAAGAATCAACATTATCAAAATGGCCATACTACCCAAAGCAATTTATAGATTCAATGCAATCCCTATTAGAGTACCCATGACATATTTCACAGATATAGAACAAACATTGCAGAAATTCATATGGAACCATAAACGACCTCGAATAGCTGCAGCAATTTTGAGAAAGAAAAACAAAGCAGGAGGGATCACAATACCTGATATCAAACTGTATTACAAGGCCACTGTAATCAAAACAGCCTGGTACTGGCATAAAAACAGGCACATAGACCAATGGAACAGAATAGAGAGCCCAGAAATAAACTCAAGTCTATACGATCAATTAATATTTGACAAAGGAGGCAGGAGCATAAAATGGAGCAAAAACAGCCTCTTCAACAGATGGTGTTGGGAGATCTGGACAGCTACGTGCAAAAAAATGAAACTCGATCACCAACTTACGCCATACACGAAAATAAACTCAAGATGGATAAAAGACTTAAATATAAGCCGTAACACCATAAAAGTCCTTGAGGAAAACATTGGCAGGAAAATCTCAGACATTCCACGCAGCAACATCCTCACAGACACATCCCCTAAAGCAAGGGACATAAAGGAAAGAATAAACAAATGGGACCTCATCAAAATAAAAAGCTTCTGCATGGCTAAAGAAAACAGCACCAAATTACAAAGAGTACCAACAGTATGGGAAAACATATTTGCCAACGATACCTCAGACAAGGGCCTGATCTCCAAAATATATAAAGAACTCACTCGACTCCACTCCAGGAAGACAAACAACCCAATTAAAAAATGGGCAAAGGACTTGAACAGACACTTCTCCAAGGAAGACATACAGAGGGCCCAGAGACATATGAAAAGATGCTCAGCATCACTAGCCATCAGAGAGATGCAAATTAAAACCACAATGAGGTATCATCTCACACCAGTCAGAATGGCCAACATAAACAAATCCACAAACAAATGTTGGAGAGGATGTGGAGAAAAGGGAACCCTTGTGCACTGTTGGTGGGAATGCAGACTGGTGAGGCCACTGTGGAAAACAATATGGAATTTCCTCAGAAAACTAAAAATGGAACTGCCCTTTGACCCAGTAATTCCGCTGCTGGGATTATACCCTAAGAACACTGAAACACCAATCCAAAAGAATCTGTGCACCCCAATGTTCATAGCAGCACAATTTACAATAGCCAAGTACTGGAAGCAACCGAAGTGCCCATCAGCAAACGAGTGGATCCAAAAACTATGGTATATTTACACAATGGAATTCTACGCAGCAGAGAGAAAGAAGGAGCTTATACCCTTTGCAACAGCATGGATGAAACTGGAGAGCATTATGCTAAGTGAAATAAGCCAGGAAGTGAGGGACAAGTACCATATGATCTCACCTTTAACTGGAACATAAGCAATAGAAGAAAAAAGCAAACAAAATATAACCAGAGACATTGAAGTTAAGAACAATCTAACAATAGCCAGGGCGGGGGTGGGGGGTGTGGGCGGGGATAGTGGGAAGAGGGTATTACAGGAACTACTATAAAGGACACATGGACAAAACCAAGGGGGAGGGTGGAGAGGGGGGAGGGAGGTGGGTTCACCTGGGGTGGGGTAGAGGGATGGGGAGAAAAGGCATACAACTGTAATTGCATAACAATAAAAAAAATTAAAAAAAAAAAAAAGTAAGACACAAAGTATAGGCTCTATAGAATATATATATTACATGTGTATCCCATAACGTAATGTACTTTCATGAAACGTGTGTGTGTGTGTGTGTGTGTGTGTGAGGTGCATGAAAAATGTAGCTGTTACTGTGGGTTTCACCAAAAAACATTTGAACATCACTGGCATAGTAGACAGAAATATGACTTTTGATCTTTTAAAAAATATATTTAAAAAATCCTCACCTGAGGATGTTTATTAACTTTTTTAGAGAGAGAGAGAGAAATATCAATGTGAGAGAGAAACACCTATCAATTGCTTCCCATACATGCCCTGAGTGGGTTTGAACCAGCAACGTTTTGGTGTGTGGGATGATGCTCTAACCAATTGACCTTGAGATCTAATTTGCTTAAGCTCTCTGAGTCTCAGTTTCTTTATCTATAAAGTTGGGTTAAAAATTTCTACTTTGTAATTTGGTGAGGATTAAAGGCAATGCATACAATAGACTTACTAAGGTGCTTGTTCTATAGAATTGGCTCAAAAACTGGTAGACGTAGGTGTTCATGTATCCATGTTGGCAAACAGCCCCATTATTTTATCCAGGGACAGTCTAGCAAATCTCTACCTTTTCATAATAGAAAAATTCAAAAAAACACTGTCTTCCTAGATATTGCCTCAACTCTTAATATCAATGTCATATTTATTTTAAAAATTTTTAGTGTTATTCAATTACAGTTGTCTGCATTTTCTCCCCATCCCTCCACCCCACCCCAGCCAGACCCACCTCCCTCCCCTGCCTCCACCCTCCCCCTTGATTTTGTCCATGTGTCCTTTATAATAGTTTCTGAAAACCCCTCTCCCCACTGTCCCCTCCCCACTGCCCCCTGACTATTGTTAGATTGTTCTTAACTTCAATGTCATATTTATTTATTTATTTATTTATTTTTATTTTTTAAGTTTTTATTGTTGTTCAATTACAGTTGTCTGCAATGTCATATTTAGATATCACATTAATTATGGGAAATGCATAGAAGGGCCTAGGAATGATAATATGAGTATTATTTATGTTAAGCCCTTTAGTTATTCATGTGTAGAGGGAGGGGTTCATTCATCACTATAAAACACTAGAAGACATATTTTCTTACAAAAATTAAAATTTTAAGTCAAGTAAATTAATCTTTCCTGCAATAAATATCAATATATATATTATTGTACATCCACATGCATTTCAATAATTTATAATCCTAGATTTTAATCAACATAAAGTAAAAAAATATGCATTGGCTTTCTGGATAGAATCGAGTCTCACATCAATATATGAAAAACAAAAGTTAAGTCAAATTAATGGAGATGTAGCTGGAGAATGATGATAGAAGCCCCTTCTAGATAAAGGATGGCCTAATGCAAAGACCTATAAAATTGTTCAATTTATTGTAGTAGATACCAACTTTGGGGTTTGTGGTCAAAGAAACTATGGATATGAGGACAGAAAAGAGCATTGTGTTAGCACTGAAAAGAATTTTAAGTATTAGTAATTAAAATTATTTTTACCAATTCCTCTGAGCTTAGGATAGTTCCCTAAAAGGAAAATAATAACATGAATTATTACACAAATAGTAATATATGCATGGCAAGATGTGTATAACATAACTTAAAAAGTTAAAAAAGTTTTAAAAATTATAAAAAGAGAATTTTTAAGTTTATAACAAAATTTTAAAACTATCTTGTGACTTGCATCACAAAACTCTTGTCAGGACATGATTTTGGACTGCTGGCATTATCTGATGTGAGTTCTTCCATGTTTTAAAGTTTATATATTTTCTACTATTAAGTAATAGATGTAGATTGGAATAAACTTAGAAAATGCAGAGAGCAATAACAAATATATAATCCCATCATGTAGAGTTTGATGTATTTTTTCCAGATTTTTTCACACATTTATTTTTTACATAATAGAAGCCATGTCATTTATACAATTTGTGTGTTTTCTTTCAATACTATACAATAGTCATTTAACCATACAACTGACATATTTTAACAAATAGACTTTTGAATGGTCACAAAATATTTGCTTTTTTGTTGCAGTTTATTTATGTTCTTTTCTTTAGAATTTAAATTGAACCCAATATTCTTCTGTACTATAAATATTAATTTGATTAATAAGTAAACTTTTGCTGTATTTCAGATTATTTCCTTGGGTTGCATTCCCAGATGTGGAATTAAGAGTTGATAAGAATTTTATATTTGATTCTACTTTTAGCAGTAAAAGCTGCCACCTAATGCTCATATTTGATTTTGATTCTTGGTAAGTTTATCAGTGATCTCAAGAATTATCTTTGACAAAAGAAAATAGGGAGAGAGATGAGGAAGTGTTTATATTACTTTTAGGGGAAAGATATGTATTTAATAAATAAATCCCCAAATCATTACTCATTAGATCAAGCCCATTTCTTTATTTTTCTTGACAAGGTGGTTTGAAGGACTGACTGCTTGCCTTGTGTGTGACTTTTACTGTGTGATTATAACTGAATTACTGAATCTCCAGTTACTCATTTTCAAATTGGAAATAAAAATATTGTCTGCAAAAGGTTGCTTTGAAGATTAAAATGAGATAGTACTTAATAAATAATAAAATACTTATAATAGTACTTGGCACATAGTAAAAACTCAGTAAGTGTTCTCATTATTATAATGTCCATACAATGCCAAGTAAATAGGAAACTTGGCAACTATCTGGTGAATTGAAGCAAGATTAAATATTTCACATTAAGATGCTTAAAACAAAAACCATCATACAAATAATCTTACCTGGGCTCCAACTTGTGCTACAATAAGTGGTACCATCTGAAAAAAATAGTAAAAATTCAGTAAAAATATATTCAAAGGTATGTTCTGATGGATGGTATAAATATCAAGATTTGCTTAAAAACACAATATTTGTTAAACAGCTATTTGTTACTAATGTATCATTTATAATCATAGATATAGACTTATAGAGCTGGATAGGATTCAGAATTCATCCAATCTGTAAAAAGATTAGACCCACAGAGATTCTGAAACCAGTACAAGGCAGCACACTGAGAAGGTAGAAGTTAGTATATTGGATGATCCAAAAATAATTTTGGTCTTAAGCTACCTCCAAACTGGAAATTATTCGAAGAAATAATAATACAAAATGTGATAAAGATGCGTGTTTATCGGAGAACCAAGATGGCGGCATAGGTAGACACACTGCGCCTCCTCGCACAACCAGAACTGACAGAGAATCGAACAGCAAGGGGGACCAACACCAAGGAAACAGAAAATAATCATTCATCCAGACTGGTAGGAGGGGCGGAGACGGCACTGGGGTGGAGAGGACTCGCGTGGCTGTGGCGGGACTGAGACTGGCGGAGTGTGGGACAAATGGCGCAGGCAGTCCGAGCACTAGCAGACCCTGCGGTCCCACATTTGCACAGATAAACCCAGAGGGCCGGACTCAGAGTGGCGGAGAGTGGGGCAGGCAGAGTGGCGGATAGCACATTGCGGCACCACATTCGCCCACAGATAAACCGGACGAACGGCGGGCAGAGAAGCAGACCGCTGCGCAACCCAGGGCTCCAGCTCGGGGAAATAAAGCCTCAAACCTCTGATTGAAAGCGCCCCTGGGGGTTGGGGCGGCAGGAGAGACTCCCAGCCTCACAGGAGAGGTTGTTGGAGAGACCCACAGGGGCCTAGAGTGTGCACAGGCCCACTTACTCAGGAACCAGCACCAGAGGGGCCCAGTTTGATTGTGGGTAGCGGAGTGAAAGACTGAAATCCGGAGGAGAGTGAAGCGGGCGCCATTGCTCCCTCTCGGCCCCGCCCCCACGTACAGCATCACAGCGCAGTGACCAGCATTACCCCGCCCCGGTGAACACCTAAGGCTCCGCCCCTTAAAGTAACAGACGCGCCAAGACAAACAAACAAAAAAAAATGGCCCAAATGACAGAACACTTCAAAGCTCCAGAAAAAATACAACTAAGCGACGAAGAGATAGCCAACCTATCGGATGCACAGTTCAAAACACTGGTTATCAATATGCTCACAGACTTGGTTGAATCTATTCGAAAAACAGATGAAAAAATGAAGCCTATGCTAACAGAAACAAAGGAAAATGTACAGGGAACCAATAGTGATGAGAAGGAAACTGGGACTCAAATCAATGGTATGGACCAGAAGGAAGAAACAAACATTCAACCAGAAAAGAATGAAGAAACAAGAACTTGGAAAAATGAGGAGAGGCTTAGGAACCTCCAGGACACCTCGAAACGTTCCAACATCCTAATTATAGGGGTGCCAGAAGGAGAAGAGGAAGAACAAAAAATTGAAAACTTATTTGAACAAATAATGGAGAACTTCCCCGATCTGGCAAAGGAAATAGACTTCCGGGAAGTCCAGGAAGCTCAGAGAGTCCCAAAGAAGCTGGACCCAAGGAGGAACACAACAAGACACATCATAATTACATTACCCAAGATTAAACGCAAGGACCTACGTCCAAGATTACTATATCCAGCAAAGCTATCATTTAGAATGGAAGGGAGGATAAAGTGCTTCTCAGATAAGGTCAAGTTGAAGAGGCTCATCATCACCAAGCCCTTATTATATGAAATGTTAAAGGGAGTTACCTAAGAAAAAGATCAAAAATAGGAACAGTAATAATGACACCAAACTCACAGTTATTAACGACCACACATAAAACAAAAACGAGAGCAAACTAGGCAAACAACTAGAACATGAGGGTTGTCAATAAGGGAGTGGGAGGGGGAGAGGGGGGTAAAGGTACAGAGAATAAGTAGCATAGATGATAGGTGGAAAATAGACAGGGGGAGGGTAAAAATAGTGTAGGAAATGTAGAAGCCAAAGAACTTATAAGTATGACCCATGGACATGAAGTATGGGGGGGGAATGTGGGAGGGAGGGGGGTGGGCAGGATGGAGTGGAGTGGGGGGGGAAATGGGACAACTGTAATAGCATAATCAATAAATATATTAAAAAAAAATCAAAGCAAAAAAAAAAAAAAAAAAAGATGCGTGTTTATTTTATGTTATTTCAGAAGGTACATTAAAATGCAGTAGATCTTTTAAAATACAAAAGTTTTTAAATATTTTTTAAACAGTATTTCAAAACACAAAAACTAATCAATATTTATTAAGGGAAAATAATATTATAGAACATTACATATTGTAAGAACATAGTTTATTAAAAAATGTGCTTAACACATCACAGAAAAAAGACAGGAAGGACGTACCCTAGAATGCTAACAGTGTTTAATTCTGGCTATTATGATTATATTGCCCTCTAATGTTAAACTGAATTTTATGGGTGTTTTTTGCTCTATTGTATTTTCTGAGTTACCTATGATTACCATATGTGATGTATGTAATAAACAACAAAGCTTCTACAAAAAATTATACCATTATGTGGGGCTGAGATGACTTGGTAGGGAGAAAAAGCTATCCATAATGACTTAGTCCGATCATAAAGGGATCATTATATTTTTCTCTAGAGCCTAATAATCTACTTAAGGAAGTTTTAAAAAGGTAAAAATTAGGGCTTTGTCCATAATTAAAATTCAAACACTCCCCTAAGTGTTTGATGCCTTAAGTATATCCTTTATATCTTACTGTGAGAGGGTTTTCTGGAGTTTTTCCTGAAAAATGATGGTGGAAAATAGGAAAGATCTAGAAAGTACTTGGGGACTTTCAAAGGGGCTTGATAAATCCAAAAGAGAAAGATTAGATTTGCTGAATTTAAATTTTATTCATCTCTTAATTTTAATTTAGGATGATTCTGGCCACCCAGAACGCCTTCAGTAGAAAACACATTACTTGTTCACCATTTGACTGGGGGTGGTGAACACACAGCACAGTACACAGATGATGTGTTGTAGGATTGTGCACCTGACACCTGTAGAATTTTATTGACCAGCGTCACCCCAATAAATTCAATATAATGGAAAAAATGATACAAAACAAGAAAACCACATGCTAGAGAAGAATCTTGCTACGTCTCAATTTCCCCCCTTACACTTTTGACTCTTCAGCCTTCCCCAGCTCTTCACATTTTTCTGCCACCCATTACAAGTGTAGACTAGAGAGGTTATAGGGCAGCATGCCCCACTTTCCAGGGGTGTTCTCATGTATTTTCAGCAAGGACCAAGTTGTCAAAGACTGTTCCATGTTCTGTAAGGCATCCTCCTGCAAATTATCTGGGTAAAATGTTTAAGAACCTTGAAAAAATTCTTCCTTCCCCTTTAGACTTCCATCTGAGAGAAAATGCTCCCCATCGGTAAACTGCAGTCCCCTTGTTGAACTTACTTGTGGCTGCAGCTGCTGCTGTACGTTTAAGGCCTCCAGGTTCAGTGGGAGGGTCTGGGCACCAGGTGCCATCCCAGCAGGAGGATTTAGCTGTAAGGCAAAGGAGATTTTCATTGTGTTCTTTCAGTTTGAACATTCAGGAAGCTACCATGTGTTTACTGAATGTAAAACATGTTTCAATAAAAAATTTGCCATGCAAATGTAAAACATACTATATTTCATTTGGAATAAGTTATAGAGTTCACAGACTTGTTTAGTCTACCAGCACAACCATATGTTATCTAACTTTTTTCCGTGTTAAATTTTTCTTTGGCATTTAACTCATTCTTTTTGAGAACTTAGGATTTCATCCTAGCTTTTCATTTTTGGCTATACCAGCAATAATTCTTGGAATTTTTCTGATGGTTTTCTTATGAAGAAATGATTTTTCAAAGGAAGAAAATATCTAGTTTGCATATAATCTATTACTATGTATTGTATGAATCTGATCACTGGATCCAGATTTAATCAGGAAATCCACTTTAATCAGGAAAGGAACTTAAATTATATGTATATAGTTTAAATAACTGTACCGATATTCAGTAAAAAATGAAAATCTCTCTACCCCTTATGGCTTGCTCTTGTCCTTGGGTTGGAGATAATGGTTGTGTGTTTCAGCGGGTGTGTAGGTGTTGTGAGGAGCAGAGACAAAGGTCTGGTTATGAAACGGGGAGAGGAACTTGGATAAGAGATGAGAAAGACTAAAGAAGTAAAGACTGAAGAATTATAATTCTTTTAGAGGTTATTTTGCTCAGAAAAACATTTCATGATGTATTGAATAGCATTCAGTTATCTGAGTTTCCTGTCGCCTCTCTTTCAAGTGATCTGCCATGAATATGTGTGTATGTGTACATTTGTGGATACGCACATATACACACACATACAACACTCAGCGTTAGGTATTATATATACTCAACAATGGATATTAAAATGATATAGAAGAGCACTTACCAGTTGCAGATCTGACCCCAGTGTGAGCATCTGCGTCAATGGTATTAGACTTAAAGATTGGAAGACCTGCGGGGCATTGAAATTGATGAGACAAGAGGTGGTCTGTTTTCACTAACCTGTCAATGGCAGATATCCTCATGTAACTTGTACTCCCACCAGAGGTGGATTTGCCATGAAGGTGAAATGAAGGTGAAGCTTCAGGGCCTCTCACTAGTATTGCCCCCTTCTTTGGCCCCGGAGGCACCTAGCAGTCTATCCCGTTTATGGTATTCATCAGCTTGAAAAATGTGTATTTCTTATTTCTCATCTCCTTGTGAATTATTCACTTTAGTACTTAATTTTACATATCTAATTTTGTACTTTTTTTCTTAAAGAGTATCCCCAAATTACATAAGGTTCAGTTTTCCTAATGAGAGAGATAGGCTTATGACTTGAGTGTTCCATAATGTCCATCAGTTTAAAAAAGAACTTTAGACTCTGTTGTTATCTGATTGTTTCACAAAGTCTAGATGAAGGTTAGGTGGGGGCCTTTAGAACAGAAGAAGGGTTGGAGTCGGAAGAAGGGTAGTAGCTAAGAGACAAGGTAGTTTTCAAAAGTATTTAAATATGCTTTGAAGAAATAGACACTATAGTGACATATTAGCTCATCATCAGCAACAGAACTTGAGGAAATCTGCAGTTATTTTTATAGATTACCTCTTAATCCCTGTTAGCTCTGGCAAATACCACAGTGACATGACACAGCATCACAAGGGCACAGAAAACCAAACTTTATCTATAGGTGTAGCTATTGCTTTGCAAAGTTTACTGGATTTGTTTTCCTGACTCAACTTTTTAGAAAAAGTGTAGGGCTCCTGTTTAGCTTTTTTCCCAAAAGGAAAGCCTCTCTTTCATTTAGTCATGTGACACTGTGTAAGTCTTGATTTTAATCCGCTAGTCTTACCACATGTCCTTCGCTGGTCTGCAAATGTTCCTCTGGGAGGACTCTTACCTGATTTGGTTGCTGTTGGTTCAGTAGGGTTGTCTGATCTGGAGCCAGCTGAGTTGGAGGAAGTCCCAAAGCAGGGGTGAGCTGCATCTGTGATAACAAATATTTGAAGAGTCAGGGATGTGTTTGAGGTTTTGTATCCGTTTATTCCCAGGATGTAACAATTTATCCCACATGCAAAAATGTCTGCCACTAGGGTCTGTGTGTTTGGAGTTTTAATTTCCTGGAAAATTTTATGCACAACAGGAGATGGAACTGTAGAGTGGAAAAATGTCAGCCTAGGTGGTGAGCAGTGTGGGGAGGGAGACAGCAAGGGACAGGGCACATGGGTTTCTAGCTTTCCATTTCTTTTCTGTAACCGCCTTCTTCTTTTTTCAGGGCATGAAAGACATAGTCTGTCCCTTAGCTGTGTACACATGTGCTTTTCCGCAGTACTTGAAGGTACGCCACCACAACTCCTAGTGCATTTTCATGATGCGTTCTGCTTTAGACCTGTACCGTACAAGTCACTTTCTGTAGTGGAAGTGAAGTCCCTTTTCTGGCCAGAGTATTTTCCTAGTGTATTAAGAACCACTGAATTTAAGGGGTGAAAATGTGCTTGTAATTCATGTGCTATTATTTGTATGCTTTTGTTTAAAGATAGGGAAACTGAGGCTCAGACAAGCAAAGTGACCTGCCCAGGGTGACATGGTGCGTGGCAGAGCCAGGACTATGATCCCGCAAGTGCTCTTGGTCCTTGAAGAAAGGAATCCTTCTCTTGGCTTCTCTCAGCACTCCCTCTGCATTCAGGTGGAAGCTCCCTGGCCAGGTTGACCCCAGTTAGCCTTTGCTTCTGGCTGCACCTCAGAGGGCGGTGGGTGGGGCGTGGCCTTTCAGCACATGCCCTTGGGCCACTTGGATATACCCTGGAGCTGCCACTAATTCCTGGTTTCACTTTGGACTTTCCCCCTTCAGTTATGAGAGGTAAGACTGGCATTATCCTTTCTTAGAGGTTCCTATAAGCTTTAAGATATGTAAGTATAAATTCTGCAAATTTCTTTTCATCCCTTATAATCTATTGTCGGCATGGTAGCCGGAGAGGTCCTTTGAGAACAGCAGTCTGCTGTTTCCACTCCTCTGCTCAACCCCTGCGTGGACTTCTATTCTCACTCAGAGTAAAAGCCAGCGACCCTCAAGTGGCCGACAAGGCCCTCATGCCTGGGCCCCAGGTGCTGTCTCTGTGACAGCTAAGGCCCCGTCCCGCCTGCCTCAGAGACTCACTCTGCCTGTTCCCTCTGTCTCAAAAGCTCTTTCCTCAGACATTGGCTCACTTCCTCACGCCTTCAAGTCGTTGCTTGAGCTCGTTTCTTACTGAGGCCCACTGTCCAGCATATGCAACCTGCCCCATCTTCCTAAACAGACCTACGGAAAACAAGTGTTGGGCTGTTTTAAGTGTCCACATTTGCAAATTGATTCATTTTGATGCCTTTACGATAGTTCAATAAATTAACTTACAAATAATAAAAAAGTCCCATCTATGTGTCCCGATTTTTCGGTTGATAAGTACCACTACCATAGCTAACAGATATCTCAGCACCACTCGGCCCTCCCCCGCTCCCTGCTCCCCACCCCGCACCATGTCTCCCTAGCTGCCCTCACGGTGTTGGCTATTAGCGGCCTGCATGGACATGCGTGCTACTCCTCAGTCTACACTGAATGAAAGCTGTCTTCCTGGAAATTTTATTTCTCTTCAGTTTTTACAAAATGTACGGTAACTTAAATACATGAAAGACGCTGTTTAGGAGAACCTTTTGGTAAATATATTTGGTGAAGTGAAAAATCAATGTTTTACAAAAACAATTAATCTCCTAATTTACCTTGTTTAGAAATTGAATTTGTGTAAGATCACTTCTTTCAAGGACATATGCATCATTTGGAATGAAATTAAAAGGAGGTTTATTCATGTCTGTTCCATCCTCTTCCTACAAGATCACCCTCTTCATCTCCTGACTAATCATAGTTATAATTTACCACTTAACAGTTCTTTTAGAAATTATTTATCAGTACTGTGCTAGTGAACACCATGGAGGATCATGCTCTTTTCCCCCTCATCACTGTATTTTCAACAACTGGCACAGTGTCTGGTTTATAGAAGGTTTCCAGTCAATATTCGTTCATGGTACGGATGACTACAGAGGTGTCAAGTGGGTTTTCAGCTCGCCTAAAATGTTGTTTTTTTGTGCTCTGCTATTTCATAGCAAATATATTCTAATTATTTTCTTAATGCTCACACTTAATCATATCAAATAGTCAAAGGGAAGCCCAGTTAGAGGCCCAGCCTATCTCTAGGTCTATAAAATATTGGAGGATGTTGGAGTATATATGCAAATGCAAGTGCTTAATTCTTTCAAAAACCTGTCACATGTAAACACATTTGTGATGAAATGTTCTAAGTCAAAAGTTACAAAAAGTCTGTAATATTTTCTTGCAATTGCATGATTTGGTAGTCTCTTTAGACTTTAGATAATCTAGATGTTTTGTGTTTCCAATTAGAAAAATCAGAAAATGTAGTTTACTTCTTTAGTTATGAGAAAATAATTAGTTGCCAAAAAACCTTACATTTTGGGGGAAGTAAAATTATATTCCATTTGAGTACTTGTAATCCAAGGTATTCTTTTTTCCCCTCATTTCTATCTATGGCTCTGCCCAAATAGTAGAAGTTCTGACACAGTGGAGTGGATGCATTTTAAAAATGTAAATAGATTAAAATATGCACTAATACTTTGTTAGTTTATCATCTGTCACCTTGGAAAATAAAAATCGAAAACTAAGGGAATGGGTCACAGAACAGAGCAGTTTTAGCAGAGGGCAAGAAGAGCGATAGTTCTACAATTAAGATGCTGCTAAGGCTGGTTGGCACATAAAATAAACATATTGCACTTACTGGTAATGACTGAGTTGATTCCAGAAGACAAAACAGTAGAATCATAGTCTTCATGTCTCAAATTCCTATCTATAACAACAAAATAGTGTTACTCTTTCATCCCATTTTTTCCTTTTGAGAGAATATGATACTTAAAAAAAGAATGTTTATTTGAAACATGGTCAATTAATGTTACCTTTCTCTCCACTAGGCAAAGTGTACAGGTGAAGCAGTCTCCAAAAGTCCAGCTGATTCCTCCAGTTCTTATGGAGAAAATTTTACCCTTTGATGAGTTGTCAGTTTGTAGAAGGAATTTAAACTGAACTCCAGGAGGTTGGCAACTGAAAGACCAATCAGGCAGGACTCAGCTGTGAAATCATTTGGTTTCTTTCATTTCCCAACACTTCATCAGGTGAGTTATTAGCTGCAGACATTGTATTACCCAATGTCTACCATTTGAGTAGAGGGTATTTCAGAAAGACATGTCTTGTTTAATTAAAAAGTATACAGACAATTAAAAACATTAAAATCCTTCTTCATCTTCATTTCCTTCCCAAATGACTCTCCAGAAGTACCTGTTTTATCATGTATATATGGACACATAAATCAAGCATCAAAATATAATATATGTTAAAAATGAGGTCAATTATGCATATTGCTCTTCAAGTTACTTGGTTTACTTGACAAATAATGAACAATTTTATGTGTCTATACATATAGATTTGTTTAACTTATTTAATAGTTACATTGTATTATATTACATTTCCCTTTGTGGATATTTAATCCATTTCCATTTTATTTTATAATTAAAGAAGTGGTACAATGAATATTCTTATACTTTTTTTTCACACCTGTGGGAATACTTCTGTAGGTATTATTTCTAGGAGTACTATATTGAAGGATATATGTATATACATATGTTTTAAAATTCAATAAACATGATAGGAAATACACTGGTTAACAAGTAATTATATGCTTGATAAGTTATAATACTAAGAGTATACACAGGCATAAAGGGGAATGTGGTTAACTTTGTTGGGGCCAGAAAGGTAGAGAAGGCTTATAGAAGAGTCGACACTTGAACTGGATTTTGAAGACTAAAAAAAATTCATTAAGAATTCAAGGAGCGCATCCAGGCAGACTAAGTATCTAGATATGGTGAGTGATTTTATTGTTCCCTATTATTACTGGAGCAAAATGGGGCAAGGGAAGCAGTGGAAGGTGGGGTTGGAGTGACATCTAATTTTAATCACCTTTAGTATTTTTGTTTGTCTCTATTGCTCCTTTTGACTCTTGATCAGATATTATTTTATATGACTCCTTCATTATTTTCCTATGGTATGTTTTCCTTGAGCTCTATGGGGAGGTCCTGTGGTCTTGTCTTATACTTCTTCCATGTCTTCTATGTTGATAACATCAACATCGCACGGCACCAGATGGTCTCTGCACACTGATGAATACATTGTAGAGGTATACACTGTAGGGAGTTGAGGTGAAGAAAGACTTCAGAGAAGAGATGGGGCCTTGAGTGGATGTGGAGACTAAATGTGATTGACAGCACAGAAAACAGCATGGTAAAGGGGTGAATATTGAGAGGAGCAACAGACCATAGTGCTGAGGGATGTGGAAAGGAAGCAACTGGCTTTCATAGACATATTAATTCATTCTTTTATTCAGTCAATTCATTCTTCCCACCCATCATTTAGCATACATTCACTCTGTGTACTGTTAGCATTGTTTTGGTTCCTGGGAGTAAAACAATGAGTGAAAAGGGCAAAGATCCCTGCCCTCTTGGAGCTTACATTACGATAGGGAAAGAGCGAAATACTCAATCCTCACTGTGTGGAAGAGAGCCTATGTCTCTGGGGAGCCCACTTTCCTCTGGGCATTATTTTCAATCAATTTGTAGGAGGAAGGTTTTCATTAATTTGTTTTTCTTTTTGGTTGATATAGAATTGAATTCTAGGCCACTGTTGTTCCCGGGCTTAGGTGAGGAGACGTGTTCTAACACCAGCCTTGAGTACCGTGCCAGTGAATAGCTCATTTGCACTGAATCACTGTTTGTGACCATTTGGGCTTCAGGTGATTCAGGGACAGACTGTGTGTGATTACCTGTTGCAGACATGCTTTCAACCCCAAGCTGGAGTGGGACACACCCTATCTCGGAAACTGAGCAGGCAGTGTGATATGACCAAAATAAACAAGGAAAATTAAGAAGGCTGAGTAATTTCTTAGACAAGAAATTTTAAGTCTGAAAGCAGATAGCTTGCAATGATATAATTATGGAGCTGTGTCAAGAAATAGGTACTGTACAAGGGAAAAATTCCTAAATCATTCTAAAACTAAGAGACATCAGCAGAAACAGTGAAGCAAGTTATTTTTCTGAAATGACTTAGGATATCAGGGTTCATTAAAGTGTTATATTAAGTATAGGTGACATCGCTTAGCCCTGCAGGTCTAGACATTTCTTTTTTTTTTTTTTTTTTTTTTTTTTTTTAAATATATTTATTGATTATGCTATTACAGTTGTCCCATTTCCCCCCCCACTCCACTCCATCCTGCCCACCCCCCTCCCTCCCACATTCCCCCCCCATACTTCATGTCCATGGGTCATACTTATAAGTTCTTTGGCTTCTACATTTCCTACACTATTTTTACCCTCCCCCTGTCTATTTTCCACCTATCATCTATGCTACTTATTCTCTGTACCTTTACCCCCCTCTCCCCCTCCCACTCCCTTATTGACAACCCTCATGTTCTAGTTGTTTGCCTAGTTTGCTCTTGTTTTTGTTTTATGTGTGGTCGTTAATAACTGTGAGTTTGGTGTCATTTTTACTGTTCCTATTTTTGATCTTTTTCTTAGGTAACTCCCTTTAACATTTCATATAATAAGGGCTTGGTGATGATGAGCCTCTTCAACTTGACCTTATCTGAGAAGCACTTTATCCTCCCTTCCATTCTAAATGATAGCTTTGCTGGATATAGTAATCTTGGACGTAGGTCCTTGCGTTTAATCTTGGGTAATGTAATTATGATGTGTCTTGTTGTGTTCCTCCTTGGGTCCAGCTTCTTTGGGACTCTCTGAGCTTCCTGGACTTCCCGGAAGTCTATTTCCTTTGCCAGATCGGGGAAGTTCTCCATTATTTGTTCAAATAAGTTTTCAATTTTTTGTTCTTCCTCTTCTCCTTCTGGCACCCCTATAATTCGGATGTTGGAACGTTTCAAGGTGTCCTGGAGGTTCCTAAGCCTCTCCTCATTTTTCCAAGTTCTTGTTTCTTCATTCTTTTCTGGTTGAATGTTTGTTTCTTCCTTCTGGTCCATACCATTGATTTGAGTCCCAGTTTCCTTCTCATCACTATTGGTTCCCTGTACATTTTCCTTTGTTTCTGTTAGCATAGGCTTCATTTTTTCATCTGTTTTTCGAATAGATTCAACCAAGTCTGTGAGCATATTGATAACCAGTGCTTTGAACTGTGCATCCGATAGGTTGGCTATCTCTTCGTCGCTTAGTTGTATTTTTTCTGGAGCTTTGAAGTGTTCTGTCATTTGGGCCATTTTTTTTTGTTTGTTTGTCTTGGCGCGTCTGTTACTTTAAGGGGCGGAGCCTTAGGTGTTCACCGGGGCGGGGTAATGCTGGTCGCTGCGCTGTGATGCTGTACGTGGGGGCGGGGCCGAGAGGGAGCAATGGCGCCCGCTTCACTCTCCTCCGGATCTCAGTCTTTCACTCCGCTACCCACAATCAAACTGGGCCCCTCCGGTGCTGGTTCCCGAGTAAGTGGGCCCGTGCACACTCTAGGCCCCTGTGGGTCTCTCCAACAACCTCTCCCGTGAGGCTGGGAGTCTCTCCTGCCGCCCCAACCCCCAGGGGCGCTTTCAATCAGAGGTTTGAGGCTTTATTTCCCCGCGCTGGAGCCCTGGGTTGCGCAGCGGTCTGCTTCTCTGCCCGCCGTTCGTCCGGTTTATCTGTGGGCGAATGTGGTGCCGCAATGTGCTATCCGCCACTCTGCCTGCCCCACTCTCCGCCACTCTGAGTCCGGCCCTCTGGGTTTATCTGTGCAAATGTGGGACTGCAGGGTCTGCTAGTGCTCGGACTGCCTGCGCCATTTGTCCCACACTCCGCCAGTCTCAGTCCCGCCACAGCCACGCGAGTCCTCTCCACCCCAGTGCCGTCTCCGCCCCTCCTACCAGTCTGGATGAATGATTATTTTCTGTTTCCTTGGTGTTGGTCCCCCTTGCTGTTCGATTCTCTGTCAGTTCTGGTTGTGCGAGGAGGCGCAGTGTGTCTACCTACGCCGCCATCTTGGTTCTCCCGACATTTCTTAATCTTTCACATTGGTTTTAGTTTTAAGTTTCTTTGGGTTATGCACCCTTTTGAGAATCTGGTTGAATAGATACGTCATCTCCTCAGAAAAATGCACATACGTCCATAAACATAATGTGTATTAGACAACTTCAGGGGTTTCATAGATTGTAGTAACGTAAAATTCTGACTCAATGTTAAAAGTACACACACATAGATTAAAAAATAAGCTTGGATGTAGGTGAAATTGGGAAAGGATGTCTTGCAAATGGCAACAAAATGAAGATGCTGAGGAGAGGGATACGAGATGCAGTACTAGTGAAAGGAATGAGTGATTTTAGTGTATGGATGATGGATGATGGTATAGATGAGGCTCTGGGATGCTGCTGGGAATATATGTAGTCTCAGAGTTAATACAATACTGCCAATTGGGTAATTACTTTCAGTTTTGTAGAGGTTGTCAGGAAAATTTGTTGCTTCAAAGTCAAATAAAAGGTCAGTATATGAATCAGAGGTGCCGTAAGGAGATTCTGTGTTTCAAAGTTCACAGAGTCAGTGTAAGGTTGGGTACCATCGCAGGGAGAGGCTTTCGTTTCAAAGTAGCTGACACAGGTGCCAGCTTCTAGGCTGTTGTAGTATGGAGTGGTGTGTTTTATGGTTATAGCAGATGTCAGTGTGGGAATTATAACTGGCGCTGCAGATGTGGTGGTGGTGGAAGTCACTTCAGAAGCAGTGGTAGTAGGGGCTATGAAAGATACAGTAGTGGTTTGTGTTTGAGGGTTAGAGTTTAAAAATGAAAGTATCCAAATGTGGGATTGCATAGAGGAGCGTAGAAAGAAAAAATTAATTTTGATTAGATTGAGTTTGTCCAAATCTTGTCGATAAGTAGATTTGAATTAAATTGGTGTGATCAGATATTTTTGCAGTAGCTTTGGACAATTGGATAAGATTGAGACATAGGAATTTTTTAGAGTAGCAGCTTTTTGAAAATATTTTGATACATTTTTATTGACTGTGGAATTTTCTATGAATTTTTGGAGAGCAATTTCCTGATTGAATAGCTGTTTTAAGAGGAGCTTTGGATAGAATGATTCTTGGCTTAATAGCTGTTCTTGGATGATTATAAGGAAAGACAACAGCAGATGCAACAAGTTTGTTTTTGGTATATATTTTAGATGGGTTGGCTCTTTGCTTATTACTTATTCTTGAATGGTATTCTTAACTGAACACCTGTTTTCGGCTAGCTTTGGACAAGGAAGTCTCTTTCTGATGAGTTCGTTTTAGGTGAGTTTGACAGAGGCAGCTGTTTTTGGGAGAGTTTTGGATGGTGCAGCTGTTTGTATATTGCCTTGTTTCAGATGAGTTTGTGGTAGCTCCTTGCTGAATAGCTTCTTTGGACAGGAGAGGACTTTGCAGATCATCTTGTCTGATGAATTTGTGTAGAGCTGGGTTCTAGCTAAGCAGTTACTTTTGGGTGATCTTTGGACAAAGAAACTTTTTTCTGACCAGCTGATTTCAGTGGAGTTTATGCAGCACTAGATCTTGAACAAACCACTGTTTTGGGATGAGTTTGGGATGAGGCGGTTCTTTGTTGATTGGTTGGTCCTTGATACGTTTGTGTCAGGCCAAATTTTAGCTGAAAAACTATTTCTGGATGAGTTTATGAGTGTTCTTTGCTTCTCAGTGAGTTTTGGAAGAAATTAACTTGCTTTTTTATTCAGGTATAACTGATGTGTAAGTTTAAGGTATACAACATATTGATTTGATGTATGTTGATGTTGCAATACTATTGTTGTTGTAGTGTGAGCTAACACTTCTATCACATCACATAATTAGGGAGAATTTGAATTTGCTCATACTTTTATTGAGATGAAGCTGGCCTGAAAACAGGTGAATCAGACTTTGTTTTTTATTTAGTTCTAGCTTTTCTTTGCTGAGTATCACAGAATTGGTTAGAAAGGATAATAAACATAAAACACCATCACTGAGTTTTAGAAGAGCAGCAAGTGGATAAACTCATGGTAATGTTTTAATTTGACCCTCAAAAGGAGGTATAGACTAGCTCTCATTTGTCTATGTAGTTTAGGTCATAGTCCTCTGGTTAAGTACTCCAAACAACTTCCTAATTGTGTTTTTAAATCACCATGTGTCAAGGAGGTGCTGAAGCATTAATTGTTGACTTCTTGATCAACTGTCAAGCCTAGATAGTTTATATTAATTGGTGTGGGAACCTGTTTAGGTGGGGCGGAGAGGAATTCTAGTCTTTTTGCTTTTTGTCTTTTGTTTTAGTGACTAGTTTCTCAGTGTGTCCCATCCCCTTACCTAAGTCCAATTACATTCTAGTTTAGCTAGTTGATTATTGAAACAACTATCTATTAGGTATTTACTATTTTTCAGACACTATGCTAGACAGTGGGGGATTGAGCTAGTATGTTGTTAATTTGCTATCTCTAATGTAAAATGAGAATAGATGACGCCTAAGATTCAGTCGCTCTGAAGGCCAATGTCTTGAAGAGTGTATGAAGGTGGAGAAGTTAGTAGAGGAGACTGAGAAGGAACAGCGCCCCAAGAAAAACTTGGGTGGTTTTATACAAGGCAAAGTGACAAAGGTTTAGAAAAATGACCAAGTGATTAAATTGTAGTTGCTAAGAGGTTTGGTATAATAATGACTGAAATATGTCCATTTAAATTAGCAACAAGTAGGTCATTGGTGAAGTGAGTGCAATGAGAAGTGAATGGAAGGTTAAGAAGTAGATACTGAGTGTTATGATATCTGTAGACAACTTAGCCCTTTGAAATGTTCAGCTTTGAGTTGATGAAGGAATAAAAGAATAAAGGCCTCAGAAGGCCCTATCAGCATAAAGGCCCTGAGGGGCAGAATGTTTTTGTATCTAGAACACAAGTGGTGGGGTTGGTCTTTGGGCCATTGTAATAGGACTAAAGGAGAGGATGTGAACAGATGCGGGTAGATTTGTAGATATGGTGGCAGTGAATTGAAGAAGTCAATTTGATGACTTCTGTTTACTCTGTGAACGATTAATCAAGTTCATTTACTAAGGAGAGGGGGACAAGGGAAAGAGACTGGGATTCTAGGCTGGAGGATGTACAGGTGTAACTTGTTTTACTGAGCTTGCTTGAGCTTTACAGGTGTTGCCTTTTTTTTACAGATTGAAGGCAAAACCCTGTATCAGCAAAAACATTACAGCTCACTGATTGCAGTACTCACTTTTTTGTGTCGGTCTGGAACCAAACCTGCATATTTCTGGGGTATGACTGGATAACAATTCTTTGGGGTGTGAGCGAGCCTGTTACCAGGGCCTAATGGTCTGGGGCAAGCATTTCTAGTAATTCCAATTGTTCTGCTGTGTGATCATCTCCAGTAACTCTCAGCATCTCGGTTACAGTGCTGTGGTTTAGATAGTTGTGGGGTGCCTTTATTTTTATGGATACTTAGCCGTGGTGCTGAGGACAGTTGTAGCTTTAGGGCATGGATGGAACTGTTACTGTTGGCATTTAACTAATAATTAATAGGAAAGGGGAACAAAGGTAAGTAGACATTGAGTTTAATAAAATGGGGAGCATGAGCCTGTATGTTTCGCCAGGAAGCTACAGCTTTATACCCCAGGGGATCATGCATTGCTTCATCAGGGAGGTTCATTCCTCCTCCCCCCCTCTAAGCTGCTGGATTGTTGGGGGGCACTAGGTGAGATGCTGGACCATAGAGGCCTGTCAGTCTAATTAGAGGGTGTGGACCCATCCAAAGCCTGCAAAAGCTTGGAGACTTGATTGGTCATTTTGAAAAGGCACCTGGTCATCCAAAACCCAAGCTCCTCATTATAAGCCCAGGGGAGCAAAGAAGCTCTCTGTGTCTTCATCATGACTTGCACTTGCACTGTGCACATGCATGGCCTCTCTGCATAGCTATGCGGCCTTCGCAGCTACGTGGCCCCTGACCGTGGGGACTCCACATGCAGGTTCCAGGAAGGAGCCTGAATACTGCCGCACAGCCATGGACTGCAGCTGGAAACACACACTAAGCTGGCTGGATGCTGGACTGGACTATTTTTTAATATAGAACAGAAACTCTGGACAATGGCCTTTATCCTGGTCCTACTAAAGACAAGGTTGGAATTTTTCATGGCGAGATGGACAGAGATGGGACATTGGGAAGTCAGGAAGGGAACCCCCTTGATTTTACATCATCAGTAAAGTTCACAACAGAGTCCCATGCAGGCCTCAGGAAATTCTTTTCCTCATGATACCTCAAGAACCCCACTTCCACTGATAACAGAACTCGTAAAGGATCCCCACTTGGGATTGTTCCTCCCCACATTTCTTCCTCTTCCCTACTTCTTCCAGCTGATTTCCTCACCTTTCTTAATTAAAACAACATGGAGAGAAGAACAGCCATTTTAGGGGAACTCTTTTCTTCTCAACCTACCCACACCTGGACTCATCCTTTTGTTGTTACAATGGAAGGAGTATTCTTACTCCTACTAATGGACAGCTCCTTTACTTTTGTTCTGGATCCCATTCTCGTTTACTTTCTAAAGGATTTCACTTCTTTGGTTATCTTCCACTCTATTTTTTTCTTGGATCATTTCCATCAACATACCAACATGCTCCACATTAAGAAATAATAAAACACAACTATCTTGACTCTATCAAAGAGTCAGTCATCTCTGTCAATCAGCTGCCTTATTTCTTAGCTCCTCTGCATAGGAATTGTTTGCATTCCCTCTCCCTCTTTCTTCACTTCCTGTGTGCTCACTTCACAATGGCGTCCATTCCTGCTACTCCGCTAGAACTGCTCTTTCTTAACATTATGAATGACCTCCAAGTTTTCAGCACTAAGGGGCACTGGTCTTCATCTCATTCAGCCTTTGGGTACCATTAGCCACTGCCTCTTTCTTGAAATACTTTTCTCTCTTGCATGCATGGTACTGCTTTCCTGGTTTTTCTGTTGTCTCCCTGATTGTTCCTTCTAATGTTCTGTATAATCTTTAGCAAAGTTAGGTTTAGTCCTGAGCTTTCTTCTCTTGCCTTCTCTTTCATTCCCTTCCCTTTTTATCTCTTCTCCCACCTCTCTCCCTATGCAATCTCACTCAATTCCGCATCTTTAAATAGAATTCAAATGCTGTTACCTCTCAATTTTATATTTTGCCTACATTTTTCCTATGAGTTCAAACTTCTATACCTGAGGGCCTACTTAAGATCTCTATCTGGATATCTGATAACATCTTAAACATAATGTATTTCAAACTAATTTTTGAATACATTCCATTTTCCTACCAAACTCATTTTTCTCAAATCTTCATCATCTAGGTAAATAGCACCATCATCCACCAATTATCTAGGTCAAACACCTTGGATTTGCACTTCAACCCTTTGGCATGGCTGTTGTTACTGAACCAAAGTTCATATTCCTGACACTTTGAAAGGCCAAAACTCAAAATATCAGAGTTTGGAGTAAGGAAAGGTTTATTGATCGAGAAGGCACCAACTGAGAAGATGGGAGATCTAATGGTATCTTAAATCGATCTTACTTGCTGGACTAGGTTAAGGGTTTTTCACAGGTGAGAGGGAATAGGTGTGCAGAAATGCTGGCAGGGCAACTTCTAATTGGAGGACCTTGGATTTTGGCTATTTATGGTAAAGAGGAGTCAACACTGATATTCCTAGACAATGGAACTTTGGCTTCTGAAAGCATTCTAGTGTTCAAGTTCTGGTTATGTCCTGGTCCTTTGGTTTTGAGGAGGGTGGGGTGCAAGACTTTGGGATGTAGCCAAAGGTTAAAGTTCTCTCCTCTGCCAAGGCAGCGTAACTTGTAATTTTGGTCTGATGTCTCTGAAAAACAGCTCAGTGATCCATTGAACAGAACAGGGCCATTCTGAGCTCATTCTGCTGTTATACCCTTAGTACAACTTCTAAAATATATCCCAACCGCTCAATGTTTCTCCAATTCTGTCCCTTGCCCCCAAGTCTTTTCTAGTTCTGGGTTTTTCAACCTTAGCACCATTGACATTATGGGTGAGATAATTTTGTTTTCAGGGACACAATTCTGTGAATTGTAGCATGTTTGGCAGCATCCTTGGCCTCTACCTGCTAGATGCCAGTAGTGTTCCATTGAGACAACAAAAAATGCCTCCAGACATTTCTAAATGTCTCCTGTAGGGGCAAAGTTGTACTCAGTTAAGAACCACTGATCTAGACTCAGACACCATCATCTCCAACATGAATTGCTGCGGTAACCTCCAGACTATAATCTCTCGGCTTTTGGCCCCCGTCCTGGCCTGTGTCCCATTATCTGAGCTAGGACTGCCACAATAGCTTTTCCACTAATCCCCTGTTTCCACTCGGATTTCTACCCAGTTACTATAAAAATGTCAATCAGATAATATCTTGGCCTCTTAAAATCTTTAGTGGCTTTTCATTGAATTTTGAGCGAAATGCAAACTCATTATTGTGGTCTACAAAATCTTTTTAAATTTTTTAATGAAAAAATCTCCTTAATAATTTGGTGCTTGTGAACCTCCTCTGGTACCAGTCTTCCTGCAGTTCACTATGTTCTTGCCACACTGACTCTTTCCTGTTCTCCTCAAACGACAGAGACTGCCCTTGCTCTTCATCTGCCGGAATGCTTGGCCCCTAAATGTTGGCCTGGCTGGCTCTTATTCAACCTTTAGGGCTTGGCATAAATGTTTTCTTCTCAGAGACCTTTTCTGGAACTCTCTAGTGCCCAGAGAAGTGTTCTCCCTCACTTTCTCTCACACCACCCTGTTTATTTCCTTCACAGTACTAACCACCACTTCTAATTACCTTGTTTATGTGCCATCTACTTGCATGTTGTGGTTCTCCTGATTGGGATGCAAGTTTTATGGAAGTGATGACATTGTCTTTTCCACTGTTGTCTCGTTGCCTGGCACGTAATGGGCACTTGATAAATATTTTTGCGTGAGTGAGTGAGATAATTTTGTATAGTGGAAAGAAACATGTTTGCATTGGAATCCTGACTTTGTTACTTTCCAGCTGGATGTCCTCAGACAAATTAAGGAATTTTACTAACCTTTAAATTCTTTATCCATAAAACAGACATTTCATCTTCATCTTTTTAAAAAATATATTTTATTGATTATGCTATTACAGTTGTCCCATTTTCCCTCCTTCATGCCCCTCTGCCCTGCAAACCCCCTCCCACCCACATTCTCCCCCTTTAGTTACTACTGTCTATGGGTCATACATATGAGTTCTTTGGCTTCTACATTTCCTATGCTATTCTTACCCTCCCCCTGTATATTTTCTAGCTACCATTTATGCTATGTATTCTCTGTACCTTTTCCCCCTCTCTCCCCCTCCCAATCCCCTGTTGATAACCTCCATGTTATTCCCATTTCTGTGGTTCTGTTCCTGTTCTAGTTGTTTGCTTAGTTTGCTTTTGTTTTTGTTTTAGGTGTGGTTATTAATAACTATGAGTTTGCTGTTATTTTACTGTTCATATTTTTGATCTTATTTTTCTTAGATAAATCCCTTTAACATTTTGTATAATAAGGGCTTGGTGATGATGATGAACTCCTTTAACTTGACCTTATCTGAGAAGCACTTTATCTTCCCTTCCATTCTAAATGATAGCTTTGCTGGATAGAGCAATCTTGGATGTAGGTCCTTGCCTTTCATGACTTGGAATACTTCTTTCCATCCCCTTCTTGCCTGTAAGGTCTCTTATGATAAATCAGCTGACAGTCTTATGGGCACTCCTTAGTAGGTAACTGTGTCCTTTTCTAAGACTCTCTCCTTATTTTTAATTTTGGGTAATGTAATTATGATGTGCCTTGGGGTGTTCCTTCTTGGGTCCAACTTCTTTGGGACTCTCTGAGCTTCCTGGACTTCCTGGAAGTCTATTTCCTTTGCCAGACTGAGGAAGTTCTCCTTCACTATTTGTTCGAATAAGTTTTCAATTTGTTGCTCTTCCTCTTCTTCTGGTACCACTATAATTTGGATGTTGGATGTTGGATTTTGGAGGTTCCTAAGCCTCTCCTCATTTTTCTGAATTCTTGTTTCTTCATTATTTTCTGGTTGGATGTTTCTTTCTTCCTTCTGGTCCACACCGTTGATTTGAGTCCCAGTTTCCTTCCCATCACTATTTGTTCCATGTATATTTTCTTTTATTTCACTTAGCATAGCCTTCATTTTTTCATCTAATTTGTGACCAAATTCAACCAATTCTGTGAGCATCCTGATTACCAGTGTTTTGAACTGTGCATCTGATAGGCTGGCTATCTCTTCATTGCTTAGTTGTATTTTTTCTGGAGCTTTGATCTGTTCATTCATTTGGGCCATTTCTTTTTGTTTTGGCGTGTCTGTTATGTAAAGGAGGGGAGCCTTAGGTGTTCACCAGGGCAGGCAACCCATGTGGCTGTGTTGTGACAGTATATGTGGGAGAGTGGTCTAAGGGGGAACAATGCCACTTGCTCTGCTCTCTGCCGGTTTTCAGTCACTTTCCCTGCTACCCACAATCAAATTAGTCCCTCTGGTGCTGATTCCCAGGTCGGTGGGTTTGTGTACGTTCTGGGCCCCTGTGGGTCTCCAATGAACTCTCTTGTGAGGCTGGGAGTTTCTCCGGCTGGGGCCTCAACCCCCGCAGGTGTTTTCAATAAGAGGTTTGAGGCTTTATTTCCCCTGCTGGAGCCCTGGGCTGCGCAGTCTATCGCTGGTCTGCCAGCTCCTGCCTTGCTGACCAGCTGCAGCTTTGCCGCGAGTCCTCTCCACCCAGCTGCCTGTCTCTGCCCCTCCTACAGGTCTGGATGAATGTTTCTTCGTTAACTCCTTGGTTGTCAGACTTCCATACAGTTCTATTTTCTGTCAGTTCTGGTTGTTTTTTGTTTTTAAATTGTTGTTGTCCTTCTTTTGGTTTTGTGAGGAGGCACAATGTGTCTACCTACATCTCCATCTTGGCTGAAAGCAGCTGTTTCATCTTCATCTTATAGAGCTGAAGGTTAGTATGGCTACAAATATCTATCACAATGCTTGATGCACAGTAAATATTTAATATTTATGTCCTTTCTGGGGTCTGAGACCCAAGGCTAAGCTGAAAGCAGATTGGTGTCAGTAGAAAGGTATGTTCATTGGGTCCCTTTGTGTCTGGTTTTAAGCAGTAATAAGTCACTTCTTCACATGAGATGAAGGACTTCTCTCACTCTGTCTCGCATTGCCACTGGTTCTCTAGTTCTGACTGCAGGTGTGGGTGTTATAAGCGTGTGTGTATGACATATTCTCAGAGTCACCAGTCCATGTCACCAATCACGAGGATGTTCAGGGGACTCCTGAACATCCTCATGATTAAAAACTCGCTAGAGAACAAACACAGATTAGAAGGTACTGGGGCAGTTTCGATAACCCAATTCTGGTCCCTACCCTCTCTTCTTTCACAATTAGCAGAAAATTCTGATGTTTCTGACAATAGTATGCATAATTTTGCTCCTTTGCCCTCTCTTTACTCACATCCACTATCCAGATTAGCCCTCAATTCTCTCTTTGCAAAATCAAAGGTGTCGTAAGAAGGAGCAGCTCATTCTCTAAAAGGAGTGCTACTTTTCCTGGCTCACACTGCAGCAGCTTGGAAGGTAGCACTCCTCTCCCTTTCTACGTTTGTAATTTGGTGGAGAAATGAAATTAATCCCTCAGTAATGAGTGCTGTTCCTAATATACATCCAACACTTACATAAAATAGAGAAAACAGGAAGAAAAACAGTGAAATATCCAACTGTTCTTTGAAGACTGTTTTGGATGTTATCTGACCAAGTTGTGATGTTTGTTCAGGGAAACTGTGTGGGGGTGCTTGTTCAACATCGTCCCTGGTTAAAGTAATAACCTAGTCACCTCCAGGTAATTCCTAGGGTTGATCTGTTTGTCGTGGAAGATTAGGGATCTGCAACCTGCTGCTTTCGTGCTGGAGAAGACAACCTTGCTTCCAAGGCAGTTGATCTTCGGAAATCCCATCGGATAATGTCATTTTATTTTGTTTGGGACTCTTGCTATGAATCCATACTCTTTTAGCATATCCACACTCTTCTGTAATCTTTGTAAATTACTGTAAATTACTAATATGGTTAGCAAGTTAAAGAATGAGATTAAAATACACTCTGCATCACAGCAATTTAAAACATGATGCAGTGTGCTGTTTGCTGTCATTTCTAATCTCTGGATTTTTCGATTTTTTTAGATTGTGCCTTTTAAGGAGACTCAGTTATTCACTTGATAGATAGATAGATAACAGAGCGAATGAGCAAGCGGGCAAGCAAAGAAGCAAAAAGAAGCAAACCAACCAAACACCAAGATCAGAATCTGCATGTCAGGCAGGCAGCCACCAGAGGGCACATTTGTCAAGCTGTAAGAATTAGGGTGAGCAGTTTTTCTACATGAATTTAGCCAAAAGGTTGAGAAGCAGTGAACAGCTTTTCTAAAGCTGTGAAGACCTGTTCCCTTCTTGTCAATGGTCAGAAATAAAGTTCTCTCTAAAATAAAAAAGCAAAATGAAAACAATATTGGCCAGCCTATTTGTAAATAAAAGGATGCTGAAGAGCAATAGTTTTTCTAAGATACAATTTAGTCATCTTTTTACCAATATTTTGTAATGGTTTCTGATTACAAATCAAATTGGAACTCCTTGAATAAAAATTTAGTCTATTATTTTTCATTCTAATAGTGGATAGACTTTACCATAAACTCCCCAATCAGATTATTTACTGAAAAAATACAAGGATAGGTTACTCAAATATATTTTAGGATTACTGATTTGTTTAGAGACTTTCAACTAGAGATTGATGTTTGCTTTGAAAACTCAAAAGCCACAAGAAGCAAATTAAGAAGGCTGCTTAATTTTGCTTTTCATTGTCTCAATGTGGAGCCAAATCTCCTGTGGGTGGGTGCCCAGCATCGCAAAAGTTCCCTGAAAAATGTACAGTGAACTAATGATAATATCTTTCCGTTTTCATCATTCCACAGGATGTGCCATAAAAAAAGGGATCTATAGTTAAGTAAGTTTGGGAGAAGTTACACAGTGTAAGGCTTCCTGGAGGTTCACAATGCTTCTCTCTGTGCGCAAGGCTCCCAGAAGTCCCAGAATAAATGAATATGTTTTCTCTAACATACCTCAAACTTACTTCCTTAGAAAATATATTTTCATGCAACTACTCTTCTGTGGAGTACATTTTTGAGAAGCACAAAGCACATTATCACTTGAAATTTACTATTTTTGTGTGTCTAGGTATGATACATTTTTGTCATAAATTGAGGTTTGATAAGGTTTTAGAAAAGACTGAAATATGGGTTTCATATTTTTAATGAATCACATTTTAAGTATCATCAAATCTATGGCTCTTTTATATGTATTATATATACTATATAAATTAATTTAAACACACTGGAATTTTCCTGAATATTGCCTTTCCTACATTACATTTCCTACAAATAATACTGACAAATATCATGTGGGATGGATTGATAGAAAAACACAAGTATTTTGTAAACATTGAGCAGTGTTTTTTTTTTTTCTTTAATCCTCACTGGAGGATATATTTATTGATTTTAGTGAGAGAGGAAAGAATGGGAGATGAGAGAGAGAGAGAGAGAGAGAGAGAGAGAAAGATATGGATGTGAGAAACATCCATCGGTTACCTCCCATACACAGGGATTGAACCCATAACCTAGGTATGTGCCCTGACAGGAAATTGAACCTACAACCTTTTGGGGTACTGGATGACACTCCAACCAACTGAGCCACCCAGCCAGGGCAGAGCCGAGTGTTCTTACAAGAGGAAGTCAGCACAACCAAAATGATCAGCAGAGAAAGCAGCAACTTTCTCTAAGAGAGATATGTATAAACTTCCTGACTACTGTCAAAGAAAGATTTCACCAGACAAGTTAAACAGGCAGAGAAAACTTTATTAAAGACTATTGCAATAGGGAGAGAGATTGACCTCAAATCCACTGAGACAAAAGGTGGGAGGGTTTTTAAGCCTCGGAATGAGAGCTAATGGAAAAGGATTGGGGGAAAATGGGGGAGGGGTAGCCAATATGATTAGGCTATCTGTATTTGTTAATTGGCATTAGATAGTTAAACTTGTTAGGGAGTGGTAGTTGGCTACCTCCCACAGAGACTGGGAGATAGGGACACTCATTCTTGAGGACTACTTTTCTTTTCTTTTTTTTTTAATCTTTTTTTTTTTTAATTGTTATTCAATTGCAGTTGTATGCCTTTTCTCCCCATCCCTCCACCCCACCCCAGCTGAACCCACCTCCCTCCCCCCTCTCCACCCTCCCCCTTGGTTTTGTCCATGTGTCCTTTTTGGTCTTAGGGAAAGTCATTCTCTGGGTGGTAAAACTGGTGAGATAATGCAAGATTATTATCTACTTTTCAAAGTAGCAGCAGAATATTTGGCAATTTTAAGTTTTCTGAAGTAAATGCTTTAAGTCAGGGAAGAAATGTGTCTAAAATTTAGTCAAGCTGAGTGGAATGTTAAGACCACCCAGAGCTTCATAGCAGGAGCAGAATGTGCAGATGAAAATATATTGCTGACTAAGAACCATATAAACCTTTTGGAAGCTTAATCATGTTTCTCTAGGTCCAGATTGATACACATACACTCATACATAATGTTAAACTCATTCTCCATGTAGTAGCATGAATAAATGTTGGGACTGCCTTACCTGGACCCAGCACAATCCTCATATTCTTGTACACTACTCAGTATGACTGCTAAAATACAATACATAGACCATCAGTAATAAGTAAACTTCTCATAGCTTTACCTCATCCTTCTCAGACTACCGCAGCCTGGTCCAAGTACATTTTTAAAGTTACTTACTATTGAACCAAAACCAAGATTAATTTTCCATATGCACCCAGAAGTCATGGATAATAAGCCCAATGAGCAGCTGAGGAGCTCATCCAGCAAAGGGGTAAAATAGTAAAGATAACGACTTATGCAGGTTTTCTTTCTGATATTTTAATAGTCATCATCATCATTTTTCTTATCACTGTCAAAAGTGTTTATTGATAATTGATAGTACATGGAACCTTGTGTCCTACATTGGGTAGACAAATATTAAAAGAGATTCTAGAGCTCTTAAGAATGCAATTCCAGGACAGAAGTGTTTATTCTTCCTGCTCTCTGATGGTGGCTCAGTTAGTGGATTTCTTAATTTCTTCTGAAAGAAGTGATCTTTGTCAAAGATAAGAAAACGCATTTTGTTGAATTTCAAACATGAACTTATCATTTAGAAAATCACGTGGGAGTGATAACATTGACAGTACAAGGTTGAATAGATTTTCTGGAAAAAAAACTTAACTACAATACTTGGCTTTTGTGAGTCTATGTATGATTTGTTTTGCCCATAGATAAATGAGCAAAAAGACTCTTTTTTAGATAATTTCATTTTATTTTTTATAGTTTAAATTTATTGGTGTTACATTGGTTAATAACATTATGTAAGTTACAAATGTATAATTATGTAATATATCATGTATATTGCATTGTGTGCCCACCAGATAACTTTAAAATTCATTTTACTCTTAATTTTTCCAATCATAGAAATAATATATGCTGATAGTAAATATTTTTAAAACAACATAGATATTAAGAATATATCTTTTCAATTAAAAACTTTTTTCAGCATTATTTATAATAGCCAAGATCTGGAAACAACCCAAGTGCTGATCAGTAGATGAGTGGATAAAAAAGCTGTGGTACAGAGATACAAAGTATTGTAAGAAATTACTATGAACAACTAAATTTGAAGACCTGAGTGAAATGGACAAATTTCTAGAAAGATATATCTCCCAAAACTGAATGAAGAAGAAGCAGAAAGACTGAACAGACCAATAGTAGCTGACAAAATCAAAGCAGTAATCAAAAAACTCCTGGCACACAAAAGCCCTGGACTAGATGGTTTCACAGGAGAATTTTACAAAACATTTAAGAAAGAGCTAACCCCTATCCTTTCAGACTATTACCAAAAACCAAGAAGAAGAAGACTCCCAAACTCTTTTTATGAAGCCAGCATCATCCTAATTACAAAACCAGATAAAGACAAAACAAGGAAAGAAAACTACAGGCCAATATCGCTGATGAACATTAGCAACTAAAATCCTCGAGACAATAAAATCCTTGACAAAATATTGGCAAACCACATCCGGGAATGCATTAAAAAGATCATATACCATGATCAAGTGGGATTCATCCTAGGGATGCAAAGATGATACAATATTCACAGATCAATAAATGTAATACATCACATAAACAAAAGGAAAAACAAAAATCACATGATCATTTCAATAGATGCGGAAAAAGCATTTGATAAGGTACAGCACCCATTTATGATAAAAACACTCAGCAAAGTGGGAGTAGGGGGAGCATACCTCAACATAATAAAGGCTATATATGAGAAACCTACAGCCAACATCATACTCAATGGGCGAAAACTAAAAGCTTTCCCACTAAGATCAGGAACAAGACAAGGATGTCCACTTTCACCACTTCTATTTAACATAGTATTGGAAGTCTTACACACAGCAATCAGACAAGAAAAAGGAATAAAAGGCATCCACATTGGAAAGGAGGAAGTAAAACTGTCAGTGTTTGCAGATGACATGATAGTATACGGAGAAAACCCTACAGACTCCACCGAAAAACTACTCCACCTAATAAATGAATTTGGCAAAACAACAGGATTCAAAGTCAATATTCAGAAATTGAAGGAATTTTTATACACCACCAACAAAATATCAGAAACAGAAATCAGGAAAAAAAATCCCATTTGTTATAGCAACAAGAAAAAGTAAAGTACCTAGGGATAAACTTACCAAGGAGGTAAAAGACCTATACTCAGAAAACTATAGAACACTGAAGAAAGAAATTAAGGAAGACACAAATAAATGGAAGCATATACCTTGTTCATAGATTGGAAGAATTAACATCATCAAAATGTCCATATTACCCAAAGCAATTTATAGATTCAACTCAACCTCTATTAAAATACTAATGACATATTCCATAGATATAGAATAAACATTTCAAAAATTTATATGTAACTGTAAATGACCCTGAATAGCCACAGCAATTTTGAGAAAGAAGAACAAAATAGGAGGGATCACAATACCTGATATAAAACTATATTACAAGGCCACTGTAATCAACTGTATGGTACTGGCATAAGAACAGACAAATAGATCAATAGAACAGAAACGAAAGCTGAGAAATAAACCCATGTGTCTATGGTCAATTAATATTTGACAAAGGGGGCAGAAGCATAAAATGGAGTAAAAATAGCCTCTTCAACAAATGGTGTTGGGAGATCTGGATGGCTACATGCAAAAAACTGAAACTTGATCACCAACTTACACCATACATAAAAATAAACTCAAGGTGAATAAAAGACTTAAATGTAAGTCAGTAGACCATGAATCCTATAGGAGAACATAGGCAGGAAAATCTCAGATATTCCATGCAGCAATAATTTCACTGATATGTCCCCTAGAGGAAGGGATATAAAAGGAAGAATAAACAAATGGGACTTCATCAAAATAAAAAAACTTCTGCATGGCTAAAGAAAACAGCAGTAAAATGAAGAGGGAACCAACTGTGTGGGAAAATATATTTACAAGTAATACCTCGGACAAGGATTTGATCTCCAAAATATATAAAGAACTCACATGAGTCCATACCAGGAAGACAAACAACCCAATTAAAAAATGGGCAAAAAACATGAACAGACACTTCTTCAAGCAGGACATACAGAGAGCCCAGAGACATATGAAAGGATACTCAGCATCACTAGCCATCAGAGAGATGCAAATTAAAACCACAGTGAGATACCACTTCACACCAGTCAGAATGACCATCATAACCAAATCAACAAACAACAAGTGCTGGAGAGGTTGTAAAATCAATCATACTTGGTTTTAAATCCCAGCTCTGTCCCTTACAGTGTGAGCTGCAATCTCACATGTTAAGATTGTCATGAGGATTGACCGGAATAACTCATATTACGAATTTTATGAGGGCAATGTCCAGTTCACAGTATGGTCTCTGTAGTGGTTATTACTATAGTACACATATACCAAGAAGAAAAACTTTGGCCCAATTGGAGAAAGGAATTGTTATTATTTCATTGGGTTCCTAATATCCTATCAGATTATCTCCTCTTATTTTCAAGATTAACAGTATTCCCCACAGGTAATATTTTCTTCTAATAACACAGGAACTGAGCCTGTTATGGCATAGTTGAGCAGTTCACAAGAACAGAGGAGAATAACTATTAGCACAACTACTGCTATTACTTTATGTATATAACTTGAAAGCTGCTTAGTTTACATTAGAATATATTAGTCCCCAATACATCTAAAATATTCATATACTTGGCCTTGTGTAACTCTATCTTCTTAGGATGTTTTGTCCAATTGATTGCCTTCAACTGATCCTTTTAGGATAAGAACTGCAAGCAAAAAAGGAGAAAGTACAAGAGAATTTTCAGGTTTTATAGCTTCCCAGTTGAGTTTTTCTGGAAATGGGAAATTTATTAGATTTAGAAGAGGGTCACTTTTGTCAAGGAATTTGATTTCAAAGACAAAGAAAGAGTTGACAGTAGCCCTTTGTGCATCAGTTTCTTCCTAATGAACACAATGCCATGAAGAGGCTCTCAGTGAATAATTCACTCGATTGATAGAACTTGAGTGGTAGCTATCAATGACACGTAAGTAGACTCGAACAACTATAGCCCAGGTCTTCCACACAGGGGCGGTCTTCCATCGTTTGCTGCTGGCCTTTCAGAGCAAGCCGAGGGGCTGACCTCTGACCGTTCATGTGACAGAGCACCATTTTTCCTCTGTCAAGAAATAGGATTTAGCAAAGGGCAGAGAATTAACAAAATAAGAAGATACTAAATATTCATGAAGAACAATTGCTTCAGAGCTTAAAGATAAACAGTGAAGTTTTTAATATGAAAAAATTAAAAAAGTTTGATTTTGTATTTCGAAAAATATTCAAACACAGAAAAGTGAGGATAGCAGTATAGAGGACAAATATATACTCATTCCTTGGATTTCACAGTTGTTAAAATTTTGCTAAAGATGTTTAATATTAATTGTATTGATGAAACATTTTTAAGGGAAATTGCAGAAATTGTAATAATCTATAAGTACTTCAGAATTTACCTCTAAACATTTATTTATTTATTTATAAAGAGGGGAAGAATGGGAGAAAGAGAGGGAAACATCAATGTGTGGTTGTCTCTCTAGTGCCCCCTACTGGGGACCTGGCCCACAACCCAGGCATGTACCCTCACTAAGAATCGAACCAGTGACCTTTTGGTTTGCAGGCTGGTGCTTAATCCACTGAGCCACAACAGCCAGGGCTAAAACTTTATTTTTATAACACAACACAAACAACATCTAACAACATTAATTCATATATATAATGTAAAAGTCAGTCCACCTTCAAATTTCCCAAATTTTGCCAAAACATTTTTACTTGTTCTTTTTTTTTTCCTGCCCCTAATACTTTGTCACTTCTAGGCCAGTGCCTGATTGGGCAGCTCCAGGGATGGGTCACCATTCACCACTCAGCTAGGAATATGAAAAGGCCTAGGAATAGCTTTTTAGAGTCACAGGCTATGACCCTAAAATGAAAGGGCAGATCTGGCCTTTCCTGACCCAGCACTGGGCACCCAGGTAGGGACCAAGAGCCCAAGCATGGTGCCTGTTTGTCAGTCTAGTTTTGTTTGGAGAAGTATTCCTTGCTGTCATCCACGTTGGGCTTGATCGTGTCACTGCCTGGTTTCCAGCCAGTGGGACAGACTTCCTCCTGCTCATCTGTGTACTGAAAGGCCTGGGCCAACCAGAGAGCCTCATCCATGGAGCATCCCACAGGCAAATCATTGACGGTGATCTGGCGAAGGGCACTCGTGCCATGAATGATAAAGAGGCCCCTGTAGTCAATCCCCTCATCTTTCTTCAGCATGCCATAATCATGGGACAAGCTTCTGGTTACATCAGCCAGCAGGGGGATGTTCAGAGGGCCCACACATCCCTCCTTCAGGGGGATGTTATGTTAATGCAAGCCAGGTCGGGGAACTGTGAGTCTACAGAGACCCCCAGCACCTCACAGCCCAGCTTGCGGAGTCCTTGGCATGCTCGCTGAAAGTGATGATCTCCGTGGGGCTCACAAAAGTCAAGTCCAATGGGTAGAAAAAGAGGACCACCTATTTCCCTCTGTAGTCTGACAGCTTAACCTCCTTGAAGGCGCCATCTACCATGGTGGTGCCCCGGAAGTCTGGGGTGGGCCTCCTGATGTGAGCATTTCCAGAGGCCATGACTGAAAGCTGCGTGGGGAAGGGTGGGAGGCGCAGAGAAGCGGACTAGCTGACTTGCGTTCTCAGAGACCTGTCTTTTTCTTTATTGTTATTCAAGTATAGTTGTCTCCATTTTTTCCCCACCACTCCCCACCGTCATCCCCGCCCATTCCCACCTCCCACCCTGGATCCTACCCCCGTTTGGCTTTGTCCATGTGTCCTTTATGCATATTCCTTGATGACCCTTCCCCCTTTTCCCCATTATCCCCCTGCCCTCTGGCCACTGTCAGTTTGTTCTTTATTTCAATGTCTCTGTTATAATTTACTTGCTTGTTTGTTTTGTTGATTAGGTTCCACTTAAAGGTGAGATCATAATGGTATTTGTCTTTTACCACCTGGCTTATTTCACTTAGCATAATGCTCTCCAGTTCCATCCACACTATAGGGAAGGGCACGGGCTCCTTCTTTCTTTCTGCAGTTCAGTATTCCATTGTGTAAATGTACCATAGTTTTTTGATCCACTCATCTACTGATGGGCACTTTGTTTCCACCACGTGGGTATTGTAAATTGTGCTGCTATGAACATTGGGGTGCACAGGTTCTTTTGAGGGACCATACATTACATTTACTTGTTAGGTATCTAATTTGTTTTATTCTATAACATTCTCCTCTCTTCTTCCCCATAATATTGATCCATTGAATGACTAGATCAGTTGTCTTATAAATACTTATCCTTAGAAATAAATTTAGAAACCATTTTTCTAAAGGTTTTCAGAATGAAATATTTCTACTATATAAAATCATTGAATTGGAAGTGTGATTGCACTTCTAGCCAGTCAATTTGTTCCTTTTCACATATGGTTTCTAAGGGCAGGTTCAATTACATTGTTCA
Organism: Desmodus rotundus; assembly: GCF_022682495.2. Classification (NCBI taxonomy): domain Eukaryota; kingdom Metazoa; phylum Chordata; class Mammalia; order Chiroptera; family Phyllostomidae; genus Desmodus; species Desmodus rotundus. The sequence continues at coordinate 126,484,033 of NC_071390.1, read as the reverse complement.
GGTTTGATTCCTTGCTTCTTCATTTACCAGTAATATAATATTTGTTAAGTTATCTCACTTTTCTAAGTCTCACTTTTTCTACCTGAAGAAATAGGGGTGGTTTCTACCTTACAAAGTTGCTGTGAGAATAACATTAGGTAATTTAAAGGGCCTGAAATGGTACTTTTAAGTTATAAGCTCTCAGCTATTGAATCGCTACCAGTGGAAAACAGTAGTTTTGGCATAGCATTCAGTTAACAGATATGGGTCACAGTATCAATTTCTTTCCCTCTTTTTTTGTCAATAACCCTTGATATGTATTTATTTTTGTTGTGGTCAACATTGACTGTGTAGTAGAAGTTTTATTGATTTAAGTTGGAGCCACTTGGCATTTTAGGAACTCATGATCAAGCAGTAGCATGTTTACTTTAGGCACATTTTAACCCTAACATGTAGAAATTACTAACATACACACTGTAAACTACCATTATGCTATAGTTTAAGTTGGCACTGGGTGCTGTGACATGGGGCACCACATGGTAACATCATGGTGTGCTTACTGCCCACGGAGTTCCGCTCTTCTGAAATAAAACAACTACAGCTGATTTCTGCTCCTCACTACACTTTCACCTTCGTACCAGAATGCTTCGTAGCTGGAAAAAAGGAATTTTGTTAACTACTTCAATAAGACCAGATGCTGATTAATTGAAAAGTTCATTAAAGTAGAATTCATAGCAAAAGGCTTTTACCAGCCTTCTCTCTACCCTGACCCCCAGCCCCATGGATTCTTCAGGTTATTTTGTGCTTTCTAATCCTTTGTAAAACCTAATTAGAATATGGAGAATATCAAGTATTTTAATCAGTGCATTAAGACAACTGAATCAATATTATTTTAGAATTTGCTTTTCTAATTCAAAGTGTATCTCTGTTTTTACGAAGTTGATAGTTGGCTTCCTTTAGAGTTTACAGGAGGCATGTGCAGGATGGGAGAGTCTATGGAATTCGCTTTCCGGTTTAGAGAAATAATCTGGATTTAAGAGTAAGAGAATTTATCAATCACACAATGGAAAATTGACCTGGAAAAGTGGTGGGAAGCCCTGTCTCAGCTTTGGCTAGCCTTGGTAGGGACAATATAATCTAACTTATGTCTGTATATGCAAGAAAAAGGATTAAAGAATAATGTACACCTTCTTTAGTTTTGATTTCCTACTATTATCAATCCCAATATTTTAATGTGCTCTAATCTTTTTCATTTTCAAAGTACTTCCACAAAGTCAATAATTATCAATGATATAGAACAATTATTAGAAGCAAATGTAGTGTCTGGGAATCTATTAGGGACACTCATTTTGCTTAATGTAACAAAGCCAGTGGACTAACAATAGATAATGGTGACATTGATAATATGGCGTCCTCAAAGTATGTTTATTAGGGGAAGGTTAGGTAAATAGTTTGTACTTCCCTGTAAAATGCCTCACTTATTTTCCACTTCTCTGACGTCAATCTTCCTTTGCCCTGACTATACTTTTTGTATAGCTGTGTACTGGCTTCAGTGCACAGCTATAAAAAGTACACTTTTTATAAAACTGGCTTCAGTTTTACAAAACTGACACTTTTTGTCCTGGAAATCAGCTTTCTCAAACTATGTTTTTTAGGGGAAGGTTAAATAAATACTCTGTGCTTCCCAGTGACACGCTTCAGTTTTTTCCATTTCTCCAACACCAATCTTCCTTTGGAATGACTATACCTTTTGTATCAGCTGTGTCCCTCTGGCTTCAGTTTTATAAAACTAACACTTTTTAGCCTGGAAATCATTTTCTTCTTATTTTTTTTTTGATTCAAGGTTTTATATTGATTATTTCTTCTGGTTTTGGATTTAGCAAAACCTAAGGTAAATCATTGTATTGATTGAGGCACTTCTTCACTAAGATAAATTACAATTATTTTGCCCACTGCCATGTCTGCCTCTGGAGTTTTGGGTCTACTTTAAAGAGGGCATTTTGTATTGAAATAGACAAAGACAGAATAAGAAGTTCTTGGACTGAAAGGGAAAATGAAAAAACATGTCATTCTATAGGGAATATAGCAGGACCAGTGGGCATTCAGAGCAAGAATGGGGAAGTGCTCCCATCTATCCATAGTCACCTCACCACAAAAGAATTGCTTGGGTTGAGTGGTTAAGTGGATTAACAGTATTTGTGTTCATTACCTTATTATTTCAATGCAGATTTTAACAAACAGAACAGTAGATAATGAGTCAGTGATCTTTTAGCATATTGTGGAAACCTGTGAATTTTTTTAAAGGGTAGAATCTTCCTGAGCACAAGAGGAAGGTTGATTGATGTCTGTAATGAAAATGGTTTTTAAAATGTGATATAGTCTTCTAAAAAACTTGCTTGAAAACAGTGTTTTGTCTTTAAACTTCAATTATTTTTTTTCTGGGAAGTGATTGAAAAGCTAAAAGAAATGTTATAGAACATATTAAGATGTTTGTAATTTCACATTCTATATAACAAAATATTTTTAAAAATCTGATCCTTCTTCCAAGAAATTGCTGAGAAAAAGATTATGTTTAAATTATACCTGATCTAAGAGACAGACTAGGTAAACATCACAAAAGAAGGAAAGACTCAGAGTTTCTTTTCAGTTAAAACAAAACAAAATGAAGACATCTTACTAAAGAAATATACACTGGGAAAATTGCATGGAAATACTGGAAATCCATAATTTTTCTTTTATTTTGTGCTAAATATAGGAAAGGAAGCAAAAAAGCAGTTTTGAATGTGGAGAAATCTTTTCTCTGATTAGCTGAGCACAGGCAGACAAATGAAAGGAAAGATACTGGCAAGGGCAAAGTCAACTTGCAATGATTTTAATGTTTCTCTGTAGTCGTGGAAAGATGGATCCTAATATGTCTCAGGAAGGAATTTGTTCTCTAAAGAAAATGAATGAATAATAAGGGAAGGTGTCATTGAGATAATAAAATTATAGAATGAAATGTGTATTATAATTTAGGTTTAGTGAAAATAGTAACCAATTTGCTACTAGAGTGGAATTTATTAAAACATAGCATATGGACCCAATTTGGTCTGTGGCCTTGTTTTATACGCAGCAAATAAAGGTGTTTACATTTTTAAAAGATTGTAAAAACACCCCCCACACACACACACACCCATAAAGACCTAAAGTATTTGCCGTCTGGCCCTTTCCAGAAAAAGTTTGTTAGCTGATCTCTGTTTTAACTAGAGAAACTTTCTAAAGAAAGTCCATTTTACCATTTGATGTTTGGGCTTACCTATTTTTAAAAGACTTCAAGAATCAAACAAGTATTTTCTGGAAAAGGTTGGCATATTTCTGCATTGACTTGTGTTCTATTGGGCTCCTCATTCAATTGGGCTCTGCCTTTTGATGAATTAGTTCTATGATTATATAAGTTATTTAACTCTTCTGAGAATTAGTAATATGTTACTGATTTTCCTCATAGTAATATATGTACATGATTACGGGATCAACCTCATGAGCTTTTTGTGAAGATTAAATGTGGTAATTAGCATTGCCTCTGTTTAGCTGTATCTGACACAAAGTACCATATTTTTTGGACTATATGACGCATTGGACCATAAGATGCGCCTAGGTTTTAGAGGAGGAAAATAGGGAAAAAAAAATTGAAGCAAAATATGTGGTCCTGCTCCTGCCTCCTGTGATCCCCTGCCCTCCATCACCTCCCCCCTGCACCCCCGCAGCGAGCCAGGTAAGCTACGTTTGGACTTTAAGATGTATCCCCATTTCCCCCCTGTAAATTTAGGGGGAAAAGTGCATCTTATAGTCTGAAAAATGTGGTAAATGCCCAATAAACGTTATCTATTATTGTCTGTTAAATTGTTAGATGCAGACATTCCAGAATTATGGCAACAAAGAAGCAGATTTACCAAGCTATTAAGGGAGAATTTTTCATGGCATCCATGCTTTTGCCCAATGGGGAAATTTGGGACCCATTCAAGAATTTGCCTTCCTACTCAAGATTGTGGAAATTAACTCACAACTGTGTCACAGGTGTGCAGAGACAGTACTTGCAGGCAGAAAGCTCAAAGTGGAGAAACATCAAACATGCAGAAACACAGCACAAAAAAAGGGGGAAAGAAAAAAGAAAAAAAGAAGAGAGCTGTTTTCACGTTGAATAAAGCAAAATTACCAGTGTTTTATAGAGCTTCCCCAAGAAACTAACACCTTTCACTTATACCTGATGAAGTGAATTTTAGACCACTGCCCAAGCAGGAACTGAAATAGTCACGTCTCACCCCAGATTGGCTTGAGACAAACCTTACATGATAGCTTAAAAAGCTTGTCTTTATTGAATACTGAAATGTCTCTAATGAGAAAAGCAGTCCTCCAAAACAGGCTGGCCTTAGACATTATTACTGCCTCAGAAGGAAGCACCTACACCACTACCAGAGGGTCGTGTGTTCATACCTGATGAGTCTGCTAATGTATTGTTTTTGTTAAATCACATGAGGACAAAATGAAAACCCTAAGTGATCTTACCCCTAGCTTTTGGGATTTAATAAATCAGCAGTTTGGATCATGGGGCTATTAGTGGAAAAAAACTTACTTATTTTGTGAATCATTACCGTAACCTATGTTTTCTCTTACACATGTGTATATTTTGCTGTGGCATCTACCTTTAATGCAGCCAGCCAGATCAGCTGTCAAAACAGCCACCTCCATGCTAGTGAAACCTTTGCCGATCACTCAGGGAACAGTGTGAAAGGGGATGAGAGCATGTAAGACCTTAAGAGGTGTTTTCCAGGGCAGGGAGTTTTGGAGGAGTTCACTGAGGGGATATGACCAGCAGTTGACCTGTGAGCTGGATCTGGGCAATCTGAGGCTCCTTTGTCCTAGGAATGTTTGCCCACCGTTTTCTCCAGCCAGAGGCATTTCAAGGATGGGACCTTGACAGAGTAAGATGTTATTGAGACTCTCTGGAGTGAGTATGTGACCGAACCCAGTTAAGTCCTCTATATGAACTTTTCAGATACTGGTGGGCACAGAGATCTGCTCCTCTTTCTGCCTCTAAGGACAAGCCTTGTAAATTCCCTGGCTAATTAAACACAATCCCTACCATCTGGAGAGGTCTGAGTCTTAAGTCTGTCATTTCCCTCACTGTGGGGACGCCAGTTTACAAACCAATAGTATTATGTTAGGCACAGCTGTTTTGTTTTGTTTGTACATACTCTTTATCAGTTTAAGGGAAGTCCTTTCTCTTAATTTACTGAGTTTTTGTCACAAGTGAGTGTTTACTTCTGTCGAAAACTTTTTTAGCATTCATTGAGATGAACATAAGGTTTTTATTTTAGTCTTTCCATGTGGTGAATTGTATTGGTTGATTTTAAGTGTTAAATCAACATTACATTATTGGAATGAAGCTCACTTGGTCATGACGTATTATTAATCTACTGCTTGATTTGGCCTATGCTCACAAAGCATGATGGCCTTAAAATTATGAAATTTCAGTTGATCAGCTATATTTTGTAGTTTAGTTTGGCATTGACCATTTCTTATACCAGTGGAAGATAAAGATGGTTTGGGCTTTGGGTAATGGAATGAGATCAAAATTTTCATGTTAACTTTTTAGCAGTTTTACTTTGGTGAGATTTGGTTGTTAGGTTTTTGTTGATCTGTTGAATTCCTGGGGCTTCGAATTTATTGGCTACTCAGTGGTGTAGGAGATGTTTGGTGAGGATTTGGTTGAGGTCTATGTTTGGCTAGCGCTAACCTCTTTTGTCCATTTTCTTTTGTTTTCAGGTTAGAGCATCTCATCTTTATTATTTTAGTAGTGCTGAAATGGTGCTTTCTCAGGTCATTTTGCTTTTCCACAGGATTTTTTACTTGATGTGGTTGCTGTTTAATAACTGTATTTTTTTGTTGCAGTTTTGAATATCTAGATATTTTCTGCTGGCATGATATCTGTGGTTTTGCTTGTTGGTGACCATTTATACATGAAGATACTTTGGTTTGGCTTGTGTTCTGTGGAATAATAGTACCTGTGGAAGATTTAGATTTCTTTGGGCTTTTTTTCAGGTGTTTTACTTGTGTGAGATTTGAATGTACTAGACTTTTTTTGTGAGCATTTGCTTTTGTATTATTTTAGGTTTGGTGGCTCCTTTGTGAAAGAAATATCTGATGAGGTTTTGCTTGATCAAGTTGATGATTTCCACTAGGCTTGGATTTTTTTTGCTTTAGGTTTCAGTTTATTTGTTTCTTGTTTTGTCTCTTTAGGCTTGTTATGTCCAGTAGATTTTGCTTTAGGCTTTGATAATGGGGTTTTTCGTGTTTGAGAATTAATGAAGTTGTATTGTGTCTGGCTAGTTTATAAAGGCGTTTTTATTTGACTACTGGGATGTTGCTTTATGGTGTTAATTTTACAAAGTTTTGATTTTGCAGATGTTTTCTGCGGACCTAAAGTTTGTTGCCTGGTTTGACATTGACTATATTTTTTACCAGTTGATGCTGTAAATGTCTTAGTCATATCTGGGTTCTGTTGAATATTTGTGCTGGAAAAAGATTTAGATTTCCTTGGTAATGCTTTAGGAGTTTTGACTAGATAAGATTTGTGTTGCTTGATCTTGTTTTTGAGCTGTTATATTCATATTACTTTAGAGTTGTTGGTTTTTTTAATGTGCAGATTTTTGACTAGCTTTTGGTTTAATTTGATGGTTATTAGTTTCACTTGGGTAATATCTCTTTACAACATGCTGTTCTTTTTTTTTTCATTAACTTTGATTTTGTTCACATATTTTTGACTGAGATTTTGGTTGCTTAGGTATTTTTGAATTACTTAATAGGTTTAGCTTAATTTTGGGCTTATTTTTTTTTTTTTGAAATGGGGGAGCTTTGGCTTGATCTAATTTTGGATGACTGTAGATAACCATGAGAGGTTTATTACCTTCAATTAACTTTTCAGCAGGTTGACTGGCATCAGATTTGACAATTTTAGATCTTGATTTAACTGGCAAATTCAGATCATTTGAGGGTTGTCGGCTACTTTGTTGTATAGCAGAGCTTTGGCTAGATTTAATCTTTGGAGATAAGTGGGTTTGAGAGCCTCCAGATCTTTGTTAACAGGTGAATTTTACCGAGTGAAAATGTAACCACTCTTCCCAAAGGAATGTATGTGCTGGAGTGTAGATGATGCCCATGCAGATGGATTCACGTGTGGTCTGTTTTTCAGCCTGTTTTGTCTCTATTGTGTCATGCTTGTCTTACAGGAAGGAAAAAAAAATAGCATGAATAACCTCTCACTTATGGATTCAAAATCTTGAATGGATAAGCTTTTTTTATGCATTGATAAAATTCTATTATTATTGGAAGAATAGGAGAACTCTTTTCTCTGAGAAAACTACTGCATTGGGAGTAGAGCTGTGGTTCAGGAGGACTCCCCAAATATCACGTTGTGGCTCCCAGCACAGAGTCACAGAGCCTGCCCTGTCTTCTACCCCTGACCGATGCTGTGGGGAAGAATGTGGAGCTCTAAGTTCTCTCACCAGTCAGTGCAGTACGTCATAAGAACACAGTCTCCAGTCTAGAGAAACAGGCCTACCATTTACTGAGTAGCTGCCATTTACTGACCTGTTCTAAGAGATGGGCTACATGTTATTTATATTGTTCCCTTAATTCTAGCAACAATCCTAGGAATTGAATAAAACCACCTTCATTTTATAGATAGAAGAACTAAGTAAAAAATTTAAGCAACTCGTTCGAAGTCTCAAAGCCAGTAAGTAACAAAGCTAGGGTTTAAAAACATGACTCTCTGACTCCAAAGCTCCTATTTTTGTTTTTACCTGTTATGCTATTGTGGAAAATTTAACAATAACTCATTTATCCTCTAAAATTCCACAGTAAAGAAAAGAAAACTTTTATTTTTTGGGACATTTCTTCTTTAATATGGTTTTATTTTTGTTAGTCCTTTGCCCTGATTTGGGAAATTAATTAAGCTTCAAGAATAGAATAATAGAATAAAAGAGAATCACACAGTTAATTAAAAAAATTTAGTCTTTATTATAACAGATGTTATGGTTAGATTTCTAAGTAGGAATAATATGAACCACAATATTCAGTCATTAAGATAAACATGTAATTAGTTTAAACCCATGGTCAACTGAATGAATATTATTTGAGGTTAAAAGTGTAGAAGTCTAGAAAGGCCTGTTGACAGACCTGGCTTTTCTAAATGGGGCGTATGAGTATTTTCCTTTGTCATATTTCCTACTACGTGTTTTGTAGGTATATACAAACAGCATCAGCGACTGCATTTTCACTGAAAGCGTATCAAAAGTTCATCCTGTCACAGTGCCTGAAAATGTTCATTAACCCGAAAAATCCAGTTCAAAGGACTGACTCTGCGTCTCTATTGAAAGTTACCAGTACCTACCCCTGTGGTGTTCTTTCTTCCTGAGGTGGTCAATTTAGTTAAATGGAGTCTTGTCAGTTACTGTGTTTGAGAGTCTACACAATCCAAGAGTAAGTAAAAGTAAGGACACAAGAAGAACCGGTGAGACAACAGTGATTTTTATAGCCTGTGTTTTTCTATTGCATTCTTTTTTAGAGATAGGATGTATTGTGCTAAAACAGAACATCATGACTAAATGTGACTGAAGTGTTCTCCTTAAACAAAAGAATAAACCGTTGTCATTTACTGTGTTTGTCAGTTGTCTTTTGTCTTCCCCCCTGAGGACGTCGTGCTGTGTTTCATGGCACCAAGTTTTTCTGTGTGCCTACGCTAAGTTTCTGGAGGTTTTGGTAACCTGTGTTTCATTTATGCAACACGCACTTACTGACATATTTCTATGGGCCAGTCAGTAGCCTCTGGGTATATTTCATATTTTCTCTCAGCCATGTTAGTTGATGGCATTTCTTTTAGTTTATTCTTTAGAGATTAAAGTTTTCTATTTGAAAGGATCTTTCATGCTTTCTATTAGACATTGCTATGTAATCCTTTAAGTACTTTACTAAGATCCCCTATCAAAATAAGCTTCATTTGTCTTCTTGTAGTATTCTCTCCTTTTTTAAAAAACCTGTTAGCCCAGTACTAACACTTACAGTAGTTGGCTTTTAGTAATTTGCATGTGTCTACTTCTTCTACTAGTTTAGTTACAGATTTGTTATCGTCTTTAACTTCATGTCCTCTGTACATCTGTAGCACTTTGCATCAAGCTTTGTTGTGCAATGTAGGTGTCTTACATATTAGAGTAATGCTCTCTGCTAGAATAAACGAACCCAAAATGTATAATTGCTCTCACTCAGGAGAAGATTGTTACTTGATTCAACATTGTTGTTCTAAGTCAGTGGGCGGCTTTATTTTATTTTATTTTATTTATTTTATTTTTTATTGTTGTTCAAGTAGAGTTGCCTCCATTTCCCCCCCACAATCCCCCCTCCCTCCAGCCATTGCCACCTCCCACCCCTGATCCCACCCCCCCTGGTTTTGTCCATGTGTTCTTTATAGTTATTTTATGTAATGATCCATGGATTCAGTCTTCTTTTATTTTGTGGTCCCACCATCTACTAGGGCCCCATCAACACCTTTATCTAGCTGGTGAAAGAGAACTAGGGGAGGAGATGGCAGACTTCTAAGAGCCTTGGTCTGGAAATAACTGTATTGCCTCTGCTCATATTCCACAGTATGAAACTCAGTCACATGACCAACGAACAGCACAGGGGGCTGGGAAGTGTCTAGCTATATTTCCAGAGAGGAGGAAATAGCTACTTTTTTGGCGAAGAGCTAGCAATGTAGAATATAGAAAATTAGAATGTACAATGTAGAATATAGAAAATATAGAAAATTGGGCCTTTTCTATATTTACTGATTAAAACTTTTATTTTATCTGACTAAAACCTAGTAGATTTAAGTAATGGAAAATATTCCCTCATTTTTATCAAATACTTACTATGTTTCAGACACTGCTGTCAATATCAGGTTACAGCAGGCAACAAGGGAAAAAACAATTCCTTCCCTATAGAGGTTTCCCAGGTTGTGTGTGTGTGACAAGGTTAATTATATAGTATATTAAAGATGACAACTTGTGTGAATAAAATAGAGTTAGTTAAGGGAAATCAGAAGTGCTAGTGCTATCAGCTACTGAAATAGATGATAATGGAAGGCACCATTGAGAAAAATGTCAAGTGACCAAAAATGTGAAGGAGGTGTTGGAATGAATCCTGTGGTTTCCAGAAGAAGCATAGTTTTGGCAGAGAAACTTGAGGCGGAAATGTGCCTAGTTTTGTTGAGGACCAGCGGTAGAGACAGCATTTCTTAGGGGGGGAACAGGGAAAAAGCATAAAGAGATGATGACAGAGAGGAATGGCCCAGATGGGAGCCATTGCAGGATTTTGAGCAGAGCAGTGACATGACTTAACTCCTGTTTAAAAAGATAACTGTGGCTATAATGTGGAAAGAATGACAGGAAAGAGGCAAGGATGGAGACAGGGAGACCAGTAATGTGTAATAGCATGGTCAGAGATGGTGATGACTTGGACAAGGGTGGATGAAGACAGGCAGAGAGGTTAGATTCTAGATTTATTTGCAGTTAGCACTAACAAAGTTTGTTGATAGACTGGATAAGGCAATTCAAGGAGAGAGGAGGCACAGTCTTTGGCTTTTGATCCATTGTAAAAATTAATTTTAGGCTGAAAAATATCATTACATTTTTAAATCATAGCTAATTTTATCTTTAATTTTAAAATCTGAAGCTAATTTTGAAATAAGTTACAAAATCCTCATTGAGTTACCTTTATAATTTCCTTGATTAATAGACAGTCTATCCTTTGGTGTCAGTCTTTTCTATCTTGACTCTCTACTTCATCCTCTGAGATCAAGCCTCTCAAATCACATGTGCTCCTGAAGACATTCATGAGCATCGTATGCTTTTATTGATTTTTTTGGTTACATACCTAGTAAGAATTTCATTCTTTCCTTCTTTTTTCCTTTTTGTGTTTTGTCATTCCTGTAAATTTCTACATTTAGGTAGGGTTTATGAATGATATTTTTACAGGGGCCCTGCTGTGTTGGAAACCTGGACATAGTAGCTCTCATGTTTTGAAGCCATCATATTTTGGTACTTGTGACTTCTGCAATGGCATTATATACAGTTAGCAAATGAATAGGTACTTTCATCTTGCAAATATGTTGATAGTCTTCCAACCAAAATGCAAATAAAGTAATGAGAGAGCATATACTGTGATTGGCTTATGAGGTTGGTGAGATATTCCGTGTGGAGTAACTATGGGACGCTCACCTTTCTAAACAGGATTCTCTGAGCACTGACTATTCATAAAATTGTTATTGGTTGAGTAGCAATATCTATAAGACACATTATGGACTCTTTTTGCTTTGGTGTTGTTAGTGAGTTAGTGTCAGATTTCTGACTACTGATTACCTACACTTCTATCATCTTTTGCCTACCAGAGTCACAGACCATAATGAGCAAGCTTAATGCTAAAATATTGTTTCTTTGGGAAATTTACAAATCCCTGGATTCAGGATCTGTGGGAAGAAAATTTGTCTCTGGCTCTGAGAACCCCCCAAAGGACTCTGGGGAAATACTTTAACTCCAGTAAGAGAAAGGTGGGCTTGACATGTAAATATAAAATGCCTCTGGTTGACCCAAACAAATTCTTTGCTTTCTTTGCATATGACCTCAAGAATTAAATAACACAATGAGATGATTCTTTAAGAAGAAATCCATTAAAAGCAAAAAGAATTATACTTTTTAGGCAGCTTTTCAAGTGCTCTGTGGAGATTGGGGGAGGATGGTGAAACATCAACTTCACTCACTGAGCAGAGATAGCTGTTGACAGGCATAATGTTATATCTCAGAAGAACATTTTCAGGCCAAGAAAATGGAAAATGCCATGAAAATATACCCTTTGGATTAAGAGTTTTTATGATGGTCTTCATAATAACTTTATACATTGTGCCTGTTTTTAAAAAATTATTTTAATTTTTGTTTTATGTTTTTAAATTTTATTAAATTTATTGGGGATGACATTGGTTACTACAATTTTATAGGTTTCAGGTGTACAATTCTATAATACATCATCTACAGATTGCATTGTAGGTCCACCACCCAAAGACAAGTCCCTTTCTGTTATAACTGTTGTTATATTTGGACGGGAGCAGTAGTGTGGCCAACTGTGTGAGTTGGGGGTGTTCCATTCATTTCCAACATGAAAAGTCTACATTTTGCAACACTCTATTCATTTGTGAAACTTTTACTTCATGTATTAGCTGACAAAGCAGTTTATTTCTATAAGATCATTCATCATTCCTGGAATAGCAGACAATTTTTAGTTTGTTCATCATTTTTTTCTTTTCCTTAATTTCCCCACCATTCCACAGTATCAATAATGTGATAAAATTGCTTGTCACACCAAGTACACATATAAAAATATATTGAATTAATATAAAATATAACATTTTTCTGAGATGAAATAATCACTATAGAACTTTTGGTGTCGGAGTAGGTCTTCCAGTTTTACCTTTATGTCTGCCCCTTAAGTTCATGATTGACATTAGGTGGTAATTATTTGAATGAAGTTATTAATAGAGCAGCAGTAGATATATAAAGCTTAGACTCAGAACTTTCCTTCTGTTTGTGTAGGAATGTTAAGTGGCTGGTGTAATATCAGAGCTTTTAAAAGCATTAGAAAAATTGATGGAATCAGTGTGTCTATGCTGAGATCAGTGGTGTCAAGTTCACATAAAGCATAGTGTCATCAAATGTGTTTGAGTAAAACGTCATGCCATCTGTGATGACCAGGGCATTTGCTATAGAGGCAGTGGGTGAAATTGTGGCTACAAATATAGTAGAGCCAAAAAATGTGAAAGGGACAATTGAGATAGAGGAAGTGGGAATGTCCATTGGATCAGGGTGGTCACGGGTGATATGGATAAGCTGGAGGCAGCAGATTTGTAGTGGAAGGTGAAGAAATGCTAAGAGATATGAAATCAGATGAAGTATTAGTTGTAACAGTAGTGGAGGCAGCAGAGTTTGCATTGGCAGCAGCATCTGTGTTGGTGGCGGTGCCTATGTCAGTGACTGGTTGAGTGGTAGGGAAGAGAGAAATAGTGTGTACAAATGCAGGGATGGTAGGTGAAACTGTGGTAGGAGCCAGAATGGTAACATGAGCCTGAGCGGGGACAGCTGATGTGGTTCTCACTAGGGAAGATGCAGTAGAAGAAGCTCCTGCACTAGAAGCAGTAGAGCTGACTGGTGGTGCCAAGAGAGGAGGTTGGAGCTGGTAGGGGCAGCTGTGCTCACAAGAGGGAGCCTCAGGTAGGTCTTGGTGGTGGTAGAGGGAACAGAAATGGTCACGGCAATGGATATGCCAGTGGTACTTCCAGATGACGGAGAGAATGCAACTGTGGTAGAGGCAGCCTGTAGCCTGGTATTAGTGGATAAAGTTGCAAGTATTGTTGAGAAAGCAGTGATTACAGGAGAGTTAGCAACAGTCGACATGGCACTTGATGTTGGTTTTCCAGGAATGTCAGAAGAAGCTGATTGATTGGTGTAATGAGTAGGTTTGGTGGTGTGAGAAGAAGAGGTGATTGTAGGAGCCAGTGTATATTAGCGGTTGACAAAGGAAACAGTAGTGAGAAGCACTGTTGAGGCAGAAAGGACACTGATGTTGTGGTCTTCGTACTGACAGCTGATACTGTAGAAGCAAAGATTATTGCAAAGGAAAAGATTATTGCAAAGGAATCAGACATGGGGTAGCAAGGGTGGTGATTTCAGGAAGCTCACAAATGTCAGTTGGCATAGAATCAGGTATGGTTATTGAAGTAGACATGTCATCAGATGAGGGGCCAGCTGCTGTGATGACATCAGATGTGGAAGTATCTAGAGAGGGTGAGTCAGTTACAATGGTGGGGATTTCAACTGCTGTGGAAGGGGTAGAAGACTTGATGGTGGCCCCAGGTGGTATGTTGATGGCAGTGACTGTAGAGGTGGCAGGCTTGGAACTAGTGACTTTTGTTGCCAGGAGAGAAAACTTTTTAGTAGAAACAGTGTGGTGGTGGGTATGCTTGTAGGAGGTGATGTCAAGTCACACGCAGTGGTAGTTGTAGCAGTTATAGCAGAAACAGGTGCTGTGCCAGCTGATTCAGATGGTGGTGGAGTACAGGCAGCTGAAATGGAAAAACTGGAAGTGACACCTGATATGGTGGCTGTAGAAGATTTTGGATTGACAGCTGTGATGACATTTGTGGAAGGAAGTGGCCTGATAGTCTTACCAGGTTTGAAGTTACTAACCTGATGGGTAGTTAATGTGGAAGCAGATGTGATCCTGGAAGTTGTCATGGGTTGGGAGGTGATGGTGGGAAATGAATTGATGTTTGTGGCATCTGATGATAAGTGGGCAGCAGATGCAGCCTTAGGGACAATTGATGAGGTAGTATGAATAGAGGATGTTGCAGTGTTGATGGAGGATATCCTGATAGATAAAGTACCCTTTGTATTGGTGGCCAGAGTTCTAGTAGTGGTGACATATTTTATGGTTGTAGTGAGGTTTGTGGATAAAATGACAGACTTGGTAGTATTAGCCATTGTTTTGAAGATGGTAGTGAAGTTGGTGGCGGCACTCATATTCTTGTTAGAGGGAGTTGGTAGGAGTGTAGTGGCTGTCATGTCAGTGGTGATGGCCTCAGGTATTGCAGAAGTGGATGACTTCATAGTAAGTACCACAGTCTTGATCATAATAGAGGATTTGCTGCTGGCAGCCACTGATTTGGCAGTGGTGAAGAATATAGGTTTACAGGTTGTTGAACTGGGTGGTAACTTTCTACCAGGTTGAAGCACTTAGGATACCATTGGAAGATGATGATGTGAGCATGGTTTAGGTTTAACTGATGGCCTTAGGGGATATTTGTTTAGGTAAGGTTTGGGTATTTTACTGCACCAACTTTGATGATATTTTTGGGTGCCAGTTACTTGAATAGGTTTATATGGGTGGATATACAGTGGGACAGAAAGTTTCTGCCCAACAGAATGCCAAAATAAAGGCACCTTTGGTTGAGGTTTTGGTTGCCCTGAAAAGGGATGCTGAGGGCAAGTTGGAGAGGTCTCTGATGATGTTTTGCTGGTTTGCTTTTCTGTTGAGCAGATGCTTTTGTCTTAAGCTTTGAGCATCTTGGTTGTTTGTATTTAGTCAAATTGACCTGATAGTTTCTTTTACTAGTTTGCTTTTGACAATTTTTTCTTGACTATATTTTGCTTTGTGATATTTTCTCCATGAAGTTTTATTTGGCCAGATGTTTTCCGTGGTCTGAATGCTGGTGGCTTGATGTGGGTTTGTCCATTTCTTCTACCAGGTGAAGTTGAGTGTGGTTGGGGTCATTGCTATTTGTTGGAAAATGGTTCTAGAAGTTGTTTTAGATTTCCACAGTAACTTTTTATCAGTTTTAATTGAATGAGATTTGTTAGCTGTAGATTTCTCATGCATTACTGATTTCTTAGGATTTGGAGTTTGCTGATGCATTGGACCTACTGGAGATTTTTTTTTTTAACCAAGAATTGTTTGGGCACACTGATAATGCTCTACCCCATTTATATCAGTTCTCTGTTCACCCAGTGGCTGTTTGGGTTCTTTAGGTCTTTTCTGTATATTTGTCATTATCTTTGTACATGAGAATCTTGCTTGTTTTGACCAAGTTGTATTAAAGTAGTATTATGCACATTTGGACATCAATGTGCAGGGCCAAAGGTCATATCAGAGCAAGAACTTACCTTAAGGGATATAGCACCAAAATAAATGTGGATAGAGGAAGAGAAATACAGTTTGAAAGGTACAGAGCCAGAAGTGAGTCCATGCAAAATTCTTCACTCATCAAATATATAAATTTGTAAACAGATTTAATTTTTATGGATGTCTAGTCAAAATTGATTAATAATATATAAAGAGGGCATTTCATACTTTTAATATCTATAGGTTCATGGCCTACCAACTATTTAGATAAAACGTGTGATGCTCTTGGTCTAAATGTTGGCTCTGACACTTTCAGGCTGTATAATGGGGGATAATAATAGTTTTGTGGATTAAATGAGTTAATATCTGTAAAGCTGTTAGTGACTGGCAGTTCCATATGAGTGTTAAATTAAAAAATTGTGCCATTGATGGCTCATGTAGATATTCTCTGTCCTTTCTGTCAACATCCCAGTTCAGTGGCACCAAGTTGTCCCTGTTAGGTGAGGCTCTCAGGTTTCTGAGGCTAAATGCAGACAGAGCATTTTTCCTTCCATTTTGTCACTTTTTAATTATTAATTTTTATCAAGGTAATATATTTTATAGAACAAATGCTACCCCTTCACATCTTAATCTGTTTTCCAGAGGAAACTGTTTTTAACTCTTTTAGGTGTTTCTTCTATTTGCCTACATATTTTAAAACCATAAGCTTAACATATATTAAAGGTGGTGGTCTTTTTAAGGGGACAAACATACTTCCAGTAAAGTATGCTCATCTTAATCTTCACATGTCACATCTTTTTTTAAAAATTTTTAATTTTTATTCAGTTACAATTGTCTGCATTTTCTCCCACCTCAGCCAGTTCCACCTCCCTCCCCCACCCCCACCCTCCCCCTCAATTTCGTCCCTGTGTCCTCCATAGTAGTTTTTGTAGACCCCTCCCCCCACTATCCCCTCCCCACTCCCCTCCGGCCATTGCTACATTGTTCTTAATTTCAATGTCTCTGGTTATATTCTGTTTGCTTTCTTCTTTTGTTGATTATTCACATGTCACATCTTGAATGTTTACAGATGTTATGTATGTTTATACCTGTGTGCCCAGAGCCCAGATCAAGACAGGAAAAATCTCTGGCTCCCCAGGGACCCCTTTTGGCTCAGTTAGAAAACCCTTACAGCAAAACCCATCCACCACCTTAGATCAGGCTTCCTCAGCCACGTGCTACTGACACTTGAAGAGCCTGTTTGGACTCTGTAGGATGTGTAGCAGCCTCTCTGCCCTTTACCCAGTTGTGTAGGCAGAATAATACTTCCTTCCCACCCCACAACATGCCCATGCCCTAATCCCTGAAACATATGAATATTTGTTACATGGTCAGCACGAAGTAAGATGGCAGATGAAATAAAGGTTGCTATCAGCTGACCTTAATATAAACAGATTATCCTGAATTATCCAGGGCCCAATGTAATCACAAGAGTTCTTAACTGTGGGAGAGGGAGGCAGAGTCAGATAAGGAGACGTGATAATGGAAGGACAGGTTGGAGTGATGCACTTGAAGGTGGAGGAAGAGATCACAAGCTACAGAATTCAGGCAACCTCTAGAAGCTTGAAAAGACAAAAAAACTAAGGCTCCTCTCAAGCCTCCAGGAAGAACACAGCCCTCTGGACACCTTGGTTTTAGCCCAGTGAGATGCATTTTGGATCTTCGAACAGAATTTTCTGGGTGACATATCATGTTTTATTGTTTGGAACTTGATATTAAAAATTATTTAAGTAAATTATTCCATATTCTGGGCCAACAGCAGCTTAGGGAATTTCACCTAGAATAGACTGTTTCCTTCCTATTTGAGCACACAGATCCCTGTAGTTCCTCTGTATAAAACACTTGCAATAATTTGTTGAATGTGTTCCCCAGCCAGATGTCAACCCTATGTACAGTGCTGAAACTCAAGCACCATGCACAGCGTCTGGCACTTGGTAGACATTTGCTGAAGTGAATCACAGTGAATTCCATGAAACATCTTAGATGAAGAATTTTTCACTCACAACCCTGTGACTGCTGAGTTGTGTATAGTAAGCCCAGCGCTTCTGGTCAGTGCAGAACACAATGCAGCCATGGCTATTTCATTTGACAGAGTTTCTAGAATAACATGCACAATATAAGCTCAGGAAGCATAAGTGAGGGGAAATAGGCTGTGGGGAGGGCTCTGAGTCTCTGGTGAAAGCTGTTCCTATCAGGAATGAGGGAAACAGACAATTGGCGAAAAGTTAACATTAGGGAAAGGGTGTGCTGAATGGAAATGAAGTTGATGGCTGTCTTGCAAAACTGATGAGCCCATGTTCCATTGCAGTGTCAGTGTGGTGTGACTCAGCTAATTCTCTTTACAAAGGCTCATGGGAGAATGGAGAGGAATGAAGAGGAATCTTTCCTTATCAAAATGGTCCCTCCAGGTGGCCAACCTACCCTGGCAACTGAAATAGGGTCTATGCCAGAAATGGCAAGAATTGCCTGCATTAAAATCTCTGGGGTGATAAGACAATGGGTACCAAAAGTCAAAGGGATAAAGAGCTCTTGATGACAGGAGACATGCTTTTGACTTCATGTACACATGGGCCATAGAAAAGTGCCTAATGGAGGTCATATTAAGAATTAAACTGGAGTTGGCATGAATCTGTCCAGTTGCTAGCAGAAGCAGCAGGGGCAGAGAGAGCTGACAGTGCTGAAATTCTGATGGCCCCATGCTGGAAGATTAGTGGGATGTGGACTTCTCTGAGATACTTAAGCAGCACTTAGGTTTAGAAACCAGGTAATGTTAGTGATACTTCACAAGGAGGTTGGTTAAATTTGGCGTGTAGTGCTCAGGAATAGGAGTTAAAAGCTGTTCTAACAGGCCAAATACATATTGATGCAAATGCATTCAGTAACTCTGACTTTTCATACTTTCCACAAAGGGTTAATGTGATCTTTTTGTGTGAAAGAATCAAAGAACAAGAGTCAGAGACAAATACAATTTGGAAGTGACAGCAACATACCTGACTGATATTATTAGGTTGATTGAGAGCAAGTAAGTCTGTAACCATATTTACTGGTTGCATTCTGAGAAGCAATTTTTTTGCTATAACCAAAATTCATTTTTTTCTACTTTTATTAAAATACTGCCTCATATCTCATTTAGACATTTAAGTTTGCTAGAATAGATAGAATAGACTTTTAACTTCACAAATGAATCAATGGTGCTGTCATTATAAAAAGTGATTGTATAATTTGAGAGCTATCTTCATGGGTCATAAAATGGTCCATTCATTAAGATATTATCTTATGTTTTATATTTGTATGTTGTCCTGCTATGTTTAAGAAACCACCTTTAAAGTTGTATTAATTACATTTATTTTATTTTGTTGTTGTTTAGTTACAGTTGTTCTGTCTTTTCCCCCATTGCTCTGCCCTGCCCCTTCCCCCTCACTCCCACAGTCAGTTCCCTGCCCCCATTGTTCATACCTATGGGTCCTCTATTCACGTTCCGTGGCTTGCCTTTCTCCTGCTTTCCCCCCTTATTTTCCTCCCCTGCCTTTTCTGGTCACTGTCAGTTTGTTCTTTATTTCCAAGTCTCTGGTTCTATTTTGCTCATTTGTTTGTTCTGTTGATTAGGTTCCACTTATAGGTGAGATCATATGGTGTTTGACTTTTACCTCCTGGCTTATTTCACTTTAATATATATTTATTGAGTTTTATATTGATATATTTATATATAATTTTTATTTCAATTTTGTATTTCTTTTCTTAGAAATTATATTATTTAGTTATATTTTTATTACCTAGAATCCCCAGAGATATGTGCATTTCCAGGAAAAGGCAGTAAAAATTGATCTAATTTTATAATTTACCTTGCTGCCATCCCTTCCCTTTCTCTGCAGGAAGCCAAGAGCTCTCACGTGTTTTGTTGCCTACTCATTTGTCTTTAAGATGCTGAGCCATGCCCCTATGTGCCGTTAGTTTCTCACTAGCAATTCAGCCTTCTCCACTAAGCTGTTTACCTGGGGAGGATGACTATACAAACTTTATTACGTGGGTTTCCTTGCCTGTTAGATTTTGGATGGAGCCCAGTGATGAAAGCAATAGGAGAGAGGTAGGGGTACTGTCCTGCACTCTCCATACTGTTATGCATTATCTTGAAGTAGTTACATCCCTTGACAGCAACAGATCCCACTGGGTGGCCTTTTGTCCATTGTCCCAACTCTCATTGAGGGTCTGGTATTGGTATTTGATCCTTTTGCACCATCAAGCCTAGGCACACTACAAGCTCCACTGTGGCTAGACCCTAAATGCCTTAATATCCCTTTTTCATTCACTTAATCCTGCCCTCTCTCTTTAAGTAGATCCTTTATTAAATGCCTTTGTTAAAAATAAAGGTTCTCTGCTTTCTTCTGGGAAACTGACCGATCAGTTGGTGGCAGGTATTAAAATATAGATAGAGTGGTAGTCATCAGGACAGCAATTGTTGCTCAAATAGTACTTTATTTTATTTCATTGGTGTGCTAGTTAGAGCAGGGTTGATTCCAATGAAATAATTGGAGTTCATTTTTTCTATGAGCTCAGAGATTTGGGAAATATTATTTCTCATTTGTGTCGATGGAAAGATGAAAGGAGTTTTCCCCAAAGACGCTGGAAAATATTCTTTTTTGATGTAATTTGTCTGGGAGTTGTCACCTGGATAGTGGTAGCCAGTACAGTAGAGGGAGGGGTTGTGTTAATTTGACTAGTAGCTGTGGTGGTTGCTGCTGGTGTTGTGGCAGTGAGGTCTGTTGTCAAAATGGTAGGTTCTGTTGAGGAGGTGGTGGCTTCTGTTGTGGTGATGATTGGTTCCGTGGAAATTTTCATGGTGGTGGTTGCTGTAGTTGGTTCTGTAGAAGTGATAGTGGTTGTTGTGGAGGTGGCTTCTGCGAGAATGATGTCGATTGCAGGTGTAGTCTCTTCTGTGGAAGTGGTGGTGGTTGCTGCTGTTGTAGGAGGTTCTATCGATGTGGTTGTTGGTGTTATGGTGGATTCTGTAAGAGTGGTGGTGGTTTCTGTTGTAGGGGGTTCTATCGATGTGGTTGTTGGTGTTATGGTGGATTCTGTAAGAGTGGTGGTGGTTTCTGTTGTAGGGGGTTCTGTCATTGTGGTTGTTGGTGTTATGGTGGATTCTGTAAGAGTGGTGGTGGTTTCTGTTGTAGGGGGTTCTGTCATTGTGGTTGTTGGTGTTATGGTGGATTCTGTAAGAGTGGTGGTGGTTTCTGTTGTAGGGGGTTCTGTCGATGTGGTTGTTGGTGTTATGGGGGATTCTGTAAGAGTGGTGGTGGTTTCTGTTGTAGGGGGTTCTGTCGATGTGGTTGTTGGTGTTATGGGGGATTCTGTAAGAGTGGTGGTGGTTTCTGTTGTAGGGGGTTCTGTCGATGTGGTTGTTGGTGTTATGGGGGATTCTGTAAGAGTGGTGGTGGTTATTGTGGTGGTTGGTTTTCCTGAATTGGTAGTGGTTGCTGTTTTGGTGGTGGGTTCTGTGGAAGTGGTGACAGTTGTTGGAGTGGTGCTGGGTTCTCTAGGGATAGGGGTTGTGGTTGTAGCTACAGGGATTGTTTTAATTATGGGTACAGGTATACATTTGGAATGATCTGTAGGAATAATGGGAGGGGAGGGTCTTTTTTGGAATGGTGAATTTGGAGAGACTGGAAGGTGTTGATGCTGTCTGATAGGGATCAATGGACGGGGTAGAGGTGGAATGGGCCGTGGTCGAAAGGGAGGAGGGGGAGGAAAAGGAACATTCAATAGTGGGCGAAAAAGAGAATGAGGGAACGGTGAAATAAATCCTGGACGATAGTGAACAATGACGCTTGGTATAACCCTTCCTGGCTGTTGGGGTAGACGGAATGGTGACAGCTGGAAAGGTCTATGGTATCCCCTGTGAACTCCGTAGCCATCACTGGACTGTGGTGATAAAAATTGAACAGAAACAAAAAATAGTTTTAAATTTGATCACTTAAAAGTTGAAACATTAGTATATGTACTTTAAAAAGTCATAGTCATATATTCCACTGAAAAAATAAATTCGAAGAAAAAATAGAATATTTCTCTTCCTTCTGGAACTCTAGCAGTCACTAAAGAGTAGAATAATATTAAATGCAACAAAACAAAACAAAAGAACAAAACAGAACACAATACAACTTTACTCTCTGACCGAAAGATTTTGAAGAGGGCCAAATTACCTACACTGCTTAATGAAAAAAGCGGCCTTGGGAAGTTGGTTCAGATGGAAGTAAATGCTCCATGGGAATGACTAGCATACATTTGGTCCTGTCCAAAGTGCCCACAGAGACATTTCATCCACACTAACCCAATCTACCACACCCCGTGTACCATGACCAGCAAGGCCCCTGAGGTGAGAAGGGTTGTGATTGGCAGCCACAACACAATTATTGAACCAATAAAACATAATAGTCTTTTTGAAAAATCTACTCCTATAAAATCTAATCCTGTAAACCAGAAGTGTAAATAAACATTATGGTATGTTTGGACCCAGGGCATTTCCTAATCTTGGCTGATTTGGACAGGACTAAATTTTAAAAATCTTTTGGTGTGGACCAAATGGCCTCATGGATGTTTTGTATGGGACCAAATGTCCTGCAAGGTGGTGGAATTACCCGAGAACACCTTTCTCACTCCCCATTCCAAGAAATTAGTGAGATCCCAGGCTCTGAACCATTAATTAATTTTGTAACTGGGCACTGAGAAACTATTATATGCAACATATCTAAGGGAAACACATTGAAGATATGAACCTATCTTTACATAAGTCTGAAATCTAGTGGAAACCATAGCCTCCCCTCCCCCAAACTACAGTCCAAGGAAATACAACAAAAAGTCTATGGGGAGCAGTATAGTGTGTTAAGATAAAGACACTGGAGTCTGATTGTAAGAGCCAGTTCCTCCACTGTAGCAAGCTAGCTGAGGTGCTTACACTTTCTAAGCCTATGTCTCCTCATTTCTAAAATAGCTCTAGAAGTAGTTTTTATCTTATATAGTGGCTGATAAGATTACATATATACTATGTAAAGTGCTTAGACATAGTAAATAAGGTAAAAACTCTATAAATTTGAGCTATTTCATACTCTATGATGGCCTGGGTGGTGATTGCCAGCTTTGTATATCTGACAGAAGTTCAAATAATAATTGATAAAAGTGCAAAAATGTTCTAGATGCAATGGCAGTTTGGAGGGAAAGTTTATTTTTGGCAAAAGGAAGAGCATTCAGGATCGCCTAGTAGGAAAGATAGCATTTGAAATGAGGCTTACATAATATAGACTAGAAATGGGGAAGGGGAAATCAAGTTAAATGAAGGTAAGCCCTGAATAGTGTCAGAAAAATACTAATCCTTTTTTAGAAACAGAACACCAATTTATATTAACAGAAGTTTCAGGAAGGTACGAGACTCTAGTCTCTCTCTTGTAACCTTTGACTTCTTCCCTGTGTGTCTTTTTTACCCTATCGACTTCGAAAACATCAAACTTTTAGATCAACCCTATACAAATTACCTTCTCTGTTTCTACTTCCAGGTTGGTGAACATTGCTGGAGAATGACACAAATCCCCAAATATCAGAAACACTAGAGACATACATTGTCTACCCTCATCTGGAACCTCAGCAATGCTAATTCATTCTTCCCTGTTTTCCACAAAAGACTGTCTTCTCAGCATCCATGCTCCTCTTCCTCTTCTTCCCCTAGAGAGATGATTTTGCCTTCTATTTTACAAAATTGAGGCTATCACATGAAGGACTTTGCATTTTTGCCCAGACACCTGTAAAGCTCACCTATATCCAGTCATTCCTTCTTCCTGTTTACAACTAACATCTTCACCTGTGTTCTGTATGGATCTCTTCCTCCTCCCCAGGGCTGTTCCTCTCTCATTTATTATATTTCCCTTCAACATTTTTTAAAAATCCCTGGCTCTATGATCTCAGGCTATATAGTAGCAACTTACATCTCATCTACTAAAGAAGCCCGTTGACCACCTAATGTACTCCTGCGCTATCATCACTAGGTTACCACTCTCCATTCCTAGCCAGGTATTGGGGAGGGCTAGAATAGATTTTCTGTTTCTACTTCCTAATCACCTGTTCACTTTTTATCCTGCATTCTATCCCTGACACACAACCTACTATCTTTTACAAAGGTCAGCCATGACTCAAAAATGGCATAAAGAATTTGGCCTATTTCGATTGTCAATGAAATTAAATGTTACTTTTTATAAACTTCTTAATAATGTTGAGTTAATCTTATGATTATTTTATAAAAGCTATATTAGGCCTTTCCAATGCAGCTCAGGAGTTGACAAAACAAAGCCCTGGACCAAATGAAGCTTGCCTGATTTGGTAAATAAAATTTTATTGGAACATAGTCATACTCCTTTGTTTATTGGGGCTGCTTTTATTCTCCATTGGCTGAGTTGATCAGTTGATGAAGAGACCATATGGCCCACAAAGTCTAAAATATTTATTACCTGGCACTATTTGGAAAAAGTTTGTTAATCCTTGGTTATTATTATAAATCCATGCTATATTCCCAGACAGATTTAAGCCCCCTGGAGTCAGAAATCAGTTTTTTATACCATTATTATACCACTATCAATGGACAATATTAAGTATATATTTATGGATGCTGTTTGGATGTTGTAGAAATTTCATTTTTTGACAAACATCACTGACTATGGGAGGTGAGGGTGTGTGAGAAGGGGATATTTATGGATGCTGTTTGGATGTTGTAGAAATTTCATTTTTTGACAAACATCACTGACTATGGGAGGTGGGGGTGTGTGAGAAGGGGCTATATATTTCCAAGACTGTGCACTGACTTCATGCACTGTTTTTGCATACCACTCAGAGTGAAAACCTGAGCTAGTCAAAGGCTCATGAGACTTCATGCCATCTAACCCTCTTCTAGTCTTCTGGTCTCCCTCCTGACCTGCCTTCCCTCTCACTCTGCACCAGGCCTACTAACCTTGTTCCTCACACCAAGCAGGCAGGCCTCTCCTTCAGATGTGGATATTTCCCATTTTCTCTGCTTGCATGATTTGCTTTTTCACCTCCTTTAGGTCTTTAATCAAATGTCATTTTCCGTCTGGCTATCCTACATAATATCCTATTCAAAAATGTAAACTTGTTCTATTCTCCCCTCATCCCTTCTAAAATTCAACATTGCCTCTTGTTTTTACTGTGTTACATATAAGCTCCATGATGTTAGTAAGGTTTTGTGTTTTTCTTACTGCATTTACCCAACATGTACAATAATTCCTGGTGGACAGCAGGTGCTCAATAAATATTTTGAGGTGAATGAATTGCCTGAGCTAGTGATAAGCAGAAATAACCCTAACTGGAATTGTTGGCTAATTTCTTCCTTGCACAAGGCAAGGAGCATTAGTCTCTTTCCTTGAAGACATTTGAGGGGAACAGATACTTAGAAGTCCTCATTTTTTCTCATTTTGTTTTTATGACTTTTGCTGGCTATGTCATTGCTATTCAAAATGTTAGTCGCTGACCAAGAGCATCAACATCCAACATCACCTGAGAGGTTGTAAAAAATGTAGACTCCTGGACCCCATACCAGCCTACTGGGTCAGAATCTACATTTCTACACAACCCTCCAGTGATTTGTGTGCCTTTATAGTGTGTAGAATTTTAGAAATACAAGCTGGCCTATGTTATTCAATAACTGCTTTTAGATTGTTCTATTCTGACTTAAGGGTGTGATTCATTTATGCTTGTGTCTTTATCACTTTTTTTTCTTATACTCTCTTACATTTTTCATTCTTAAAGATTAGAAATTGCCAGACCAACTGCTCTGTTTCAAGCAGCTTTGTGGACAGAATGTGCTGCCCTTAGTTTTCTTGTGCTCCTCGCAAATATCTCTTGTCAAATATGGACCCGTTGGCCCTCGCTGGGTGGTTCAGTTGGTTTGGTCCATCTTCCCATGCACCAAAAAGTTGTGGGTTCAATCCCCAGTTGGGGTGCATATGGAGGGCAACCAATCATTTTTTCTCTCTCACATCAAAGTTCCTCTCTCTCTCTCCTCCTTCCTCTCTCTCTAAAATCAATAAATATATCATTGGGTGAGGATTAAAAAAAAAGATGGACCCTTTGTCTTAGAGCTTAGAATTAGCGGATTGTCCATACCCACACCATACTTCAGATATTCTGTGAAATGCCTGAGTTAGTAATAAGTGTAAGAAACCTATTTTTTAGTCATGCAGTCAAACACACAGAAGCTAAATTACTCATTCATTTCACTATTGAGGCTTATGTCCTTTGCTGCTCTGTGTATGTGTTGGTGCATCCCAAGTACCTATCTGGTTTTCCAGGATTTTTGCAAAGTTTAATTCTAATGTGAGAAAATCCATGTGCTAAATTTATGTTTTTCAGGACATAGAAGCCTGTGCTTCATGTACAAGTGGGGTTCTATAATTTTATAAACTAGAAAATAATTTGTCATAAGTTGCATTAGTCTTGTATTTCAGGCTTCTGGAATAGAAATGTGCTATTAATTTGTAAGAATCTTCAGGATGGATGCCTTGTACGTGGCTCCTGGGAAGTTGCCTACTGTTGGTATGAAATAGAGGGTTGTAGGAAAGGAAACCAAGACACCATTTTTCTCTCTACTGTCTCTGAAAATTGCTCTCGTCCACAAAGTTAGATACAATTTTATCTACCTTTCCTAAGTTGGCTTGTCCACAGAACTTTATTTGTCTTCTAATCCATTAACATTTTTGGAAAGTCTGAAGCAGAGTTTATTAATGTGGCCAGTGAAGTCATATTTGTCACAATGTGTTGGGGAATGCTTCCAAAACAGTGGTTTACTGTAGCATGCTAAATTTGATAATTAATTATAATCATTGACCTGAGGCTTTTCATTTGGTGTATTGATTTCAGTGGAATTGACCTTAAAATCTTTTTTATATAACTCATGTAATTATAAGGTAATAGTGTAAGAAGTTAATCTCAAAAAATGTATTTGCATAATCTCAAATTTCAGCATAGAAAAGAATCTTGTAGAATGCCGATTCCCAGGCCCCACAGCCAGATTTTTTTGTTTTTTTAATTTTTGGGATAGGGATTTTTAGAAGTTCTGAGATAATTAGATCACAAGTTTCTGATACAGATATCCCATGGAATGAAATATTTTTCTATTTTGACATTGTATTATAGATGAGAAATGAGCTCAGTGAAAATGAACCACTTGTCCAAAAATATTTATACAGATGTCATTAAATGTACCAGAATAATAATTCTACTTTATCTGCTTATGTTATTACATGTGCCTGATGGCAAATGTTGATATCTGTTCGTTGTGTAACGTAGATGGATTTCTAAATACTTTCTCTCAGGAAAGCACTATAAAATGAAGACCTAATCTGCGAGCTCCCAGTTTTGAATTCAGCCTTGGTACTTTTTGTGTTACCCAGCACTAGGCTCAGTCCACAGCAGATTGTTAGTCATCATTAAAAGTGAAACATATTCTGAGCACTCTCAGTCCTTACTCTCACCCTAATACCAACATAGTTTATGGTCATTGTTCTTTCTCTGAGGTTCTCATTATTCCATTGATGTTTTTGGCTATGGGAGTTACACTTCCTTTTTTGCATTGTATGTTTTGGAGCCTACCAAGTGCTTATTTTTAAAAGTCTGAATGAAAGTGTTTCTAGAGTGAATGACCTTTTCCTCCCTCTGTTTTTATTTTTCCTTAAGTAAAAAAAAGAGTAAACAGTAAAGAAGAACTTTACTCCTCAATTAACAGAAACATGTTAATTGTAACCAATGTGTCTGTATAGATCATAAATGCTTTCTAATTTTTGTCTTTACAAATATTTTTATTAAAATGATTATACAGTCAGTGATATGTCCACTGATGCAGCATGTCTTTCTAGAATATTTATCTTCAACTTTCTATTTTGTAACCTTAAAACATTAAATAAGCTTCAGTAATATTTTTCTGATGGTTTGATTGTCATGCTTTTGAAAAAGAGAAAAAAAAGAAAGAGCTGTCCCTGGAAAAGGAGATAGCTTTCCCAGATTCTACCTAGCTGCAATCCCTTCATGCCCAAAACTACTAGATAGAGAATTATATGTAAAAGAGACAGGAAAAGGAAAATAGGAACAAGTCTATAATAATAGACATCTTGACATTACGTTGTTATATAAAGGAGACATAATTAGTGTCAAGACTTTGTATGAAGTTATAATTAATACAAAGTATATTAAGAATTTCTAGGATTTGGGGGAACTTACCAAGAAACATGCAATAAGAGCCAATAGGCTGAAGTTGAAAGTTAATTTTTTCATTTTTTGATATTGTCTCTGAAAGCAGAAAAAGATTACCAGTGGTTAGTCAAACTGATAACATTATGTTTCTTAATTTAAAATAAAAATTTAAAAACAATCCTAGTACATGCTATGTAATGTGACAAAAAAAAAGCACAACAGGATTTTATAGATACGCTTGAAACTTAGAAGAAAGGAAGAGTATACCCTGTATAGTAATATTGCTATGTTTCTGATATTTTATAACAAAATCATGGGACTTGTATTTTATGAAAAGCAATTCCAGATAGTTTTTAAATGCTTTTTTGAAAGTCAAAGCTTTTTTGAAAAATTCTTGTGGCCTCCAGTGGTGGCTAGATTGGAGAGATATAACTTATTTGGTTGTACTTTTGATAATATTTGCTAAAATTAGTCAAAACTTACAGATTTCTGTAGATTCATGATCTATATAGTGTCGATGTGACTGGATTATTGTAAAACTCAATATCTTAATGTAATTTTTTTTTAAAAAACAAAAAATGTAATTCCTGTGTTACATATACCTGAAGGGAAAATAATTGTGCAATGTCCATCTTTTCTTTAACATCAATCTACTGAGTTTTTTTTTGCAAGTGATTCCCAAAAGCAAATTATTGTCCATCAGTGACCCAATGAGGAAGAAGGTTTTGTCCTTAATTTGATTATAGTTTTCAGCACTACTTCACAAGTATATGGCAACCTGTGCTCTGGGAAGGCAAAGTTCAAGAACCCTCATGCTGACAGATTGCTTGGGGCCAGTGTTGGTGTCTATCATCCTTGCCATCTTTAAAAATGACACAGGAGGAGAGGTCCACAGATTCCATAGTGCTGTGCTCTTGTGGCCACCTACTTAAAAGTGCTATCTCTACTATGCTCTCTTTGTAGGCAGTTTAAAATGCATAAAATACCCAACTCAAACAAAACAACAGAAATGCAGATCTATTTTTAATGTGTCTTTAAAACTCTTCCACTCATGATTGACTTCAGAGACCATTAAAATACATCAGCAGAAAAGAATCAGTAGATTGTTAGGTTGGATGTAAATTGCACAGCCATTCAACACCATTGTCCTTCCTGACACACTCCTTCAGAAATGTTAAAGATTTGGTGAGCTTTACCACTGAGAATGTATTTTCTTAAAATACACCTAAGGTTTTTAGGTAGTATGACTATTTCCATTTTTTCTTCAGCTTTATTCAGTTATGATTGACAAATAAAACTGAGATTATTTAACGGGTCCAATGTGATGAGTTGATATATGTATACAGTTTGAAAAGACTCCCCTCACTGAGTTAATTAACACATACATCACCTCGCGTATTTACCACTTTTTCTTTATCTTTAGGTGAGAATGTTTAAGTTCTACTTTCTTAGCAAATTTCAGTTATACAATACAGTGTTGTCAACGACAGTCACTGCATTATACTTTAAATGTCAGACTTTATTCATATTGTAACAGGGGAAGTTTGGACCCTTTTACCAACCTCTCCCTATGTCACTAACCACAGCCCCTGGCAACCACTTTTCTACCTTCTGTTTCTGTGAGTTTGACTTTTATTTTTTAGATTCTACATATAAGTAATATCATGCAGTATTTTCCTTTTTCTGTCTGGCTGAGCAAAATTCCCTTCAGATTCACCCATGTGGCTGCAAATGAACTAGTTTTTCCTTTTTAAAGGATGAATAATATTCCATTATATTTTATCACATGTGAGCATAATAAACTTAAGAATATGAGCAAAAGTCAAAACCCCTACATCTATATTTCTAATACATACCTTGGTTGGAGATTCTTCTTTGAAACAACCAAACTGTTTAATTTTACTTTTGCCAGATAGTCAGTTTATACAGCCACTAGTTGAAAATTCAAGATGAGAGAGAGCTTGAAATTCAAGAAGAATAAGAACTTCCACAGGAAAGTCTTCCTTTATAAGTACCTTCATCTGGATTTTTATTGGAGTTAAGAAGAGGGTTGAGTGAAGGTGATCTCTGGGTTGATTTTCTTTACCTAAACAAAGAAATGACAGTTGCATTTGCCAGTTTGGCAACTTCATTCATAGAGCTTTGATCCAATCACATAACAGGCTTTCAGAAAGCATGCAGAGTGGTCTGACAGTGGTTTTCAAACTTGACTGCACATTAAAATTACCTGGGCAGCTTTCACAATCTATGGGGCAGGGAGACAGGCAAAAGCATTTTTAAAACTGTCCTGTACTATTCACAAAATGAAACCATTATTTGAGAACCACTATTGCAAAACTGGGTGGATTCTGGAGTTTTCCCTTGTCTAGGCATATGAATCGCAACTGATGTACACTGTAAGAATTAGCCTATTTGACAAGATGGATTTTGAAAAATGGGAAAAGGAGAAAGTTAAAATAAATGCGGTTGTCTCAGTTTTGGAAGAAAAAAGATCTCGGGGTAGAGGGGGAGAATTAGTAAACACAGTCTTTATAGTTTCTTAATCTTAATTTGATATTTCTTTTCTAGTTGTAATTTTATTTAAGATGGTTAAAGGTACTGTAGACAGGCTTTTAAGCTACATAAAATATGAAATATGCCTAATAAATTTGCTTGTAGCTAACGAATAGCTGGGTATTTAAAGGGTAAGAAAATACTTCAAGATATAGTAAGTTCTGTAAGTATGTTATTTCCATGACCTGAATAATGTGAATGGATACAATAGACACTAGCTTAGCAAAGATGGTAGGCACGGAAAATTTCATAACCTATTTTTAATTTATGGCAAGTGGGTATAGTGAATCAGATAATTTTATATTTAAAGTGAATCCAAGTATTGAGAGATTTAACCATATGTGATCAATGTATTCAGTTGAGAAAAATTATCCTATGCTAGAAAATGTTATACTTTCTTTTCTAATAGCTATAGTTCATTTAGTCCTTATCACGTCCTAGACTATGCAGACTCTGTGATAATCACTTCATGTGGATTAGATCATTTAATCCTCATAAAAACTCTTGCAATTTATGTTATTATTGCTAGATTACTGATTAAAAAAACAAATCATAGGAAAGTCAACTTGGTTAAGTTTGTCAAATATTTAAGATAGGGATGATCTTAAATATGACACATTTAAGAATTTGAATTTTTCCTCTGTGCTATTTTGTCCCTAAATCTGTTTTCCAATAGCTAAGTAGCATACTTTTTTTTTTTTTTTACTATGGCACAAATTGATGTGTGGATGCAACCCCTTAGCCATCTGTCCTATCAATCTAGAGGGTTGTAAACATTATTTAAAGAATGATTTGAGAGGAACCAAAAAGAAAATATCAGATTGTAACTATTTTTCAAGAAATATTTTATGGTTGTACATGTGGGTATGTATTGGGTTATGCAAGTTACATGTCTTTGACTTGCAGTCAGAAAAGTATGAAAGCCTTTTGTTATAGGGTAATTCAATGGTGTGTGTGGGATGAAGTCAAGTAGCCTGACTGGATTCCCAAATCCTTCTGTATTTAGCTATGTGTTGTATGGACAATTACTAATCACATGTGTGCCAATATATTCATCCAAAAATAGGATAATATTAATTCTATGTGATAGAATTGTTCTGAGAATTAAATGAAATTGAATATAGAAAATATGATCCTTGTGATTATTAAATGTTAGGCAAAATTTCAATAAGATTTTTTTCTTCTCTTAATTTTTAAAATATTCTGCTATGATAGTTTTATGGTAATTAAGATGTAATGTATGGAAGGAGATTTGACTTGGGGTGGTGAATACACCTACAATATACAGGTAATGTATTGTAGAATTGCCTACCTGAAACCTTCATACTTTTATTAACCAATGTCACCCTGATAACCTCAATAAAAATAAAAATAAAAGACAGACCAGTGACAAACCATTCAATTAAAAAAATAAAATTTAAAGATGATTTAAAAGCTTTTGGTGGTGATAGGGGAATTGAGTTGAAATTGGTCTTAAACTACCAAGTTTTCTTTGCCTTGTCATATCTTTGGCTCATGATTTCATGTATTTGACAGGTAAAAATCATACAGAAATTATTAATTTATTAACTTATTTATGAATTGGCCATAAATTCAGGTCCTCTGCCCACTGTTTAATTGGATTGTTTGAGTTTTTGGTGTTTGGTTGTCTGAGTCATTTATATTAGTTTATTATATTAATTTTGGATATTAGCCCTTTACATATATCCCCCAAACTTTGATATGTCATAACGTCTTTCTCATTTGTCTCTAGGTATCTTTGATTTCTTCTTTTATTTCTTCTGTGACCCAGTTGTTGTTTAGTAGCATGTTGTTCAATCTCCACATATTTGTGGTTTCTCCAGCTTCCTTTTGCCGCTGATTTTCAATTTAAAAGCATTGTGTTTGCAGGATATGCTTGGTATGATTTTAACCTTCCTAAATTTGATAAGGCTAGTGTTGTGTCTCATGTCTGTTACTTCAAGACCTGAATACAGAGCTAATCAGTATTCCATGTTGCCTGCCAAATCTAAATAACCTTCATAAATATAACTAACATTATATGTTAGTGTGTTGTAGAGATTAGTCAAGAGAATTTATAGTTGGGTCATTTTACTTCAAAGTGTAATATGAACATTTATTTACTGGTTGATACCAGACAAGCTATTTTAACTCATAATACCTCAATATCTTCATTGAACAAATGTGGATATTTATAATTTTTCTTGTCATGGAGTTTAGCTATTCCATCATTCATTCATTCATTCATTCAACATTTATTTAATGCCTACTGGGCGTCAGACATGGTGTTAGTTGTTAAAGTCCCAGAATGTTTAAATGGTTAGGGTTTTAAGAATATTTTAGGAGTCACAGGTGGTTTAGGAACAAAGAACGTACATTTTGAGAGTTGATTTTGAAAAAAATTCTGATGATATAATTAAGAGTAAAAAACTGTGTGACTGGTTTGCTTACCTTAGGTCCTAATCAGTTACTGAACAATCACATGTCCAAACAGGGAAGATAATTTTCCTATTTCTAAGCTAACATAAACAGCTCAATAAACCACTTTCTTCTCTGACATTAATTCAGGTTGTCAACAGTGGAGTATCTTTTCTTTCTTGCTTTGACGCCAACATATCTTTCAGCCAAATGTTTTAAATCCAGGAACAATCTGAACTGTAATGGATCATTGGCTCTGAAGGACTTAGGATGAACATTGGCAAAACTGAAAGGTAATTTCTAGTGACTTGTGACCAACAAAAGATCAGAGCAACATAAGCCAATGAAAGCATCTAAAGAACAATATAAATGAACAAACAAGTCAGAAACAGACTCATAGGTTGGGAGAACTGACTGATGGCTGCTGAAGAGGAATGAGGGTCAGGGGGCTAGCTGAAAAAGCAAAGGGATTAAGAAGCACAAACTGGCAGTTACAAAATAGTCACAAAAGATGGAAAGTACAGCATAGGGAATGTAGTCAATAATATCATAATAACTATGTATAGTGAGTGCCCAGTGGGTACTGGAAATATCAGGGGGAATACTTTGTAAAGTATATGATTATCTAACCACCATGCTGTATGCCTGAAACTAATATAAAATAATATTGAATGTAAACTGTAATTAAAATTTTTTTAATTAAAAAAAGAAAGAAACAGTCACTCCAGTTAATCTTTAATTAATTCACAGTGTTGAGAGATTCTGGTTGAATAGTTTCTAGAAAGGTACCTAACTGAGCTAATGTCTCTGGTCATAGGAAGTTCAAGATGACAGTAGGATGACATAATTTTTAGTGCATAGACTTATGTGACAGAAAATGTTTTTGTGACATGTTATTAGATTTAGCAAAATTAAACTCAGTCAGGCCACACCATATCTGCAGTTTGCTGCCATGTTGTGCAATAGTAATAGCTCTGATTTTGGACCAATGAAAAGCATATGAATGTGTTTCTTCCAGATTATGTAGTAGTAGATGTTTTGGCTTTGGGGATAATAATACTTTGAATATGTCTCATGATTTTGAATTTACAGATTGCTTTTGAAAATTTGTATGGAAAAATTTGTGGTGTGGGTTTAGTTAGCCATGCCTTTAGGGACAGAGAAACATATTCTGTGGGACTGAAGAAGTCTAGCACAAGGAAATGGGATTAATACTAGGCTTTTAGGCTGGAGAAGAACTATAGCTCTGATTTACGCAGCATGGATGTTGCAGGAGACCCAGACCTGGAAGTTCTGTAAACTGTGGAAGTCGGCTACAGATTTCCCCCAATTTCCAAGATGCTGAAGTTAAAAGAAAAAAATATAATGAGATATAAAGGATTCAAAATATCCATAAACCAAATCACAGTAATTGTTTAATATAATTACCTTTCCTTCATTTCAGTACCATGAGAAAAATTTTCATTTGTTTTCACGTAGAAAGAGTATTATTCTGTAGTAAACATGAAAGTGATCTTCACAGTATAACCTGAATGGCTCCAGCCTATGAGTGTAATTAAGTGTACAGTTACCTTTTAATCACAATTTTGTTAGCTATATAACTGCAATCATGTAACCAAAGAACTTCAGTTCCTCTTTTAAGATCTCTGTTGGGGAATTTCCCTGGCTTTATCTTATTATCCAAAATATATTTTCTTTGTTACAATTTTATTTTATTTTAAAAACATCTAGTTTTATACAAGTTCTCTCTGTAAACTAGGTTCAATACTTAAAAAAAATTAAATGTAAATGTAACATATTTTTAGTTGATAAATCATGTTACATTTATTTTTTCATTTAATATGCAAAATAACTCTAAGACATAGAAAGTAGCTTTCTAGTTTTTTAAATGAAAAAAAGCTGAGGGGTAGAGTTAGAGTTATGTTTATCACTTAAAAGCTAGTACAAATGCCATAAATAACTTTGTATTTTGGGAAAAAATGGTGTTATTCTCTGAAATGGAAATCAAAAGACCTCAGCTTCAGAATTGACCTTGCTATTTATGAATAGTATTGCCTTGGAGGAATATCATTAACCCCTCAGGGTTTTATTTTCTTCCTTTGTAAAATGGTAAAGTTAAGTTCAATAGCTCCCTTTGTCCCCAGTACAGGAAGATCTAGGCTTGGAGGGGCCTAAAGCTTATATAATTTTGAGAGCTGATGATAAGAAAAAATACAAAATTATAATTACCAACTACCTGCTGTGTGGTTGACAGCAGCCATAGAGAAGGGAAGAAAGAAGGAGGGACAAATGTGCCAGGCTTCACCGCAGTGGGAATCGTCTGTTGGAAGATCAGAGAGTAATGGTCTCGGTACTATTTGGCTTTCCTTCAGTAGCAACAACAATCTCAGTGACTAATAAAAGCAAACGTATTTTCTCTCATATCATGTCTTGGCAACCGAGGGCAGCCTGTTTCTGCAATTTTGTTGTGTGTGTTTAGAGGGCTGGATGCCCTGCAGCTCTATGGCAGTGAGTGGACATCTATAATCCTCTTTTTACGAGGGTGGAGGAAGTAAATGGTTGGGGACAGTAGTACCATCTACCACAATGGGAAGCAGCAGCCAAGGGGATGACAAGTCCATTTCTTTTATTCCTTGTAAAAGAGCAACCTTAGTGTTTGAAAGTCTAATTCCTTCTACTTTCTCTAGGATACAGTTTTATTAATTATCATCTATTCAAAACTAAACATTCAACTTCTTATTTTCAACTGTATGTAATTCCTAATTCATCTTTCTTGAAACTAAATAATGCTCAATTGCATTACCTTCTTAAACAGTGACCTGTCTCTTTATAGTCTGTTTAATAGAAAACTTTTTTTGCTATCTCACTTTCACCCCTTAACTTTTTTCATAAATTGGACAATTAATGAGTTTCTTATTCCCAAGCATTATGTCATCCAGGTGCTTCTTGTTCTTCCTTTCTTCTTTTTTCTTTTATGTGTTTAAAAATTCTTAAACTTTTTTCTCTTCTTGGATTTTTTGAATAGTTTCTGAATTCTCCAACGTAGGATTAACCCTTTTCTTTTTTAAAAAAAATATTTTATTTATTTATTTTTAGAGAGGGGGAAAGGGAGGGAAAAAGAAAGGAAGAGAAACATCAATATGTGGTTGCCTCTTGTGCGCCCTCTACTGGGAACCTGGCCCCACAAGCCAGGCGTGTGCCCTGATGCAGAATTCAACTCCCGGGTTGGAACCCTTTGGTTCCCAGGCAGGTGATCAATTCACTGAGCCACACCAGCCAGGTCAGGATTGCCCCTTTTCTATCTACTTTTCTGTCTTTTCTTTCTTCTGGTCTAAGAATGGGTTTCCCTCATGATTCTATCTTTCTCATTTCTTGTTCTGCTTTTCTACCTCCAGTCCTGCTCCAAACCCCCAGTTCTCCTCTTCCACTCCTCCTCTTTCTTCCTCTTCTCTCTTTACTAAACAACAATAAATATACAGAAGAACTTGTGTTTCTAGGGGAAATGTGCTCCAAACTGTATCTAATGGTAAAGACTATTTGAATTACATTAATGTGGAGTTTGTGCAGTCCTAGTTGAGCAAAACTTTTTGTTATATGAAAGTCCAGGATAAGCAGAACACAAAGCTGACTGGACCATCACAATTGATTCCTCATTTGTTTTCACCTTCTAGATGTCCTAGGCACTAGTGGTAGGAAAAGTTAATAGTATGGGCTACACCATCCAGGTTGAATACCTGCTCTTCATTGACCTACTATATGTCCTTGAGTCATTGATTAAATTCCATGTGCCTCAGTGTTCCTATCTGTAGAATGTCAATAATGATGGGAATTATCTTATAAGATAATGGTGAGTATTAAATAGTTATATGTGAAACTTGAGAACAGAGTTTGCCACATATAAGAAATTAAATGTTTTTATTATTTTCAAGGTATATTTTCTCTAATAATCTTCTGTAAAACCTTTATTAATTTTCTCTTTCTTCTCTTTCTGTAGAACTCTTAATCCTAGTCCTTGTTAATCTGTTTATAAATTCCCATGCTCATATCCATTTTTCTAGGTATGTCTGATATTCATGGACAACTTGTTTCATGGGATTAAGAGCAAATGGGAATTTTGGAAAGTATTGTAGTTTATCCATATTCATGTTCCCAGAATTTAAGTCCTGGTATGTTGTGTACCCTTAACATATGTTTGGAGGGTGTGAACATGATTGCTAATTGCTCTCTTACCTCCATATATTTGCTATGTTTTTATCCAGCAGGGGCCTTCTACCTTTTTCTGCCCATTGAAATCAGTCCTTTTGTTTTCATCTTCATGAAAGCATTTTTTTTTTCCGTCTCCTCAGTGAAAAATCATAGTATGTACTACGGATCATTTTTTACGGCCCTAATCTTAGTTATATGCCTTCTTATCTTTGATTCTTACTTCTTCAGGACCTGGTGTCTCATTAGCTAGTGAACTTACTTTCAACCCTTTTGTACCAAGATTTTGTGATTACATGTATCTTCTATAATAGTTTATCTATTCTAGTTTTCTATAAGTGTTTGCTTTCCCTAAAGAGGGATAAATGTCTCCCTCCCCTTTATGCTCATTATTGTTTATGCCTTGCATATGATACAGGGTGGGGAAAAAGTATATTTACAGTTGTTTATATGGAAAATAATATAATAATTAATAAGTAATAAGAGAATAAACCCTGTGTTTCACATACTCACAACTGTAAAACTACTTTTGTTCTACCGTATAAATAGTACGGGTTCTTTAGATAGTTATTTAGTTAATTTCCTTGTTTCTGTCTTTGCTACTTGAATCTTTGATGAGTAGCAATTGAGTTTTTTTTATATATTTGTATTATTCTGTTCCCTATTCTAGATCTAGGTCATTTTTTACTAAATCACTTGAATGGGTTAATTTATCAAGTATAAATTGATAAAAAATTTTTTGGATGATGTGATTCCTGAGATGGTACAAAGTTTCAGTTAAAAGATATCTGGAGAAAATACCTCTTTGATGAAGGAATAGTGATTATAATATTTGGGAAAATAGTATCAGTAGATCTGTAGAAATTTATTTTACTTATTTTTTACATTCTTTTTGAAACTATTCCTTCTAGTGTATGATCTCTTTGAAGATAGGATGTATTTGTATTTCTTTTTTGTGGCTTTTATCATGGTTGGAATTTTATGTACACATTTATATGAAGCCTGTCCGGAAAAAGTCCAGCCATTGCTAATAGAATGAGAATGGTTTGCATAACATTGATATAACCTGGCAGCCAAGGAGAGTGGACTGGAATGTGCATGTGTGAACAATGATAACTTCACTGTACTAGTCTGCAGGGGTAGTAGATGCTATTGAGTAAGCATGTGTACTGTATGGCCGTCACACTCAAAATGACTAAGTGTGTAGAGCAATGAATCTTCATCAAATTTTGTGTTATGCTTGAACACTCCTCTGAGGAAACTATGCTTGAACATTCCTCTGAGGAAATTCAGAAGGTCGCAGCTATGGGCAACTGGTGATTGGCAGCTTCATCACAGCAATGTGCCTGCTCATGCATCATGTCTCCTGTAGAATTTTTGGTGAAACATCAAATCACTCAGGTGACTCAGCCCCCCTATGGCCCAGACTTGGCACCCAGCGACTTCTCGCTTTTCCCAAAACTAAAATCACCTTTGAAAGGGAAGGAATTTCAGACTATCCATGAGATTCAGGAAAATACAATGGGGCAGCTGATGGCACTTGGGAGAACTGTGTCAGTAGGTTCCAAGGTGCCTTCTCTGAAGGGGACTGAGGTGTCATTTTCTTATGTACAATGTTTCTTGTATCTTGTGTCTTCTTCAATAAATGTTTCTACTTTTCCTCTTATATGGCTGGATACCTTCTGGACAGACCTCCTATGTATAGAATTACATTTTACATAAATTACTTAGATGTAATTTTTTGGTTATTACTAAATGCACTAGGGTTTCACAAAAAGTCATTTATAAATATTATAGTATTTTAACATGATGTCATATGGGGTGAATTCAAACAGTTACTTTTTGCCCTTGAACATTTACATTTTATTTTTCTGGACTAGTACTTTGTGTACTACAGAGTCATCTCAAAGAGTAGAGGTGCTAGCAATTCTGCTGTCACTTTACGGACTAGTAAAGAGACCAATACTCATGTGATCAAATGCATAAATCAAGTTATCTTTAGAAGTTTTCACAATATAGCAAAACTAAAGAAGAAGCAATAAGGGCCCACTTTGCTCACCATTTTTCTCTCTTTAGGAGTAGACTACATTATAATGTAACCAAGCACCAAGATTTATGTGTATGACTATTATTGTTGTTATGTTTACTAATAAACAAGATGTAAACAAATGTAAACTACAAAATAAGAAACCTCATAGAATGTTCTGAAGATTAAATTGATGTTGGACATACAAAAGTCTGACCCATGTGATTAGTGTTAAATTTCAATAGGCATTTCCTCTTTACATCATTCAATTTTTAAAAAATCCTGATTTGATGATTCTCCAATAATTGTGGTACAATGTGTATTTAAATTTGAAAGGGGATTTACAAGCATTTGGTGGCAATGGGGAAACTGGGTTGAAATTGAGCTTAAACTATCAAGTTTTCTTCGCTAATGATTTCATGTAGTTGACAACTGGAACCCATACACAGTTTATTACTTACTAATTATGTTGACATATTGTTACTATGCATGTGTAAGATCCAGTAAATCCTTTAAGTTAATGCTGAGTACTTCATGAATTGTTACCTTCTGTAGTCACATATTCACTTTCTGAAAAAAAAAATCTTTTCTTTCTCCTTGGCGCTGTAAATTATTTTCATACCAAGACACATTTTTAGCCAAGTGCTTTAAATACAAGGTGTGATTTCCAGTTGTTACGGAACATTGGCTAAAGGATCTAGGGCGAACACTGTCAAAACTGAAACAATCTCTGCATGGGTCATAGCCAATAAAGGATTAAAGAGTCCAAAACAGGCGGAAAGCACACTTCAGTTTTACTCAAGTGAAATTTTAATTAAAATCTGACCTTAAGAGATCTTGACTAAATACTTTTTAGAATAATATCTAAAATGGCAATTGTCTTTTTTGACAAGAAATTCAGGTTGCTTGTGGAGTCTCACTCTTGTTAGTGAATAAAGTCATTTAACAGAAAAAATTATTTTTTTTCAATTACAGTTTACACTCAATATTATTTTGTATTAGTTTTCTGTGTACAGCATAGTGGTTGGATAATCATATACTTTATAAAATGAGTTTGCTGATATTTCATGTACTTACCTGGCACCATACATAGTTACCACTATGCTATTGACTATATTCTCTATTCTGTACTTTACATCCCCATGACTATTTTGTGATTACCAATTTTTATTTCTTAATTCATTCACCTATTTCATCCAATTGCTCAACTCTTTTCTCCTCTGACAACCATCAGTCTGTTCTCTGTATCTATGAGTCTAATTTTAGAAAATGTTTTTTTCTGAAGAAATCTGTATCTAGTGGAATTAAAGTCAGTGATTTATCTTTTTTTGGGAGGGGATAATAATTATTAATTTTATTTGGTATGATAATGGCATGGTGGTTACATTTTTATTTTTTTAATGTATTTTATTGATTATGCTATTAGAGTTGTCCCATTTCCTCCCTTTCACTCCACTCCATCCTGCACACCCCATTCCCCCGCCCCCACTTTATTTCATGTCCATGGGTCATACATATGAGTTCTTTGGCTTCTACATTTCCTATACTATTCTTACCTCCCCTGTCTATTTTCTACCTACCATTTATGCTACTTATTCTCTGTACCTTCCCCCCCCTCTCCCCCTCTCACTCCCCTGTTGATAACTCTCCATGTGATCTCCATTTCTGTGGTTCTGTTTCTGTTCTAGTTGTTTGCTTAGTTTTCTTTTGTTTTTGTTTTAGGTGTGGTTGTTAATAACTGTGAGTTTGCTGTCATTTTTACTGTTCATATTTTTTTTTCTTCTTTTTCTTAGATAAATCCCTTTAACATTTCATATAATAAGGGCTTGGTGATAATGAACTCCTTTAACTTGACCTTATCTGGGAAGCACTTTATCTGCCCTTCCATTCTAAATGAAAGCTTTGCTGGATAGAGCAATCTTGGATGTAGGTCCTTGCCTTTCATGACTTCAAATACTTCTTTCCAGCCCCTTTTTGCCTGTAAGGTCTCTTTTGAGAAATCAGCTGACAGTCTTTGGGAACTCCTTAGTAGGTAACTGTGTCCTTTTCTCTTGCTCCTTCTAAGATTCTCTCCTTCTGTTTCATCTTGGGTAATGGAATTATGATGTGCCTTGGTGTGTTCCTCCTTGGGTCCAGCTTCTTTGGGACTCTCTGAGCTTCCTGGACTTCCTGGAAGTCTATTTCCTTTGCCAGATTAGGGAAGTTCTCCTTCATTATTTGTTCAAATAAGTTTTCAAGTTTTTGTTCTTCCTCTTCTCCTTCTGGCACCCCTATAACTCAGATGTTGGAACGTTTCAAGATGTCCTGGAGGTTCCTAAGCCCCTCCTCATTTTTTTGAATTCTTGTTGCTTCATTGTTTTCTGGTTGGATGTTTCTTTCTTCCTTCTGGTCCACACTGTTTATTTGAGTCCCAGTTTCCTTCACATCACTATTGGTTCCCTGTACATTTTCCTTTGTTTCTCTTAGCATAGTCTTCATTTTTTCATCTAATTTGTGACCAAATTCAACCAATTCAGTGAGTTTCCTGGTTATCAGTGTTTTGAACTGTGAATCTGATAGGTTGGCTATCTACTTGTGGCTTATTTGTATTTTTTTGTGGAGCTTTGATCTATTCTTTCATTTGGGCTATTTTTTCTTTGTCTCGAAGCGCCTGTTACTTAGTAAGGGGTGGAGCCTTAGGTAGTCACCAGGTGGGGTAATGCTTGTGGCTGCATTGTGATGCTGTATGTGGGGGAGGGATCCGATAGGGAGCAATGGTGCTTGCTCCACTCTCTGCCGATTTTCAGTCACTTTCCCTGCTACCTGCAATCAAATTGGGCCCTTCTGGTGCTGATTCCCAGGTGGGTAGGCTTGTGTACATTTTTGGATTCCATGGGGTCTCTCCAACAAACTCTCCTGTGAGGCTGGGAGTTTCTCCTGCTGCTGCCCCAACCCCCATGGGTGTTTTCAATCAGTGGTTTGAGGCTTTATTTCCTTGTGCTGGAACTCTGGGTTGTGCTGGAACTCTGGGTTGCGCTGTCTGTTACCTGGTCCACTAGCTGCTGCCTCACTGGCCAGCTGCAGCCTTCCCTGCCCTGTTCCACAATCTGCCACCTTGCTGGGTCCACCAGCCGCTGCCTTGCTGAGAGTCCTCCGCCCAGCTGCCTGTCTCCGCCCCTCCTACTGGTCTGGATGAATGCTTCTTTTTTATCTCCTTGGTTGTCAGGCTTCCATACAGTTTGATTTTCTGTCAGTTCTGACTGTTTTTTTGTTTTTAAATTGTTGTTGTCCTCCTTTTGGTTGTGTGAGGAGGCACAGTGTGTCTACGTATGCCTCCATCTTGGCTGGAAGTCTCTAGTCAGTGATTTATCTTTGTTCTCCTGTTATGGCTCCTTTCTTCCTTTAGTTCTCAGTTTGCATTACATACTTAGAGACTATGTTTCAAAACAAATTTAAAATTTTTGACTTATTATTGAACTGATCCTTTTGCATTAGGAAACATGCCTTGACTTAGGTAATACTTCTTGTCTTTAAATCTATTTTGCCTGCTATTAGTAGAGTTATACCAGATTCCTTTTGGATAGTGTTTTACATGGTATATTCCCCCCCCACCTTGTTTCACCCTCTCCTCAAACATTCAGTGTCTTTTGCTTAAGAAGAATCTCTTGTAGACAACACATAATTTTAACAATTAGTCTGACAGTCTTTGCCTGTAATTAGATAATCTAGTTTGCTTGTCACTGATCAAGGGCTCTGCCTGTGCTGGAGTCAATACTGTCATATCAGCATCTGAGTAAAGAAAAAGTGTTTATTGCTAATTGACTAGCAAGGAAACTGGTCATGAAGCTTTAATCTGTCTCATCAACCAAGGATTTTTGTGTTATATTTAAAGGAAGAATTGAAGGAAGTTATATATATTCTATAGAGTTACATTATTTCAGCAAAATGAGAGCTTAGTGTGCAGGGGCTAGAGGATCTCAGCTTTTTATG
This sequence comes from Desmodus rotundus, assembly GCF_022682495.2. NCBI lineage: Eukaryota > Metazoa > Chordata > Mammalia > Chiroptera > Phyllostomidae > Desmodus > Desmodus rotundus. The sequence goes on along the minus strand of NC_071390.1, from coordinate 126,440,868 downwards.
CATCACATGTTTATATTTTGGGGGGGGGGTTAATATGTAGCCTGCAGTAGATTTCTACCTAACAATGTTGAAAGATGAATTCTTTCTCTAGTGCGCATGTCAGACTGAATGATTTGTGATTTTGTTCTGTGACCTCTGGGAAAGATCTCTATATCTCTAGAAACAGGCCAGGCCAGTTTGGACTGGTTCTGCAATTATAAGCTTCCCTTTCTTATTATTCATTCCTCACTCCTGAGGGAAATATGGTAACAAGGTCTGGTTTCAGTTAAGATGGTTGACTAACTCTAAGACGGAGTCAGATTTGTCTTCCTATTGCATCCTTCTTATCCAGCTCTTAGGATTTCCCATGCCCACCTCTTCCGCAATGGTCCCTGAGCCTTAGGGCAGCCACCCTGGGTGTTTAAGTTACAAGCAGAGAGCATAGCAATTGTACAGTTAGAAGCGGGCCAGGGTACCTATATCCTGGTATGAGACACAAAATAAAGTGCAACTTTATTTTGTTGTTATGTTCCCCAGGACCTGAACCATGATGATGCCATCGTGATGATCCATGGAGAAAAAGGAAGTATGGGTTTGATAATTGTTTCCTGCTGATCTGGGATGGAGATCAGGATTTGAGGAATAATGAAATTGCTTTACATTGACTAAAGTAAGCCAGGATATCTTTGAAGAGTAAACAAATATTTAATATTAATAGGAGTAAGATTATTTACATTTGTAATTCTGATCTCAAGAGGGACCTGATTCCAGAAGATAACCAGCTAAAAAGAGTGTTCAGAATACCCGTCTATGGCCAAGGTTCTGTTTATGCCAGTATCTTTGTGATTTCTAAATATTTTGCTAACTGGCTGGAGGTGTTAATATAAAAGCAGCAACTTTTTTTTCACAGAGCTAGAACAAATATTTCAAAAATTTATGTGGAACCACAAAAGGCCCCACATAGTAACAGCATCCTGAGAAAGAACAAAGTTGGAGGAATCATGCTGCCTGATACCAACTATATTATACGGCAGCATCCCCCACCCCCAGACTGTGCACTAATACCAGTCTGTGGCCTGTTAGGAACCAGGACACACAGCAGGAAGTGAGCTGCAGGGCAGCCAGCAAGTGAAGCTTCGAAGCTTTGCTGGCATTACCTCTTGAGCTCCGTCTCCTGTTTCCCCTGACCCCATCCACGGAAAAAATTTTCTTTTATGAAACCTGTCCCTGGTGCCAAAAAGGTTGGGGACTGCTGCTATAAGGCCATAGTAATGAAAAAAAGACACATATATCAATGGAACAGGATAGAGAGCCCAGAAGTAAACCCACACTGTTATAGTCAATTAATATTTAACAGAGGAAGCAAGCACATACAATGGGCTAAAGAGAGTTTATTCCATAAATGGTGTTAGGAAAATTGATCAGATATGTGCAGAAAAAGGAAACTATGGCTACATTTTATACCACACACATGAGCAAATTCGAAATGGATCAAAGACTTAAATGTTAGACCTGCAACCATAAAAATCCTAGAAGAAAACATAGGCAGCAAAATCTTGGACATTGCTTGTAGCAATATTTTATTGAATATATCTTATGCAAGGGAAACAAAAGAACAAGTGAACAAATGGGACTATATCAAACTAAAAAGTTTTTGCACAGCAAAGGAAAACAAAATAAAAAGACAACACACAGAATGGGAGAACATATTTGCCAATACATCTGATAAGGGGTTAATATCCAAAATTTATCAAGTACATTCAAAACTCAACACCAAAAAAACAACCCAGTTAAAAAGTGGGCAAAGGACTTGAAAAGACGCTTCTCCAAGGAGGACATAAGGATGGCCAACAGACGTATGAAAAGATGCTCAATGTCACTAATCATCAGAGAAATGCAAATTAAAACCACAATGAGATACCACATTACACCAGCAGAATGGCTGTCATCAATAAGTCAACAAACAACAAGTGCTGGTGAGGATGTGGAGAAAGGGCAACCCTTTTGAACGGTTGGTAGGAATGTAGATTGGTTCAGCCACTGTGGAAAGCAGTATGGAGCTAACTCAAAAAAATTAAAAATGGGTCTACCTTTTGACTCAGCAATCTCAAACTGCTGAGAATATATCCAAAGGAACTGCAGACACTAATTTGAATAACATAAACATCCCTATGTTCATTGCAGTGTTATTTACCATCACCACGATAGGGAGGCAGCCCAACTGTTCATCAGTCGATGAGTGGCTAAAACAACTATGGGACATTTACACAATGGACTACTACTTTACCATAAAAAAGAATAAAATTTTACCCTTTGTAACAGTATAGGTGGACCTGGAGAACATTGAGCTAAGTGAAATAAGCCATTCAGAGAAAGACAAATCCAAATGCTTTTACTCATATGTGGAATCTAACAAGTGAACTGAATTAACAAACAAAATAGAGACAGACTCATAGAGAGCAGGATGACAGTTAATGGGGCAAGGGGGAAGGTAGGGTGTGGAGGGATTGAGCAAAAAGGAAAAAGGACTTTTTAAAAAAACTCTGTGGACTTTTATTTATTTTAAAAAAATTTATTGGTTATGCTATTACAGTTGTCCCATTTTTTTCTCCCCTTTATTCTCCTCCACTCTGTACACCCTTCCCACCAGCATTCCCCCACCTTAGTTTATGTCCATGGGTCATACACATAAGTTCTTTGGCTTCTCCATTTTCCAAGCTATTCTTAACCTCCCCTGTCTATTTCATACCTACCATTTATGCTTCTTATCCCTGTACCTTTTCCCTCATTGTCCCCCCTGCCTCTTCTCTACTGACAACCTTCCATGTAATCTCTATTTCTGTGATTCTGTTCCTGTTCTAGTTGTTTGTTTAATTTGTTTTTTTGTTATTTTTTTAGGTTCAGTTGTTGATAGCTGTGATTTTACTGTTCATATTTTTGATCTTTTTCTTAGATAAGTCCTTTTTAACATTTCATATAATAAGGACTTGGTGATGATGAACTCCTTTAACTTGACCTTATCTGGGAAGCACTTATCTTCCCTTCTATTCTAAATGATAGCTTTGCTGGATAGAGTAATCTTGGATGTAGGTCCTTGCCTTTCATGACTTTGAATACTTCTTTCTAACCCCTTCTTGCCTGCAAGGTTTCTTTGAAGAAATCAGCTGATGGTCTTATGGGAACTCCTTTGTAGGTAACTGTCTCCTTTTCTCTTGCTGCTTTCAAGAGTTTCTCCTTTTATTTAATAGTGGGTAATGAAATTATGCTGTGCCTTGGTGTGTACTTCCTTAGGTCCAACTTCTTTAGGACTCTCTGAACTTCCTGGAAGTCTATTTCCTTCACCAGATTGGGGAGTTCTCTTTCATTATTTTTTCAAGTAAGTTTTCAATTTCTTGGTCTTCCTCTTCTTCTTCTGGCACCCCAATGATTCAGATGTTGGAACATTTAAAGTTGTCCCAGAGGTTCCCAAGCCTCTCCTCCTTTCTTTGAATTCTTGTTTCTTCATTCTGTTCTGGTTGAATGTTTATTTCTTCCTTCTGCTCCAAACTGTTGATTTGAGTCCCAGTTTCCTTACTGTCACTGTTGGTTCCCAGTACATTTTCCTTTTTTAACTTTGTATAGCTTCCTCTATTTTGCAACCGTACTCAACCATTCTGTGATCATCCTGATTACCAGTGTTTTGAACTCTGCATCTGATGAGTTGGTTATCTCTTCATTGCTTATTTCTATTTTTAGAGCTTTGATCTGTTTTTCATTTGGGCCATATTTCTTTGTCTTGCCATGCCTGTTATGTCATAAGGGGCAGGGCCACCCAGGTCACTGTGTTGTGGTGCTGTATGTGAGGGAGGGGCCGAGAGGGAACACTTCTTGGCCCTTGCTTGGCTCTTAGCTGTCTTTCAGTCACTTTCCCTGCTACTCACAAGTAAATTGGGCCCTTCTGGTGCTGATTTGCAGGTTGGTGGTTTTGTGTACATTCTAGGACCCTGAGAGTCTCTCCAATGAACTCTCCTATGAGGCTGGGAGTTTCTCCTGCCATGACAACCCCTACAGATTTTTACAGTCAGAGGTTTTGGGGCTTTATTTTCCCAGCTAGAAAACTGGGTTGCATGGTCTTTCTTGCTCCCTGGTTGTTCCTCCTGGTTTATCCGCATGCAAATGTGGGACCACCCAGTCCTCTAGCCGATCCCTTGCTTGGAGTCCTCTCCACCCCTCTGCCTGTCTCTGCCCATCCTACCAGTCCGGATGAATGTTTCTTTAACTCCTTGGTTGTTGGACTTCCATACAGTTCTATTTTCTGGCAATTCTAGTTATTTTATTTTTTTTTTAATTTGTTGTCGTCCTTTTGGTTGTGTGAGGAAGGAAAGTGTATCTACCTACACAGCCATCTTGGCCGGAAGTCAGGACTCTTTTTTTGTGTGTGTTGCCATCCAGGTGAGATTATATAGTCAACTTCTGTAATGTTTTCCTGGAATGCCCATGCTCAGTGCTTAGAAGCCTTGATTAGACTTGATTGCACACTAAGATATAAATTCTGAAAAATAGGCCAAATAACAGGCTTAGCAAGAAATTCCTTAAAAGACAATACAGTGAGACTTTCCATCCTAAAGTACCTTTCCCCCATGCCTAAGACAGTTTACAGGTCAGTTCTGGGTCCTTTGAGCTGGTGGACTCTTTAGTCCACATTGGCTGTTGAGACCTCTGAAATCTGTGTGTGTCTACCTGATAAAGAGGGAAAGTACCAGAAAGCCACACCATTCACTCATGCACACCACATTTTTGTGATGTCTGCATATTGTTTTCCCTGCTTGTTCACATGTTTGATAATACTCCAAACTCAAGGTACACTCAGTCAAGTCTGACTTGTCACTAAAACCAATTTGTACTTTTCCCAAAACTACTTGTGGTGACCTTTGAAAATAGTTCACTATTCACTTGACCCAGAAAACTCCACAAAATCATGCAACTCAAGAGTTTCAAATCTTCACGTTCACTTTAACACCCATAAGACTTTCTAGGCCACCAAGCATATGAAAGTCTGAAATGCTGCCAAGTACCTGAAGGATGTCCCTTTATAGAAGCCATGTGTGCCATTTTGTTGTTATAATGGTGGAGTTGGTAGGTGTGGCCCAGCCAAACAGTGAGGCTGGACACAGGGTTGACAGCCCCAAAACGGTGCTGAATTTTTGCTGCACATGCTTGAAAATACAGAGTAATGCTGAATTTAAGGGGCTAGATGTAGATTCTCCTCTGCTTATTGAGAATATGTAGGTGAACAAGTTCCTCAGAGACAGTACAGAACTTACAGAGCTCATGGGCGGATTAACCCATACATGAGCTCTCTCTGCCACACTGAGATGAACATACTGAAAAAGAGCAGATTGTTCCTAAACCAGAAGAGAAAGTTGCATAGAAGAAAAATATATCCCAGAAGAAACTAAAGAAACAAAAACATATGGCCTAAGAGTAAATTCAGCATAAAATAAGTGTTAATAAAAGGGAAAGCAGAAAAAATGAAACATTTTAAAACTTTCACCAGCCCTTTGGTATGGCTAAACTCATATATAACTGCAATTCCTAGAGTGGCTCCTCTTTCCCATCTATTTTTCTGTCATTCTTTCCTGGCAAAATTGGGATCGTGGTTAAATTCAGTCCTTCCATTTACTCTGCTCTTGTATACATCCTGCCGGCTCAGCTGAGTATATCTGCTTAAAAGTTCTGTCTCTTCAAAATATTTATTTATTATTATTTTTTAAAGATTTAAGTTATTTCTAGAGAGAGGGGAAGGGAGGGAGAGAGGGAGAGGAACATCAATGTGTGGTTGCCTCTCTCATGCCCCCTATGGGGGACCTGGCCCACCATCCAGGCATGTGCCCTCACTGGGAATCGAACTTGTGACTGTCTTTTTTCACAGGCTAGTGCTCAATCTACTAAGCCACATCAACCAGGACATGTCCCTTCAAAATTTGTAAGTCTGTGCCCCTCAATTCCATCCCTTGGTTACCTAATCAAACATTAATCTAGATATTTCTGAAAGGGCCTTCCCAGATGTTATTAAATATAGATAATGAAACAGAGAGATTATCTTGGATTATTTTGGTAGGCTCAATATAATCATCTAAAATCTTAAAAGTGGATAAATTTCTCCATCTGGAGCCAGAGATGTGGTGAGGAAGAGTCAGGCAGAAGAGGTGTGCAGGGGAAATGAATGAGCCTTGGAACATTCTTTTCTAGAGCCTCCAAAAGAAAAGTGCAGCCCTGCCAATACATTGATTTCAGCCTTGTGAGACTCTAAGCAGAGGAACTAGCTGATCCATGCTATTGTGTGGACTTCTGATTCATAGAACTATGAGACAATGTATTTGTGTTAAGATGCTAAATTTGTGGTAATATATTATGGCAGTAATGAAAAATAATACTGAAGTTAAATAGAAACCTCAAACTTGACATACCCAATGCAGAATTTAGGATATTTCAAATTCTTGTACACTGAGTCTTCTTTGGTCTTTCCTTTCATTAAATATTATCATTATTCACATACTTGCTTGGGCCCCATACAGAATTATTTCCAGATGATATTTTTTTTGTAATTGTATGATGGGTTCTGGTACTCAAGAGGGCATCCTGTTGCTTACTCTTCTAGCTTTATCACCCAGAAATTCAGGTGTTTCACTGTACTTTCCCTAATTACAGCTTTTGTCCCATGGTACAAGGCTTGGTTTCTGTTAGCTCCAATCTTCATCTGGGCTGCTTACCTGGAGACGGACTGGTAACTTTCTTGACAGCACTGGAGATCTCATATTATTGCTAAACAGTTTTTTTTTTTTTTAAGGCAAAAGACTTGTGCATTCTGAAGAGAAACCAGAGTATCGACTCTTTTTTTAAAGGCAATAATAGTTCCTTCTTTTTAAATTTATTTATTATCATCACCTAAGGACATATTTTCATTGCTCTTTGAGAGAGAATAAGAGAGGGAGAGAGAGGGAGAGAGAGAGAGAGGGAGAGAGAGGGAGAGAGGGAGAGGGGGAGGGAGATAGGGGGAGAGGGAGAGAGGGAGAGAGGGAGATAGGGAGAGAGGGGGAGAGGGAGAGAGAGATCAGTGTGAGAGAGAAACTTCGATTGTCTGCCTTCTCGTACATGCCACCACCAAGGATCAAACCCACAACCTGGGTATGTGCTCCAACCAGGAATCCAAACTGTGACCTTTTGGTCCATGGGACAACATTCCAACCAACTGAAACACACACAATAAGCCAGGACTATTGCTCAACTCTTTATTTTCACTTTGTTAGCCTAAGGTTTATGTGAGTTGTTTTCATTTCTTTCTAAGATTATTTCTCCACACAGTTTAGGACTACTGAAATATTTCATCTTCATCCCCAATTGGAAACTAGTTTATCGGAAAAGCCTTTGGGTTAAGTAGCAGGAGTTGTGTCTTGGGCAGTAGTTGTAGGGCTGGTGGAGCCTGTGTTGGTGGTGGTGGGTTTTTCTGTGACTGTGGTATAGCTCATTGAAGAAGTTTGTTCTTGGGGTGCAGGGGTTAAATAGACAGGATTCATAGGAGGGTATTCAGGGGATAAAATAGGGTTAGGTTGGGAAGGTGGAAATGGATAACCTGTGCCATAATAGGGAGGGAAAAAGGTTGATGGAAGCCTCCCTGGGCCATAACTGGGAGGAAGACGGAATGGAGGAAATCCTGGGGCCCATGGTAAAGGTTGTAGAGGGAAAGGAGGTTGGAACCATGGTGGATATAGTCTCCTGCGGTCTCTGTGACTCTCACCAGGCTGTGGGAAAAAAGAAGTAAACAATTTTAATTTAAATATTTCAGTGTGAAGCCCAAGAACTTATACTCTCTGTGGCAGGCAGAATTCTGAGATGGCTCCCAAGACCCCTGTTTCCTGCTGGCCAATGCTGGTCTGACTGTATCAGGTAAGCCTTTTAAAATAGGTTCTACATGTCAGAGACAGAAGAAGTCAGAGAGATTTGAAGCTGCAGCAAGTGCTCATCTTATGGCTTTGGAGCCAACAGCCATGTTGTGGAAAGGAACATGTGGAAGTAGATGGTAGGTGGGCAAGAGGAGAGAGGAATGGTTGCTGGCTCACAGTCCACAAGAAAATAAGGACCTCAGTCCTACAAACAAGGAATTCAATTCTGACAATAGTCACACAAGCCTGAAAGAGGACCCTGGGCTCCAGAAAGGAACATACTTCTGGCAACACTTTTTCAGCCTTGTCAGACCCTGAGCAGAGAATCCAACCAAGCCAAGGCCAGAATTCTGACCAAAGAATCTGTGAGATAATAAATGGATTTTTAAAGCTACCAGTTTATGGAAATTTCTTATGCAGCAAGAGAAAATATTCTATCTATTTAAGTCACACAGTTTGAAAGTCTATATTAGAGAAGAGAAAGAGTTTTTTGTTTGTCCCGTGAGTGCCTAGGCACTCAGTGAAAGCTGAGATAGTATCCAATGGAAAATAAAAATTGTGAGTTAAATCACATCCTTTGCTTATAATAGAGACTGCCATTGGCATCAATTTCAAATGGAGAAAATTTCTCATATCTCATTCAAGAGTTCAAGGTTGTTTCAGACTTTGAAAACTAATAAGTTGTCAAATAGATTATTGAGCACCTACTTTGTGCAATGTGCTGTAGTCAGAGCTATAGAGGTACAAACATGCCCTTTGTGAGTGTACAGATTAAATAGCTATAATACTCGAAGGCACAAAAATGGCCCAAAGAGAGGCAGTTTCCTGCCTCTGCTACTTAGAGATTGTGTGAGTGTGAAATGCTTTTTGAGTCTCTCTTTTACTTCACCTGGAAAATGACGTTCATAAAAGTACCCATGTCCTAGGGTCGTTGTCAGATTTGTTGTGAAACATTATTAGCAAAGTGCTTAGGGCAGTGCTTGGCTTAGGTGCAGTGCTCAGTAAATGTTACATGCTACTATTGGTTATGTTAACACCTAGAATAGTGTTTACAATTTTTGGGAAGAAAAATAGTGCCGGAAACAAATACATTAGAGATTTAGAGTGACTAGTTTTGGAGAGAGGAAAGATTGTCTCGCTGAGAAGGCAGCATTGAAAGGGGGCTTAAATAATACAAAACTGTGGAGAGGAGAGGGCAGGTCAAATGGAGGGAAAGTATGTAAATGCTCCAAGGCAGGAAAACACAGGTCCTGTTCTCCTGAGTCCTCTTCTCCTTTATGGGGCACACAACTGAACTTCCTCCCTGCTGTCCCCAGGTCCTTCACCTATTTGTCTGACACTGCCAGTTCCAAACTGTAGGATCCCCCTAGATGATTTCTTTTCTTAATTTCTATTTGCAGGCCCTTAACCAGTGATGGCCGATGTCCAAGCTCTGTTTCGTCACAAATGTATGGTCCTTCAGCATTGCCCTGTATTCCCTTCACATGCCTTAGATTTATGCTACCCCATTCTCCAGAAGCCTATACTTTTCTAAGTTGGTGCCAGTTTTATTAAAGTTCTCTACCTCTTCTTTAGCCCTTACCACCCCTACAAAGCTGATTTTTTTCTACTATTTCTTCAAAGTAACGTGAGCAATTAGAAATGAACTTTATCGATTTACTGGCCACATACCATAATGTAACAGGTATTTGGATATTTCCTTTTTCTTTATAGTACTTTTTCAGGGTTCTGTTAGTTTTTCCTTTTTTATTTCTGAACTTCAATATGTGCCTTTTAACTGGCTTGTTTTCTCAGAAGATAACTATCACCTGTGTGCCACTTTTAAACAAGGTCTCCTTTCAACATGCATTTCCTTGTTACCACTTTCTCTTCCCCTCTGTCCTTGATAGCAAAACTCTCTGAAAGGGTAGTCTAGGTTTGCTGACACTAATCCCACTTCTCATATGTTAGTCACTCTTCAAACTGACTTCTGTCCCCAGCACGCCAGTAAAACACCTTCTTTGGTATCACCAATAAAACAAGAAGTGCCGAGTCACAGTTCTGAACCAGTTGAGTCAGCCCTTGCTACCTAGTGGCAGTGCATTGAATTACGGAGGGCATTTGACCCAAGGGCTGCCAATCCAAAGGCTAGATCAGGGTGTTTGAAAAGTTCAAGACTTGATTTTTAGTTGGCAAACCCCCCAAATCCTTAGTGTGGAAAAATATTTCACATTATTTTCACTGTTGAGACAATGACTTTGCTGAAAGTACCTTTATCTCCTAAGCATATCCTGGTTATCAATCTAAAAGTTGTGTCCAATGCAAAAAATCTTCATAGTAAATATCCGTTGTTTCCTAACCTTATAACCCAGCCACAGTAATTAGCCTCCTTTTCACAACTGGACAATGGTAATGAACTTGGTAAAAATGATGAAGATACTATGTTAGAAAGAAAAATTACCCTCTCAGTGAACTAAAATGAAGCTAATTTCTTACATTACATGGCTTAGGAACAATTCAGTTAGCATGTGAATAATTAGAATCTCAATTTATTTATTCTTTGATGGGACTAATATTTATTCTTTAATGGGATTCGGGCTTTCTTTGAGGATTAAATGAGATGATGCCTGTAAAGCATTTAGAAAATTACCTATAACAGAATAAACACAAAAGATGACTGGATCAATATTACTACTTACCTGCCCATATTATTAATTATTAATCATCATGAATCTCACAGAATTAAACTGGAGAAAAGCTTAGTTCTATTTCAAATGCTTATATTATTGGAATTCTGAAAATTATTTTGCAAAAAAAATCAGTGTTTGGCTAATCAGTGCCTAATTCTTTAAAATAAAGTATTTTTCTCTTATAGTCTGAGGACATGAAAATATTAAACTGTAGCATCAGGTAAGAATGACATAATATGACCTTTTAAACATGTCAATATGTTTTATTGGTTTATCAAAAATCATATCACATCTAGCCCTGGCTGGTGTGGCTCAGTGGATTGAGCGTGGACCTGCAAACCAAAGGGTCACCGGTTCTATTCCCAGTCAGGGCACATGCCTGGGTTGTGGACCAGGTCCCCAGTAGGGGGTGTGCAAGAGGCAACCACACATTGATGTTTCTCTCCTCTCCTTTGCTTCCTCTTTCTCTAAAAATAAAATAAATAAAATCTTTTAAAAAATTATATCACATCTATAATGCACTTAGCAGTATGGCCAAGGTCTGACTGCTTGAGAGACCTGTCCAATGGTCTGTTTTTATTCAAGTTTCTGAGAGGAGATAGAAGAATTCTTTTATGTCTTATAATGATATAATTTTATGTTGCCTGCTTTGTTTAACCCTAGTCTCTTCTGAAAAAAAGTTTTTTTAAAAAATCTTTTCACTTGCTATTATATATTTTACAGTTCTTTGGTAGAAATTAGTCTGGAACTAATCTCTTTTTCTCAAAACTGGAATGAATCTATCCCTACTTGGAAACTGATTATTATCCTATTACTTACAGATCACCAAAACTTGTGGCTTTTTTTATCCATTGAAATTTTGAATATTCTTTGAATATTTAGAAGCTTCTGTGGTGCTTAACCCAGTCCTTTACTCATGGTAGGTGTTTATTAATATAAATGTTTATAGTTTATCAAAAGTTGCCTGAGTCCTTGGAAAAATTCATATTTCCAGGTCCTACTCTCAGACACTCATTCATTCTGGAATGTGGCTTGGCTTACTATATTTTTAATAAGTGAGTCAGGTAACTCTGATATGTATGATGCATGAATCCTATGTTGATAAAATTTATCTGTTTTAACTATGCCATTATATAGATGAGGAAACAAAACCCCAGTAAAATTAAAGAACACACTTAAGTATATTTATTCCAAAAGTGTCATTAAGTATATTGGAAAAAATGCAATAAATTAGTTTCCCTACTTGTGAAATTGCTAGTGTATGTGTACCCACTTTTATACATGTCTTTATGATGCAGTCTGATATTATAGAATTAAACAGTCTTATATGGTAGCCATGAGCTATGTGTGGCAATTTAAATTAAATTAGATTTGTAATTTAAATGGAAATTAAAGCAGTAGAACAGTGATTGATAGCTGCTAATATATAAGGAATAGTGATATCATTAATGTAAAAAATCTGATAGGAGCTGCATGAAAAATATGAAGATGTGATTAACGAGACTTACCGAGAAACAGGCTTCAAGGGCCAAAAGGCCCAAGATTAAGCACAATGATTTCATTCTTATTGTTATTCCTGAAAATAAGCATAATGGCTGATCAGTATTCCTTCTTTTTTTGAAAGTGTCCCAACCACTGGTATTTGATATAGTGTAGAAATAGTACTGTAGCATTTTAAGAAAATTGTCTAATTTTATTTTGGACTCTATTAATATGGAGCAATACCGTTAGGCTTATGATGTGGAACTATGGAAGGATGAAACTTGTTTTCACTTTTGACTTGTAAGCTAAGCACAAGAGACAATGGCAAAAAGTTGTTCATAAAATGTTTCATTTGACAGAAGCTTTTATGAGTAAGATTTTTACTTTCATATTATTATGCTGATTCAGCTTGTAAGCTGATTCTTTTCGTTTTCTTATTATTGAGATGTCCCAAGAAACAGGATCTATTTATTTTTATTGAACTTCTTGGGATTACATTGGTTAATAAAATTACATAGGATTAAGATATACAATTCCATAACACATTATCTGTATATTGTATTGTGTGTTCACCACTCTAAGTCATGTCTCTTTCCATCACCATTTTTCCCCTCTTTGCCCTCTCTTGACTCCCCAACCCCCTTTTTCCTCTGATAATGACCATAATGTTACCTATGAGGTTTTTTTGCTTAATCCCTTCACCAAGACATAAAATTTGAAACATGTGATTTAGTTATATTAATGCCTCTAATACAAATGTATAAAGTAACACAATCCCTATTATAAAATATCACGATGTTCAAATCTGAAAAAGAGTGCATTTCAAAGACTGTTGACCCTTGAACAAAACAGGTTTGAACTGCAAGTGTCCACTTACATTCAGTTTTTTTCCAGTAAATATACAGTGGGCACTCCATATCCTTAGGTTTTGCATCCACAGATTCAACCACCTGCAGATTGAAAACTGTCTTTGATCTTCTCATTGGGAATCTGTGGGCACAGAGGGCCAACTGTGTGCATTGTTCTACACCGTGGTATATATAAGGGACTTGAAAATTCACAGATTTTTGTATACATGAGGGACCTGGAATCAATTCCCCTGCAGATAATGAAGGACGACTTGTGAGTCAAAGGTTATGCTTGGATTTTCTATTGTGGGGGGCTGATGCCTCCAACTCCTATGTTGTTCATGGGTAAACTATAGTTTAAAGAAAAATTGTCATGTAATATATATCCTATTTTTAACAACATTCTACTAAGTTGTTTTATTCCATGATAAGCAATCTCAAGTTACTTCCAAAAATACATATAATGTACATCAAAGACCAAGGCAGAAAAGGGTATATGTTCAGGTGTTTTACTCTCAATTAACTTCAGATTTACAATATATTTCAAGTTCATGATAGCCTCTGTTCTGGGAAAGCAGTGCATGCACCTTTGTGAAGACTGGCTTTCTAGTAGTCAACTCTACCCATCAGTTGTGTGTGTTGACTGAACAATCCAAGTCTTAAAAGAATCTTAGGGACAAATTTCACTGAATATTCCATTATATATGCACATAGCTATTTATTTAAGTATTACTTTTCCTATGACACATTCTTAGATAAAGTTTTAAAAAACAAACACAAAACTAATAATAAAAATGTGCTGTAGAACAATTCAATTCTCTTTGAGGACATTTGATAGTGTTGGGGTCATTATGAAGCTCAAAAAATGTTAAGATACATCAGGGTGAAGAATTGATTGATTGTGTAATTGGATGGATTAATTGTCCTAAGTGCTCACATAAATGCTTTTCTCTGACATATAGAATTTCACAAGATTTAATGCATTTTATGGCTTAGCAAATTTCATGTAAGTCACATATTATTTTAGTGAAAAATGAATGTTCTCTAAAAGCCCATGAAAATGATATCTTTAAAAGTCTCAGAACAAAACAGAGTGGTACTGGCATAAAAACAGACTTATAGATCAGTGGAACAGAATATAGACCCCAGAAATAAATGCACACCTTTATGGTCAATTAATATTTGACAAAATAAGCAAGAACATTCAATGAGGTAAAGGTAGTCTATTCAATAAATGGTGTTGGGAAAGTTGAATAAACATGTGCAAAAAAATGAAATCAGACCATTTGTTCACCAATCTCAAGAATAAACTCAAAATGGATTAAAGATTAAATGTAGGACTCAAAATCTTAAAAATCCTAGAAGAAAACATAAGCAGTAAGATCTGAGCTATTTATTGTAGCAATATTTTCTCTAATATATCTCCTTGGGCAAGGAGAACAGAAGAAAAAGCAAATATATGGGACTACATGTAACTAAAAAGTTTTCGTGCAGCAAACTATCAACAAAAAGAAAGGACAGCCCACTGAATTGGTGAACATATTTACCAATGATACATATGATAAGGGGTCAATATCCAAAATTTATAAAGAATGTAAAAACTCAATACAAGAAAACCCCACAACAATAACAATAAATACAATTTAAAAAATAGGCAAAGGACCTGAATGGACACTTCTCCTAAGAGAACATGCAGATGGCCAATAGGTATATGAAAAGGTACTCAACATCTCTAATCACCAGAGAAATGCAAATTAAAACCACAATGAAATATCTTGTCAGAATGGCCATCATCAATAAATCCACAAACGACAGGTCTTGGCGAGGATGTGGAGAAAGGAGACCCTTGCCACTCTTGGTAGAAATGCAGATTGGTGCAGCCACTGTGGAAAACAGTATGGAGTTTCCTAAAAATATTAAAAATGGCACTGCCTTATGACCTAGCAGTTCCACTTCTGGGAATACATCCAAAGAAATCCAAAACATGAATTCGAAAAAATATATGCACCCCATGTTCATTGCAGTGTTATTTACCATCACCAAGTTTTGGGAGCAGCCTAAGTGGACATTAACAGATGAAGGAATCAGAAAGCCATGGTACATTTGCATAGCAGAGTACTACTCCACTGTAAAAAAGAAGGAAATCTTACTTTTTGGAACAGCATGGATTGACCTGGAGTATTATACTAAGTGAGATAAGCCAGTCAGAGAAAGACAAATACTATATGACTTCACTTATTGTGGAATCTAATGAACAGAATAAGCTAACAAACAAAAGAGAAACAAACCCATAGGTACAGAGAACAGACCAACAGCTGTTAGAGGGGAAAGGGGTTGGGGGACTGGGTGAAAAGGGTGAAGTGATTAAGCTAAAAAAAAAACCCTCATAGACACAGATGACGGTATGGTGATTACCAGAGGGAAAGAGGGATGGGGGAGGTAGAAAAGGATAAAGGGGGACAACAGTGATGGAAGGAGACATAACAGCAGGTGGGGAACACACATGACAATATACAGATGATGTATTATAGAATTATGTAGAATTATTGTTATAGAATGATGTACAATGGAAATGTACATAAGTGTGTTAACCAATGTCACCCTAATAAATTCAATAAAAATTTTTAAAAAATGAAAGTCTCAGAAAAGTTTAGTATTCAAAGTAAAAATTCTTCATTCCATGTTTCCAGGTACCTACCTTTGTGTGAGGATCCTTTTCAGGGCTGAGAATTCTGCTGGTCAAAATGTCTCCTCCCAACTATTTTTCCAAAGATGACAAAAGAAGATGAGAAAGAACAAGAAACTGCAGCTCTTATATATGTTGCAATGGCTTTCTAGTGATAATAAGGAAAAGCTAGTTGGAAGAAATAAACTTCTAGGTTGGTGTTATTTAAACAAAGATAGAAAAGTGTCATTGCCAATTTGGCAGTCTTTTTCTAAAGGGTTTTTTTTTTCATTTCTGAGGAGCTTTGACCCATTCAATATTTCATGTTTCCTGAAGAAACATATATTATACAATGAATGATAATGCCCTTTTGTTTCAATAAAATAATCTGGAGTTTGTGGGACACTGCTGCCTCTATTTTAAAGAAAAGCTCAAGCTGTTCTTTTTCAAGTGATTGTAATGGGTCATCTTTTGTTACACGTTACTATTACCATATTTTTAATTTTATCTAAAAGCTAACTACATTATGTGAGAAATTAAAATGTCTAGTTATTTTTAAAATAAACTCTAATCCAATAGAGACATAATTTAGGGGGATAAATGTAGAATTAAAATTAGAAGTTGCTATTAAATCAGTGTTGCTAAATACCACACCCAGGGTGCTGTGGCCAGTTACGGACTGAGTGTCTCAGATATGCTGCCTGGGTTTTGGACCACTGTTCTACATCTCTTGGGTTTATTGTTTCTACTCCTTTTTTTAGTTGAAGTAAAATTCTATTACTGTTTTATTCTTAGGTATTTCTACATATCTGGTAATCTTTGTATTATTTCTCCCATTTTTGCAAAATTAGCATAGTTGCATAAATGTTTTTGAAGGATGACAAAAACGAGTGCTTGGATTAAAATTTGATCTAAGTTTTGGAAATAGCAAGAAAGAAAAACCTAGATTCATGCAGTTTCTTAATCTTAACTGTACTTGAATTCTCTGTGTCTGTGATTGTTTCAAGATATGTAGATTATTTAAAAGATACTTAAATGAACATTTTTAAAAGGAAGTTTCCTTTCGCCAGTGAAGAACTAAAACAGTGGTCAGAGATTGTGTTTTAGAAAGTAACATGTTGTTTGCCATAATTAATTTGAGAAATTTAATTAAATAAAAAAGTAGCAATGTAAAATTTTCAATTATGGGAACATTATATGGATATATTTTTACTTTAAAGTGTATATCTATGGGAAAGTCAAAGTTTTATATTTTTAATGAACCCAGGCTTTGAGGGTTTTCTTATGCTAGATGATTCTATAATCTCAAGTTTTACAAATTATTGTATAACAATATTTGCTATTATTTAAAAAACTTTTACTATTTACCTCATGGCAACATGGAATGAGTTTTGTTATTATCTCCATCTTACACAGATACTAATGAACCTAAGTCTGCTCACTTCAAAATCTAATACTGACTTAACCCATATTCCATGGTGCCACCTAAATCTAAACAAGCCTGTCAGAGAAAGACAAATACCATATGACTTCACTCATATGTGGAACCCAATGAACAAGCTGAACTAACAAGGAAAACAGAAACAGACTCGTAGATGGAGAGCAGGTGACAGCTAGTGGCGGGGGGTGGGAAGAAGTTAGGGGATGGAGGACTTGAGCAAAAAGGAAAAAGGACTCATGGACATGGACTACAGTGTGGTGAATCCTGGAGGGGGAGGGTTAAGGGGACTAAATGGTAATGCAAAAAATACAAAAAAAAATATGAAGCTGGACTCTGATAAATATAACCATTTATCAAACAATGGTTAAACACACAAGATAACTTAATATAAATATATGTACAGAGACAATCAGACATTGTATGCTTCCTAATAAAAGAAGACAACACCAGATCAAAAGTATGTCCTGAAAAAAACAAACTTCTAGATACAATCAAGTCTTTAGATCTAATTACTATTTTATAGAAAAAACAGTGGGCAAAGGAACTTGTTAAACTATACCATGGGAATGCAATCCTCAAAATCCACACAGTAGGAAACTCTACAAAAGAAATGACCTGGTTTCTTCAACACATTGCAGAGAGAAAGAGGATGGAGGGGAAACTGATAGATTAAAAAAATTGAAAAGATAGACCAATTAATCACAACGTGTAGACCTTATTTGGTTCCTAATTCACACATAGTATACAATTTATACCCCGACAGGTTATTGAGGGAATTGATGTTGTAAGTGAAATAATTGTTTTGTCATTACATTACAAGCAAGAGTCCTGTTTTTTAAGAGATGCATTCTGAAATAGTTTCAGATAGAATCTGAAGACTGGGACTTACTTAAATACACTCTGGGAGGGGGGTAGTGAATTGAGGTATGGATGAAGCATGATGGATTACTTATTATTGGGGCTAGGCATTGGGTACATAGATATTCATTATACAATTCTATCTCTTTTCTGTACTTTTTAAATTCCCCATAACAAAGTGTTAAAAAACAAAATGTGTCTATCCCTTGAAAAAATAAATAACCTTCAAAAACTTAACTAACATTATATGTTAGTATGCTGCAGAGATTAAAATGAATTTATAGTCAGGTCATTTTCTTCAAAGCATATACCAATATTTATTTGCAGAGTGATATCAGATAAGCTATTTCAACCCATTGCACATCAGTATCTTCATTGAAAATGTGGACATTTATAATTTCTATGTCATGGAGTTTGGCTATTCCATAGTTAATTCATTCACTTATTCCACATTTATTTAATGCCTACTACAGTTATTTAATGTCAGACATAGTTGTCAAAGTCACAGAATATTTAAATGTTTGGTTTGTTAAAAATATTTGGGGAGTCAAGAGATGGTGTCAGAACAAAGAAGCCACATTTTGAGATTTGATCTTAGTTTTAAATTATTGCACCTAATTTAAAAATTCATTTGCTTTGTGACATTTTGTTGCCTTAAGAAATTCTGATGACATAATCAAGTGTAATAAACTGTATAAATGGTTTGCTAAACTTGGGGCATAATCAGTTACTGGACAATTAACGTGTCCTAATGGTGAAAATGGTTCTGTGTCTAAGTTAACATGGAAAGTTCAACAAACTACCTTCTTCTCTGAAAATTATTCAGGTTGTCAAAGAAGTATCTCTTCTTTCTTGTTTCGATGCCCACATATTTTTAAAGCAAGTGTTTTAAATCCAGGAACAATCTGCATTGTGATGGATCATTGGCTCTGAAGGACTTAGGATGAATATTGGCAAAACTGAAAGATAATTTCTGAGTGACTTATGACCAACAAAGGATCAGAGCAACATAAACCAACGGAAGCACATGTCTGTTAAGGAAGAAAACAGTCACTCAAGTTAATCTTTAATTAATTCGTGGCTTTACAGATCTGAGTGAATACTTTCTAGAATAGTACCTAAATAATGTCTCTAGTCACTGGAAGTTCAAGGTGACAGTGAAGTCAGAGCATTAAGTGACAGATAGAAAAATATTTTCATGAATGATTATATTTAACCAAACTAAACTCAGTCATGCAGCAACGTATTTGCAGTCTGCTGCTCTGTCTTGCGGCAGCGTGGCTGTTTCTTTGGACCTATGGAAGGCGTGTAAATGGGCCACTTCTGAGTTATGTATTTGGCTCCCACCTGTGAATGAAAATGTGTAGAGTTGCCTTTTAATTAGAATTTTATTAGATAGGTAACTCTAAATAGGTAGCCAAAGGATTTTAGTTCCTCTTTGAAGATCTCTCTTGGGGAATATTGCTGGCTTCACCTTATTATTCATAATATACTTCCTTTTTCACACTTTATTTTTTTTTTAAATCTGGCTGTATACAAGTTTTCTCTGTGAACTAGATCCAGTGCTTAAAAAAATGTAAAATGTGAATGAAACACATTTGTTAGTTGATAAATCCTATTTATTTTTTCATTTAATATGCAAAAAACCTCTAAGACATAGTCAGGAAGAAATGAATATCCTGGTTTTTTAAACAAAAAAAAATAGAAGGGTAGAGTTAGTATTAGGATCACATCACACATGTTTAATAAGGTTTATTTTTTCCTTTTTAAAAAAAATTGTTGTTGTCCAGTAATAGTTGTCCCACCTTTTTCCCCATTGTTCATCCCTACCCTGCCCTCCTCACTACCATATTGTCCGTGCCCATGAGTCCTCTATTCATGTTCCTTTGCTTGCCCCTTCTCCGTCTTCTCCCCACTACCCGCCTTCCCCTCTGGTCACTGTCAGTTTGTTCTTTATTTCCATGTCTCTGGTTCTGTTTTGCTCATTTGTTTGTTTGTTCATTAGGTTCCTGTTATATGTGAGATCATACAGTATTTGTCTTTCACAGCCTGGCTTATTTCACTTAGTATAATGCTCTCCAGTTCCATCCATGCTGTTTGTGAAGGGTAGGAGCTCCTTCTTTCTTTCAAGTTTATTTAAAAAAAATTATTCATAGTCTATTGGTAAGAATTTGTTACTTAAAAAACAAAGAAGGGTCCTGGCTGATGTAGCTTAGTGGATTGAGCGTGGGCCTGTGAAACAAAGGGTCACCTATTTGATTCCCAGTCAGGGCGCATGCCTGGCATGGGGTCCAGGTCCCCAATTGGGGACATATGAGGGGCAACCACATATTGATCTTTCTCTCCCTTTCTCCTTTCCTTGCCCTCTCTCTAAAAAATAAATAAATACAACCTTAAAAAATAAAATAAAGCAGGACTCTAGGAAATAAATCTATTTAAAGAATGAAAGTTATATGTTCATCACCAAAAGCTAGTATAAATATCTTATGGGTTTTTTTAGGGGGGAATGGTATATTGTTCTCTGAAATGGAAATCAAAAGACCTCAGCTTCAGAATTGACCTTGGCCCCTATAAATAGTATGGCCTTGGGAGAAATTTTGCTAACCTCTCAGGGCTTTATTTTCTTCTGTGAAATAGTAAAGTTAAAATAAATAGCTCCCTTTTGTTCCCATTAGAGGCAGATCTAGGTTTGGAGGGGCCTAAAACTTATATAATTTTGAGAGCTGATGATAAGAAAAAAACACAAAATTATAATTATCAACTACCTGCTGTTTGGGTGACAGCAGCCATAGAGAAGGGAAGGAGGAGGGAGGGCCAAATGTCCCAGGCTTCACCACAGTGGGAATCGTCTGTTAGAAGTTTGGGAGAGAAATGGACTCTGTAATATTTGTCTTTCCTGTAGTAACAACAACAATCTCAGTGACTAGCAAAAGCAAACGTTTATTTCTCTCATATCACGTGTTGACAACTGAGGGCAGTCTGTCTCTGCAATTTGGGTGTGTGTGTTTCTCATCCCAGGACCCAGTTGGAAGAAACAGTCCCCATTTAGGACTTGCAACTCTCCTAGGATAAAGGAAGACAGAAGAGAGGGACTGGTGGGATTGTTGCCTAGGAGTTGCCTATGTTGCCTTGAGCTCGCATTTCAGTGCCCAAGCAAGTCAGGATGCCGGTTTGTCAACGTGTACTGTGTATAGAGGGCAGATGCCCTGCAGCCCTATGGCAGTGAGTGGACATATAATCCTCTTTTTGTAAGGGCAGTGGAAGTAAATGGCTGAGAACACTAGTACCAACTACCACAATTGGGAAGCAGAGCCAAGGGGATGACAAATCCATTTGATTCATTCCTCGTAAAAGAGCAACCTTATCCTCTGAAAGTCTAATTCCTTCTGCCTTCTCTGGGATACAGTTTTATTAATTATCATCTTTTCAAACTAAATGTTCAATGCCTTATTTTCAACTGTATATAATTTATGCTCGATTGCATTACCTTTTCAAGCCAATGACCTGCCGCTTTGTGGTCTGTTTAATAGGAAACCTCTTGTTTTGCTGCCTCATGTTTCGTTTCACCCCTTAACTTTTTTATGATTTGGAGAATTATTGAGTTTCTTATTTCCAAGCATTGTGTCATCCAGGTGGTTATTGTTCTTATTTGCTTTTCTCTAAGTGTTTATAAACTCTTAAACCCTTTTCTTTTCTTGGCTTTTTTGAATAGTTTATGAATTCTGTAACCTCTGATTGCCTCTTTTCTATCTGCTTTCCTGTCTTTCTTCTGGTCTAAGAATGGGTTTCCCTCATGATTCTACCTTTCTCACTCCTTCTTTTGATTTTCTCCCCACCAGTCCTGCTCCAAACCCCTAATTCTCCTCTTCTTTCTCTTCTCTCTTTACTGAACAACACTAAATATACAGAAGAACTTGTGTTTCTAGCAGAAATGTTCTCCAAACTGTATCTAATGGTAAAGACTATTTGAATTACATTAATGTGGAGTTTGTGCAGTCCTAGTTGAGCAAAACTTTTTGTTATATGAAAGTCCAGGATGAACAGAACACAAAGCTGACTGGACCATCACAATTGATTCCTTGTTTGTTTTCACCTTCTAGATGTCCTAGGGACTAGTGGTAGGAAAAGTTAATAGTACAGGCTACACCATCCAGGTTGAATACCTGCTCTTCATTGACCTACTATATGTCCTTGGGTAGTTGATTAAATTTCATGTGCCTCAGTGTTCCTATCTGTAGAATGTCAATAATGATGGGAATTATCTTATAGGATTATAGTGAGTATTGAATAGTTATATGTGAAACTTGAGAACAGAGTTTGCCACATATAAGAAATGAAATGTTTTTATTATTTTGAAGGTATATTTTCTCTAATAATCTTCTGTGGTAAAACTTTTCTTAATTTTCTCTTTCTGTAGAACTCTTAATCCTAGTCCTTGTTAATCTGTTTATAAATTCCCATGCTCATATCCATTTTTCTAGGTATGTCTGATATTCATGGACGACAGCTGTTTCACAGGATTAGGAGCAACTTGACAGTGTGGTGTGTAGTTGGAGTAGCATTAGGTTACTGATGCTACTGGAGTAGTAGGTTGTGTAGCATTAACTAGAGAATTTGTTTTCAACCCTTCTGTACCAAGTTTTGTGAATTTCTGATTCTCTGATATTAGTTTATACATTACAGTTTTCTATTAGTGTTTGCTCTCCCTAAAGATGAGTAAATATCTTTCTTTCTTGTTTATCATCTTTTGTGCCTTGCATGTAATATTAACTCCAGTTTCCTTATTTAGTTAATTGTCTTGTCTTTGCTATTTAAATCTTTGAGGAATAGCGATTGAAGTTTTATATTTGTGTAATATTATTCTGTTCTCTCTTCAATATTTAGTTAATTTTTTTCTAAATTACCTGGTTAAATTAATTTCTGAATTAGAAATTGATCTAATATATTTTTGGATGAAGTGCTTCATAAAATGATACAAAGTTTCAGCTGAATAATCTCTGGAGAAAATACTTCTTTAGATGAAATATATTGTTTGAGATATTCAGAAGGAGAATATTTATGGATATGTAGAAATTAAATTTATTTATTTTCTCTCTGATTTTTGAAAATGTGTCCTACTAGACTATGATCTCTTTGAAGGTACGTATGTATTGACACCTTTTTGTAACTTTTATCATGCTGGCAATTTTAAATATACATATGAGGGTGGAACCCCCCCCAAAACTGGAATTTATTTATAAAAATGGTGTATTTATTCTTACATTTAAGAATAAACTTCAATCATCTTCAAAGTACTCTCCATTTGATGCAATACACCTATTGAGACCCTTTTCCCACTGTTCAAAACAGTTTTATAACTCATCAAGTTTTATGCCTTTTAGTGCTTTTGCTGTTTTTTGTTTCACCTCTTCCACATTGGGAAAACGTTTCCCTTTGAAGAATTTTTTCATCCATGGAAACAAAGAAAGTCAGTGAGATTGGGTGATTAGGGAGGGTGGGGCACATTTGGCATGCTGTTTTTGGTCCAAAACTGCTGAACACTCAGTGTGGGCAGGTGCACTGTAAATCACCCACCATAAAATGGGCAAATGTTTTCAAAGAGTCTTCAAAAGAAATTCACTAAAGTGAATGCAGCCTCTCACAAAAATGCCAGCGGCTACGCTGATACAGATGGGTTCCTAGAACACTCACCTAGTGGAGGAAGTCTATACTACAAGGGGTCAGCCCTCCAGAAGGTTATTCCAGTTTTTTGGGGGGTCACCCCTTGTATGGCATTTTAAGAATATTGATTATAAATTATTTATGAGAATGAAATGTGGTTGGGTTAGAGGGAATGGAATGGAATACAACAGGGTTTTGAGGGTCATCATTAAGTGGGAGGGACCTTCTAACAGTTTAAAGTGCACACAGTTCATGGGATAAGGATGAGCAGTTTGTTTCTGGAGATCTTTAAGCAGAAAAGTTCCTCTCCATCCTCACTCTCACAGGTGTGTTGAACCAGTCTCCAATTTTCTAGTAGTGCCAGGTTTGGCTTCTTGTGTCATGATAACTACTATTCGCTCAGGTGCCAAGCCTGGAGACCACTTGGAACCACCATCTCTATTAATCGACGCAAGGAAAAACCAGACCGTCTTTTGTGGGAGAGAAAAATGGGTGATCCAAAGAACACTAGAACAGGGTTTTTCATTGGATAAAAATCCTCCTTACTACATTTTAGCATGGGATAACAGGGGAAGAGGGAGTTCCTGAAGTTAGCAGAGCCCATAAGACTGTCAGTTCATGAAATGATAATGGATAATGTTTGCAGCAATAAGCCTTAGGCAGTATAACTTATACTTCAGATGGTGTAAGTTAGGTAAACAAATTAAAAATGTTAGGCAAGCCCTGGCTGGTGTGGCTTAGTAGATTGAGAGCTGGCCTGTGCACTGAAAGGTTGTCAGTTTGATTCCCAGTCAGGGCACATGCCTAGGTTGCAGGCCAGGTCCCCAGTTGGAGGTGTGCAAGAGGCAACAGACTGGTGGGTCTCTCCCACATTGCTCTTTCTCTTCCTCCCTTCCCGTCTGTCTAAATGTAAATTAAAAAAATGATAGATGATACCAAGCACATGTTCTTGATTGAAAGTTATCATACCTCAAATTTCTTAGTTTATTTGATGCATATTAAAACTTTATATGGTTTCAAATTTATTTTATAATCTTATAATCAATTTTCTTCTTCACATATCTTTCTTTTTGGGAGCCTACCAAAGACTAAATACTCTACAGAAATGCTACTGCGGAGGTAGAATCACAACACACAATTTAAAATGATATTACATAGTCCTGTTTACAAATGTTGGGGATTCTAGAGACTACTGAAATGTAAAGAAATAAAATAAAATAATTGATTGCATCTCAAGGTCAACAAATGATCATGGAGGAAGTTAAATTGAGGTCTTTGGCAAAAATAAAATTAAAACAACACATGTGCAGTATAAACCTATGTTGACATGAAACAATGAACTAATTGTACATTTTATGATTAAGAATTGAAAAAAAATAAATATACGGTGCCCAGCAGAAGTAATGGCTACTTGAGTGTGGTTAATTGGGTAAATAATATGGATTTAATAATTTATAGTTTTTATTTGAACATTTCACCTAAAATATCATATGGTGTGCTTGAGTGTGATATTGTTATGTTACAGAATTCATGCTTATGATTTTGTAATAAAAGATTTATAATAAAAAGCATTATTTGTGCCAGACCCTGTACGTGAGGTATATAACATTTACTGAGAAGCTAGTAGGGAAAGTCAAGATGGTAGCAATCAAAACCAGACCCTTAATCTTGTCTTAGGGTTTTCTAGAAGTAGGATGCAAGAGATGCTTCATTGGTGGTGGGAAAATAAAAGCAGTACTATTTGGTTTTTGCTAACTTTTAACCAAAGGATAAACATTTATAATGAAAATTATGGATACTGATAATCATAAAATCTTTGCAGAAATTTAAAAAATCCTTATATTTAATAATAAAGTTTAATAGCATACGGTATATAAATTATCCAAATAGATAAGGACAGAAAAACATAAGCAAAAATTAAAATGTGTAGTATGATGTTTTTATTTATGTGTGAATTTTCTGTTATTAAAAATTGTAACTGAATAAAAATAAAAAAAATAAAATTTCAGTCTGAAGAGGAAAAAAAATTTTATGGTGTTTTATTGATTTTATAATTTAAATACATAAAGGAAATATACTAGACAGAAAGTTTGAAACATTAACTTACAACTTAAAAAGTGTATAGTTAGAAATATGAAATATTTTATTAATCTCAGTATTATTTTTATTATGAATAACAGAAATTTGACATTTCTGCTAAACTATTATAGAAATTTGACATTTCTGCTAAACTATTATTAATTTTGTAAAACAATAGGTTCTTTGTGTCTGAAGTTAAAAAAATAGTCTTTACATAATCAGTAAAGATTTCATTCAGAAATTGTATTCTCTTCTTTTTTCCTTGTGTTTTATTGTTTATGCTATTGCAGTTGTCCCCATTCCCCCCGCCCCCTACCTCCATCTGCCCATCTCTTCCCAGCCTCCGCACCCTGAAGGCCATCCCCTGTCTGTGGGTCATGCACACCTGTTCTTTGGCTAATCCCTTTACCTTCTCTCATTCAGTCCCCCCACCGCTCTTTCCTCCGACAGCGTCAGTCTGCTCCATGAGTCTATGCCTGTTTCTGCTAAAGTTTTTTGAAATGGTCATTATTGCTGAATTCACTTACTCAAAGGAAATAAAAAAAGAAAAACCAAAACCAAACTTAAATCTCTTCAAGTATTTTCTTCATTGTTTTGCACTCACATATCATACTTCAGTAATGAAACACTTTTTTTGGTCACTATTTACTTAACTAATTTTTCTCCCAAAGAAGAAAAGTAGCTAAGTAGAGTAATAACTGACTATTTATGTTTATAAAGTTTCAGCTTCAAATGCAACTGCTTTTCCAATCTTTAAGTCACCATATTAAAAACATGATATTTGCCACATAACTGATGGCAAAGTACTATTTTAACAATGTGATTTTAAGAGAAAAACCACTGTGTCTATAGTCACAGAGTTGAGCTTCACTCAGTCGTCAAACTCTGGCCACATTACTGAACCTATCTGAGGCCTATTTAAAAAATTTTTAAATTAAGTGGTTCATTTATTTGATGAAAATGTTACATCCCAATACATGAAGAATAAAAATAGCAAACCCAATTAATAAGTTTATCTCCATCATGTAAAACAGCCACAATCTCAAGTAAAATATGATACATTTAGATATTTATAAATTCTTCCTTTTATAATAAAAGATAAATTAAATGGGAACATTTGGTTAATTGAAAAAAAGTCAAGCCCAATGATTTCTTGCACAATTTAGTACAATAGATATGTCTGCTACTGAAAAAATTTTCATTTTTATAGATGCAAAACTAAAATATTGATTTATGTCTAAAAGGTTCAGTCCAGAGTTATGTGCTATTCCAGAGTACAAGCTATTTTTCTCAATTAGCAATAATTGCACCTTGGATAAACCTCATTGGCTATGATGCTGCCACTGCGCAAAGCTAAGCTATTTTTCTTATTATCATAATTACTGACATTATTAACATTTTACTAATAAAAGTGGATAAAACCTGTAGACTGATGACTTAAAGCATTTACATTTTTTTAAAAAATGTCTAACATTTCCTTTTAAATGCATTGTCTATGAGAACTCCATGGGAAACAGAGTTGGAGATCTCATAATAACTACACTAGTTAAAAACTAGATTTAATCAAAGTTGAAAGAAAATTGGTTTAAGTCTTCAAAATTTTAAAAATGATATCGTAATATGGGATCCTCCTTCTGTTTGTCCAGAAACATCAGCCTTACCTCAGCTTCTGAAGCTGGAAAAGTAGAAATGATTCATGCCTTTTAAAGGATTCCCCTCCCTGCCTTCCAACCTCTACTCCTTTATCCTACTTTTCACCTGTTGTTAAGCAAAATATTATTATTTTTTAGCATTTGCTTCTGAGCTAATTCAGCTGTATCCTGAAGCAAACAAGGTGTGGTATAATCTTCAAAAGTTAACTTTTGTTCTTTTCATTTTCCTTAGAAATATCATGGCTAATTATCAGAAAAAGTGAAGGCCTATTACTTAACATTTTACTAACTTGACATTTTATTAACAAAGCAATAATTAGTGAAATGACTACAAACTCTAGGTTAATGAACATTTCCATAATTAAGACTGGTATTTACATTTGCCTTGCTAGTGTACATGAATGTTGTAGAGCATAAGGTGCAGAAAGCATTTGAAGATGGTAGTTTCTTTCATGTGCACTTTTAGCTTTTTAAGACAAAGTGCTTCATTCTTGAATGTTAGTTTTTAGAGATTATAAAATGAGTTAAATTTAAACATTAGTAGTTGGAATGCAGCTTCAAACGTTGCATTCTTTCCTGACTTTTTGAGACATAAAAATTAAAAAAAAGATGACTAATGAACCATTTTGACACCCCTTAATAACATCCTATATTGTTATCAGTGGACCAATAATAATTCTTTAAATAGATTATAAAAGAAGGTATGTTTTGAACCACATAATTACCTCACTCAGGTGAAATGTTCTAGTCATTGAACAATACAAAATGTGAGCATTGTAGTAGTTTGACATTTGCTTTGATGTCAGTTAAGTTTTACTTTTCTTGTAAATGTTGGTTATCACCAGAAAGATGGGAAAGCATTATGTACTTACACGTAGAAGTTCTACTGGTGGGTAATTGGATTTGTGATGCTTTTCTTTCACATTAACTGTTAACCATGGTGTATGTTGGCATTAATTTCCCTGGTGATGAATCGAAGGTCAGATGAGGATGTCTAGATTTTTTATCCTAAAGGTGCATTAGACGGCCCTGGACACAGTGTCTGCTTGGTTATTTGTTTTCCAATTTGACCATATCTTTTTTAAACCATTTTTTTAGGAGAACAACCTAAAATCTAGATAAAGATACAGACCTATATCTGTGTGCTTTTACATACAAAGTAATTTTGTACATGAAGCTTATTGTTTAATTAGCTCATAATTAAGCTTAAAGCTTAATTAGTTCATAGTTTTAAGAGCCAGCATTTTAACCCAAATTTGTTTATTTTCACAGTTTTCCAATGTATCAGGATATTTTAGAGTGTGTTAACTTCTGTTATGAGAATTTCTGATTATTATAGTGAGTACAACAGACTGTCTTAGGCAGTTTTGTGTCCCTATCAGCTAGATTTTCTGGCATAAATTTAGGTGATAAATAATACTTTTGACCAAGTGAATGTATATGAGCTTCCTTTCCTTTTTTTACTTGTTGTAAATTATATCTGATCCAAAATTCTATAGAATGAGAGAAAATGGAAGAATTTCAACTCGTAAGAGGCTTGTTTTCCTTAAAGAGAAGCGGCAAACGTGGCTGGGAACAATGACAAAATGAGATGATACTTGAACTTACAAATTTCTGCATAAAATTTTTATGTCAAGGAGTCTGTGTAGCTCAGCTTGTGTTTATTTTAGTATAAATATAATACACTGATGAGTATTAGAATATATTGATAATTATTATTGGTTCCTGCTACAGTTTCTTGTTCCTCTCCCCCTTGTTTTTTCTACTTTCCCAATTCAACTTTTACTTTTTCATCAAAATAACCTTTCTGCAACAATTAATATATTTACCACTTTCCTAAAACGTTGGATGCCTACCATTGTCTACACTAGCATTTTGCAAACCATGTTACACAAGCATAGTACCTAGAATTCCTGGAGCTACATGAACACTTCATATACCTATTCTCATTTAAAGGTTCCTGAAAATTTATCACATTTTATCAATGCATTTTACCATGAAATTCTTTTTTGCTCCTGCAAAAAAAAAAAAAATCACCCGAAACAAATAAACAACACAGAAACAATAAAATGTGTTAGTTCCAGTGAAACTAGCTTAGGAAATATGAACTGTCAGTTATGTGGAATTTTAACCGTAAATCGCTACACGTGGTGTGACGGTAAATTTTTTGTGTTAACTTGGCTAGGTTATGGTACCTGGTTGTGTAGTTAAACACTAGTTTAGGTGTTGCTGTGAAGGCATTTTATAGATAGGACTAACATTTATAATCAGTTGACTTTAAGTAAAGCAGATTACTTTTCATAATAGGGATAGACCTCATCTAATCAGCTGAAGGCCTTAAGAGCAAAGACTGAAGTTTCCTAAAAAAAGAGGATTTCTGCCTTGAGACTGAAACATAGAAACACTGTCTAATTTACAGTTTACTGACTTTCCCTGTGGATTTTGGATTCAAGAAAACAATATTAACCCTTACCTAAATTTCCAGTATACCAACCTGTGTTAATGGATTTTGAACTTGCTCATCTCCACAAGTACATGATCCAATTTCTTAAAAAAAATCTCTATCATCTATCTATCTATTATCATCATCTATCTATCTATTATCATCTATCTATATCATTGTTCTCCCTCCCACTCCCTGGAGAATCGTGACTAATACACATAGTCTTGCACGTGTAATCATTTTTGCTTTCCGTAAGGTTTTAATGTCAGTCACAATTACATATATCTGTTACCATTATCACTCAGATGCATTGTGCTCTAAGCTTACTTCAACATTATTGAGCACAGCAAGTATCCTCATGCTCTGGGTCTTTGCCCCTGCCCTTCCCTCTGTTTGAAACCAGTTATCCTCTTGTCCTGGTAAATTCATATTTACCTCTAAGTATCCGGTATACCATTCTTTCTCTGAGAGCATTCATAGCCTGATAAATAAAGTCATTATTCACTATTTCATTTAACTCATTAATTTTTACTCATTTAACATGTTTATTGAACATCCATTGTGTTCAAAGCTCTCAGAATTGAGCAGTGGACAAAGGGGATATGATCCCTTCCTTTAGAATGGACACTCATATTTTATTTCTGTTGTTTTGTGGTTATTAATAGTGTCCTCTTTCAGTCTCAAGAATGTTCTGGTTTTGATGATAAATTATGTGATCTTAGTCACCCAAACATAAACTCTAGTAGGGAAGATAAATATTAAACACATGTTATGGCTTAAATTTGTCTTTTTCTTCATCCTCAAATATGCTGGAATCCTAACCTCAGAGACTGAGAATGTGACCTTATTCAGACATGAGGTCTTTGCAGATGTACCCAAGTTAAGAAGTCATACTGGACTATGGGGCCTAATCAAGTGACTGGTATCCTTACAATTGAGAGAACTTTCCACACAGAGGCACACAAAGAGAACATTATGTGATGAGGGAGGCAGAGATTGTGGTGAATGTCAAGGATTGCCAGCAACCAGTAGAAGGTAGAAAGAAACAAGGAAAGATCCTCTCCTCAAACCTTCAGAGATTACATGGTCCAGCTGACACCTTAATTTCAGACTTATATGCTTCAGAACTGTAGGAGAATAAATTTCTATTATTTTAAGGCATCTAGTTTGTAGTAATTGTTGACACAGTCCTAGGAAATTAATATAATAGACAATTTTTTATAATTATGGGTGTTACATAAAGCAAGATATTGTTTACCATAGGGCATTGTGATGGGACAGACAATAGAGGAGACTACATGGTTGGAGGAAGTGACATTTGGGAGCATGACTCAGGGAGAACATAGCATGTTTAATGATTCTGGGAGAAGACATAGCTTGATACTTTAAGGAAATCCAAAGAAGACTTATATAGTTGGGATTGAAGAGCAAGAAAATAAAAGACCAATAGCATGTCATGACACTTTTTAGATAAGCAGTGTCCAAGTTGTGGAGAATCTCACAAATATCATGACGATTTTGAGCTTTATTTTAAAGTGGGTGCAGTCACTGAGCATTTTGTGTGGAGACAGGAGTAGCATGATCAATTTTTGTTATAAAATGTCACTCCTGCTTGATAAAACGTGGCATCAAGAAGGGGAAGTGAGAATGGAGGCAAGAGGATTTCTGAGGGCCCATAGGTAAAAACTTGGTTTTCTTTGGGTGTAGAGAATAAGAGAGTGAGAGAGAGCTGTGAACAAAAAATCTGTCGCTGTGCAGATGGTATCTTTTGCTATGGTGGAGAATATTAGAAAAGGAGAAAGTTGAGGGAAGAGAAATGCCAATATCATTTGAAACTTCTGTTGTTTTTGAGGTATATGTGAGAAATCCTAAAGAACAAACAAGTGGTGTGTGAAAATAGACTGCAGACTCAAAATTTAATTCATGTATTATTTATTAATGAATTAATGTACAATAGGTAGAAGAATTAAGCAATGCCTATATACTACACATTATCTTTGTGGTCAGCGTCCTTTTGTCTTAAAACTTCTCTCTCTCTCTCTCTCTCAGTCTTGCTCTCACCCTCTCTCTCATATTGCCATCAGGAACGCCTTATGATAAAAGGGTTTTTTTGTGTTTTTTTTTAGATTTTATTTATTTTAGAGGAGAAGGGAGGGAGAAAGAAAGGGAGAGCAATATCAATGTGTGGTTGCCTCTTGCATGCCCCTTACTGGGGGACCTGGCCTGCAACCCAGGCATGTGCCCTGACTGGGAATCCAACTGGCGACCCTTTGGTCCGCAGGTCAGTGCTCAATCCACTGAGCCACACCATCCAGGGCTGATAAGAGAGTTTTATGTCACAGGGTAGGAGTAGCTGTGGGTAAGGAATACAGTGTGGGCTGAGAACATCTCACTAGGTACTATTAGGACAGATGGAAATTTTGATGGAGGTATCTGTGACAGAGGGAACTGTGGATAGGATTTTCTTGTGATTCAGGAGCCATTTCTAGCTTCAGGGCTTTGGGCATGTTGTGTCCCTAACTCTCCCCACTTTTCAATCTTTAGCTTAAATCTCACTTTCTGAGAGATAACTTACCTGCCATGTATATTGCAATTATTTTCCCTCAGTTATCATTTACTCTTAAATTTTACATTAATTTTTTTGTACAAAATTTCAACTGTTCATAATATCAAATCTATTAATATTTTTGGTAGTTTCTAGTATGCTTAGATTTTTCTACCCCATTTAGATAAATATACATGTTTTCCTGTAAGTTTTTATATGATTTATTTTTAAGCCTCTGATTCATGTAAATTTTTTTAAGAGTATGGTTTTAAATAGTACTCTAGCTTGATTTTTTTCTCCAAATACTTGATCATTAAAGCAAGAGCAATTAACCACCATATTCCATGATTTTGAAGTCTACTTTACCATACTCTACATTTTTGTTAAAATGTTTCTGTGTTTTAATATGGTACCACAGTTATTCTGGTTTATAGTCTACCTAATGGTGTAAATCTCCATTCCTCCCAACTACTCCCATGTGACATTTACTATTCAGCTAGTGTTTTTTCTTTTTTGATATACAATAAAATTATTAGTCTCTATAGAATAATTCTATTCCTGGTGTCCAGAGCTAAGTTATTCTTTAAACAACCAGTACATTTTCATTTTACTTACATCCCTCCTAATTTGAGAATTTCTGTACTAGAATATCAAACACACCTACACACAGTAAATCAGTTGCTGTCAAGATTTATTGAAGAAAAGTCAGCAAAGTGTAACAGACAGATTTCAAAAGTCTGTGACAGAAAAGGATGAAGATACATGTCCTTGAATTGTTAACCAAAACCTAGGAAGAGTGCCATACCAGTATTTAAGACCTGGAAAATAATTGACAAAAATTCAGAAAAGAAATTTAAAAAAGGGAAATTGATTCATACATTTACATACAATATTGTTTTTGACCAAATGTACATATTTGTAAAATATCATTTTGCCTTAGTTTGCATACGACATATCCTAGAAACCTGCAATATTTATGTTTCTTATGTGTGGTTATAAAACAATTACTGAAGAGCCTAATTCTCATATGAGTAAGGATTGTAGTTATATTTTTTTAATAGATGAGAATTATTGGTTACATACTAATGAAAAGCTGTTTATAATAGGAACTTTATATCTTTTAATACTAGAGTAATTTTTTGAGATGTTATTAATTTGATTCTTTTCATCTCTTTAACTCACAGTAAATTATGCAATTGAGGATTAACTAAAATGACACAAATTGTTCATGTAGCAGAAAGTGAGCTTTCCTTATTGCTCTCTCTTCCTATCCCCGAAGGCTGGGATTAAAGATTTTATATTAAAACAATGATTGGAAAACTCTGTTAAACTTTGTGAGGCTAGGGGAACTCTTGTGCAGTGCAGGTTTGTAAGTGTCCTCAAACATGCTCTGTTGCATGACCGCTATTCCTAGCATCTGCGTTTGCTAAGTCCAATACTTGCCTTAAATGCCCACATTCTTCTTTTCATTAACCTTTTTTTCTTGCTGGACAAAATTCTTAGATATTAAAACTAGCTGTCTAGTCTATTGAACAATTCTATGTGGCATCTTCTTGTTGCTTTCAAATCAGGAACTCATCTGGTTCTTCTTTCAGGAGTTTAAAAACACCCATTTCAGTTGTAAAAGTGTCTTAATTTTGGCTTGGGGTATCTAGATCAGGGGTAGTTTTGGAAAATGTCTCAGTAGCCTTAGTTACCAATTCCACTTTAATATTTTCAGGCAAATCTTCTTTTGTTGTAGGAGATGAATCTTCCATGAGGTTCATATTTACTGATTTAGGAATAACAAAGTCATACCTGGATTCAACAGCAGTAAGCAAAACAGGATAGTTCTCTGCTTCATTGGCAAAATCTTTCTCCATCCAAACATTGACTTCATCCATAGACTCATCACTAGTTAGCAGAATATCTTCTGCATTATCTTCGTCTCTTTTGACAGTGCTAGTAAGTTCAAACACAGTGATGAGCTTTTCCTCATCCGAGTCAGTTAGTTTAGACACAGCATGGGGGTCATCTTTTGGAAGAAGTAAGTCAACTTCAGTTATTTTCTCTTCTGTAAGGGCAGTTATGTCTGAAATAGTGTTGATGTTTTCTTCAGCACTGAGAGAAACTTCAGTCTCAGGAATAGAGGAGTCAGTGATGTGGACAGCCTCATCAATAGTGATGTCGGATTTAACTGAGGAACTATAATTATTAAGGTTAAGTCCACCCTTCTTAGCTGAAAGGACGAGGGTGTCAGTAACTCTGGCTGTGCTTGTCTTTAGTGAGCCAGAGACTTCAGAAGTTATTGACACATCTTTATCTCCTGGGTCAGTTATATCCAAGAGAATATCTTCTTTTGCCATGTTAGTAGAAAAATCTATTAAAGAAACAGAAGTGACTGGAGATGAAAAATCACCGATTTTCACCGCAATGAAATTTTCAGTAATAGAGTCATTAGCCATGGAGTGTGGGGCACCTGTCAGAGTGGTAACTTCTTTTTCCAGATGGGTTGATGACTTAATGTGGGACTCCACATTATCTTCTGAATTCAGTCTTTTCTTTTGAGGTGAAAGCTTGCTGCCAATAGTTGTTGAAAAATCACTTTCTAGCATATAGTCACTTATGGAGGTAATGTGGTCTCCTTCTGAAGTAATAGTTGTTTCCGATCTAGGAATAGTGTTGTCAGTCTCAAAGAGAATGGTTGCTTCAGGTGTTGTTTTACTGCTTTCTTTTGGAGGTTGAGAATACATTTTTGGCAAGCCATCTTCAGCCATGAGACAAAGTGGCACCATGCACACTCACAGGTCTTTCTCTGGGCCCAGTGGTGTCTCTTGGCAGGAGAGTGGTATTCATTACAGTGACTGAGGCACTGGTCATCATAGTGATTGTTACATCAGCCACAGGGCCAATGGCACTGGCTTCCCTTGGAGGTTGTTTCTATGCTCTGACGGGGCATCTGGTATTGATATTAGATAAGAAGACAACAGAGTCTTCTCTGATTATGGAACCACCATTCACAGCCCAATATTTTAATAACAGGGGACTTGTTATGAACATGGGAACAGTTCTCAGGTTAGAAGGGGTGTGCCTTCTGATAAGGAGCTAGTGTCACTGGAAACAGACATAGAAGAGTCTGCCAGGCACAATATTTATGGGTTTAGCATCAAATGGGGAAAACTGTAGGAGACAAGATTATCAGCATCAGCTTCAAGTTGACTTTATTTTGAGTAAGTAACAGGGTCTTATTAAGGTAAAACATCTTCTCTTGTGATTCATATACTTAACTGTCTAAAAAATTAATTACATTTTTGTCAGTGAAGGGAGCTGCAAAAGTAATTAGGTAATGAGATTTCAGTTCTCTTATTAAGAGAGGAAATTCTCACTTTTCTGGTAGGGCTAATAAAAAATAAGTTACTGGCCTATTAAGGTCTTTGCAGTTTTGTTCTTCATTGTACTCCTTATTCTTTCTTGAACTACAGTGAGAATGTCAGGTTTTGTAGTTTTAATTTCTTTAGGAATGTTTTTATGTACAGTGTTATTTCAACCCCCAAAGAGTTTTCAAGCAGGGAGTTGGCATTATCTGTCAAAAATCACCCAGAAACAGATCAGGCTGTGGAACAAGAGCCTTAGCCTTGGGTGTTATATCCTCAGTTTCAGAGGGAGGATTTTCCCTAATGATGGCAGTCATCATCCTTTTGTTTAACTATCCCTCTCCAGGTCTAGGTAATTGCTTAAAGGAGACTGTAGCCTAGTGTTAATTTTTTTCCAATATCATCAGCAGAGAGGGTTTTCAGACTTGGACACAGCTAAGTTTGAAAAATGACAGCAGTGTGAGCTGGAGTAGTCATTTCCATCTCAAAGGCAAAGGCTTATTTTTCTTAGCTATGGACTCAGCTTCAAAATGGAGTGTCTTCTCTTAGTTATTGGCCACATATAGCTATATTAGCACTCTCTGTAGAAATATCAGATAGATTTTAAGACAGATTTGTTACTTTAAAGATATGGGCAGCTTCTCTAGAAGTGTTTTTCCTTCAAAGGGATGTTACTACTGAGGGCTCCAGTGTTTTTACTGATGTAGGGAGTGCTGTCAGCATCAGAAACAGGGAAGGACGTCTCAAGTTAGTGATAGGCACAGGTCCTTTATTTCTAGATAGAATACCACCAGTTCCAGTGACAGCGAAGAAAATAGCAAAGTAAAGGCATTATCTGGGTCGACTAACTTAATGGCAGGTTTTTTAACTCCTACTTTTTCACAATATTTAGTGT
Organism: Desmodus rotundus; assembly: GCF_022682495.2. Taxonomy (NCBI): domain Eukaryota; kingdom Metazoa; phylum Chordata; class Mammalia; order Chiroptera; family Phyllostomidae; genus Desmodus; species Desmodus rotundus. Next base: position 126,404,376 of record NC_071390.1, on the reverse strand, counting down.
TTGTAAAGTTTGATTCAGGATAAGACATGATAGAAGAAGACTTGGTGTTCTTTTAGGAGGACTATTTTTCTGTGTACAAAAGGGCGAGAAAAGATGCAGGTGTTAGTTTTATAGCTGCTGGAAGTTATCCCAGACTACTTGGTATTTATGTTGAATGGAGTTAGAATACGGAACAAAATATTCATTTTTTGAGCATTTTTTGGTTAGAAATGTCAGTTGAAATGACAATACCTTCAGAGATACTAGTTTGTCAAATAGTATTTAATTTCATAGATTATTTTGGTTATCATACCAACTCTGCCTGTATTAATAGAGCTGTGAAGTGGAATCACATTGATTATAGCAAAATAGGCTTTTCTCTCCAATGGGGAATATTATTAACAGTATCTATGTTATGTATTTATGAATGTATGTATGTATGTATTTCTAACAGTTCAAGCTCTAAGACCTTTTATTTTTATTTATTTTTTAAATTAAATTTATTGGGGTGACATTGGTTAATAAGATCATATAGGTTTCAAGTTTACATTTCTACAATATGAGATACGTGTATGCCCTCCACCCATGTTTTTTAAATCATTGATATCAAAAAGGACACTTAGATTGAGTGTGTGTCATTTGTCAAAGAGCAGGAAGCATATGGTGAAAATCCTGATGGGACTGCTGGAGTTTCAGCAATAGTCAAGATGGAACAGGAGTCATCTGCCCGAGGTAGTGCGGTACACTTCCCCTTGACCAATAGGTCATTGCCATCAAAGGTATTATCTGACTTAAGGACAGATGATCACATTCTATAGATAAGTTTCATTTTATTTGAATAGTAGTTTCTTCCATTGTTAACTACCATTTTAAAAGAATCAATGGACACCAAGTAGTGTCTTCTATAGACACTAGAATTCTTCTTTTAGAAAGAGTTTAGCTTTGGCCAGGTGTCTCACTTGGTTGGAGCATCATCCTGTACAACAAAATGTGTTTTCAGTCTCTGGTCAGGGCACATACCTAGGTTTTGGTCAGAGTGTGAATGGGAGGCAACCGATCCGTGTTTCTCTCACATTGATCTCTCTCCCTCTCTCTCTCTCTCTCTCCCTCTCTCCCCCTCTTCCATTCTCTCTAAAATCAATAAACATATCCTCAGGTGAGGATTAAAAACGATTCTATGTAGCTTTGGATTTTGTATATTTATTTGAAAAAACAGAGTTATTAATCTTCATTGAAGTGATTATAATCATCACTGGAATGTGTTGCTGAGGAAGTTTCCGGTTCAATATCTTCATTCACAAAAAAATTCCCACCTTTAGAAATAACAAAGGAAGTTAGAGAAGCAATTATGTTGTGAGATTTGGTTCTATCCACATCCACATTTTTGCCCTCTTCCTTTTCATTTATCAGGATCTTGGGTACATGAGTAAGGAAATTGCAATTGAAGAATGTGTTGGCCTTTGGGGTGAGTATTTTTTGATTTCAGGAAAGATGGCATTTATAGCAGGGTCAGTCATGACCCTCATGTCAGCTTTGTTGTTGGTAGGCTCCTCAGGGGCATCCTTTGAAGTAATTGTTTCTGTCTGTGACTGAGAAATACCAGCCCTAAAGAATGTTTACTTCAACCTCCATGTTAACATGTGGTACAATATAAATTTCTGGAAACCTAGGTAATATATTTTTTCTACCTCAACAATGGATTCATGTGTAACAGTTGTACTTTCTGAAGTTTGAAATTCAGGATCTGTTGCTCTGAGATTGGCTACATTAAATTCCAACTGGGAATTTCCTTCTACTATGGAAATTATTTCCATGTCAGATGAAGATATTTTTATCAGTGTGAATAGTGGTAGTTACTTCTGGGAGAAAATTTGAGTGTTCAGCCATAAAGTGGCTTAATAGATCCATTTGGGAGGGAATCCATGGGTATGTGAAAGGTTGAATAAGCTGCTACAGGACATTGTCATGATTCTTATTGATTGATTATCGGCAATGCTATTTCTATTCATAAGATAAGGCTTCAGGACAACATCTTTTGGAGAGTTTGTTTTTACCTGAATAACATTTTCTATTATCATACTTACATCTATAAGGTGGTCCATTTCAAATTCAGTACCTATGTCTTAACTGCAGAAGCTTTTGTTATTTCCTTTGTGTAGCACAAATTTGGTTTACTATATTCATTGAGAAAAACAGTAGAAAACTTTGTGGTTCTTTTTGGGGGTTCTAAATTTTGATTACAAGAGGCATTAATATTTTAAAAAATTAGTTCTTGGTGACAACTGCAGCAGGTGTTTTAGGTTTGACATTGGCCATATTGTCCAGAGATCCAGTGGAATCAGCTGGGAAAACACTACAGACTAAGGCAGAGAGCCTTTGGGGCCATTTGACTTTTAGTATTTTGCCCTTGAGACACCTTCATTGAAGTAAGGTGAGTCTATAGACACAGGCTTTGATGCTGCTAATATTAACACTTCTGGGTAATATGGGTTTGTACTTTTTATAGGTCTGAGCTGCAGTTTCTTTACTAGGAGAATTAGAAGTTAGGATGAGAGCTTGAAGTAGTTCCATAGATATAAGGCTTAGAGACAAGGCTCTCTTATGATGGAAGGCTGTAATGGCCAATGTTATTTTTGTTCTTAGTGGAGATAGTGGGAACATTTGGCATATCGTCAGGCATCTTTTTCAAAGGACAAAAGAAAGAGCTATGTTGATTGCACTTTTTGTGTTTTCATTCTCATTGGTGATGTCATCACCGGAAAGCTGAGCTAAACAAAAATTACTGAAGCTATACATGTTTCATCTTCAATCAAATCAGATATACTAGATATGGTAGTGTCTACTCTCCTGGGTGTAAATGTATTATAAATGGCAGCTGATGCATTTTTTTCCTGAGGAAATTAGCACTGTTTTTAAAGCATGATTAGTAGCATTAGTTGTGAATGACCTGCTGTCAATGATGGGTTTTGTGTTTTCAAAAAGGGGGTACTCAATGAGTTTATTTCCCAAGTCAAGGCCATCAGGGAGAATCACACTGCCATCATCACCATTTATGGTGCTTTTTCCCCACAGATGTTTTGTCAGATAAACTAAAAGGAAAATTCTTATTTGCATCATCCAGGGAGTGAGTCGTGGGTCTGTGAGCAATGGCATCAGTGTCAGAGTTCTTGTTTTCCTGTCTTGGAATCACAGTTTGGCAATTTTCTTTAGCTTTAAGCTCTGATGGTGCTGTTTTAGATAGACGGCCTGAAGCAGAAATTGTGGCATATGATGCATGAAACACATGTCTTTGAGGCATATATGCATATAATCATTTTTATTTTATTTTATTTTTTGATCTTGAGAGTACATTTATTAAAGCTGTGGATAGTGAAATAAGGAAGAGCTTAGGATAGAAGAAGAAACAGCAGAGAGCCTAGGCAAGGCTCCTTTGGCTCACTAAAAAGCCAGAGAAAAGGGGGCTTGAAGACAGGTTCAGGGAATAAACCAGGGATGAACTACCACTGCTCACTTCTCCCCTGGTTGCAAGTCTTGTGGGGACCCTTAGAGCTAAGGGAGGACACATCTGGGGAGGAATGGTGTGGACATGCCCTGGAGATAGCCCACTATACTCATTTTTAAAGGGAATTATTTCTTCTGTTCTCTAATTCAAAGCCATGTTTATCTGAGACCTATTCAGAACCACTGTCATCAGACATAACAATTATAGGGTCCACATATATTGGAGTGGTTTTACCTGCAGAATTATCATCCACCCTTTCTGAAATGCCTTCTGTAAAATAATTGACTTCATCATATTCATCAGCTGTCTCTCTCTCTGTTAGATCTTTGTGCTCACATATATTCCCTTTAAAAGTACTTTCCCTGTCTCCATCAGAGGTAATGCTGGGTGAAAGGATAATTTCTTCAGATAGAATAATTATTTCCTCAGGTGGAATATTATTATCAATCTCTTTTGTGTTATCTTTTCCCATAATAGTTACAGGAACAAGTTCAGAATATTTTGAAGTTCCCATGGATTTTGTAAAATCAGGAGGAGGAAAAATTGTCCTCCATTGTAGACCATATAAACCAGTTGGACTGCTTGTGATGGACCCTTCTGTATTAGTGACTTCCTCAGGAGAGGCAGGCCTAGAAGTTTTTGGAAGAGTTGATGTGGAATCAGCTAAGAAGATTTCTGCTGAATTTGGAGGTCTTAATTCCAATTTAGCAGCTGGATCTTGATTGAAAATATTAGTTATTTTTCTTGTCTTGTGGATATTATTTTGAGAGCCTTTTCTAGGGGAAAAGGCTTTTATCATTGTTCTTTGAGATTTGGAATACATTTTGTCAGTCTTAGTTTTATAATTGTCAGTAGTATCTCTATTCGTAAGAAAAAATGAATCAACTTCATCTGTGGTACTTTCTGAAAAAGTCAATCCATTTGGAGGAATATTCCAGGTCAATGGATGGAAATGAATGTCAGCTTGAGTTATTATTTGTCTCTCCAGAACATCACCATATTCAGTTGCCCTCTCTGACACTTCTGGCATGGTTATCAAAGATTCAGACAAAGAGTTATCTGTCATTAGACCAGAGGTTTCAGAATTTTCAGTTAAGGAATTAGGAATAAGCATGGCAGATGTCAATAGAGATAAGAATTGTCTAGATTTAACATTATCTTCTCCAGGTAACATAAAATCACCACCTTCATAACTACCTTCAGTGGAAAGAGCAATGGAATCAGCCATAGTGTTGGCTGCCTGATTCATAAATAAGGAAAAGATTGAAGCTATGTTGTTTTCTTTTTCAGCACTTTCACTGATAAAGAGATCATCAGGAATGACATTGAACTCAGCCAAAGGAATAATGTTCTGTGAATGGAGCATATTTGCCACATTTGGCTTATGTTTCATCGCATCAAATCTGGCTGATAGGGTGATTTTTGCTTCATCTGTGACAGCATTATTATAAAAAGCAGATGTGATACCTCTCCTGTTGAATTGGTCTTCGTATTCTATGGGACTGGTCATCACAGCAGGATCAATGGGATCAGTTGTGAATATACTGTCCTTTCCCATTCTTGTTATTAATTCTGGGTCTGGAATAAACGGGTACTTCATTCTTTTGTTTTTAGGAATAATAGTGACAATATTATCTCCTGTTAGGTAACTATTTTCCATAACTGTTTCATCTAGAAACTCAGGTAAAAAAATCCAACTTGAATCAGTTAGAGGATAAATCTTGGATTGAGGAGTCTTAATACTAAAATTGATAGTAGAACTTGTGAGAAGAGTGGCATCAGTGTCAGAATTACGATTTTCTTTGGGGATTAAGCTTAGGTGTTTTTTGGTGGTTTGGATATCAATTGGAGATCCTTGCAATAAACGTTCCAAGATTGCAGCGCTGGCATAGGGTTCATGAGACTCAAAGACATTGGAGTCAGTGAGTGTGATCTTTCTTATAAGAGGAACATTTTCTTCCTTTATTAGTTCAAAAACATAGTTACCTTCCACATCATCAAGGGCATTGTCAACAGGCATAATAGTTATTATATCCTCATTGTTTGAAATATTTTCACCTGCCAAAAGGGTGTTATATGCCTCTTCTGAAATATTTTCTACAAAAGGAATTTCTTCAGTGGGTATATCTTCCTTTATAAAAGTATTATATCCAACTTTATTGTTATTAATAGTATTAATAGTGTTTTTCATGTCTTTTGTTGAAATAATGATAGTAGGTAAAATAGTGACTTTGTCAGATGGAGTATTTCTTTCTCCAGTTCGAATAATATTATCAGTCTTTGTTGTAGTATCTTTTTTCATTTTGGTAACTGGATCAAGTTCAAAATACTTAGATGAACTCCTGAAGGTTGTGAAATCAGAAGGAAGAAGAGTTGATTTCCATGGTGGTAGACCATATGTCCCAGTGGGAGTGTTTGCATCGATTCCTTCTCCTCTAGTGACTTCAAGAGAAGAGCTTTGATCATTATACCTAGATGCTTTGGGAAGACTTAATGTGGACTCAACTGAAAATATTTCTTCTAAATTAAGAGGTGCTTGAGGTTCAGTAAATGTAGCACCAAATTCAACAGTGAAAGAATTATCTTTCAATGAACTTGAATCCTTTGGGAAAAAAATGCCTGCTTCAGAAATATGAACTTCTTCCACATTACTGTCACTCTTGGACAGCGTACTAGGTTTGGTTACTGAGGGCAGTATTTTCTCTGTAACTGAACTGAGAATAGTTGCATTTGTCATGTGGCTTAAGTCAAATTTAGTAGCTAGATCTTGATCTGAAAAATAAGCAATTTTTCTTTCTTCATAAACCTTGTGTTGAGAGACTTTTGTAGGAAAAAAGGCTTTTATGATTGTTTCCCGAAGTTCAGAGTATATTTCATCTGTATCAATTTTAGAAAGATCAGGAGTTTCTCTGTTTACTAAGGGCAAGGAATCAAACTCACTATTTGTGAGATCATCAGAAAAAGTAGTGGAACCAGTGGGGAGTTTAGTTGAGGTTAAGGAGTAATGCTTGAGGTCAGTCTTATTTTTAATGGGATTATCACCATCATTAATAGAACTAGGGTATTCAATTATTGACTTAAGCATGTTTGACCATACAGTTGAAGAATTAGTCAAGAAGTTATTTGTCACTGGGTCAGAGATTTCAAGATTTTTACTTAAGGCATTAGGAATGAACATGGGCTTTTCTGGAACTGGTAGAGCTAGGAATCCTCTTGATTTACTATTGTCATCTGGCAGCATAGAATCACCTTCTTCATACCTACTATCAGCGGAGAGAGTAGTTATATCATTCACAGTGTGGATTGTATTCATTGGTGAGGGAGAGATTGAAGCCCTGTTGTTTATAATTTCAGTGTTTTCATTGATAAAAGGAAATATACCATCAGGGATGGTACTGAGGTCAACCAAAGAAATTATGCTGTCCCATGAGTGTTGAGTCTCTGCCATATAAGTTCTACCTTTAACATTGTTCACTTTGGATGATAAGATGTTTTCTGCTTCACCTTGGGCATTAGTGTTAAAAATAGCAGATGAAGTGACTTTCCTGTGGAATTGATTCTTATTTTTTAATGGAGAAGTGATCACAATAGGATCAGTGGGTTCATCTGGGAACATCTTTTCCTTTACCATGGTTATTATTATTTCTGAGTAAGGGACAAGGTTGTAGTCCATCCTTTTATCTTCAGGGAGAATGACAATGGTGTCATCTTCCCTTAGAATGTCCTCTTTTAGAGTTGTTTCACCAAAAAAGTTGTGAAAATTATCACTCAAGTGAGTTAGGGGGTAAATCATGGATCTGAGAGCCTTAGAATTCAAATTGTCAGTGGAACTTTTGGGGACAATAGCATCAAGGTCAGAATGGGTGAGTCCCTTTCTAGATATCAAAGTTTGTAGTATTTCTTTAGTTTTGTTCTCAGTTGGAACATCTTGAGATGAATATTCAGAGGCATCGGCACTGGAGTACAATGGATGTGACCCAAGTATTTTGGGGTCATAACTTGTAGTAGGTGTCTTGGTAATAGGGTTGTTTTTTTCTTCCTGTTGTTCAAGGACATATTCATTTGCAATGTACTCAAGACCTCTGTCATCAAGAGCAGTGCTTATTATATATTCATTATTTGGAATATTTTCACTATCTAAAGAAATATCTGAAATGTTTTCTGTAATAGAAACTACTTCATATTCAGGGATTATATCTTTCCCTACAAAATATCTGTGCACAAATCTTCTTTTAAGAAAAGTGTTCAACATATCTTTTGTTAAAGTATTGTTACTTGGTGAAATAATGTGTTTTTGAGATGGAATGTATATTTCCTGAAATGGAATGTTGTTATTAGTCTTTGTTGTAGTATTTTTTTTCATTTTGACAATTGGATCAAGTTCAGAATATTTAGATGAACTCAGAGAAGTTGTGAAATTAGGAGAAATACTCAACTTCCGTAGTAATTCATAGATTCCAGTGGGAGCATTATGAAGCAAACCTGTTGTGCCTGTATCTTCATCAAAAGAAGCAGAGTTTTCATCCTTAAGCTTTATAGCCTTTCCCAGAGTCATGGAGGAATCAGTTGAATGGATCCTTTTTAAATTGGGAGGAGCTTGAAGTTTAGCAGAAATGTTAAATTTATCAATAAATGAATCATCTTTCAATATCCTTGAATCTCCTGAAACAAAATTGCCTGCTCCAGAAATACTGAGTTCCTCCTCCTTGTCGTTATTGCTTTTGGAGAGGGTGCTGGAATCAGGGGTTGAGACAAGTGTTTTCTCCAAAGTTGGAACCAGTGCTGTTGCACTTATAATGGGACCTGAGTTGAATTTAGCAGGTGGTTCTTCCTCAGCAGAGAGTTTAGCTATTTTCCTTATTTCAGAAGGGAATGGGCTTCTTTGTCTAGATGAAAGGACTTTCATTATTGTGCTCAGAGGGGCATCTGTCTTAACTTTAGAATTAGCAGTGTCTCTCCCCATAGTAGGTGTTGAATAAGCCTCATCATCTGTAGAATTGCTGGTATAAGTTATTGAATTAGTAGGAGAAATAATGGAGTCCAAGGAGTGGGGCTGAAGGTCTGTTTGAATTTGAATGTCCTGATTTTCTGAAATATCAGTTCCATGAATAAGATCAAGGTATTCAGTCACTGTCTCTAATACTCCCAATACTGACTTTGAGGAGTCAGTTAAGGAGTTATTACTCTTTAGGATGGAATCCTCAGTTAAGACTTCCGGCATGAGAATGACACTTTCAGTTGTTAGTGGAAATGGGAATTCTCTAACATTATTTTTATCAAGTTTCATTGAATCACTCACTTCATAATTGTTCTGAAGGGAAAGAGCAGGGGTACCAGCCATGGTAGGAGCTGTCTTCATAGCTGAAGAAGTTAAAGGTCTGCTTTTTGTAGTCTCAGAATCTTCCTCAACAAAGTGAAATTCATTATCAGGGTTGACATTGAATGTAACTAAAGGAGCAGTGGCACCCTGTGAATGATAACTCTCAGCCTTGAAAGTTTCATCTTGATTATGTTCTGACTTGAGTGAAATAGTGGGTTTCCTCTGGTCATAAAGAACAGTGGATGTGACATATCTCCTGTTGAGCTGGTCTTTGCTTATTGTTGGAGTTTCACTTATGGTGAGATCAGTGATTTCATCTGAGAATGACCTGCTTTCTCCTACAGTTTCCTTTGAATCTAGCTCTGGAGTATTGATTTGCTCAATCCATTTGCTTTCTGGAAAAATGGTGATGATGTCATTTCCATATAAGGTACCACTTGCCAGAGCTAAATCACTTGGAAACTTGGGGGACATTTTTTTATTTTCATATGTTAGGGAGTGAGTCATGGTTCCAGGTGACTTATTCATGAATTTGGCAGTATAATCTTTGAGAAAGGGGCCATCTTCATAAGAATCAGGGCTTTCTTTCCTGGAGATCAGAATTTGGTATTTTTGTTTAGTTTTGAGTTCTACAGGATTTTCATTCAATAGACTCTCAGTGACATGGGCAATGGGGAAGGGAGCATGAGATCCAAATCTATGGAGCCCTTGAATAAAAGTAGGTATTTCTGTTGTGGGGCTCTTCCCTTCTTCTCCAATAAAAAAGGTACTTTCCTCTGATACATATTTAACAGTACTGCTATCAAGCCCAACAGCTGATAGATTTATATTATTTGGATTGTTTTCCCTTTCTAGAAAAACCACATCTGAGTCTACTGAAAAGTCTTCATGTTGAGTTACCTTATCTTTTTCTGTAGACTCTACATATCTTTTTTCATTTGCAATATTCCTTATGTCATCCACAAAGATAATATTGTTAGATGAAATGATTTCTTTATCAGGTAGGACACTTATATTATTAGATATAATAGACTCATCAGTCAATTTTTTGATGCTCTCTCTCATATTGAATGCTGGATTAAGTTCAGAGTAAGTGATTTTAATAAAATCAACAAAATCAGTAGGAGGAGGGGTTGGCTTCAAGGGCATATGATATAAGTTATTATTATTATAAGAGTTTGTAGTAGACCTCTCTAAGTTATCATTATCAAGAGAAAACAAGCTTGTAGTCCTGGCCTTTGTTGGCTGTGTGGTGCTCACTGTGGAATCAGGGTAAAATATTTGTTTTAAAGTTCCAGGTGCTTTCTGTTCAACAGAAGCAACATTAGGTTTAAGAATGAAAAGATTAATGTCTATTGAATTTATGTCTCTTAAGCTCACTGGAATTTTGGCTTTAGAAATATGAGATTCATCCTCTATAACACCTGTATTTTTCTTGAGGAATGCATTGGTCTCAGTTTCTGAGGTAGTGACTCCTTTTGCAGATGGATTGATAACTTCTTTACTTACATGGTGACTTACAACATGGTCAGAAGTGTTATTTTTCTGCTGTTTTTTATAGATTATAGGTTGAAGGGACATATTAGGTACAAAGGCCATAATGTCAGATTTATTATTAATGCCTATATTTCCAGTGGCAGGTATGCCAGTGACTACATTTATAGAATTCTCTAAAAGAGTAGTAACATCTTGAGGAACAGAGGAGACCATAGAGAAGAACTGAGGGTTATTTTGCTCCTTGGTGATTCCCCTATTTTGGTCAATAATAGTAGAGTCTTCACCCAATGGCTCTGATTCCTGTAGTGCCACCGGTTTATCAGATAAAGAACCATCAATTTTACTAAAAACAATAGCAGTCCTAGGTATTTTCTGATTGGGAATTAATAGAGATTTTAATTTTTTGGACAGGATACCATCCACTGCAGGCATGATGGATTCACCATTTTCATTGCTTTCCTTAGAGTCCAAGGCAGAGACACTATGTGAAATAGCGTTGGCATTTGTTCTCATTTTGTTGGCTTTAACAGGATTCAGAGAAGCTATTGAATCTGTTTTTATTACACCCTTAGTAATTTCATTACCGTAGAAGATGTTCTCAACTTGGGAGGCAATGTCCTGAGGCAAGGGGTTAATGTGATCACCTGAAAGCATTACTCCAGAGAAATCCATTTTATTTTCATTGACTTTTGATTTTTCTGATGTGATGGAGTCAGCTAACCCCACAGCCGCTGTGTTGTGAACATTGGATGAAATGCCTTTCTCGTAGAAATGACCTTGACTTTTTATGGGGCTGGCGATCACACCATGGTCAGTGGGGACATCGTTAAATGTTCTGCTCTCTTCCATGATAATTGTTTCTGTGTGTGGTACAAAGATGTAGTTGCTTTTTTTATTTCCCAAATCAGACACTTCAGGAAGAGTGATGATGACATCATCTGCACTTAGCATGCCCTTTCCTGCAGATGTTTTCTCTTGAAACTCGGGGGACAAAGTCTCATCTGCATCAATTAGGGAAGGAACCAGGGTTTTCAGATGTCTTGTGTTGAAGTTTTTGGTATAATCTTTGAAAGAAGTGGCAAAAATATCAGAGTCTTTGACAATAATAGTTTGATACTTTTCTTTAGTTTTAAATTCAGGTTGAGTTAGTCTATACAGGAGACTCTTTGAGGCCTCACCTGTAGAGGAGGGTATATGTGACACAAATCTATCGGGTCCACGTGTCGATTGAACAGGTTTCTTAATATAATTGTTTTCTTCCCTTTCTAGTTCAAAAGTATGCTTATTTGAAATATATTCAGAATCACTTTTATCAGGTTCAATGATGATCAAGTCCATACCATCTAGATTATTTTCCTTTGCCAGAGTGGTCACTGGCCTATGAATAAAGAAATCATCTCTCAATGTATTTGCATATCTCAGTGATAGAGGAGAACTTGTTTCAGGTACACTGTAATAGTTTTCCACATTTATGTCCTCAGAGGAAACAGGTGTGGAGAAGGTCAGAGGTATCATGCTTATATGAGAATTAGTTATACTAACTGTAGCAACTTGGTCTTTTTCTGTTCCTGGATCAGTCTGTTCATCAATATAGGATGCATACTTTTTGCTGGAAGTTCCTTTATCTAATAACATAGTGTTTTCCAGAGCAGACTTTATATTATCTTTCATAGGAATCCTAAAGTTGTGTCTTCTTTTAGGGGGAAAGGTATATCCTTTTGGGACATTTTCTTTCATCATTGGATAAATATCACCAAAAAATGCAACATGTTCACCACCACTATTACCATTTCTTACAACCACTTTTTCTTGAAACTCAGGAATGGATTTCTCAAGTAGGGATTTTGAGATTTCAACCATGTGGGATGATGCAGGATCCTCAAATTCAAGTTGGCCAGCTGTGCTTTTGGTTGTTCCTTTCAATCTGATGGAGTTATATACATCAGAATTAAGAGAATAATGTTTTGCTGGCAAGTTATTGCCTTTAGGAACATTATCACCTGCAATAGGTGTAACATAAATATGATCCCTCACATTTTCTTCTGTAAGTATGTCTTCTTCCTCTGCCATCATGTCTATGTTGTTTGGGGGATCTGCTTCATAGTTCAGTGTTATATCTTCCTTGAAAGTGTTTTCAGATTCATATTGTGGGATATAAAACATGGTGTCAATATCTCCTTGAAAAGCAGTGGTGACAGGTACAGTCAAAGTCGCTGGGGTAGACTTACTATAAAATGTTTTTGATATTATGATATCTGCCAAAGAGGTTTTTTTTACAGGGTTTGTTTCTTGGCTAGAGGCAATGGACTTCATAAAGGTAGAGGAATCTGCTATTAATACAGTGCCATCATCTCTAGACACATCAAGATCTTTGGAAATGATAAAGTCGTCTCCTAGTTTATTAGGTTTATAGTTAAAACTACTAACTTTATTCACGGTCAGAAGGCCTTTCTTTACTGGCGAGGTGGCAACCGTTAAAGCCAAGTCTGTTATAACTTCAGTGTTTTGGTCTGCATAGTAAATATCATTAGTTACAGAGGAAATGCCAAGAGGGGTGTTTGTTATTTCAGCCCCAGCCATTTTGTCTTCACTGGTCAGTCTATTATCATTGCTTGAAGTGACAGCAACAGGGGTTTGATAGCCATCCCTGTAATCAATAAGGTGTGCATTGCCCACTGTGGAGAGTGATAGTTTATGTTTCATGATGCTCTGAGCAAGATTTTTGTTCTCTTCGGTGATAGTAGGTGGATTATCAGTGATTACATTGTAATATACATTAGGGAGTATATGGTGATCCACTCTTCCAATTTGGAGGATAGAATTATGAGGTGGAAGAAATTCAGTGCTTTCTGCTTTCACATTCTCTTTCTCAGTTACACTGTTACCCAAACTGTTAGTAGCCAGTGTCTTAAAATTTGTTTTGCCATTTTCTGGGTTTGTGACATCATACAAAATATCAAAATTTTCTTCTCCAGAATTGGTAAGGTCTCTCTCACTTATTGTCACTTCAGCAATAGGTATAATACTATTTAATTGGGAAAGAGACTTTGTGGTATTGACAGCCACAAATCCATTCCTTTCAAAGCCACTGTCTCCTGATTCAAAGTACTTAAAATTATGTGCAGGTGGAAGGTCTTCTTTTACCTGGAAAATGGCATCATCTCCCACTGCAGACTTTACTTCCACATAGGGAGTAGATTCTTCCTCATAAGGCATTTTTTGGTCTATCAGACTTCCAAATCTTTTTCTTGGTGTAAGAATACCAGCTATCCTTGCAGACAGAGAGGTAGTGGTTACAGTGTGCCTTCCTTCTGGCATGGCGGCCTTATTAATCATAAGATCAGAACTGTTCATTTTATTTGTGGTCCACTTGCTTGCACTGGCAGTGACGTTGTATACATCATTGGGAGAAGTGAAATTAGCTGTAAGGAAAGTAGACTGCAATGGATGGTTCAAAGTATCCTCTGATCCTTTATTGATTTTCTGTTTTTGTATAATGGTATCATTAATGACATGAGGATTTTCAGTCACAGGATCTGATATCCAAGCACCAGTCAAGGGATCTTTAATTAGCAGGGACTTTTGAGCTTGATTATTTTGAGCATTAGTCATTAGGGCAGGTGGTTCTGCTACTGACAGAAGAATGTAAACTTTGTGCATAGGAAAGTCTGTTTTAGGGTTAGGACCTGCCCCACCGTCAGCGTGGTCGTTATTGGTAGAGAGACTAATGGATTTTACTTTGTATTTGAATAAAGGATTGAACATATCAGAGATGTTAGAAAGGATGATTCTGTTTCTTGCTGTTTGGGCATAATCTACATCAGGGTTAAGAGAGTAAACTTTTCTTCTAATTTCTTTCGTGGAAGTATCCGGATGAATGAAGATGACTTCCCCTCCAACTTCATCATCTTGGTCCATGTTTGTAATTTTTTGGACCCGGGGAATAAAAAACTCAATTTCATCAGTGTTCACAGACTTAAAATTGTTCCTGTCTGTTTTGAGATATGCATTTGCATGAGTATTAGAATGGTGCTTAGTTATTGAATCATCTACTTTAGATCTAGTTGCTTCAGCGATATTGTTATTGTTAGGTATTTTGATGTTTTCTATCTGAACAGTGTGTCTGCCTTTTATTATTGGATCATCCTTTGAAGGCCAAGTTATTTTAAAGTTAATATTTGTGTTTGGCAATGGCTCTGTGGGGTTAGGGTTAGCATGATTCTTTATAGAACTAATGCCATTTGTTTTGAAAGTAATCAAGTCCCCCACATGCATATTTTTACCTACATCTAACATTGTTTTGGTATCATCAGAATTACTAATAAGATTACTGCTTTCTTTATACATTCTATAATTAAGAACAGGATTTATCAGATTAATATTGGAAATAGTATTAATGGGGTTGGTATTGGAAGTAGCTTCATCCATGTCAGTGGCAATCATGATAGATTTGGTATCAGTTTTGAAAGTACTCCAAATAGGAATAGTTTCAAAGTCATTACTATTTTTTTCAGAGGAAATGCTAGATGTTTGAGTATTTACTGTAGTTCTATCATCATTCTTCTTGTCTGTAGCATTAATTACAACAGAATTGCCTTTTTGTGAAAGATCAGTAATGTTGCTTGCAGTTTTGCCATATCTTTCCAGGTAAGTAGTATTAATTGTGTTTTTGTCCTCCAAGTCAGGAACATCAAGCAGAGTTGTGTAATTCTCTAGAATAGCTGTGGCATCAGTTTTTTCTCTATTGCCTTCTCTCATAAGGGTTGTGGTACCAATAAAGGATATAATCTCTGGTTCTGCTTCTTCCTCATGAGTAATGGTGTAAGTTCCAAGGAGGTTGTTTGCATTTGATACAGCAATGGTACTGTCATCTGCTGAGGCATTCTCATTCTTAGCACTTTGGATGTGTGCAGCAGGATTAGGGGCAAAGAATGGTTTAGATCTTCCAGTGGGTGGGAAGAAGGGTTCAAGACTTTGAGCTGCTTTGGTGTCTCTCTGTAAGGGGAGGAATTGCAATGGAAGCAGACTTATTACGGGTGGGAGGTCATGGATACAGGGGCTGAGATGTTATTTCTCCTGAAACAGTTATCCTGCTCTGTGCTATTTTGGAGTTGGGGGAAATCTGGGAGTTGTGGTACTGACAGCAGAAATATCCTGCATAGCAGCAGATGTCTCCTGCATAGCAGCAAATGAAGGTGAAGCATTATTCTTTGAAGCCTTTGCCAGACATAGTAGAAGTGTATACTGTACCCTTAGCATAAGCAAAGCTAGCTGAAGGGTTACTTGGAGCATAATCCCCACATGGGGGAAAGTTATATACCCTAGCTTGAAGAGTCTCTGAGCAATTTCTCTTTGAAAGAGGTCCAGAGGGCCTTGTTACTCTATCAATAGACTCAGAGTAGGTATTTAAATAGTTTGTAGGTGCAGAAACACCTCTTGTTCTTAGGATGGAAAAGAGCTGCCTTGCTGTTGGGCTGTCTCATGAGGATGAAGGTCAACTGGCAGACAAATGCTGATCTGTCTGACTGCGTATTTCCTTACTCCCATGTAGTAAAGGGAAAGAAGCACAACACGTTTTGAGGTTCCTCTCGCAGATTATATTTCATTAAAAATCTGAAATTAATAGTTACTGTGTTAAGTTGATCAAATAAACATTCTGCAGGTCTTTGCTTTCTTCTTTGTTCACTGATTTTTATGTTGGTTGAGTTAAGAATATACAATATCAATGTAAAAAGAAACAGCTAACATGTCAGTTTTGAGTACTCTCTATAAATATAAACCCAGGTGTGCCATGCTAAACATTCAGTAAGAAATTTCTTACCACGTAGAAAGAATAGAGAAACCCTGTTCAGACCTGATATTATCATGCATTATACCCTCTGTTATCTTTTTTTAATTTTAATTTTTTATTGTTATTCAATTACAGTTGTGTGCCTTTTCTCCCCATCCCTCCACCCCACCCCAGCCAAACCCCCCTCCCTCCCCCACCTCCACCCTCCCCCTTGATTTTGTCCATGTGTCCTTTATAGTAGTTCCTGTAATCCCCTCTCCTCCCTGTCCCCTCCCCACTCCCCCCTGTCCATTGTTAGATTGTTCTTAACTTCAATGTCTCTGGTTATATTTCGTTTCCTTTTTTTTCCTATTTATTATGTTCCAGTTAAAGGTGAGATCATATGGTATTTGTCCTTCACCATCTGGCTTATCTTTATTTTACTATGTATATGATTGATTTTAAAAGAAGGAAATTTTTGAATAAAAAATAGAATTTTAAAAATACAGTCACATTTTTAGCAAAATATTCTTTCTTGTGTTAAACCTAGGCTGATGATCTATGCCCATTCTTTCCCTCCATCTGATTTTTATATCCATAAGGATAGTTATCCAAAATGCTGAAACTTACCAAGAAGAAAGCCACAGAATTCAAGATGGTCATAGTCAGAACTAGGATCTTCATCTTGTCTTGCGATTTCCTGCAAGTAAGGTACAAGATTGTCCTATGTTATGTTAACACATTGACAATTTAAGTGACAATTTTAAAAACATCAAAGATAATCTATTTTATTTTAGTATTATTGACATTGTCTAAAATGCTGGCTTTCTTAATAAGATACACACAGTGCCCAAGAAGTTCTAGTGCATTATTAGAAATGATAATATGTGGAATAGAATACTGTAGTTCTAAGGTCAATACCATTTTAACAGTATGAATAGGAAGAATTTTAGCTATTATCCATAACATAGAGAATCAAGGAGTAAACAAACTAACTAACAAATACATTTTGGACAGAGTACTTCAATGAGGACTTCATCATATAAATTCACCTTTATTATCATGTTAATAATTATCTATTTGTTGCATTTTCAGGAGTGTTTAGACAAAAGTTAATTTATTGATCTTATATTCAGCCAGAGTTTTAAATCCATCTAATTATCTATTCCTTAAATAAAAAGGTTATAGGAAATAATTATTTTGTGGATGGTTTCCTTTATGTGTAAAACTTTGTAGTTTGATGGAGTCTCATTTGTTAAAATATTTTTTGTTTCCCTTGACTGAGGAGATCTATTGGATAAAATATTGCTATGTGCAAGGTCCAAGATTTTACTGCCTATGTTTTCCTCTATGATTTTTATGGTTTCAGGTCTAACATTTAAGTATTTAATCCATTTTGAATTTTCTTGTGTGTGGTGTAAGAAAGTGGTATAGTTTTATTTTTCTACATGGATCTGTCCAATTTTCCCAACACCCACTGGAGAACATATAGGCCAATATATCTGATAAGGATTTAATATCCAAAATTTATAAAATCTTATAACACTCAACACCAAAAAATCCAAACAATCCAATTAAAAAATGGGCAAAGTACCTGAATAGACACTTCTCCAAAGAAGACATACAGATGGCCAATAGACATATGAAAAGATGCTCAATGTCACTAACCATCAATAAATCAACAAACAGCAAGTGCTGGAGAGGATATGGAGAAAGAGGAACAAACCCTTTTACACTGTTGATGGGAATGCAAATTGGTACATCCACTGTGGAAAGTAGTATGGAGATACCTCAAAAAATTAAAAATGAACCTGCCTTATGATCCAGCAATTTCACTTCTCAGAATTTATCTAAAGAAACCCAATACACTAATTCAAAAGAACATAAGAACCTCTACATTCATTGCAGCATATTTATAATTGCCAAAATATGGAAGCAACCCAAGTGTCCATCAGTAGATGAGTGGATAAAACAACTATGGGACATTTATACAATGGAATACTGCTCAACCATAAAAAAGAAGAAAATTTTACCTTTTGCAACAGTATAGATGGACTTGGAGAACATTATGTGAAGTGAAATAAGCCAGTCAGAGAAAGACAAATACCATATGCTTCTACTCATATGTGGAATCTAATGAGCAAACTGAATTAACAAGCAAAATAGAGACAGACTTATAGATAGAGAGCAGGAGTCTAAGATAGAGAGCTATGGTGGTGGGAATGTTAGGGGGTGGAGGGATCAAGCAAAAAGGAAAAAGGACTCATGGACATGGACAACAGTGTGGTGACTGCAGGGTGGGGAGGGAGGTACAAGGGGGACAAATGGCAATGAAAAAAATGCAATATAAAATACATTTAAAAATAAAGAATTAGGTATTTGGTGAAAGAATGGCTCCAAACCTAATTTATTCAAACATTTACCTTGCAAAGGAATCTTTCTTTTCAGCTGCCTTCTAACTTTAAGTGTTGACCAAATCAGCCTGGTTCAGCAATGCATGGAGACGAAATCCTTGCTGAGGATGTCTAAATCTGAGAAACAAGCTCCTAGTTCTCCTCTTTATTTCAGTGGGGAGAGAAGAGGCTTCACTATAAGGGATTGCTTCTGAGCTAATCCCAAAACAAAAGAAAGGAAGTGTCAGTTGGCTTCTGTGCAAGCACCTCTCAGGCGCCCAGTGACCCTGTTAACATCATTTTGAAAGGGGCAAGGCTCATGTTTTAAATATTAATAAGCCTTTTAAAAATTAACTCTCTAGATTCTAGTGCCATGTCTTCCCTATTTCCTGCTATTTTTTTTAAAATTGCTCCTTCCTCTGCTTCCATAGCAAAAATTTGATTCACTATAATATTATTTAACATGTATTGACATTTATTAATTCACATTGGGATTCACCCTATGAGGTTCTGGGTTTTGTAAGGACAGAATTATATTTGGTTGAGTGTTTGAAAATTATGTTTATAATACAGAAAAAAGAATATATTTTTATTTTTTTAAATCATTTTTTATTGTTGCTCAATTACAGTTGTCACCATTCCCCCCCCCCCAATTACTCTCCTCTGCTTTACCCACCCTCCACCTTCTACAGTCAACCCTCCCCCCATAATGGGAGAAAGAAGGGGAAGGGTGAAGTCAAGGAATTTGTATAAAGGACTCACAGACAAAGAACATATTTTTAAAAATAACCGAATTATAACCATCTAACCCCCCTCTTTTTCTACATGATTTCTATAGGTTCCATGCTGACCTCTCAAGCAGATGCTTCCTTTGGTAAACTCAACACTGGCTGATAGAGCTCTTAACTCCAGTTTCTGAAGCTAATTATTTATGTGGAATTCACAAAAATACATTATCCCTATTATGCCACTTGTTGAGGTAATTTGCTGCTATACATTCTAAAGCCTCCATAAAAATCTGAACTTACATTCTTTTTATGCTATTGACTTCCTCCTTATGCTGCACAAGGCATGGCACAGCGCTACTTTTACAAAACAATATAGACTCCTTCTGAACATAATTGGCTTGCTGTCTGTTCTTACTTGAAGACAACTAAAATCTTACTGACAATTACAACTTTTTCCATACTTTGCATAGTTCTTTCATATCATGTGACCCTAAAATTCAATAATATTTTCGATATATAAATTTTAGTAGGTCTCACTAGGCAGAAAGACAAAGTCAAATTTCTTGCAGTGTTTTTTTCTTTAGGTTTCCTTAATTTCCCTATTCTCTGCCTCATCTTAATACTTATCTGTAGCTGACATTCTTTTATTATGCACTGGAACAAATACTGAATTCCTGCAGTTAGGTCCAAGACTGTCATTGAATTGTTCTTTTTATCAGGCAGAGGATTGATGTACAAAACATCTGGGTACATTATAAATTACCTTCAGATAAGCAATGTGTCATGAGTTGAACAATTAGAATGTTATCACTTTAGCAGCTTGGAAATACCATTCCCATGACATTAAATTTTTGTTTTTCAAGGGAACTGAAGTAATTGTTGGAAAGCTAGTGCAATAATACATACTTAAGGATGCAATGTTCATTCAATTAAAGATGATATTTGTAGGTCTTTTCATTTCAAGTAAGCCTCCAGGCTCAGAGTTACTGGTTGGCACTAATTCACCTTAGAAGATCAAAGATAGCTAAGATTTCCACTTCATGGTTTGCAAAGGTGAACCTGGAACAATAGGATCAAAGCTTTGTCAGTTAAGAAACTTCATCTTTGAAATTATTTTTCAGTATTCCAAGAAGTCTTAATCCATTTTCCCCCTTCATGCAGGTGAATAGTTCATTTATTTTTTCACTTGCTTTCCAGTTAATGACCTTCTCACTATTTCTGGAAGTTGTCCTCTATAACAAGTAAGTAGGCAAATGCCAATGCTTTTCTGTATACTAAAATAATACATTGAAGCAGAAGCTACAGATTAGAAAACACAGTATTAGTGTTCACATGTAGTTATGATTCTTACATGGCAAAGGTGAAGCCTAAAGGCAGAGTCTTAATTGATATTTACAGAATGCTTGTTTTGTTTTATTGAATCTCCATTTTTATCAGTACCGTACATTGAATGGCTGAGAATATATTGGTCCAGCAAATATCTATTGAGTTCTGTGAAAGGCACTGGTGGAAAAACAGAAGTGGAAGATATAACACATATTCTTAAAGAATTTATAATCTATTTTAGGAGGAAAGGAATGTAAGTGATAAGAACACCCAGTGTCATTTATTTAGTCATTCAAGTATTAATTGAGTGTCTGTTAACGTTAAGTGATTCAACATTTATTTACTTCTCAAAGTAATCATCACAGCAAGTCTAGTAACTATGCCACCACACACAGTTATTATGATGTCATGGACTCTATTCCCTATTCTGTATATTATGTCACCATTGAATTTTCTTTAATCTTTCAGACTCAACTGAGTATAGCATATTGTTTCTCACTTCCTTTATCAGTAATCAATTTTTTTTGTATCTGTTGGAAGGATGTGGCTTTTGAGAGTCCTACATTTATGTGGAGAGACTCAGTTCCAACTCTTTTCTGGAGTAGGCTCAATACCCAATGTTTTCTTCTCATCTGGGTTTTAGAATTCAAGCGGCTGAATTACCAAGACCAATCGTGTCCTTCAGGGCAGCCTTGGACTCTATGCATATCTTCTCCTCTCTTGATTTCATTTCCATTTTGTATTGTGTGGTTTTACCTTCTTATTTTCTTCAAAAGTCAGCTATAGATTTAAAATTTCCTGAAGGAGTGGGGAGCTAGGTAGAGGGGGCAAAAGGGGAAAATTGGGACAACTATAATAGCATAAACAATAAAATATAATTAAAAACAAAAATATATTTATTACACAACCCAAAATTTCCGTCTCAAAATTTAATATATGTTTTCCCTGGTTTTAAAAATAGGTAAAATGGGAAGGATATTTCAGATTATGTTAGTGAGCATGGACACTCTGTTTTCATTCCTTTGATATCTTCTTGTGGAGCTTGGCTGAGGGAGTTTTCACTCAAACTGTATTTATTTGTAGTTTCTGCATTCCATGCATTTACCTTGCCAAGGCAAAAATTGCAGGATGAAATTAAACAGGTAGGAAAGACTTCATTCAAAACCACTGCAATAGTCAAGTCTGCTGAAACAAAACGTGAGAGGTTTTTAAATACTGGAATGAGCTGGAGGATGATATCAGAATGTTGATAAATGGGATGTGTTGAACACGCTGTGTAATTCTTGAGTTCGCAAATGTTTTTCTCTGTGGATTAGACCATTTGTGTTTGCTAATGGGTGCTTATCTGACTTAGGCTCCTAACCTGCCATAGAGACTGAAAGATAGGGGCACCCCAGGCTTACATAGTTGGAAAGAGGCTTTTAGAAAGATGGCAGTGTCTCAAAGTGACAGAGAAAGAATTTATAATTGCTAGTTTTCTAAAGAAATGTCCTCAGACTCCTAGCGTCAGGAAGAAACCTGTCTAAAGTTTAGTTAAGCTTGGCCTACCTTATATTTAAGTCTTGCTCATCTTGGGAACATTTTAAAGGGATAACCATATTAATCTTTCAATTCACTTCCAAATATGTGAGAGTGATACAAATGCATACAGAGAACACATGATTTTCAAAATGATTTATTGAACAAAAACTGAAGAAGTAAAATTGACTGCATTTAAGAAGTGAGAGTGAAAAGCAGAATTTCTAGAATGGCCTCATTTCTAAAATGTGATTACAGTCAATTCTTGAGGCATTGGCAAAAGTGAAGGTCAGAAATTTAATATTTAGGCAAATTAGAACCTACAAAAGAATATTCAGAAATATCAAATTAATTCCTATAGTCCTACAAACATGATTTATTTTAAAATTGCTTTCTATTTTTTAGATGAAATTAACTTAATTCTGCTTTCCTTCCCCTGCCCCCAGCACCACTTTCTTATTTTCATGATAGTGCATAATTCTATTTTAGACCAAAACATACCCAGTTACATGGTTTATGTTTAGAGTAATGTGTAGTAGTTAGGTACATTTAAAACCTAGTCCCTCATTACTGTGACTTAGAATGTTTTCATCTAATTTAAAACAAAAACAGAACCTCATACAAAAATTTTATAGATTATATGTTCCAGCAGTGTTTTCTTTAAAATAGTCTTAGATCTGCTCCTTCTTTCTTAGAGTCTTACATTGTGGTTCTATAATGTAGACTAATTCTTTATCATATTGCATGTTTGTGACTATAAAAATTTCTAAATTTTTTTCTTCTCCATGGTGCTCTTTAATTAATGGTAGCATTTTCCCCTCATTTCTGGCTGAACTTAAATGAGGTGTTACTTATGCTATGCAGGTATGAACTGCATACTGATGTTTGGGTCCATGATGAATTATATATATGATGGTGGTCCTGTAAGATTACAATGGAG
Organism: Desmodus rotundus; assembly: GCF_022682495.2. Taxonomy (NCBI): domain Eukaryota; kingdom Metazoa; phylum Chordata; class Mammalia; order Chiroptera; family Phyllostomidae; genus Desmodus; species Desmodus rotundus. The sequence goes on along the minus strand of NC_071390.1, from coordinate 126,381,403 downwards.
CTGAAAAATTCCTATCATCTAGTGACGTTGCACCATTATAACATCATGGCACAACGCATTACTCATGTGTTTGTGGTGATGCTGGTGTAAACAAACCTGCTGTGCTGCCAATTGCATGAGAGTATAGCACATACAATTATGTGCAATACATAATATTTGATAATCAGAGTAAACAACTATGTTACTGGTTTATGTATTTACTATACTTTTATCTGTATTGTTATTTTAGAGTATACTCTTTTTGCTCATAAAAACTGCTCTAAAACTGTATGCTGTGCTATGCTGCAACAGCCTCATACATCTCATGCTTACTAGGTCTCTTGGTATTCAGCACAGTAACATGATGTACATACAGATTTGTACCCTAGGAACAATATGCTGTGCCATTCAGCCTGGGTGTGTAGTAGGCTTTACCTTCTAGGTTTGTAAAAGTGCACTCTATGATGTTTGCACAATGACAAAACCAGCTAAAGATGCATCTCTCAAAATATATCCCAATTTTTTGTGGTGCATGATATAGTTCAGTCAAGTACAACTGATTCCAATTTATTGATTATGATACTTGTTCTTGTGTTTGAGCTTGTATACCTGCCATTTTCCCTTTCTGAATTAACATTTGGGTGTTTTCACACTTGTAACCTCATCAGACTCCTCCTCCACCCTCGCCCCCTGAATATTTTGTTAAAAAATATATACTTTCTAGTATGGTAATCTCAGGAGATTTTATTTTGAAAAAAGAAGCCAAATAATTGTAATTCAACTGTCTATGAACCTATCTTTTGGGATTATTGTTCTACAATTCTAATCTTTCTGACTGCTGTTAGAAATATTTTACTAAGACATGTGAATTCTAGGCCTGGCTTTGCCACCATGTGTTCTCAATTTGAGCAAATCCCATGCCTCTGTATCCTGTATGTGAAATGGAAGAATATCTGCTCTATTTCACAGAATTGCAAAAAATCATATTTTTGTCAGATCAGGAGCAACCAGCTATTGTGTAAAGTGTTTGGAAATATATAGAGCATTATTAAATTCCCCCATCTAATTCTTTGCATGTCATAATTTACTGCTGCTGAGACACATTAGATGTGCCTTTGCATTTCTTTTACTGTGAGAAAGTGTTAATGCCAGTTATAGGAACATTGGCTGTGGCTGTAGCAGCAGGTGATGGTTGTGTGCTGCTACTGACAGGCAGAGGTGGTTCCAACTGTATTTGTGGTGACCGTAGCTGTGGAACAGGTGGTTGCATCTGGGTCACTGGTGATGGCATTAGCTTCAGGTGTGGTAGTTGCTTGTACCATTGTAATGGCTGGGCAGTGGAGGTTCCTTCAGTGGAGGTGGAATAGAAAAATTTCCTGCAGGTGGGGAAACCATAGTGGGTTCTGTGGATTCTGCAAATGTTGGGGTAGCTGCAGTATTTGTTCAAAGGAGAGTAGCATTCTCTGCTGAGGAAATATTGACACCAGTGGAGGCAGATGTTTCAGATTCTGGGACTAGGAACTAAAGCTTCAGAAGCAGGGTTAGAGATGGAAACTGATGGAGTCATAGTGGAAGCTGTAGGAATAGTTACGTTTACAGGTTGAGCAATTGCCTCATTTTCTAGTTCAGTGGTTGAAGAATCAGGTTCAGTGGAGACAGAAGTAACTGGAATAGTGGTGGCACTGCCTGCTATACTCGTACTGGCAACAGTTGTGGCACCTGAGGCTGACAGTAGGGTCTCAAGACTTGTGGAGGTGGCAGCTATTGCCGTGTTGGTTGCCGTAAGAGTTGTGGTTGCAGATGAAGCAGCTGTTATAGTATCAGTCACATATGTGGTGCCTGCTTGTAAGGTTGTGGAGTGAGCTGAAGGGACTATTTTATTGGTGGGTGCAGTTGTGGCACCTTCGGCTAGAGTGGTGTCAGCTCCGGTGGTTGTGGCATTGACGGGCTCAGTGGTTTCCTCACTGACTGGGGTAGCAGTCTCAGCGGTTGTGTCATCTGCTGTTTCAGGGGTAGTGTCACCCACTTGCGTGATGGCAGAATGGGTTGCATCTGTGGTGGTAGTGCCAGGCACACTGGTGGTTGTAGAACTTGATGCAATTATAGTACTGAGACCTGATGCAGCTGTGTCTGTGACAGAATCAGAATTACTCATAGCAGTTTTGGGTGTTTGTGTGGTAGCAGGAGCAAGAGTCATGGCAGCACTGGCTGAGAATGAGGTAGCACCAGTACTGGTGGCACTAGTCCCTAGGGCTGTGGAAGGTGTTGCCATTGGGATGTCAACACTTGTGGAGGTTGTGGCTATACCAGTGGTGGCAGCCACAGCAGGGGATGTGGCTCCTGTGTCTGCTGACAGTGTAATGGCACCTTGAGCGGTGGAATCATCTGGGAGAGTGGGGTCATCAGCTGTGTTTGCTTCAGCTTCTGAGGCCTCTGTGGTAACATCAGGTGTAATGGTGGGGGCAGAGATTAAGAGAGTTGTGGAGCCAGCCCCTGGGTTTATGAAGGTTGCAGCACTAGAAGCAGCAGACTCTTGCAGTGTGGATTCCACTGAAGGCGTCACGGAGGCCACCAGAGATGTTGGGACAGTTGTAGTGGAGGGAGCACCAATTGCTGAGTTAGTAGTTGATGTCACCTGGACTGTGCTGGCAGCCCCTGAGGATAGAGTTTCAGGTGTTCTGGTGGCTACATTGGATCCGTTAGTCACAGTGGTTGGGCCTTCAGTTGTAGTATTCTCAATGCCCGTTGGCCTTTTTGGAGGTTTTGGTTTATGACAGGGTGGCTTACAAGGCAAATGAGGTTGGTGATGCTGCTGCTGTTGTGCCTGGGAATGTGGAACATTTGGCCATGGTCTTGGGGGAGGTGGAAAGAATTGAGGAGGCTTCAATGGGTACTTATGTGGCAGATTTGGTTGTGGATAAGGAAATTTAGTTTGATGAAACAGAGGTGGAACATGTGGAGGAAGTGGTATTATGACTTTATGTGGATACCTTTCCCATGCAGCTTGAAGAGAGCTAGGTCTTTTTGGTTTAGATAATTTCGACCTCTTTTTGGCAGGTGAAGGTTTCCTTTTTTTAGATTGTTTTATAGTTTTGTCTACTAGGCGGGGTGGTATTTTCATTCCTTGAAGGAATTTAAGCTGATTTAGATCTTTCTTAAGAGATTTAAAAAATCTCTGTTTTAATGTATTTGACTTTTTCTTTACTGTTAAAGATGTAGGCTGCTCTTTTTTAGGTTGGTTTGTAGATTTAACCTCAGCAAGAGCTGTTCTTGCAGCCACTTTACCTGATGTGGGCTGTGTAGATTTCTCTTGAATTTTCTTTTTTGCTAGAGATCTTTTTGGTCCTGCTTGAGCAGATTTAGACTGATTGAGCAGTTTTTTGGCAGCTGGTTTAGATTTTTTTAGGTTTTTCTTTTTGGCTAGAATTTCTTTGAAGGCTGGAGGTTTGCCTTCTTTGGCTTGATTTGACTGATTCCTGGCAGCTTTAGCCAAGGAGCTTTTAGACTGATTGGGTCTCTTTGAGACTGGTTGTGTTTTTGCTATTGATTTAAAGGCTTTAGGTTGATTCACTTGTTTCTTGGCAGGTGCAATAAAGGTTTTTTGGGACTTTTTTGGTACTTTTCTTTTGGCTATAGATGTTTTTATTTTTGTTGCTACTTCTCTTAGCTGATTGAGGTTTTTCTTGGCAGGTACAGACCCTGTCTTTTTAGATTTAGTTAGATTTTTCTTTTTAACTTTGGAATCTCCTCCTGTTGGTGTTGCCTTAGTCAGCTCTTTTTTGACTGGAGTTAACTGTTTATTTTTTTCTTTCTCTAAGGTTTTCTTTTTGGCCAAACTTTTCTGGGGGGCTTTTTTAACTGCTTTTGACTGCTTTTGTTTTTTTCTGGCAGGTGATGATGGAGTTTTGTGATATTTACTTGGTCTTTTCTTTGAAGTTGAAGAAGTTTTGGGGGAAGATTTTACTGCTGTGGACTTAGGGGATTGTTTTTTGGGTAATTCAGGCAAGGTATTTTTAAAAGTTTTTCGAAATTTCTTTTTAGGTAGAGATGTTTCTGAAGCTGTCCCAATTGTGGGTTGTTTTAACTGTTTCTTAGCAGGTATAGACTGTATTTTCTTAGATTTTTGTGAACTTTTCTTTGTAGCTGAAATTCTTTCTAGTGCTGCCCTAACAGCTTGTGGCAAATTCAAGCCCTTGTTGGCAGAGGTGGACGAGGGTTTTGCAGATGCATTTTGATTTTTCCTTATGACTGAAGATGGTTTTGGTGCTGCTGCAGTCCATTTTGACTGTTTCTTGACAGTTGTCTTTTGACTATTTTTAGGCTGTTTTAGAGTTTTGCTTGCCCGCAATGGAGTATTTCTTCTTGTTAAAGCAGCTGAATGGAAGGTCAATCCTTTCTTGGTAGAAGTCAGTGTATTTTTCTTAGGCCTGACTTGTATACTTTGTCTTTTTGATCCCTGGTTAGGTTTTTTCTTTTTATTTGATGTCCTGGAATTTGAAGATAATGGACTGCTTTCTTTGTTAGTCAGTACAGGTGGGGCAGAGGCTTGAGAATAGCCTTGAGGTTTGCGAATGCCCTCGCTGGATGGAGATCTCCCTTGTGATGTCCTGGCAGGGGAACTTTGCACTGGCTGATGGTTGAGCACATTTCCCATCACCTGGTGCTGTGATTGTTGACTTGCACTGAACTGTAGGGGAAGAAAACAGAAGATATTACCAAGTGAAATACTCAGTCCATTATTGTTTTGTGTTTTCTTTTCAATTATAGAAACTTGTCTGCTCTTTAGGTTGAGAGCTGCTCTGGTTTTGAGTGCAATATAAATTTGAAATAAATTGTATTATGGATTTAAAATCACAAGGCACAATATCTGGGTGATTAGAAAAAATACATGGTCATTACTTTCAATGCTAAAGTGTTTAGTATGAAAATCCAACCAAATACAAAAGTGTAATTTTATGAAATCCAATTAGTTGGTTTCCTGAAATACCACTAGTAAATCTAAGAAACTTTGTTTTTTCCTTAAAGACTGCAGAGTGAATATCATTGTCATGTCCTTTAGGTATTAACCAAAGAATCAAATAGGCAACCATGTTACATGAATCTCACTGAAAGTATTATAGCAAAAGGTCAGTTTAGAAATTATATGGAAGAACCAAGATGGTGGCGTAGGTAGACACACTGTGCCTCTTCGCACAACCAGAACTGACAGAAAATCGAACAGCAAGGAAGTCTGACACCAAGTAGATAAAAAAGAAACATACATCCAGACCTGTAGGAGGGGTGGAGACAGGCACTGGGGCGGAGAGGACTCTCGTGGCTGTGGTGGGACCAAGATTGGCAGAGTGTGGGACGAACAGGGCAGGCAGTCTGACCACTAGCAGACCCTGCGGCCCTACAGTCGCGCACAGATAAACCGAGAGGGCCAGACTCAGAGTGGCAGAGAACAGGGCAAGCTGAGTGGCGGGTAGCACCCTGTGGCCCCACTTTCGAGCATATATAAAACGGGACACACGGCGGGGAGCGAAGCAGACCGCGCAACCCAGGGCTCCAGCGCTGCAAAATAAAGCCTCAAACCTCTGATTGAAAACGCCTGTGGGGATTGGGGCAGCAGCAGGAGAGACTCCCAGCCTCATAGGAGAGGTCCTTGGAGAGACCCTCAGGGGCCTAGAGTGTGCACAAGCCCACCCACTCGGGAACCAGCACCAGAGGGGCCCAATTTGATAGTGGGTAGAGGAGGGAGTGACGAAATCTGGTGGAGAGTGGAGCAAGCACCATTGCTCCCTCTCGGCCCCTCCCCCACGTACAGCATCCCAGAGACCAGCGTTACCCTGCCCCGCCCCAGGGAACACCTAAAGCTCTGCCCCTTTAAGTAACAGATGCGCCAAGACAAAAAAAAAAATGGCCCAAATAACAGAACACTTCAAAGCTCCAGAAAAAATACAACTAAGCGAGGAAGAGATAGCCAACCTATCAGATGCACAGTTCAAAACACTGGTTATTAAGACACAGAATTGGTAGAATTTGGTTGAAAACTAGATGAAAAAATGAAGGCTATGCTAAGAGAAACAAAGGAAAATGTACAGGGAACCAATAGTGATGCGAAGGAAACTGGGACTCAAATCAATGGTGTGGACCAGAAGGAAGAAAGAAACATCCAACCAGAAAAGAATGAAGAAACAAGAATTAGGAAAAATGAGAAGAGGCTTAGGAACCTCCAGGACATCTTGAAACATTCCAACATCCGAATTATAGGGGTGCCAGAAGGAGAAGAGGAAGAACAAAAAATTGAAAACTTATTTGAACAAATAATGAAGGAGAACTTCCCTCATCTGGCAAAGGAAATAGACTTCCAGGAAGTCCAGGAAGCTCAGAGAGTCCCAAAGAAGCTGGACCCAAGGAGGAACACACAAAGGCACATCATAATTACATTAGCCAAGGTTACACAGAAGGAATCTTAGAAGCAGCAAGAGAAAAGGACACAGTTACCTACAAAGGGGTTCCCATAAAACTGTCAGCTGATTTCTCCAAAGAGACCTTACAGGCAAGAAGGGACTGGCAAGAAGTATTCCAAGTCATGAAAGGCAAGGGCCTACATCCAAGATTACTGTATCCAGCAAAGCTATCATTTAGAATGAAAGGGCAGATAAAGTGCTTCTCAGATAAGGTCAAGTTAAAGGAATTCATCATCACCAAACCCTTATTATATGAAATGTTAAAGGGACTTATCTAAGAAAAAGAAGACAAAAAATATGAACAGTAAAAACGACAGCATACTCACAGTTATAAACAACCACACCTAAAACCAAAACAAAAGAAAACTAAGCAAACAACTAGAACAGGAACAGAACCACAGAAATGGAGAGCTCATGGAGGGTTATCAATAGGGGATTGGGAGGGGGAGAGAGGGGGGAAAGGTACAGAGAATAAATAGCATAAATGATAGGTGGAAAATAGACAGGGGGAGGGTAAGAATAGTGTAGGAAATGTAGAAGCCAAGGAACTTATAAGTATGACCCATGGACATGAACTATAGGGGGGGAATGTGGGAGGAAGGGGGTGGCAGGATGGAGTGGAGTGAAGGGGAGGAAATGGGACAACTGTAATAGCATAATCAATAAATATATCAAAAAACTAAAAAACAGAAATTATATGGAATAGAAATATTTGCACAAAGTTGGATATTAAAAATATTAAACAAAAAATTCAGGGTTTTTTTTTTTGCCTGTAAAAGCTTTGTCTGAGGCATTGAATGCTGTGGGAAGAATTCTACAAGAAAATTGGCATAAAAGGAAAGAATCCTGGGAGTGAAGCATGGCTGGTTAAACAGAATTAAACAGACACTTGAAGCTCACCTATAATTCTAATATTACTAGAAATAGTGCTATCTGCTCAAAGAGAGATATAAGGAACTAGTGAAGAGTGCATACATAATAAAATCAGAAAAGCAAAAGGATATTTTTTTAAAATTCTGCAAGAGATATAAAAGAGAAAAGCAATTATAAGTATTTGAGAGGACCAGGCTAACTCAGAAGAGTACCATTTTATATACTATATATGGTATATAGGTTTTATATACTGTATTTTTCGGACCATAAGATGCACCTAGGTTTTAGAGGAGGAAAATAAGAAAAAAAAAATTTGAAGCAAAAATGTGGTAAAATATTTAATAACATCCTTTAAAGCAGAAATCCTGTAGTGAGCCAGGTAAACTACATTTGGACTATAAGACGCACCCCCATTTTCCTCCCAAATTCAGGGGGAAAAAGCATATCTTATAGTCCCAAAAATACGGTATATAAAACCTATTCAAACATGTCGTGTTTTAGATGAATCAAATTTGTGACATATAACAATATTTTATTTTAGATACCAATAGAAGAGATTATCTTCCTTTTCACTGGATTTATGTCTTCATTTTTATATTTTAAATTTTAATCTTTATTTTTAGAGAGAGGGGAAGGGAAGGAGAAACACAGGGAAAGAAACATTGATGTGAGAGAGAAACATGGATTGTTTGCCTCTTGCACACCCTCTACTGGGGAGCTGGTCCACAACCCAGGCCTGTGCCTTGACTGGGAATCTAACCAGTGACACTTCACGTTCTAAGATGACGCCCAACCATGCCACACTGGTCAGAGCTCACTGTGTTTATGTCTTAAGTGGTAGAACATATTATAGCCTTTGACTGTGAGAACTTAATAATAAGAGTTGGAGGGTGAGTGAAAAAAAAACTTGACATATGCATAAACTCACCCTCATTTTTCAAACTTCAGAAGGGACCGTCCTTAAAATACAGGTGGTAGGGGCACATGAACATTAGGAGAAGTAAAGTCTTGGTGATTTCCTTAAAGTTTAGTTATATTCCTCCAAATTTATTTGGAGATTTTCTCATACCTTATTCCCCTCAACTAATAGTCATTCTCTTCTGCTTCTTTTCCTCTTTTCTCTTTACTTCCTTTCCATGTTTTTTTTTTTTTTTTTTTTTGCCCCTTCTCCTCAAATTCCAGGTGATTTTGAATATTTCTATGGGTGTTAGAAGTAGAAGGTAGTTGTTTGTGTTTCTTTCCATCTCATGTGACTCAGTTCTGATTTTAGAAATACAATGCCATAGTCTTACCCTGAACCCCATCTCAATGTTATGTAGCTCTCAATTTTAGGTAGTTCTTTTAGTTTTCAAGTGTATGGAATCTTACCGAGAAACAAAAGGCAAAGAACAGGATAAGTCCAGTCAGGATTAAAGCCTTCATCCTGCCCTTTTGACCCCTGTAAGTAAAGAAACAAGAGAAGATGTTTGTTATGCAGTTGCCTGTGGATGGACGAGTTTCACCAAACTGCTTTGTGATACCAAATTAAACTTTCAGTAGCACTTTAAATAATAAAGAAAAATTATTTTTCTAAAATTAAAGTTAAATGTGGATGTAAAATCAAAAGATACATATTTTCTGAAGACACCATCATTATTTAAAAACACTAAAAAATGAGTTTTTTATTTGGTTTCCTAATGGGACTTCTTTAAATTCTCACCTGTGAGAAAAGCTTCATCTTCTAGTGGGAATTATATTAATTAAGAAATTCCTCACCTACCTATTTCCACTCACTGTGTGCATGTGTGCGCTACACACAAATCCTACTTGCTTTACTCTCCCAACTTCCATCATTTAGGAAAACCGTAGTGGTTGTGACATAAACAGAGTCCTAGGAAGCTATACGGTATGTTATTGAGTGGTCAACTTATGGAACTCGGCTCCCATATGCATGACGGGTGACATGGTGTCCTATGTATTACTCTGTTGCAAGGACAAATTCCATGAGGTCCTGGGATGATACTATTTGTGTTTTGTTCTTCTTCTTCCTCCAAATTATATTTTTAGTCTGCCGGATGCTATTCTGTTCTTCTTAAAATATTTTATAAAATACTATTGAAAGGTTTTCTTAGGCTCCACCGAGGAAGAAATGCCAATCAGCCACAAAATTAGGCAGTACAGAGCTTTATTGGGGTTTGCGCACCCGGGCGAGGTTCCCTGGTCCGCAGTGTGGGCCAAGGAAGTCGCGCCCAAGCAGGGAATATGGTGGGGCTTTATGCACCAAATTCTGGTTGACTCTCTACATGGGGGCTAGGGACTGGTCTCTTTGAACCAGGTGGCAATCTATCATTGGTGGTTCCCTGGTTTGACGTCAGCCATCTTTTCTGGGTTGCAGTTCGGCTGCCATTTTGTCCTACCGCGCCCATCCTGACATTCCGACCTCTTTGATAGGATAAGGGGCGCCCTGTTCGATCTGGCTACTTCCTGCTGTCCGGGGGGCATAGAGGGGAGGGGCTAGGGGTCGGCTGTTTTAGTCAGATGGCGACCGGGGGGTGATGGGAAGCTACGGTTGAGGTAGAAGTGTCCCATACTTGTGGGTTGAGGAGAGAAGGGGAAATAGGCGGAGCTGAAGGAGGAGTTGGATTTTCTAACAGCGGAAGGATAAGGGAGGAGGAAGGGGTAGGGTTTCGTGTGACCTGGAGAGTGGCGCCTAGCAGTTGGAGAACATCCCTTCCTAGAAGTGGGATAGGGCAGGAGGGTATGACAAGGAATGAATAGGAAAAGGGAAAGCCGTCCAGACTGCAGTTAAGCAGAGGGGTTCACCACGGGCAAGATGGGGTCCTGTTGACCCCCATGACCAAGATCTGGGAAGGAGTAAGAGTTCCTGAAAACAATGGTAAAACAGAATAGGTAGCCCCTGTGTCCACCAGGAAAGGGATGGACTTACTCACTACCTGCAGCGTTACCCTGGGCTCAGTGAGGGTGATGAGGGTCTTTGAGTCTGGGCTGCTTTAGTCATCTAGGAGTCTGAGAAGTTCCGGTGCGGCCAGGGAAGAGTCTGTACCTTGACCAGCTAGTCCCCTGTGTGGAGGCGCAGGGATGAGCCTCTAAGGGGACTGGCATTCCTCCAGTGGCCAAACTGTCAGCAATCAGGGCAGGGCTTCATTGGTGGCCGAGGTTGAGGACACTGGTGGGTCCAGTGTCCTTCTTTGCTGCACTTGAAACAGTCCCCCGGTGGGGCATTCTTCGGCCCGGACTTAGGCTTCGCCCCCGTGCCAATGTTTGCTGCCAGTCGCAGGGCCGCTAGCATGGCTTGGGTCTGCAGGGCCACCTTTTGCTGTAGGTGTGCCTGGCGGGCAGCCTCAGCCTCTGCTTCCCGATTATTGAAACCCTTAAATGCCATATTTACCAGATCTCGGATGGGGGTTTGGGGGCCATCCTTGGCCTTTTTTAATTTTCTTCTAATGTCTGGGGCCGAATGAGAGATAAAGTGAGTAGCTAGGACAGTGGCCCCAGTGTTAGAAGCCGGGTCAAGGCGGGCATGGAGCATCATTGCCTCGGTTAGTCTGTTGAGAAATAGGGCCGGATTTTCTCTGGGGCCTTGGGTGACTTCTCTGAGTTTATCGTAATTGACTGCCTGAGATGAAGGGCAAGGGGAAGGCAGAGCCCTCCTTTTGGGAATTATAGTTGTTAGAGGTGGAAAGAGCCTAGGCATTTCTCAATTGAAAAGAGGTCAGTTAGTGAGAAGGGGACATGGACCCGAATGACACCTTCTGCTCCTGCCACTTCCTGGATGGGGCAAATACGGGAGTCTAGGGGCTCTAGATTCAGGTGAGAGCAAGTGTGTGAGCTGACTGGGGAAGAAAGGTCTTCAGAGGGAGGGGAAGAATCAGCTGAGAAGGGAGGGCCGGGGCTGGATCAGGCTGAGAGGGGAGGGCTGGGGCTGGAGTAATCCTTGGCGGGAGCTGTTAAGGAGGAGGAGGAGGAGGAGAAGCAAGATCTTCAGGGGAATCAGAAAAGGAGGAAGGGGGTTCTGGGGCAGTTGGCTTAGGAGGCCGTAGGGGTCAGAGTTCCCTCCGGCCAGGAGAACCTGAGCTGTGGAGCATTGGGCACACAGATCAGGGCAGGAGCGCAAGGCCCAAAAGCTCTGAATGTATGGGACCTCAGACCGTTTGCAAAGATTATCTAGGTCTGTAAGGGTAACGAAATTGAAAGTACCTTCAGGAGTCCAGGTTTCGCGATTATCGAGCTGATATAATGGCTTGGCTGTTAGAAAAATCAGCCGTTTTTGCTTGAGGCCAGGATCAATAGCTGGCAAATTTTTTAGGAGGCACCCTAGAGGTGACTTAGGGTCTGGTTTGGACTCCTGCCCCCCATTCCTGGTCCCATGAGGATTAGCAAGTGGGAATCGGCATCCCTCAACCCAAGTTGCTGATCCGGTCTGGTAAAAATGAGTATCTAGGCCCAGGGATGTCTCCTCTGGTGCCTAGAGCCTCTCAGTGGAGGGAGAGCAGCCTCTCCTAGAAGGGTCACCCTGATGCAGCGCTGTGATATGGTGGGAGAGCAGGCTCCCCTAGCAGGCGGGGGCCCGGAATCAGTGTTCGGGGACCAGAAACGTAAGGGCAACGGCACTTACCCTGGTTCTTAGTCCGGACTGGTGGGGTGGCCACAAGGCCTCCTCGGGGAGTAGGGAGAGGAGTGGTCTTCAGCAGACAACAACTCCTCCTGGGTTTTGCCACCAAATGAAAGGTTTTCTTAGGCTCCGCTGAGAAAGAAATGTCAATTAGCCACAAAATTAGGCAGTACAGAGCTTTATTGGGGTTTGCGCACCCGGGTGAGGTTCCCTGGTCCACAGAGCAGGCCGAGGAAGTTGCGCCCAAGCTGGGAATATGGCGGGGGGTTTTATGCACCAAATTCTGGTTGGCTCTCTACATGGGGGCTAGGGATTGGTCTCTTTGAACCAGGTGGCAATCTATCATTGGTGGTTCCCTGGTTTGATGTCAGCCATCTCTTCCGGGTTGTAGTTCGGCTGCCATTTTGTCCTACCCCGCCCATCCTGACACTATCGTGTACTTTGCCTATTGCTATTTCATTTTTCAGATGAGGTGCACATCACAATTAAAGTTATTGAAATATCAAACCTACTTCTGGTCTGTATTAATCTAATATTTGAAGAACACTATTGCGTTCTTTCTGATATAAGATGGTTATGTGGGTGCAAAGTGTATGATGTCTCCATGATGCCAGCTTATTAGGATGGGTGTTGGGAACCGTCCTGCCTGGTTTCAGAAGCTGTAACCCCCATAGCTAAGGCTGAATCAGAGACCTTGGGACCATAAGCCACTAAGGAGACAAAGCTTATCTCCCTGGCAGGGGCACCACCTCTGCCCACTTTACTTCTCCCTGCTTGGCCCTGAGCCTGACCAGTTAGCCAATGATGGGTAAGATTCCTCAAGGGAGGGATGACCTAAGACAGGCATGGTCATGAAGAGGCCCACAGGGAAGGACTTGGGGGGCTATAGAAAAAGGGGGTGATGGACCCTCACCCCTCAGCTTTGACATAGCCTGAGTCCTCATTCTGTCTGCAAGAAGTCTCCTAATCTCTTGGCTGCCTTACTTCCCCTGCCTGACTTAAGCCTGAAACAATGCCAGATGTGGGTGCGGCCCTGTGCTGGAAAGGGCGGGACATCAGGCCTAAGAAAGAATGCATAAAATCCTGTGAGACCTGCTTTGCTAATACCCTCAATTTAAATGATAAGGGTCCAAGCCTGAAATGAATTTGTTTCCCAAAGTCTTATAGCCCTTTAGCTAACTGACCCTGACTCAGAATAAGCCCTCAGAGTTCTTTGTTTGTTATCTATTGTTTGATCCTTACTGCCTGACAATGATTGATGAACTTTACCTGTATTCCTGTGCAAATTGAACCCAATAAAAGCCCATTGAGGAAAAGGCTCCTAGTCCTTCTCCTTTGAGAGACCGACCACCACGTTTCCTCCCCAAGTAGATCATGTCTTGGTAGACTTATTCTCATCTGTGGTGGCTGGGGGGAGGGGGAGAGCCCTGTGGGCGGAGCCCCCCAAAATCTGGCACCCAGAACAGGGACCTGAGGATTCGGAACCTGCTTCCACCAGAGGCTGTGAGCCATCATCATGAACGCACGCTTAAGAGTACAGAAATTACTCATCCATGGTGGCGGGGGGTGGGGGGGGCCCTTCAGGCGGAGCCCCGCCCCCAGAGATGGGTATACAGAAAAAAACTCATATCAGGGTTTTGTGAAAGCAAAATGAAAAATAAAGGCAACCTGTAGCTATGTTAAGAATTACCAAGCAAGCTCAGCATAAATGAGCTACTTCTAGTGGCATGTGGCCTGTGAGAATGATGGTGGAACCCCCAGCTTTTATTGCCATCAGTGCCAACAGATCAACTTTTAGATCATCTTCAGAAAACCTTTGAAACCACATGGTGCTTCAATTGAAGTCTGAACCGAATTAGTTTACATCACCATCTTTTCTCACAAAACAGTCTCTTCCAAGTGTTCTCAATTGCAGCGAATGGTGCATTATTCACCAGCAGTTCCTATAAGCTGGAAACCTGAGTCAGTCTTGACTCTGTTTCTCATTCTCCTTTGCCCATCAATCACTTAATCCTCTCTGTATTTTACTACCTAGATAGTGTTTTGAATCAGTTCACTTCTCTTATCTTCACCAACAGCATCCTACGAAAATTAGCATCATTTATCTCACTCGGGCCACTTCTTGACTCAGCAAATATTATTATGTAGTCAGCACTGTTGTGGAAGATGAAGATATAGTGTCCCTGACCTATTGGGTTTTCAATTTCATGATTACCAAAATAGTCTCTTAGCTGGCCCACACTCCTGCTTTTAATTAATTACAGCCATTGTGATATTTATAAAATATGAATCTGATTATTCTAGTTCTCTGGTTAAAACTTTCACTGGTTTCCTATTGCTCTTTAACTTAATGCCAAAAAAAATTTCTTCATGTGGCTTACAAAATTATTTGCGGTCCTGCCTTTCATTGATCTTCAGTCACACTGTCTAGTCTCACCCACACTGTGTGTGTGTGTGCCTGTGATACTGCTTTTTTCTTGAAGGCCTTTACATACGTATTCTATTATACAATTCATTGAAATAAGGGCTTTTGTTCTACTTACATATTTAAACAACTCCAATCAAGTTAACTAATGAGGTATTTATTGTCAATCTAATTCTTATCTTAAAGAAGGGAATTCTCTGTAGTGTACAACAAGCAGTCCTTCTGTCTTCTCTTGGCTTTTGTGAGTTGTCTTATCCTGGCTTTCTTTATACCCCTCTGAAATTGTTTTTAAATTATGTTTATGGATTTTCTTTCTTCATCTCCACATTAGGGTTCTGGTATCAGTCCTATTTTCCCTCCCTCTGTAGCAATATCCCCACACCATCTTCTGCTCTTCTACTTAGAAACAGAGTCCATCTATATGCTGACTTCTAAGTTTATTGACCAGGACTCCTATAGTCATCTTTTTCACGATCACCTCCATTTGGTTGTACTATTGCACCTTTAACCCAGCCTGCCCAAAATTGAAGCTTTAGCCTCTTCTTGATTAAGAAACCAGGTGTTAATAGAGAAAAGAAGATTCTAGGAGCATTGTCATTATCCACACAATTACCTTGAAAGCAATGTCTCTTTGGGATCTTGGTCAGGACTTGATTCTTTTTGATCCGTCCAGTGTCTGTGAGACTTGATGCTTGCCCATGTAAAAAGAACTAATTGCATGGTTCTTCCATCTAATAAGACAACGGTGCCTTCCCTTAGTACCTCCTACTTTTTGCCTATTAGTTGTGGTAGGAAGCAGGGGCCAGGAAAAAAGTTTTCATATGTGGGGTTATTTCAGGTTAACCTTTAAAAATGTTCCCTTCAGATTTTCTGTGCCAGGAACATTGAGAACTCTATATTATCTTTTACATGCAAGGGGTAATGATAAACCTGATAGCAAAATTCATAAAAAATCTGATTGTTAAAATATAAGTCTCCTATGTATATCACTCATTTTAAGAAAACTATGATTCAGTTTTTAAATTGCTATTATGGAATAATTCATATATTGTCAAACATTCCCAAATTTTTGAAATTTGATCAGGTTTATTTTTGCAGTTTACTTCAATATTCCAAAGTTTAAGAGAATTGAAGAGATGAATGTCTTATAGAATGTAATAAGAAGGTATACTCTTTCCACCACTGAGTTAAAATAGATACAAGCGTGTAAACTTGAAGGGCCCATGTTAGTGAAATATGTCTACCTCACTGCACCATTTTCTCTTTGAGCTGGAATTCCTCAAATTTTGAAGAGCACACATTTAGTTATCTCACAATCAAATTTCTCAATATTTTTTCAGTTGTGATCATGCAATAAGAAATTGAGATAATTTTCATTTGGCATACTTGTTTTTATTCATTTTAAACTGATTTATCATTTTTTACATATTCATCTGTGTTAACACACACACCAGAACAAATGTCAAATTCTCTGATTCCCACCTAAATAACTGAAAAATCACCAGTGTGTTTGAGAAAAAAATGCAAAAAGGCTTTAAGGGCAATTTTCGAATGGCAAAAAGAATACTGAACCTGGCTCGGAAGACTTAGGTTTAACTCCTAGCTACGTAATTTTATTACTATGTGGTCTTGGTAAACTTATTTGCCATGCTGTTTTCTCATCTGTAAATGAGAATCATCCCTGTTCTATTTACCTGAAAGAGTTGATATTAAAATTAAATTAGAATATTCATTTACTTTGTAAACTCTAGACTACTATGTGACAATATTGTTTACAACTTGTGTATTGAGTTTTCCTAATAATTTATTATTTATAGGTATGTTTAATATAACTTAATTTTAACATTACTGGATTTGGAATGACAACTTTGATTTGTTTATTCATTTAGCATTCATTTAGCATTTTTTAGACATCCACTCTGTAGAAGGTACTGTGGATGCAGTAGGAACAAGACAGACTTCGTTCCTGCTTTGATGGGGTAGGGAGTTATTGGAAAGCAGTATAACACAAACAGAAAAGAATGGCTTTCATCCACTGATATCCGGTTAACTTAGAAAGTACACTTTCACTCTACAATTCTTTTGGAAAAATTTTCTTCACCTTTTCTTCCAAGAACCTCAGGAAGATCAAAGTCAGCTTTTGGCTGCCCTTCAGTGGTTGGATGCCTGTTTGATGATGAAGACTGTGCAATAACAATACGCAATATTGTCTTTTCTGAGAATTAAGGTAATCACTTTAAAGTTAATACAATTATACATCTGCATGACTGACACACTGATTTGATTCATAATGAGGTGTGACTCCTTTCTCTTTTGTGTTTGTCATTACTTTGGAACACTAATCATAACACTTTTATGAAGTAGATATTTTAGCTGTTCCAATTTATGGTTTTTATTTTGATTGAAAATGGAACATAGTGGAAATAACTTTGGAGGTTAAGACTAGTCTGCATATTCTCTAGCACAGTTTATACTTAACATTATTACTTGATTTGTACTTAACAATTTTTTTAAAGAAAGAACCTTATGTAAAAACTTTATGATATAACATTATAAGCTCTATGTTTATGTAAAAATTATTCATGCCTTCTCCAATGTGAATTCAAGGATATCCAGGAAATTTTAGAAAAACTTTTTTTGACTATCAATACAACATATTATGTAGTTATTAACATGTTATTGACATGGAGGAAATAAATTGTTAAAATTTCACATTTAAACACAAATCAAGATAAGACAAAATATTTCTGGACATATTTCTATAAAATTTTTGTATATTGACATGACCTTGGACATATTTTCATCAGGTTGTTTTGAAAAAAGTAGGAGACTAGTTGCTGACATGTGGTTCATACCCAATAATTAAAGAAGGGAGTTTCAGACTAACTTACCCATCTGTCTTAAAATATAATGTTTACAAAATCAAGGCAATGTGAAATTATTGTCTGGTAGAAATTTGAAAGGAAAATAAATATATTATATATTTTTTGAAAGAAGGAAGAGTGATTGAATAAATAGAAACTATGGTTTTAGCTTCCAGATAGTAGGTAGCAATTCAAAAATAGGTGAGAATTTGCAGGTATAGTGCCATTTGAAAAACAAAAAAATGTATTAAGTGGAGATATCTTCATTCTGGTATATATACGAGGTCTGTTCAGAATGTATCCAGCCATGCACTATGAAAAATACATTTAATGAAGAAGATACAAGTTACACGAAACATTGTACATAGGACAATGACACCTCAGTCCCCTTCAAAGTAGGCACCTTGGGACCTTACACAGTTGTCCCAATCACCATCAGCTACCCTGTCCTATGTTCTTGAATCTCATCAGCAGTTTGAAATCTCTTCCCTTTCAAAGGTGATTTTAGCTTTGGGAAAAGTCAGAAGTTGCAGATTGACAAATCTGGGCTCTAGGGCAGCTGAGTTACCTGGGTGATTTGATGTTTCACCAAAAACCTCTTCATGAGATGTGATGCATGAGTGGGTGCGTTCTTGTGATGAAGCTGCCAATCACCAGTTGCCAATAGCTGAGGCTTTTTGAATCATCCAAATAATTCCACAGAGGAATGTTTAAGCTTAACACAAAATTTGATTCAGATTCATTGCTCTACTTGTTCAGTCATTTTAAATGCAACAGCCACACGGTACACATGCTCACTCAACTATTTACTGCTCCCACTGACTAGTACAGTGAAGAGGTCATTGTTCATGCACGTGCATTCCAGTCCACTCTCCTTAGCTACCAGGTTACATCAATGTCACTCAGACTGTTCTCGGTGTACTAAAAATGGTTGGAGTTTTTCTGGAGAGACCCCATATATACATATCTAAAATCTGTAAAATATATATTTCCTTTTATATGTGTATATTTTTATTATTGTTCAAATACAGTTGTCCCCATTTTCCTTACACTGTGCCCCACTGCCCCACCCATCCCCGCTTCCCACCCTTGAACCTACCCCCTTTGTCTTTGTCCATGTGTCCTTTATACATGTTCCTAATGTCCCTTCCCCTATTTTCTGCCGTTATGCCTCTCCCCTCTTTCCTGTAGTTACTGTCAGTTTGTTCTTCATTTCAACGTCTGTGGTTATATTTTGCATGCTTGTTTGTTTTGTTGATTAGGTTCCACTTATAGGTGAGATCATATGGTATTTGTCTTTCACTGCCTGGCTTACTTCACTTAGCAAATGCTCTCTGGTTCCACCCATGTTGTCATGAAGAGTAGGAGCTCCTTCTTTCTTTCTGCTGTGTAAATGTACCATAGTTTTTTTTGATCCACTCATTTACTGATGGGCACTCAGGTTGCTTCCAGCACTTGGCTATTGTAAATTGTGTTGCTATGAACATTGGGGTGCATATGTTCTTTTGAATTGGTGTTTCAGGTCTTAGGGTATAATCCCAGCAGTGGAATTACCTGGTCAAAAGGCAGTTCCATTTTTAGTTTTCTGAGAAGATTCCATACTATTTTCCACAGTGGCTGCGCCAGTCTGCATTCCCACCAACAATATACTAGGGTTCTCTTTTCTCCTCATCCTCACTGGCACTTGTTTGTTGATTTGTTTATGATGACCATTCTGACTGGTGTGAAATATCATCTCATTGTGGTTTTAATTTGCATCTCTCTGATGGCTAGTGATGCTAAGCATCCTTTCATATGTCTCTGGGTCCCCTGTATGTCCTCATTGGAGAACTGTCTGTTCAGGTCCTTTGTCCATTTTTTAATTGGGTTGTTCATCTTCCTGGAGTAGAGTTGTGTGAGTTCTCTATATATTTTGTAGATCAAACCCTGTCCGAGATACCATTTGCAAATATATTTTCCCATACGGCTGGTTCCCTTTTCATTTTGCTGATGTTTTCTTTAGCTATGCAGAAGCTTTTTATTTTAATAAGATCCCATTTATTTATTCTTTCCATTATGTCCCTTGCTCTAGGGGATATATCAGTGAAAATATTGCCGCATGCAATATCTGACATTTTTCTACCATGTTCTCCTTTAGGACTTTTTTGGTGCTGTGACTTATATTTAAATCTTTTATCCTTCTTGAATTTATTTTTGTTTATGGTGTAAACTGGTGATCGAGTTTCATTGTTTTGCATGTAGCTCTTCAGATCTCCCAACATCATTTGTGGAAGAAGCTATATTTACTGCATTTTGTGCTTCTGCCCCCTTTGTGAAATATTAATTGACCATGGAGTCAAGGGTTTATTTCTGGGTTCTCTATTTTGTTCCATTGGTCTATGTGTCTGTTCATATGCCAGTACCAGGCTGTTTTGATTACAGTTACCTTATAATATAGTTTGATATCAGGTATTGTGATTCCTCCTACTTTGTTCTTCTTTCTCAAAATTGCTGTGGTTATTTGGGGTCGTTTATGGTTCCATGTAAATTTTTGAAATGTTTGTTCTATATCTGTGAAATATGTCATTGGTGTTTTAATAAGGATTGCATTGAATCTATAAATTGCCTTGGGTAGTATGGACATTTTGATGATGATAATTGTACTGTGAAATGATTTCTATCTTTTACATTTTCAATTTTCTGATAATGCTCATTTTTCTTTGCTCACAGTCATCATCTTTAACTCACCATTTTCAAGAAAATGAAATATGATTTCCCTCAACAGCTTATAATTTAAGCTAGTAAATTTGTTTGTTGAATGGATAAACGAGTCAGAATTCAAATGTGTACTTTAACATTCAATATGGTGCTTCCTGAATTACCAACACAATATTTCAATTATAGATTTATTGAACTATTTGGGGTCTTTAACAGTGTTGAAGTAATTATACTTACAGTAAAATAAAATTTGCCTGCAGTAAAATGAAAAATTTATTATTTTTTTCCAAAATTTCTGACTTTATAATGTAAAATGACTTTATGATAGTATATAGTTCTATTTAAAATCTCTTTTAAGGGAAATTTATAGTTTATTTTTTGTATCAATTCCTATATGCTTATATTTCCCTTGAGAGAAGAGTTGTATAGCTGCCATTGATTTTATATTAACCTTTTCCCAGTTCATACTCTTTTCTTATTTTGCCTTTGACACCTAGCTATTCATCCATATATTCATTCTTCTTTTATCCTGAAACTGGTTATACAGTCAGGAAGTTAGTTTCTCCTTTCATTCCATGCTAGTGCTCAATGGTTAGCTATATAACAAGAAATAAGTATTATTTATCTGTTGCTACAAAACGATGTGCCTCATCACTTGTTCTACACAATATATTGGAGGTCCTAGCAAGGAAAGTAAATAAAAGACTGGAATGAAAGAAAGAAAGGAAATTCTCATGGTTTCCAGACATGTGTTACATGTAAAAAATTTAGACAAATATACAGGAAAATGATCACAATTACTAAGAGAATATAGCAATATCATTATATAAACAGTTAATAAAACCAATTGTATTTCTATATATTAGCAACAAAGAATATAAAATTTTAAAATAATTGTCATTTACAATAACATAAAATACTTATTAAATTTAATGATATGTTCAAGCTCTGCATGGAAAACTATAAAAGCTTATTGTATTAGTTATTCTGCCATAACAAATTTCCATAAATTTAGTGACTTAAAAACACAAATTTATTTTATTACAGTTCTTAAAGTCAGAAATCTGATATGAGTCTCACAAAACATAAGCCAAGGTGTAAGTAGACTTTCTTTCTTTCTTGAAGTCTCTGGGGGAACCTCTGTTTCTTGATCATTTGGGTTGTTGGCAAAATTTAGTTCCTTGTGATTGTAGGACTGATAGGCCCATTTTCTTTTGGCTTATAAGCTTAGAACTATTGCTAACTTTTTCAGGCTGCTACATTTATTATTTTTTTTAATTCTCACCAGAGGACATGTTTATTGATTTTAGAGAGGAAGGGAGAGAGAGAGACAGAGAGAGGGGGAGACAGGGAGGCAGAGGCAGGGGGAAGAGAGAGGAAGAGACGTATGTGAGACAGAAACATTGATCGGTTAGTTGCCTTGTGAACACATTGTAACTGGGGATCAGACCTGCAGCCTAGGTATATGTCCTGACTGGAATCCAATGTGCAAACTTTTGGTGTATGGAATGATGCTTCAGCCAACTAAGCTATCCAGCTAGGGCAATTTTTTTTTTTTTTTTAATTATTTGAGGAATGTAGGGGAAAGGGCAAGCAAAGGAACAGAACAGAGGACTCAGGAGCACAGACAATGGGTGGGACTGACTGTGGGAGTCGGGGGAATGGGAAAGGGGTGAAAAATAGGGAAAAAGTGGGACAACTGTAACTGAACACCAATAAAAAATAATAATTTAAATTCGATCTCTTTCACATTTTTAAATTGTTTTTCATGAAATTAATGGTCATAGCACTTGAAACTTAGTTGTCATATTCCTGACCATGCCTCTCTTCCAGACTCTAGCATTTGAGTGAAGGAGAAAATAAAAGCTTGTAAATCACTCCTAATAATATTACATCTATTGAGGATTTCAGCAAAAGATTTTATGGGTGACCACTAAGCACTTTGTAAGGGTTGAGTGATTTATACTTTTCCTGGCACGGTGTGTTACATATGGAGTAAGCACACAAATGACCCATTCATTTTCCTTGCAATATTTGACTAAGGGAAAAATTGTCATATTTTTGTACTTTGAATATTCAACTTTTGTAAACTGGAGAACCTCAATCCCTGAGGCTTTGTCATTGTGTGTATGTGTGTTTGAACAGATGTGAGACTGTAGCTTTGATTCTGGAGGAAACTGGCCACGCATGTCAAGAGCCTCAATCAACTCCTTGATTGTTGCTGTGAGTCTTTTAGTAGTTGTGGTTCTCTGTAGCCTGTCTGTGCCCAGAATTTGCCCAACAGGGATGATCTTAAGTTAGCAATACATTTGGGCACATAAATTTAATGCTAACTCTATGGGCCCTATGATTCCAAAGAGTCACTTTGGGGTCATCTGGATTGAAACACCGTGGCTTAGTTATTCTCTGGGCCCAATGACTAGGCCACAAATTTGGATGTTCCAGTGTTATCCTGAAGAAGACATTCTTGATCAGTGTTAGACTATGGAGCATTTGGAGAATCAGATGAAATTATGAACTTTGCCTGCAGTTAAGCTTGGGTACTCAAACTCACATTAAATTTGCCTTGGAATTTTAAGGTTTTAAAGATCCCTAAGGCATATCCACAGACTCTTCTTAAGTTAGGAGACACAGTTGCATTCAATTGGCTTTATTGTATAAAAGTGAAAAAATTAAATGTTGCATGAAAGTACAATATAAGGGAAGGAGACAGAACTGAATCTGTGAAAATCACATTTCTCTCTTGACTGAAGGCAGACAAGTGGCCAAAGGGGAGCTTGATTTGGTTTCAGCAAGATCCATAAAAAATGAGGACAGTTCATTATCTGTTAATAGCTTTCATGACTTGTCTCTTTATATACAAGGAGTTTATCAAATTAAATATTTAAACTTAAATATTTAAATGAAACATAGTGAACCAAAAATAATTTTCACCTAATATTTACATAAAGATACTGTCTTTAACATGTTTATTTATAAGTGATATTTTAGAATGGTTTTAACTTAGAAATCTAGATTTGTGGGTTTTGAACAAATATAACTATAGAAATCATGGTTATACCATTAAAATCATAATCATAAAATAATATATTTTATATTAATAAAATATATTACATACTAAATTACTTGCTTTCATATTGTCTCTGTTAATTTTCTAATTTTGTTTTCTAAATTTTACAACATTGAAAATTTATCATTACATTCTTTTTCTCTACTAGATGTTCTATTAAATATCAATTAAATAATACAATTTATACATCTGCTGATCTAAGTAAATAAGTGTTTTTGTTGTTGTTTTCTTCAAATTAGTGGATATGGAAATAGATGCATAGTAATTAAGCCTTACTATCTAAAATCAATAAGGATGTGAGGTATTGGCTATAAGTAAATCTTAATATTTATTACTTTTACTTTTTCTTTTCTAATGCATTACATTTTACAGGTTGATCAATTTTTACAATTCTTTTATAATATGCAGTCTCGCTTATATCTCATAGTAACCAAAATTCTGAGAAAATGAAATTTTAGAGAGACTAATGACTTGCCTAAGGTCACACAAGTGGAAGAAACATTCTTCTCTATCTAACTCTATTATCATTATGTCACATAACAGTGTTGTATTTTAGATCATAAAGCACGTAGACATAGTATAATGCACTGAAAATATTTGTCACAAAGATTCAGAATTTGTAACTTTCTCCCCACATTATTTTACTCTCTTTGGTCTTTTTCTACTTTATTAATCTTTCTTTTTATTTTAACTACTTCCCATAAATTTCCACTTATTTTAGACTCTGCCATTATTCATGGTCTCAAGTAATAAATAGAGACATTTTGCATCACATTTAAGGTTCTGAAAGTATCCTTATGTGTATATGCTTTTCAAGCTAAGAATTAGATTTTTTCCATGGGTTTATCTTAAAATAAAAGAAATTTGTGGTGCTTAATGACATGGATTCTTTCACAAATGATGTCTGAAATAAAGGAATGTATGGAAAACATATTTACTTTCACTTTATTCACACAAAAATTAGAGTGCAAGAATAACTGTTGAATGATTAATATGTATTTAAACTCATATTCTGTATAAATCTAAGAAAATTTATTTCTGAAATAAGAAAAATCATGAGTTCAACATTATATTTTACTCTATTATGTGTGAATAGTAATAAAATGAAATGCATAGATCTGGTAGTGTTCCAACTGTCAAAAAAAATTGATAATAAAATCTCCAAGTTTTCTTCATTTTGTAAAAAATTATTTTTCATTTTTTGTCGGAACAGAATCTAGTGTATCAATGTCATGACACCATCAAATTGAAATTGTAATCAAGTAATTTTTCCTGTTTTCATAACAGATTTAATTTATCCATTTATATTATTTATTTTTTATTCTTTTTTAATTTAATTTTTTTAATTAAACATTTTTTTATTGTTGTTCAATTACAGTTGTCTGCATTTTCTCCCCACCCCTCCACCCCACCCCAGCCAAACCCACCTCCCTCCCCTGCCTGTACCCCTCCCCCTTGGTTTTGTCCCTGTGTCCTTTATATTAGTTCCTGAAAACCCCTCTCCCCACTATCCCCTCCCCACTCCATTTATACTATTTAAAGTTTATAATTGTATTGATAAAACCATAAATCTTGTTTTCATTTTTTTCTTTTGCTCATTTACCTTTGTTGTCTTCTTTGATGCCTCCATAGAGCTTTTAGAACGCAGGTGAAGTAAATGTGACTGTGGTAGCCTCAGGTGTGCTTGTGATGAATTCTGAGGAAGCTTCTGGAATAACTACAATTGTTGGTTGAATGTTAGGAGTAGGTGTAGGTTCAACAGCAGCAATGGTGTTGACAGTAGGGATGACTGTTTTGTCCTGAATTTTCTTTGGGGGAATGGCAATAAATCATGGATGCGGGTATGGGTGCCCTACCCCAATGGGAGGGTAGATAATTGGCAGGACTTGCCATTGAGGAATTTGGGAACGTGATCTGACACTTGTTTTGCATAGTATGGGTGAGGCACATATTGGTTATTAATTGGTACAGCTGGTCTATTCTGGTAGTAATTGAGTTCAAAGTGAGGATAGCTCTTCAGAACATAATGAATTGGAATATATTTGACTGTCTTTTGATTGAACAGTCTTCTCATTTTCATGACACTGCAAAGAATAAATCACATGGAGTTGTATTACTATATGGTAGAATGTAGTGATATCTTA
The DNA here is from genome assembly GCF_022682495.2 of Desmodus rotundus. Taxonomy (NCBI): domain Eukaryota; kingdom Metazoa; phylum Chordata; class Mammalia; order Chiroptera; family Phyllostomidae; genus Desmodus; species Desmodus rotundus. Next base: position 126,356,287 of record NC_071390.1, on the reverse strand, counting down.
AATCAGATTTTTTCGAAATAACATTGTATTATTTAACATTGAATAAGTACAATATTAAAAGTAGTAAACCCAACAACCATATTATTTTACAAGGTATGATTTGTACACATTCCTTCCACTTAATTTTCAACAAATTTTACAAATAATATTAGTTTCAGACAAATTAGATGAGTTAATTCATAATATAAACCACATTGGCAAGAGCTTGGCATATAAGAAGAGTGCTCAGTAAATGTCAAGCATTATGATAAGTACAGCAGCTACAAAAATCTCCTAGAGAGCTGTGACAAACTATACACAAACATCCACACACAGAGAAAAATACACGTTTTTATGTAGGTATATGTATGTGTATATATGTAGTCTCACCACATATTCATAGTTGTTTAAAATTTTATTTAATCTAGAGATTAGGCTGAGGGGACCTTTGTTCTTTTCTAAACTAATTGTAGCAGAATAATAAAATATGTTGTGGGAGAATTCCTGGATTTATACTTTACATTTTTTCAGTTTACTTTTATCCATTAAACATCATTTAGGGAGTTTTCTATTTGTATTGGTCTCTGTTCTACTAATTATGTGTAGTTATCAAATACGTCTTAGGTTTTTCCATATAAATGGAAACAAATCATCAAAATTACACTGCAAGCAGGCATTTCTCATAAAGAGAAACATTTACATATATTCATTTAAACATATTTGGGAAACAAAAGGAAGAAGTAGATAAAAGTGCCGGAAAATATTCAAGTGTTCTCAGAGCATAATATTTACCAAAGTCTTAAAAAAAAATAGGCTGGGGAGACATTATATTCTGCTTTTGTTTTCATTTTTCCCTCAATATTGAATTCTGAGACAGTTTTCTTATGTTGCTCAGTATACCTGAAAATGAAAACCGTATGAGTTAGGCTATAAAATAGAATTAAGATTTACAGGTGAACATTGAGGTTGATTCATATGATGGTTTGCTGGAGTTTTAACAATAATTACTAGATTACTTATGGAGTTTAAATATTTATTTAGTTTTTAGACAGAGGCATTTTAATATTATTGAACTTTGCAGAATATTATACTTGGAAGTTCATGTCTCTACCAAAAATAATTAAAGTAAACTTACTGTTAGTTGTTCCTGGTTTTGCACTCTGCATTCTGGTGAGGTTCAAAGAAATAATAAGAAATAAGTTTTTTGAAAAGTAGGACAGGGTCTAGATTTTTTTTGTGCTTTTAAAAACTTTAATAATAAAGGCAAAATATGTTTCCTTTTTATTATGACATTATGAAATATTATAAAACATTTTTTATGGTTATTTAGTCTATAAGGTCTGTGAACCACTCAAAAAGTAACAGTAATTTACTAATTAAAATAGTAATAATGTACCTCATGGTTAAATTGTCTTAAAAAATCATTGCCTAGGGAGAAATATTCAAGGTTGAAAATAATATGATGATCTGACTTTTGTGCCAACAAACTTACTTGATATTTGTTTAAGTTAAAAATATGGAAAACATACAAGGAGAAACCTCATAAAACCAGGAATTTATTTATAAAAATTATGTATTTGTTCTTACATGTTTAAACTTCAGTCACCTTCGAAGCACTCTTCATTTGATGCAATATCTATGGAGACATGTTTTCAATTCCCCAGTTTTTGAACTTGTCAATTTTGATGCTTTTTAGTGTTTCTGCCATTTTTTTGTTTCACCAATTTCACATTGGCAAAACATTTCCCTTTGAGGACTTTTTTTATTCAGAAAAACATTGGGTGCAAGATTGGGTGAAGAGAAAGGATGGGGCACGGTGGTCATGCCATTTTGGGTCAGAACCACTGAACACTCAGCACGGTGTCAGCAGGTACGCTCATAAATTACCTATCACGAAATGGGCAAATGTGTTGAAAGAGTCTTAAAAAAAAAATTCACTGAAGCTGAATGCAGCCTCTCATAACACCACCAGCTGGTGCACTGATACAGATGGTTTTCTAGAACACTCACCTAGTGGTGGAAGCCTGTACTACAAGGGGCCCAACCTCCTGAAGATAATTCCAGTATTTTGGGTCTCCTTTTGTATTCAGTTTGTATTAAATGTATATTTTTATAAATAAGAGGAACATTGAATATCTTTCCTTTTTCTGTTCTAGGATGATTTATAAGATTTATGTAGATTTAAAACAATTGCCTCTAGCATAACATCAGTGTGTAAATGTTATACACATACTAGTATTTTTTTTAAAATCAAATTTTATTTGTTTTTATGGTACTTTTCTTAATGTGGTTTGCAATATGCATGGAAAATGAAGAGTGAGAAAATGATTTCCATAGATGCTTACACGAGTACATATATAGCTTTAAAAACTCGCAAAAGTTTTATAAACTTTTGAGATGAGGTCATAATATAATTTTTTTTAAATAACAGTTTTAGTTCAGGATTTGCCACACATATCCCTTGGATTAAAAAAAGATTCCATAAACCTTTTGAAAGTTGTAGGTATAGAAAATTAGAAATTTGATAAAAATAACAAAATTCAGGTTGTATTGAGACAGAGACTTGTTTTCCTCTAAATACATAAAATTGCTAGTTTAAAGTTTAAATAGTAATACAAATATTATAGAATCTTCTATACTTTGAAGTTATGATCATCTGAACATCTTAATAAACTATCAATGTATATCTCATACTTCCTGTATATGTTTATTTAGTATCCTGTATCTTTTTTGGAAGTATAATCTCATAATATTTTTCAATATTTCTCCTACTTCTCATACTTATATGTTTATGGTTGAAAAATAAATGATCAATGATTATGTCATGAAATGTTTTTAACTCTTACCAGTAGTCTTCTTTCAATAAAGTTTTATTATAAATAAGGAGGTAACATTTGTGTACTAGTGGTTTTTTAAAATACTTTTTATTAATTCCTTAAGATAGTTTTAAAAAAATATAACTTTTGGGTGGGGGGTTGGAAACAAAAATTCTTTGATAGGAATTATCAAATTGTTGAACAGAAATGTGACAACTTATAATGCCACCAATAGGATATGAAATTGTGCAGTTCATGTCATAATTGTTAGTATAAATATTATTTGAACTATTTTTATTTTGGAGAGAAGGAATACATGAGCACATAAAAGATGCTATCAAATTGCTCTTTTAATTTGTATAATCTTGACTACTCATAAGACTGAATGATAAAATCTATCCATTTTTCATTTTTCTTTTGAATTATTTGTTAAAGTCCATAGGACTTGAAACTTTTGTGAAAATGGGAGTGTCCGGGGTTAGAGCAGCCTCTAGTAGCTCAGCAAGAAGTTGCTACTGGGCAGGCAGTTGTAGATCATTTCCTAATTTAACTTTAATTTCTGTCACTTAAAAATAAAAGCAAAGGTCCAAATGTGCAGGTATCCACAATAAAATGAAATTTCAAGGAATAAGTGAATGAAAATAAATGAGTCATAATAATTCAAATATTTAAAAAGTTTGGCTCCAAGAATTTATCTAATAGAATAGTTTGAGATGTGAACTTAATGGCAAGTGTAAGTTTAATAACGAATGATGAAACAAGGAGTAGTGCCCTCCCAAATTCTATGATCCCAGAGGCGACCATATTACATCTTTTATGTTTGCCCATCTATTCTTGCTGTTGGCAAATAACTGCCTGGAATGCCCAAATGAACATGAAAGCAAAGCAGAACAATAGTCAAAACAACAATAAAAGTTAGTTAAAAAATTAAAACTTTCTCTTGGTCTTTTAGTTTTAATACACAGCACTTAATCAAGAAAATGAAAACCATGAAGTTCTCATGATTTCTGATACATGATACAGGGATTATGATCCCTGGGAAGAAATCAGTCAGTTGCCATGAAGGGAAGAGTATAATAAAAGATCCCATAATGTCTGAATGTTAAAGGTAAATGTGTCAAGGTCTTTGAAACTGGTGGGGAAGCTTGAATTAGCTTTTAATCTTTAAGGATTTAATGCCTGAAGAGATTGGAGTCTGTGTGAGATAGGAATTTAATTTTAAAATTTGTGATCTTGGACTGTGATTTCTGTATTCTTCTTAATAAATTATTTTTAGAGCATTTTATAATTAAAAATTTTTCAGTGTAGTTTTTCCCCTTAGAATGTATTTTCTCTATAACATCAGGATTTTAAAGATTTTCTGTACATGATAAAGAATGGTTTCTTAATTCCTGGGAACTAAAAGGATATTCAGAAATACATGACTTTAATTTTATAATAGAAATAAATATAAATTACTTTAAAGAAATATATCTTGTATGCAGATATTTAATTCTATACAGTATAAGTGTATTGAGAAATTTACATAATTAGAGCCATTAAATAAATTCATTTGATGAAAATAACTCACCAAAAATGGCAGGGTTAATGCCAGGATATTCACAACTAGAAAAAAATTCTTCATCATTGCACCTAAGAATAGAAATGAAAAGTATTAAATTAAAAGGATCTGCTATTAATAATTTAGGAGTGATATGGAACATGCTTTCTTTTTTAAGGAAATAAAAACAGATTGATGGGTAGATTTAGCCAATATGGAAATGTATTTTATCAAAAACTTTAGAATAACAAAACTTGGAGTATAAAATTTATAATTTTAATTTTTGACTATATTACTGAAAATGTCATTACAAGGTTAATCATCTATTTATTTACTTACCACCCACCAAGAACCTACTAGGAAAAAGGCAGTGTGTCAAGAGTTGAGTTTATCAGGCTGATTTGGTCTTGTCGACTTGTCAGGTAGCATCAATTTTAGGAGGAGAACTGTACTATACACAAATTACTGTGAGAGGTGAGAAAGTAAAAATGCCTCAAAAGTGTTTTTCTGCAGATAAGTTTTCCACTGAGAAATCCACAAATTCTTTGTGTAGGAGATAGTATACGTGTAGGGCTTGCCCATGCTGATATTAATATAATAGGGAGAGAAATTTTTCAAGCAGAACTAAAAATCTTGGGAATATCCATGCACATTGTGAGTAAAGTGTTTTATGAGAAGAGCAAGATAAAGTTGGGAAGAAAGTTTAGGGCAGAAAAGGGATAGGCCTTATTTGCCAGGTTAAAGAGTTAGGCATGGCTTTATAAACAACAAAAACCAGTTGAATGGTTTTGAATTCCAGAATGATGTGACTATACATTCTTTTAGAGGACTGAGTCCTATCTGAATCTCTATCTCTAGTTGTATAGCTTTGGCAAGTAAGTAATTTTTTTTATCTGAGCCTCATCTTTCTTGTTTATAAAATGAAGGTTTAAACTAAGTGATTTCTAAAATTCTGTAATTTCATGATTGATAAACCAGGAATATTTAAGGTAAAGGGGAGGGTATTGTGAAAAAGTTTTTTTAAATAATTTGCTTTTCCAGTATTCATAAATAATATGATTAACTTTATTGTTTTAATGAGAAATATAGATTTGACAATTGTGTATTTGACTGAAATATTGAAAGAAATAAGTTAGTCTTACCTTTCTAATCAAGTATTGGGTTGTCACAACTGCCTATATGATCCTTTTTTAATAAATTGTCTTCATAGAGATACGTGAAACACCTCAAACTTTTAATATTTAAGTGCATATTGTATTTGTGAAGTAAACACTAACCATATTTAACTATATTTTTTGCAGCCATCAATATGCCATACTTGTACAGACTTGAGTCCTATGAAGTGAGTTTTACAAAGAAGGGGCACAGAGGAACACAGCAGTCTACTCTTGTCTCAGATTCTCAGGTAATGATGACTAGGAAGGCTGTCTACTCAACTGACTTCAGAACCACTGATAGGATATCATTGAATGGAAAAGAACTCATGTGAAATTAAATTTGAAAAACCTATATCACACTCAAGTTTCACTGACAGGGATGGAGTTCCTTATTAATTCCTCACTTGCCAGTTAACTTTTTTTTCAATGAAAATATATTTGACATATAACACTGTATAAATTTAAGATGTACAATATGTTGATTTGATATATGATTGTCATAGTGGTAATTAGCACCTTTATCACATCACATAATTATAATTTTTGTGGTTGGAATAATTAAGATCTAATATTTTAGCAAGTTTGATGATTTTAATATAGTAAAATAGACAGCAATATTGTATTATAATCGCTAGTTAACTTTTTTATGTTTGTTCTTATTTATTTGTTACTTTTGTAAAATCTAATTATTTTTTCAAAGTTAAATTTGTCATTTATTCTGTGAGGCAACACTACAGTAAAGTGTAAAGACTTTTCATCTTTCAAGAAACATAGAACTTGAACTTTAAAAAAGTCAATGTATTGCAAAAAAGCAAGTAAAAAACAACTATTTAAGATTATAGACTAAGTTATAACATTTTCCATGATGAATCACAGACTTCTTTTCAATTCACACAAACATTCTGTAAAATGATAGTAATTCCTTCCTTTTTAGCATAAACAGAAATCATAGAGATAGAATGATATTTAAGTTATTACCCAGTTAAACCTATGAGTATTTAAGTTTGCCTTATTGTGAAACAGTAGAATTATTCAGCTTTGTGATCATGGTATCTCCCCTGCCAGGTAAGTATGGATTATTCAGCTTTAATGAGGATATGAAAGGCATGTTTTAAAACAACAGTTATAGCAAATGAAATTATGACACTTGGATTGAAATAAAATTTGAAATTAATTAAGGGATTCATGTGGATTGTTATAACACACCCATCTTTGTGGCAAGTTAGTTCTTATCTTTATCTGTAGAGATAGGTTCATTATCTTGAACACCTTTTTCTTTAAAATTTTCATTGTCTTCAGTAGTTTAGCCAGTATCAAACCTTGACTTTGACCCAAAGTGGAATTAAAAATAAATTAGATCATAATATCATACAAAATCTAAGGTTTAGGCTAGAAACTAATCTCAAAATGATGTCAATATGTATTCAAGCTTAACAATTTAAAGTTCAAAAAAATAAAATGTGACTTTTATTTTTGGTGCTGTTATCACTAACTAGTGTGAAAAGGAATCATTCTATCTCTTGATATTTCAATATAATTACCTTTCCTTGTGTCTGTGGGTCTTGCTCGGCAGTAGGTTGGTTTGGCCTCCTAACTGCAGAGAAGACTCAAGGTAAAGAACTGAAGACTAAGGGGTATTACTGTCCTGTGTCATGTAATTTATTTTCCTCCTATGTTTACCCAATAGGAAAATGACAAAAAGGAAAGATTTGATGACAGCAGAGTTATCTTTGGGTCAATCTTAATTAATGAAATGGAGAGGGGGGAAATAGAGTTGCTATTCATGAAGGTTGAAAAGAGACTATTGACACTTTTTAAAGAATTTTTATTTTTATAAAGAGATATAAAGGCATTTTAAAAATATTAATTGTATTCTTAATCAACTAATCCCACCTATTTGAATAGCTATTGTTAAAATGAAAAGCAACTAGCCAAAACAGTTTCATATTTTAAATGCCCCCTTTTTAAAAAAACCATATATCAGGCAACCCTACATATATTATGAGCTGTGGTTGGACTTTTTCCTTCCAGAATTATAACTATTGTATTTAAAAATTAGAAAAGTTGCCATCTCTTACACACACAAGTGCAATTTCTTATAAGGTAAATCCAAATAAATTTTATATAAACTTATTTGGATTTGAGCTGTGACATGGTATATGCATTCAATAAATAAACAATCAACTTGTTGATTATTAATCTGTTACAAATCAAAGTTCTTTTCAGATTTTTAAGTTTCAATAACATGTGAATCATTTTGGATGTCTAAAATTAATTATTGGAATGGGAATAGTTTTTCCATTTTAAGGACAGCTATTTCTGTCTTACATCATATATATCATAAAACCACCAATATGGGGGATATTTTTGTAAAATGCAACTTACCAAGCAATTTGCCTAGATAACTTAGAAATGAATATTTTCTTTTGCTTGCATTTCTTTGGGAAAAGTGTTAACTGTGACTTAACTTTAGCTGTGAAGACCTCGCTAATGCGTGTGTTTACAGGACCAGTGTAGGACTGCCAGAATACAAACAAGAGATAATATCAGCATTGTGGTTATTTTTACATTCCTGTGTTTTTCTTAGAAATATTTCTTGTCTTAGAAAGTTAGGAACAATGTTCAGAACCCTAGAATGTTTACCCACTTTGTATAGATTTTCTATTTCTCAGAATAGTTTGCTTCTGCAGTTCTGAGAAAGATGGCAGAGTTTCAAAACTGCTCAAACAAGCTGTTAAAGTAATCAGATGGGCCATTCTATTTGGACTGTTCAGTCACACTGTTTTCCTTTGGTTGTGATGATCAGGTGACAGTTGGAAGAATATGGTCTGGTCAGTTTCCAAATTATGGAGGTGTTCTATTCCATGTGGTAATTTCTCAGTCATTGATGTGAAGCCATAGAATGATACTGATGTCAGTTGAGTCTTCACTTAATTCACAGATACCAGAGACTCAGAACAACTTTAAAACATTGTTTTATCAGCAAAGCATATTTTACCTGGGAATGCTAGGAAACTTTCCCCCTACCAAAAGAAAACCATTTCTATAGCAGGGTCACCCATTTACTTCAAACAAGAATCTGCTTTCTTAGGAGCTTTGCAGGGCTGGGTATTCTTTGTGCACTTAAATTATTTCAGGTACTGTTCCAGGCATTAGGGATAAATTAATAACCATAGCAGGCAAAGATCCTGGCTCTGTGGAACTGAAGTCTAATTTACTTGATTACTAGTGATATATCTATATCTATATCTATATCTAATCTATATCTATATCATCTATATCTATATATATATATAAATACAATATAAGAGAGCAAAAGCATTTTCAGTGACAGTTGTAGATGAACTGGGTGAATTCTATACTGGAGCTATTCAGATACCCTGCTGTTTTCCAAAGAAAAACAACAGTGAAATCACAAGTCCCATGATAGGACATCGCAGGATGTTGGGATGGTGCTGAACAGTCTCAAAACTTAGAGTGTTTGTAGCCTGGAACTGATGCACCAACCTTGATCTAGTCACGTATTTGTCTTAAGTGTCATAGCCTACTCCTGAAGCATCCCTGGGGTCTGGGAAGAAGGCCAGCAGGGATTCTCGGTCAAGGTACAGCTTGTTTTTGTTTAGGTCCTGATAATCAGTGTCTATTTACATAACTACTCATGTAGTGAAGCTGGGTAAGAGGCTGTTGTGGGTTCATACATTCACATTTCAAACACTATGAAGTAAACATTGTGTAATATGTGAAATGATTGAATCAATATACATTCTTTTATCTGTAGCAACTTTTTATTATTCTGTCAGCATTTCTTACATCTGATATGTACTTTGTGTCTGCTTTCTCATCTTTTGGTGGTATTCGTGTGCATGTGTGTTTATTTTTTTCCATCTTCTTTCATTTCCCAGCTACTTCTTTAGTGCCAGGCTGGTCTCAATACTCTATCGTGGGCTTGAGGCACAACAATGCTCATGACAGTAGTTCTGAGGTAAGTGGCTAACATGCATTTCTGTATAATTAATTCTTCAGGCATCATAAAATTCATATTTTGGTGCAGAAATTTGTATAATTTGGAAACCATGGCTATATGTAAAAATCATAGAAAAATAGCGTAAGATGCTCTTCCACTTTTTAACCCTAGAAAAATGGAGTATCATGTTTTTGCTCTCCTGTAAATAATTCGGTTAAATAAACAATGTACACACTTATAAAATACGTAGAACTTTGAAAAATGGTAGACAGTCACAGTCTCTGCTTGCAGGGAACTTGTAAAGAGGTAATGCTTTCTGTTGGACTTTGATAGGGAGACCCATTTGAGGTTGTGAGGAGACATTTCATGTCATCTGGAGCCCAGAATAAGTGTCACTGTGAATTTAGCATTACTCAACATGTAAATTCATACTTCAGTAACTTTTAGGATCCTAGAGTATCTAGGTTCATCATAAGAACACAGATCTAAAAGTACAAGTAATCAAGAAAACTTTTGATTTGTGCAAAGCATTATTTATCTGTTATGATTCTAAGGCCATTAGAAGCTGTCTTATAGTCACCCTAACAGGTGTTTAGTTCATCTCACATCATTTGAAATAGATAGTCAGGGCAACTGTGACATTCATGTGCCCAATCCAATGCTGCCATTTACTTCTTTAGTCAATCTCAGCAGCCTTTGACATGGCGATTAGGCTTTCTCACTTGTAATGATTTCTTCTTGTTTTTTCCTCTCAGATTGTTGGCTGCTCTTAATTTTTCTTTGGTTCCTCTTATATTCCTCAAACTCTCAGTTTGGGAAAACTTCAAGGAGTCTTTCTGAGTTTATTGCCCTTCTACCGTTTTTCCCTCTCTATTTTGAGTATCATTATAATTGACCTACTCCATTTGTATATCCTTAAATATCATCTACATTCTGTTAACTTCACTGGAGATTCAGGTATCAAATAGTTCTTTTAACTCAATTTGTATGGAAATAGACACAACAAATGTGTCATGAACAAGGTAGAATATTTGATTTACAAACATATTCCTTTTTTAAACCATGTTCTCCTCTAGTCTTTTCCTCTGTAGTAAATGACACCGTGATACTCCCAGGGACTTAAGAAAATATCCTATGGGTTTTCTTTTATCATCTTTTGTCTCCTCCTTCCCAATAATCTATTAGAAAAATGATACACACTATCTTAACAAAATACCCTAAATCTGCCATCACTTTCTAGTCTTATCTTTATTGCCTTGATCAGTCCCATCTAGTGACATCTCACACCTCATCATCCTAATAGGTCCCTTCCTTGTATCATTAATTTCACTCTGTTACCTTATAATTACTCCTCACACAGTTGTAGAAATGTTATTTTTGGGATATATTACTCATATGATTATTCTCTTACTTAAAACCTTCCGAAGCACTTAGAGTAAATTCCAAATATTTTATCAGGGCCTATTGGTGTGTATATAACTTAGTCTCCTCCATCCCTCTTACCTGTTTTCTATGCATTTTCTCTCACTATGTGCAGGTTTGATAGCCTTTCTTTTCCTTTCCCAGATTAAGAACTTTTCACTTCTGTTCATAGTCTGTGAAATGTTCTTACCCCGATTATTCTCAGTAGTGTCTCATTGGTATTATTCAGGTTTCAGCTTGAATGTTTTCTTCTTAGAGGCACTTTCTCTGGCACCTTTTCAAAACAGTAATTTTTTTCCTTCATCATTTTTAATTTTTCATAACATATTATAATAGGCAATGATTTTTAAAATTTGCATATGTTCATTTACTATTCTTTTTCTTCTTCCACTAGAAGATAAGTTTCTCAGTGCATACATCTAAGTCTGACACATTAGAAATACATTTTTTGCACAAATGTTTAATTATCTGAACTATTTGTTTAAGTTGAAAATTCTTGCCTCACCCTACATTATTAAGTCCAAATCTTCAGGGAAGGGATATTCCTAGAAATCTTCATTGTTAATAAGCACCTAATAAATAATTGTTTACATGGAAGAAAGTTTGGAAATCATTACTTTCTTCTGGATGCAGTCAGAACCCAGTCATGAAGAACTAAGGTGGATGGCATATTATCTCTTTCTCCTAAAATTCTAATTTATTTCACTGAAAGCTGATATTATAGATAAGAGATGGGTTGTCTGGAATTGATTTTCCTGTGGGAGCATTAGAACTAACTTCCCCTCAACTGTTGAGGAAGCTGTGCTCTAGCTGACTGAAGCTAGAGTTCAGTGTGGTGCTCTGGTTTTACTTTATTCCCTTCTGAAAGTCTTGGGTAGTTGAAATTAGAAGCTTTTTTTAGCTACTGGGAGGAGGAACACATCAACTGTCAATGCCTCACATTGTTCTGTTGCTGTTAACTACCTTCAGCTACCTTGGATTGACCCAACTTTTCCCAGAAGTTTCAATTCTGCCTGGATATTATTGAACTGACAAGGAATTTTGGGAAACTACTCTCTCCCATATCTTACCCATTTACAAATAAATATCAGCTCATCAGATGGTATTTGTTCTCTGAATCTCTGTAAAAAGTGAACAGAAATGTATGTACTGAACAAAGGTGTTACTAAGATGTTTATGACTTTCCCTTTGTTTCTAATGTCAGAAGTTACTCCTAAGGTTAAAAGACCTTCTTATATTCATTAGAAATAGATTTTAAATAATTTAATTCCCATAGTTTGCTCAATTAACTTTGCCCATTGAAGCTAAATGTCATTAAAAAGGGGGAAGGGTTGTCAGGAACATGTATAAAGGACACATGGACAAAGCCAAAGGTGGGTAGGATCAAGGGTGGGAGGTGGGGATGGCTGGGTTGAGGGGGAGTGGTGGGGGGAAAACGGAGACAACTGTGCTTGAACAACAATACAACATGTGAAGAAAAAAATTTCTATTTGAGTACGGAGCTTCCTACCAGTAAACACTAGTTGAACCACTAGTCTGTGCTTATCTAATTGTCAGTAGCATATTTGCCCATTAAGATTCAGCTCAAAGTCACCTGTGGGGCCTTTTCTAATTTGTGTAGGCAGAGATTGTTTCCCCTCTGGTTTAAAAACAAACAACCCTGTAACTGCTTTATTGGAGCACTTATTTATTTAAATCATATGCATGTTTATCTCCCCTCACTAGATTGTAAGATTTTTAAAGGCAAAAAAAAAAAAAATCCTTTCTCCAAATCCTTAGGTTTTAGCACAATGCTTGGCCCAAAATAAGTATTTATTTTTTTAGAGAATGAATAAAATCTGAAAGATTATATGGAAGACATGTGAATCTTCTCCCTAAGGAACTAACGGAATAGTAGAGATGAATTTAGCTTTCTGTTTACTTTTCCATAAAAACCTTTGTCAATAATTGGTGGTGCTTAGTGTCTTTATAACTGATTATATTTTAAAATAGCATAGAGTGTTCCAGTACACACTGATTTTATCAGCTGTTTTATATGGGGATCATTCTACTGTCAGTCTAGTTTGGGAAGTGTAGTTAAGCAAAATGATCTGTTAAACTGGTATTCTCAAGATGTTTTCATATGTATGTATACCGGAAATTTCCAATGGCTATTTTGAGGATGAATATTTATTTTGGGGATTATCTGGTAAAAATAATGCTTCAAGAAGCACACTTTGGGAAGCAGTGCTTTTGTGTGGATCTTATCCTCATAAACCATTAGATTACAAAAGAAAATGGAGCTTTGGTTGGAAAATGGCTTGTTGAGAAACTGTCCCACCAATCACAATAACCAAAGGAATGATGTTGCCCAAATCCAGTGGGAGAATAACAGATTCATTTTAATAGAATATATTTGCTCCACAAATCTAGTAGTTAAAAAGTTATTGACAGTGTATTTTTTTTCTCATAAAGGTACAACGACATAATTTGAGGTGAATAAAAGTTCTAATATGTGAGTTAAAGACATATATCAAAGACTTACACACACACACACACACAAAGAGGAAAGATAGTAAATTACAGAGCTGGTCCTCCCAGAGTTCTGAGCTGCCAAGGTTTGCCTTTGGCCACCCTTCACGTTCTGATTTCCTACCTTCTTGTTACCCCTTCGTCTAGGTTTCCCATTACTGCCTTTCCTCAGTCATGCAATGGCCTCTAATCTGTCAGCTGTAAGGTTGGGAAATGTTCCCTGTAAAATCAGTTTACCAAATTATATTGAGGACAGTTTGATCCTCTCACTGTCCCTCCCCTAGTTCTAACTGGGATCACTGACTTTAATACCAAAGAATGGATACTGATTGTGTGAGGAACATTCAATCCCTGGAAATGGCCAAGGGAGATGGCAGTTTCCCTGCTCAAACTGGGCCAAAGGCTCATTAGGCTGGTCTTGGTTCACAGCCATCTTATGCGTCAGGGCAGAAGTTCCCTCACTGACACTAAGGGTTTCAGCTCTCAACAATTTAAACTTGGGCGGAGAAATGTAATCTTTGTTCAAAGAGAATTTTTATAACTTCCTGATCGTTTATCTGTAGGGACAAAGGTTGCCATTGTGACACAAAGGCAGGCTCATCCCGAGATCTCGCTGGGTGGCTTTTGTCATGTACCACAAGAGAGTTTATTTTCATCACTGCCTGCCACCTTTTCCTCCTCCAGAGTTTGTCTCTAGAGTGTTTATCATGGGATTTATGGGAACTAAGGAGCAGAACAAATTGTCCCTCGATAAAATTCACAAAGCTTCTGCTATGTGCACTTCCTTTATATGAAAGAGAAAATATAGTTGTTAAAGTAAAAGCCTATAAACTTTTCTCTTTTCTCAAAGCTGGCACAAATGTTAAATCCTTAAAACATAGACATGTATATATCTTGTGATGCTTACATTGTCTTTGAAAAAATAATTTTATTTATTCACAACTTGACATTTATGGGCCCTACAATTTCAATAGCAGAGTATGGATGTTAATATTGTAACTGAGTAAGAAAGAACTGTTACCATTTAAATATTGGCTTTAAGAAGTTTTTGTTTTTTCTCACAAAAAATCTTTTGATAACATATGTTGATATATGTCAATGATATGAAACTATATTTTTTAACATTTTATTATATATTTTATTTATCAAACATTCACTGGATACTTTCTGCTCTGCTAAGTACTGGGGAATAGTTACATTATTGTGATATTCCAGGAACTTATAATCTCCTCAGGAAGGATATAGAAATATAAGTGAATTATTTATTGGAAGGTAAAACTAAGATTCAGACGTAAGTGAAAGCAAACTGCTGCGGGATAGGGTGAAAGGGTGAAAGTGATTCATTGTGTTTGGAGAGAGAGGAGAAAGTTTCTCATGGAAGTCATAATATTGGATGTGGGCTTTGAAAGATAAATTGGATTTACACACTAGAACACAGGAATGGACATTCAGGGAAGAGAGCATAGCATAAGCAAAGGCACAGTGTGTGGGAGTGAAGGCCAAGTGTGGGGAATGGCAATAGCCTGGTGTGACAGCAGGGGTGTTAGGGAGGCTGGTCTGGTGGCAGGGGAATTTGAAGAGTACTTCAAGATTAGTATGTAGAAGGCCTTGAATGCCATGCAGAGGAAAACAGATTTTATATTGCAAGCAGTAAGAAGCCTTCCAAGGCATTGGAGCAAGTCAGAGTATAAGTCAATACATGTTTTGAAAAATCACACAGGTGGCAGTGTGGTGGATCGACAGAGGAGGCAATGGGTGGCTGTTTCCTATCTTAGCGTGGTTTTGATTTTTCCTCCTGAAATAAAATGAAAACATCAACTTAACTGGTTTTTGGCACAGCCATCACGCAGGCCTGGACTCAGAGTCTGTTTGCTAGATCAGCAGCTGAAACAGAGGCATAGGAGTTGGAATATCCCAGTGGTGTGTTTCTTTTCTGCCACATACTAGACTTATGACTGGGCAGGTCCACAGGACTTTCATGATCTTCAGTTTCCCCATGTTGAAATGTAACTACTATACAGACATTAAGTAAAGGTTTAATGATATAATGACTTAAAGAAAGGACTCTGGCTCTCTCCTCCTGCTAACTAAGATAATGAAGGGAAGGAAGTCTAAGGCAGAAGAAGGTGGCACTGGCCCTTGCTGTCATAAAGAGGCAGGAGGCCAAGAAGGTGTTATATTCCCTGTTTGAGAAAAAGCCCAAGAGTTTTGGCATTGGACAGGATGTTCAGCCCAAAAGGGACCTCACCCACTTTGTCAAATGGCCCCACTATATTATGGCTGCAGTGGCCAAGGGCTATGTCTATAAGTGTCTGAAAGTGCCTCTTGCCACTAACCAGTTCACTCAGGCCTTGGACACCAAAGAGCTACACAGCTCCTCAAGCTGGCCCACAAGTGCTAACCAGAGACAAAGCAAGAGAAGAAGTGGAGATGGCTGGCCAGTCTGAGAAAAAAGATGCTGGTGAAGGGGATGTCCCCACCAAGATGCCACCTGTCCTTCTAGCAGGGGTTCACACTGTCACCACCCTGGTGGAGAACAAGAAGGCCCAGCTAGTAGTGATTGCACATGATGTGGAGCTCATCGAGGTGGTTGTCTTCCTGCCTGCCCTGTGCCAGAAGATGGGTTTCCCTCCTGCATCTCTAAGGGGAAGGCCAGGCTGCAGCGTTCAGTCCACAGGAACACTGCACCATTGCCTTCACACAGGTTAACTCAGAAGACAAGGGAGTGCTGGCTAAGCTGGTGGAAGTTATCCGGGCCAATTACAGTGAGAGAGATGATGAGATTCACTGCCACTGGGAGGAAACGTCTTGGGCCCAAAGTTGTGGCTCACAGTGCCAAGCTGGAAAAGGCCAAGGCTAAGGAAATGGCCACCAAACTGGGCTAAGTGTACACTGTTGAGTTTTCTGTATGTAAAAGTAATAAACACTATCCTTTGAAAACAAAGCAAAACAAACAAACAAAAAAATAAAAAGAGAAAGGACTTTGTAACCTACCAAGATGATAAACATGCTGTTTTAGTATCTCACCCATTATCAGTTTTTCGAAGTTAGAGGTAGTACTTGAGTGGTTTTGAGATTCTTTACCAATGCATCAAGCTTAATAGCCTACTGTGAATAAACTACAGATTTAATTGAACAATTGAGACTCCATTACTCATACTTTTTTGAATTAAATTAAATCAACCTCTGGCTCTATTGATGCATTCAGTGCAAATACAGAGCATAAGCTGCTGAATAGATTTTCATTCAAGGTATTTCCAAGGCTGATTGACTTTGGTTACCTCCACTCCCTATACTTTCTCTAGACTGTTTATTTATCAAGAAGAGTATATTAAAACTTGTTAAAATATATTTTGTATTACTACTGGTAACACACATTTAGAAAATAGAAAATCATAATCTTTATGTTAACAAAAGATGACCACTAAAGAAATTGATAAGAGAATACTGTATGTAACTTTAATTAGATTTATTTTTCGTTTATTAACAGGATTATTAATTCTTCAAAGAAGTGGCTTGCATTCCATTTTAGTGACCTGAAAAAAATAACAGGCATACAGTTATCAATCTTAATGGGTCATTTGCTTGTGAACTTGCAAGGTTTTTGCTTTTTAATTACTAGATGATCTCAAAAGTACATCTAGTTTAAGAATTGGGAAACTTTCTGCTCAAGGAGACAGTAAATGCAAGAAAGAAGACAGAGGTCTTCTTTCAGTGGTAGGTGTTAGCTGAATTTTTTCTTGAAACTAGGAAACAAAATAGTCCTCTGGGTCTTAATGTAATCTTTAATATACTTTTAATATAGTCTACTTTCCCTCAATTCATCTTGTAATTAACATGTAATGATGGTAATTAACAGACCATCAACTTTGTTTCTGGCATGGAAAGATGACAGGGACCTCTACTATAAGTGGAACATTCAGCCTTTAGGATTTTTCTAATAATGTGACAATCATAGGTTGGTTTGGGTTTTTAATATTAAGTAGAAAAGTACATGATTTTCTAAGGAGTAGGCCGAAATCAAGTTTAGATCCTACATCCACAAGTTCATCTATGATGATCTCCACTTTGGTTAAAGTTTTGCCTTCTTTAGCCTTCTGATTGAGCCCCAAAATACACATATGGTGATCATAGTAGAAAAATGTTAAAAACTTTTTGTAAGAAAGTATTTGTTTCTATTATATCGCAGAAAAGGAGGGTTTCAAACTGCGATGTTGATAAGATCATGGAGGGCACATGCATGTATCTCTGAGTAGAGACCCCGACAATCTTTATTGGAGAAAAAGGTTGATACAAATTGTAAATGAGTGTGGCTAAGTGAAAATATTGTGACATCTTTTTTTCATGGAATGACGCATTGCAATCCGCAGACAACAAACGTAAAAAGTGCATGCCTTGTCCTCTGTATACTTACCACCCGTTGCATCTGACATTGCACCAGGACTCTTGTTTACTGTCCACTGACAGATGTGGGGTCAGGCGCAGATATTGGAAGAGGAAAGAAACAATATCTAAACCATGGGTATCGTTGATTGGGGAATGGCGGATATGGGCCGAATGGTGGATATTGGTAAGGAGGCACATAAAACTGCGAAGGTGATTCATAGCTTCCACTGAGCTGTTGGGGAAAAAAAAGAAATTAAAAAGGCTGTTTTACCCTTTTAAAGGAAAGATATAAAATAATCTTTTAACATGTGTGTCTTCATTTTTAAGTAAAAGGCTTTAGAAACTCTAAAATCATTTACCTTTTCTATGTGTACCAAGAACAGGGATTTGATTAATTTACATCATTTTAGGAAATTACTAAGATAACTATGTTCTTGTACCTTTCTACTCATAGCCAAATTTTTCAGATAATTACTTCTACAATTATAAGGCCAAAGGGGAGGGTGTGGGTGAGGGGATGTTAAGTGTCTCCCTTTGCATTTATACAAGGTCTTTACCCAAATCATATGTTAGACACAGTCTCCTCTTCATCTCTTCTCTCTCCCCTCTTTCCCTCTCCATCTATTCATATCCTTATCAAGTTCTGTATCCTTAACACTATGGTTTTAGCCTCCAAGCCGTGCTTCCTTTCAGATAAAAAGATTTTTGAGCCCAGACTGGTGTGGCTCAGTTGGTCAGGCGTCATGGTCTGATTCTCAGTCAGGGCAGATAGATACCTGGGTTCCAGGGTGGGGCATGCATGGGAGGCAGCCAATGGCTGCTTCTCTCTTCCATTGATATTTGCCTCTCTTTCTTCACCCTTCCCCCTCTCTCTAATAAATACATATTTTTAAAAAGATTTTTATGAGTATAAAGAAATTCCCAAACAAAACTCCTTCTTTTCAAATTGTCTTTCCTTTTCTAAAAACATTTTTTTGATTAACTGTTTAGCCTTAAATGTTCCATTACTGAATTTACCTCTGGTGGGATTATCAACGCTTGCACACATTTCCTAATTCTCAAGTTTTAATTATCATTATTTTTACTTTCTCTGGAATGGACTTTGTAGAGTTAAAACAGAGTGGAGGCATTAGAAATTGTGAACCTTTATTAAATAAGGCTTGATAATTTTAGAAAAAGATATCATAACTCAATTTATCACAGGATAAATGCAAAGGGTTTTCAATTTGTATACATTTCAATTTGGGTCCCATTGTTACATGAGATGCTCACATTATTCCCTTTATGTGAGCAGAGATCAAATCCCTAAAGTCTACACTGTTGAGTGCTAATAAATAAACTCTAAAGATTTCTCTAGAGTTTGAGAAGTTTGGATAAAGGAGTATCTTTAACCACATATATCCACAGATATTTCTCATGGAAATCTTATATGTTAAGAGGAAATGTAACTTACACTTCGTGGTTCTCTTTCCTGGTCTTGAGTGACCTGAAACTCAAACAGTGAAGTTAATTCAAGTCATGCTGGTGAAGCACACAAACTGAGAGACTTGTACACATTGTATGAAGGAAAGAATTTGACTACTCACTACCTGATATTTTCTCATAGCATTCATTTCTTTAAATATCTAGCATTTGAGTGTCCATAATATATTGTAGGAACCATTTTCTGACAAGTCTTAACATGTATTTTAAATGACACTAATTCCCCTATACCAAGGCTATGTGGAATTGAACTATGCAGTGAACAATACATCATTTACAATGTTTTCTAGAATATAATATTAAAAGAGCAGGTGTTAGACATGTTTATAAAGTAGAATACAGTGTGTGTGAAGGGAAAACATTTGGATTCCTGATTAGAATAAAATAATACTAATTACTCTGGAGTGTAGAACTGGATACTTACCGGGAAACCAACTGTTGTTGCCAAGATGGCTGCGATCAGAAGAAGCAGCTTCATCTTATGCTGAAATAGCCTAGAAGTCAGCAGAAAGACTAAACGTTAACATAAATTTAAAAAAATCCAGGTATAGTGTATATTAAGTTACCAATAGCTCTTTGATGTTGGGCAAGTCACTTAACAAATTCAGGAGACACTTTTAGAGAAGACAGAATTCAAGCTGAGCATTTGCAATAGGAAGATATTAAAGAGTTCAAGGGCTATTCAAAACCACACTCAGTAAAGAGTAAATAACACCATCGCAGACTTCCAGATTATGTCTTGTAGTCAGGACATACCTAATTACAATTTCCACATTTTATTTGTTTAAGCTGCACCACCCACAGCAGTATATGGATGTATGTCTCTGAAAGATGCATTGTTCTGGAGCATCAATTTTATTCAAGAATTCATAAGAAAACACAAGCAATTCTATATTAAAACCAGCATGACATAGAGTATAACATAACCAGCAAAATTTAAAGGTCAAACAGGCTACAAATGAAGTGGCAATTGTTCGTACTTTAGAGAGTATTGGGTATTGCATGTTCCCTTTGTTTCCTGACTCAAGACCCATAAAAATCAAAATGATGAGCCTCACCTTGTAACCGTCTCAGTGTGCCACCCAGCCTGCCCTCCACCCCCACCAAGATTTATTTATGGCCATTCTAAAATACGCACTCACTATGTATGGCTGGGTGGAGATTTTAAGAAAAGTTTACCCCAAATGATTGTTTAATTACTTAGCTTACAAATTACCAAGGAACCATTACATGAAATTCTCAATGATTTTACTTTTGACAGTTTACAGGATATGTGTGTGTATATATATATACACACATATATATAATTTATAATTTACACACATATATAAATTATATGTGTATACATATGTTTTAGTTTGCAATAATATTTAATATTTTCTTACCTGAAACTTTCCAGTCAGTTTCTTTTCTGGGATGCTGCTGTAGGAGATGGGGAATGACTGGCCCTGGATTTTACAGATGTTTTATACACTCCGAAGTAAATGGAGTGAAGGCGGTGGCTTGAAGGCCTCTCCCCTGGGATCAGTTATGACTCAGTTGAATCATCAGCCATCACATTGTGTTGAAATCGGGGAATAACAGACATTTACAGTTTCATTGAAACTTTGGTTGAGTGACTACCAACTATATCTATTTGTGGTTTCTTGTGAAATTTTGTGTATCTTGGATATTCAAAGCTTATCATTTCACCTAATATTGTTCCTGCTCTTATTTAAATTGTTTCCTTTAATTTCCCTAATTAAATTTTCTCAGTATCCTGTTTTTATTGATCATAATTTATTAGAAAACTTTTTTTGGTAGTGTAATTTTAAGAAGACAAAGAGTCCTTAAAAATGTTAAAGATGGGGTGAAAACCCTTTAGATGATTCTGCTTTCAGCTCTTAGGTTTTAGCAAGCAGGGTTAGAGCTTCTCACAGCAACGGACCACAGTTTTGGAGCATGAAAGCATTGTGATTACCTTATGAAATATTGTACACATTTTCAATTAAAGCTTTAGTTAACAGAAAGGGTATAACCATCAACTGTAGGACTAAAACCTAGAGACCTCTAAAAATTCAAGAATCACCTTAAATATGTGTGCATACTGTTTATGCTATAGTCAAGTCACAAAACTTGGGATTTTTCCTATTTACTTGAGAGCCCTCAAGAATATTGAATCCTTGAGGTCAATTTCTATTTCAGCAGAGTTCATATGATTCACATAATAATAGTAATGCATCAATGTCCCTTCTTTTCCTTTTTCCTTGCTCAAGAGATCTCAGAAAAATAGTAACAACTTACATTTCTTGAGGACTTTAATTGCTTAAGAGCAAACCTAAGCACTTTATTTGTATTGCATTATTTAACCCTTAAAACAACCAACCCTAAGAGTAAAGTGCTATTATCAACATCACCCCATTTTACAGATTAAGAGACTGAGAAGTAGAGAATGCTAGCAACAAGCCTAAGGCATCATAGCTAGTACTCTGGCAGATATGGTATCGAGCACCTACAATTTCATTCTAAAACCCACATTATCCATTAGTCCTTTATATTGTCACTGTAGCAGTTTAGAAAAATCAGTGCAAACCAGGAGAAACATTAAATTTTCTTTATCTGTAACTTCAATCTTTATTGATTTAAAGAAAACTGCTTCAATCAGAAACCTAGTATCATGTTGTATCAGTTTTCTTTTTTAAAAAATATATTTTATTGGTTATGCTATTAGATTTGCCCCATTTTCCACCCTTTATCCCCCTCCACCCTGCACACCCCCTCTCACCCACATTCCCCCGCCCTTTAGTTCATGTCTATGGGTCGTACATATAAGTTCTTTGGCTTCTACATTTCCTATACTATTCTTCACCTCCCCCTGTCTATTTTCTACCTACCATTTATGCCACTTATTCTCTGTACATTTTCCCCCTCTCTCCCTACCCACTCCCCACTGATAACCTTCCATGTGTTCTCCATTTCTGTGATTCTGTCTAGTTGTTTGCTTAGTTTGTTTTGGGTTTTTTGTTTTAGGTTCAGTTGTTAATAGCTGTGAGTTTATTGTCATTTTACTGTTCATATTTTTGATCTTCTTTTTCTTAGATAAGTCCCTTTAACACTTCATATAATAAGGGCTGGGTGATGATGAACTCCTTTAACTTGACCTTATCTAGGAAGCACTTTATCTGCCCTTGCATTCTAAATGATAGCTTTGCTGGATAGAGTAATCTTGGATGTAGGTCCCTTGCCTTTCATGACTTGGAATACTTCTTTCCAGCTCCTTCTTGCCTGCAAGGTTTCTTTAGAGAAATCAGCTGATAGCCTTATGGGAACTCCTGTGTAGCTAACTGTCTCCTTTTCTCTTGCTGTTTTTAAGATTCTCTCCTTATTTTTGATCTTGGGTAATGTAATTATGATGTGCCCTGGTGTGTGCCTCCTTGGGTCCAACTTCTTTGGGACTCTCTGAGCTTCTTGGACTTCCTGAAGGTCTATTTCCTTCACCAGATTGGGGAAATTTTCCTTCATTATTTTTTCAAATAAGTTTTCAATTTCTTGGTCTTCTTCTTCTCCTTCTGGCACCCTTATGATTCAGATGTTGGAATATTTAAAGATGTCTAGGAGGTTTCTAAGACTCTCCTCACTTTTTTGAATTCTTGTTTCTTCATTCTGTTCTGGTTGAATGTTTTTTTCTTCCTTCTGCTCCAAACCATTGATTTGAGTCCTGGTTTCCTTCCCTTTACTGTTGGTTCCCTGTAGATTTTTCTTTATTTCACATAATGCAACCTTCATTGCTGCCTGGGTCTTTTTCATCCTGTTGAAGTACCCAGTGAGTTCCTGCAGCATCTTGATTACCAGTGTTTTGAACTGTGCATGGGATAGGTTGGCTATTTCTTTGTTGCTTAGTTGTATTTTTTCTGGAGCTTTGATCTGTTCTTTCATTTGGGTCCCCTCCACCCCCCGCCTTTTTTTTTTTTTTTTTTGTCTCAGCACCTGTTACGTAGTAAGGGGTGGAGCCTCAGGTGTTCTCCAGGGTGGCGCAACCTACATTGCTGCACTGTGGTGATGCTGTATGTGAGGGAGGGGTCAGAGAGGGAACAGTGTGGCTTGCTCTACTCTCTGCCGGTTTTCGGTCACTTCCCCCACTACCCACAATCAAATTGGGCCCTTCTGGTGCTGATTCCCAGGTGGGTGGGCTTGTGTACATTGTAGGCCCTGTGGGTCTCTCCAACGAACCCTCCTGTGAGACTGGGAGTTTCTCCTGCTGCTGCCTCAACCCCCACAGGTGTTTTCAGTCAGAGGCTTTGAGGCTTTATTTCCCCAAGCTGGAGCCCTGGGTTGTGTGGTCTGTCTCGTTCCCCAGTTGTTCCTCCCAGTTTATCTGCACACGAATGTGGGACCACCCACTCTACCAGCCACTGCCTTTCTGTGAGGCCTCTCCACCCAGCTGCATGTCTCCGCCCCTCCTACAGGTCTGGATGAATGTTTCTTCTTTAACTCCTTGGTTGTCAGACTTCCATATAGTTCGATTTTCTGGCAGTTCTGGTTGTTTTTTGTTTTTAAATTTGTTGTCCTTCTTTTGGTTGTTTGAGGAGGCACAGTGTGTCTGCCTACACCTCCATCTTGGCTGGAAGTCATCAGTTTTCATTTTGACCAATCTAAGAGTAGATTTCCTCAGAACTAGGGAAAATAAGTGTGTGTGAATGTGTATTTGTATGTGTGCATAACATACTATTCACTTCCTAATCTGACAACCTGTGTTTCAATTTCTTTTACTTATCTCAAATTATATTAAAAACTACCACCCAGGCAGTCTTCCACTCCTACCATTATTCTAAAAGCTGTCAATTACCTCTTAATAGGAAAAACCATAAGTGGTTTTCTGTCTTCATGTTATTGATATTTCTTGGCATTTAGTAGTGGTGCCTTCTCCCATCTGGAAGCTTATTTTTCTTTTAGCTTTTGGCTTCTTAAAAGGCTTCTTAAAAGCACTGTCTCTTGTTCTTTTTCAACTTTTCTGATAGCTATCTTAAGTCTTTGCTGATTCTTTTTTCTCAATTCATTCTACATAACCCCGTATCTTTTTAGTTTATGCTTGACCCGAATAATAACATCTACATCGAGCTTCCTAACCTATGTCTTCAGCTTGAAGTTTTTAGCTTGACATTTTTATCCAACTGCATATTCCATTTAGATCTCTGATAGGTATGACTGAAAATTGAACTTGTTATTTTTCACTCCAAAGCTACTCCTCACTTTTATTTAACCCTTCAGAGGATGGTCATCAATCACTTATTCATCCTACTTAGAAATCTGAGGCTCACCCTATACTTTCTTTGTCTCTTCCCTTTGGCATCTAATGCTTATAAAGAGCATTTTCCCTTCCTGCATATTCCTAGAATCAGTCTCTTGCATGCTTATTGCTATTTCCTTTATTTAGTTCCTCATTCTCTTTTGGACTATAAGAATAGCCTCGTAATTAGGCTTCCGATCTTCAATATTTTCTCTCCAATTCATTTTTCTCATTATCTTCTAAAGTAACTTTCAAGCTTTTTAAAGTGCAGCTCTTAGTAAAAAGTACATTATATGTCATAACTGAGTATACATACACATACAACAGAAAGAGGGTTTTAAAAAATCATAATAGTTTTGTATATTACACTTTTTAAGTGCATAAGGCTTTTCTCACTTTACTGAGATTTATTTGACGTATACCATTGGGTAGTTTAAGTGTACAGTGCAATGGTTTGTTACAAGTATATGTTGTGAAATGATTAGCCTCGTGAGGGTGGTTGACACGTCCATCACCTCACATAGTTACCTTTTTGTGCATGTGTGATGAGAACACAAGACCTAACTTTCAGCAACTTTCCAGTATACAATACAGTATTGTTAACCCTAGTCACAGGGCTGTATAGTAGGTGCCCTGAACTTACTCATGTTATCACTGACGGTTTGTACCCTTCGATCACCACCACCCATTTCACCCACTCTCCAGCCCCTGGCAACAACCAATCTACTTTCCATTTCTATGAGTTTGATTTTTTGATTTTTGATTTTTTAATTCTCACTGATTTTTTGATTTTTGATTTTTTAATTCTTACCTGAGGATATGCTGATTGATTTTAGAGAGAGAGGGAACAGAGGGGGAGAGAAGGGGAGAGAAACAGTGATAAGTTGCCTCTGGCACACCCCAGCCGGGGACCAAACCCACAACCCAGGCATCTTCCCTGACTGGGAATTGAATCCTGTAGTTATGGGATAATACTCAAACCAACTGAGTCACACAGGCAAGGACAATGAGTTTGTTTTAGTTTTTTTAGATTTAATATATAAGCAAGATCATGTAGTATTTGTCTTTTGGAAAAGAATATTTTCCTTTCCTATTCTTAGGTTTCCATTTGTATTGGCCCAGAGATAGTCCTGATTGAGTTAGCAGGTTGCATAAGGGTTATCCTGTTATTGAAAGTCTACCTATTATGAGGCAACCATAATAATGAAGATATCAGCCATGTGGACACCCCCAAGCTAAATGAAAGGAAGAGCTCTAGATCTGACAGGTCTGTATTTACATTTGTAGATCTTCTTTATTAGCTGTAAGAAGGCAAGCCAGACTCTCTGAGTCTCAGTTTTCTTATCTTTAAAGAGAAGATCATTATCTCTGGAATTGGGAATGAAATGAAATGTATAAAAGCACTCATTATGGTGTCTGACTTCATAAATGATGGTTTTATCAGCATCAAAGCTGAAGTTTTGAGTAAATCAGATCTCTTTTTGCCATATATCCTCAGGGTTCCTCAGATAATTAGGTTCCTTAGCTAATATAAAGGTATATGAAAGTACCCTATATAGTAATTGGAACTGAATAGGAGTTTACTGAATATGTTAGTTCAATCTGAATATATGTGGAAGATTTTTGAAATCAAGAAGTATCAGAAAAGAGGAAATCATTCTTTCAGGTTAGTGATTTAACTTTACCCTCCATATAAAGAGCGAAGCACTGGCTCATAGGTGTAATTTTGGCTGAATTCAGTTGTTGTTACTTTCCTGTGTTGATCTTAATTAATGCAGCTAGATTCTAATAAACAGAAATCACCTCTGTGAAGTTTTGAGCACATCGTTATCTTTCAAAGTGCAAAGGTCAGGCAAGGAAGAGCAACCAGGATGTTTGGCTGACAAAGAGGTTGTGAGTGGCCTTCAGAAGCTGGACTGGCTATCATATGCTAGAGGCCTTGAGTTTATATTTGGGGATGCAGATAGCAGTAGTGAAAATTAGTATATCAAGACATTAAAACTAATATGTAAGGAAAAACTTTTTAAAAGTTAGAACACCTATTTCTGCAGATATTCCAGGAAGGTTGAGTAGCCCAAGGGTGAGGTACAGCCGAGGGGATTTTTGTGTAGTCAATGGATTTTGTTAGATGACCTCTCTGTGCCCTTTCAGTTATGACTCTCACTCAGACAGAGTTGTAAGCGGGGATTAGACTACCTACCGAAACAAGTTTAGCAATTAGTGGGGTGGGGGTGGGGTGGAAAAAGACCTATTCTCACAAAAGGATTAGAATTAGTGGTAGGGAAATGCAGATTTTAAGCCACATATGGGAAGTCTTAGCAGTGGATTAACTGATTCTAGCTTCAATAAGAAAGCCGAAATATCTTATTCCATAATTTGTGGCTGACGAAGTTTATAGAAAAACAACCACATTCTTCAATACAACCACCTTCAATACAACCACATTCTTTAGGCATTCTCACTTTTTTGTGTGTGAATTGAAAAACGGGAGATAAAATCTAAAGTGTAATAGAGTTGCAGACATGTTAATACTAAACAGGAATTTTGACTTAAAAAAATTTTTATGTCTTCCCTCTAAGAGAATGGATACAGACAAATACCTACATTCCCTTCAAAGCCTGTGTAAATATTACATCTAACCAGAAGTGACTGTGGTAACTGTGGATTCCTGCAAAGAACTGGGTGCCAGAGTCAAGGGCAGACAGCCCCACGCCCACTGTAGTGTTCCCTGGCACGGGCCTGGCTCACACTGGTGCCCAGCATGTGATTAATAAATACTTCTTGGGTTAAAAAAAATATGGTCTTCAAAAATTTCTTTGGATATTTCCTGGTACCCTTTACCAGTTATACCATATCTTGAAGCTCTAAGGCCAAAAGCCGAGAAGCCCTGTTTATTAACTGTTTTCATACTCATGGTACATAATAGTTTTTTATAATTTAAATTTTATTCCAAATTCTATTAATGATTTGATATTTTTTCACATGGCCCAACTGATGGAAATTGCCATATTTGATATATATTACAAATAGCTTATGTGGCCCATTCCAAAACTCCCCTCTCCCTCTGCAAAAAACAGGGTCTGGCAGAGTAATGTCTGCTTGAGTGTGGTTGGTAGGGTAACAATATGGGTGTAATAATTTATAATTTTCAGTTGAACTTTTCATCTAAAATGTCATATGATGTGTTTGAGTGTTATGTTACAGAATTATAAGCCTATGATTTTGTCATTAATGATTTTGTAATAAAAAGGGGTGTTATTTGTGCTGGACCCCATATATCCAGCCCAAATAACCCCATATATTCTTTTCTCAACTTCAAACTGAAGATACTAAATACAAAACCTTAAAATTTTAGTGACGTCCTCCTAGGCACTTTGCATTTTCCCTAAAATACTTGAATAGAACCTACCATTCTGATGGAAAACACGATTGACAGAACTCCTACCTAGTCTGTGTTACACAGACCTCTGTAGACCGCCCCCTGCCCCGGGGGTTCCTCCTGAGCAGACGTTTTCCCCTGACGTCTGCTCCTCAGGCAGAGGTTAAGAAGGTGGCCTGCAGAGTCATGAACCCAGGATCTGAATCACACTCCTCTCCTTACATTGGATGAATCTCTAAACCTTTTATAACAACGCAGTTGAGCATTAAGATAACAATAACCAACGTTTTTCCCTGTTTGCCTCATAGCTTTAACAAGTTAAATAAAAATCATGTTTTCTCTATGGCAGTGTGTGAAAATCAAAGGCCTTGAACTATGGGTCTCCTTCATGTCCGCATCTGATCTTCTCCAAGTTCACGGATCACTTTGAATTATCAAAATATAAGAAACTTTATGTATTTAATAGGTTCTAATTACATTAAATCCTAAAGGATCTACATAAATAGAAAATGTCCTTTTACCTTTACATTATTGAAGGTAACCCTGTCAAAATGCTTATGTACTAGACGCTGACAAATACTTTACGTGACATACATGGTATGTCTTATGATCTGGGGAGAACTAGCAAACAGAGCTGCTCAGCTGTTGGCCATTGCTGTTTAAGTTATGAAATTATTGATGGATAAAATTAGGTAGTATTCAAAGTAGGTTTTGCTCATTAATGTTATGTATCATTTTATTATAGTAAGCAAGTCACTGTGTTGCACTGATTGGAGAAGACGCTGTTCATGCTTTCCTCGAGCTTACAGCTTATTAGGTAAACAGAAGTGACAATAGCATTTGTAAATAAAATGATTAAAGGAGTACAGTTACCATAGGAACGCAGGACAGGTACTCCCGCTTAAAATGGCCTATGAGAAAGTAAAGACCTAAGAAATGATATGGCATTAGTCAAATGAAGAGGAGGAGGAACAATTTTACGGGCATAGGAAACAGTGTGAAATCTCAGGTATCTGGAGCTCATGTCATATATTGTGAAATGTGAATGAGTTTACTTTGGGATGTAACGATCAAGAGGTTTATGGCAAATGTATCTGCAGGAGCAAGTAACATAAACTTTTAAAGCCAATTAAAGGAGTTTGGAGATTAAGTATAAACCATTTGGAAGGTGTTACATGGTTTTAAGCAGGGAAGTAACACTTTTTCAAGGGGAACAAATGTGGAAGCGGTTATATATTAGTCCTCATAGGAGATGAGCACGCTCTTCAGGAGAGGTAGTGCAGATAAAAATAAAAAGATTCAAAAGATACTTATGAGGAAAAATCTCCAGAATATAGACCTCTAGTTTCTGTTAGTGGTAGAAAAGTTTGTATTGAACTAAACCTCCTTGCTAATTACAATGATAAGCTCTGGCATATATGGAAGCAAACAAACAAACAAACCACATTTGGAAGGCATTGGAGAGTGACCAAAAGCAGGTAGAAACTTAAAAGGAAATTAATTCTTGTAATAAAGGTGAAATCTACATTCGTATCACCTTTTTTATAGGGACTCCCCAGGTGCAGGGTGTAGGGCCAACTCAACCTCAGTAAAAGAATAACAGTTTCTGAGACATCAGATGAGAGACTCTGGGTAATTAATGTAGGGAATCTCTAAGCTGGGAGCCTCAAAATCTATGTATAAACTCTGTCCAAATCCTTTGCTGAGCACAGAAATATGCATATGCAAAGCAAAATATCAAGGATCCAGAGGGAAACAATAGCTGGAAAATGGAAATAGCAGACTAGAGATTTTAACAACTTCCTATTGTTGTGGAGACTGAATAGGAATTAGAGTTCCACCAATTCAGGGGAGCTTGATACACACTACAGGACAGAAGGCAACCTCATAGGTGTAAAGACCATGTTGATATGACTTAATTTTGCCATAGCACCAATGACAAAAGTGAAATAAATATATGAATATATGAGTAAATAAAAACACAAGCTTCCACAAGATCAGTGTGATCCTCCGGCTTATTAACTACACACACATGTCATCATCGTCACACTGCACACAAAGTCTACACATTTAAAAGTGCCCCCAGACTAGGATAGTAGAATGTATATGGTTGTAATGTTGGAGAAGAGATACATGGATTTTCTATTTCAGGCTTGAACTGAGGCTGTTATAATCCATTTAGATAAGAAGCACCCCATGGAAAAGACTGGTAGGGAAAATTTTGATGTTATACAGGGATAGGCAAAAGGAGGTTAATAATAATAAAAATACAATAATTAATAATTAAATAATAATACAAGAAAAAAATTCTGTTTTCTGTACTCACAACTGTAAACCTATATTTGCCCACCCTGTATTGTGAATTATCAAATCTAAGCAAAGCTGATTGCAGAGAAATTATTCTACATTCTACATAGTATTTTTCTGGTTACATCTGTTCAAAATTAAACTTTTTAAAAAATAATTTTTATTGTTAATCTATTAGAGTTGTCCCAATTTTTCCCCTTTGCCCTACTCCACCCATCCCACTCCCCACTCCCACTGTCAGTCCCCACGCTGTTGTCCACGTCCGTGGGTCATTCATACATGTTCTTCGTCTAGTCCCTTCCCTTCTTTGCACCATTATCCCCCTGCCTCCAGGTCACTTTCAGTCTGTTCCATGTTTCCATGCCCGTTCTATTTTGTTCATTAGTTTATTTTGTTCATTAGATTCCTTTTATAGGTGAAATAAGATGGTATTTGCCTTTCAATGACTAGCTTATTTCAGTTAGCATAATATTCTCTAGTTCCACCCATGCTGTCACAAAAGGTAGGAGCTCCTTCTTTCTTTCTGCTGTGTAATATTCCATTGTGTAAATATACGACAGGTTTTTGATCCACTCATTTACCAATGGGCATTTAGGCTGTTCCTAGCACTTGGCTATTGTAACTAGCACTGCTATAAACTTCTTTTAAAGCTTCACCTTTCTTTTACTGGCCTGGGATATGGAGATTGGGATGCCAGAGTTAAAACTGACAAACAAACTTAGCTCTTTGCATGTATTCTTGGATTTTCCAAACCGTACACTGTTGTCTTCTTAACTTTGGTTAAAAAGATTTTAAAGCTGTTTTATTACATATTTTTGAAAATATAGAATAGTTCATTGATAGCAATTATAGTATTCAGGTTTTCAAACACAGTTGTTGCTCAAGAATACCTTAACACTTAACATCTTCCTGAAATAGATTGAATCTTGAACAGAGATTAGGGAATTATTTTTAAGTTGTCATTGAATTGGATCTGTTAAAACTATAGAGAATCATGAGGTCTTGTTACTATTGGCTGGAATAAATAAATTTACCATGCTGAGTTAAATCTTAATGTTTTAACCAAATATGTATTCTTGAAGTAACTTCTCAATATTTATCATTGCATTTTTGTGTTCTTATCCACTTTATGGTTTTATAGGTTAATATTGTACTTATATAATTCCCCTATTTTTGAAAGTATTTCTTATAACCCCTTATATTGCCAAATTCTCTTGACCTGATTAGAGCTTGATGCTTAGAGTTTTGCAGTTTTCCCTGAGTTCTGTTTCTATTCACTGTACCCTAGAATAGAATAGCTAGCTGTGTCGTCTCATCTCTCATCTTTAATCCCTGCCCACCCACTTTCATCTCCTCAGAGAGAAAAGTTGAATACTTGCTGTGTTCCAGAGTGTATTCTAAATACTTAACATGAATTACCTTGTGTAATTTTTTTTCAATGTCCTTGTGAACTCTTGGCATTTTGCAACATAATGCTCCTAAGTCAGCACTATGTTTTGTCAGATATGTTGGTGTTTGAGTCGCCGTGTCATGTCCAGTATTATCAGTTAATTATCCAGAATTATACCCATTCAACTCACCAAATTAGGGTAAAAAGATCAGGTATATGATCAAGGTAGAACAAGTGATTAATAGATTACTTTTTCTCCAGTAAGTAGCAAATTACAGAATTATAACATTACTAATGTTGAAAAAGGTATGATTCTATGAATTGTGACCAACTTTAAAGCCTAGAGCCCTACCCAGATTTGTTTGAAACCATCTAATGCATATTCATTCATTTTTCTTTTCTTATACATACACTCACACACATCAATGAACATCTATATAGAAATGTGTAGAGAATATTGAAAATCATTTTTTCTGTTTTCTCAGAATTTCAGGTAAAGGTCCAAAGCTGAGAAAATAAGCAAAAAGTACTTCCATAGTTATAAGTAAAAGAGGAAAACTTAACATTTTTCTGTGTATTTTGTATGAGTCAGATTTCTTACAGGTGTTATTTCGTGTAGTCCTTTTAGAATTTCTAAATAGTAGGTATGATTATTTCTGTTTTACACCTGAGAAAACTGAGACTCAGGCAGTATAAGTGACTTGCTGAAGGTTCAAAACCAGACTGAAATCTAAAATCTGTGCCCTATCATGTACCAGGTACTGCCTCTCCAAAGCAGCATACATCCCCCTGGGGACTTATCCTTTTGGGTGAGGACGGTCATCTCTCTCTGTAGCTGTGGCATACTGGGACTCTGCACTTCATGACATCTACCACCAAATAATGTTGATTTTAATGGAGACTCCATGCAAGGTGTCTAGCTGAATGGGCCTGGGAGAAATAATGAGATATGCTAAAATTAGGTACATCCTTTAGCTTGTCAGTCCCAACCACCACACTCAGAAATTGGATGTCAGTATATCTTTATTTCATCAATTACACCATTTTCCAGAGCCACCTCTTATTAATACCATTATATAGTTTACTTAGTGATATTAGCTTTACTCTCATTGTTACTTTACATATTATGCAATGATAGAATATTTGAAAAGAAATATAATTGTATAAAGACATGACTTATTAAATAATTGTATTATTTTTCTATGACATCTATGACTTATCTAAAGTGTAAAACTTAAGTAAAAAGAAATTCAGAGAAGAGCAAAGATATTTTGCATATATCAGAGAGCTTATATTAGCAGCAAGGAAGCAAATAGCCTAAAGTGATATTTGAGGCATTGCCGTGTCTTCTTTCCTGAAAAATAAGAGAGAAGAATGTTTTAGTATCATTAGACTGTTCTGTATAAAATTTCCTAGATATTTTCTGAATTGTTTAATAAAAGAAGGGTATGGGACTAGACAGAACATGTACAAATGACCCATGGAGATGGACAACAGTGTGGGAATTGACTGTGGGAGCAGGTGGTGGGATGGGCAGAGGAGGGCAAAGGGGGGAAATTGGGACAACTGTAATAGAATAACAACAAAAACGATTTAAAAATAAATGGAAAACTTTATGTTTTCTGGCATTACGGCCATGTAGAGTTAAGGTCACACTATACTGAAATCCCTTTAATATTTCCGATTAAATAACTTTAACTTGTATTATATAAAACATTATATAACAAAAGAAACTTTTCTAAAAAAGTACTAATACTATTCATTTCTGGTTGTATTATTATAGACTTTTTTATCCAAAGAATGCTCAATATTCATTTTCATAGAAGGAAGAATCAGAAGAAACTTATAGGCAGCAGGGAAGAGATTAAAAAAAAGCAAGCTTGCCTCTTAGTTTTCCCTCCAGTCCAAATTGTTTGCTTTTTAGGGTGTATTTTTTACTTCTTGGTGCCACGCCAGCCTGTCCTATCAAATACTCACTATCCTCACAGCCAGCCAAGTGTATTAGAACAAGTAATTAAGGTTATATTTTATATGAAAACCATGATATTTTAATTATCTCTGAAACTATTTCATCTAATCTAATACAGATTGGCTGATATCATTACAACTTGTAGCTTGCAAAGCAAAGTCTTGATTTGGGAAAATTGACTCTGTCAATAGTGTCTATAGAATGACTTGTATTTGGACCCAGTATATTTACTATTTGTGTTTTCAGAGTATATACCAAGTTTATAGCAAAGGCATAGATGATGCTCAAAAATTTATTGAGATTTAAAAATTGTTAAATTCCTATAACTGTTATTAACTTTGTAGGGATATATAACTTTTTTTTGTAAGACCTCTTCATTTGTTTCTCTGACAGATTTGTTCCCCTCTTTAATCTAGGATATGTCATGGTACTTAGTGCAGGCCTCTTGGCAAATACCTACCAAAAACTCTGAATAATTAGGACACCATCTTATGGTTCCTTTAGGTTACCAGTCTTGGCCTAGTGAGAAAGAAAGACATTCATAAGAAGTTCTTATAAATCAAAATTAAATTATATTCTGATTAATTATTAATAAGCAATTATAGGCCTCCTCATTCAAGGTCAAGACCATATATTTTACTGTATCAATCCATTTTCATAACTAGGTCTTATAAAAATTAAACACTAATCTTATCTTTATATTTTCTATTAGACAACAATGTCTTATTAAAATGAATATTTGATTACTCTACCTTCTCTTCCATGAGCTCTGGAGTACTAGTTGGGTCTATAGCAGAAGCAAAAATATTTGTTGTGCTGGGTTTTTGGGAAGTTGAAGGAATGAAAATTCCTCCACTGGCATGCCTAAAATTTATTATTTCTTTTTGTAAATATGGCATCACTCCTCCTTCTGGCTATAGAGAATGAGAAAGAAAACAAAGTGGTTTCAGGTTCA
The DNA here is from genome assembly GCF_022682495.2 of Desmodus rotundus. Lineage (NCBI taxonomy): Eukaryota > Metazoa > Chordata > Mammalia > Chiroptera > Phyllostomidae > Desmodus > Desmodus rotundus. The sequence continues at coordinate 126,321,764 of NC_071390.1, read as the reverse complement.
AGAATAAGGTCAAAATCAGGAAGAATATAAAGAAACAGGATTGAGATGCAGGGCAAAGAATTAATTTAAGAAGTAAATGTCTTGAATATTTTCTAGATACAATATATCTGTTAGAAATACTATGCTAATGTGGATGTCTTCTAATACCTAATTTTAAATGAGTGTATGTAGGAGAGTATCTGACACATGGTAGTCCCTCAATAAATATTTGAGGAACTGAGTAAATTGAATCTTGAGTGGCATAAGATGTAACAATGGGGTTTTCTTTTGACTTTATTTATTTGTTTTTAAAGAGGGGAAGGGAGGGAGAAAGAATGGGAGAGAAACATCAATGTGGGGTGGCCTCTTAAGCGCCCCCTACTGGGGACCTGACCCATAACCCAAGTATGTGCCCTGACTGAGAATCGAACTGGTGACCCTTTGGTTCTCAGGCGGGGACTCAATCCACTGAACGACACCAGCCAGGGCCAAGATGCAGTCATTGTTGATAGAATGCTAATAATGATTTTCATTAACATGAACAACAGCACAGGAACCTGTAGGTTGTCAGTTGCTGCTAGTGAAGTATGGTAGGGACCTTACCATCACTGCAGTTTCAGGAGCTGTGTCTAGGAAGGTTTCAAAGGCTAGTTGCTGCTGTCCTCCTGGTATAACCTCAAAAATTGGAAAGTTTACAAAAGTCTGAATTATTAACCTCTACAATATGTTGTTTTGCATTCAAGGCAGTTAAACACTTCCCAACTTCTTAAATTAGTTTCTTAAAAACAAAAATAATCATTTAGGTTTGAGAAAGAGAAAAGCAGCTTCGGACACTGGGAAACTGGACTGACACAATAGCTCTGCTTATGTTCTCAGGAGCTCCTTGGCTGCCACTCTCTGCTGGGCCTGGGTGTTCTCTTGAACATTAAAAACCCTACAGAGAATCCACATTAGACAGGTTTGCCTCTGAACACAAGGAAGTACAATAACAACAACAACAACAACAACATCACTTTGTAATCTGTCTAAAGCAAGATCACAGTGTGAGACATGAAAATATCATCCTCATATTCTGGCTAATCTGAGTAACTCTTGCTTTTTTACCGATCACAACCTTGCGTTGCTCCATTACTACCTTTGAAGTAAGAATCATTGTTACTCAATTATAGAACCAGGGTGAACTATCACTCTTTGAACTCTCCCCCAAATCACCTGACACAACCCTAGGTGCTGTAATGCCTTTCTATTAAGACACCCCACAGTTCCCCATGGTGTGTGTCCTCCCTCGTTTCAATAATAAATAAATCCAACTTTGTTCAACTAGGGAACAAATATGTTCCTGGTGGTTTTTGGCTGAAGGGCACTGATATATTTAATAAGTTCTGAAGTAAGTAGTTTCAAAAATACCATATCATCTCATCTATAAGTGGAACCTAATCAACAAAACAAACAAGCAAGCAAAATACAACCAGAGGCACTGAAATAAAGAACAAACTGACAGTTACCAGAGAGGAGGGGGGAGGGATAATAGGGGATGACAGGAGAAGGGCCATCAAGAAACATGTATGAAGGACACATGGACAAATCCAAAGGGGGTAGGATTGAGTGTGGGAGGTGGGGATGGGTGGGGCAGAGGGGTGTGATGGGGTGAAAATGGAGACAATTGTACTTGAACAACAATAAAAAAGTAAATAAGTAAAAATAAAATAAAGTAGAACTGGAAAAAAGTTAGTTTTGTTTTTACATGGAAAGGTATGCATTTACTTACAGGTTCTGCTTGTTGGGGAATATTTCCAAATTCAGTATAGAATGGCATCTGTCAGATTTTTGAAAAAATGCATTAGATTTTCCCTGGTGATTTTTGTCATAATTTTGTGATAAATGCTTAAATAAAATTATATTTTTTATATTATACTAAATGTTTTTTGAAAGTTCATATGTTTTAGGCAGTAAAATTTTTTGTTAAATTACTAAGCATCCTTTTAACATCATATAATTTCTAGGTTAAAACTCTTCCTTTCTCTTTAAGATGGCAATTGGCATTACTACTACTAGTCATTTAAAGCATAAATTTCAGTGTTCTTTGATTTGGATGGCAAATTTTATAGTGGTGATAAACTATTACCTTTTTTTCCATTTTAAGTAAAATAAATCTACTTATTATGACCCACCTGAATTTACATTAGAATTCTAAAAAAATATTACAGGTTCACAAAGTTTAACGCAAGGTTATCTAATTGTATCTCAAGATCTGGTGATCATAGGTAACTTTCATCAATGTACTATTTGTATTTTAAATAATAATCACACATATATACATATATACACATACATATACATACATACATATACATATATACATACATACATAAACATCAATGTGTATATATATATATGTATATATATATGACAAGAAGGATGCTGGTAGATTTTTTTCCCATCCATTTTTTTTAAAGTTAGAAAACTTCAATTTTTAAGACAATTTAGCTTTAGACCTCTGATTTTACTAAGTCCACTCACTGATTCATTCTTTTAAAATCCAGCCTTAGAACATTTCCAAATTAGTCATATGTTAGGAGAAAGCACTATAATCTTTTATGACCATCTGTTCAAGCTGTTGAGTTTTTGCACTAAATAAACTCAGATATTTTTTTCTCTGAAAATTTATCTTATCCTCTCTTTTCTCAGGTGGATCTAGCCAGATTAAAATCAAACACTTGCAGTACCTGCTCCTCAAATTTCTGCTGTCCTGTTTGTGGAGGTGGCTGTGTGACAGTTTGCTGAGGTGGTTCCTGGGGCAGGAGCATGTAAACCGGATAGTACTGAAGCATCTATTTGTAAACAGAAATGCAGATAAGAGCTTCCTTTGAATCAGCATAGGCATTTAAAAAAAATCTAATGTCAATATTAGCTTAAATCTGATATATATATATATCAGATTTAATAAATCTGATATATGATATAAATATCAGATTTATTAAATCTGAATATCAGATCTATATATCAGATATCTGATTATATATATATATATATATATATATATATAAACTTTGTGAGCAACGACAACAAAACACATAAACATTCCTTCGCAAACTTTATAAAGAATGTGTATTGCACATGTTACTGGAATGGACTTTGTTTCAAGGCTGGTTGGTCAAATACATTTAGGAAATAGTGTGGTCAACTGAATAACAGGTTTTTAAAAGGGATGTCTTGGACTTCATACACAAAATTTAGACTTTATATACAAATTACCTTGCAAATATCTAAGAAGAGAATAGCCTATATAGCATTTCCATTATATTTTTTGAGAATCATCATTCTTCAGAACATGGTATGAGCACTTCTACCATAATGAGTACAGTATCTAGAATATATTGCCTTTGGTAACTGACATTTTATTAAAACAATCTATATGCATTTTAGAATATTCTGAGAATCTAAAGACAAGGAGGACATAAAGTCATCTGCAACTTTACCATCTACATCATCATGTATTGCTTCCACTTAACTCTATACATGCATATGTTCTATAAAAATCGGGCTCATAGTACATACATAGAGTTTTATTTGCTGTTTTCTTTCCTTACATAATTAAATTAGACTAGATTAGATATAAGAGTTAAAAAAAACAGCTGTGGTTTGAGAAGTATATTTTGTGCAATGATTCTTTATCCTGGCTAAGAATCAAAATCACCTACTGAGCATTTTAGCAGATAATCATACTTGGGAACTACTCACGGGGTTTTGATTCATAAGATATGGGCAGGGTCCAGGCATTTGTAATTTTCAAAATAACCACCAGAGAATTTAATGCAAAGCCAGGGTGGAGAACCACTGGTTTAGTGGTTAAAAGAAGGGTGAAAAATTTTATTTTAACTCAGCTATTTACTTCCATTACAATTAAAAATTTAATCTCATTATGACTTATTTTTGTGATCTTTAAAATGAAGTAATTCCACATGCCATGTATTTAACTCTCTAAATGCTATGATATGCAATGAGATAATGTCTAGAAGTAACTTTTGTTTTGTTTTGGGGTGGGACAAAATTACATAATTATGATTACAGTAGAGTCAATCAGTGTAATAGAGTAGTGAATGCTCAGTCCTCTACTGGTGAATAATGTAATTTATTTATATCTGAATTTCTTTGAACCCAGGGTATTATAAAATTAATTAGCCTAATCTTGAGAGGATTTTCCATATTACTCTAATGATTCTTCTAATTTATATTCATATTTTTAAGAAATATCAATCATTTGACTGTAATATGGACTTAAATTTAAAATATACCGGAACCTGAAAATGTTTAGACCAGAACTTGATAACCATCAAATGTGGCCAAGTGTTTCTTATCTCAAAGCATATCATATATTTTATCAATTTAATGCATCTCACTCTGTGTTGGGAACTGCCCTGCCTGGTTTCAGAAGCTATAACCCCCCATGGTTAAGGCTGAGTCAGAGTTGGGACCATAAGCCACTAAGGAGACAAAGCTTCTCTCCCTGGCAGGTATGCTACCTCTGCCCACTTCACCCTGCTTGGCCCTGAGCTTGACCAGTTAGCCAAGGATGGGTAAGAATCCTCAAGGGAGGATCAACCTAAGACAGGCTCTGGTCGCCAGGGATAAGCTTGCAGGGAAGGACTTGGGGGGCTGTGGAAAAAGGGGGTGATGGACCCTCGCCCCTCGGCTTTGAAATAACCTGAGTCCTCATTCTGTCTGCAAGAAGTCTCCTAATCTCTTGGCTGCTTTACTTCCCTTGCCTGACTTAAGCCTGAAGCAGTAATAGAGGGCAGTGCAGTCCTGTGCTGGGAGGGGCGGATTCCCTGGGGAATCAGGACTAACAAAAATACATACATTCCTGTGAAACCTACTTAATTTGTACCCTAAGCTTAAAAGATAAGGGTCCAGACCTGAGATGAGTCTGGCACCTAAAGTTTTATAGCCCTCTAACTAATTGGCTGTAACTCAGAATAAGCCCTCAGAGTTCTCTGTAAATCCTGTATTGTTTAACCCTTACTGGCTGACAATGATTGATGAGCTTTATCTGCATTCCTGTGCGAATGAACCTAATAAAAGCCCATGGAGGGAAAGGCTCGGGGCCCTTCTCCGTTGAGAGATCGGCCACCTCTCCTCCCCAAGCAGGTCATGTCTTGGTAGACTTATTCTTCATCCATGGCGGATGGGGGGGGGGCTGCGTTAAAGCCCCCCGACAGCTCTGGAAAAAAAATTTAGAGTTGGGCAAAATCTGCCCATGGTATTTCTTTTGAATTATTCCCAAATGCCAGCACTTTAGATGCAGAGAGGACATAACCTAAGGCTTAGCGAGCTCCTTTATTCCCAGCATGGTAATGCCCTGGGAACTCAGGAGTCCTGCGGACTCTCCCTAGTTGGTCTTTTTTCAGGAGTTATTAAGTGAACCTGCCTTTAACAAACTGATGCGAGCCTAGCAATAGCAGTATCCAAACAGTAATGCCAATGGATTTTTATAGCCCTGCTACAGGAGTCAGAGCTACAAATATAAAAGAAAGCATTCATTCAATGGCAAGTGTTAGTAGCCCTCTCTCTATAGGAATGATGATATCCTATTTATTTACCTGTGCTTGCTCTTGAGGCATTTTAAAGGAGAACACATAAGGTATTGCCTGCCAAAAAAAGAATCATAAAAAAGTTTTACTTGACTTTTTTTTTTCTTCTTTGCAAGACGACTCCCAACCAACTGAGCCACACTGGTCAGGGCTTGACTTTTCAATTTAAAATTCCAGAGCTGTTTTTCTTAAAGCTAGTCATATAAAGTTATATATTAGCAGACTTCTGTGGCAACAAAAGGTCATCTATTGTATGCACTATCATTAATGCAAATTATATTTCCCTAAAGATGTTTTAATATTTTTATTTTGTGGCTATGATCCTACAATAGCTGGATTAAGTGGTATTTTTAATGTTAGAAATCAGAAAATATAAGGAACTTCCAGCGATGGTAGAAACATATTATGAGGAAGAATTCTTGCTTAATAACTCCTGTCTTATTTTGAAGCTGATTTATATTCATTTTCACATTCAACACATATCATCTCTCCTCAGAATCAGATGGAAGAGGCCCAACTTACGTGGTAAGGGCCCTGCTGGGTCCGCACTGGTGTTTGAGGCTGTGAGGGGTCCAGTTGTCCCACTTGGTTTCCCTGGGGAAAACTGACCTGTCCTGGGAAAGTTATCTGATTTGGGAGCAGTCTAACAAACTGGTCTAGAGTTGATACAGAGAATGGGGCAAGCCCTGGAATTTGAGCCTGCTGTTGTAGAATCCCAGAGAAAGGAGGAATCCATGAATTAAATGGGCTCTGGAAGAACACAAATGAAAGAAAGATTCCTGTTAAAGGTGAGATCACAAGGTGAAAGTGACCAGAGGGGAGAGGGGAGGGGATTATAGGGGAAAAGGGTGAAATGAAGGGTTTGCAGGAACCATTATAAAGGACACGTGGACAATAACAAGGGGGAGGGGTAGAAACAGGGGAGGGAGGTGGGGAGGGCTGGGGGGAAAAGGCAGAACACTGTACTTGAACAATAAAAAATGTTAAAAAAATAATAAAATAAAATTGAACAATAAAAAAAGAAAGAAAGAAAGCTTTCCTCTTTCATTTCAGAAACCATTGAAATCAGTCCTGAGCAAGTAAACAGTTTCTATATTTTCACTGCTGCATTCATTATGAAAAAAAGATAGCATCTTAGCACATTATGAGCCATGCAAATGGCATGAACAATGCTAAATTCCCAAAGACCATGAGAAATATGGGGCAGAATGAGGTCAACAAAGAGTATAGTTTCTGCAGTTGCCAAACTGGATTCAAATCTTTTTTGTTTTTTAGCCAGTTAGCTGAGTATGATTTTATGTAAAATAGTTAACTATCTTGCAGTTGTGAGAATCTCTGTCTGGATTGCACCAGACAGAGATTCCTAATGAATAAATGCTAATTAATTCTTAATAAGTAAATGCTAATAAGATTACAGTTTTTACTTTAGTGTTCAAACATATGGTCACTAAAATAATGGGACAAATTCATAACTTTAAAAATTGAGATTTCAGAAATGTAATAAGAAAACATTTTGTTCTTATAAAAGTGGCATAATAAGAAATGAGCAGTAGAAAAATATTCTTAAAATAATTATTAAGGTAGAGGTACCTGAAGCTGTAGTGCCTGAAGCTGAGGATTATTAAGATTCAGAAGTAACTAGAAAAGGAAAGATAATATAAAAACAAGGTTACTGTATGGTACAATTATTAAGAACCATGTTTATTACAAAGATAGCACAAGTCAGAGCTGACTAATCTTAGTTTCCTGTTAGGAGTGAGATGTTTTCTCACTAAGTTTATACTAAATTGCAGTGATTAGAGGTTGGGATTTAACTACCTCTCCCCTGCTGTGAATGAGCGTGTACAACTCAAGCCCATTCCTGGTTTAGTTAGTCATTTTATGCTCTTAAATACCTGTATACACCTGTATTAGGTGCTATTAAAACAAAATGATACACAAGATGTTTTCATTGCTTTTAAAAAATTTACAAGCAAACAAGGTAAAATACTATTCTAGAAATAATCTGGTATACAGAAGAAACATGAACATTGGAAATGAATTTAGATGCAAGAGCACTGAAGACACAAAGAATCTATTGCTCCTAACTACGTTTTGAAATTTTTGCTTTTATCTCTACCTCACTATGTTTTAAAAAAACAATGAACAAAAAGGAGGAGATTTTTCTGAGTACTGACCTCATTGCTGTTGCTTGCAGACAAAATTCGCTGTGGGATAAGCTAAAAAAATGGGTAAAAAAAAGATTTGTTAAAAGTTTTACACACTGCTATCGGTTGTACTATGAAATCACTTACCGGAGCTGACATTGTGGCTCCCAGTAGCCCAAAAAGAATTATCATTTTCATTTTCAGATAAAATATCTAGGAAAAATAATTGTGAAATTTAGCTTTAAAAAGACTATATAAAAATCATGAAAATAATTTGTTGGTATTATTCAATCAGGAGAGAAGCTAGGTAAATTTTACAATATTTTTTTATATATTACAGTTTAAAATACAATACGAATTATTCTTTTCTCTGAGTAGAGAGACAAACCAAAATTGTTTGCCTTTTAACTTGACCAATGACTCCATCAGTGGCTCATGATGTAGCTGATTGAGTTACAAACATGACGGCATCACGTTTTGTGCTGCTCTGCACTGAAAGGAGTGAGTCCTTCTGACCCTGGGAGTCCCCGTGCCTGGGTCCTTATGATGAAAACAATGTTAATGTCTACAATGTTAATGTCTACAATGTTACTACTACAATATTTAATGTAGTAGTAAGAGCACTACAGTAAAGATCTGACAATAGCCGTTTAATTCCAAATAATTTTCATTGAAAAGTCTAATAACATTAAGTATAGATTAAAATTAAGAAACTGAGTCAATATTTTTCTAACTCGGAATAAGTTTATGAAATTAAACTGCAATATTGATTTATAGTGCAACCTGTGGAAGTGTATTATGTCTTGTCCTCTAGATGTGAAAACTTTACCCTACCTGAAATCACTGTCCTACACAGGCGATTGGGGTGACCTTGGTGGGCTATCCTGTAGGGTTGGCTGATTTTGGTTTTAATATTATGAAAGCAAAGATTTGATATCTTACCTCCCTCCTTTGCCTATGAAGAGATATCTAGGCCCATGCAAGGTCTGTGTTCTTTTTATCTTTCAGCTCTGCTGCTTGGAACATCTCTTATATTTTAGAACCCATCTTTAGAAAAAAAGAACCAATAATTTGTCAAAAGGACCTGTGATTCAGTGGGTTTCAGACAATGGCTTAGCTAATAACCCCTTTCCTAATCATCTAGGTGGTATCTGGATTCCCACACTTTTAGTAATGTCATTAAATTATCCTCCGAGAAATGTTTCCCTGTGATCATTACTGGGTTCTGCTTTGGTTATGACTAAATCTTCTAGAATAATTTCATTCTGCCCCTGCTTTTTTTAAACCATCATAAAATGGATAACCTAATAGAATGACTTTCAAAGCCTCTATTAAGGTAAAAAAAAATGGATGATTATTTTTATTTTAAGAGTAAAATATAAAATTATTAGACATAAGGCATAGGTATAAAATAAAAAATTCAAAACCTGATTAGGGGCAGTCAAGATTCTTTGGTTCTTCAATGCTGGACTAAGTAAATATGAACTAATTTCATTTAGGTTCAACCTTAAAAAATTAATAAATCTCTGTGGAATAAATCCTCAAAAAATTCCTAAATCTCTGTGTCTATGACATTTATGTCCCTATATGGTGTATTGCTTGGGATAAATAATTTTATAAATAGAAACATGATGGACTATGTATTTTTAAAAATAGTGGTGTTTTAAAGTTTGAAAAATCTTTTTTGTTAAATATGATATTAATATTCAAAATATAGTTAAGTGTTATTATCTGTATATCATTGATATTTAAATTTTCTATATAAATTGATCTTTGTGACTATTTGTCTTGTTTTTCTTTGCATTAATATTGGCTCCATTCTGATAGTCCAAGATAGCGAGTGTTGTGATAATGTATTATCAGTTAATTTCTATTGTGGAAGAGTTCTTTGGCTAATATAATCTTAAACAACTAATGTCAGCTTTATCATGCAGGAAAACAAGTTATTGCCTTTAAATAGATGTGTTTTTCTCGGTAGGATGACACACTTTTTAAAACTTGCACAGCTCTTTAGTACTAAAATGATGACATTTGTTATTTAGCCTAAAAAACTGGAAGGACAACTATTAATTAAAATAACAAAATCCTTGTCTTTACTAAAGATGAAAAGCTTCTACTAGGATTGTATGTTGTTAGAAAGGAACTTTCCCAAGATTAATGAATGTTATCTTTCTAAATTGTTATTGAGGGCAGATTGAACTCGAGCTGGGTGGTTAACGTAACCCATTGTTGTCTGGAAAATCCAGCATACTGGCTGAGTTGGGTGGACGGGGTAGATGGTGCTGCATTGCCTAATGATACATATTTACAATTGATGACCTTGGTCTATTCTGAATATCATCAAATTAAATTTAGTACACCATAAACTCTCAGTCTTCTGAGATTTTCTATTGCATTGTGCAGGGTCTTAGGCAGCTAACCTCACTCTGAGCCAGAAAGTTGTCAAGGGTAAGCACAGAAAAATTTGGGAATTATATTACAGAACCAAAATATAATCAATGTAGAAATTATCCTGATGATGAATAGTTTCAGCTAGATATATATTCCTGAAATCTGAAGGTAGTTGGAAGAAGATTTCCGTCATTTCTCCCAATTATTTGAATATTCTAAAGAAAAACAGTTGAAACTGCTTTTTACAAGTTAAAGTGGTAAAGATCAGGCTATGCTTTCCTACCAGGCAGGTAGCTTCTAACTCTCTGTGTCATTGGAGACAAAGTTATCTCTGGGCAGGAGAAGTAGTAATGTCACATTGTAGTGTGGATACTGTCTATGTATTTCTCCCATTCAGCTATGTCCAACTAATTGATTTTGCCATCCTATGTCAGTCATCCAGTAGGTGTTCTCCCTGGGAAATGAGGGAAATGAATTCCATCATTCAGGGGATAAAAAGGTGATACAGACCCAAAGCAGTGTCGGTCTGTATGGATTAATGTGTGGAAACCTTAAACTGAAGAACCTGAAGAGGAGGAAATCCTGAACCAGATATTGTCACTGTACCTTCATTATTTTGTTTTAGTTCAATTATCAGACCATCAGACACCCTTCATTCAACTAAAAGTACAAAAACATACGTCAGTGCCAAGTACATATGACTGTTGGATTATGTACTACTGAAATTTTCCGGATCTTTGCTGTGTTCCAATAACATAAATGATGAAGAAACAACAATGGCTTATAAGTTAGTCCTTTCAAAATGTTATCTCTGTGTTTTTTTCCCCCTTCAGTTAGCCTGAAAAATCAAATAAGAGGCTTACAGAGAACCATTGTGAAGTAGACCAACATTCTGTGAGTCAAAAATCAAATTTGAATTTTAGTATTGCTTATAATAAAATAATTTTCTTACATATGAGTTTTAATTTTTTGGGAACTTTTAATTACATATTAAGGTAGGCATGAGAATATATATATAATCTCCTCTACTTTTCAGTGAGAAAGCTGAGGTGCAGAAGGCTCTCAGGGACTTCATTCATTCATTCATTCATTCATTCATATAACAAGTAGTTATTGTGCAGCTTCTGCAGTCCACAACTTTGCTAAGCATAGAGAACTTAATGTTAACAAGACAGACGTAATCTCTGGGTTCATGGAATTCCTGTTTTCCCCCACTATTAAAAAGGTACCAGAATTGTGATAGTATTCAGGTCTTTTAAATCTTAATCAAGTAATTTTTCTAAAGCACCAAGCTGCCGAACCACAGAGGACAGAGACATAGTACAACTTCAAAGATAATTAACAGATAAAATAATAAATGCTAAAAATGAGTGTTTTCATAAGTTGCCAGAGTTGAAAAATGAATCTGAACTCAATGAAGGTAATAGGTTTTGTAACTTTAACAATTACTTTATTAGTAACTTGCGCAGTAAATAAAGAGAATAAGCAAGCTCTCGGTAAAATATCCTTTGACATAGGGTGTTTACTTTTAACTTCTACGAAACTCTGCTAAAGTGCCCCTTTCTGTTAAGTAGTGTACATTACTTAATATTAATCATTAGATGTCCACTATGACAATATGTTCTAACCTAATGGCTCTAGCTTGATTATATGAGTCTAACTTTATTATATTTAAGACTTGTATGTGAATGTGAATTATGACTATAAAATATTTCCAAGAGCAGTTTTTCATGAGTAGAGGTATTAAGAAAAATAAAATAGTGAATACCTATTCTTTTTACAAAAGGGTCCAGGAGTTTCAGAGTAGATGAGAGAGGCCAGCCCACAGAACTAAGCTTGGGCTACAAACCAGCAACTGCCTGTGATTCCCTTAGTGTGGTCTCCCGAGCACGCGATAAGAGGCACATCCTCTCAAATGCGACCCATCCTGGCCTGGGAATAATCACCCCTTGCCTTCTCTGAAAGTCACTTTCTTTGTCCCCTGGCCTGAAATGTTTTTATTTTTTCTATTGAAACTTTATAGTGTTTATTTCTGCCCTTTGCTCTTGTCAGTTTGAGACCCCACCACTTTCATGATCATCGTTTCTGTCTCTTCTTTCCAAGCCTGTAATCAGAGTTTGGCCCCACCCAGGTTTCTGTACTATAACCTTCCAGAAACAACTCCATTTTAATCAAAATCTTATAGGAACTTGATTTAAGATTAGTGTTTTTGGCTGATTTCTGGCTTTCTCTTTGTCAGACATCTAGCCAAGCCCACGCTGTGGTCCTGCCACTCGCTTGAGAATGCCCCAGTCAAGAGGACTAGTACCCCAGGTGAGCCCACCTTAGTTCCCCCTCAGAATTTTGTTGATTGTCTTTTGTTTTTCATTCTGTTACATTAAAGGTTTATTTCTTTAACAAGATTTTATCTTTTCTAACAGCAATGGCATTTTATTGTTCAAAATTTTTTTCTATCTTTTTTTCCTTTCTCCATCCCCTCTTCCTTTCTCCTTGCCTTCTTCCATCTACAAGTACTTATTTACTCTTTTATTCTCTTTCACCTGCTACACTATTATTTTTTCCTTTTCTTCTACCTAACCTGGTTTACAAAGCCCTTAATGATCTGCCTCTTGCTTTGTTTTCCCACTTCATTGCTTTTCAATCAGGTCCCTATTCATGAAGCTCTATGACTGGAATGCTCTCTGATCACTAAGGGGCTGATGCCTCCTTGACATTCAATTTAGGAATCATCCCACAAAAGGGCATTCCCAGATCACCCAAACTAAAACAGCAACTTCTATGCATATAATCCTGTTTCGATTGTCTTCGAACTTGTGTAACTTTCTCATGATTGATGTAATTGTTTACTTATTTGGTTAGTATTAATCATCTGTTTTTATTTTTTACATGATAACACTAGAATATAAGAGTATAACTTCATTAGTACAAAATCTTTGTTTTGTTTACTTCTTTGTCCCCAGTGCCTGGCCCATAATCAGCATTCAAATATTTGTTGAATAATTATATGATACCTGTTCTTACTTGGTAATTCCAAAAACACTTTTACATATGAGATTAAATGTTACCTGCAACATGGACAAATACTGAAAATCATTGAAGTGCTTGAGATATTACATTGTTTAATATAAGTACTCTTATTTCTAGAAATGTACTCTATTATACAGATATATTGTTAATGCTATATTTTTATATTACAAAAATTATATATCTAGCTTGATTTAATGTCTATGATAGAATCTGTGACCTTGTTACTGGTAGGAGGGTGTGGTCATTTGTAATTATGTGTTTCTCTATTTGTAATGTCTTAATCTACAGCTTAGCAGTTTTAGAAACTGCTTTTTTTTTTTTTTCTGATGCTATTTGAAAAGTGAAGGGGGAACTGATATTTGTTGCTTGGAAAATAAGGCCAAATGTCCAAGCTGATCATTGTGTCAAGGACAGAAATGGAAGCTAGATGGGCAGACAGAAAAACCAGAAGAAGGAAAAAATCGGTTTTAAGTTTATGAAAGATGATGTTATAAAAGGGAACCGCATGCTGAAGATCATTCAATATAATACGCTCAGCTTATGGAAACAAATATAGGTAAAGGGCTGTTAGACCTCACTCTGTCATCCTGCTCCACTCGGGGAATAATTGTCTCCATTACTAGTGTTGGTCAGTTGGTCATCCACCTTCCCCTCACCCTGACCTCTGGAGTTAGTGAAGAAAAAAAAGTCATCTTTTGTTTCTAGCTCTCCTTTTTCAGAACTCCATCTGAGTCTCTGTAGTGGAGGCTGTGATTCTCCAACCAGATCCCACTCAGGAATGGACTTAGTACCCCAGCTGCTGGGAGTGCTGCCATCAGACAGCCTCAACAGGATTTGCCTCCCTTGTCTTGCCTAAGGCCATTCCTCCTTTGCAGGACAAGGAACACCCTCCCTTAATTCACTAAAGGTCAGGCCTCTCACCATCCCAACTCCAGAAACTCCCAGGAGCTTGAATGAAGCCTTTGTTAACTGCACAGCACCTGGAGTTCTCCCTTTGCCTGTTCCTGCTTCCTTTCCCTCCATTCCATGGTGTTAATTCCAAAGTCTCTTAACAAACTTTCTGCATGTTAATCCTCACCTCAGTTGACTTTGTGGAGATCTTAACCTGAGATAGTCACCGAGCCTTCAGTCAAGAAAATATTATCTCTGGGTGATGTTATAAAGATTTCATCATGGACCATCAAGTGTTAATTATTCCTCATCAGTTAGGTAGCTCTGAATCAGTATGGAGAATGAGTTATTTCTGAGAAATAATGTCTTAACTTGCTAGTCTCATTTATAAAATTAATGCTGTCTTAGTGTTTTGGGCCATAGTCTAACATCCAAACTTAAGCTTCTCATTAGACTTGTTATTATATATTCTAGCAATTTGATGTATATTGAATAAGATCCTACATAATTTAATATGATGGGCAGAACATGCTTAGACAGAAAACCATAAAGCCCTACCTCCAGAGTCCATGGTAGGAGATTTTTGTAGGTTATTCTTTCTATAGAATGGTTTATAAAGTTTGTCCTCTACCATGTCATTTGAGAGCATTTTTAAGAGAGAGGGAAGAGAGAGAGAGAGACAGACAGACAGACAGACAGACAGACAGAGAGAAAGAGAGAGAGAAGAGAAGAGAAGAGAAGAGAAGAGAAGAGAAGAGAAGAGAAGAGAAGAGAAGACCATACCAGTGTAGGAAGCACCTGGCATTTTTGCAGAGCATGTGCCAGGAGGGTTAGGTCTGCAGGCATTTGTGGAATACCAGAAGACCCAGTTAGGAGCAGGGTAAACCAGGCCTATGGAAATTTAATTTTCAAAAACATCATAAAAACTCCCAGTGTATTGCATTCATTTGTTACCTAGTCTTTTTAAACTCATCTTTATCTCAAAGAAGAGCTGTATAGGGTCAACATCAAGAACATGAACTCTGCAGTCATTTTGCCTGGCTCTAACCCTATTTGCCAGCTGTAAGCTCTTGAACTGTGGGCAAATTTTAAATTTCTCTGAGGCTCAGTTTACCTTTCTGCAATGGAAATACCTCAAGGGTTGTTGATTTAATTAATGGTCTGAACATATAGAAAGCACCCAATGTTAGTTACATTAAGTGTTAGACTATAGGTACCTTGTGCATCTCAGGGTCTGACACGAGATTGGTATTGAATATTTGTGAAATGAATGAAAGAATAAAGCATAATGCACAGAAATACCTATTCTTACAAAGGCCAACATGGTGAATTGAATGGCGGTTTGTGTTAAAGAAAAGTGAAAAGCAAAGAGCCAGTATAGTATTAGAAATAGAAGATCCGTAGAGCCCTAGGGTAGAGGTAGGTCCCTGAACCAAAACTAAATAAAGATATAAATTATCAATCAATTCATCCTTTAATTAAAAATACCCTTCAAAATTTCCAAAAATCAATTTCAGTATTTTATTAGGAAGAATTCATTGGATTCCACCAACCCCGCTTTTCCTCAGATTTTATCCTTTCCTTTTCAGTTAGTTGTGTGCTAGTAAACAAGATCTCTGACAAAAAGCAAACAAACAAAAATGTTTATTTGTACTATCTCCCAATTTCCATACTGTAAATATTACCACCAAGGCCCACGTCCAATTACCAACTTTTTAACAACTAGCTTTTAAAATTTCTAAATATTTAAAGGTGGAATCTTAAGATACAGCTCCAAAATTAACACCTTTATATAATGGATAATGGTTGAATCGTATAATTTGGTTGCCCTGGTCAAAAGTATTTTATATGATGTATTTCAACTAATGTAATAAATCAACTGTCAGTTTATTCTGAGATTGTAGGTATTTTGAGATAAGTAAAACTAACATTTGTTTAGTGCCATGTATCGTGTTCTTGGTTATGTTCTCTAAATACATTTTTTTCAATAGATTCTCATAAGAATCTTCAAAGAATCAGTATCATCATTATACTTGTAAAGAAACTAAGACTCAAATAGGTGAAGTAATTTGCCCAAGGTGGCATAGTTTTTTAGTGATGGAGCTCAGATTGGAACACAGGTCTTTCTCCAAAGTAAATGCTTATTTCAGCACCATTCTCTATGTTTGCATGGGACCAATAATTGGATAATTTCTTCCGATGTACTTTTGAGATATATTAAATCAGTGTCATAATTTCTTGATAAAAACTTGTTTCTTATCATTTGTTTCCAAATCTCAGAGGTCTTGAGTTATATAATCTCTGACATATATTCTGATATAATCAGCATCTCCCTAATTCTGAATTTTGAAAAGCTTGCCTTAGATTGCTTGGGAATTTTCAAAGACAGAGATGCCAAGCCAGACAATTTATTTCCGCTTTTTTTAGTAGCCTTAAAGAAACTCATTTTGATATGGGGAAATGTGTCCAAGATTGTTCCAGCTACAGCTTAAGTGTCCTCAGCTGAGATTACCAACCAAGAAGGTCACCTAATAACTGCTTATTGTTCAGTCACATTTGAATAAGAGATGTTTTTTTCCCTCTGTTCCTTTTCCAAGAAGGTCTTCCACCTGCAGAAACAATCACAGCATCAGAAGCCAAGAACTAATAAGCCAATGTCACAGCCAACTTCTGTTAGGGCTGCTTTCAGAAATGTACAAACTGTGGAAACACCAATATTGTGTCTTCATTAAAGTGTCTACTTCATTGGATATTTTAGACTCAATAGCCAAAAACATTTATAAATTAACAGTCAATTTCCGTTTTGTCAAGTAAGAATCCCATGTAATTTTTGACAAATGGTAATGTTATAAAAGATTCTTCTTTCCTTCTGAAATTGTTCATGACTACATGAGATGCCTCATCACATTTCTACATGTATGTATGTGTTATTATCTTCCAAAGCATATTCTTGCCTTTGCATTCTCTTTTTCCATGTATGCATATATATACCAAACATGTAAAAGTTTATTTGCAAACTTCTGTAACATCACATTCAACACCAATTTATGAATGATGATGCTAATTAGAAAAATAATGTTTACTAACATGTACCATGTACAAGATATCATATTAAGTTCTTTATTTATATAAATCAATTCAATTGTTTTAATCCTTTCACAAACTTGACATTGTAGATACTGATATTCTCATTTTATAGGTCAATAACATATGGATCACTGGTTCAGGAATCTCTGCATAGGTATGTGATTAAAGAGTGCCAGAGCCAGCATCTGAACCAAGGTCTGTACAACTCCAAAATCTATTGCAGACCTATTACATAACCATAATATTTGCTTTTTCATGTACATGCACATTAAAAAAAATTCTACTTAGCAAAATGAATGGTGTTTTGCCATGGGTCTAATGGGCATGAACCTACATTTCTACAAGTGTGTTCTTTTGTGTGTCCTGTTGTAACATCCATATATAGCAGTTGAAAAAATTTAATGTTTATTGATAATTTACTATTAAAATATTCCTTTCTGATGTCATACCTGCTTCACATTATTGAGAAAAATATCAATTTCTTATGCTGTCATTTATTGGGCAAAGATTTTTTTTAAATAGTAACTTGAGGTAAATTTATTGAAAATGCCACAAAGTAAGTGCTAACCCTGAAGGTATGAATGGATGAAAAAGTATTATTGAGAACGAGAGACGAAATTGGCAGTTAGTCTCTGTGAAGGAGATGAAAGTAGTCCATGAGTAAACACTGTGCAATGTTTGCAAAATGTCTGAGGACGGGTTACCCCGTCTAAGCCCAGACTTTGAGTAAGTGTCAGGTTGGGTGGAAATGACTCTCTTAAAAACCAACGGGAATAAAACAATTTGTGGGAAATCATTTGAAGCAGCATGACCTGTCTGAGTGCAAAGCCCACAGAACCAACCACAGGGGCCCTCTTTCTTAACTAATTAGCCATCCTGATTTC
This sequence comes from Desmodus rotundus, assembly GCF_022682495.2. Classification (NCBI taxonomy): domain Eukaryota; kingdom Metazoa; phylum Chordata; class Mammalia; order Chiroptera; family Phyllostomidae; genus Desmodus; species Desmodus rotundus. The sequence goes on along the minus strand of NC_071390.1, from coordinate 126,303,767 downwards.
TCAGGAAGATAAAATTCACTGAGCAGTCATGTTAATTATTTGCTCCAGTGAAGCGTGCTCATAGGGTTTTCTTGTTGAAAAAGCAATTTGCATGCTTGGGCTCTTCACAGAAATTCTAGGCCAAGGTTGTCACTGAAAGCTGAAATAAATACAATCTCTATTCTAAGTAGATTTTTCAGAGACACTTTTAATACTTCTGTATAAAAATATGTCTGTAAAATAATGCAGAATCATTTTATGTTGAATGATAGAATGAAGTTCCTAGTTCTGTATTTCATGGGTACTTCAGAGAACTAACTTAGATTTAATAGGCAGATGAGCCTTCAGATAAAAATTCTGTTGGCACAAATGGATACAATTTGAGTCCAGAAAGGAATCATTGTGAAAACCTATCCTGGGGCTAAATGTGGGCATTTAACAAAAATGTCTTTTAGAAATTTCTGGCGGTTCAATTGTGATATTAGGAAATTCTTGGTATAAGTTGCTAGAAAACAAATGCATTGCTCTTTCCCTTTAATTGTTAAAAACATCGAAGAATTCAAGGACGTGATGTACCCAGTGACAGTGTTGGTTAGGGCAAGGGAGATGGTAACATGATTTCTGAATATGTACCCACCGCAAAGTACCAGGCCCAAAGTAGATCCTAAACTTTGGTAAAAACAACAGCTGTTTGTAAAGTACAATTTCAGCAAAATTTATGAGTCCCAAGCTATCATCTATATAAGTGAGAAAACCTGAAGTTTATAACTTATCGATGCTCTTTGGATAAAAACTTTGTGAAGAGAATTCCTAACAAAACACAGGGTAAGGTGATTTATTAGGGTATCGACTTCCATAATTGCAGGAGTGTGACAAATTTATTCACCATTACATTTATTGCATAAATGGTATTGTTGACAGCATGGCTTCATCATCAAAAAGTTTGGAGTTTGAATCCCCTTTCAGGCACTTACCAGTCATATAACTTTTTTGAATCTCTTTCTGTCTCTGTAAAATGGGAAAAAATGCATGCTTATCTCCAGGGTAGCTACAGAAAGTAAATGCTTCTACAGGAGAAAATGCATTGCTCACCCCAGTAATGATTCTTAATAACCCACTTTAAGAGAAACTTGACACATCAGGTTTTCTAGGGAGAAGTCTCTAAGAGATAAATGTAGTTTTAAAAAGCTTTCCAAACTGATTTCCATATATGTGACCCTCCACTTTAATTTAAAATAACTGGGTTGCATTAAAGAAGAGTTACTTAGAAAAAATGTTAGATTTATCAGTAAAGAATAAAAAGCTAATGCCCATATGCCTATCCCTTGCTGTCCTACATTTTTTTTCAAACATTTTCTGGCTTATTGATGAGTTTAATATTCATGATGTATTCTTTTTGCTAATCTTGGTATCCCCTATTAAAATGCAGATAAGTTGTTCCTTCAACCTCAATTGCTAGTACTTCAATGAGTACTAGCAATGGTCCAGAGTAATGGCACTCAGAGCACTAACATTCTAATAAATGAGGATGACATATAAACAAATGAGTCTGATACTCTTCGATGAGGACAGAATAATGGTAGGGCCCTGTACATGTGGATCAGGGCTGGGGCAGGCTGATAAAACTTTATAGGGCAGAGAACCCCTAGGCTGGGCCCTGAAAGAAGAGTAAGAATTCACCAGGCAGACATAGTTGGAGTGAAAATTCCAAGCAAAATGTACATCATGTACAAATGCCTAGGGCATGACATAGCTTGATACTTTGGGGGTATAATTACTGATTTAAGTTAATTGGAATATAGGATTCCTGTGGGAGGTGATGAGAGATGAGGTATGACAGGTTCTCAGAGGCTACATCATAGAGGATTTTTCTAAGACAAATAAATGTGCTTGGATTTTATCCTGTTGGCAACTGGCATCTATCAATTAAGCAAGGGATACACATACAGTCATCAGTAATGTCTAGCATATATTTCCATTCCTCCTCCTGGTCACGTATAAAGTTCTGCTTTCCAGCCCTTGAACTTAGTGACTTGCTTTGGGCAATTAAATATGAGTAAGAAATGGTGTGTGTCACCTGTGGCTGGAAGCTTTCAGAGAATTCACCCACCACTGTCTCTTTCTGTTGTGGCCACTGGCAATGCTCCAGATGTTACCTTTTCCATCGATACGGATTCCTTGATTTTGGACCCCTCAGAGAGGACAATATGGAACAGAACTTCAAAATGACCCACAGTGAATATGTAATGTAAAGAGAAGTAAATCTTGTAGTTTCAAGCCACTGAGGTTTGGTGGTTGTTACTGCAGAATAATTTAGCTTGCCCTGATTATGGCCCTGTCATATTATTACCTTGCCAAACACTTTCATATTAAAATGTAGATTACTCAAATGTATTTTCCCCATAATCCTAAGGGTTTTTTTCCTAGGATTTTCCCATTCCTCTAATTTTCCAGTGGGGGCAATAAGCTGCACTGGCATTAGGCCATTCTAGCTCTGTGATAATGTTACCTAAGTGACTTCGAGTGAGCTACAGAAACTGTACACCCTGGTGAGATGAGACTAATAACATCTGCTTTGTGGGACTACTGCGAGAATTAAAATACATTCTTGGAACTACTTTATCATTGTCTGACATATAATGGATACTCAAGGCAGTTTGATTGTGATGTAACAATCACATTAATAATAAAGCTGTGACCATCATTATTATTAACATTGCTAATATTTTCACTTTATTTATCTCAATCTCTCAACTTCTGGTGCTTAAGTTCCATAACAGGTAATCAACACAGTGACCAGTCACAGTCTTCCTTTGAATTTCAAGTTCTGTAACTCTGTAATTGATGTCTCAGCACTTTGTTGAACTCCGCTGATCTAATGATAGTCTTAATGCTACCAGTTCTTTATGATTTCTAATTACAAATTCACTTTTCCAACACTGTCAGCTATTTGATGGTTCATATGCATGAATACATACTTACACGTATTTTGTCAAATTTTACTTTAGGATTCAAAATCCTCAGTATCCGTAAACTATGCAGAGAGCCCGTCAACACTACACATTGGATGAGTCTATTTGTATGTAGATGGAGTGATGATAGAATAAATATCATTGGATTGTCTGGATAAGAATGAGCTACAAGTAACAAGCCAAAAGATCCCTAAATGAAATGATGCTCAAGCACGATGTGTGTGTACATATGTGTGTGTGTGACAGAGAGGGGAGAGAGAGAATATGGTTAGTGATGTGGTACTGTTGCAGAATTAAGTTTTTCTTCCTCTCTTTGTTTTTGGACAAATTGTTAACATAGAATTAGTAAAATTAAAGAAAATTAATATAATATAAAATCAGAGACTTGAACACGTGAGTCTGAATCTCATTACCTTAGGGTTTTTCACTTAAACGATTCTGTGGCTAACTAAACAAACTAAAATTTTATCTTTAGTGCCAGAGACAACTGATTATATGTAGCTTCTTAGAATGTTGTTCTAAGATAGATCTGTAAGGCTAAATCAATTAGTAATGTCTTCAATGGGCACAGGATGGGCCCCCTGAGGTGATAAAACTCAGCCAGGAAGCAGGTTAGGTGGCTACCTGTGCACGCAGCATCTGCTTGTGCATCACCACATGGGAGCACTCTCTCCACAAGACAAACAAATGTAGTGTTTTGTTTTTTTCTTCAGTGTAATTCTTGTTTTCTAATAGGAAATATAAATTGCGAATTATCATGGTACATTCTAAATTTTCCAGAAATGCTGGACCCATGACATATAAAATACATTCCATACAACTATAAGTAACTCAAACTTAATTTCAGCCATCTGGATATGTTGAAGGATCTTCAAGGCTACAGATACTAACTGGGGCTTAAGGACAAATTATGCTGGAAGGGTTTATGGTTAAGGTGCTCTTTGGAATCATGAATGCGGATGCATATCTGTTACTCTTTGTAAATAAAATATGGAAGTGTAAAAATTAACAAACATCAAGTTGCCTCTGTTAGAAGAGCTCTCTAAGTGTTGGAAGTCTAAGTATGAAATCTAGTTTGTGATGCATAGGTGCTATTTGTTTGGTTCTTCTGTTTATTAAATAATGCCAGTATACAAGGGTGTGCAAAAGTAGGCCTACCGTTGTTCATATGGAAAATAATGTAATAATTAAAAAAGAATAATACAAGAATAAACTGTGTTTCACATATGCACAACTGTAAACCTACTTCCCCCCACCCCTGTGTATGACCATTTGAAAGTAAGGCAACATAGTGGTATCCCTTGTGGGATCAGTTAAAATCTGGAGATGATTTTTTTTTTAATGGGGCAGGCTTTCAGAATATTAAATGCTAGAAGAAACTCAGTGCCAACTCATAAGCTTTCAGAATGATCCCTTAAGCCCTGTGACAATATTAAGAAGTATATCCTGCTTCCGTAAGAATTCCACTTAGAAGGGCATAGGTTAAGGTCATTTATGGCAATAAAGAACAAACTCACCCAAAGTGTATACCAGGAACAGAAGTTTATTTAGTACAAGGAAAATAAACTGATGGCAGAAATCAATGAAGACATTCACAAGCAAGAACAGAGACATGCTGTTTGCCAACCAGAGAAAACACAAAAGAAACAAAGACAAATGGAAATGTCAATAGAACTCAATTCATCCCAAATGAAGGCTGCGGCTTATTCAAAGTGTCTTATGGACAATGCTGATATTTGGTGCACTGAAGTTTAAATGGAAAGACGAGAGGCCAGTCACCTGTGTGCATACCTAAAAGCATGATTAAACATTATTTTTATCAGCTGTTTATGTGGCTCAGCCATTTCAAGGGGCAGATTTTTTTTTTTTATCCATGAGTTCTGCTTATCACCTGCTCATTGAGGTCAGATTTTCCTCCCAAAGAAGGCAATTCTATTTTTAATTCTAGATTTTGAACTCCATTCTGTTGGTGTTAAAAAAAACTAATATTTTTCCTCCAACCTTCTAAGCTCTTCTAATAACCAAATTAACAGAAACAGATTAATGGGAGAAAATTAAAGATTAATACAAGCTCATGGGTTATTCACATAGTCATGAAAATTCCATAAAGATTCTAAAGACAGTGAGGTAATCTTAGGTATATAAGACATTTTTGGACAAAGGGGAAAAAGAGGAGGATGGGATATTAGATTTCAGGAGTGAGAATGGCTGATTAGCCTGCAGTTGAGGGGGAGCAGAGCACATGTGGCAGGAGAATTATTAGCAGGCAACTCAGAAACACTTGGATGCAGGGATTATCTCGCTAACAGGCTTGGAATCTTTCTGATAGAGTGAAGATACTGTGGTTAAGCCAAGGCTCCCTTCCTAAAGCAGGCTTTCTGTTGGAATCTTTCAGGAAAGAAGCGGGGAGGGAGGATCAAAGGTTCTGTCTGAGTCTTATTTTTTAAACAGCTTAAAATCAATATCCCACAAAAGCAGATTTAGAGTGGCAAAACTTTGGTTTCCTTCGGTTCAAATGCAGTCTCTTTTAGTGTTTTGAGCTCTGTTTAAATGCCGCCTCTTGTAAGCAGTGCTTGACCACTTACCTGAATGCATAAGTACTAAGGACTTAGAATCTTTCTCAGAAGGTCAGAAATGGAAGTGCAGGGTAGCCCCATGAAGGGGAAGTAGTTGGAAAATGTCACTTACACTGTTAAGCTATCTTTTCAAGATCAGGTTTAGATAGGAATAGAACAGGAAGTGAGTGAACATATTGTGGGGTAGAAGGAACAGGTTTATGAGCCTGGGGGCACTACAGATATTTGCTAATTTTACATTAATTCCTGCAGGTGGTACTAATAAAAACTGTCCTTTGTGTATTGCCACTTTCTTGACCCTTCAGATTGCTAGAGCTAAAGAACAACTCTCCTGAGATAAGCAAAATCTCATGCTATATTAAACGAATAAATGTCAAGTATGTGTCTAGATTTGTAATTTTACATTATAGAAGCATCTATAGAGAAGCTTATGGAAATAATTAAGATAATTAAGTGGGAAATTTATTTCTGCATGTAGGTTATAGAAGATTTTTACAAGACATACATACACTACACATATATACACATGTACATGCACAGATGCACATATTAATATATTTTATTGAGTACTCTTAGAATGCAAAATAAAAAAAGTGTTTTTAGGTCACCTGCAAAGGCCTTGAATAAGAACCATCATCTATCCCTGGCTGGTATGGCTTAGTGGATTGAGTGCCGACCTGCAAACCAAAGGGTTGCCGGTTCGATTCCTAGTCTAAGGCACATGCCTGAGTTGTGGGCCAGGTCCCCAGTTGGAGGCACCAGAGGCAACCACACATTGATGTTTCTCTTCCTCTCTCTAAAAGAACCCTTATTTCCTGTATGATCCTATTATGTAATAGGATCATACAGGAAATAGATTACTTTTTACTTAGAAATAATATGTTACATATTTGTTCTAGCATGACAAAGATCAATTAAAGTGAAATCTTTGATCCATTCATCGATGTGGATAAATCTTGAAAGCATACATGTTGAGTGAAAAAAGCAAGTTGCAGAATGATATACAATATGTTATGTATTCTGTTTATGTAAATGTTTAAAACCACACAAAACCCCTTTATGTATTTTAAGAGTCTTATGCATGCATACTAAAATTATATAAATAAGCCAGGGAGGCATATACACAAACTCAGAATGGTTTACTTCTGGGATGGGGCAAAGAAGAATCATATTCTTAGGGGAAACTTCAGCACATGCTGATGAAGTTCTATTTTTCTTACTACAAAGAGCTAAGTCCAATATCGCAAGTTGTTTACATTTGTAAAATGTAAATGGTGGGTAAATGAGTTTTAAAAATACTCTAAATATCCAGGTCAAAGCAATGTGCTCTTATTTTTAGTGACTGACTTTATAACTTTATATATAATCTAACCATATAAATATTTTTTACTTAAAAATTTAAAAAAGCTATTGTAAAGGTCTCTCTCAGATTCTTCTTTTACTTACTGGTCTTTGCACAAGCACACTCAAAATGAAAATCAAAGCCAGGAATTTCATTGTAGAAGATTTCTACAATGAAATGTAACTTATTTACTTCAGTAATGGGACTTACAGGAAATCATGAATGGAGGGTAAGAAAAGAAAATGGAATTGGCTCACTTATATAAGATGCTTTACATAGATTTCCTTATTACTTCCCAAAGCACCTCACTCATGAACCTCTTAAATGAGAGAAAACTAAGTAAGCAAGAGAAAACAAAATATGTAAAATATGTCCCCATAAAATAACTTTTCCAGACCTAAACTTTGCCTCTCTGGAACTGCCATGGCTTGATGTAGGCTTACTTTTCATTACTTTTTTAAAAAAATTTTTGTTGTTATTCAATTACAGTTGTATGCCCTTTCTCCCCATCCCTCCACCCCACCCCAGCCGAACCCACCTCCCTCCCCCACCTCCACCCTTCCCTCCATTCCTTCCGTGTGTCCTCCACAGTAGTTCCTATAATCCCCTCTCCCCACTGTCCCCTCCCCACTCCCCCCTGACCATTGTTAGATTGTTCTTAACTTCAATGTCTCTCATTATAATTTACAATAGCCAAGTACTGGAAGCAACGTAAGTGCCCATCATCAAATGAGTGGATCAAAAACCTATGATATATTTACACAATGGAATTTTACGCAGCAGAGAGAAAGAAGGAACTTATACCCTTTGCAACAGCATGGATAGAACTGGAGAACATTATGCTAAGTGAAATAAGCCAGGAGGTGAGGGACAAATACCATATGATCTCACCTTTAACTGGAACATAATCAACTTTTCATTACTTTAAAGAGTAACTTGTATCCCTAGGGAAAACGCAATTCTAAGCTGTCTTTCACGTGTGGTTAGGTTAGCTGATGCTGGTGACTACCTTCAGGACCTGCCTATTTTGGGTGCTGCTGCAACTAATTTCTACCTACCCTTATTTTATACATACACACATCAGCACACACACATATCCATGTCAACACATGTTGCATTGGCCTCCCTCTGTAAAGGATAAATTCTTCTTGATAATGATGATTAGGCATCAATCCTACACCCAACAGGAGAAGAGCAGGTTTTATTTTAGTTATTATTACTGCTCCCATAGATACTCAATATACTTCATCAAATCACTGACAATTTTTACTGCAAGGATTTTCAAAGAGAAAGTTATTTCTCTAACTTACGTAGGGAAACGATATAATCAACTTAGCTGTTTTTTAATATTTTAACGTGTTTAATTAACCTACATATATTAGGTTAATTAAGCCCAGTGACCTAATTGATTGTTTAAAATTGTTAAACCCCAGACATTTTATACAACCTTGTAACGACAAGGATCTCCCTAAACATATTTGGGACTAATATATTTATTGTTTATTATGTGGCTTGGAGGGTGCTTAGTGAGAATATATGTATATATACATATACATATATATATACATGTACACACACATTCCATATACATATATATGTATATATACACATATATACAAACATATATGTGTATATATACTTCCTTCAGCCATATAAGCTCTCATCAATGAAAGATCATGCTTTATACATTATTTTTCCTTAAAAACTAGGCATAATAATTTAAACATACTGTATTATGTGGAAATGTTTCAGAAACATATAAATCATATAGCCCTGGACTCAGTGAGGACATATATCTTAGTCAAATAAATTTGAAAAATTCGTAAGGGAAAAAACCACAATCTCCAGTGGTTGTACTTTACCTAAAATTTTCTATTTAAATAATATACCTTCTGTTTGGAATAACACTATTTGAATGCTATGTCCCTTGAATCCTCCTATATATCTGGAAATTAGGCTGTATGAGACTATTCTTCATATTTCTAATGAAAATTATTAAATAACACTTCTATAATTTATGCTGTAAACAAAAAAAGTTAAAATTCTTAATATTTCCTCAGATATCTCATTGCTTCATCTTCTTTACCTTTTCCCTTATAGACTTAATTCAATGATTTTCAGTTTAATCAATTCTTTGATGTGCCTTTCCCCCCACATGTTAGTATATCTGAAATTCCATTTAAAATAGCTTTACATTATAACTGGGTATTTAAAAAGTAAAATATTTTACATAGAAAGTCACACAAATAGATCAAAACAGGTCGTGATTCAGGACTATTAAGATGTAACTTAACTTTATCATCTGTCTATCTATTTATCTGTCTATCTATCTAGCTATCATCTACCATCTATATCTACCTTTGTATCTCATTTCCTTATTTACTGGTACTTAAGTGATGTGTATCTTAGTAGAATATTTATAATGATTTACTCAGCAGTGTCTAAATCCCAGCTATAAAATTTGATGAGATGAATAAAAGGTTTTTTCCTGAACAAGTAATGTATGATCATCAACAACAATCACTTTGACCCCACTAGAAACCTAGAAGAATGTCTGAAAAACTTCCCATTTTAGCAATAAGAACATAGTAAGTTCCCATAAAGTGAATTTATGGGTACCTGCATATAGTCATTAATTAGAACACTTTGATCCAAGGGTACAGAAAAATATTAGTTTGCCAGGACAATTATTCAATAGTTTTAGGCTACCATTTGATATAAAATAAAATGTGATGAACCATGAATAATAATAAAATGTTATTAATGTAATGTTCATATTCTTTTTAGATGTTAGTATTCCAAATTGTGTCTTAAAATTAAATAATTAACAGTCATTACCATTTAAAAATACTTTCTAAGATTCCACAAGAGAACTTATTTTTGGATTTCAGCATTTCCTTCATCTACTTCCCAGTTTATCAAATACATGCATAATAAACTCATGATTTATTCAGGGTACAATAAATATAATGTATTATAAAGATCTTAATTTTCACTCCTGGTATAATCAATAAATACTTCCTCCTGCAGAAAATACTTGAAAGGGAATAGATGTAGTTGTCATTTTAAATTACTTGATTTCCAAGCTTAGCGATAGGCAGAGTCTTTCTAATGTGATCTGAGATTCAATTTCACAGCCATTTATACTCTATAAGTTCTACCATTATCTTTATTCATGTCAATCTTTTCATTCAAGCATCACCAGAACTTTATATGATCAGTCAAAAATTTAATCATTTCCATGACCTCTATCCTTTCCCAGAAAATTTTAATATTTTCTATTATAATGAAGAATCACAGCAATTCTATTTTAAATAAATATCTCCGAGGCTATGAAAATGTTTTCTCTACACAAATAAAGTGAAACATATCCTTAAGTAGAATAGTACAGTTGTTTATTCTCACTGGAAAGAAGCCTCTATTAATATCTAGTTCATATTTAAATTTCTTCTCTTTGTTATAATTTGGGGAACATTTATGTGGTAACCTGCAGTATCTTAAAAGAATGAGATCTGCCCTGGCTGGTGTGGTTCAGTGGATTGAGTGCTGGCCTGTGAACCAAAGGGTTGCTGGTTCGATTCCCCATCAGGGCACATGCCTGGGTTGTGGGCCAGGTCCCCAGTTGGGAGTGCACGAGAGGCAACCGCACGTTGGTGTTTCTCTCCTTTTCTTTCTCCTTTCCTTCCCCTCCCTCTAAAAATAAATAAATATTTAAAAAAATGAGATCTGATGAACATCTTCATGTGATCATTTTAATTCTTACATAAAGATATACTAGATGAGGTAGAGGTATATAATAATAGAAGCAAGAAGGCTAGTTAGGGGGTTATTGAAAAAATTTAGGAGAGATGTCAAAAATTGTGGTATCACTATAGAAGTTCTGATAAATGATTTGATTATGAATAATTTAAAGTTTCAGCTTCTTGAAAGATCAGATGTATAATTTTAAAGAAAGAGAAATTAAGGACAATACCAAGTGTTAGTCCTTAACAAATGGAAAAATGATGTTTGCATTTACTGAAAAAAAAGCATGGACAGAACAGGTTGGGTAAGGGGAAGATCAGGTGATTAGCATTCAACCAATACAGTATTTGAGATGCTTATTTAACACCTAACTGGAAAAGCCAGATAGGCAGTTGGGAGATATGAGTCCAGAATTCAGAGGATATATCTAGGCTGTAAATAAAAATTTAGGAATCATCAACATGATGATATTTAGATGGTATTTAAATTATGTGATGAGCTGAGACAAGGGAATGAGCCTGAAGAGAGGAAGAAGTCCAAAGACTGATCTCTGGGACCCTGAAGTATTAAGAAACTGGGGAGATGAAAGGAAATCAGCAAATGTCACTGAGGCTGAAATCTGAAGAAGATAGGAGAAAATTTGTGAGAGTGTAATAGCCTAGAAGCTTGATAAAACCTTAAGCTCAGAATAAAAAAAAATTCCTTGGACTATTTGAGACTTAAAAAATAATTCTTAAACCTGCAGTCTTGCATAACAGAAAGTATGCCGTGGATGGAAATCTACTTTAGGTATATCTGAAGAGAACAGTAGATCTAGTATTTATTTCCAGAGGGGGAAAAAAAAAACAGGCGACTTTTTCCACCTCATGCCTCTACAATGTCAGTTCTGTGAGATTTTAAAATTTAGAAAAAATTTTTTTAGTCCTCACCTGAGGATATGTTTATTGATATTTTTTCTTTTGAGTTTTGTATTTTTAAAAAAGTTTTATTGTTGTTTTTAGAGTGTGAGGAAGGGGAAAAGAGCATGAGAGAGGAAAGAAATATCAATGCTAGAGAGGAGCATCATTGTGTGAGAGAGAGATCAATTGGCTGCCTCTGTGTGTGCCTGACCAGGGATTAAACTGCAACCTAAGTATGTGCCCTGACTGGGAATCAAACCCACAACTTTTGGTACATGGGACACTGCTCCAGCCAACTGAGTCACCAACCAGGGCGAGATTTTAGAATTTTTATGGACAGTGATGACTGTTTCTAAATGGGAGTGTTTACTTTGTCTATCCTGTCTCAGTTTTATCATTGCACATTGGGTATGTTTGTGGGGCTGATAACGTGGCTTTTCAGCTCAGTTTTCAGGAACGAGAAGTCATATTACTGTGTGATGGAGTGTTGGAATCCTGAATTTTGTGTTACTTGGCAAGAAGTGCTCCGTGCATGGGAAGAAGACTGAAATGGATGTATTTTAACTGGCAAAGTGAGATGTGAAGATAAATGCTATGTTTTCAGTAATCTAGCATTTTCCATCTGCCCTTATTATTACACCAGGAGCATGTGACTGCCTATTAAATAATGGAAGATGGACAGAGGTGATAAATCCTGTTTTAGTCCTGGCCATAGAACTTTCTTTAAGTCTTTCATGTCCTCTCTTTTCTCTATGAGCTTAGATGAAAAGCAAAGTGTTTTGATGGTAAAGCCACACAGTGAAATTAACTCAGATTTTCAATTCACTAATTAAAAGAAAGGCCCCTAGCAGAACCATCCAACTTCCACTGGGCTGTGGTCTAATTGAGAAATAATTTATTACGTTATGCTTCTGTAACTTGGGGGTTTTATGTTACAGCAATCAACCTATCTTTAAAACTTGAGATAATACGTAAGGTAAACAAATTTGTAAAAGCCTAGAGGTAATGGGAAGTCCCATTCCTGGGGGTTATTAGGCATTTTTCTGATAACTAGAAGTCATGCGACTCTTTAGAGTTAGGGCAGTGACATGATCTGACATAGAGTTGGAAGAGGTAATGAATGGATGGATGCAGTCATCATGTAGGAGGTTTCTGAAGTAATCCAAGTCAGAAATGATAATAGCTTTGGCCCGATGGTGGAAGTGGGAAGGGTGAGAATTTATTAGTTTCTGCATTATTCCAAAGGTAGAGCTGACAGTATATACTGAAACCCTTGCTGTAGTTTATGGGTGAAGGGGGTGTGAAAAAGATGACTCCATGTTTTGTGTGTTAATTTATTGAGATGGGAAAGAAAGAAGAACAAACCACTGTTCATGTCTTTATGGCATGAAAGGTAAAAAGTTCAGTTTTTACTCTTAGAAGGCTCAGTAATAAGTCAAAATGGGTATTTTTCAAGTCTATTAGTTAAGGTTATCACATGATCTATGATAAAAAACTGCACTGAAATTAAGTAATACAAATTCTTCCAGTTATTAAATTCTCAAAAATTAAATTATTTTTCCCTTTGAAAATATCTATTGATTGATTGATTGATTGATTTTGTCCATGTGATCAAGGGGGAGGGTGGAAGTGGGGGAGGGAGGTGGGTTTGGCTGGGGTGGGGTGGAGGGATGGGGAGAAAATGCAGACAACTGTAATTGAATAACAATAAAAATTAAAAAAAAGAAAATAAGAAAAAAAAGAAAATATCTATTTAAAGTTAAAAAACTACTTCCTTATTTCCTTATTCAGTTGAGTCTGAGCATTTCACTACTTATGCTGGTTGAGTTGGGTCTTGTATTCAGCGACTGCAGCCTGGGTCTTAAATTCTCATTCTCTGTGGAGTTTTCCAAGAAAATTGCCATATTTGGGTATAGCATTAATGCTTATCATGTTGCTTTGCCCATCAAAACTTAGTATGTTAGAGGATAGAGAAATAATAAGATTAAAAAAAAATTAATGTTGCTACCTCAATTATGTAGTAGCTAATTTTGCAGTTATTTTTGTAATTATGAATATAAATGCTAGCATCAGAAATTTCTCAGATGGTTTTCAATTGTGGAGCCATAGATCTCATTTGATAGGGAAATAGTACCTATGTATAAAGTCTTTTTAGGGAGTGCCATTGAGATGGCACAATTTTTTAATATTTTTGCGTCTTAGAGCTTTGCTATTATTCAACTTCTACCCAAGCTTTTCCTTAACTTTTTAGTGTTCCTCCTATCTTCTTAAAAATTTTAATTATACATTGTTTGTTGCTCTTTGTATTGTTAATATTCAGTCATATACTGAGTACAGAATCTAAGGAATTCAGGAATTCTAAGGATTTCCTGAAGTCAAAATCTTGATGTCAAAGTCTGTGCTCTTTGGGCCTCAAGGAATCAAGACTTTTCTCAGCTTTTGAATTTTTTAGGCCATCAGCAACCTATGTCACTGCACCAGCAGCGGATAAATAACTTTCTGCTCCCACTTTTCCATCAGTACTGGCACATGATTCCAGTGCCCCTGGGCCTTCAGTTCACCTAATTCCTGTGAGCAAATAAATCTCAGCCTACTTTTTAATTATGTTCCTTTCCTTCATGCCTCATGTAGGAACAACTCTGTTTGCAGGATCTCAGCCCTTTACATTTTATTTCCACCTGGTTTTTACGTTCAAACAGACTTCACTAGGAACTCACATAAGGGGGATTTATATATTTGAACATATGAAGCCATGAGTTTGCCAAAGCATTTGTTCATTGCTCAAACAAATACTACCCAGCTTTCCATGTCTGTAAAAGATGATTTCACTAAGGCAGTGATTTTTAACATTTTTCATCTTGTGGCACACATAAACTGATGATTAAAATTCTGATGCATACCAAAAATAATTTTTTTTGTCAATCTGACAAAAAATAGGTATAATTTTGATTCATTCACACTGGATGGCTATTGTTTTGGCTGTTGTCTTTTTTTTTAATTTGACAATCTAAGGGAAAAGATCTTGATCAGTACCCCCTGACTAAACAGTCAGGTGTTGCATGTTTTAAAAATTCTTGTGGCACACCATTTGAAAGTTGCTACACTAAAGAGTTATTCTTTCATCAACCCAATACCAACTTCAATCTGAATTTTATCTGTTGCCATTATGGTATGGTGTAAAATGCCCACCTCAAACCCTTCCCCAAGATATGTCTCTGTTCTAATTCATGGAATCTGTGAATGTTATCTTGTTTGGAAAAAAAAAAAAGAGTCTTCGAGAAATGTGATTAAGGATTTAAAAATGAATAGATCCGGGACTATCAGAGTGGGCCCTAAATGTAATTCCATGTATCTTTATAGTAGGAGGCAGAGGAAAATTGGAACACACACAGGGGAGAAAGCAGGGTAAAGAACAGGGTAGAGAGAGTGTTGATGGTGCATTCCTTAAATACCGGAATGATGCAACCACAGTTAAGGAATTCTAGTAGCCACAGAGAGAAGGTGGAAGAATCAAAACTCCCTCAAAGCCCATCAATGTACCATGGCCTTTTTGACACATTGATTTCAACCCAGTAAAATGGATTTTGGACCTCTGGAACTGTGAAAGAATGAATTTTTGTTAATTTAAGCCACCAGTTTTGTGGTAATTTGTTACAACAGCAAGAAGAAACTAATAAAACTACCACCCTTAACCCTTAACTTGATATTAGTTTGTATTATCTTCTAATTTCTAAGAATGTTCTAATTTTATGTTTTTTTGGTATGCTATCTCATCTTCCCTCTTACACTTTCCTAGCTATGTAATCTTGGCAAATCATTTATCTTCTCTGTTACGGTTTGCTAATGTTTAAAATGGGGATACTACTACTCGTGTAACTGAACCAAGATTCATCTGATTCCTGCAGCAAAAGCCAAACTTGTGAGATGGGTGCTGGTAAAAAGGAAAGAGGTTTATTGAAGTGCAGGTCAACTGAGAAGATGGGGGACTCTTGCTCCAAAGCCCATCTTAACATCTCAGTTAGGTGCATGCAGAGGTTTTATAAGGAGGGAGCAGGAAAGGAGAACAAAGAAAAGGGGAAGGCCTTTGGATGTGCAGGTAGTGTCGTTGGTGGTCCCGATATGGATTTTCATGGTTAGCATCCTTGAGTTGGCAATATGGATTTTTGCCATCTGAATTCCTGTGTCTGGGCAGTCGGCATTAGCCAGGGCCTTGGGGGTCAGGCTGCTCCTTAGATTCATTCACACAGGAATGGAATCTACTGAACAGTAAAGTATACTAAAAAATCTCTTAACATGCAAGCTCTAGTTTCAAGAGAAAAATCAGGTTAGAGTAACAAGCTGGATTTAACATTTACTAAGATTAGTATAGGTAGCTTTATATAAGTATAGTGTATTCATTCCCCCTTACACTTGTATGGCAACTATGAGGGCTTATGGGTTAATAGTTCTTAGAAACTTAGAATAGCACCTAAACTGGCAAGTGCTATATAAGTTGATATTAAATAGATATTTTAAAAGTGGAAGAAATATTTTGGGGAAAGGGGGATGGGAGATTCATTGAATGATGGTTGCTTCCCCTACAACAACCTTCTGTGAACTTTCAGAAAAAATAACTTGGACACAATGTTTGTTTTTAAATTTCATTTTTGTGGTGAGTTATTATTTTAGACAGTGCTCATGCAGTAAAAAAGCATGTATTAAGAGTTCTGGCCAAGATGGAGACAGAGGTAGAAACCCTCTGCTTCCTTGCACAACCAAAAAAAGGATAACAACCAATTTAAAAAAAATAAACAACCAAAAGTTCCAGAAAATCAAACTGCATGGAACTCCAACAACTAAGGAGTTAAAGAAACATTCACCCAGATGGTAGGAGGGGCGGAGATCTGAAGCTAATAGGAGAGGACTTGTGGCAAGGTGGCAGATGGTGAGGGCAAGGGAGGGCTGGCTGAATGAAGAAACTAAAGACTCAAAACCTCTAGCTGTAAAATACTGTGGGGTGTTGCAGTGGTGAGAGAAACTCCCAGCCTCACAGAAGAGTTCTTTGGAAAATGGGGCTAGAGAGGAGTGAGCGAGTGGCATTATTCCTTCTCTGACCCCTCCCCCATAGACAGCACCACAATGCAGCAAAGAGGGTTGCCCTGCCCTGCCAAATAGCCAAGGCTCCATGCCTTTACAGGTGTGCCGAGACAAAGAAATGTGGCGCAAATTAAAGAACAAATCAAAACTCCAGAAAAACAACTAAGCAACAAAGAGATAGCCAACCCATCAGATGCAGAGTTCAAGACACTGGTAACCAGGATGTTCACAGAAATGATTGAGTATGGTCACAAAATAGAATGAAAAGTGAAGGCTATGAAAAGTGAAAGAAAAATATACAGGGAACTAACAATAAAGGGAAGGAAGCCAGGACTCAGATCAATGATTTCAAACAAAAGTAAGAAATAAACATTCAATTGGAACAGAATGAAGAAACAAGAATTCAAAAAAATAAGGAGAAGCTTAGGAACCTATGGGACAACTTTAAGTACTCAAACATCCAAATCATAGGGGTGCCAGAAGGAGAAGAACAAGAGCAAGAAATTGAAAACTTATTTGAACAAATAACGAAGGAAAACTTCCCCAATCTGGCAAAGGAAATAGACTTCCACAAAGTCCAGGAAGCCCAGAGAGTCCCAAAGAAATTGGACCAAAGCACATCATAATCAAAATACTAAAGGTTAAAGATAAAGAGAGACTCTTAAAAACAGGAAGAGGAAAGGAGAGAGTTACCTACAAGGAGTGCCCATAAAACTATCAGATGATTTCTCAAAAGAAATCTTACAGTCAAGAAGGGGCTGGAAAGAAGTATTTGAAAGGCAAGGACTTACATCCAAGATTACTCTATCCAGCAAGCTATCATTTAGAATGGAAGGGCAGATAAAGTGCTTCCCAGATAAGGTCAGGTTAAAGGAGTTCATCATCACCAAGCCCTTATTATATGAAATGTTAAAGGAACTTATCTAAGAAATCAAATAAGATAAAAAACTATGAATACTAAAATGACAACAAACTCACAGCTATCAACAACTGAACCTAAAAAACAAAAACAAAAACTAATCAAACCACTAGAACAGAAACAGAATCAGAGAAATGGAGATCACATGGAGGGATATCAGTGGGGAGGTGGAGGGGAAAAATGGGAGGGAAAGTTATGGGGAATAAGAAGCATAATTTGTAGGCATAAAATAGGGGGATATTACAAATTGAAATAAAGAACAATCTGACAATAACCAGAGAAGAGGGGGTAGAGGGATAATAGGCGATAATGGGGAGGGACCATCAAGTAACATGTATGAAGGACACATGAACAAAGCCAAAGGGGGTGGGTTTGAGTTTGGGAGGTGGTGATGGGTGGAGCGGTGGGGCATGATGAGGTGAAAATGGAGACAACTGTACTTGAACAACAATAAAAAAGTAAAGGAAAGAAATGCCCTGGCTGGTGTGGCTCAGTGGATTGAGCACTGGCCTGTGAGCCAAAGGGTCACTGGTTCAATTCCCAGTCAGGGCACATGCCTAGGTTGTGGGCCAGGTCTCCAGTAGGGGGCACACAAGAGGCAACCACACATGATGTTTCTCTCCCTCCCTTTCTCCCTCTCTTCCCCTCTCTAAAAATAAATAAATAAAACCTTAAAGAAAAGAAAAGAAAAAGAATATTATGGGAAACAGGAACTTATATGTATAACCTGTGGACATGAACTAAGGGGGTGATGCTGGAGGGTGGGTGTTGCAGGGTGGAGTGGGAATACAGAGAAAAAAATTGGGACAACTCTAATAGCATAATCAATAAAATATACTTAAAAATAAAAAAATGAAATCTGAAAAAAAAGAAAAGGCACATATTGTCTTCATATATTTACGTCTCTGAAAATTATTATTTATATATTTAGGAAGTGTAGCCTTTTAAATATTTGAGCAAAAAGTACACTATAAACATTGTTTCTGTATAAACTAAGTTCAGTAAAAAACATCACAACCAATCTATATAGTGTGCCTGATATTTTTAATATAACAAAATGAAAATCTTTGGAAAAAAGTAAATTTTTTTAGATTTCACTGACTTCCACACCAAGTATCTGAAAAAGGAAAATAACACATTAGTACTGTATAATAAAATTAACAAATTACTTGCACTTACAGCAAAATTGCTGTTGCTATCATCTACAATTCCATGTTATAATTAAAATACATGTTTACGAAAATCAAGCTTGTTTGCAATATTATACATTCTTGTAATAATTAAGTCATTTAAAAATGCCATGTTAATTCAATGTTATGATTTATTTGTATGCATGTATATATTATACATGATGTTTATTTTTGTGTGTATTAGATTCAGATAGTCTCCTCATAATGAATAATTAGAAGTGGAATTTCTTCTCTGCCTTAACAGATGTTTCCAGAAAAATAACTCTTTTACCTGGTGTGAATTAAATAATTAATGTAGTAAGAAACTAATATAAATACTTGATGAGAATATGAAATTATGAAATTTACCTAATGTCTTGAACTAATTCACTAACTGATATTCTTTTAGATAATATAAAATAAGTAAAAACCAAAAGACTATAACAATATTCAGGGTCTTAGTAAAAAATAAAGACTTTCAAATTTTTTGGCCACAGCTGCTCTTAAAAGGCATCACTAACAGTATTAACCATCATCACACATTTGTTTTTCCATTCTACTTTACTGATGCCACCTTGGTAGAAATTCTGATTTGGCTGATAAGTACATCAAGCCTTGTTATTCTCCTGTCCAGGGAATATTTATAACAATAAAAATGGAACAGCTTTGGGATAGAATGAGGAGTGAGAACTTGGAATAAGGGGAACTAAATTTTTGCTTAGATGACTAAAATGGAATGAATCTAGGTGAGCTTTTTGAGCAGTGCCTTTCTTCCCAGGATACTGCGTAATGGGGAATGGAGGTAGGCTGTGGGGGAGAAGGTGGGTTCTGGGAGATTTCGGATCTAAATGGTTTGTTTGTTACTAAAACAGGGGTTCTCAGTGTGGGTTAGGGATGGCAGCTGAATGAATAGCATGCAGACAAATTTCTGAGGACTTTAATAATGGTTCTTCTCATTTACAATTCAAATCTTCCCCCATATGAAATTTCCTACATTGGCAATTATTATTTTAGAATATTTAAATCATAATTACATTGGATCAGTTTGAAGAACTTTCTAGTTGCTCCTAAGTTGCCTGAGCTCCTTACATAGGACGTGAGCTCATAATCTCAGAGGTTCTGAGACACAGACTGCTGGTACCCCACCACATCCCACTTTTGTGTTCCATGTAGCAAAAACATATTCAAAGCTAGTTTCAGATTGTGAGATTTAGTCTATTTAATGTGTTATTTTAAAATCTCATTATTAATATAACTTACAGAAACAAGTACATGATACTCTCTTCTTTAAAGAATTTCATTTTTTACCTACAAAAAAAAGAAAGATTTTTCATACATGATGAACTATACTTAATTTCATAGTATTGGGACTGTCTTTTCTTAATAATCTTTCTTCTTTAAGAAGATGTTTTCTGCTGATCTCTTCATAACTCGTATTTAGAAAGGTCTATATTGCCACCAGAGTTAGGTTTTGGAAACAGACAACTGGTCAAATTATCTTTCTCAAAAAATGTCCTTAATAATTTTTTTTTTGGCTATAGGGTAATGTTCAAAATCTTTAGCAGTGTTTTCAATACCCCTTCTTGTCAACTTATATTTCTTTTTATCCATACTTTTAAACATTTCACCTCTATCCCTGCGTGAGCTGTAAGTTATGGGTATATACTGGTGAACGGAAAATGCTTTGTGTCAAACCTACTGAATGAACGTGCTAATGTGTGACACATTGTAGAATAAGTCTAGCTCTTTACATCTCTATGAACAGCTCCAATAGACTATTTAACTTGATCCTGATTCCTATCAGGAACAAAGGAACAAGAAGAAAAGTTTGTACCTCCTTGTAAGAAATAATTTTTAGAAGTATCCCGTTAGTGGCAATGTACTGAAGAATGTATTACCTGGTGGATTAAAGCTCACATTTCTTTTTTAATTTATTTTTTATTTTTAAATTACCATTTACATTCATTATTATTCTGTATTAGTTTTGGATATAGATCAAAGTGGTTAGAAAATCATATATTTTACAGAGTGGTACCCCTTTTGCTTGAAGTACCCACTTGGCCCCATACATAGTTAGCATGATATTGACTGTATTCCCTATGCTGTAATCTCTGTGACTATTCTGTCTGGACCAATTTGTACTGCTTAATTCCTTCACCTTTTTCACCCAGCCCCCCACTCCCCCTGTTTGACAACTGTCAGTCTATTCTCTGTATTTATGAGTCTGTTTCTACTTTGTTTATTTTGTTCATTAGATTCCACATATAAGTGAAATCATATGGTATTTGTCTTTCTCAGTCTGACTTATTTCACTTAGCATTTCACTTATTTCACTCTAGGTCGATCCATGCTGTTCCAAAAGGTAATAGTGCATTCTTTTTTTATAGCTGCATAGTATTCCATTGTATAAATGTACTGCAGCTTTTTTATCCACTCATCTATTGATGGGCAATTGGGCTGCTTTAATTTCTTTTCCTCCTGTGCCATGGTTCAGAATATATCCTACATGGTTTGGAACCCCTCTTTTCCTTTTATAAAATATCTGAATTGTTTGGACCACTTTTACTAAAACATAGCAAGTACATGCTTCTTAAATATTTTTGCAAAAAATGATTGTTTTTAAAAAGTTTAGACAACTACATTTTACATCAAGATGAGTAACAGGAATTGAATTTGCCCTCTTGCCTAAAAATATTTTAGTGTACTAAAATTATGAAAAGAACAGTTCCTGAAGATCTGAACATTAAGTTTTTAATTACAGTGACCCCTAAGAGTCAGGAAGCAAATACGATGAACCCTATGATTAGTCCTAGTTTACTGCCTGGAGATAAATAAGAGAGGGATGGATGCTCATCTAATCACTTCTATTCAACACTGAACTGGAGGTGTAAGCCAGGAGAGTATGCAACAAATAAATAATTTCATGGAAAAGAAATAATTTCAAATAAATAAATGACATTCAGTTTGGAAATTAAACTGTTCATCAACAGATGAATGGGTAAAAAATATATGATATATGCATATAATGAAATATACTCTGCAAAAAATAGATTGAACTACATGGATAAATCTTAAAACAATTATGTCAAATAGAAAAAACTAGACACAAGAGTATACTGTATAGAGTATGATTCTGCTTATATAAAATTCTAGAATATGCAAACCAATCTGTAGTGACAGAAAATAGATTAGGGGTAGGAAAGGGGTGGGTGGGTTTATAAAGAATAGGAAGAAACTTTTGACTCTGGTGTATATAGTCATTATTGTAGAGATTTTTTTCTTGGATGTATTCAAATGTCAAAATTTACCAAAGTGTATACTTGCAGTGCATGTAGTTTGTTGTATGCATGTCAATCACTATCTCAATAAGCTATTCAAAATATTTAAGCTGATGTGTTTGCTTATGGAGAGACTGTGTTTTTTTTTCTTGTCCTAAAAATGTATTACAGGAGTAAGATTTAGGCAACCCACCAGGTCAAGAGAAGTAGAAGAATAAGGTTCTGGGGCAGCAGGTGTGGCCAGAGCAGGTGTGGCCGGAGCAGGTGTGGCTGGAGAAGGTGTGACTGGAGCAGGTTTGGCTGGAGCATGCTCCACTTCATCAGGCTGGGTCTCAACAGGCTCAATCGCACATGCTGGGGCAGGAGGCAGGGGTGCACTAGATGGCTTAGCTACATACTTTATGGGGTCAACTGCACTCGTTTGGACGAGAGGTCCTGCAGGTCTGTTTGACGTATGGATGACAGAGGAATCCTTCTGACGAGGAGCATCCATCCAAGTAGGTGTGGGAAAACTAGAAATGTGGTTGAGGGGAGCTCTAGGAGCACTGAGAATCCAGGGATATGCAGGTTTTTCTGGATCAGTGTTAGGATTCCCAAGGTTCTTGGGTGAATTATTCTCCGAAGGAGAGCCAGGAGGAGGGAAATCATTGTCTGACATGGGATAAGGAATATCCATAAATGGGTTAACTGGGTGATCCTAAAGGAAAAGCAAAGAAATCAATTAAACTCTGTCGTTTATGTCTATTTTATTTAATACTCATATAAAGACTGTGGTGATGTACAATGAATGAATGAATGCTACTTTTTAAAGAAAGAATTCCAATTAAGTCCCTATCTTAAGGCTCATATCAGTAATAGACACCACTTATGAACATAAAGAGAACCAGTGACCCTTTGGTTCACAATCCACTGAACCACACCAGTTTTCATATATTTTGGAAAATATTGCATTCTTTGTCAACAATACCTTTCTATGATACAAAAACTTTATTTGTATAATGAAATTTATTTATTTTTTATTTTTTTAAAGATTTTATTTATTTTTAGACAGAGGGGGAGGGAGAAAGAGAGGGAGAGAAACATCAAGGTGTGGTTGCCTCTTGCACACCCCCTACTGGGGACTTGGCCCGCGACCCAGGTATGTGCCCTGACTGGGAATCGAACCTGCAACCCTTAGGTTCACAGGCCAGCACTCAATCCACTGAGCCACACCAGCCAGGGTGAAATTTATTTTTTAAGTATATTTTATTGATTATGCTATTACTATTCCATTTTTTCTCCCCTTTATTCCCCTCTTCCCTGCACCACCCATTCCACCAGCACTCCCCCACCCTTAGTTCATGTCCATGGGTTGTACATGTAAGTTCTCTGGCTTCTCCATTTCCTATAGTGTTCTTAACCTCCCCCTGCCTTTTTTGTACCTACCATTTGTGCTTCTTATTCCCTGTACCTTTTCCATTCTTTCTCCATTTCTGTGATTCTGTTCCTGTTCTAGTCATTTGCTTAGTTTGTTTTTGTTTCTTTAGATTCAGTTCTTAATAGTTGTGAGTTTGTTATTGTTTTACTGCTCATGGTTTTGATCTTCTATTTCTTAGATAAGTCCCTTTAACATTTCATATAATAAGGGCTTGATGATGATGAACTCCTTTAACTTTACCTTATCTGGGAAGCATTTTATCTGTCCTTTCATTCTTTTTTTAAAAAAGATTTTATTTATTTATTTTTAGAGACAGGGGAAGGGAGGCAAAGAGAGGGAAACATCAGTGTGTGGTTGCCTCTTGCACACCCCTTACTGGGGACCTGGCCCACAACCCAGGCATGTTCCCTGACTGGGAATTGAACTGGTGACCCTTTGGTTCACAGGCTGGCACTCAATCCACTGAGCCACACCAGCCAGGGCATGCACTTCCATTCTAAATGATAACTTTGCTGGATAGAGTGATCTTGGATGTAGGTGCTTGTCTTTCATGACTTTGAATACTTCTTTCCAGCCTCCTGTTGCCTGTAAGTTTTCTTTTGAGAAATCAGCTGATAGTTGTAGGTGAACTCCTTTGTAGGTAACTGTATCCCTTTCTCTTACTGCTTTTAAGATTCTCTCCTTATCTTTAAACTTGGGTAGTGTAATTATGATGTGCCTTAGTGTGTTCTTCCTTAGGTCCAACTTCTTTGGGATGCTCTGAGCTTGCTGGACTTCCTGGAAGTCTATTTCCTTTGCCAGATTTGTGAAGTTCTCCTTCATTATGTTTTCTAGTAAGTTTTCAATTTCTTGCTCTTCCTCTTCTTCTGGCACCTCTATGACTCAGGTGTTGGAGCATTTAAAGTTGTCCCGGAGGTTCCTAAGCCTCTCCTCATTTTTTTGAATTTTTGTTTCTTCATTCTGTTTCAGTTGAATGTTTATTTCTTCCTTCTTTTCCAAATTGTTGATTCGAGTCCCAGTTTCCTTCCCTGTACTGTTGGTTCCCTGTATATTTTTCTTTCAGTTTTCATAGCCTTCACCTTTTCTTTTATTTTGTGACCATGCTCAACCATTTCTGTGAGCATCCTGATTACCAGTGTTTTGAACTCCGATAGGTAGGCTATCTCTTTGTTGCTTAGTTGTTTTTCTGGAGATTTGATCTGTTCTTTATTTTGGGCCATATTTCTTTGTCTTGCCATGCTTGTCATGTAGTAATGGGTGGAGCCTTAGCTATTCACCAGGGTGGGGCAACCCATGTCACTGTATGTGGGGGAGGGTCTGAGAGGGAACAATGCTGCTTGCTCAGCTCTCACCTGCTTTCAGTCATGAACCCACTACCCACAAGCAAATCAGTCCCATCTGGTGCTGATTTCCCGGGTGGGTGGGTTTTGTGTACATTCTAGCACCCTGTGGGTCTCTTCAATGAACTCTGATGTGAAGCTGGGAATTTCTCCCACCACAGCAACCACCACAGTTTTTTATAGCCAGAAGTTTTTGAGGCTTTAGCTTTCCATGCAGGAACCCTGGGTTGTGTGATCTGTCTTGCCCCCCAGTTGTTCCTCCTGGTTTATCCACACACAAATGTGGGCCCCCCAGCCACTGCCTTGCCTGCCCGGTCCTCCAGTTGCCTTGCTGCATGTCCTCTCTGCCCTGGCTATCTGGCTCCACCCTCTACCTGTCTGGATGAATGTTTCTTTTTTAACTCCTTGGTTGTTGGACTTCCATACAGTTCTATTTCCTGGCATTTCTGGGTTTTTTTGTTTTTATTTTTATTTTTTTATTTTTATTTTTTTGCTGGATGAGCACAATGGGGAAGATGTTCTTTTTTTTTTTAAATTTTTTATTGTTATTCACCTTCTTTTGGTTGTGTGAGGAGGCAAAGTGTATCTACCTATGCCTCCATCTTGGCCAGAAGTCCCAAAGAAGTCTGTATAATTAAATGTCATTTAAAATAATTTAACCTAATGAGCAGACAGTGAAACTGGAGTATCAGTAGGAATAAAAAATTGCAGTATATAGAAATATAGGTATGCTTTTATTTATATATTTATTTTTAAATGAGCATATCACAGCAAGAAAAGAGAACATGTTCTTATATTATGCTTGTAGTTTTTAAAGAAAAAACAATAATAATGTTTAATTGTTTAATATTAGATAGAAAATTTTTTAAAAAATTGATGATGTAAAATGCATTTGAATTTCTTAAAGTATAAACAAATATGACATGTTTTCTTTTCACTGGATGAGAGAAATTTCTGAAACAGCCAGGAAAACAATACCTGTTTTAAATTTTATGCCACTAAAATATATATTTCTTTAGAAGTCTACTTACATTGAGAGTGGCTATACCTGACAAAATTCTCTGAGTTTAATTTTTAAGCAATAGAGTTTTCTTTTTTATTTTATTTTGTTTTTTATTTTATTTTATTTTATTTTATTTTTATTGTTTTCCAAGTACAGTTGTCTCCATTTCCACCCCACCATGCCCCCCACCCCACCCATCCCCACATCCCACTCTTAAACCTACCCCCTTTGGCTTTGTCCATGTGTCCTTTATATATGCCCTTGATGGCCCTTCCCCTATTATCCCCTATTATCCTTCTGCCTTCTCCTCTCTGGTTACTGTCAGTTTGTTCTTTATTTCAATGTCTAAGCAATAGAGTTTTGTTGTGACAATGTGGACATAGTCTTGGTATTCTAAATAAATTCTTACAAAGTAGATATGCAATGAGCAATTTTTAAAATTACATTTTTTGAGGCGACATTGGTTAATAAAATTATATAGGTTTCAGGTGTAGAATTCTATAGTACATCATCTCTTTATTGTATTGTGTGTTCACTACCCCACATCATTACTATTTATCTCCCTTTACCCTCTTCTAGCTACCCCTACCTTTCCTACTGAATCACCATACTGTTGTCTGTGTCTATGAGTTTTTTCTTAATCCCTTCACCTTTTTTCACCCAGTCCCCCCAAATCCTCTCCCCTCTGAAAGCTATCAGTCTGTTCTCTTTTCTGTAGGTCAGTTTCTATTTTGTTTGTTAGCTTATTTTGTTCATTAGATTCCACATATAAGTGAAATCATATGGTACTTGTCTTTCTTTGGCTGGCTTATTTCACTTAGCGTAATACTCTCCATATCCATCTATGCTGTTGCAAAAGGTAAAATTTTCCTTCTTTTTACAGTAGAGTAGTATTTCATTGTGTAAAAGTACCATAGCTTTTTTTATGCACTCATGTACTTGGGTGCTTCCAAAGCTTGGCTATTGTAAATAATGCTGCAATGAACATAGGGGTGCATATGTTCTTTTTTTTTTAATTTTAAGGTTGGTATTAATCTTTATTTATTTTTTAATTTTTATTTATTTATTTTTATTCAGTTACAATTGTCTGCATTTTCTCCCTTTCCCTTCACCCCACCCAAGCCAGTCCCACCTCCCTCCCCCACCTCCACCCTCCCCCTTGATTTTTTCCTTGTGTCCTTTATAGTAGCTCCTATAGACCCCTTCCTCACTATCCCCTCCCCACTCCCCTGTGGCTGTTATTACAATGTTCTTAATTTCAATGTCTCTGGTTATATTTTGTTTGCTTTTTTCTTTTGTTGATTATGTTCTAGTTAAAGGTGAGATCATATGGTATTTGTCCCTCACCGCCCAGCTAATTTCACTTAGCATGATGCTCTCCAGTTCCATCCATGCTATTGCAAAGGGTATAAGCTCCTTCTTTCTCTCTGCTATGTAGAATTCCATTGTGTAAATGTACCATAATTTTTTGATCCACTCATTTGCTGATGGGCACTTAGGTTGCTTCCAGTACTTGGCTATTGTAAATTGTGCTGCTATGAACATTGGGGTGCATAGGTTCTTTTGGATTGGTGTTTCAGGGTTCTTAGGGTATAATCCCAGCAGCAGAACTGGTGCGGCCACTGCGAAAAACAGTATGGAATTTCCTCAGAAAACTAAAAATGGGGTACATACGTTCTTTCAAATTAATGTTTTGAATTTCTTCAGGTAAATTCCCAGAGTGGAATTACTGGGTCATAAGGGAGTTCCATTTGCAATTTTTTTAGGTAACTTCATACTGCTTTCTACAGTGGCTGCACCAATCTTCATTCCCACAAATAGCGCAGAAGAGACTTCCTTTTCTCTACAGCTTCTCCAATTCTTGTTGTTTGTTGATTTATTAATGATAATCATTCTGACAGATGTGAGGGAATATCTCATTGTGGTTTTAATTTGCATTTCTCTGATGATTAGTGTTGTTGAGCATTTTTTGTACGCCTGTTGGTCATCTGCATGTCCTCTTCAGAGAAGTGTCTATTTAGGTTCTTTGCTCATTTTTTACTTGGATTGTTTGGGTTTTTAGTGTTGGGTTGTATGAGTTCTTTATAAATTTTGGATATTAATCCCTTATCAGATGTATCATTAGAAAATATGTTCTTTCTTTCAGTGCATTATCTTTCCATTTTGTCGATGGTTTTCTTTGCTCTGCAAAAGCTTTTTAGTTTGATGGTATTAGGTCACAAACGTGCACATCCAGACTGTATCTCTTGGCCTTTCTTTTTTAGAGTGTTATGTTTAGGTACTGCATACTTGTGATTAGGTACAAGTATAGTTTTCTTAGCACTCTGATATCATCATAATTTGTGGCAAAAGTATCAAGTAAAAAAGGTCTAACCTTAATTAATTGATAAATGGTTTGGTCTTCTACATTGAGATACTTTAAGGTTGTTTTCTGTACAAAAGTCATCTAACTCTTTGGGACACACTCCTGCTAGTAGTTCCTAGATGATATTGTACTGTCTTCTGCTTTAATCTTTCATACAGGCAATATACAGGAAAAGCCTTCCTGGATTCGTCACTTAGTTTGCTGAAATAAATTTAGTGCATTTTGATAAAATTTTATAGAAGCATGAGGAGAAAAACTGGTCATTGCAAAAATTATATCACTTATTTAAAGCTCTTACTCATTGAAAAAAGTAAAGACCTTATGGTAAATATGTTAAACAGAAATGTGTAATCCATAAACATTTTTCTATTAAATAAGAAGAGATTAATATCACTGATATTTTAACAGCAATAGTAGTCACAAAATTTCATTGTAAATTAATGAGTTTTAAAATGTAAAACACTCTTTAAGGTAAAAACAAATAAACTGATAGATAAATGAAAATGTTTTTTTACCTCACCAAGGAAGTGGAAACGTTTCTAAAACAAAGAAAAAATATTTCATTATGGTTATTTACTTAAAAACACTTGTACCCAGTATTTCATGTTACTGAAGAATTTGTACAGCCTTATTGGTATACTTTTTTGAAATATTAGTCACTAATATAAATTATTTGTATGTTATTATTATCATTATTATTACCATGATATGTTTTGACCTAGACATTGCCTAAAGAAGTTTTACATTGGCTGATGGATTTTGGTTTGTAATATTCTACATATGCATGAATCTTTCCATCTAAAAAATTATTGATCTCTTATTCATATATATTATTATGCTGTTCTCTTTCACCTTTCAGATTTTGGTTGTATTCTGTGTGTATGTAACTGGTCAGTTTACAGATGCAAAAGGACTGAATATCCAATTGTTCTCCAGTTAAACTTCAATATATTTTATGAATTCACCACAGATTATGCACCACAGCATATGATAAGAATAAAACATGGTGTGGGAAAATGACCATTTACAATTGTTAAAAAGTTAGAGTAGGCATCATAATTTTCTCCATTTTACAATGAGAATTCAGAATTTTCCATCAACCAGTTCTTATATTGAAGAACCGGTTCTTCAATGTACTAATGACAGTACATTGAAGGTCATTGTATACAATTACTTTTACTCAATCAAGTTTTCCTTGTGACTACACATAAGAAACCCAGCAATGACACTTGCCAGAGGAAACCCAGTCCAGCTTTCTATAATTTGAAGACATAAACTGAATGGTCTACACGGTATTCTTGTTCCTTATAGTTTTATCCTTCTGCAGCCCACTGCATTTTTGAACTCACCTCTTTTCCTCCTTGCTGTTTATCTATTTTCAGATAACTCAGTTTTATTGGTTTGGCTATCAAAATTTATTTTGAAAGTTTGTCACAACAAACCGCATACCACTGACATGCCTTGCTGCATCATCAACACTTTAGTGACATATTATTAACGTAAATCCTTGTCTATAATTATTTGATGGTTATACTACAACTACTACAAATTTAAAAGTCCATTTACTTACCTTCCTTGCAAAAGCAACACACACAATGCAAGCCAAAAGTAGAATCTTCATTTTGATTGACCCTATGAACATTAACATGATAAATTGGTTGTTTCAGAAAATATACAATGTATTTCTTAGCTATTTCTCTTATCCTAGAGAGAGACAAAAGAATCCATGGCTTTATTAGTCTGACTAGTATGATCCTTAACAGAACATTTGGTATCACTATTTAACTACCGTCAGCATGACCTAACAATAATGACACTACATCCAAAATTACCTTTCTTTTTTCTTTGGCAGATGCCCTTCAACAATTAAGTGTAAGTGAACTGATTTGGTTACCTAGGGCTACATTTTGCAATTAATTTGCCTTAGAGGGCTTACCAGAAAATAAAATAGCTTAAAAGTAGGAATTCTACTGGCTATTTTATAAAAGTATTTTAAGTATATAGATTCAGTGAAAGGTTGGTATCACCTACTTGGAAAAATTTCTAGTCCTAACATTGTTGCCACCATGTACTATGGCACCTTTAGAGTTTTGATCATCATTTTAAAAGACTATTTCTGAGAAATTATGGGGCAGCTGTATATTCAGGTATATGTCTGGATTAGACTTAGTTTTTTCAGAGAAAGTAAAACTAATGTCTAGTTAGTTGATTACTAACTTTATGGCTTCTGTCTTCTTCAAAAATATAAATCATCTCCACATTAAAAATAATGTATATACAAGACATCTATTAAAGCATTATTTGTACCTCAAAGTATAAAAAAACAAGTCTCCAATAAGCATGCTAATATTAACAATAATACTATGTTTATGATCTATTGCAAAATATATTTTAAAATATTAAATATAGCTAAAGCATTTAATGGGATATTTCTAATTAATTGATGGATAATCTTTAAAAACAATTTTCTTAATTTAATTTTACCCTCTGTACTTTAAAATTTTTTGTGAAATGGCAATGTATTATGTGTATGCTAAATATGTTCTAATAATGAAAGACAATACCATGTGATCTCACCTATAAGTGCTACCTAATCAACAAAGCAAGCAAGCAAAATATAACCAGAGACAGTGAAATTAATAACAAACTTATAGTAACCAGAGGGGAGGTGGGAGGGGATAATGGAGGGAAAAGGGGGAAGGGTTTTCAGGAACATGTATGAAGGACACATGCACAAAACCAAAGGTGGGTAGGATCAAGGGTGGGAAGTGGGGATGGCATGGGGTAGTGGGGAGTGGTAGGGGGAAAACGGAGACAACTGTACTTGAACAAAAATAAAAAAATAAAAAGTAAATAAAAATACCATATGATCTCACCTTTAACTGGAACATAATCAACAAAAGAAAAAAAGCAAACAAAATGTAACCAGAGACATTGAAGTTAAGAGCAATCTAACAATAACCAGAGGGGAGTGGGGAGAGGACAGTGGGGAGAGAGGATTACAGGAACTACTATAAAGGACACATGGACAAAATCAAGGGGGAGGGTGGAGGTGGGGGAGGGAGGTGGGTTTGGCTTGGGTGGGGTGGAGGGATGGGGAGAAAATGCAGACAGCTGTAACTGAACAACAATAATAAAATGTTTAATTAAAATTATAAAAAAATAAATAAAAATATGAAAAAAATTCAAATTTTTAATGAGACTGTTTATGTTTTACTGCCCAGTTTTGAACAACATGTAGGCCAGAAAAATTATATTCATAGAGGAAGCTCTCAAAGTTCATCCATTTCTCAAAGTTTATTTTTTATTTTGGACCAATTGCTTACCTATCAAGATGGTTTTGACCATATCCTGAATGGTTTTTGCTATACTGTTCTTTGATATCACACAGCTGATTATCATTTAGAGAAAATTAAAACAAAATACTAACATGCTTATTATTGTTACATTGTAAAGAAATATGGGCTAAAATATGTGCTTCATTCTGGCTCTGCAGATTTTCATGACATGGTCCAGCACGTAGGATTTTCTTGAGCTATTGTATATTTTCATGTCTCAGATACACTGCCACTGCTTATTTCTTGATTTTGCATTTATTTTTGTTTGTTGCTTACCAGGAATTTCTCAGATACACTGCCACTGCTTATTTCTTGATTTTGCATTTATTTTTGTTTGTTGCTTACCAGGAATTTCAGAGTCAAATATCATGCCCACTTTTAGAACTCTACAAGGCACCTCATTTAGGGAGGCTTACTTCATCTGTGAATTTATGCTATTTAGCCTAGTCTCATTGTTCCCTCACCAAAATATTTGCATAGTCTTTTAAAATTTTATTTATTTTGCAAGCTGCCTTGAATGCTTTTAGAATGAGTCATATTATATATAGGCAAGCATTAAAAAAAACAAATTAACCATTCAAATGAATTCTCCTAAAATTATTTATAGTGTATAAATTTATTTTTGGTATATTTTAAGATTTTTGTAAAAGGAAAATAAAAAATGGTTAATTAGTGAAACAAAAATATGATTTTATGCTTAAAGAAGATGTTTGATTCCTAATATAGTCCAATTATTTTTAAAGTAGTCTATATCTCATTATAGAGCACATATGACCTAAAGATTATCAATATAAAGTTAACTGAGGTTTTGATCTTCTTTCTAAAATCATTACTTTTATTCTTATCTGGGTTTTTGAAATAGAATTAACAGGTTGGAGTCAGATATTCACAGACATATTATGCAAATTATCTCATGTGCCATGAGAATCTGTCATATTTTCTCATAAATATTTAACAATTGCCATATTATAATTTAGAAGAATCTCTTCCTTACATCAGTATTATTTTGGAAACATATCATTTTGATTATTTATAATGGTCTGTAACTATATAAATACAAATAAAAGAGAAAATGTAAAAATATTCACATTCACATTCACTTTTTTTGATGTCCTTTTGAAAAGGACACCAAAATAAATGGTAATGAAAAAATACAATAAAAATAATGTAAAAAATAAAAAATTAACTTTTAAAAATTCCATATAAGTTCAAATAATACCAGCTTAAATTATTTTATTATGGATATCCAATAAGCATATTTTACTTAAATTTAACTTTTTCTTAATATGACAGCTATTAATTTTTAGTGTAGTTTTTCCATTATCATTTATTCCTCGTAACCATCTTCCATCTCCAGCCACCCCTTACCCCCACAATCATCACACTGTTGTCCATGTATGACAACTATTAATTTCATACGGCTCTAATGCATTAGCAATTAGCAATTAGTTAAATGTGAGGAAGCATTTCTTCACAAAGAATATCCAGAAATAAGGTGTTCATTTATGTCAGAATAATTAACAAGCTAACAAAGAATAATGGAATTATATTTTTAGTCCTGAAAAAATTACTTCAGAAATGGAAAAATCCCTGCTTTACCAACATTTAATTTTTTCTTCAGCATGTTACTGTCTCAATGTATTTTTTCTACTCATATATCACTCATCATTTTGTACTTTAGAATGTTCTAGAAGTAACAAAACATTCAGGTCCCATCTAATCAATACTTTGCCCTTCTCCTTTTCATTTTTTTTCTTCCAATAGTTATTAAGTGATGTGGGCTTACTTGACCCCATTGTTCAGTTCTTCAGAAGAATATGAGAATTTCTGAGTTGAGCAGACCCATTTTTCTAGAGTTTATGTGAATTCTAGAATCCAGTCCATAGAGAAAAACAATTCCTTTGATAAGTGTCCTCTCATACAGGCTTGAAGTGACAATTCAAGTGTGTTAATTAGATTTACATGACACCCTGTGCCACCAACTTTCAAAATCAGGAGATAATATAAATATGCCATGAATTCATAGCCACTCCCTCAAAGTTTATCTAACTGAGACCAGGTAGAGAATCTTTAAAATAGGAACATTTTAATATGAAAAAAACAAAACACAAAACCTTGATTGCAGGTTGAAAACTAATGGCTGTGGATGTTGGTCTTGGTCTGGACAATGTGCCTCACTCTCTTTCCTCCAGGGGTATTTACAAGGAGTTCTTAATTTAATTATTTCTTTTGTTTTGAAATAAATCAGTGTCAAATCTGAAAAAAATAAAAACCTCCTAATTTAACTTATTTGGCTGTAGATTCCTTCATTTCATAGAATCATAAAAACAAGGAAGTTCCCATAATATGACAATAAAAGACAAATTTAGAAACTACATTAAACTTAATTCCTTAATTCCTTAATTAGAAAGTGTGATGAAGTAATCTTTCATTTTATGTTAAGTGTGGAATATAGTAGATTAATGTAAATACTTTAAAAATAAGTTTGGTGTCTCTTTGTATGTTAGTATTATAAACATAATTGCCTTTATAAAAATATTAAAAAATGGAAGAGCCCTTTTATCCTGTGAATTTGTTATTGATGACAAAATACCTTTACTTACATGTAATAACAAATAAGAAATGATAAAACATAGCTGGCAAGTCATCTGCCTAAGTCATAATCACAGTAATATGAAGTGATGTAACTTGATGCCCCCTTTGATCATAATAGTGGGTGTAGTTTTTGTTAAGAGCTGGAGAATTCTCTCTTCTGATTATGTAATTTTCTCTCTGTGGAGTCAATTAATAATGCACCCCCCCACCCCAACACACACTAAAGTCCTGGCAGAAGGAAAAGAGTGCTCATATACAAGCATAAAAATATTTGCTTCATTACCTACTGAACTATAACATGTCTAGCATTCAGTAAGATATTACAAGTCACACAGAAAGGCAAAGAATAAAAAAGTCTGTAGATAAAAAAGCAATAATCAGAACCAGAGTCAGATTTTTATGCAAATGTTGAAACTCTCAAATAAGGAATTTAAATAATTTTGATTAATATGTTGAAGATTCTAATGGTAAGATAGACTTGCAAGATCACATAGGTAATTACAGCACAGAGATGAAAACTATGAGAAAGAGTCACATGGAAATTCTAGAAATCAAAAGGTTCACAAACAGAGAAAAAGAATGCATTTGATTGGCTCATCAGTAGACCAAACACAGCTCAAGAAAGAATTAAAGAACTTAAAAAATACAGGGAAAATGTGTGAATTTAGAAAAGAGGTGGCTGAGGTCAGACACTTAGAGAACATTGATGGTTGTGTGGGAGAAAGAAGAGGAGTCCATTCAAATAATTTAGAAGAAATAGCTAGAGTAAGAGGATTATAAGAATTACCAGGAAGTAAGTCTTATTCAATAGGTCCAAATAAAATTGTGCCCCTGAGGCCACTTTCTTTTTCTATTATAGTTTCTCATTTTCAAGGTATAATATTAATAGTTATTAGTAATATAATAGTAATGTCAATAGTTGAAGACAAATATATAGAAACAAATATATAAGTTACCCTGTACATACTGCTCAGTTATAGATATTATAATCATCATTATGACTTTTGTCACATATTTAAAAATGATAGATTACAGAAGAAAATTTCAAAAGCACCAAAAGAGCTATTGGGACTTAACTCAAAGAGGGGTTTGCTCTTTGAGTTAACAGCTAAGTCCCACATCCTTTGAGACTTGAAGGAAACAGTTATGTTGAGATTATCAAATTATTGAAGTGTCATATGAGGGAGATGGATAGAGTTTAGGCTTGATGAAGTCAATATTGTCAGTGAGGTAAGGGGAAATGTTTTCTAGTGAGGTTAGTTGAGAGCTTAAGGAGAGTTGAGAAAGGCAGCTAACTCTAATGCCAACAAGACAGAGTTTGATGAGCAGTCTTCTCTGATCAACAAAGTTTAAAAAAGAAACTTACTTGTGGATTTAGCTGCTTGTTGAGGTGGTGGTAGAAATCAAGTTTATGGTGTTTTAAAGGTAGGACTAGGTAAAAAGAGAGGAGCTATATGACGATAGTATTTAAAACAATCAAGAACAAAGTCTGTGCTGTGTAAGAGAGGAAGTGAAGCTAATAGGGTATAGAGAGAATGGAATAGAATCAGAGTGCTAAGGGATGGAATGTTCTATGATAACAAAGAAGAATTCTTAACTTCTACCTGTTATACCCTTTCAAAATATATGTCATATGTTACCTCCTTCTGAAAATACTTTAAAGTCCACCTGAACAAGGAAAGTGAAGCTAAGAAGATTTTGAAAGAATGCATTGAAAAAGAAAAATCTCCAATTTTCACATCTTTTCACCAAAGACTCGTATACAATGTCACTCCCCTGTGACAACTCCTCTAATGTCTTTCCATCACAACCAAATGTTTAACATAAATTTTTAAGCTCAAATAACTTTTATTTTTTTTCATCCTCACCCAAGGACATGCATATTGATTTTAGAGAGAAGGGAAGTGGGGAGAGAGAGGAGAGAGAGAGAGAGAGAGAGAGAGAGAGAGAAACATTGATCTGTTGCCTCTCATACACACCTTGACTGGGGACCTAACCCACAACCTAAGCATGTGCCCTGATGTGGAATTGAACTCACAACCTTTTGCTTTATGGGTTGACACTCCAACCAACTGAACCACACCAAGCATGGCATAACTTTTATCTTTATTCCTTTTTCCTGATCCACTTGCCTTTAACTTTCCTCATCCCTGTATCCTCTCTGGACAAGTTCATCCTCCTAGAGTTTTTTCCTATAATCCATACATGCACCAACTTATTTACTTTTGCTGTTTTTTTTTCATTTGTTGATACCATTAATAAGGGCTTCAGAAGATGTATGTTTTTGTAAGTGTTCAAAACATGCCACCCAAGATATGCCTCAGTGGTATGAAGGTTATTTTGAACTAAAGGCAACTGAGACCATGTGGGATCAAGGGAATCTTCTCCCCACTTAACTATCTAGAAGAATTTACTTTAGGAGTCTGCCCCATGATAAGAGTTTAGCCCAGACATAACTTTTAATCTATCTATAAGGTAGACCACAGTAATAATTACCGAACATATGCTCTGCCTGCAATTATTTTCTGAAGCCCCAAGATGCGTTACCTCACCCCTGGCTTGGAATGTCATATACACTTCATTTTCCCTTTCTGTCTCTGAACCTGTTTTGTTGTATGCAGTCTCTGACCCTCCTGTCTGCAGGGTTCCCATACACATGTATATAAATAATTTGGTCATTTTATTTTGCTGATCTGTCTCATGTCTATTTGATTATTATTATTAGACCAGCCAAAAGAACTTTGAGGGTAGAGAACAGTTTCTTCCTCCCCTACATTCTCAATGCCTGACTCCCTACGGTAGTGTGAAAATGTGGACTGAGAGGCAGATTAAGGGTTATAGTGAAGGTTTGAGACGAAGGATGTGGCAAATTGTGACCATGAATAAATCAGAGAGATGCAAGGATGATGGCTAGCTAAATGGAAGTCTGAACCCAGTTTTTGTTAGAGAATATAATATGTAGTGTTCAAGGGTCTCCATTCTGAGCAGTATAATTGAAGTACCGAGAAAGTGTACCGTTGTTTTGGTGGTAGCCAAGCTGGTTTAAATTTAACTGTTCAAAGACTATTTGTATTATCATCAGCAGCCCTGCAGGCCAGTCTGAACAATGGAAATGATGATTACACACCAAAGGATGCATTTGAAATTTTATTTTTTGAGGAAAAGAAATGTGATTCCATAACAGAGTGGTGAAAACATCTTAAATAATTATCTGCCCAGCTGGTATGAAGTCACAATACAGACCCAGAATATTCAACATGACATAACAGGAAGAGTATAAACAATTCAGGAAATTTTCTGCTCAGTTTTCTATCGGCTCAATATGTACACCTTATTAATAGGCCCGTCCAAAGATGCTGGTAGTATGAAGTAGTATCATAGCTAGAAAACTGCAGGAGATAGATTTTCCAGTCAAGCCTAAAAGGAAAAAGACAATGCTGTATTACTTATTAGACTTAAAGGATAGCCCTGCCCTAGTGCCCCCACCCCAACCCCCAGCCCCCAACTCCATGCACGGCTTTGCTTTTTGCAGTTTCAGTTACCTATAGTCAATTGTGGTCTAAAGATTAAACAGAAAATTCCAGAAATAAACAATTCATAAGCTTTTAATTGCATGCCATTCTGAGTACGATGATGGAATCTTGTACTGTCCCAGTCTGTCCCACCTGGGATGTGAATCATTCCTTTGTCCAGCATGCATCCACCGCATGTACTGCCCGCTCATTAGTCACTTAGTAGCCTTATGGGTTATCAGAACACCTTCCGGGGTCACAGTGCTGTGTTCAGGTAATCCTCATAGTGGCCTAATGCTACAATGCCTATATCATTCACCCCACTCTGTCTCATACTGTAGACACTGTATCATCTCATATCATCACGAGAAGGGTAGGTATGGTAAGTACAATACCCTACAATTTTGGGACACTACATTCATATAACATTTATACAGTATACTGTTATAATTGTTCTATTTTATTTTCACTCACTGTTTTTAATCTCTTACTGTGCCTAATTTGTAAGTTAAATTTTATTATAGACATGTATACATAGGAACAATTTAGTGAATGTAGGGTTTGGTACTATCTGCCATTTCAGGCATCCACTGGCTGTCTTGGGACATGTCCTCTGCAGAGAAGGGGGAAGCTATTTTATTGCAGAAATAATGTACGTTTTATACAGAACGTACTCATCCATCCTAGTCTGGCAGAATGTTATTTGCTACAACTACTATTAGTTAATATTTTTAGTGCCCAACATGATACGTAGCACATGGGATTTTAATAACTATCTGTTGAACAATTAATAAATAAGTGAAAGTTCATAAGAAAGTGAAAGTTCTTCAATCTGGCATAAAAAGGTAATATTTTATTAAATGCTAAATAGTTACACTTTGAGTCAGTTTTGAAGAAATATTTAATTATTTTTATTTTCCAAATAGTTTATTTGGCAAAATGTTACTGCTTTTTACATTTTAAACTGTTTGGTGTAATTAGAATCTAGATTTTAATAAAAAAATTTATTATGCAAAATGACTTTGGGCTGAGATTTTAAGAAATCTCTTAAAAATTATTAAATTCTTCAAAGTCTGTTATACTTTTTTTCTGTTTCTTTTATAACTTTTCTATAAATTCACTACCTTTTCCTTATATTTTCCCCTCTGCCATTGCTTTGGTTAGTCTATTTCTATTATCTGAAAGGACTTAGTTGAGGAGTTAACTCTGACTGACTGTTTTGTCCTACTATATCCTTCTCATGCTTCTAACTTAGCATGTAGCACATTGGATTGCCATTTTTGTGTCCTTGTCTAGAACTGACCTTAACGAGAGCAAGTTCAGTATCTTATTTCTGGTTCTTTCATGTCTCTTACATTTTAAAACACATGAGCAACTTTTTAAAAATGTAGAATAAGTATATAAATAATGATAGCAAAGGTAATATTGATATTCATAAAAATCAATTGTTATTT
Source organism: Desmodus rotundus (assembly GCF_022682495.2). NCBI lineage: Eukaryota > Metazoa > Chordata > Mammalia > Chiroptera > Phyllostomidae > Desmodus > Desmodus rotundus. The sequence continues at coordinate 126,264,789 of NC_071390.1, read as the reverse complement.
TCATCTCTTATCCATAGTAGTTATGTTACTATTTTTCTCACAGAACATTGTTTTACAAAGTTATCTGATCTTTTCATCATTAGTAGGGCCAAAATAACATAACAAAGCAAATCAAGTTTGTGACAATTTACACAATCTTAAAAAAATCCTCTCAAAAAATCCCTTAGCTGGATTTTGGAATTGGTTTGGCTTCAGTAGTGATTGTTTGAGCTCTAAGGCTGAAAATGTGTATTAGATTAATGGCTCTTCCACTTTCGCAGGGTGACCACGAACAATTTATTTAAAATCCATGGACTTCAGTTGCCTAATCTCAAGTAGGCTTAAAATATTAACTACCTCATAGGTTTTTGGTGAGTATGGAATTAGTTAATTAAGGCAAAGGGCTTCAAATTGTGACTAGCACATTGAAAAGCCTCAACAAATTATTGTTATTACTGTTCTGACTCAATTCTTAGAAACCTACTTTGTCCCATAGCAGGACATATACAAAGAACAAGAAGATAAACCGAGTGAGACAAATTCCAGGATAGTAGATAACCTGTATTCTGCAAGGACAATATAAAAAATAAAAGGTGACAAAAACCAACACTGATGTGCATTATTTTCCTTGGATTTCTATCATGGATTTACAGCAATGATTAACGTGTCCAAGAGAGAAACTAGGAAAACTAGAAAAGGAAGTCTTCTGTATTATTTAATAATGATGATTTTCCAGAGAAAATGTGTAGGAATTGGTTTTACAATAACTTGACTTGTATAAGAAAGTTTTGATATTCCTGTAGATATCTTCGTACAAACTGAAATGTTGCATCTGAAGTTTCTGTCTCAATTCAAAGGTGACAGGTAAACATCTCTGTGACCATTAGGCTTGTGAGGGTTTCCACCCAAAGCCACTGCTTCTGGCTGAATGTATCATCAGCTACAGAGAAAAGTTCTTATAATATTTAAAAAATATTTATAAAACACATGCATACAAATTACACAGATACCTTGCATTTGTTAGCAAATACATATAAACAGAATTTAAAATATTTCATAAGCCAAAATATTATTTAGTTAAAGTTGAAACTATGTTACTTGAATATATAAAGGTCACATTCTTCACATAAATCTCCTATTTAAATTATTGTTTAAATTCTAAGCCTAAAGGCACTTACCAAAATCAAGTAGAAGCAGTTAATTCAAGAATCTTAAAAGTACCTCTTTAAAAGAGAAAGAAATGACATATTTTAGCTAAATGTTAATAATAAACAAAGAATATTTACAACTCCATGGAAATACTTAGAACTCTCTTTAGGTATCATATATTCAAAAACTACAGAGAGGAAATTCATATTTTCTCTTCTATGAAGAAGATATCTTTAAATGTTACATGTATATCTAAAAAACTAAATAATATTTTAAAGAATCCTGAGAAATGAAGAGACTTGCCCCCAATCAAAGGCTGATTTATGTCAGGTCTTCTGATTTTAAATTCTATATTTTTTATATTAAATTGTCAGTTCTTTGGGTTCGATTTCCTACTCTCCCACTTATTCTTCCTGTCAAAAAATGTTTCCAGAGTCACATTTTAAAAAATGAAATAGAAAAGAAATGTTACCTAGAGCTTCGTCTAGCTAATTTATCATTTCAGACACTTTTGTAAAATGGAAATAATATTGTATCTTGACCTACCTCTAAGAATTTCTATAGGAGTTAGATGAAATATGATGAGTTAACACTTAAGAAATTTAAATCCAATATAAATGCAATTTATCATTATAGTTATTTTTGTTTATCATAGCTGTATTTGCACTGTGATTTATAATTTAATTTTCAACCTTGAAATTTTAATTTTGTTTCAAGCTTCTACTTGAAAACTTGAGATTTCATTTCTTTATTTCATTTGTTAGCATACTTCTACTGTGAAAGATAACTATTTTTAAAATTAAAAGTGAAAAGAGAGGACTTACCACAGTGGGTACAATTTGGTAAGCATTAGTCTTAATGTGATTCCACGGCTTCATAGCTGTCTGGTATCGAACGGTCTTGACATATTGAGGCAAGGGGAACTTCTGGTGATATTGGGCCATTTTATTCTACAAATAAATTATAAGTAAGTTATAATATGTTTATAACGTAAATAATTTATAAACAAGTTAATATAATTTATCAATTATAAATCCCATGTGTCAGGGCACACTTGGCCATACCAAATGAACTAAAACTTTATTTATCTGGATCAATTCTAAATGATAACAAACAGACCTAACCAAAATAATATGTATTATACAAATTTAATTCTGTATTCATATTTATAGAATTAACTGTATATATGTAAATATTTGTTAATTCAGATCCCCAAGGCCAAAATGCATAACTAAAAAAACAAGAACCAAAAAACCAACAAAAAACAAAAAATACAAAAAAAGTGAAAGAAAAAGTGTGTGTAAGAGGATAAAAATACATTTTTAATTTATTAAAATAAGTGTCTCAGATTGTGGTTTCTTGTCCATTTCTGGTGAAAGACCGTGGTCCTTAGAGTTTAGAGAATGTGTGATTTCACTTAGGAGAATATGACTCTAAGACAATTGTTATTCTCTCTGAATGGCACTCACCTTGTAGCAGTACATAAATTAATATTGAAAGAGCACTTTGCATAATACCTGTCACTTGTTTCATGATTACATATTCTCTTCCTCCATGCTCTGTTTTAAACTATATATATGCACATGGCTATAGATTATTATAGGAATTAAAACTGAAATTGTGTACACATTGCTACATGCCTTCAGGATAATTCCTATTTTTATAAAATGGAAAATCAATGGATTTTCAAAATAACCAGAAACAATGGTTGGATGGATACATAACTGGTACAATGGGGAAGAAATTATAATTCTCATTTATAGAAATTAGAGTTTATAAAAAAGTTTTTGCTATTATTGTGAGGGTTGTAGTACAGCAGTGTCTAAGCAAAGTCTAAATGTGTTACATATGTTTGTATGGAAACTTACCAGAAGATTTAGAATACTCTTATTTTCTTTAGTCAGCTTAGTTTTCTGTTAGTAGCAAAAAAACCCCCCAGTAAATATACATATAAAAGAAAATATTATGAGTTGACATTTAATTAATTTTGTTTGAATACAAATGATTTCGTTGAGTGAATACTTCAGTTGATTCCTTAGAGAAAAAAAATGAGAACCAGTTTTACTTGGATGGCCCACCAGTAATTTTACCTCTATCATAAAGTGGAAAACTAGAGCTAATTATTATTTTTTTTTTTAAATATATTTATTGATTATGCTATTACAGTTGTCCCATTTCCCCCCCCACTCCACTCCATCCTGCCCACCCCCCTCCCTCCCACATTCCCCCCCTATAGTTCATGTCCATAGGTCATACTTATAAGTTCTTTGGCTTCTACATTTCCTACACTATTTTTACCCTCCCCCTGTCTATTTTCCACCTATCATCTATGCTATTTATTCTCTGTACCTTTCCCCCTCTCTCCCCCTCCCACTCCCTTAATGACAACCCTCATGTTCTAGTTGTTTGCCTAGTTTGCTCTCGTTTTTGTTTTATGTGTGGCTGTTAATAACTGTGAGTTTGCTGTCATTTTTACTGTTCCAATTTTTGATCTTCTTTTTCTTAGGTAACTCCCTTTAACATTTCATATAATAAGGGCTTGGTGATGATGAGCTTCTTTAACTTGACCTTATCTGAGAAGCACTTTATCTTCCCTTCCATTCTAAGTGATAGCTTTGCTGGATACAGTAATCTTGGATGTAGGTCCTTGCGTTTAATCTTGGGTAATGTAATTATGATGTGCCTTGGTGTGTTCCTCCTTGGGTCCAGCTTCTTTGGGACTCTCTGAGCTTCTTGGACTTCCCGGAAGTCTATTTCCTTTGCCAGATTAGGGAAGTTCTCCTTCATTATTTGTTCAAATAAGTTTTCAATTTTTTGTTCTTCTTCTTCTCCTTCTGGCACCCCTATAATTCGGATGTTGGAACGTTTCAAGGCGTCTGGGAGGTTCCTAAGCCTCTCCTCATTTTTCCAAGTTCTTGTTTCTTCATTCTTTTCTGGTTGGATGTTTCTTTCTTCCTTCTGGTCCACACCATTGATTTGAGTCCCAGTTTCCTTCTCATCACTATTGGTTCCCTGTACATTTTCCTTTGTTTCTCTTAGCATAGGCTTCATTTTTTCATCTGTTTTTCGAATAGATTCAACCAAGTCTGTGAGCATATTGATAACCAGTGCTTTGAACTGTGCATCCGATAGGTTGGCTATCTCTTCGTCGCTTAGTTGTATTTTTTCTGGAGCTTTGAAGTGTTCTGTCATTTGGGCCATTTTTTTTTTTTTTTTTTTTTTTTTTGTCTTGGCGCTTCTGTTACTTTAAGGGGCGGAGCCTTAGGTGTTCACCAGGGCGGGGTAACGCTGGTCGCTGAGCTGTGACGCTATACGAGGGGGAGGGGCCGAGTGGGAGCAATGGCGCCTGCCTCACTCTCCTCCGGATTTCAATCCGTCACTCAGCTACCCACAATCAAACTGGGCCCCTCTGGTGCTGGTTCCCGAGTGGGTGGGCCTGTGCACACTCTAGGCTCCTGTGGGTCTCTCCAACGACCTCTCCTGTGAGGCTGGGAGTCTCTCCTGCTGCTGCCCCACCCCCCCGGGGCACTTTCAATCAGAGGTTTGAGGCTTTATTTCCCGGAGCTGGAGCCCTGGGTTGCACGGTCTGCTTCGTTGCCCGCCGTTCGTCAGGTTTATCTGTGGGCGAATTTGGTGCCGCGGGGTGCTACCCGCTGCTCTGCCTGCCCCACTCTCCGCCCCTCTGAGTCCGGCCCTCTCGGTTTATCTGCGCAGATGTGGGGCTGCAGGGTCTGCTAGTGCTCGGACTGCCTGCGCCATTTGTCCCACACTCCGCCAGTCTCAGTCCCGCCACAGCCGCGCGAGTCCTCTCCACCCCGGTGCCCGTCTCCGCCCCTCCTACCAGTCTGGATGAATGGTTATTTTCTATTTTCTTGGTGTTGGTCCCCCTTGCTGTTCGATTCTCTGTCAGTTCTGGTTGTGCGAGGAGATGCAGTATGTCTACCTACGCCGCCATCTTGGTTCTAGAGCTAATTATTTTAATGATGTAGGGCCAAGCCACTGCTCTAAAGAAAGTGCTGCTTTGTAGGAATTTATTGTGAATTAAATGAGTTTAAATATTCATTATCAGAGTATTCTCTGTTTCAAGATAACGGTACTTAACTGAAATTCTCTTATTTCAAAATTTCCTTTTATCTGCATTGTTCATATAATGTCAAATCATCATGGAATATAGGGAGATGCCAAAAACAGACAGAAAATGTGAGAGACAGGGAGGGAGGGAGGGGGAGAGAGAGCGTGAGCATTGGAAAACTAATGGGAAACTAATCAGGTCTAAGAGGTATGTGGTAAAGCCTCCATGTCCTTTGTGGGAAGGCTATTGCTCTTATTTTTGGCCATGGGCCCACAGTTTGAGAGAAAGGGTAGAAGCAAGATTCCTAAGGCACCGAGGAAGAAGACATTGGGCTGCAATCCATGCTTTACCGTCTCCCATTTTCCTACTGTGCTAATCTACTTTCATTTTCTAACACAGTAGATTTTCTTTTGCCTGGGATTTACACACTCATAACCAAATCTAGTATTTAACTCCCTAGACAATATGAGATTGAATCAGAGTAAGACTATGGTGAAGGGAATTGACAGGATCCTGATTTGGCATTGGCTTATTTTAAAAATGCATTTTTCTAGTGAAGCAGAGTCCACCTATATAAAACAGCCACTCTTGCCTATGTAGACAGCTTATTCCAGGCCTTTAAAATGACTTTGCATCTGTGTTGATTTTTTACAAGGATTTTTCTATGTTTGCATTGGACATGTTGAAGTGTCTCTATTAAACATTTAGCAATACCTAATTTACCAAAGATAGTTAACCAATAGCAAGCACAGTATTTCTCAATAAAATAGTGAGAGTCTCTTTATTTTAAAAGCATAATTTCTCACTAAATGAAATGCTAGGTATCTCTTGAGAAATAATAACAATAATAATAATAATAATTTGGGGGCCAGGGTAATTGTGTCCATAGCAATACATTCTTTATATTGGAGGAATTAAAGATGTCTCTCATATTACAACAAGGATACTAATATGACAGATGAAAAAATTGCAGTAAAATTTCCAGTTCAAAAAATAGTAAAATTCTGAGTTTTTAGGAAAAGCAGTGAAAACCATATGAAACTAAGGCTATGTGGAGGAATCTTCCTTACATGGAAGGAATTCATTGAAAGACTTCAGCACAGAGTAAGAGGTAGAGTGGAATTGTATTTTTAAGTGAAAAAATATCACTCCATTTTATTAAAAGAAAAGCATTTCAGATAGGCCTAATTAGTAATATTTAATATCAATTTTTGAAAATTAGAATTAAATATAGCTTCATGTAAAATCAATACCCTACCACATCAATAGTCTTTGGGATTTCCTTAAAGAAATAAAAGAAGAATTAGAGACCTCATTCTCACTGTACTGTATATACATAATGTCCTCTTGAATATATAGAGAAAATAACCCTTTTTTATAAAGGAGAAGAATTAACTTTAATTTTATTGCTTCTTTTAACCATTTTTATATCTCCAAGATCTAGGATCATGTAGTACTTATAAATACATATTTCTTAAATGAATGATGAGTGACATGTCTCTTCAATAAACCAATAAATGAATAAATAAATTTTATCTGACTAGTATACTTAACCATATACTTTTTCTGTTCATGTTTATACAAAATAAGTAATATTTATTATATAGCCATAACAAAATAAAAAGTAATTTTTAAATATAATTAATATAAGTGGTTTTCACTTACTTCCTGAGAGATGCTGGCAGATTCCTTTAGAAAAATTGAAATGATATATTTTAATCTTATTTATAAAATTTTTATTTTTATTTTCTTTTGGACATTTGTTCATTCTCAGGGAGTAAGTAATTAGGAATAAAACTAAGTTATTTTTGGGTGATGTGAAAATATCTTTAGTCATCTGTGATATGCAGGAATACATTTGGCCGATAGCACTTTCTATGCATCTGGATCAACTAAATCCTTATTCTAGAATGACACATTTCATTCCTCCACCATGCTAACAGCATTTAAGATGTGCCCCACGTTGCCCTGGCGGGGTGGCTCAGCTCGTTGAAACGTTGTCCAGTGAACCAAAAGGTTGTGGGTTCAGTCCCCGTCAGGGCACATACTGGATTGCGGGTTCATTCCTCAGGTGGGGTGCATATGGGAGGCAACCAACTGATGTTTCTCTCTCTCCTCTTTCCTCTCTCTCTAATATCAATAAACATATCCTTGGGTGAGGATTAAAAAAGTATGTATACCATGTCTCCAAGTGTGATAGCAATATTGAGGTGACATTTTTAAAAAGTAGTATTAAAATTTTTTGTAAAGTCTACTGGCATAAATCTCATTCTTATATCCTTGGATGTGTACAGTTTTGTTCTGTCTTTCCCAAATTTTACTTAGAAGTATGAAGTTTCAATTCTCTAACATTATGCAAATCTAGATTTATTGCTTAAAAAAGTAAATTAAAGGTTATCTAGTACAGTGTATTGTATATATATACACATACATGTATATATAACTAATTTATATATACACACAATCTTTCTAGTTACTGTGGTATTGCCTACATATTAAAATGTCTTACCTCACTGGTGGACAGCTGTTCTCTGCTCTGTATCCCCCCAAAGAAAGGCCAAGAGAAGCTTTGTTATTTATTCTTCATGTGAGAAAACAGGAAACTTTTATAAAACAAAATGGAAGAGAGTACTTGGACTTGCAAGTTACTTCACTTCCTTACATTGTCTTACATTATTATTTTCTCGTTACATAAACATAATGATTTCTAACCCCTCCCACACAGGAGAAGCCAAGCAAAATGGTATATGAGCACTTAGGACATGTATGTTAAATTTAAGTGAAATTGCTCACTTGTCACTATTTTTACTATTGCTATATCTTACTCTATTTGGACTATATTGCTTGCAATTTAGTTTCTGAATCACGAGGTTATGTTCACAATTGTTCTACTGTACCTTCTAAATTAGAACTTGTTGGACATTTTGTCTCTAACTATTTTATATATCTTTATCCCGAGTTCATCCCATACCAAAACCAAAAAAAAAAAGAAACCCATAAACAAACAAACAAACAAAAAAACAAAGAAAAAGGCCCCACTCACCACAGAGGACAAAAAGGGGTAGACACTTGATTTAATCTGATCCCATGGGTTTCCAACAATCTGTGGTTGATGAAGAGCCTGGAGGTATTGGAGGAAGTTCTTTTTCTGATAAAATGGATTGATTTTGTTCTAGAGAGACAGAAAATTTTTAGATTTACTCCAATATTGAATTCCTTACAAGGGGGGAACACCAATCTTAGCAGAACAAAATTACTTAGAACTTTAATTAGATAATTTATAAATGGTAGCAAATTTACCTAATGAAAGAATAGTGAAGGCACATACGATTTACTATAACTATCTACATTTATAACAAATTATAGAATTAAAGAAATTATCTGATAATTAAGGCCTCCAGAACATTATCTGTGTGAGAAAAAATGTATATATATAATTAAAGAAAGGGATAATTCCGTGAATTAGAAAGTGTCTGTCATTTCTTTTCCATGTGTGTAAGTAGTCTGGTGTTTGGAGTCAGATAGAACTGATTTTTAATTCCCTTGATCCTGGGCACTACTATCAAGATCCCTTGATCTGACTGCTTAATCTCTCTGAGCATTAGTAATATATAGGATTATATCTGTTAAAATATGTAGCAGTTTGCATAATGCCTTTCTTTAGGTATCTATTATCTATCATCTATCTATCTATCTATCTATCATCTAAACTTCAATCATCAGGCTCAATAAATAGACTAATAATTTCCAATAATTTAGAGTTAGAGTTATGATCTAACTCTAAAGATTTTTTTAAAGCCATAAAATATGAAACCACATGGCATCTTTGTCAGGACAATTTTCATTCCATAAATATTGAAAATAAGTATCAATTGATCTTTAGAGTTCTTTTGGAATAATTATTCCAATTATTGAATACAGTTAGATTAATAGCTGTATAAAGGAAGAATGCTACTGTTCGACATAGTATAAGAATGGCCTTTATAGTAATTACATTGCCTAAAGAAAAAGGTTTTATTTGGACAGTCCCATTTTTCAGTGTTCAAAGAAAGGTTGTTTCTCTTATGAAGGACTTTGAAGGAATTCCTGCTCTGTGTAGTGATATGACAAGGTGTAACCTTTTTAGATGTATCTAGGTTCTATGTTCCAACATTTAAAAAACATATTTTACATAGATATCATCTAATGTAATTCTTCAGGGTCAATATAACTATCTTCATTTTTAGTTGAGGAAACAGTGGCTTGGAGATGTTAATAATGGTGTGCGGTCTTGTGGTTGGAATACAAGTTCCTGACTAAAGCGTGTGCTCTATCCTCGCACAGACAGCAAACTTCTCCAATCTCCAAAGGATCCGATACATGACCACCTATTTGACTTGAAAACTTTTATTTTCAAGACATCTGTGCATGATGCCATTGTCAGAGAGAAGCTGAATGGGCAACAATGTAATATCTCAACGACACTGCTATCTAACTTACACCACTTAAACTTGAAACAAATTTTCTGAGGTTTATGACTCCTTCAAAATCAGGTAGATAATTCCTCAACCTTCATTTTTCCTAAAATATAAATCCACACATTTGACAAGACAATAGCTGGAAAGTAAAGTAATACAAATGGAAAAACATATACTACTATAAATATTTCACTGGGATGAAATGAGTTATGTGACCATGTGGGAGAAGAAAAGGCCACAATGTAATGGTTTACTGTAATGTATTGTAATATATTAGAAATTTACCAGTTGTTTTAGGTAGTGTTTTGTTTTTCCAGAGTGAGCTTAACTCTCTCTTAAGAAAACAAAAACACTTGATACAAAACTAGGCAACCCCTCCCTCCCCCGCCCTGCAGCATTTAAGTGATGATTATTTTATTTGAATGAAAATTACTTACCTCTGTGGGGACTTCAGCAGATTCCTTAGGGGAAGAAAAGAAGAATTAACTTAATTTACATGACTTAGCCTTAGAGTTGTACTACAGGTGAAGGGGCAATTAATGAAATATTTAGGGCTCCAGCAGGTACTTCTGAGAAAATATATCATTTATGAGGAATTTAATAAGCTAAATATCTAACATCACTCTGTGTCTGAGTAATAGCATGTGACTGAAAATGTGTTTTATGAAAGTGTTCATCAATTCTACATTATTCATACAATATCAAATTCTTACAGAGTGTAGGCAGGTGACAAAAAGTTACTAAGTAGGTATGGAGACTAAATCCTGTATACTCATTCTAGAGGACACAAGTGTTATTTAGAAGTGGCCATTGGCTTTCCTTCTCAGACAGACTTGCAGCCTAGAGAAAACACGAAGTATGATTCCTAGACACTAAACTGGAAGACTTTAGGCTGTGTCTCTGGCCTCAAGGCTCAGAGCCACAGCTTTGCTTCCTCCTTTGCCAAACAGCTTTCTCCACTGTGCTTGCTGCTCAGATTTCTCTACCACAGCAGTTGTTTCCCATACCAGTGGCTACACATCTCCACCCATTCCTGAATTCGCTCCCTCTAAACAACAGGTTCGCATATTTAAAAGTGCCCAGGTGATGCTGATTCTGCACGTTGAGGGGAACCACTTGAGAACTTTGAGGTGAGCAACATCGACAGATTTTTCAGGATAAAACAATTTCGAAAGCAAATGGCAGGCTCTCGATTTGACACTGACTTCACTTAAAATGCACTTTCTTTTGGAGTCAGACATCTGGTATCGCTGTCAAAGAGCAACAGTGTATGTAAACCGTGGGGTGGAGGGTCACTTTGTATTTCCCCCACAAACATTAACTTTGAGTAAATGATTTCTCCCTTGTTTACCCTACTTGTGACTTTAACAACAATTAATTAACACTTTGCTAGAAATCTACTAGTTCTTCGTAAACTTGTTATTTAATGTTTAAGGAAAAGTTCTCTTACCTCACTAGATGAGCTGATAAAATGTTCCTTGGAAAATAATAATAAAAGTAATCAAAATCTGGCAAGTAGAAGAAATCCTCAGCATTATTCTTTTATTGGTGGTCATTTAGGATAGCTGATGTTACATACGTGGTCATCAGTAGGATAAGCTAAAATGACTGAAAGAAAAGCAGTATTTGGAAAACAAGTGAAAGAGGTAAAATTGATCTTTTAATTAAATGAGTGTCTCAAGAGAGTATGGACCAAATTAGGTGAATACTATGAAAATGGACAGGGAAAGATTGTCATTTTAAAGCAATTTATAAATCTTTTTTTAGTTTATTAAAAGAGGAAATTTACAGATAGTTCCAAATGCCATTAATATTGTAATATTACATATTGGTAATACAAATAAAACATTTTTCAAATAAACAAATTTCTCACCATTTCTTTTATGTTCCTTGCTCTTTCCTTAAAGAGAAAAGAAAAAAATTAGATCTATTATCTCCACAGCATTTTCAAAGAACTGTCTCTCCTAAATTCAGAGGGGAAAAGCCCTCTTCCATAAAGAGAAGCATTAGAATAAAACTATCTTTATTGTGTGAGTTTTGTATAAATTATGTTAAAACATCTCATTTGGTAATAAACATATAACCACTGGCACACATTGTTTTTATTATATTTATTATTGTAACCCTAGAGACTAAGGCATTTTTCTGGACAGAGTACTTGTTCAATAAATGTTTGTCAAATAAATAAATGAATATGCAAGATTAATTTAGACATTACATGGATGAGCTTTTTACTTTTCATTTGAATAGTCATTCTACTTCATATTAGAAAAAATATAACACTAAACATGTGTTTTAAAGGAAATATATGTTGTTTCTATGATAAACAGATCAACTATTTTTAAGCTATTTGTAAAAAGTTTAAATTAATTTTAAGAAAATATTGCAATAGGAAATAATTTTTAAAAAGAAGAAAATGTTAAGTTTGGAACTTTTACAAATCTCAGAATCAAGTGTACTGATGCATGCCACAATCTATTTTCTTTAATAAAATTAAATAAGAGGGTGTAATTTTTATCTTATTCTTTAAAAATAATCTTGGTTTTCACATTTGTTTGAATTGGAATATGTCTGGTTCAAAGTACTATAATGTTTTCACATTTTACTATGTGAAATCAATATATGCCTCACAGGATGTGGAATAAATGCCCTCCTAAAAGAAAACACACAAAACCAAAAGGGAAATAGCATTTACTAAAATGCAGTTGAATATCCTCGGGCCTAAAGTTAAAGCCAAGGAAATACAAATTTGGAAAAAACAGTACAGAACTGAGGAAGAAAAGGAAAGGTAATAGACCACTAACAAGTGATTCTTTCAAAGATATTTTGTTTTAACAATGTGGCTTGCAAATGGCTCACAAATACTTCCCTAGGGTCCCTTTCATGGTAGTCCATAACAGTTTGGTAAAACAATGAAAATATCATCATTTTCAAAATCATAGTTAAAATAATGTTAATTTTGGGTGAATGAGAGGTTCTGGGAACTTTTAGGTTTAGTTGAATGTTTTCTATAATATTAATAAGCACATCAATATATACTTCAAATAAATCCTTGTTATGATTCAATATATTTCTTACTTTTAGGAAGTGGTTGGGTTCTTGGTTTTAAAGTATTAATCCTGTCACATTTTAAAATATACATATAGATGTGCTACAGAATCTTAAATTGCTATAATATCATGATATTATTATTTTTATTTAGTTTGTGTTAATTAGTAGATTTAATTAATCCTAAAGGAAAGGTCGAGGACAATTACTAATTTAGAGAGAAAGGGAGATGACTAGTTAAGGCTAGTAGATAAGCAGAAGAAATAATCAAGCTTGATGTAAGATTTATCACCAAAGCTTAGTAGTGTTTCTACTTACCTAACTAAAATTTGTACCCTAGCTATACTCTTGAATTGGTGCTAAATTTAAGAAATAACAACAACTTTTCAAGATTCATATGTGAAACAGAAATGTGGAGGGAGCAAAGAACCTTGACCCCCCTGAGGAGATGGCACACTTGGGCCGACCGTGAGAGCTGCAGAGCAAGGGTGGGGGAGAGAGCTCCTCCCGAGGAGCTTATAGGTTCCTTGCATGTGGTTTCGGAGCACTTCACACGAATACCTAGTCCACCTTGATCACTCTGTGATATGAACATTTTTATAACATTCTCACTAGAAGAAGAAATAAGATGCTTCGAGAAGGTGAGGATTATTTTGCATTTGTTTATTTCCCAGTGGATTTTCAGAGCCGCTACTCTAACACATTCTTGTTTCCTGTCCAGGCATCACGGATGCTGATCTCCTGGAATGAAACTGGTGACATTCTGACACTTGCTTGAGAGATGGTTTTGGAATCTACATCTTATCTATGGTTGTCTGGAACTTTCAAATATATCCTAGCTGTGGTTTATATGTGGCTCTGCATGGTTTATATATGGGTTTATATATGGTTGTATATTTCTTATTTTTAGGAAGGAGTTCTTGGAGTGAAAATAGTTACCCAGTAAATTCAGACATGAAAGGAAGTGTATGCCTTTTAACCTATAACTAAAATATCCCCAAACCTACAAGAAAAATGTTTTGTATAAAGAAGTTTGTCCACCTTCACATCTTACAAGAGTCAGGGCCAATGCTACTTTTGATTATATGGTTTTAAAGATCGCACACTTAAGTTTTCCTTGTTGCCTATCTGCTATCATGTGCATAAAAGATTCACTCTTCTTATATTTAAATATGAATAAAGTCATAAAGTTGTCATTACACTTACATGCTTTGCAAGAGCAACAGCCAAAAGGCAGGTAAAAATGAGGAACTTCATGTTGACTTAGTCCTGTAAAATACACAGAAAGTCAATAGTAGTTTTACTTAAAATCACATATTTCCTTATAGTTTATGTTGATTTATCTTTCTTCCGGATAATTAGGAAAGGGAAATACAGACTGATAAAATCAAATTCATTGAGAAACACACAAATATGAACATAGCAAGTTCTTTGTATGGACAGCTTTTGTTAACAGAACACAATGTAAATTCTGTGAACTGTAATTAAAATATAAAATAAAGAACACAAATGCATAATATCTAAAATGTAGAAGTCCTTTTATGGCATAGCAGTTAGGATTATTTGCCTTATGTATAAATGGTTAATTTATTTATTAACTTACTCATTGACTATTTGATACCACAGACAACATACTATTCCAGATATGAAGATACAGTGATGAAAAAATAGATATAATCTATTAGGTCATATTATTTACAACTCTTGTTCAACCTGTGGAGAATGGCTATCAGAAATGCGAAATACAAAAGGAACTAATTTTTTATTAAATATGTTGGAGCGAGACTGGTTAATAAGATCATATAGGTTTCAAGTGTACATTTCTATGATACAGGTTCTGTATTTTGCAGTGTGTGCCCACCCCCTAAAATCAAGTCATCCTCTATCATCACAGAAGGTGGCCCCATTTACCCTCTGCTACCCCCACCCCCTTTCCTCTGGTAACCACCACACTGAACTAATTTTTTAAAAAGATTTTATTTATTTATTTTTAGATAGAGGGGAAGGAAGGGAGAAAGAGAGGGAGAGAAACATTACTGTGCGGTTGCCCCTCGCACGTCCCCTTCTGGGGACCTGACCCACAACCCAGTCATGTGCCCTGACTGGGAATCGAACTGGTGACCCTTTGGTTTGCAGGCCAGTGCTCAATCCTCTGAGCCACCCAGTCAGGGCAGTGAACTAATTTTAATTTTTGAGTTTTTAAAATATTTTATTTATTTTTATAGAGGGGAAGAGAGGGAGAAAGGGAGGGAGAGAAACATCAGTGTATGGTTGCCTCTCACATGCCCCTTACTGGGAACTGGGCCCACAACCCAGGCATGTGCCCTGACTGGGAATTGAACTGGCAACCCTTTGTTTCAAGGCTGGTGCTCAATCCACTGAGCCACACCAGCCAGGGCTAAACCAATTTTAAAATCAGATTTCTGGTGAGCCAAAACATGCCGTGTAGCTCCCTCATAAGGAGAAGCAGCAGGTGACAATATATTACTGTGTTGGGTACAGAGAGATCTACTAGTCTTGGTTCCATCTGGGACTGATTGCTGAAGCCTGTTTTGGTGGCTGTATATCATTGCACCTTATTTCTAGCAAAAGAGTGAGTTGACTAAAGATACTTGATTATAAGCTCCTTTCCTGCTCAGTCTTTAATACTGTCACTGTATGTAAGTCCAGAAAGTTTTCTGACCACATATCAGTTCAACCTTTTCTATAGTTAAACAGAGAACTGAAAGTGAAATAAGTGATTCAAATGCATTTTTGATATATAACAGGTTTTAGTCTCTAAATCTAGAAATATTAAATTAATTACTTTTAAAGGGCAACATTTAATTTTACTCACGCAATATTAAGTTTGCTGGTGATCTGTACCTGTGCACATCTAGAATGTATACACACAGGAATTCTCTGTTCTAGATTCGCATTGCCTCATTCTGTTATTCATTTTTTATTTCTACTAAAAATCTCACATATATTTATTTACTCTTACGATAAGGATGACACATATAATATTAATTTAAAACATTTCACAACAACAATGTTTTAAAGTAAAATTATAAACATATTTTTGCCTCTTAAAATCTGAAATAAATTTATTACATGTCATGGCTTACCTTTATTTTACTTAGACATTTTATTTTCCATGGGTAGAAGAAAGTGGAACATGAACAAGTGTTAACTGAGAGTTAAAGAAATGCTTTTAGCATGTTATCAGATGAGAAACAAAAATAGTTATGGCTACTAGGTACCTGCTACATACCAGGCACTGTACTGGGATATAAAAATACTATCTCTAGTCTGCAGAAAAACTACGGTAGGTTATTGTGTCTGATTAACAGATGACTACAGTGATCCAGGAGGTCACACATCAAATGTACAGTGCCCTGGATTCCCCAAAACCTCATTATGACGACTTCGACTTTAAAACTAGACTTTGGCACTTCATTATAAGACAGAGAAGTATAATAGACAGTTTCCATGTGTGTATGTTAATTGTATCCAGAAACACTGAAAAGGGAATACATCAGTAGCTTACGTTATAAAACAACTCAAACTGTTTCAGGGTCCACTGACATTAGTTTCTTTAAAATATATTTTAGAGCAATGTTATTAGGTTTTACAACGTTACAAGGGATATAGAGTAACAAAAAGTTAAAAAAAAATTACCTGTTTCCTCAGTGGAGGACAAGAAGTCCAGGCAGTAGGAAATCTGCAAAAGGTGATCTGTCACAGCACTACTTAAACCTTGTTCTTCCATGATATGGCAATTCTGTGCGTTAAAATACCTAAAATGAATTTAAATTCTAAGAAGTCATGATGATTAGAAATTGTTTTTTATCCAATGTTTGCAGCACATATTCCAAGAAGTACTTCCCCTCAGGTTGATTTAGAACATAACAGGAAATGAGGATATTATAATGTGAAGTGATTTTCTCCATTCCACGTTTGTGTAGCTCACCTCTGCCATATACTAACTGTGTGGTTCAGGAGAAATTTTTATTTTTTCCTAGAGGCATCTTAATGCCACTTCTAGTCTCTAACATCTTGAATAAATCTCTAAAGTGACATTTTGGATATGTTAATTAAAATGTCATTAGTGTAGTGAAAAATATTGTACCATACACAGTGTTTACAATCTGCCAGCACTAAAAATGTGATTATCATAGGCAAGTGTATGTGACATAGTGGGAAACCCAGCTCTCTTACTAATTGGCACTAACTTTCACAAGCATGTACTATCTTAATGTCTCTCAGTAGTTTCTGAATCTGTACAATAATAATAGTTATATTTAACCCAATTTATAAGACTGTCATGATTAGGAATAATTTATTTAAAGTGAATTGGTATCTATATGGCATCTACTTTTCAGAAATCAAAGTGAGATGGCTACAGTGGCCAGGCGAGCACCATCACTGCCTAATGTAGGTCCAGGTTTAAGAAAAATAAGATATTGTGGGAACTGTGGGTTTCCTGAAGATGCAAACCTGGTCTGAGGGGAAAGGTTAATACTCAGCCCCAGTTAATTTTGACACGTAATATAGTATATGCCCCATTGTTGCTGTAGCTTCTGTTTTTTTAGGATAAAATGTTTTATTATTTATTCATAGTATGTTCATATGCTGTCAACAAATTAAAACTGTTTATAACGGTTGTGTCGGCTGACAGAACCCCAGCGCAGATGGCTTTTGCCTAATGCTGCCTATCTGAGGTTTCTGGAGAAAATGCAGATTTCTAGGTGCATGCAATTATTGGTGAATCATTTTGAAAACCTAGTCTTCTGGTTAGCTGAAGCATTACTGTTTAAGCATCAAGACATTAAAATTCCTAATAATTTTGTGTAGCAATCAGTGCAAAATTTTCTATACATGTGACTATATTATTAATGCTTATGAAGACTAATTATAGTAATCAAGGTATTCAACAGCTTAGGGCTGTGTTCATCCATGGGTCTTTCATACACGATTACTATAATTAGTCTTCATAATCTCCCATGGGATTATGTGCCATGGAACTGCTATTTTAACTTATTTTAGTTTTTAATTTTTTTTAAAGTAAATATTTTTATTCCTTAGGTACACAGCTCACTTTAAAAAAAAATAAGTTTGTACATGATAAAGGAAATTAATGTGATCTTTGCGGTCTTTTAGGTGGTATCAGTCAAAAGGAATTGCGTGGCTTGGAAGGGTTGAAAGCCCCTCGAGTAGTCTAAGGACAATGAGCACAAAATTTTTCTTTTTTAAAAAAATCATTTTACTACAAAATATGTATAGAGAAGTCTCTTCCATTATGTCCATTAAGTCAAAATTTAAATCAATGTATTATGGTTTCAGTCAGTGTGTGTTCTCTTTGAATGTGACTTATAATTTACACATTTTCACATACTTCCATTATTCACACTCTTGATATCTTTAATAGCTAAAATGTATCTATGATTTGCAATTCTCCAATATTCTTTGATTGGTGCTAGGAGTCCATGTAACAAAGCAGAAACTGTGCATTCTTTTTTAAATTGTTGTTTAATTACAGTTGTCCCCATTTTCTCTCCATTACTCTCCCCTGCCCTACCAGACCCCCCCTCCCACATTCAATCCTGCCTCACCTTGTGTTCATCCATGGGTCTTTCATACACGTTCCTTGACTTGCCCTTTCCCCTTCTTCCCCCTGTTGCCGGCTTCCCCACTCCTCTCTGATCACTGTCAGTTTGTTTTTCATTCCCATGTCTCCGGTTCTATTTTGCTCACTTGTTTGTTTTGTTGATTAAGTTTCACCTATAGGTGAGATCACATGGTATTTGTCTTTCACCGCCTGGCTTACTTCACTTAGCATAACACTCTCCAGTTCCATGCTGTCTCATGCTGTGAGGAGGGTAGGAGTGGAATTGCTGTTGTTAATCTGTTTCTAATTTTTTGTCTCCTTTGCCGCTGCCTAGCAACCATCTTGTTCTTATTGTTGTTTTAATGGAATTATTTAAACAACTTTGTCCTCCAAAGAAGGAATCTGGCTTTCCATTGTTTTATATCTGCCACTTAGATTGTCCTGACACTTAGTCTATATTTAATTTCCCTTAACAATGAGGACTACCTATGCCTTGGAGCAGCAACAATTTCAGCGTTTACTTGCTGCTTTTAATTTTTAAGGGCATGGTAACAGAACAACCATGCTTGTTCATTTCTGTGACTCTCCAGTATTTGATCTGTGAGTTACTTTTCTATGAGATATGAGCCCATCTGCTCCTTCTCATCCTCTAAGAACTTATCTAGAGTTTATCCCTTTTCCCTATTACTTGTTTCCTTTGTACTTGCTCCTTTGCTAAGACTACAATATCCTATGTTTTCCTTCAGCCTGCTTATACCATCTCATTCTGGGCCACCCACTAGCCACATCACTCATTTTCTTCTTTCACTGACCACTGAACTTATTGGAAGACTTCTACTTGAGGCTTCCTTCTAACCTCTAAATCCTCCTGCATCACTTTATCTTCCATTGCTTGGGTAATTGTTAGGAGCTTCCTAATAGATCTTTCCACCCCTTTATCTATTATTTCTAAAATGCATGTTATAGCTTCTTTATAAATATTTCCTTCTTAAAATAGATTTTATTGAATCAAAACATTTCTAGGGTTTCTTATACTGTCCATGGTAATTTTTAAGATATTTAACATAGAATGCAAAGTCACTGAAAATCTTACCAGGAGAAATTTTGGGCTCCCTTTCTTGGCACGTTTTATGCAGCATTCACAACCTTCCCAGAGATTGTGGGAAATGTCCCATGTACCTTTTGACTGGGAATGCC
The DNA here is from genome assembly GCF_022682495.2 of Desmodus rotundus. Classification (NCBI taxonomy): domain Eukaryota; kingdom Metazoa; phylum Chordata; class Mammalia; order Chiroptera; family Phyllostomidae; genus Desmodus; species Desmodus rotundus. The sequence continues at coordinate 126,245,297 of NC_071390.1, read as the reverse complement.
CTTTCATCATATTCTCCGCTTCATAAATGCCCATGTGTTTATGAGGATCTAATTGAAATTTGGACCATCTGTGAAAAGATCTCCTCATTTTTGATGTACTTGAACTTTTTAGGAATGCTATGAACAAAATATTTGGACAGATGTTAAAGTTGAAAATGTAGTTAAGATTCTTTATTTTATTCAGTGAATAATTCTTGAGTACCTAGTCTGTTTCAGGAATTATTCTTAAGTGTCTAGAAGAAAGCCACAGACAAAACAAAAATTTCTGCTTTCATAAAGTTTCTACTCTTACTGAGAGAGATAAACATATGATAAGTAGTAAGTTGGTGGTTGGTAGTGATGTGTGCTGCGGAGAAACTTGAACTGGAGAAAGGGGATAGGCAGTATTGGGAGGAACGGGGCATTCACTGTTAGATGGGATGGCCAGGAAATGCCTCTGTGAGCCAAAGACTAATAACTAGAAGGATTAATAACTAATAAGCATTGAAGATATTCATGAGGAACTCATCTGCAATGGTCCTGGTATATGAGTGTGCTTGGCAAGCCTGAGAAATATTGAAAAGGCTAGTGTGGTTGGAAAATAGTGAGTTTGGTGGAAATGAGTTCAGAAAGGCAAATGGTACCAATAATGCAGAGTAAATAGTATACAATATTGCTTAGCTATCTAATGGGATTAATGAAAGTGTTAAAGCGTAGACTAAAGACAAAGCCCTTATAAGTGTTTCCTATCATCATGGTTTCAGCCTTTCCTGATGCTATTGGTGTACAGCTAATAAGAGAATGCAAAGAAAAGGAATCTCTTACCATCAGTTAAAAATAAAAGACTTAGAGTAGAGAAGCTCAGTAGGATATAGATAAATAGAGAGGGAAGACTAATATAGGAAGTCCTGTATTATTTCACTGGGTGTGTGCATATACCTGTTGTCATATATTTAATACCTTACTATGATTATAGTTCATCGAGGCACTTACTTTTATATAGAACTGTCCTTATGTATAAGAAACAGGTCCGGAAAGAAAATGACAAATGAGGGGAAGATGGCGGCAACATAGGTGGGAGCAGAGTCCACTTCCCCTCAACGCCAGGGAAATACCTAGCTGATCTGAGGAGCAGAGCGAACAGCCAACAGTATTCCAGCATATACGAAGATCAGAGACCAAAGATAGAGGACACTGAAAGATCTGACGGTAAGAAGAGTGCTCAAGGACAATAAGGTCCACGGGACCCAGGACCGAGCGGTACAAGGGCGGCAGAAGCGCCAGCCCTGGCGCAGGGGCTGCGGCAGGAGTCTTGGGAGAGGGCCAGGCTGCGCTGTGAGCAGCCAGGTGCTTGATTAGACCAGGGGGGCTTGAAAAGGAGGAATTTCTCAAAAAGAAAAAGAAAATAGAGACACTCAGGGGCTAATTAGAGAACTCTCGGTAGTAGCCGAGACCCCTGGCGCCCCTCCCCCTCCACCCCTGGACTGCTACGCTCACCTGAGGTCCGGTCGCGCGCGCGAGCAGATTAGCGAACGGGACCCACACTTGAAACCCCGGAGGGGCGCCCACACCTGAAACCTCCGAGATAATTTGGAGCAGAGACTAGCTGCTCCACCCACAGGCCCGAAACCTCGGAACCGAGTGCCGCGTGATTCAGTCCCAGGGCGGCCCCGCCCGCCCGAGAGACTCAAGCCCAGGGCGGCTGGATTGGGCCCCCAAGCACAGAGCCTGTGGCTCAGCGGGCTGCGCGCGCTCACCAAGCTCAGGGCCGGCTGGGTGCCTGTTTTCCAAATACAAAGCTGCTGGCGAGTGTCCTAACCCCAAGGCGGCTGAATCCGCCACCTGCGCGCCAGCGTTCCAAGCCCGGGCGGCTCGATTGGTCCGCCGGCTGCGCGCTCAGGGCACCAAATAACGTCACAGACCCAAAGCGGCTGGATTCCCCTGCTGCGCACGCACGCGTCACAAGCCAAAGCGGCTGGATTGGCTGATCAACGGACTGATTGACTGCCAGGGACCACACCTACAAAACAGCGAAGAGTGTGACCCAGGAAGAGAGAAAAGTGAAACCAATCCTTCCAACCACCCCCTCCAGTTTCACAGACAGGACACCAGCAGAAATAACCTGACCGGTTTAAAGCCAACAGAAGATTTTTTTTTTTTTTATCCTTTTTCTTTTTTTTCCTTTCCCCCTGAATTCCTTCTTCCTCTCTCTTTTTTTCTTTTTTTTCATTCCTTCTTCTTCCCATCCTTTACCATTTTTATGTCTTCTTCCTGCCTTCTTTTATCTATTTCTATGTTTTAATTTTTGCTAAAATTCCTTCTTATCTTGCCTCCGATCTTTCTTTATTCCTTCTTCCCTCCTTCCTTCCTTTCCTCCTTTCCTATTTCCTTTTTCCCTCCTTCCCATCTTTGTTTTGGTTTGTTTTGTGTGTGTGTGTGTGTTTTTTTTTTTCTTTTCTTTTGCCCCCCCTTTCTCTTTTTCCCACAGGTGAGACAACAAAACCTGGAGTGCTGAAAAGACTAGAGTTAGACCGTGTTAAACACATAAACGTCAGCTCAAGACCAGTGAGCACAGGAGAGTAAGGAGACAGCACCACCGAATCCCATTGGCATTCTACCATAGAAGTTCATATCATAAATCCAGGGAGTCAGAACAAAGCAATTTAAGACGCAGAGGCCAACAAGAAGAGCCTCACAAACAATGGGAAGACAAAGAAACAATTCCCAAATGAAAGGAAAGGAGGAAGTCTCAGAAAGAATACTAACCGAAAAAGAGGCAAGTCAACTATCAGATACTGAGTTCAAAGCAATGGTCATCAGGAAACTCACTGAGCTCTCTGAGCTCAAAGAGAACTACCAGAAACTACAAGGAAACTACAATGAACTCACTGCAAACTATATCAACATGAAAAAGGAAATAGAAAATATCAACAAGAGCCAAGAGGAAATGAAGAATACAATTTCTGAATTGAAGAACACAGTAGAAGGAATTAAAAGCAGACTTGATGAAGCAGAGGATCGGATCAGAGAGCTGGAGGATAAAGTAGAAAAAAACACCCAGAAGGAGCAAGAAAAGGAAAAGAGGCTCAGAAAGAATGAAGAGGCAATAAGGGAAATGCAGGACAACATGAAACGTAACAATATCCGTATAATAGGAATACCAGAAGGAGAAGAAGAAGAGCAAGGGATAGAAAACCTGTTTGAAAAAGTAATGATGGAAAATTTCCCTAATCTGAGAAGAGAAAAAGTCACCCAAATCCAGGAATCACAGAGAGTCCCAAACAAGAGGAACCCAAAGAGACCCACTGCAAGACACATCATAATTAAAATGGCAAATTTCCAAGACAAAGAGAGGATCTTAAAGGCAGCAAGGGAGAAAAAGGAAGTAACATACAAGGGAGCCCCAATAAGGTTAGCAACTGACTTCTCAATGGAAACGCTCCAAGCCAGAAGAGAATGGCAAAAAATATTCCAAGTACTGAGAACCAGAGGCCTGCAACCAAGACTACTTTACCCAGCAAGGCTCTCAATCAAGATAGAAGACCAAATAAAGAGTTTCCCAGACAAAAGAAGTCTAAAAGAATACAGCTCCACCAAACCAGCTCTGCAAGAGATGCTAAAGGGACTGCTTTAAGGAAAGGAAGGAAAAGAGAAAGACAGAGGAACACAGGTAGGAAATAATGGCAATGAATAACTACCTATCGATAATAACCTTAAACGTAAATGGATTAAATGCTCCAATCAAAAGACATAGAACAGCTGAATGGATAAGAAAACATGACCCACACATATGCTGCCTACAAGAAACCCATCTCAGGACAAAAGACTTACACAGACTGAAAGTGAAGGGCTGGAAACAAATCTTCCAAGCAAACGGACAGGAAAAAAAAGCAGGGGTAGCAATACTCATATCTGACAAAATAGACTTCAAAAGAAGGGCCATAAAGAGAGACCCAGAAGGTCACTTCATAATACTCAAAGGAAGAATCCACCAAGAAGACATAAACATTGTAAATATATATGCACCCAACATAGGAGCACCCAAATACATAAAGAAAATATTGGAGGATTTCAAGAAAGATATTGACAGCAACACAATTATAGTAGGGGATTTTAACACCCCACTATCAAAAATGGACAGGTCTTCCAAACAAAAGATCAACAAAGATATTGTGTCACTTAACAATACCTTAGAGGAAATGGACTTAACTGATATATACAGAGCTTTTCATCCCAAAGAAGCAAAATACACGTTCTTTTCAAGTGTCCATGGAACTTTTTCAAAGATAGACCACATGATAGGACACAAAGCAAGCCTCAACAAATTCAAGAAAATTGAAATCATATCAAGCATCTTCTCTGACCACAAGGGTCTGAAACTAGAAACCAACCCCAAGGGTAAAAACCCAAAACACTCAAAAGCATGGAGACTAAATAGCATGCTATTAAACAATGAATGGGTCAAGAATGAGATTAGGGAAGAAATCAAAAACTTCCTGGAAACAAATGAAAACGAACTCACAACAACCCAAAACCTATGGGACACAGCAAAGGCAGTCCTGAGAGGGAAGTTCATAGCAATACAGGCCTACCTTAAGAAGTTAGAAACAGTTCAAACAAACAACCTAACCCTACGCCTACAAGAACTGGAGGAACAACAACAAAGACAGCCCAGAGCAAGCAGAAGGAAGGAAATAACCAAGATCAGAGCAGAACTAAATGACATAGAGACTAAAAGCACAATTGTAAGGATCAATGAATCCAGGAGCTGGTTCTTTGAAAAGATAAACAAAATCAACAAGCCTTTAAGTAGGCTCATCAAGAAAAAAAGAGAGAGGATCCAAATAAACAGAATTAGAAATGAAAGTGGAGAGATTACAACTGATACCACAGAAATACAAAGGATCGTAAGAAATTACTATGAAGACCTGTATGCTAAGAAATTTGAAAACCTAGATGAAATGGACACATTTCTAGAAAAATATAATCTTCCAAAACTGAATGAAGAAGAAGCAGAAAACCTGAACAAACCAATATCAGCAAAGGAAATTGAAGCTGTCATCAAGAAACTCCCATCACACAAAAGCCCTGGACCAGATGGTTTCACAGGAGATTTCTATAAAGCATTTAAGGAAGAACTAACCCCTATCCTTCACAGACTATTCGAAAAAATCCAAACTGATGGAAGACTCCCAAATTCTTTTTATGAAGCCAACATCATCCTAATCCCAAAACCAGATAAAGACACAACGAAGAAAGAAAACTTCAGGCCAATATCGCTGATGAACATAGACGCTAAAATTCTCAACAAAATATTAGCAAACCACATCCAGCAATATATTAAAAAGATCATCCACCATGACCAAGTGGGATTCATCCCAGGGATGCAAGGATGGTACAATATTCACAAATCAATAAACATAATACATCACATCAACAACAGCAAAGACAAAAATCACATGATCATATCAATAGATGCGGAAAAAGCATTCGATAAGATACAGCACCCATTTCTGATAAAAACACTCAGCAAAGTGGGAATAAAGGGAGCAGTCCTCAACATAATTAAGGCCATATATGAGAGACCTACAGCCAACATCACACTCAATGGACAAAAACTTAGAGCTTTCCCACTAAGATCAGGAACTAGACAAGGATGCCCTCTCTCACCACTCCTATTCAACATAGTATTGGAAGTCCTAGCCACAGCAATCAGACAAGAAAAAGAAGTAAAAGGCATCCAAATTGGAAAGGAGGAAATGAAACTGTCACTGTTTGCAGACGACATGATAGTGTACATGGAAAACCCTATAGACTCCACTCAAAAACTACTCGACTTAATAAATGAATTTGGCAAAACAGCTGGATACAGAGTCAATACCCAGAAATCAAAGGCATTCCTGTACACCAGCAACGAAACTGCAGAAACAGAAATCAGGAAAAAAATCCCATTCGATATAGCAACAAGAAAAATAAAGTACCTAGGAATAAACCTAACCAAGGAGGTAAAAGACCTGTACTCAGAAAACTACACAACACTGAAGAAAGAAATTAAGGAAGATACAAACAAATGGAAGCATGTACCATGTTCATGGATTGGAAGAATCAACATTATCAAAATGGCCATACTACCCAAAGCAATTTATAGATTCAATGCAATCCCTATTAGAGTACCCATGACATATTTCACAGATATAGAACAAACATTGCAGAAATTCATATGGAACCATAAACGACCTCGAATAGCTGCAGCAATTTTGAGAAAGAAGAACAAAGCAGGAGGAATCACAATACCTGATATCAAACTGTATTACAAGGCCACTGTAATCAAAACAGCCTGGTACTGGCATAAAAACAGGCACATAGACCAATGGAACAGAATAGAGAGCCCAGAAATAAACTCAAGTCTATACGATCAATTAATATTTGACAAAGGAGGCAGGAGCATAAAATGGAGCAAAAACAGCCTCTTCAACAGATGGTGTTGGGAGATCTGGACAGCTACGTGCAAAAAAATGAAACTCGATCACCAACTTACGCCATACACGAAAATAAACTCAAGATGGATAAAAGACTTAAATATAAGCCGTAACACCATAAAAGTCCTTGAGGAAAACATTGGCAGGAAAATCTCAGACATTCCACGCAGCAACATCCTCACAGACACATCCCCTAAAGCAAGGGACATAAAGGAAAGAATAAACAAATGGGACCTCATCAAAATAAAAAGCTTCTGCATGGCTAAAGAAAACAGCACCAAATTACAAAGAGTACCAACAGTATGGGAAAACATATTTGCCAACGATACCTCAGACAAGGGCCTGATCTCCAAAATATATAAAGAACTCACTCGACTCCACTCCAGGAAGACAAACAACCCAATTAAAAAATGGGCAAAGGACTTGAACAGACACTTCTCCAAGGAAGACATACAGAGGGCCCAGAGACATATGAAAAGATGCTCAGCATCACTAGCCATCAGAGAGATGCAAATTAAAACCACAATGAGGTATCATCTCACACCAGTCAGAATGGCCAACATAAACAAATCCACAAAGAAATGTTGGAGAGGATGTGGAGAAAAGGGAACCCTTGTGCACTGTTGGTGGGAATGCAGACTGGTGAGGCCACTGTGGAAAACAATATGGAATTTCCTCAGAAAACTAAAAATGGAACTGCCCTTTGACCCAGTAATTCCGCTGCTGGGATTATACCCTAAGAACACTGAAACACCCATCCAAAAGAATCTGTGCACCCCAATGTTCATAGCAGCACAATTTACAATAGCCAAGTACTGGAAGCAACCTAAGTGCCCATCAGCAAACGAGTGGATCCAAAAACTATGGTATATTTACACAATGGAATTCTACGCAGCAGAGAGAAAGAAGGAGCTTATACCCTTTGCAACAGCATGGATGAAACTGGAGAGCATTATGCTAAGTGAAATAAGCCAGGAAGTGAGGGACAAGTACCATATGATCTCACCTTTAACTGGAACATAAGCAATAGAAGAAAAAAGCAAACAAAATATAACCAGAGACATTGAAGTTAAGAACAATCTAACAATAGCCAGGGCGGGGATGGGGGGTGGGGGCGGGGATAGTGGGAAGAGGGTATTACAGGAACTACTATGGAGGACACATGGACAAAACCAAGGGGGAGGGTGGAGAGGGGGGAGGGAGGTGCGTTCACCTGGGGCAGGGTGAAGGGATGGGGAGAAAAGGCATACAACTGTAATTGCATAACAATAAAAAAAAAAAAAAAAAAAAAAAAAGAAGGGAAAAAAAAAAGAAAATGACAAATGAAGGAGATTGCGCAGAGTTGAAAGAATTGAGAGATAGGTCATACACAACCAAACAAAAGGCCAGCAGCCCTCTGAGAATGGAAACAAAACTTGAACACAGGCTCATAAGAGCTAGAAATAATTAAAAAATGTCTATTACCATTAAGAATGTTAATAATTGATTAGAGAATATTGAGTCACTGGAAATAACTTGATAAGTTTCATTAATTTCAGAGTCTGAGGGGAAATGATCTCTGATAGAAGAATAATTTATGAGAAATATGTGTAACCACTTTTCTTTCTATAAATATTTAATTCAGTATCTATTCTTGCCATGCTTTAAAAACCTATGAATTAATTCTTACACAGACTCAAAACATGAATAGTTACCTCTAATTTTAAAACCGTAATTGTTGGGGACCACTTTGTGTGGTACTGGAGACTGTAGCCCTAGTGAGCAAGGACGTGAAAGAGGCCTGTAAGTCTCTACCAGAATGCTGGGAATGCAGGTGGCAGGCATGACTCAATACTAACACCAAGGGTTCCTGTGGGAGGTCAGACCTAAAGAATACATTGTGTCCTTTGAAGCTTGTTTTGCTTTGTGTGGCTCTGTTGATATAAACCAGGTGTTTAAGTTCAAGGCATTAGGAGTGAACTCCTTATCTCATGAAACTCGTCTTAAAGACCATCTAGCGTCAGCATGTCTCACAGACCCTGAGGCAGGTCTCTGTGTTCCTTCAATCCTTATCCATAGATAATACCTGTTTTCTATAACTATAGCTTTTTGACATTGATTGATGAGCTATGTGTGCATGCTGTATACCCCTACACATACCAATTCCAACAAAAGCTGTTTTGGAGAAGAGCCCATGGTATTCTCCACCAGAGGGTATCATCACCCCCTTTCCTGCCAGAACAGCAGATTGTGTCTGGGAGGACTCATTTCATCCTTGACTGGGAGGACTCTGCGGGACGGGGTTACCCTCACATAATGCTACTTTAATACACAGAAACAATACTTTTAAGCTAAAGAGCTATTGCCCATTGTAATAGCATCATGTATGTGTAGATTAAGTATAATGTAACACCTGGGAGGCATACACACTAATTTGAGAATCATGATTACCTCTGAGGAGATATGGTTGGGGATGAAGTTGAGAAGCAAGAACAAAGTTTCAGTTATATTGTTAATACTTTTTATTTTCATCTAGGGCCTTTAAATGGCAAAATACACATATATTAAGTGTATAGGTCAATTACTTACCAGGGTCAAGGTATGTAACATTTTATTCACCCCAGAAAGTTTCTTCCTGCATTTTCCCATTGATCACCCCTCTTGGAAACAGTAATTCGTCTGAATTGATCATTAATCAGATTTTCCTGAACATCATTTGTATGTGATCGTAGAGCATAGCAAAATGTTTGTGAGATTTATGTGAATTGTTTTAATTATGATTAATGTAGGAATCTACACATTTTTAAAAATCCATCTTCTATTGAAGGACACCTTAGTTGTTTCTGGCTTGGGATTATAATAAATTAACTTGCCATATTATTTGTGCAAGGAGGTTTTTAAAAATATACTTTTATTTCTTTGGGATAAGACAGGTGGTATTGCTGGGTCATATGATAGAAGCACATTTCATATTTTCATAAACTGCTAAACAGTTTTCTAGGGAAATATTTGGGACCATTTGACACTTCCACTAGCAGTAGATGAGATTTCCTGTTGCTGGCTTCCTAATCAACATTGAATTTTGTCATTTTGATGTTGGCCATTCTAGCTTGTGTATAGTAGTATCTCATCTTGCTTTTAAATTGCATTTTTTCTAATGACTTAAGATTGAGCACTAACCTCTACATCTCTTAGAATTTTCTTCTTAAAAGCCATTTGCCAAAAAGCTTCTGCATGGCTAAAGAAAACAGCACCAAATTACAAAGAGAACCAACAGTATAGGAAAACATATTTGCTAATGATACCTCAGACAAGGGCCTGATCTCCAAAATATATAAAGAACTCACACGACTCCACTTCAAGAAGGCAAACAACCCAATTAAAAAATGGGCAAAGGACTTGAAGAGACACTTCTCCAAGGAAGACATACAGAGGGCCCAGAGACATATGAAAAGATGCTCAGAATCACTAGCCATCAGAGAGATGCAAATTAAAACCACAATGAGGTACCATCTCACACCAGTCAGAGTGGCCAACATAAACAAATCCACAAACAAATGTTGGAGAGGATGCTGAGAAAAGGTAACCCTAGTGCATTGTTGGTGGGAATGCGGACTGGTGAGGCCACTGTGGAAAACACTATGGAATTTCCTCAGAAAACTAAAAATGGAACTGCCCTTTGACCCAGCAATTCCGCTGCTGGGATTATACCCTAGAACCCTGAAACACCCATCCAAAAGAACCTGTGTACCTCAATGTTCATAGCAGCACAATTTACAATAGCCAAGTACTGGAAGCAACCGAAGTGCCCATCAGCAAATGAGTGGATCCAAAAACTATGGTATATTTACACAATGGAATTTTATGCAGCAGAGAGAAAGAAGGAGCGTATACCCTTTGCAACAGCATGGATGAAACTGGAGAGCATTATGCTAAGTGAAATAAGCCAGGAGGTGAGGGATAAATACCATATGATCTCACCTTTAACTGGAACATAATCAATAGAAGAAAAAAGCAAACAAAATATAACCAGAGACATTGAAGTTGAGAACAATCTAACAATAGCCGGGGGAGGGGGGTGGACAGTGGGAAGAGGGGATTACAGGAACTACTATGGAGGACACATGGACAAAACCAAGGGGGAGGGTGGAGGTGGGGGAGGGAGGTGAGTTCAGTTCGGGTGGGGTGGAGGGATGGGGAGAAAAGGCATACAACTGTACTTGAATAACAATAAAAATTTAAAAAATTAGAAATAATTTAAAAAAAGCCATTTGCCTCAGATGCTTTAATTGTACTATTTCTGGGAAAAAAATGGCATCTTTTGTTTAGTTATCCATCTGTTTATTTTATCAATTAATAAGAAGAGATTTTTGAAGTCATGGTATACTACTGTTTCATACTAAAGTGTTATGAGATATCTAAGTCAGATGTCATTGGGAAGAGTTACAAGGAATGAAATTTAGAAATAACTTCTTGCATTATGCTATGTTATTTATGATGGTCAATTTATATAATTACCATCTAAAAATACATGCTAGAAAGGTAGTATCACAAATATCATTAGTATCCTAAATTAGGCATATTGCCATACTTAATAATAAAAGAAGCTCAGAGTTTCTTCAGATTAACCCATTTATTTTCCAGATGAAAATGATGGATAATGAGGATAAATTGCTCCCAATTTGGAATTCTGGCATTTTCTGATTCTGAATATAAAATAGTTGCTAAGAGAAAAATATCTTTAGGCAATATTAGATAATATATTCTATTTTTCTCAGAGAAAACTTACAAGGTAATAGTTTCCACTATAATGACATTCTGTTGAAATAAAATAGAAATATTTGAAAAAGAGATTATGAATAGTTCATGTAAATAAATGTCTTGCCTTTCTAGATGAATTATGAGATTTACAGGAAGAGAAAAGCAGAGAAAATATCTTTTATAACATGGTTGAGAGTGAAGTTTCAATTGATCCTGTGTCATTATTATGATGAAACAGGAAACTGGTACAGATCATTGGTAATGTGTATACTAACCTCCTCATTTCTATTTGAAGATGTATATAAGACTAGTAGTGAACATAGATTAAAATAAAGATATTTCTTAGGTCATAAGAACAAGAGTTTCTTAAATTCAAATATCAGCTTTGCTGATTAGTACATTTTTCTGTTTTTATCTTCTTGTATGGAATAGTCCCTTTCCTGTTTTTCTATGCCATATGAAGTGGCCACCATGGTTTTATAACTTATTTGTAATTTTAAACTCAGGGTAGAGCATCTGTTAGTATTTGGAGTATCACCACTAATTATGTGTAATTGTCCCAGTAAGTAGATTCAAGGCATATTCAAGGTGGAAGATCCTCTAATTTTACCAGAAGGGGAAAAGAGGCCCAAGGAAGTCATGTGATGAGTCTTAGTACACAGCTGGACTCAGATCAGGAAATACAGACATCTAGTCTAATGACTTTGACATTGAAGGACATTCTCTCACCCCACTTCTTTAGTAAGTAACCTTTTCAATTTTGATTTTCAAGTACATCTCAGTGTGTGTGTGTAAAAGTATATTTGTTATCTTAAGGAAGTTTTGTGAGCTAATTTTAGAAAAATATTTACATAAAAATTATAATTTAATAAACAACGTATAAATACAAACAGTTTAGAACACACATGAATTAGATACCATTAATGTAACTAATAAGAATTTATCCTCTAAACTATCTCATGTACTTATAGATGTGGCAATTACCAGAATAAGAATAAAAGTAAAGAACCAAACTTGATTTTGAGTCCTGATGAAGTTGATATGACAAAGTAGTAACTCATTCAATACTTTTGTGAAACATGTACTGACCATTCTATGTGCTAATGCATTGTGACACTAGGAATACAAAGAAAATTAAGATTAAATTTAGGGAAATGCTGTACTTACTTCATAAAAATTACAACTAATCTACAAACAACTATCATTCAGAAATGCCTGAAATGTGGATGAACAGAAGTCCTTTAACTAAAACTATAGAAGTCACGTAAATTCAGGAGGGGCGGAGATGTAGAACAATCTGGTCCCGTAACCACAGTGTGGTGGTTAAAAATCAGGAGAAACGTCTTGGCTGTGGCAGTCCTCCCTGAGGAGCAAGGGAAGGGGTCCTAGCTCCATACCAGGCTCTCCAGCACAGCACAGGGTTCTAGTCTGAAAACATTTACTTCTGGCTGTGGACACCAGCAAGGACTGTGGCTGGGTGAGACAGAGGTCTTCTGCAGTCCTAGGCAGTTTCTCTTAAAGGGCCCATGCACAGACTTAGCAGCTGGAAAGATTTCAGGAACAAAGAGGGAGAATCTGAATTGTGTAGTGAGGGCTATAAGGGCAGGTTTCTACCAGACAGAAGTGCTGACAGAGGCCATTGTTTTTTCTGAGCCCTCCCCCTACAGAGCCAGCTGGCAGGTACCATATCAGAGTCTGCATCAACCTAGCTATCACAGTTTGCACTACCCTGCCTCACACAACTTGTGGGCCCACCCAAGCTGTTTCCAGTGACTTTTCCATACAGCCCTCCTTGGCTCGTAATTTAGATTATTCTAAAATTTCTCAAAGATACTGCATCTGACCTCTGTGTGCCTTGTACCTCTCACTTCATTAAATGACCTCAGGCCCAGCAGTGGTGACAAATAGCCATGGTTCATAGTTGGACTCTCCCAGGCACCTCCAAGTCCAGCACAATAGCAACCATCTGAAAATTGCATTGCAACTCATGCCCCATGCCCCCAGACAGAGCACAGGCAACAACTGACCTTGGACTGCATGCCCCAGTAAGGCCTCAGAGACAATCCACCCAGTGGCCAGCTTCAGACCATCTCCTATATCCAAAATTGACACACTCATGGGACAAACTCAGTAAGCACCAGCACCCCACAGATAAGCCCATATGCAGTGGTAATGGCCACTACTTGAAGCTGATTGGCTTGGGAGTAAGTCCCTCCCACTGAGGTGCCAACAGCAACCAAAGCTCAACTACAACAGGAGAGTGTACACAGCCTGTACAGGAGGTGCACCTGGAGTGTCCAGATAAGGTATATGGAAAGGCTGTGCCACTGGGTCCTACTGGACACTACTACAGAAGACCACTATACCAAGCCCGGGAACCATAGCAGCTCTATCCTAATACACAGAAAGAAACAGAAAGGAAGCCAAAATGAGGAGACAAAGAAGCATGTCCAAATGGAAGAACAGAATAAAACCTCAGATAATAATTAAGCAAAATAAAGAGAAGCAATCTACTAGATGAAGAGTTCAAAACATAGTTATGAGGATGCTCAATGTCCTCAGTGAGAACTTCAACAAAAATATAGGTAACATAAAAATGAAGATAGAAAGGCTAAAAAATAACCAGCCAGAAATAAAGAATATAATAATCAAAATAAAGAATACATTACAGGGTATAGTATTGGAGTAGAATAAACAGAGGATCAAATCAGTGATTTGGAAGACAAGAAAGCAGAAAACACTCAAAAGCACAGAAAAAAAATGAGGATAGTGTAAAAAGCCTCTGGGACACTTCAAGGATACCACCATTCACATTATAGGGGGCCAGGAGGAGAAATGAGAGAGCAAGAAATTGAAGACCTACATGAAAAAATGTCAATAAACATCTTTAAGAAGAAGTGGTGCATATAGACAATGAGTTACAAAAAGAAAAAAGTCTTGGCATCTGCAACAATGTGACTAGACCTGGAGGGTACTGTGCTAATTGAACTAAATCAAACAGAGAGAGACAAATGCCAGATGATTTCACTTATATGTGGAATCCAACAGAAAAGTAAAACATGCAGAGGACAAACATACTCATTTATACAGAGAACATTTTGATGGTTGCTAGATGGAAGGGTGTGGGAGATGGGTGAAAGAGGTGCTGGGACTAAGAAGTACAAACTGGTAGTTACACAACAGTCACTGGGATGTAAAGTGCAGCATAGGGAGTGTAGTCAATGACATTGTAATAACTACGTATGGTGTCAGATGGGTACTAGATGTATCAGGTCATCACTTTGTAAGTGATATAATTTCTAATCACTGGGTTGTATACCTGAAACTGATATAATATTGTATGTCAACTGTAACTGAAAAATAAGAAAACTATTCAAAAATAAAATAAAATTAAACCCTTCACTTTTTTCACCTGTCCCTGCAAATCTCCTATCATACAACTGTCAAAATATTCTGTATCTATGAGCCTATTTCTGTTTTGTTTGTTCATTTATTTTGTTTATAAGATTCCACATATAAGTGAAATCATATGGCATTAGTCCTGCTCTGTCTGACTTGTTTCACTCGAGCAATACCATCTAGGTCTGTCCATGTTGTTCCAGATGGCAAGTTGCATGTTTTCTATGGGTGAGTCATACTCCATTGTATATGCGCACCACTTCTTTATCCATTCATCTATGGATAAACAGGTTGCTTTTATATCTTGGGTATTGTAAATAATGCTTCAATGAACAATGGATGTGCATGTCTTTTTGATTTCATGTTTTAGGTTTCTTCAGATAAATACCCAGAAGTGGAATTCCAGGGTCCTTCTTTATCTCATGTTATACAGCCTTTGTTTTAAAGTCTATTTTGTCTGTTATAAGTATTGCCACCACAGCCTTTGTTTGTTATTTGCTTCCATTTTTACGAAATATCTTTTTCCATCTCTTTATGTTCAGTCTGAGTGTGTCTTTCAACTGAAATGAGTCTCTTGTAGACAGTATATATAAAGGTTTTTTTTTGTTGTTACACATTCAGCCTCCATATTTCTTTTTTTGGAGCATTTAATCCATTTGCATTTAAATTAATTGTTGATAGATATGTATTTCTTGCCATTTTATTCATAATTTTTTCTTTTTTCCTTCTTCTTAAAGGAGACCCTTTAACATTTCTTGTAATACTGGTTTGGTGGCAATAAACTCCTGTAGTTTTTTCTAGTCTGGGGAGTTCTATATCCATCCTTTGATTCTGAATGAAAGCCTTGCTGGGTAAACTTGCCAATCCCTTCTGGACTGTGAAGTTTCTGTTGAGAAATCAGCTGACAGTATTATGGGAGCTCTCTTATGGGTAACTAACTGCTTTTCTCATGTTGCTTTTAAGATTCTCTTTTTCATTAACCTTAGGCATTTTCATTTTAATATGTCTTAGTGTGCTCTTCTTTGGGTTCATCTTGTTTGGGATTCTCTGTACTTCCTGGATGTGTATATCTATTTCCTTTACCAACTTCAGTAAGTTTTCTGTCATTGTTAAAAATAGATTTTCAGTTTCTTTCTCTCTCTTTGCTCATTCTGCCAACACTCTGAGGCAAATTTTGGTATGCTTGAAGTTGTCCCAAGGGTCCTTATACTGTTCTCATGATTTGGGGTTCTTTTTTATTTTTGCTGTTCTGATTGGGTGTTTTCTGTTTCCTTATCTTTCAAATCTCTGATTTGAAATTTGCTTCATCTTCTCCACTTTTGTTTCCTGTGATATACTCTTCATTTCAGTTAGTGTATTCATTTAAACTGGTTCTTAATTTTATGTTTTCTCTCTTTGTTTTTATGTTTCTTATCTCTTTTTCCACATTCTCACTAAGTTCACCTACTCTTCCCCCAAGTTCACTGAGCATGCTTATAGCCAGTGTTTTCTGGACTCTTGCATCTGGTAGATTGTATGTATCCATTTTGTTGAGTTTTATTTCTGGAGTTCTGTTCTGTTCTTTCATTTGGGCCATATTTCTTTGTCTCCTCACTTTGGCTCCCTCTTGTGTGTATTTCTCTGTACTAGTTAGAGCTGCTATGTATCTTGGGCTTGTTAGAGTGGCCTAATTTAGTAGGTGTCCTGTAGAGTCCCATGGCATAGCCTCTACAATTACTAAAACTTGGCAGTCCAGGTGCACCACCCATGTGGGCTGTGTCCACTCTCCTATTGTAGTTCACCTGTTGACAGCTGAGTTGAAAGGATTTACCCCTAGGCTGATTGGCTTTCAGGTCCAGTGTCAACTCTATGGAGAATCAGCGGCATAGGGGTCAACAGCACAGAGCAGGACTTACTTAAGAGGGGATTTTGTGTCTGCTGGGTTCAGTTTTAGTGTGTCTTTTATGGAGGCGATTGGGTGGTGCTTTGATATGGTCTGAAGTTGTCCTGGATTTACAGTGCTGAGGCCTTCTGGGAGGTGCAAGCCAAAGTTATGTGCTAACTGTGCCCTGCCCAAGTCACCTGGCAGTATCTACAAGCCAGTCTTTAGATGGCTGCTACTTCAGATGGTGCTAGGCTAGGAGGTACCCCAGAGAGGCCATTGTGAACCAAGGCCAGATGTTGCTTAATGGGAAGATTTTTACGAATCTCCACAGCATGAGCTAAGTCAGGTTGTTGGTATTGCAAAGCTTGGGTTGGGCCCTTAAGTTGGGTGGGGCTGAGTCTCAGGGAATCACTAGTGCCAGGTTAACAGTGTTAGCCAGGTTGATGGAAACTCAGATAAGGCACCCACCTGCTGGCTCCATGGAGTGATGGTCCAGAAAAGGACAAGTTCACTTTGTGGTGACTCATATTACCACAAAGTGAAGTTGTGGTTGAAACATTTGGAAAAAAGCATATACATGTAAGGATATCTGTTTGAGTTGGAGGGCATTGATCAGATATTTAAAAGCTAATACTTGAATCTTGCCTCTTTCAAAAGAAAAACACAAAGCAGAGTTACTTGTCAATGCTTAATTTTATTACTAATGACTAATTAATAGAATGTCTATATGACCTCTGTCATTTAAAGACATAGGTATTGTGAAACCATGCTGTACTTGAACTTTTTATGAATAAATCTCACTGTGGTCACAAATAGTGAGGTGAGAGGTTAATCGAATATATAAATCTGTTAATATTAGAGACAGATACTATTGAAGTACAGAGGAGAAAATTATTATTGTTAGGTTTTGAATGTAAGCAAGTAAGGGCAAAAGTTAACTGAGACTGGAGGTGAGACACAACAAAGAGTTCATTTTTTTATTTTTTTTAATTTCAGCCTTCTTTTACCCATCAGTCAGAGTATACAAACTGGAGGGTCTGAAAGAAATTTAGAAGAAAGCACAGAGGTTGTGTAACTCATTATTCTGCTATGCCACATCGTTAGCTAGTACCTAATAAAGTAAAGAAGCAAAGGGAATTAGACCTAGTTGAGTATAGTCAACTAGGGAGTATAAGGCTGCTTGCTTAGTCAGGAGCTACAGCTTCACACACTCCAAAAGATCACAACATTGTCCTACAAAGGGGATTAACAAACTTCCCTCTGCATATTGGGTGGAGGGCCAATTTTTACCATCTCCTGATTCTACTTCCCCAGACTATGGGTGGAATAAGCACTGGAGCAATAGAAGTCAAAATGGCACAACTGAGGTGCTTCCGTGAGGCATGCATAATAGGAGTCCACATGGGGACCATAGAGTCCTGCCTGTCTAGCCTTGGGAAAGAAGGAATTGGTTGGGAGGTGGACCCATTGGAAGCCCACAAAACTTTGGAAGTTAACAGATTATTTTTAAAAAGCCTCTGGTTTCCCAAGCCTGAGATTATAAAACCAACCTTAACAAAGAAGCTCTCTTTCCTTCAGTGAAACACACTTGTCCCGTTCGCTTACATGTTTTTTCCATAGCAGGCATAGCAGCTGTCTGAACTCCAAGCTCAGGCTTCAGGCAGAAGTCTGGGTACAACAACATAGCTGGGAACAGAAGTAAGTTACCTGGATGGGGATTGAGACTATTAGCAGCCTACTATGGGCTCCAAAAGACTAAGCTTCAATATGACACAGAAACTCCAGACACTGGCCTTTGTTTTGGCCTGCTGAAGACACAGTCGGACTTTTTCTATGGAGGGGCAAGTGGAGAAGGTTATTGAAAACCCAGAGGCAGCCATGTATCTTCACCTGAACAAATGTTGCCGTACCAGTATCTCTTGTGTGTGGGCCCATGGAAAGATTTCCTTGTGATCCCAGGAAACAACATTATTTCAACCTGCAGTATTTCTATCAAATTTTCTTAACTCCCAGATTCTTGCCTCAGCACCAGAGCCTGCCTGCTCTCTTGCTGTTTGTTCCCTTCCAATTTCTTTGGTTCCAAAGTTGCTTTCTTTGTTCTGTGCAACCCATGTGGGACGGAGATTGTCCTTTAGGTTGACAGATTTTCTAAGAAAGAGAAACCCTCTGTCCATGATATTTTGGTAATGAATGTTTCACTCTCCTACAAATTATAGCACATTGTAATTTGTAGATTTTAGTTGCCAATATTTAAAACTATTGTATAGCTGAGAGTTTTTTCCACCTGCTAAAAGGAAATAAGCTTTCTCTCTAAACATGATTAAAGACAATGTTTTGCTTAGCATTCTAGTGAATTTGTGTACACTACATGGATTGGAATTTCTTTTAATACTGAATTATTCACAATTAAAATGAGATTGCCTAGATGATTATCTTGCCCTTTGAATAGTCACCCAGTTATGTCATAACCTGTTTTCTCCTATAATCATTATCTAGGAGATGATAAAATAAAACTGTATGTCTTTTCTTTAAAAATATTAAAAGAGTAAAAAATATTGTGTGTTGGCATATAATAGTTGCAAAAATGTTAATGAGACTCAAGAGAAACACAGGTGCCATGCATTCAGTTGTGTCCTTACCCAAGGATAAGTAGAAGTTCTAACTCTCTGCACCTCAGAATGTGATCTCACTTGGAAATATGGGTAATCGCAGATGTAATTAGTTAAGTCCTGGTTACCCAGGAGTAAGGTGTGTGTCCTTAATGAAATATGACTGCTGTTTTTATAAGAAGAGGCGTAGAAGGAGAAGACGGCTCTGTGACAACAGAGACAGAGATTGCAGTGATGCACTCAGAAACCAAGAATTGTCAAGGGCTGCCAATAATGCCAGAGAAAAAGAAAAAGCAAGGTTGAATTGTACCCTAGACTTATTACAAACAGCAAAGCTCTGCTGTTGTTTTTTGCCACTAGATTTTGTACTTTGTTTCAGCAGTGCTAAGAAATTAAAACAATGATATATCTGATAATTGCTTTATAGATTGATTTATTGTGATGGGAAAGATTTTTTTGTTTAATTTTATGGTACTTCAACTCAGAGAACAAAGTAGAAAACAATCAAATAGTGAAGAGAAAATCATTACCACTGCGTTAGAACTATTGATCATTGATCTTGGGTTTGTGTTTTTCATCTAATATGATTCGAGTGACTTTTTGACAGCTGAAATTTGTACACAGAAACCTATTGATGGGTTAAATTTTTTAAGTTCCAATCTAATACATGAGAGAATACTAGTAATGCTCCACTTTGGAATTGTTTTATAAAATATGCTTTCGAAGGCACTTTGGATGCATTTATTGTATGCAGGCTGATAACATGTTGCTAGAAGGGGAAATCGTTCTTGAGTAAGAAGAATGGTCATGAGTAGAGACCAAGAAGACTTCTGACCAAGGCTGTGGAGAAAGAGAAACATTCCTTTCATTAAACTGTAGACTAAATCTTTGCTAATATCGTTATGTTCTTGCTTTTGAATTTTATCCATATCTATTTCTTTGTGTTTGACCAAGGGCTTACAATTTTCTTTTTGATACCCTTTACTTGGTCTCCACAAAATCATAGTCAAATTGTCCTGTGATCCCCAATTCTGCTTGCTCTGCATCTTGAACAAGAACTAAAAAGTGGAACATGCCCTTTTTATCAGCTTATTCTGAGAACTGGTTGACCACAGTGGACACTATTTCCTACTGATCATTTACATGCTTGCCTTCCTTCCCATTAAAAGCTACTGCTAATCTTTGTATACTTGTGTGTGCCCTTTTCAAAAAGGCTTTTCCTGTTAGGTTTTGAGATGCTTAAAGATTTCTGAGATTTGAGCACTCTACCCATGGCCATGGCTTTTTTTCTGAATGAAGTCTTTCCTTGTCTGTGTTTGTATAAGTGTTTCCTTGACATGACAGAGGATCCTTGACCCAAACGATGCCTTGGTTAAAATCATTGACATGAAAAAGCTTACTAAAATTATCTAAACTAGTTATGTAACCAGATTCACTTTAGAATGAATTTCTGGCACCTCTACTACTTCTTTGTTGGTTCAAGCTCTTATTTTTTATCTTAAGTAACTGTGATAGTTTCCCAGTGAACTTGATAATGTTCTGTCAGTACTCCCCATCACCTACTACCCGGACTCACCCACTGTATGTCTCCCCCTCACCCACTGGCCTCCCACTGTGTAATAGGCCTAAAGAACACAGGCAATGTCAAAATGACAATGACACATGCCTTGTCAAATGATGTTCTGGTTGCTGATGGTCAGCTATGATATCCATCTTTATAACTAGGTAATAAGCTGCAACTGCAGAGACTCTGGCTCAATGGTATTTATATTCCAGTGCTATCTCACTGCTTGCTCACAATGGGGCCCAGAAGTATCTGGTGACTGAATGAATACATATGTCAGCTGAACCCCTATTTCCTAAAATGATATCACAAGTAACAGCTTTTATTTCCCATTGTTTTTTTCAGTCACTTAAAAAGCTCTTAATTTCCATGTCTTTAAGTTTCATGACCAAACTAATTATATATCAAGCTATGACTTTTCCTTACACTACATCAGGGCCTCAAGAAACATTGAAGAAATAATGAAAAACTTGAATAAATTTCTATAATCTTTTTTTTTCACTTGTCACTTCTCACATGAGGTTTAGTTCTGTATATTAGCCCACAGGGCTTTTGAATATGAGTGTTATTCACCTTCAAAACTAACATTTTTTAATATACCCTAATGTAAACCAAGAAAAATATAGGAATACAGTCATATTACCTGAAAAACAAAACAAAACAAAGCAAAACAACCTCCACCACGCCAAGAAACACATGGACAAAAAGAGGGCATTGGGACAGCATTGATTCTTTTTGAGGGGCATATTTGCTAAGCACTTTTATGTGCTGGTCCAGTTCTGAGAAATAACATCCATTTCTTTTTCTTCCACTTCCCTGGTTTCATTCATTCAATCCATCATCAGATCTGATGATTCCTTTTCAAAGTCTTTCTACTATTACTTTTACGTCTTTCTATCATAAGCCTATCTCAGGTCTACTGCCCCTTTCCTTAAATACAATGTACACATTTCAGCCATATTTTTGTCTCCAAAATGATATTCTTAATATATTCTTTCTTGATCAATTATATTCACCTATTACCTAATGCCTAGGGAGTAAGTTCAGACTCTTCACCTTGTCAATAATGTGAATTCTTTAGAATATATTAACCATGTGCATTCAAAAGTAATTGAAATCTGTTAGAAGTATTTCAGCTTTGAGTTATAGAACTATTTTATTCTGTAGTGATATTTAATCTTTCCTGAAGTTTATTGGAGCAGTGTCTGCACACTTAATGCTCACCACAGTGCCATGGCAAAGCAGCTCAAACTCTCCTGTGGTCTGAATCAATTAGGGGCCTTATGAAAATACAGATTCTGATTGAAAAGCTCTGGGTGGGGCTTCAGACTCTAAAATTCGGACAAGTTCCCAGATGGCATGTGTGCTGCTACTCCAGAGGGTCCATTTTGGAAAGCTATCCAGGCACAGACTTAGTGGCAGGGCATCATGGAGTCACAATTACATACAACTCTAATCACAGGCATTGATGGAATATGTCTGTTAATAGTCTCCCCAATTGTATGGAGAGGTCACATATTGTTATAATGCCTGTTTGTCCATGAGAAAAACGCAGTTTAGACAAGATTAGGAATAGTTTAAGGTCCTGAAACTGGTAGTTGTTGAACCAGGATAAAAAAACACCAGAGCTCCCACTTGAAAATCCCACCTCTAACCACACCAAGACAGATGTCTTCTTTTAGAAGCTTTTAGGTGAATAAATGCACTTTAGGAGAGCTACACCTGCTTATGTTGCTTCAGCTGTTCTGCTTTCGGTTTGATGGCTTGGTTTTGTTTATTCTTGTTTTAACCATCACCACTGAAATTTCTGGAGAACAAAAAATGTCACTAGATCCTTGGCTGGGTGGTTCAGTTAGTGGAGCATTGTCCTTTATAGCAAAATGGTTAGAGGTTCCATCTCCTGTCAGGGGACATACCTAGGTTGCAGGTTAGATCCCTGGTGGGGACACTTATGAGAGGAAACTATACTATGTTTCCCTATCACACACTAAAGTGTTTTTCTCTCAGTCTTCATCTCTTTTTCCCTTCCACTCTCTAAAATCAATAAAAACCTATTTTCTAGGGAGGATTTTAAAAGTAACAAATAAAAATAAGAAGATAAAAATATTTTTCAATGTCATTAGTTGTAGCTTACCTCTATAATCCATGCCGTGCTTACTACTTTCTTCTAAATGGAGGAAGGTATGGAAACAGCCCTGGAAATGGTAGATAGGGGAATGGATAATATCTCTGAAAAAACAATGGCAGAGAATTGAGACAATGGCTGTGTAAATATTTCACAGTAATTTCAATTAGAGTCTGAGTTTTAAAGTGGTAGAAATTCATAGATCATCTACATGTTTGATTTTTCAAATTTTTAGTTAGATTTTCACTTGGTTATAAGAAAAATGTTTAAAAGGAGAGAAAAATAGGAAGCTATTTGCAGCTATACTGTTTGTTGACAATTCTGTTCTTTTATAATGCAGGTGAATGCATCCATTATGGAGAAATACTCACACAAGTTTTAAACAATCTTTAAAACATTACCTCTGAGCTCCTACTTTGCTCCTCCTTGAATTTTCCAGGAGAAGGAATTTGTTCATTTCAGGTTTGGTGGAATTGCTACTTCTCACTGTTGACCTATAATGACCTTACTGTCTCTTAAAACTCCTGCATTTTAAAATATTCACTTCTGTTAATTTCAATATCTTTCATTTATTCTTCTTCATCTTTTAATGTGGTTCCTTGTTAAAATTCATCTATTTAATATATTAGTGAAATTTTTGAGAACATAGGATATTGATTGGCATGGGAAAATAATATGATATTGAGAATACTTTTTATTTTCAAAATGCTAGGTAAGTGACATTTTCCATCTTATTTATCAAGATCAGTTTAACTTTTCCTAATGACTTCATCATCCTCCACAAGGATAAAAAGGTGAAAAGTTATCACATCATCTGTGTTTTTTGGAGCCTCTAAGACCAATGGAACAGAACAGAAAGCCCAGAAATAAACCTAAGTCTCTATGGTCAATTAATATTTGACAAAGGAGGCAGGAGCATAAAATGGAGCAAAAATAGTCTCTTCAACAAGTGGTGTTGGGAGATCTGGACAGCTAGCTATGTGTGAAAAAATGAGACTCGACCACCAACTTACACCATACACAAAAATAAATTCAAGGTGGATAAAAGACTTAAATATAAGTTGTAACACCATAAAAGACCTAGAGGAAAACCTAGGCAGGAAAATCTCAGACATTCCACACAGCAACATCCTGACAGACACGTCCCCTAAAGCGAGGGACATAAAAGAAAGAAAAAACAAACGGGACCTTATGAAAATAAAAAGCTTCTGCATGGCTAAAGAAAACAGCATTAAAATGAAAAGAGAACAAATACTATGGGAAAACGTATTTACCAATGATTCCTCAGAGAAGGGTCTGATCTCCAAAATATATAAATAACTCATACAACTCCACTCCAGGAAGACAAATAAATCAATTAAAAAATGAGCAAAAGACTTGAACAGACACTTCTCCAAGGAAGACATACAGAGGGTACAGAGACATATGAAAAGATGGTCAGCATGACTAGCCATCAGAGAGATGCAAATTAAAACCACAATGAGGTACCATCTCACACCAGTCAGAGTGGCCAACATAAACAAATCCACAAACAAATGTTGGAGAGGATGCAGAGAAAAGGGAACCCTAGTACATTGTTGGTGGGAATGCAGACTGGTGTGGCCACTGTGGAAAACAGTATGGAATTTCCTCAGAAAATGAAAAATGGAACTACCCTTTGACCCAGCAATTCCGCTGCTGGGATTATACCCTAAGAACCCTGAAACACCAATCCAAAAGAACCTATGCACCCCAATGTTCATAGCAGCACAATTTACAATAGCCAAGTACTGGAAGCAACCTAAGTGCCCATCAGCAAATGAGTGAATCAAAACATTATGGTACATTTACACAATGGAATTCTATGCAGCAGAGAGAAAGAAGGAGCTTATACCCTTTGCAACAGCATGGATGGAACTGGAGAGCATTATGCTAAGTGAAATAAGCTGGGCGGTGAGAGACAAATACCATATTATTTCACCGTTAACTAGAACCTAATCAACAGAAGAAAAAAAGCAAACAAAATATAACCAGAGACATTGAAGTTAAGAACAATCTAACAATAGCCAGAGGGGAGGGGTGAAGGGACAGTGGGGAGAAGAGTTCTTAGAAACTACTATGAAGGACACATGAATAAAACCAAGGGAGAGGGTGGAAGCAGGGGAGAGAGGTGGGTTTGGCTGGGTGGGGTAGAGATGTGGGAAGAAAATGCAGACAACTGTAATTGAACAACAATAAAATAATTAAAAATTGAAAACACAAAACAAAACAAGAAGAAAAGAAAAAATATATATTGTATAGATTTAGAATTTCATCATTCTTTTTTAAAAATATTTTATTTATTTATTTTTAGGGAGAGGGGAAGGGAAGAAGAAAGAGAGGGAGAGAAACATCAATGTGTGGTTGCTCTCACGTGCCCCTTACTGGGGACCTGGCCCACAACCCAGGCATGTGCCCTGTCTGAGAATCAAACCAGCAACACTTTTATTTGCAGCCTGTGTTCAATCCACTGAGCTACACCATCCAGGGATAGAATTTCATTATTTAGGCCAAGGCAATTATGTACCAAAGATACTTTCATTTTGCTAAATTCATTGGCTTCTTCAGGGTAGCATTATAAATCTCTATCTAAGTCCTACCAGTATACAACCTGGGGGTCATTTGCCAGTATATCATAAAACTTAATATAAACTTCGGCCATTCACCATAAAGATGTTTCAGAGATAAATATTGATTCTAATAATAGAACAAATACTCAGAGAAGAAAATGTGTTTCATTATACCACATTATCTGGGGAATACCTACATAGTATCTGTTTCTATAAAAATGACATCTGTTAATATAGAGAACAAATTAAATTTGCCATCCCTGTTTAATGATCAAGTTTTCTAGAAAATGAAAGTGCTTTACCTCTTCAGATGAAGAATCGGCCCCCTTGAAAAAGGAAAAGAAGAAAAGAGTGAACAGCTGAAATTTATCATTCGATATTGTCAAAAGTCACGTAGCTGCGACAGTTACAATCAAACATATGGAGGCAAAGTCTTAGGTCACTGAAACCTGAAGCTACTTGTTTCATGTTTGGTGACGTCTTTAACATGAACAAGGACTAGGCTTTGGCTATGGTTAATTTGCTACATTCTATTACCAGTTCCTCTGGGTCCAAATTTCTTCTGTGTGGGATTAGAAAAATCCTATCCCTGTGACTAGGATAGTGAGATTGGAAAGTTAACATTTGGGTGAGCTCAAGACCAATGTGTTTAGGTGGGTGTGTTTAGAGTATCTGAAAAGGTATGTTTGTTTAAATATGGATTGTACAGGTGTCTGGTGTTATGATTGTGTTTTCTCTGTTCTTTTTGGATTTTTATTGTTTGTTACATGCACTTCCGTGTGTGCTTAGTGCCTCTGTGTGGGTGCCTAAGAATTATCCTAAGTCCTTAAGGTACTGATGTAAGTTAATTCACAGAAAATGTTCACTCAAAACTTTAGAATTGACAAAGCCATGTTTAGGCAATGTATTCATGTTCTTGGTACAGCAAAGAGACATTCTCTGAATAATTACTGATAACATGTTCTTCTTCAAAATTTCTGCTATACTCACAATCATGGCAAGCATGAGAGCCAAGATAAAGGCCAAGGCAAGGATCTTCATAGTTGGCCGAGTCCTGTGAAAGCACATGTGACAAATCAGTAACACATTCATTCCTGTGTTTCCAAATCATTTATTGACCAGACTATGATCTGTAGCTTTGAGAATCTGGCTGGAGGTACAGGATATTCAAACATACTGTGTGACCTCATGGGACTTAGAGACCAATAGGGGACATTGTTGTGGCAGAGAGATACTAAAGGATCATGAAAACAGAAAAACAGGGGGAGAACCAAGATGGCAGCGTAGGTAGACACACTGCGTCTCCCCACACAACCAGAACTGACAGAAAATCGAACGGCAAGGAAGTCTGACACCAAAAAAATAAAAAATAAACATTCATCCAGACCGGTAGGAGGGGCAGAGACGGGCAGGCACTGCGGAGAGGACTCACGTTGCCGTGGTGGGACTGAGACTGGCAGAGTGTAGGACGAACCTGTGGCAGACCCTGCGGCCCCACATTCCCGCAGATAAACCGAGGGCCAGACTCAGAGTGGTGGAGAACGGGGCAGGCTGAGCAGGGGGTAGCACCGCACAGCCCCACATTTGCCCACAGATAAACGAGACAAACGGCGGGGAGCAAAGCAGACCACGCAACCCAGGGCTCCAGCGCGGGGAAATAAAGCCTCAGACCTCTGATTGAAAAAGCCCATGGGGGTTGGGGCGGCAGCAGGAGAGACTCCCAGCCTCACAGGAGAGGTTGTTGGAAAGACCCACAGGGGCCTGGGTCGTGCGTAAGCCCACCCAACCAGGAACCAGCACCAGAGAGGCCCAGTTTGATTGTGGGTATCAGAGTGAAAGACTGAAATCCGGTGGAGAGGGGAGCGGGCACCATTGCTCCCTCTCGGCCCCTCCCCCACGTACAGCGTCACAGTGCAGCGACCAGCATTACCCCGCCCCCTGTGAACACCTAAGGCTCCGCCCCTTAAAGTAACAGACACGCCAAGACAAAAAAAAAAATGGCCCAAATGACAGAACACTTCAAAGCTCCAGAAAAAATAGAACTAAGTGAGGAAGAGATAGCCAACCTATCAGATGCACAGTTCAAAAGACTGGTTATCAAGACGCTCACAGAATTGGTTGAATTTGTTTGAAAACCAGATGAAAAAATGAAGCCTAAGCTAAGAGAAACAAAGGAAAATGTACAGGGAACCAATAGTGATGCGAAGGATACTGGGACTCAAATCAATGGTGTGGACCAGAAGGAAGGAAGAAACATCCAACCAGAAAAGAATGAAGAAACGAGAATTCAGAAAAATGAGGAGAGGCTTAGGAACCTCCAGGACATCTTGAAACGTTCCAACATCCGAATTATAGGGGTGCCAGAAGGAGAAGAGGAAGAACAAAAAATTGAAAACTTATTTGAACAAATAATGAAGGAGAACCTCCTTCATCT
This sequence comes from Desmodus rotundus, assembly GCF_022682495.2. Lineage (NCBI taxonomy): Eukaryota > Metazoa > Chordata > Mammalia > Chiroptera > Phyllostomidae > Desmodus > Desmodus rotundus. The sequence continues at coordinate 126,217,516 of NC_071390.1, read as the reverse complement.
GGCAAAGGAAATAGACTTCCAGGAAGTCCAGGAAGCTCAGAGAGTCCCAAAGAAGCTAGACCCAAGGAGGAACACACCAAAGCACATCATAATTACATTACCTAAGATTAAACAGGAGAGAATCTTAGAAGCAGCAAGAGAAAAGAAGACAGTTACCTACAAAGGACTTCCCATAAGTCTGTCAGCTGATTTCTCCAAAGAGACCTTACAGGCAAGAAGGGGCTGGAAAGAAGTATTCCAAGTCATGAAAGGCAAGGGCCTACATCCAAGATTACTGTATCCAGCAAAGCTATCATTTAGAATGGAAGGGCAGATAAAAGTGCTTCTCAGATAAGGTCAAGTTAAAGAAGTTCATCATCACCAAGCCCTTATTATATGAAATGTTAAAGGGACTTACCTAAGAAAAAGAAGATCAAAAATATGAACAGTAAAAATGACAGCAAACTCACAGTTATTAACGACCACACCTAAAACCAAAACAAAAGAAAACTAAGCAAACAACTAGAACAGAAACAGAATGATAGAAATGGAGGTCACATGGAGGGTTGTCAAAAGGAGAGTGGGAGGGGGAGAGGGGGGAAGGTACAGAGAATAAGTAGCATAAATGGTAGGTAGAAAATAGACAGGGGGAGGGTAAGAATAGTGTAGGAAATGTAGAAGCCAAAGAACTTATATACATGACCCATGGACATGAACTATAGGGGGGGAATGTGGGAGGGAGGGGGTGGGCAGGATGGAGTGGAGTTGGGGGGAGAATGGGACAACTGTAATAGCATAATCAATAAATATATTTTAAAAAAAGAAAATGAAAGGTAATGGAGAGAGTCAAATCCAATTATAAAGAAGTTTTAGGGAAAATATTTGGAGATACATTGATTTTGTCAAATAATTTAATCTCCAAGTTATTTTAGTCAATGATACTTCCCCTAATCTGGGACTCTTTGATATGGTTTTGTAATTCAGTTTACACAGTGAACTCAGTATTCTTGCTGTTATGTAAGAAGTTAAGCAGATTATTTATTTTTCAGTTCCAAACTTCTAAATAAAAACATTTTACAAAGTATAAGGTAAGTAATGATAAAAGCTTTTATCTTCCTGATCATTTTGGCCATCAGTTTTGATAAAACAATAATGTCTTTTTTCCCCCTGATAATAAAAAAAAGTGTTTTTCTGCCTAATAACCTTAAACTTTAACATATGAAGCAAAATTTGTGACTGATGGTATTTCCATTGTTCCTTTCCTGCTGACTTTGCCTCATTGGTTGAATGAAACTCAGGACTTTGTCACTGGACAAAATGAGGAAATTATATGTTTCTTGACAACATTATGAAAATCATTTAATACTCACCTGAACATTCATGTTATGATACAAATAAACATTCAGCTTTTAGTGTTGTTCATACATCAAATTGAAAGAAAAGGATTAACATAATTCACAGAAAGTGGTCTTCTACAGATAGATACCCAGATGGATAATTATGGTCTTGGAAAGAATATTATCCAAAGAACACAATGGTGATGGTTAACATAGCATAAAAACTTGTTTAAACAAAGTCACAAATGAAATGAATATAGATCAAATAAAATAAGGAAAGTTTGTTGCACAGTGCTAATAATGCAGAAAGTCGGAAACTGTTTTAATGATAGAAAAGATGAAGAAAAGGTAAGTAAAATGAGTTAGTGATGGTACTGCAGCAACTTTGATGAAGGTTAATTAAACCTTTAGAGTAATACCCACATTTGCAAAAGGAGAGCTTATGCTATTCTAAAGATCATTTTCTTGTAAAATATAACGATGAGATTTAAGTTCAAGGTGCACAGCGCCCGCCCCTGCTCCTTGTCTTCTGTTCAGGGCAGCGTGGCAGTCAGTGCAGAGCACTGTGGTCCTGTCCTCCCCTTCGGACCCTGACATAGGATCACGGTTTCTTTAAGTGTTTCTTCATGAAAAGTTATCAATATGTTATAGACACTTAAAAATGGGCTACAACTCATTTTAGCAAAGAAAAATTAGAATAAGGCATCATATTAGGTTGTCCATGAATATATTACCTTTTACCCAAGATGAGACGCAGAAGTTCAAGCAGCTGGAATGGCAAAGCCAGAAGAGACGGTGTGCTTTTCTAGAGGACTGGTGTATTTATACACACTGAAATTCTGCATTGTTTTTGCTACATCATGTCAATTGTGAGATCATATTATTGAACTAAAATAATGCCCAAAATCTGTCTTGACAGATACAAAGAATAAACTTGCTCGTTACAATAGATGATTGTGAAGCAGAATCATGAGAAAAAAAAACTATACCCTTCACTTGTTAATCCCAGTATTTGTCTAGGTATGCATGAATAAGACAGAGAAAAGTATGCTAAAGTAAGCATAGAAATGACTTGAAATGGTAGAAATGTTTCCGCAGAACACCCTCTGCCCTATTTCAACAAATGCACGTCCAAAATGGAAAATCTCTATGCCCAAAATGATACCATCTTGTCAACATTTTACTGGTTCTTTAATATAGGGTGTCAACTGGCATAATGAAATTGAAGACATTTATTTCAAATGTGTCTTCCTCAAGTTATTACAATGTACCTTAATTTTACCAACTTTAGAATTTTTTAAGTGTTAAAGTATATTCAAATGTTTGCTAAAATACAGGAATCTGTATTGTATAATAAAGCAGTTCTTATCTTTAAAGTCCAATGACCACAGAAGCTCAGTCATCTATGTCTCACAAAGGAGCTTGATGCATATATTTGGGTATCGATTCTACTTCCTCTGAGTCTTTAGGGGTTTGTCACTGGAAGCCATGAGTTAACTTGATTACACTAGATAGGAGTTAAAAATAGTGTTTCCTAAGTCCCTGGGCAAATTTGTGTACAATTCCCCTCTTTCTACTGGTTGGATAATGTAATATACTGAAAACTGAATACACACAAAATATCATTTTCAAAGTTTAGGTGTATTTTGTGTCCTAGTTCATTGTCACTCAAAATGTAGTACGTGTGACCATCAGAGCCAGCATCACCTGAGATTTTGTTAGAAATGCAAATTGGTAGACCCTGATTCCTGGCATTTGAATCAGAATCTAGGAGGTGCAGTAGGAATCTAATGTTATGAATATCTCCAGGTGATTCTTTGTGAACCATAAAGTTTGTGAAACCATGTAATCAAATCATAAGTACACTATGTGTCCATAAGCCTGACCCTATAAATATGTTTTAAGGTATTATTTTGTATCAAAGTTTTAAGGTCATATTTATTAGATCTGTCTCGTAAAATATGTTTGAACAACTGAATTAGAAATTATTGCTATTCTCTGGATGGAAAACAAAACATTATAAATGTTTTATTAAGGCCAATAAAATACAATTCAATTAATTCATTCTGATTCTTTTTTATTGATCTCTATGCCTTTAGATGTAGCTGATCCTCAATGGAAAATAAATCCAATCTATAGCATATTTTAAATGGGAAAAAGTTATACAAGCTTCAGTAAGTATAGAAATAAACTGGGTTTTTTAAAAAAGTGAATCCTACTTTAATCATTTTGGAAATGTTAAATAGATTTCTTCTTTCCTTCCTCTTTCTTCCTCTCTTCCTTACTTACTTACTGAAACTTCTTTCTTCACTCATTTATTTCTTCAGTGATTTCTCTTAAGCCATGTTAAAAAGCACCATTCTAATGGATCTATGATATTCATAGCCTATGAACAATATGTGAACTAGTGATTCAAAGGCACTACCAAACAGCAACATCATTAAATAAAAGAAAAAAACCTGACAACGTTATAAGAATAGACAATGATAATATACTGAATTTAAACCTACATTTAATTTAACTTATAAATCATTCTGGTAGGAACACAGAAGTGTAGGCATTATTCCACACATCATTTTCTGCTTCAAAATGTTAGGAAGTGCAAGGATTATGTGTGACAGAAGGAATCAAGAACGTTGGACTCTAAACACAGGAGTACCTTTGTATGTTTCTTATGGTTTTTCCCTCCAGGAACAGGTCGACTTAGAATATTGATAGACCAGAACTTGTCCTGTTATTGTATAATTACATAAAACAGGTATCACATTCTCTACAACCAAGCATCACCCTGTATGAAAATGCTAGGGTCTTTCAATCAAGGGAACAATCAATAAAGAATGACTAGTACAACACAAAGGTGGTATTAAATTGGTGGCATAAAGATACAATCTCTAAATGGGTGTTTGTGAAGATATTCATGCTGCATTTCATTCTCCTTTTCCTCTTCCCTGTTGTTCTTTCTCATTTTTCTCCACTTTCTCCTTCCTTTCCTGCTCTTCCTCTTTCACTTCTCCTACAGTGAAAGTATGCTTCAAAGTATATGGCATAATCCATGACATTTATTTATTTAACTAAAAATTAATTTGTGTTATATTCCTGTAGAGTCAGAAGAGAAGCAGGCAAAAGTCCGAACCCTTTGATAACAACCAAGTAATGTGGGAGAAAAATAGAGAAGTCCTGAAAATCTCCCAGAAAGAAGAGAAGAGCAGAAGAGAACAAACTCCAGACATTAGTGAATTGTGTAAGCTGAGTGGGAAATATCAGAAAGGAAGGTTAATGTTCATGAACAAATTATGCAGTAACCTTGGAGATTGCTTAAGCTCCTTAAACTACAATTTTCTTATATAGAATAGATATAATAAAGTAGCACTGGATTAAATAAGAAGGTGTATAAATTACATTGCAGATAGAAATAGTTCAAATATAAATTTAAGTATTATTTTTACATTTTTCATCATAATCTTCATTAGGAAGAGCATTCTAATTTTAAAAAAATTTACTCAAGATTATGCACAAAACAAAAATCAAAGCACAGTGACAAAGTATCTTTAGAAATTGACACCTGAACCTTCATGACTAGAGTGAGAAAGTTACAAATCTGATCAGAAATAAACCAATTTACAGAATAGTGAGGGTGGGAATTTGAAGTCAGACATATCAAATGGATGCAATTTTCCCTACAAAATAGGTGACTGTTTTCTGAAATTCAGTAAGGGGTATGATGATGCAGATATGTAAGAAATTAGTGTTATTTTTGGATAGTTTATTGAAGGAAAATGATGAAATGTGTATGACCAAAAATGAGAAAAAATTGTAAGCAGTATTTCAGTCCATGTTTATGAAACATAAATGAATTTCTTCAAAGAACTGAGTGTCCTAGGTAAGACAACAGTATAAGTAAATTAAGAACTTGCCAAGATTGAGATTTCAATAAGTAGGGTTACTTAAACCCAGAATTTCACAGAATCATTTGAGTTATTGTAAGTATGCAATAAGTGGTGAACATGAAACCGTAGATTAAAAAAATGAAATAAAATTTAAAATGAATGTAGAAAATAAAAGTATATGGAAAGGGCAAGGCCTGGAGATTTCTGTAAGGTCAAGGTCAAGAAGGTATCATTGCTTCAACCTTTGCTTCCTTCTAAAATATAAATGAAGATCATATACTTTTCCAGTGGCCTCCTTCTCAAACCAAAGTCTAAACTTGACCTACTAAGCTGTAATAACCTGTACACCCCTTTACCTGTGACAGTTTATTTCCATCCACTTCCTGCTTTCTTCTCTATGCAGCTGGACTCCTTGAAATTCCCCAGACCTGGAAAATTTTATGTGTGTGTGTGTGTGTGTGTGTGTGTGTGTCTGCACACACAAACCTATAGTCATTAAATTCTTCTTGCTACTTTTTCTTACATGAGATTTTGTTTCTCCATGCTCATTCCCATACTTAATTTATTTTTTCTTAAATGTCAGAGAAGATGTTGTAGACTCTCCTATTTAAAATACTGTCTGGGCCTTTGACCTGTCAGCCTTTTACTTCTTCAAAGCACTTATCACCACTTGAGATATACATAGTATTTTGTTACTCTGGTTTGCAATTCCTAACTATAATATAAGCACAATGAGGGCATTGTTTTTGTTCTTTTGTTCCCTGCTGTGTCTTCATCCAGAGTAGTGCTTGACAGCCAGGCACTCAGCAAATTGGTTACTCAATAATATTTACTGAATGAAAGTCAAAGGGCACCACTAATGGAGGGCTTTAGATCATCACATTTTTGTAACTTGCCTGTTGCTGTGGAGTGACATTAGGTGTTAATTTTAGGCTTCTATGAACTTATAGGAAATATGAGGCTCCTGGAAAGGTTGAGAATAGATATTGTAGCCAGTGGAACCAGGGACACATCAGAGTAATATTAGAATGAGTAGTTCAATAGAACCCTGCTGAGCAGGATCCAATAAGCTTCACAAGCAGCATAACAAAGGGAGATCTGTGTAGGCACTAAACTTGCCAAGGTGAATTCTGCCCATGTGATCAGTACCTGCACACCAGTTTGCACACTGTGGTTGGGGTTGATCCTCACAGAAAGCCAGCCTGAGAGTCACCTCCAGGAATGAAAAAGCCAATAACAATCAGCACTCTATTGTGACAGGAGAGCCCACATAACCCACACAAGAAACATTCTTGGATAACTGAGCTCAGGTGATCAAGGTGACTGTACTCCTGGACCCCACAGGACACCTACTTCATAAGTCTACCCCACAAAACTGGAAGTCAGAGTAGATCTACCTTGTGCATAAAAACAAACACGAAGAACTAGGCAATGTGGGGAGACAAAGAAACAGACCCTAAATTAAAGAACAGGAGAAATCTCAAATCAGAGCTAAAGAAAATGGAGGCAAGCAATTTATCAGATATAGAGTTCAAAGTAATGTTACAAGGATGCTGCGAAGCATGAAAAAAATAGAGGCCATAAGAATGAAGAAGCCAGAAATGAAGAATACAATATATATAATGAAGAGCACACTGGAAATAAAAAACAGTAGGTTGGATGAAGCAGAGGGTCAAATCAGTGATTTGTAAGATAAAACAAACACCTAGTCAGAGCAGCAAAAAGAAAAAAGAATAAAAAATAAGGAGAGTTTAAAGGAACTTTGGGATGTAGCATAACAACCTCTATCTCCTAGGGGTACCAGAATGAGAACAGAGAGAGTAAGAGAGCAAGAAAGTATTTGAAGAAATAAGGACTTCCCTAATCTGGTGAAGGAAAAAAGACACACAAGTCCAGGAATCACAGAGAGTCCTACACAAGAAGAACCCAAAAGGCCCACAGCAAGACATGTCATAATTAAAAATGACAAAGGTTCAAGATGAAAAGATATTCTTAGAAGCAGCAAGAGAAAGATAGGTATTTAACTACAAGGGGGCTTTAATAAGACTGTCAGCTGTTTTCTCAAAAGAAACCTTTCAGGCCAGAAGGAATTGGCATAAAACATTTCAAGTGATGAAAAGCAAGGACCTATAATCAATACTACTTTATTCAGCAAGACTGTCATTTAAAATTGAAGGAGAGATAAAGACCTTCCCAAACAAGAAAAGGCTAAAGGAGTTTGGTAACACCAAGCAAGCATTACAAAAAAGGGTTAAAGGGCATGTTATAGGAAGGAGGAGGAGAAGGAGAAGAAGGAAGAAAGGAGAAAGAGAAAGAGAAAGAGAAGGAGAAGAGGAGGGAGAAGAAGAAGCAGAGGAACACAGTTAAAAGAACAAAGTAGCAATAAATATGTACCTATCATCAATCACTTAAAATGTAAATGGCTTAAAAGCTCCAATTCAAAAGCATAGGGTAACTGAATGGATAAGAAAATGAGATCCACATATATGCTGTCAATAACAGACTCACCTCAAAACTAAAGAACACACAGCCCAAAAGTCAAGGGTGGAAAAATCCCATGCAAATGGAAATTAAAAAGAGCTGGGAGAGCAAATATGATAAAGTAAATTTTAAAACCAAGGCTATAGTAAGAAACAAAGAAGGACACTGTACATATAGGTTCTTGTAGATTCTACCAAAAAAAACCCCTATTAGAATTAATAAATGAATTCAGTAAAGTAACAGGATACAAATAAATATCCAGAATCAGTTGCATTTTTATACACCAATGATGAAGTATCAGAAAAGGAAACTAAGGGAACAATCACATTCACAATTGCTCAAAAAAATAAAATACCTGAGATAAATTTATCCAGTGATATAAAAGACCTATACTTGTGAAATTATAAGACACCAAAGAAAAAAACTAAGAAAGATACAAAAGAGTAGAAGCATATACCAAGTTCATGGATAGAAAAAAAAAATCCTCACAATGTCCATACCATCCAAAGCAATCTATAGATTCAAGTCAATTCTCGTAAACATACCAGTGTTGTATTTCACAGGATTAGAACAAATATTTGGAGAATTTATATTGGAACCTCAAAGACCCCAAATAGACACCCACAATCTTGAGAAAGAAGAAAGTTGGAGGAATCACAATACCTGAAATGACTATCCTGTTCTCTAAGGCCATAGCAATCAAAACAACATGATATTAGCATAAGAACAGACATATAGATCAATAGAACAGAATAGAGAGCCCAGAAATAAACCCACACTTTTATGGTCAATTATTATTTAAACATACAGTTGGGTAAAGACAGTCAATTCAATAAACAGTGTGGGGAAAATTGGACATATGTTTGTGAAAAATGAAACTAGAATGTCAACTTATAGCATACAAAAAGAATAGACTCAAACTGCATTAAAGTCTTAAATGTTAGACTCAAAACCATAAAATCCTACAATAAAACAGGCTATGAAATTTCGGACATCTCTCATAGCAATATTTTTTTGATATACCTCTTTGGGCAAGGGAAACAAAAGAAGAAATAAACCCATGGGACTACTTGAAACTAATCAGTTTTTACACAGCAGAGAAAACTATCAACAAAAAGCAAAGACAACCCACTGAATGGGAGAACATATTCACCAATGATACATCTGATAAAGTGTTAATTCCCAAAATTCATAAAGAGCTTATACAACTAAACACCAAAAAATATCCAATTAAAAATAGACGAAGGACCTGAGTAGACACGTCTACAAGGAGGACATACAAATGGCCAACAGACTTATGAATAGATGCTCAGCATCACTAATAATCAGAAATGCAAATTAAAACTACAAAGAGATATCACCTCACACCTGTCAGAGTAGCTGTCATCAATAACAAGTATTGATGAGGATGTGGAGAAAAGGGATCTCTAATGCCCTGTTGGTAGAAGTGCAGATTGGTTTAGCTGCTGTGGGAAACATTATGGAGTTCCCTCAAAAAATTAAAAATGGAACTGCCTTAAGGGCCTGCTAATTGCTAATGCACTTCTGGGAGATAAATCTGAAGAAACCTGAAACAGAGATTCAAAAGAATATATGCACCCCTATGTCCATTGCAGAATTATTAACAATAGTCAAGATTTGGAAGCAGCTAAAGTGCCCATCCCCATCTTTAACTGAGTGGATTAAAAACCAGCTGAGGTACATTTACAGAATGGAAAACTCTGCAGCCATAAAAACAAAGGAAATCCTACCTGTTGTGACAGCATGGATGAACTTGGAGAGTGTTATGGTAATTGAAATAAGCCAGTCAGAGCCAAATACCATATGATTTCACCTATATGTGGAATCTAATGAATAACATAAACTAACAAAATAGAAACAGACTCATAGATACAGAGAAAAATATATAAAATCAGTAAAATGAACACACAAGAGCCCAATACCTAAGGGACACAATGAAGGCAGTCCTGAGAGGGAACTTCATAGCAAGGCAGGCCTACCTAAAAAAGATAGAAAAATGTCAAATAAACAACCTAAACATACATCAACACGAACTAGGGGAACAACAACAAAACCCAGAGTTAGTAGAAGCAAGGAAATAATCAAGATCAGAGCAGAATTAAATGATGGAGAGACTAAAAAAAAAAATTCAAAAGGTCGATACATCCATGAGCTGATTCTTTGAGGAGATAAATAAAATCGTCAAACCTTTAACCAGATTCATCAAGAAAAAGGGACTGTGGATCCAAACAAGTAGTTTCAGAAATGAAAGAGAAGTGACAACCGATACCACAGAAATGAAGAAGCGTTGTAAGAAATTACTACAAATAACTCTATGCAAAGAAATTGGACAAAGTGGGTGAAATGAACAAATTTGTAGAAACATATAGGCTTCCAAACTGAATCAAGAAGAAGCACAAAGCCTGACCAGACTGATAATAACTGGTGAAATTTAAGCAAAAGTGAAAACCTCCTGGCACATAAAAGCCCTGGACTGGATAACTTCACAGGTGAATTTTATGAAACATTTAAAGAAGAACTAATTCCTATCCTTCTCCAATTATTCCAAAAAATTCAAGAAAGAAGACTTGCAAACTCGCTTCATGAGGTCAGTATTATCATAATTAGAAAACTATGTAAAGACACTACAAAGAAAGAAAACTATAGGCTAATATCTGGATGAATGTAGATGCTAAAATCCTCAACAAAACATTAGCAATTCAGATCCAGCAATACATTAAAAAGATCATACACCATGATCAAGTGGGATTCACCCCAGGGATGCAAGCATGATACAACATTTACAAACCAATAAACATAATAAACCAGATAAACCAAATGAAAGACAAAAATCACATAATCATATCAATCATTGCTGAGAAAGCATTTGATAAAGTACAGCACCCATTTGTGATAAAAAAAAACAACAACAACTCAGCAGGGTTGGAATTTAGGGAGGATGACTCAATATAATAAAGGCTATAGATGAGAAATCTACGGCCAACATCATACCCAATGGGCTAAACCCAAAAGCTTTCCTCTGTACATCAGGAACAAGACAAGGGTGTCTGCTCCCATCACCTTTATTCAAAATAGTATTTAGTTCTAGCCACAGTAATCAGACAAGAAAAAGAAATAAAATGCATTGAAATTGGAAGTAGGAAGTAAAACTGTCATTATTGCAAGAGGACATGATAGTGTACATAAAAAACCCTATAGTCTCCACCAAGAACTATGTGACCCAATAAGTGAATTTGGCAAAATAGCAGGTTACAAAGTCAATATTCAGAAATCAAAGGCAGTTTTTTGTACAACAATGAAATTGCAGAAACAAGAACCTGTAAAACATTCCATTTCTAAGGCAACAAGAAAGAATAAAAAGTACCTAGGAATAAACTTAACCAAGAAGGTAAAAAACCTATACTAAGAGAACTATAGAATATTGAAGAAAGAAATTGAGGAAGATACAAATAAATGGAAGCATATACTGTGTCCATAGACTGGAAGAATTAACGTCATTAAAATCTCCATACTACCAAAAGGAATCTATAGATTCAATGAAATCCCCATTAAAATACCAGTGGCAAAGTTCACAGATTTAGAGCAAATATTTCAAAAACTTATATGTTCCTCAAGATGATCCTGAATAGCCTCAGGAATGTTGAGAAAGAAGAACAAAGTAGGAGGGGCCACAATACCTGCTATCTAACTATACTACAAGGCCACTGTAATCAAAAGAGTCTGGTACTGGCACAAGAACAGACACATAGATCGATGGAAACAAATAGAAAGCCCAGAAATACACCCGTGTCTCTATGGTCAATTAATATTTGACAAAAGGGGCAGGAGCCTAAAGTGGAGTAAAAATAGTCTCTTCAACAAATGGCATTGGGAGATCTGGACAGCTACTTGCAAAAAAAACACCCCCCCCCCCCCGCAAAAAAACCCTAGAGTACCAACTTACACCATACACCACAATAAAATCGAGATGGATAAAAGAAATAAATATATGATCTCACCTTTAACTGGAACATAATCAACAAAAGAAAAAAGCAAACAAAATATAAACAGAGACATTGAAATTAAGAACATTGTAACAATAGCCACAGGGGAGTGGGGAGGGGATAGTAGGGAGAGGGGTTTACAGGAGCTACTATAAAGGACACAAGGACAAAATCAAGGGGAAGGGTGGAGGTGGGGGAGGGAGGTGGGACTGGCTGGGGTGGGGTGGAGGGAAGGGGAGAAAATGCAGACAATTGTAACTGAATAAAAATAAATAAATAAATTTTAAAAATTAAAAAAATAAAAAATAAAACAAAATTCATATACTTCAAAAAAATAAATAAATATTTTTATTACCTAAAAAAAAGAATTAAATATAAACCATGACACCATAGAAGTCCTAGAGGAAAACATAGGCAGTAAAATTTCAGATATCCCACTCAGCAATATTTTTGTCAACATATCTCCTAGGGCAAGGGAGATAAAGGAAAAAAAAATGGGACTACATCAAAGTAGAAAGTTTCTGCACAGCTAATGAAAATATCATCAAAGTGAAAAGGGATCCAACTGTGTGGTTAATATTTTTGCCAATGATGCCTGAGACTTGAGTTTCATCTCTAAGATATATAAAGAAGTCAAACGACTCACCCTAAGGAAGACCTATAATCTAATAAAAAATGGACAAAGGACCTGCACAGACACTTATCCAAGGGGGACATAGAAACTGCTGAGACATATGAAAGGATGCTCTACATCACTAGCCATCAGAGAGATGCAAATTAAAACCACAGTGAGATACCACCTCACATTGAGCAGAACAGCCATCATTAACAAATCAACAAACAAGAAGTGCAGGAGAGGAGGTGGAGAAAAGGGAATCCCAGTGCACTGTTGGTGGGAATGAAGACTGGTACAGTCACTGTGAAAAACAGTATGGAATTTCCTCAAAAAGTGAAAATGGAACTGCCTTTTGATCCAGTGATTCCACTGCTGGGATTATATCATAAGAATCTCTGAAACACTAATTCAAAATAACTTATACACCTCTATGTTCATAGCAGCATTATTTACAATAGCCAAGTGCTGGAAACAGCCTAAGTGCCCATTGGTAAATGAGTGGATCAAAAACTATGGTATACTTACAGAATGGAATATTATGCAGCAGAAAGAAAGAAGGAACTCCTACCTTTTGTGAAGCAAGGACAGACTTGAGAGCATTATGCTAAGTGAATTAAGCCAGTCAATGAAAGATAAATACCATATGATCTCACCTATAAGATGAACCTAATGAATGAAAACAAATGAGCACAGTAGAACCAGATGCATGGGAACATGGAATAGTCTGTCAGTGGCCAGAGGGGAGGTTGAAGGGGGATAATGGTGGAAAGAATTGGAACGGACTAGTGAAAGAACATGTATGAATGACCCATGGACATAGACAACAGTGTGGGGACTGGCAGTGGGAGGTGGATTGGGTGGAGGAGAGCAAAGGGGGAAAATTGGGACAACTGTAACAGAACAATAAAATAGTTTTAAAAACCCTAAAACACTTGAAGACTGCTATGTAAATAGGCGCACATTATGTGCTTTTGAGGCCTTCTTTAGACTTCTTGGTGAACTTTGGGCAAGTCTCTGTTTCTCTCTGGGCTTCAGTTTCCTTTCCTCTCACTAATCTTCTGTCCTTCCTTGAACATTAGCTCATGATCACTCACTGCAAAAGGCATGAGCTCAAATCTGAGAAGACTCATTTTAATAAATTGTTATCATCATCAATTATTTTCAAGAAGTGGTTATTTCTTCAGTGTTACTTTAGTCCTGAAACCCTTCAACAAATCCCCACTCTCTACAGAATACAATTCATGGTCTCAAGGAGCACAGCATGCTTTGCTTTTCATTATCTTACTTCCTTCTCTTTCTCTGTTCTCATCTCCATCTACTCCTTTTGTTGTAATTCATGGCCCTGATTCACTACTTGACTTTGTTGTAGTTACTTGTGTCTGATATCTAAGACTCTTTTTCTTCCTCACTTTTTAGCCTATAATTCTCTCTCCTGCTCAGGTCAAACCATTCATCCAGCTTCAAGATCTTAAAAGGACCCATATGTTCATGAAGATCCTCTCTGGCCCACCTATCCAACAAAAAATTAAAGTAAGTATTTCCTCTGTGCCTGTTGCACTTTATGGCGGCTTTATTAAAATGTGTATTACAGTTGATGACAAGTAGGTTTCATATTAGTTTATAGTAAAGGCTCTGATCTATTTGGGGACAAAAATTTTGCCTTTTTATTTATTGTTGCATGATTGACAACTAGCAACATCCTGGAAGCATAGACATTGAATATGGAATATATTTCACTCTCGCCTCCTATAACCTTCACATTCACCTATGTTCAATATACAGTGCTGCATGTGTGACTATTCTTTGGATCTGGCCATCATCCAGGAAGGCTCTTCTTTCTGATGCTGTCATTCCCATCTCACAAAAAGCTGTAATCTGTACTTCACTGCATTGCTCACTCTCATTAGGCCTGGGTTTTGCCTTTTTTCCTATCTGTAGTCATTCAAGTCCTTTTGTGGGTACTGGTTTATTACTCAAGTACTGCCACCTCCTGCTCCCTAGAACAGCCAGCACTTTATGATTCATCATTTAGCACAAACACATTCTATTCCCTGTCTCACCCCAACAATTTCCTTGACCTATTGATATTACACTGCAACCATCTTAAAATATATCCATTTAGGTAACGAAAACAAGGTGATTTCTACTCTCATGTGGGTATTAATGCTGTGGATAGTCTTATTCATTTTTATTTTCACCTTAATCAAAAATGTTTCCTCTTTTAAATACCCAAAAGCCACATCCGCTTCCCTCACTGTCAGTTGAAAACCCCATCCCGCACCTAACTGGAAAAGTAGGATCATTTAATTTCAATTTTTAACCTGCCTTTCAAAGTATGTATTATATTTACTGATCTTCTCCTCTTTTTCTTTATTCTCCGAGAAACTGGTACAGTCTGTGGAGTTCTATTTGTTTTGGTTGCTACTGGATCTTGCTTTTTCAATTTAATTCCCACCCCTTTAGTATGTTTCAGCCATTTCTCACCATTGTCCTCTTTCTTTTAAGCTAAAAATTTGTGTCCTAAAATTAACTTTGTGTGATTCTGTTCCTATAAACATAGATGCTATTCCATAGCTGCCCTTAGTTCTACTTCTAAAATCTCTCAGTAATGTTGCTTTTAATTCCTCGGAAATACTTGTAACCACTTTGAGTGTATCTCTTTTTTTTAAAATTTTTATTGTTATTCAATTACAGTTGTATGCCTTTTCTCCCCATGAGTGTATCTCAATGGTTACAATGATAATGACCCTATACGTCCACAAATCTCTTCTGTTTCCACATTCTTCCACATCTGTGTAGAATTTTCACTCTTGCCTTTACTTTTTTTTTTTTTTTAAACCAGGTATCTCTTTCCGTGGCTCCAATGACCCTCTACTTCCTTTTCCTCAGAACTCTCCATTATTTCCTATTTCCTTCTGCTAGAAATAGGGCAGACCTGAGTTCTATTCTTAGGCAATTTATCTTTTGACTTGCCACTTTTTTCCCTGAAGGCATTTCATTTATTCCTTTGCCAGAAAATGGAAATTCATTTCTACACTTGTACATATGACTTCATTTAGCATCGTAGTTAATTCACATCATATCTTAGACACATTCAAACTTACCATGTAGAAGATTTAACTGAGTATCTGCTTTCTAATTTCAGCTGAATTTCCAAATTGGCTTATAACATGGATAACTTTTCAATTACCCTGGCATATTCTATGATTCATTTCCCTGACTTCTCAGATCTCTTATTTTAATGTCAGTTTGCTTTCCATTGCCTATGATGCCCTGCATCATTTCTGTAACTGAGGTCATCATAATGTTTATTATAACAACCTTTCTAGGTTGCCTCAGATATTGAAATAAAGACATATATTCCAGAAAAATTTACAATCCTTTTTTCTTTGAAATCTCTAATATCTTCCTCATTTTTACTGAATTATATCACAATGCGTGTCTGAAATTCAAAACCAGCCATGATTTGACTTCATCAAAACCCTGTAACAGTAACTTATATACTCTGTATTCTCTCTGATTCCTAAAATACAGAATCCAACAAACATGGTGTATTGCTGTACAAACACCCATAATTCCTTCAGCCAAAATAATATATTCACATTTAATTCTGTCTCAAAATTGTGCTCATCCTTGTAAGTTTCTACTAGAATATGAGCTCCTTAAAGACAAGAAACCCTGTTCACACCCAGCAAATGTGCCCATTCCTCCAATGCAATCATAACAAATGGTGCATGTTTAAGCCCAAATACTACATTGATAGATAAATTTTATAACAACAGCTCATGAGGTTAATACATGGGCATTGTATATATGAAATAGAAACACATGTACTTAGATATGGCTTTAAATATGACCTCTTTGCAATCACCAAAAATATGGATTTGGCCAGTTACTTAACCTATTGGTGTTTTAGCTTTTTTGTGGAAAATATGGAGAGGAAAGCTCATGAAGCTCATAATGTCCCCCACAAGTGAGATCTTGAGGACCCACCAAGTGCTAGAGACCTAATTAAGTCTGAACTTGGGGAATGAGCCAGAGGGTCACTGTCCTCCAATGATTGTCTTCAGTTACTAGACAACTGCATTTCCTGGACAGATTTCCTTTGCCAGTAGTGAATTGCTTCCTTGTTAAAATGCTTCCCGGAATTTCTGAGGACAGATATTGGGCAGAAATCATTTTCTATTAATGTAGACTTCTTGGAATTGAAAGCAACTCTTGATTTTATTTCAAACCACAAAATTAACATGCCATCGAATACAGTATATAAACAGCCACAAAAACACACGTACCATCATCCACTTAGCTCCTCCTTCACTTCTTGTCCTCCACCTTGGAAAGAAGGTAAGAATTTCCTATTTAAATTTGATGTTTCTTTTCTGTAGCTTTATTTCAACTTAGTTGAGATATATGAAGAAAATAATTTTTTAAATATAGTCTTTGAAGTAAAGGTATTTAAAGTAGTACTGACATTATTCTCAACAATTAGGTTATAAAAAGTAGAAGTATCTATGAAGATTTGGTGAAAGTTATAAGTCTAGGCTTTATGAGCCCAAGAAAATGTGGTATTATTTAAAAATGTGGTTGTATATTTTTTTAGTTTAGGGTAGTTAACAGGCTATATGAAAAGGCCTAATTTCTGAATTATACGTCTTCCAATTTGATTAAGCATATTAATTTCATCAAACCAAATATATTTAAGGATTTTAAGGAAATTATTGTGAAAGCTTTATTCAACAGAGGTCATGAAGGTAGCACATTGAATGAAGATATTATGGGAGTTATTTAGAAACAAGCACTACTTGAAATGCTTTTAAATAATATTTTTAGAAGGAGCATTCATTGAATGCTTCTAGTTTACAACGTGTAACATCCCACACTATTGTTTGATTCAAGAGATTTAAAAATGTTAAAATAGACAGAAAAAGAGAATTCACTTAAAAATGAACTGTTTTACTTTGTAAGATGAATTCTAGAAGAGGTATAAAACACTTGAAAAGAAGAACAAAAAGATTTTAAAGAAAGAGTACACTAGACTCTATATTTCAATAATAATGTTTGTCTAAAAATTGGTATATAAAATGCTAACTATAAAATGTAGAAAATGCAATGAAATCTTCCATACTCATAATGATCTCTAATATTAGAGGTTTTGAGCAAAATAAAATTAGTAAGAATTATATAATACCCATGAGAAAAAGCTAGAAAACATATTCACCTAGTAAAGAGAAATATTTCAGCCTTAAATATTGCAAGGTATATTTTTCACATGAATTAGGATCTTTTTCGTGAAACTTTTGTAACAGAAATTTAATTTATAAATCTAGGATTGTAGATTGTATGTCAAAGTATATTGGTCACCCAAAACTATTTTTTACTAGAAATTATAGAGATGGAAGAAAATGAAGCCTTTAGTACATTTTGGTCAAAAGTGTTAACCTACATTTTATATTATGCTACAATAATAAGTAGCCTGCTTTAGGGACTGGGCGAAACAACCTGATCCTTTGGTAAATCATCAAGAAATCCAGAAAAAGGAAGTGTGTTTTATGATGTGTAAGGTTATGCAGCACAAAGGAAAAGAGGTGTCATTAGGTGTGTGGGGATGGAGACTGAGGGGTGGCTACGCATAGGGAAACAACAACGCATCAGTCCTATAAAAACATCTGGATAAACGGAGCAAATAAGTGAAATGCTCAAGTAAAATCTCAGTCTTATTAGAAATAAGGAGATATGATTGAACCATTTATTCATGAAAACAGTTGCATTGAGAAAATGAAAGGTAAAATAAACTATGATCTTCCATGTATACATTTTCTTTAATTAGTCTGTTCCCAATGGATACGAGGATTCATCAGGGCTGAAACCTTAACATTTTGTTCACTGCTTTAAATGCAGATGCTAGACAACGTGAGTAATAAATGTTACTCATTTTAAATAAATGAATCAATTGATCAAACTTTATCTATTTTCAACTTTTTCCTGCCTTTCAAAACTACACATTGTACTGTCAATGAGATAAAAAAGAGTGAGGTGGGGTAGAGCTGAGCTGAAAATGCGGAATGGCTTTCACTGAAGTACAAAGTTGATAAGTAAGCCTAAGGAGCCACAGAAGGTTTTGACTTTGGTTATATAATAAAACTTCCATTAGTAATTTTTCTAACATACAGTCACTTTGCTTTTTTAAAAGAGAGATAAGCCTACTTAATTAAGAAAATATGTCACATTGACAACCACAGTACTTTTCCCTCTCACAGGCCTTGAACACCATGAGGGTCCTCATCCTTGCCTGCCTGGCGGCCCTTGCCCTTGCAACGGAGGTAAGAAAATCTCTAGATAATTAACACGAAGTGAAATGTCTTCCCATGCGAAGAGAACAATATCATCAATTTCACAAATGTACAAATAAAACAGAATTTCAGCAGAATTTATAAAAATTCTTTAAGAAAATCATGTACATTCACTCACTATTTCAACAGTGTCCTTTAGGGCCACAAACCTGAGTTAAATTTCACCAGTCCCTAAAATAAAAACAAACTAGCAAATAAGCAACAGACAAAACAAAAGAAACAAACATTGAAGAGAGTAATACTGCACAGGTACAATGGCGTGCGTGTCCAGCCTACATGGATATACCATATCCAGTGATGAAACTCGTGCACCTCTTACCCTGGGACGTGTGGGGGCAAATCCTACCTGTCTGTCCAAAGACATCCAGAGGGTGAAGTATCAGGCAGTAATAATAATTACAGATATATGTGTAATCATAATAAGAAAGTGTTTGATACATATTAAAATAACTCCCTCTCTGTTACCCATCAAATATGTTCTTCCTTCAGGAAAAA
This sequence comes from Desmodus rotundus, assembly GCF_022682495.2. Classification (NCBI taxonomy): domain Eukaryota; kingdom Metazoa; phylum Chordata; class Mammalia; order Chiroptera; family Phyllostomidae; genus Desmodus; species Desmodus rotundus. The sequence continues at coordinate 126,198,367 of NC_071390.1, read as the reverse complement.
TAAAAACATGCCATTTAGAGTAACCAAATATAAAACACATAAAACACAATTACCTTTCGAGGCTCTCAGAAGACATACAACATTTTTATTACTTAAATTTGTGAGGGAGATAGCTCTGCATTATTAAGGTGAAAAGTAATTAGGGAATTTTTATTACTTAAATTTGTGAGGGAGATAGCTCTGCATTACTAAGGTGAAAAGTAAGTAGGAAAAATGAGTTAGTTATGGAAACTAAATGGTGTTTTCTTTTTTTTCCCCCCATAAGGAAGAACTCAGTGTATCCAGAGCGGTAAGATATTTTTTATTCCGAGAAAAATTTCACCATAAAATAGTAACATTATTTGCTGACCCAGTTGTTGATTGTGCTTTTTTTTTTGTTTTGTTTTCGTATAGACTGTAGAAAGCCTTCCAAACACAGAGGTAAGATAAGTTCATTCTGAGGCACTTCCCAGTTTGGGAACAGTAAAATGCTGTAGACTAACTGTGAACATCTTTTGCATCTACTATGCTTTATGAAAATTTTTAAATATTGTGAAGAAAGTACTTTTCTCTTTGCTGTTTGTCTTTTGTATTGTGTTACTTAGGGCATTAATCAATGCACTAGTTCTATATATAAGTTTGGATGTAAACTTCCATTATATACGGTTAAGGGCAAAATAAATGTCAGCAGAATTCAGTATTCAAGCAGTTCTGTGCTGGCTTGCTGATTGAACTTGTGTCACTGTGCCCCACCCCCTTCTTTACATGAACTGCACAGTCTTTTTATCTGCCTTGAGCTGTGTCCATGGTGACCTCACTCACTGTTTTGACATTTATTGGTCGCCTTCTGTGGATCAGACATTGACTAGGAGCCACAGTACGAACTGAAGAGAGGCTGCCCATAGGGAAGAACAGGGATATAGGAGGTGGGCGGACATGCAAAGGGACATACTGTGTAATTACAGTAGTCACTTTAGTGACTAAGAGGCAGTGAGACTTGGTTTCAGTCTTAAATCTGCCTGTGGGAGGCAGGCGGATACTCACACTTGCGCCACTTTTGGGTCTGTCAACACCTGTTAAAGGTTACACGGGTAAACTTTATCACAAATGTTATCAGGTTCTTGGGGAAAGTATTCAGTTCTTACAATTCACATGAAGCTTAAACGTAACAAATAAACTAAGAATGATTCACAGAATGTATCGAGGGTTATAGTTGCTGATTAATGAGTTACATTCTTATAGAATCAGATGGCACATTAGAGATTGATTGTTGTCACAGAGAGGGAACATAGTGAGAGAGAAAAACAGCACCTACTAAATGCCTTTTTCTGTACTATGTTCATTAATTTTCTGTTCCTTTTTTCTATTATAAAAATGTTTAATTTGTAATTGAATTTATTGTGGTGACGTTGGTTTGCAAACCAACACTCCGTTTTTCTTGACTGCATTCATCTGTCTTGTATACAACTCTCTGATGTAGAAGAGGGCAATGTATGAGTTTTACTAAGAGTCCTGAGTTTTTAATGAGGTTATCAAGCAAGGTGTCCTCATTAACCTATTAAAGCCTTATTTTCTGATTTATATGGGCAAATAAAAATTCTGTGAAAATGTAACCTAATTTTATTTTATTTTTCTGAAGGAATCCATTACACACATTAACAAATTTTACTATTAATAAATTAATACACACATTAATAAATTTACTATTTATTTATTTATAGTAAATTTATTGAGGTGATATTGGTTAATAAGACCATATAGGTTTCAGGTGTACATTTCTATGACACACAATCTGTACATTGCATTGTGGGCCCACCACCCGAATTCAATCCTCTTCCATCAGCGGGTATGTGCTCCCTTTACTTTCTCCAATCCTGCCAACCCCCTGAGCTCTGGGAACCGCCATACTGTGTGTGTGTATAAGTCTCAGTTTGATATCCCACACAAGGGGGGTATCAAACCTCGTATTTCAATGCACCTATTTTCATAATTTCTTACATTTAGTTTTTACAGATTATACCATTTCTTCTCATGTGGTTTGTTTTCTAGCAGAAACCCGAGAAGTTTGAAAATGACAAAGAGCAGCAAAGACAGGTAATTTGTTCATGTCATTTCTAAAATTTTAAAAACATATAATAGATACAAAAGATGTTCATGATTAGTTTAAAGAATTGTAATAAAATAAATGCCAGTGAAAGAAATGACTTTGTCAATATATTTTAAGACATAAGTTCATTTTTATGATCTCTTTGCAGAAAATAGACTAAATACATATGAATAATTATACATCTGCTCACTTCACTAATGGTATATCAGTTTTTCATAAATGCACGCTGGCATATGCATTTCCAGGCTGGGAACAAGATTCCCCTTATTCTCACAATAGATAGGCTAATGAAAGAAATAAGAAAGCAATATGGCACAAATCTTAATTTGATCATTGATTAGCTCGACAACCTTGGCCCCAAGTTTCTCTGTACTTCAATTGCTTCATCTGAAACCTGAAAATGTTCATAATCCCTTAGGGTTGATGAGCTGTCACAATAAATATTCAATGGTATACATTAAACTTGTACATGCTTTATACCAATATTATGAGCACCTGCAGTTAAAAGAATTTCCATTATGCAGATGAGAGCAGTGAGTGAGATACAGGACAATCGAGTACACAATTGTGTGCCAACATCACACAGGATTTTAGTAGCTGAGCTTCTTAAAGTGAAAGATTTTCTCAGAAAACATGAAGTTCTTCATTTGAGTAAATTACACGTGTGGTAACATATTTCTCTAACTGTAATATTTTAGTGTCCTGTTCTATCAGTGGAGTGGGTTTGTTTGGAAATTACAAGTATTTTTCTAAATCAAAATAAATGTAACAATTGATGCTTCTTAAAGACTTACGGTAACTACCATCTACCAAGGGAAGTAGTGCTAGAAGTTAGCTGGTGTAGAGTAAATCCTTCAATTAAACCACAAATTAAGATTTACTTTTCATTAAAACACACAAAAGTAATCCTGAAGTCATTTCTCAAGTATTTTTTAAATAAATCTTCCTTATGAAAACAATTTGGTCAATTATCGCCACATTATGTTGAAAATCCCATGCCCTCTCATACCAAACTGTACAGCTAGCCAATAGTTAACCTACCTATCGAAGGCAACTGGAAATGGAGAAACGAGTTTGAAATCCCCAAACATTGATTTTGGTTTGATCTTTGTTCACTTATAAAGAAGTGGGTTAATGAGAAATCCTTCAATGAGGATTTAAGTCATTAGTCTTTGTGTGACCCCAAATAATTTCTGAGCCGGCATAAGTAAAAGATTTTTTTACTTTCCTTTCAGTCCATCATGATTGTTCAAAAGAGAGGATGTTAATTCATCATGAATGGCTATTATAGGTGAATCATGGACTCAAAGATTCTTTCTCCTTCTCTCCAGGATGAACACCAGGACCAATTCCAGTCCCTTGTCCAGCCACAGCCTTTTGTCTATCCCTTTGCTGGGCTCAACCCTTACACTGCCCTTCCACAAAATGTCCTGCCTCTTGCTCAGCCTGCTGTGGTGCTGCCTGTCTTTCAGCCTGAAGTGATTCAAGGCCCCAATACTAAGGCAACCGTCTTTCCTAAGCACCATGTGATGCCATTTCTTCAGTCTCCAGTGGTGCCATTTTTCCAACGCCAAGTCCAAAATCTCCCACAGCTTTCTCTGCCTCTGCTCCAGCCCTTGATGCACCAGGTCTCCCAGCCTCTTCTTCAGACTGCCAGGCTTCCTACTCAGCCCCTCCTGTCCCTTTCTCAGCCCAAAGCCCTGCCTCTTTCCCAGCAAGTGATTACTTACCTGCTCAACCAAGAGCCTCTGCTTGACCCTGCTCAGGTGTTTTACCCTGTGACTGAACCTATTGCCACAGTTTACAACTTACAACAAGTGAGTCCTAATTTATCAACTCTGCTGTCTTATTCATGGTGTTTATATGATGTTAGAGGGAGTGAGAAATACAGAATAAATGAATAAATGAATAATGCATGGAGCCAAATGCACAACATTGAAATCAGGGATTCTCAATACTAGGTACACAATAAAATAACCTAGGAATTTTCCCCCCAAATCCCAATGTCTGCAATCACTCACAGAGATTTAGAAACAATTTTTCTGATTTTCTATATAGAAGATCCTGAGCATTGGAAAGAAATTATTTCAGAGATTCTGAATCAATTGAGCTGTTGAGAACTTAGATAAATAAGTACTAAAGGCAGAATTAAATTTGGTAATCTGGATGTGAAATAAAGAAGTTTTATTATTTTCTACAGTTTTGAAGTTTTCTTTTTTTTCCATATCTGTTCTCTATATGCTTTAATTCACATCTTATTTTTGTTATACGCCCATGGGAAGGCAAATGATATAGATGGTTATTTCATTAATCATACCATTGTAAAAAATATTTTTTTTATTTGATTTTTAGAGAGAGGGTAAGAGAAGCAGGAAGAGAGGGACAGAAACATACATGTGAGAAACATCCATAGGTTGCCTATAATACACACCCCTACTAGGCAGTGAGCCTGCAATGAGGTAGAGGCCCTGACGAGAAAGTGAGTCAGCAAACTTTTGTTTTGAGGGATGACACTCAACCAGTGGAGCCACAATGGTCCTGGCTCACAGAATTAATAGAAGTAATTTTGTCAAAAAGTGAATTGTTTTATTGATTGATTGATTGATTGATTATCTATTTATTTATTTTTTAAGGTTTAAGAAGATTTCAAAGTTGTTTGTCCCTCAGATTTGGTAAGCTTTGGGAATTTGAAGATTAGACTAATTATGTTTATTGCTAATGTATTTTTACATTTCATTGACTGAATAAGCCCAAGTAGTGAGAAACTCCATTACTAAAGAAGTTCAATAAATATGAACTATTTATTAATGATCAATGTGTCAGGGACATCTGATTAGTTGACTATTATGTACTCACCTGAAATTATGTATTTACACTTTAAATAATTTTAAATTTAATAGTGTTCTTGACACATTTGTTGTTTGTTTTAAGTGCCTATGTCCTCAAGCTCGATTTTCATCATTTTTAGGGCAAACTAACTGAAAGCAGTTTCTTCTACTTTCATGTAAATATGTTTGAACCTTTAAAAAAATCAACTTGCAGCCTCATTTCTACCTTAAGTCACATAAAATTTTATTGTTTCCATTTCATTTAAAATGTACATGTTGTCTTTAATTCATGGGTCAAAATAAAATGAATTACACTCTGAGGAATGAAAAGGGGAGAGAATATAACTTTGAGATTCTTAAGGTACACAATTTTTAGTGATTATGTTAGAGGAGATATTTCATTAAAACAATTCAAAGTGAGAGGTTATTTGGTCTTTGGAGACTTTTCTATGCAAGATGGGGCACAAGTTGGTACCGTAGTAATAAAATGTTTCTAAAGGGTTAGTTAAACTAAAATTACAAATGGAGAGAGATGTATGATTATATAACAAAACAACTAATTCTATATTTGTTCTCTATTCCCTAGAATTGACTGCGACTGGAAATGTGACATGTTTTCAATGTTCATATCAAGCCATCAGAAAATTAACAATTTTTAATGATTCTACATGGATAACGTGAAAATGTATTTCTTTATTTACTTTATTGTATTATATAGCATTCATCTGAATTTGTATTCAACTCGTAACCTCTATTTTCTGAATTTTAATTCAAACGGTACCATAGAATGTCAATTTTGAGTTGGAAGTACCATAACCATATGAAAAGTATGTCTAAAACTAGTTTCTGGAATTGTACTTGTTATCATCGTTTCCTAGGCAGTCATTTCAATAAATTAATCCTTTATGCATATTTCAGTTTTCCTGTGCTTATTACAATTCCTGAAACCTAATTGGTCTCTTTAATGTTAACTTCAGATTCTTACTGTTGTTAAAAGTAGCTATGGAAAGACACGGACAACAGTGCAGTGACTGATGGGGAGAGGGGCATGGTTGGAGGTGGAAGAAGATATAGGGGGACAAATGGTGAGGGGAAAATATAAATAAACAGATACATAAAATATTCATGGGAGAATTGAAATAAAGTGGAATGCTTTTAATTGAATATTAAGAGGTATCAAAGAGTTAGGAAGAAAGATAATCACATGCTGTTTTTGCTCTAGAAAGTCTTAGTTCACACCCCTAGTTCCAGTTAAACCATTTCACCTTCAAAGTACCCAGCATCAGATGTCAGGTATTTTGGTCACCCTGGAGAAAAAGAAAAGTTTCAGTTGTGAAATGTGATTCACAGCTCTGTAACATAACGGCTAAGATGTGCTTTAAAAGTTACTTGATTTTTGGAGCTTCAATGTGCACATCTGTACTACAGCCAATGCACAGGGTTTTATCGAAGTTTTGATGTGGTAAGTGTTCCATTGCCCCATATTACTGACAACTTCTATCAGAGCTGCAAGAGCCAGGACCACAGTCAGAATGAGCTGAGATCCTTGCCTTTAGCCAGTAAGGCCCCCAAACCAAAGGCTAAGAGGAAGGTCCGATGCTTTGAAGTTGATCCACTTGAGTTGACTCAGTGATTCATCTCTAGCAATTATTCCATGTTTCCTGCATCCTCAATGTTTTCCTCACATCAGGATCAAGTGCAAACCATACTTATGCTATGCTATCTTCCATCTTTAATGAAAAAATTTCCATCTTAACAGCATACTCCATATTTCCCCCTGTTCTTCAGGTTAATCAATGGCAATTATCATGGAAGTATCCTTACATCCCCTTCAATTATCTCATATGTTATTCTCTCGTCAACCTGCCTCCATGAAGCTTTTGTTTCTACTTTTGTTCCTTGAATAAATAAACCACTTTTTTCAAGGTCACCAACAATTTTCTTCTGGCTATATTGTGTTCATGTTACCCTTCCTCTTGCTATTTGGTAGAGTTGATCATCCTTCCAGTTCAAAACTTACTTCTCTTCATTTGAAACCCCAAACCTGTTACACCCTCACTATCTCTCTTAACTCACTAGGGATATCTTTGCAGTCTCCTTCGATATTTCCTTTTCCTAGACTTTCAGAGTTGGAGTGCCCTTTGAGTCAGCCTTACTCAGTGGTGGTGTTTTTTTCAATGGCTTTAGGTCCATCCACAGACTATGAGCATCTAAATGTATATCTTCAAAGTCGTTTCTATCCTCATCTCCAAACTCTTACGTTGCATTTGACTTCTTAGCCTTCACACTTGAGTGTCTATTTAATATCTCAAATCTCACCTGGGCAAGCATAACTTCATCTGGATCCAGTGTCTAATTTCCTTAAATTCAATTGAGCATCTTTGAGTGAGAAAGGCAACTGATACAATACTATGTAGGCAATAGACTTGAATGGGCATTTCGCTAAAAGAGGATATCTTTTTTAAATTAATTAATTAATTAATTAATTAATTTTTAAAGGGTTTATTTCAAAAATGCAAAGGTCACCAATCATTTGAAAGTCACTTATTGTGGTTCACCACATTAACAGAATGAAGGAAAAACATGACCATTTCAATAGGTACAGACAAGCATTTGATAAAATACCCACACATAGACAGGAACATGAGGGGCTACAGTGAAATTGATCTGGATGATGGTTACATGGATGTGTTCACTATGGAAATTCATCAAGCTGTAACTTGTGGATTGGACATTTTTCCACATGTATATTATATTTAATTTGAAAAGCTTATTTAATATTAATGGTCTAAAATTTCCCATAACAATTATGAGTAAGAAGTTGAAATCTTACCACATAGAAAGCATCAGGCCCATATGGTTTCACACGCAGGTGACATATCGGGTAGGGTAATAGATCAGATGATAGATCTCTGCAATCACAGAACCTCTCCAGAGCATATAGAGAAGCCTATACACAGCGATGGTAAAACCTTGATACTAACCTCAAATGACTTACAAAGCAAGCTTGCTTACGAACATAAATTTAAATTCTACACAAAATTTAGGAATTTGAGCACAGCACTTGAAAACTGATAGCATGATCAAGTGGGGTTCATCTCAGAATGCAAGGCTGATTTAAAACTGTGGAATATAGTTTACTACACAATAAATAAAAGGAGAAATATCAAGATCATCAGTAGATGCACAGAAATATTTGATTAAGTTCAATACCTCACACAAGTTTAAAATGTTTAGCAAACATTCTGGGAAGGTGATGGAGTGGGAAGCATGAGGAATCTGTCTCCCAACCTGGACAATTGCATTGCAGAGTCTGTCCATTGCGTGTAAATATTTTGGAACTCTGGGTATTGAAGGCTTATTGGAGTCTATTGCAACTTCCAGGGGAAAGCTTATACAGTAAGTTGTGATGGATTGCTGTCAATTTCAGCTTAAAAGAGGAAATCTTAATGGCCAATAAACATCTGAAAAGGTACTCAACAACATTAGTCCTCAGAATAATACAAATTAAAGCTCCCATATAATATCATGAGACAACCACCAGAATGACTAAAATTCAAGAAATATGCCATACCAAGTGTTTGCAAAAAGAAGCAAAAGGAATGCTAAGCAATGCTGATGTAAATGTAAACTGGCACAAGCAGCTTGGAAACCGGTGTCTGTGTTATTCAAAGATAAACATATGCATACCTCATAACTAGGTGTTTCACTCAAGTGTGTAGCAAATAGAAATAAAATATATGTAGACTAAACAGATGTACCCAATGTTATTAGTGGTATTATTCTGAAGATTATTAAACTGAATCAACACTAATGTGAATCAACAGTATTTTGTACAAATAAATTGTGATATGCAATGGAATGGAATATTATATTATGGTTGGTGTGAATGAGTGACTGCCACACAAACCAACTTGGATGATTCCATATAACTACTATTGAGTGACAGTAACCAGACAGAAAATAGAACAGGGATTACAACCCAATAAATAGACTCTATTAGAATCTATAAAAATTAATTTCTGATGAGATAAGTTAGACTAGTAGTTATGTGAGGAGAGGTGGATCTTGACAGGGAACATCAGGGTGCCCTCAGATACTAGTGGTATTTCTTTCCATTAACCTGGATGATGGATGTTTTGTAATGATTCATTTTGATATGTGAGTTTTCCTAAGTGCATGCTTGTGGCTTCAAAAATTTAAATGTATATTAAATTTAAAATCATGTGTTTTATTCCAGTGTCTTACCCACTTGCTTTTTCTTCCCTGTGTGAGGGGCCCCGCCAATGCAGCATAACCTCTTTGCCTTTGGGCTTGAATGCCTTTTAACAATAGGGCATAGGACCTGGATTCCTCAGTAGCTGTGGAGTGGCTGGATAATCCTAGTGTGAGCTGCATGGATTTAGCCTTACTGGAGTGAAATTTGAAAAAGAAGAAGTAGGATATGGGGGGAAACTTGCAGCTTACTCCCTGTTTCATTCTCTTCTCTGTGTATTATTCAGAGGTCCAGTTCTTCTGTGCAGCCTGTGTTAGTTACACAATCATTGACTAAGTTTTTGATGGCTGAAAGGATTCCCAGGGTTTGAACAGTTTACCTGACAGAACAGCTTTATTATGGACAATGAACGAGGCACAGCAACATCAGGACAGGGATATGTGTTAAAAGAGGTGCTGAGAGCTCACGAACAAACTTATTTGTCCTCACAGTGCTTGGTAGCACAGGATACGTTTTTCTCCAGGTCTTAAACCATGAATGGAGGGCCTGCAAAGCACCTCTTTCCAGAAAGTTTAAAACTACTTGTTGTGAGGGTCCCTTACAATAGTCCTCCAGGCATATTTTATGCACATGAGCAGTGTTAATGATTACTGAAAATCACCCCCATTTCAGTCCCTTACTCTTGGATTCTACTGAGCCTGGAGCAAACCATATGCAGTTATTACTAAAGAATTCCGACAGACTGATGATATCCTTCTCTAAGCAACTTACAGATATAGGCTTGGATAATAGCATTTACCTTTAGTTATTAAGAAACCCCAGTGTTGGCCAAGGGCTAGTAACTGGAAATATGCACGTAGTCAATATGGACAAGCTGAGATTAACTAATGTTTTGCTTTGATCTTCTGGAGAAACCTCGTATAGTAATAAAACATACTTGCTGAAAATCCTTCAACTTGTAGGGAAGTGGCTTCTGCAATGCTTTGCATCTTTCCTTCCCTCAATTTACTTAAGGTGTAGACATCTACATAAGTCATAATTGCTTCCAAACATGCTTCAATAAACAATCCCCTAAATAGAAGCTGAAGTTGTAGAAATTTACAAATATTTCTAAATACACAACATAAGTGAACTGCAACATATTGTGACAATGTTGATATTAAATTTAATAAAATACTTCAACATGACAGAATGTGTTTTCTCTCAACAATTATCTAAACAATCTAAGAACCAAACTGAAAATCAGTCCATTATACCACAGAAATATTGAATTTTCTGTATAAATGAATGTAGTGGGTGGAATTTTGTTTCCTCAAAAGTTCTGTTTAAGTCATAACCCCTGGTACCTTTATATGTGACCTCATCTGAAAACAAGGAGTTTGTAGATATAATCAAGTTTAGAGGAGGTCATCCTGGATTAGAGTGGGCCCTAAATCCGATGACTGTTCTCTTTACAAGAAAGAAAAACTTGGACACAGATATACACAGAGGAAGGATTGTCCTATGAAGACAGAAGCAGGCATTGGAGGTGTGCATGACAAGATGCAGCTGCAAATCGAGCAATGCTGCCAGTGAGGAGAAGCTAGGAAGAGGCAAGGAAAGATATCTAGGGCCTTTGGAGGAAACTGGTCTACTCCCTATATTTCCTCCTTCTTGTGTGGAGTAGGGAGGTCGAATATGCTGAATAAGAAACAATGCTGCATCTCCTGCTATAATTAAATGCTAATTTCATATATCTGAAGGAATTTCAGTGACTGTCAAAACCAAAAGATGGAAAGACAGTGAATTATATCATTATCTTTTTCTTCATTTGGATTTTGCAATAGCTTCTTAGAGAATAGCAATAAATTATTGCAAATTTTATGAAGTGGTAATATCTGTTACAGTTGGTATTTCAAATATGCTGTCAGATAAATTCTTTTTTAAAAAAATATATTTATTGATTATGCTATTACAGTTGTCCCATTCCCCCCACCCACTCCACTCCATCCTGCACACCCCCTCCCTCCCACATTCCGCCCCTATAGTTCATGTCTATGGGTCATACATATAAGTTCTTTGCCTTCTACATTTCCTATACTATTCCTACCCTCCCCCTGTCTATTTTCTACTTACCATTTATGCTACTTATTCTCTGTACCTTTCCCCAACTCTCCCCCTCCCACTCCCCTGTTGATAACACTCCATGTGATCTCCATTTCTGTGGCTCTATTCCTGTTCTAGTTGTTTGCTTAGTTTGCTTTTGGTTTTATTTTAGGCGTGGTTGTTAATAACTGAGTTTGCTGTCATTTTACTGTTCCTATTTTTTATCTTCTTTTTCTTAGGTAAGTCCCTTTAACATTTCATAGAATAAGGGCTGGGTGATGATGAACTTCTTTAACTTGACCTTATCTGAGAAGCACTTTATCTGCCCTTCCATTCTAAATGAAAGCTTTGCTGGATAGAGCAATCTTGGATGTAGGTCCTTGCCTTTCATGACTTGGAATACTTCTTTCCAGCCCATTCTTGCCTGTAAGGTCTCTTTGGAGAAATCAGCTGACAGTCTTATGGGAACTCCTTTGTGGGTAACTGTGTCCTTTTCTCTTGCTGCTTCTAAGATTCTCTTCTTCTGTTTCATCTTGGGTAATGTAATTATGATGTGCCTTGGTGTGTTCCTCCTTGGGTCCAGCTTCTTTGGGACTCTCTTAGCTTCCTGGACTTTCTGGAAGTCTATTTCCTTTGCCAGACTGGGGAAGTTCTCCTTCATTATTTGTTCAAATAAGTTTTCAAGTTTTTGTTCTTCCTCTTCTCCTTCTGGCACCCCTATAATTCAGATGTGGGAACGTTTCAAGATGTCCTGGAGGTTCCTAAGCCTCTCCTCCTTTTTCTGAATTCTTGTTTCTTCATTCTTTTCTGGTTGGATGTTTCTTTCTTCCTTCTGGTCCACACCATTGATTTGAGTCCCAGTTTCCTTCGCCTCACTATTGGTTCCCTGTACATTTTCCTTTGTTTCTCTTGGCTTAGGCTTCATTTTTTCATCTAGTTTTTGAACAGATTCAACCAATTCTGTGAGCGTCTTAATAACCAGTGTTTTGAACTGTGCATCTGATAGGTTGGCTATCTCTTCCTCGCTTAGTTGTATTTTTTCTGGAGCTTTGAAGTGTTCTGTCATTTGGGCCATTTTTTTTTTTTGTCTTGGTGCCTCTGTTACTTTAAGGGGCGGAGCCTTAGGTGTTCACAGGGGGCGGGGTAATGCTGGTCATTGCACTGTGATGCTGTGATGCTGTACATGGGGGAGGGGCCAAGAGGGAGCAATGGCACCAGCTCCCCTCTCCACAGGACTCCATTCTTTCACTCTGCTACCCACAATCAAACTGGGCCCCTCTGGTGGTGGTTCCCGAGTGGGTGGGCCCGTGCACACTCCAGGCCCCTGTGGGTCTCTCCAATGACTTCTCCTGGAGGCTGGGAGTCTCTCCTGCTGCCGCCCCAACTTCCACGGGAGTTTTCAATCAGAGGTTTGAGGCTTTATTCCCCTGCACGGGAGCCCTGGGTTGTGCGGTCTCCTTCGCTCCTTGCCGTTTGTCTGGTTTATCTGTGCGAGAATGTGGGGCGCGGGGTGCGCTTCTCTGCCTGCCCCATTCTCCGCCACTCTGAGTCTGGCCCTCTGGGTTTATCTGTGCAAATGTGGAGCCGCAGGGTCTGCTAGTGCTCAGACTGCCTGCCCCGTTCGTCCCACACTCCACCAGTCTCTGTCCTGCCATGGCCACGCAAGTCCTCTCCACTCCGGTGTCCGTCTCCGCCCCTCCTACCAGTCTGGATGAATGTTTATTTTTTATGGTCTGGATGAATGTTTATTTTTTATTTCCTTGGTGCTGGATTTCCTTGCCGTTCGATTTTGTCAGTTCTGGTTGTGCGAGGAGGTGCAGTGTGTCTACCTACGCCGCCATCTTGGTTCCTCCAATATGCTGTCAGATAAATTCTTAATATTTGTGTTATAGATAGTAACATGATAAATACAGTTTTCTCCATTCTGTTTTTAAAACTGAAGAAAAAGAAGAAAATGATAAAAGAAAAGGTTTACTTCTACCTTACAAAATAGTGGTTTGTACTTTATGGGACAGTTTTATAAACTACTCTACTCTAATTCATATTAGTCTACAGAAAACATGATTGTCTTATCACCCTATGGTTCACGTGCATTCATTAACTTGATGTCTTTATTCCCACTGGATGTGAGTACCCTCGGAACCTTGAGAAGTGACACAATGACAGAAGCTAAGAGATACATTATATGAAGACACAGGAGTCAACACCTTTATTAAATTTTTGCAGATCCAATAGCCTGAATATGTCGACAAACCTCTAGACTGAAAAACAAACTGTTTCTTCTTGTGCTTAACACTGACAGAAAGCCAAAGACCTAATGCTAAATGGTTTTATTTTTAAGGCAAAATTTTTTTTGTATGAGTGTTAGGAATACATATAAATTGGAACACATATACATAATATTCATTATATATACATATATATATTCGGTAAGATAGAGAATAACTGATGACCATCTTGAGGGTTTAGGGGGTTATTGTACAAGAGGCCTTGTCATTTGTATTTTATGGCCTGGTGGATACAATGGTGCTTAAAGGGTCATGAAATGTTATTTTGAAAAGTGAATCTCAAAAGAGGGTGATATATATGGTGACGGAAGGAGATTTAACTGGGCTGGACACACAATGCCATCATAGATAATGGGTTACATAATGGTATACTTGAGACCTACACAATTGTATTGATTAATTAATTAAATATAAGGACTGAATAAAACAGGGATGAATAGTTGGTGTGTGCTATTAATTATGCAAAATAAACATTTAATTATGGAAATAGAAATATAAAAATTAAACAGAGTTATAGAAGTAAAATGACTTGGGGAAGTTTATGTCAACTTTTAAAACAATAAATAATTTTGCAAAATAAAAGCCCTTTTGGCTACCAGAAAGATAGCATATGTACATTTCTGAATTTACTTTAAGGTCAAAGTAAAATTAATTATAACAAAGTATATATAAGACTTTCAGGCAATAAATATGGCTGTAGGTGTTCACAACAATTAACTAGCAACTCATCCGCTACATTGCAAATTGATTCTTTTTTGGATCAAAAGACAAGGAATAAAAATATTTGATTGAGGCAATAATTAAAATAAATAATTTTGGTATTTTATTTATAAATATTGTAGCTATGTAGTCTCCCTCTAAATAATTATTGGAGTAAGTGTAACTTTTAAAATATGGTAAGTCATACTCAAGGTTTATTCTAACATGTTTGATTATATTCTCTTCCCCTCAATTTGTCCTCCCTCTTTCCCTTCTTGGTCTTCCTTCCTTCCCCCCTTCCTTCCTGCCTTCCTTCCTGCCTTCCTTCCTTCCCTCCATCCTTTTCTCCCCTCCTCCCTTCACTTATTCTTGTACTTATTTCCCTATTCTTTCAAATGACAGATTTGAGCACTATTATAGTTATTCCAATTGCATTACTGAGTAGACAAAAAGCAATATATAATAAAGTTAATATAAGGAATTTGGAGTTAATATTCAGTAAGTGCGACTTTTAATGTAAATACAGATATTTAAAAAAACAGTGAAATTTAACACATTCTATATTTTAAACTGGAACACAAAAGGTTATAGTGTTACATATTCAACAGGATATATTTAAAATATATTCAACAAAATAGGACATATGTGTATTATGTTTGACCTTCAGAAATAAGAACTGCCACTTCTAAACCTGGGAATGGCATCCTTTATCTATACTCATATTCCATGACCAGTTAATGACTTTAGAAAATTAATAGACCAAAACTTGTACTGCTACCTTTATATAAAGGAAGAATTATTAATTTCCTCCAAGACTAAGTGTTATGCCCTTGAAAATATCAAGATGTTTTATTTACAACACAGCTCAACAGATATTGATATCTCCTAAGCATGGTGCTGTAAGATTACAACCCATAGCCAACATCTATAAGGTGTTTACCTGTTTTATGTTTTTTTAAATCTCTTCCAATTACAAGATGATCCTTTACATCAATTCTTAACAATGACAGAAACCCAAGGGTGCAGAGTCCTTGCCAGATTTTTTTTTGGATTATACAACACAACCTTTTTATTTTTATTTTTTAAATTATATTCTATTGATTATGCTATTACAGTTGTCCTGATTCCCCACACCCCAGCACCTCCCACTCCCTGAGGCAATCCCCCCTCCATCATTGCTCATGTCCATGGGTCATGCATAAAGTTCTTCAGCTACTCCATTTCTTATACTGTACTTTACATCCTCATGGCTATTCTGTACCTACCTACTTGTACTTCTTTGTCGGGGGGCTTTAACGCAGCCCCTCGGTCCGCCACAGATGAAGAAAAAGACTACCAAGACATGATCTGCTTGGGGAGGAAAGGTGGCAGTTTCTCTCAAAGGAGAAGGGCCCAGAGCCTCTCTCTCCAGGGGCTTTTATTAGGTTCATTCGCATAGGAATACAGATAAAGCTCATCAATCATTGTCAGCTAGTAAGGGTTAAACAATATATGATTTACAGAGAACTTTGAGGGCTTATTCTGAGTTACAGCCAATTAGTTAGAGGGCCATAAAACTTTAGGCGCCAGACTCATCTCAGGTCTGGACCCTTATCTTTTAAACTGAGGGTACAAATTAAGTAGGTTTCACAGGAATGTATGTATTTTTCTTAGGCCTGATTCCCCAGAGAATACACACCTCCCAGCACAGGACTGCACTGCCCTCTGTTATTGCTTCAGGCTTAAGTCAGGCAAGGGAAGTAAGGCAGCCAAGAGATTAGGAGACTTCTTGCAGACAGAATGAGGACTCAGGCTATTTCAAAGCCGAGGGGCGAGGGTCCATCACCCCCTTTTGCCACAGCCCCCCGAGTCCTTCCCTGCAGGCCTCTTCCATGACCATGCCTGCCTTATGTTGATCCTCCCTTGAGGATTCTTACCCATCATTGGCTAACTGGCCAAGCTCAGGGCCAAGCAGGGTGAAGTGGGCAGAGGTGGCACTTCTGCCAGGGAGACAAGCTTTGTCTCCTTAGTGGCTTATGGTCCGAACTCTGACTCAGCCTTAATCATGGGGGGTTACAGCCTCTGAAACCAGGCAGGGCGGTTCCCAAAACTTCTTAATCCCCTCATCTCTTCACCAATTTTTCCACACCCCTCTCTCATCTGGCAACCATCAAAATGTTCTCTGTATCCATAATTTTGTTTCTGTTCTTGGTTGCTTAGTTTGTTTTTCAGATTCAATTGTTGATGGATATGTATTTTTTACCATTTTACTGTTCATAGGTTTGATCTTTTTCTTTTTTTAAATTTATTTTTAATTTTTTAGTATATTTTATTATGTTATCACAGTTGTTCCACTTGTTCCCCATTTGACCCCCTCCATCTGGTACCCCCTTTCCCTCTAGCAACAACCCCCCCCTTAGTTCATGGCCATGGGTCATGCATATAAGTTTTTTGGCTTCTCCATTTCCTATACTATTAACACCCCCCACCCTCTGTCTATTTTGTACCTACCAATTATGCTTCTTAATCCCTGAACCTTTTCCCCCCTTCTCCCCCTTCCGCCTCCCAGCTTGTAAGCTTCCAACTGATCAAATGATCTCCATACTTATGATTCTGTTCCTGTTCTAATTGTTTGCTTAGGGTTTTTAAAAAAATATTGTATTGATTATGCTATTACAGTTGTCCCATTTCCCCCCTTCACTCCACTCCACCCTGCACACCCCCTCCCTCCCACATTCTGCCCCTATAGTTCATGTCTATGGGTCATACATATAAGTTCTTTGCCTTCTACATTTCCTGTACTATTCTTACCCTCCCCCTGTCTATTTTCTACTTACCATTTATGCTACTTATTCTCTGTACCTTTCCCCCACTCTCCCCCTCCCACTCCCCTGTTGATAACACTCCATGTGATCTCCATTTCTGTGGCTCTATTCCTGTTCTAGTTGTTTGCTTAGTTTGCTTTTGGTTTTGTTTTAGGCCAGTTGTTAATAACTGAGTTGCTGTCATTTTACTGTTCCTATTTTTTATCTTCTTTTTCTTAGGTAAGTCCCTTTAACATTTCATAGAATAAGGGCTGGGTGATGATGAACTTCTTTAACTTGACCTTATCTGAGAAGCACTTTATCTGCCCTTCCATTCTAAATGAAAGCTTTGCTGGATAGAGCAATCTTGGATGTAGGTCCTTGCCTTTCATGACTTGGAATACTTCTTTCCAGCCCATTCTTGCCTGTAAGGTCTCTTTGGAGAAATCAGCTGACAGTCTTATGGGAACTCCTTTGTGGGTAACTGTGTCCTTTTCTCTTGCTGCTTCTAAGATTCTCTTCTTCTGTTTCATCTTGGGTAATGTAATTATGATGTGCCTTGGTGTGTTCCTCCTTGGGTCCAGCTTCTTTGGGACTCTCTTAGCTTCCTGGACTTTCTGGAAGTCTATTTCCTTTGCCAGACTGGGGAAGTTCTCCTTCATTATTTGTTCAAATAAGTTTTCAAGTTTTTGTTCTTCCTCTTCTCCTTCTGGCACCCCTATAATTCAGATGTGGGAACGTTTCAAGATGTCCTGGAGGTTCCTAAGCCTCTCCTCCTTTTTCTGAATTCTTGTTTCTTCATTCTTTTCTGGTTGGATGTTTCTTTCTTCCTTCTGGTCCACACCATTGATTTGAGTCCCAGTTTCCTTCGCCTCACTATTGGTTCCCTGTACATTTTCCTTTGTTTCTCTTGGCTTAGGCTTCATTTTTTCATCTAGTTTTTGAACAGATTCAACCAATTCTGTGAGCGTCTTAATAACCAGTGTTTTGAACTGTGCATCTGATAGGTTGGCTATCTCTTCCTCGCTTAGTTGTATTTTTTCTGGAGCTTTGAAGTGTTCTGTCATTTGGGCCATTTTTTTTTTTTTTTTGTCTTGGTGCGTCTGTTACTTAAAGGGGCGGAGCCTTAGGTGTTCACCAAGGTGGGGTAACCCTGGTTGCTGTGCTGTGATGCTGTACATGGGGGAGGGGCCAATAGGGAGAAATGGTGCTTGCTCCACTCTCTGCCAGTTTTTAGTTACTCCCTCTGCTACCCACAATCAAACTGGGCCCCTCTGGTGCTGCTTCCCAAGTGGATGGGTGTGTGTATGTTCTAGGCCCCTGTGGGTTTCTCCAACGAACTCTCCTGTGAGGCTGGGAGTTTCTCCTGCTGCCACCTCAACCCCCACAGGTGCTTTCAATCAGTGGTTTGAGGATTTGTTTCTCCATGCTGGGGCCCTGGGTTGAGCAGTCTGTCACCTAGTCCACTAGCTGCTGCCTGGCTGCCAGCTGCAGCTTTGCCTACCCTGCTCCACAATCCGCCACCTCGCTGGGTCTGCCAGCCTCTACCTTGCTGCGAGTCCTCTCTGCCCGGCTGCCCATCTCCGCCCCTCCTACCAGTCTGGCTGCATGTTTCTTCTTTATGTCCTTGGTGGTTGGACCTCCATAGAGTTCGATTTTCTGTCAGTTCTGGTTGTTTTTTGTTTTTAAATTGTTGTTGTCCTTCTTTTGGTTGTGCAAGGAGGCACCGTGTGTCTACCTATGCCTCCATCTTGGCTGGGAGTCCAGATTCTTAAAGTACATTTTTTAAGTCCTAAACAGTTTAGGTGTATGTTATATTACTGTTTCATTCTCCTGCGATAAAGAAATAAGAGGTGACACATTTGAAACAATCTTTGAGTAAAACTACTATAGATGGAATATATGGTTTTGACTTCTAGGGATTCAAGTGACAAGATATTGATACTATTATGTTTGTTAATTTACTCTGTTCATTAGATTCTACATATAAATAAAATCATATGATATTTGTTTTCCTTTGACTAACTTATTTCACTCATCATTCTACTCTCCAGGTTCATTAATGATGTCCCAAAAGGTAAGATTTTCATCTTTTTACAGCTGAGTAGTATTCCATTGTGTAAACGTACCTCAGCTTTCTTTTAATCCACTCATTTAAAGATGGGAACGGGCCTTTGGCTGCTTCCAAATCTTGGCTATTGTAAATAATGCTGCAATGGACATAGAGGTGCATATATTCTTTCAAATCAGTTTTTCATGTTTTTTAAAATAAATTTCCAGAAGTGGAATTGCTAGGTCATAAGGCAGTTCCATGTTTAATTTTATGAGGAAACTCCATCCTGTTTTCCACAGTGGCTGCACCAGTCTGCATTCCCAACAACAGTGCTGATGGTTCTTTTCCTCTATACCCCTGCCAAACTGGTTGTTTGTTCATTTATTGATGGTAGCTGTTCTGACAACTGTGAGGTGATATCTCATTGTGGTTTTAATTTGCATTTCTCTGATGATTAGTGACATTGAGCATCTTTTCATATGTCTATTGGCCATCTTTATGTCCTAACAGACTCATAGATACAGACAATAGACTGACAGCTGTTAGGGGGAAGGGTGTTAGGGGGGGCTAGATTATGTGCTAAGCAAAAGAAACAAACAAAACCCTCATAGACATAGAGAAAGGTATGATGATTACCAGGAAGAAAGCGGCTGTGGGGAGAGGTATAACAGTGTATTTAAAAGGTGGATAAATGGTGATGGAAGGAGGCTTTACTTTGGGTGGAGAACACACAAGACAATATGCAGATGATGTGTTATAGAATTGCACACCTGAAACTTATATGATTTTTATTAGCCATTGTCACCCCAACAAATGCAATAAAAAATTTTAAATGGAAACATAGTACAAAGAAAAAATATATTGACACTGCCCTCATGTTACTTATATATGATTCTGGATGCCCAAAAAATATTTAGAGGTGTCTAAGAGATAGCTGAATGTGTTTGTGAGTCATAAGATATAGAAGGTAATTAATGTGGGTAGGATGCTATAAGGAACGTGTAGTCAGACATGAAGTAGGTTGAGGTCAGAACCTTAAAGAACATTGATATTATATATTGGAGAAAGAAGGGGAGCCTGTGAAAATACCTGGGAGAAATAACGAAATAAAGAGACTTCTACCAAGAAGAAAAAAGAACAAAGAGAGCTGAATTAAAATATGTACTTTCAGGGGCAAATTACTTAATCTTTTTAGATGCAATTCTCTCATTTGCCTGATGCTATAGTAACAGTTTTAGGAAGAAATTGTGAAAATGCATATAAACACACTGCATATTAAAGTTGGTAAGTATATTTTAGGATATAAAATTGTAAGTGTTGTTTTTCTCACCATTATGACCATTCAGGAAATAGATGGGATAGGAAACAAAGGACAGAGAAGAGTGCTTTGAGAACCAAGTTGTCATTTAAGACTAGAGGAAACTTACTGTTCAGATTGATGTTGAGCTACATAACGGTCTGAGTGGGAGGTTGATGGTCTTATGGTCTCAGGATTTTGCACAAAGTAGGGTAAAAAGGAAAACATTATTATGAATGAAGCAAGTGTAGAAATAAATTTAAATGAGATATGTGTTTCTGTAGACTACCATCAGTTATATTTTAAAAACATCAAGTCCAAATGCACATTCTAGTATCAAAAGGAGCACCCACAATATTATTAACTCACCCTGTTTGCTCTTACATGGAGATAAATGTCAAAATAAAACTAGGGTCTTATGACTGATTTTGACTATGTTTTATTAAAATTCATATTTATATTTTGTTATTCCATTTTCTCTAAGTTCTTTACAAAAATAAAACAGATAGAGCTTCTGCCAAAATCAAATGTCTCACTAGGTTTCATTTGATAAATTTATCCTAAAAAATGTCTGTGTCTGTGTGTGTGTGTGTGTTATATATATATATATATATATATATATATATATATATATATATATATATTCCTTGCAGTCAAACTCTTAATGAGAGTGTTAAAGCGTAGACTAAAGACAAAGCCCTTATAAGTGTTTACTATCATCATGGTTTCAGCCTTTCCTGATGCTATTGGTGTACAGCTAATATGAGAATGCAAAGAAAAGGAACCTCTTACCATCAGTTAAAAATAAAAGACCTAGAGTAGAGAAGCTCAGTAGGATATAGATAAATAGAGAGGAAAGACTAATATAGGAAGTCCTGTATTATGTCACTGGGTGTATGCATATACCTGTTGTCATATATTTAATACCTTACTGTGATTATAGTTCATCAAGGCACTTACTTTTATATAAAACTGTCCTTATGTATAAGAAACAGGTCCGGAAAGAAAATGAGAAATGAAGGAGATTGCGCAGAGTTGAGAGAATTGAGAGATAGTCATACACAACCAAACAAAAGGCCAGCAGCCCTCTAAGAATGGAAACAAAACTTGAACACAGGTTCATAAGAGCTAGAAATAATTAAAAAATGTCTATTACCATTAAGAATGTTAATAATTGATTAGAGAATATTGAGTCACTGGAAATAACTTGATAAGTTTCATTAATTTTAGAGTCTGAGGGGAAATGATCTCTGATAGAAGAATAATTTATGAGAAATATGTGTAACCGCTTTTCTTTCTATAAATATTTAATTCAATATCTATTCTTGCCATGCTTTAAAAACCTATTAATTAATTCTTACACAACTCAAAACATGAATAGTTACCTCTAGTTTTAAAACCATAATTGTTGGGGACCACTTTGTTTGGTATTGGAGACTGTAGCCCTGGCGAGCAAGGACGTGAAAGAGGCCTGTAAGTCTCTACCAGAATGCTGGGAATGCAGGTGGCAGGCATGACTCAATACTAACACTGAGGGTTCCCGTGGGAGGTCAGACCTAAAGAATACATTGTATCCGATTGATGGGGCAGGAAGATGGCGGCAACATAGGTGGGAGCGGAGTCCACTTCCCCTCAACACCAGGGACATACCTAGCTGATCTGAGGAGCAGAGCGAACAGCCAACAGTATTCCAGCATATACGAAGATCAGAGACCAAAGATAGAGGACATTGAAAGATCTGACGGTAAGAAGAGTGCTCAAGGACAATAAGGTCCCCGGGACCCGGGAACGCGCGGTACAAGGGCGGCAGAAGCTCCAGCCCTGGCGCAGGGGCTGCTGCAGGAGTCTTGGGAGAGGGCCAGGCTGCGCTGTGAGCAGCCAGGTGCTTGATTGGACCAGGGGGGCTTGAAAAGGAGGAATTTCTCAAAAAGAAAAAGAAAATAGAGACACTCAGGGGCTAGTTAGAGAACTCGCGGTAGTAGCCGAGGCCCCTGGCGCCCCTCCCCTCTCCACCCCTGGACTGGGAGCGCAGGATAAGTAGCACCGGAGTCACGGTGCTCACCTGAGGTCCGGTCGCGCGCGCACTCGCAGATTAGTGAACGGGGCCCATACATGAAACCCCGGAGGGGCGCCCACACCTGAAACCTCCAAGATCATTTGGAGCAGAGACTAGTTGCTCCACCCACAGGCCCAAAACCTCCGAACCGAGTGCCACGTGATTCAGTCCCAGGGTGGCCCCGCCCTCCCGAGAGACTCAAGCCCAGGGCGGCTGGCGCGCGGGGGGTGTTCGCGCTCACCCAGCGCAGGGCCAGCTGGATGCGCGTTTTCCAAGCACAAAGCTGCTGGCAAGTGTCCTAACCCCAAGGCGGCTGAATCCGCCGCCTGCGCGCCAGTGTCCCAAGCCCAGGTGGCTCAATCGGCTGGCTGTGTGCTCAGAGCACAAAGCCGCTTGAGACCATCACAAACCCAAAGCGACTGGATTACCCTGCTGCGTGTGCACGCCTCCCGTGCCAAAGCGGCTGGAGCGCCTCCTGCGTGTCCCAAGAACAAAGCTGCGGGATTGGCTGATCAACGGCCTGATTGCCTGCCAGGGACCACACCTACAAGGCCTACCTAACAAGTGCGCACCCTGCAGGGCCTACTAGCTCTCTAGGACAAAGGCAGAACACCCAGTAGAGGTGAGCTGCAGTGAGAGGAGAGTCTGCAGGCTGAACAACAGCGAAGAGTGTGACCCAGGAAGGGAGAAAAGTGAAACCAATCCTTCCAACCACCCCCTCCCATTGCACAGACAGGACACCAGCAGAACTAACCTGACCGGTTTAAAGCCAGCAGATTTTTTTTTTTTCTTTCCTTTCCCCCTGATTTCCTTCTTCCTCTCTCTCTTTTTTTTTCTCATTCCTTCTTCCTCCCATCCTTTACCATTTTTATGTCTTCTTCCTGCCTTCTTTTATCTATTTCTATGTTTTAATTTTTGTTAAAATTCCTTCTTATCTTGCCTCCGATCTTTCTTTATTCCTTCTTCCCTCCTTCCTTCCTTTCCTCCTTTCCTATTTCCTTGTTCCCTCCTTCCCATCTTTGTTTTATTTTTGGTTTTTTTTTTCTTTTCTTTTCTTTTCTTTCTCCCCCCCTTTCTCTTTTTCCCACAGGTGAGACAACAAAACCGGGAGTGCTGAAAAGACTAGAGTTAGACCGTGTTAAACACATAAATGTCAGCTCAAGACCAGTGAGCACAGGAGAGTAAGGAGACAGCACCACCGAATCCCATTGGCATTCTACCATAGAAGTTCATATCATAAACCCAGGGAGTCAGAACAAAGCAATTTAAGAAGCAGAGGCCAACAAGAAGAGCCTCACAAACAATGGGAAGACAAAGAAACAATTCCCAAATGAAAGGAAAGGAGGAAGTCTCAGAAAGAATACTAACCGAAAAAGAGGCAAATCAACTATCAGATACTGAGTTCAAAGCAATGGTCGTCAGGAAGCTCACTGAGCTCTCTGAGCTCAAAGAGAACTACCAGAAACTACAAGGAAACTACAATGAACTCACTGCAAACTATATCAACATGAAAAAGGAAATAGAAAATATCAACAAGAGCCAAGAGGAAATGAAGAATACAATTTCTGAATTGAACACAGTAGAAGGAATTAAAAGCAGACTTGATGAAGCAGAGGATCGGATCAGCAAGCTGCAGGACAAAGTAGAAAAAAACAACCAGAAAGAGCAAGAAAAGGAAAAGAGGCTCAGAAAGAATGAAGAGGCAATAAGGGAAATGCAGGACAACATGAAACGTAACAATATCCGTATAATAGGAATACCAGAAGGAGAAGAAGAAGAGCAAGGGATAGAAAACCTGTTTGAAAAAGTAATGATGGAAAATTTCCCTAATCTGAGGAGAGAAAAAGTCACCCAAATCCAGGAATCACAGAGAGTCCCAAACAAGAGGAACCCAAAGAGACCCACTGCAAGACACATCATAATTAAAATGGCAAATTTCCAAGACAAAGAGAGGATCTTAAAGGCAGCAAGGGAGAAAAAGGAAGTAACATACAAGGGAGCCCCAATAAGGTTAGCAACTGACTTCTCAATGGAAACGCTCCAAGCCAGAAGAGAATGGCAAAAAATATTCCAAGTAATGAGAACCAGAGGCCTCCAACCAAGACTACTTTACCCAGCAAGGCTCTCAATCAAGATAGAAGACCAAATAAAGAGTTTCCCAGACAAAAAAAGTCTAAAAGAATACAGCTCCACCAAACCAGCTCTGCAAGAGATGCTAAAGGGACTGCTTTAAGGAAAGGAAGGAAAAGAGAAAGACAGAGGAACACAGGTAGGAAATAATGGCAATGAATAACTACCTATCGCTAATAACCTTAAACGTAAATGGATTAAATGCTCCAATCAAAAGATATAGAACAGCTGAATGGATAAGAAAACATGACCCACACATATGCTGCCTACAAGAGACCCATCTCAGGACAAAAGACTTACACAGACTGAAAGTGAAGGGCTGGAAACAAATTTTCCAAGCAAACGGACAGGAAAAAAAAGCAGGGGTAGCAATACTCATATCTGACAAAATAGACTTCAAAAGAAGGGCCATAAAGAGAGACCCAGAAGGTCACTTCATAATACTCAAAGGAAGAATCCACCAAGAAGACATCAACATTGTAAATATATATGCACCCAACATAGGAGCACCCAAATACATAAAGAAAATCTTGGAGGATTTCAAGAAAGATATTGACAGCAACACAATTATAGTAGGGGATTTTAACACCCCACTATCAAAAATGGACAGGTCTTCCAAACAAAAGATCAACAAAGATATTGTGTCACTTAACAATACCTTAGAGGAAATGGACTTAACTGATATATACAGAGCTTTTCATCCCAAAGAAGCAAAATACACGTTCTTTTCAAGTGTCCATGGAACTTTTTCAAAGATAGACCACATGATAGGACACAAAGCAACCCTCAACAAATTCAAGAAAATTGAAATCATATCAAGCATCTTCTCTGACCACAAGGGTCTGAAACTAGAAACCAACGCCAAGGGTAAAAACCCAAAACACTCAAAAGCATGGAGACTGAACAGCATGCTATTAAACAATGAATGGGTCAAGAACGAGATTAGGGAAGAAATCAAAAACTTCCTGGAAACAAATGAAAACGAACTCACAACAACCCAAAACCTATGGGACACAGCAAAGGCAGTCCTGAGAGGGAAGTTCATAGCAATACAGGCCTACCTTAAGAAGTTAGAAACAGTTCAAACAAACAACCTAACCCTATGCCTACAAGAACTGGAGGAACAACAACAAAGACAGCCCAGAGCAAGCAGAAGGAAGGAAATAACCAAGATCAGAGCAGAACTAAATGACATAGAGACTAAAAGCACAATTGTAAGGATCAATGAATCCAGGAGCTGGTTCTTTGAAAAAGATAAACAAAATCGACAAGCCTTTAAGTAGGTTCATCAAGAGAAGAAAAGAGAGAGGATCCAAATAAACAGAATTAGAAAATGAAAGTGGAGAGATTACAACTGATACCACAGAAATACAAAGGATCGTAAGAAATTACTATGAAGACCTGTATGCTAAGAAATTTGAAAACCTAGATGAAATGGACACATTTCTAGAAAAATATGATCTTCCAAAACTGGCTGAAGAAGAAGCAGAAAACCTGAACAGACCAATATCAGCAAAGGAAATTGAAGCAGTCATCAAAAAACTCCCATCACACAAAAGCCCTGGACCAGATGGTTTCACAGGAGATTTCTACAAAGCATTTAAGGAAGAACTAACCCCTATCCTTCACAGACTATTTGAAAAAATCCAAACTGATGGAAGACTCCCAAACTCTTTTTATGAAGCCAGCATCATCCTAATCCCAAAACCAGATAAAGACACAACGAAGAAAGAAAACTTCAGGCCAATATCGCTGATGAACATAGACGCTAAAATTCTCAACAAAATATTAGCAAACCGCATCCAGCAATATATTAAAAAGATCATCCACCATGACCAAGTGGGATTCATCCCAGGGATGCAAGGATGGTACAATATTTGCAAATCAATAAACATAATACATCACATCAACAACAGCAAAGACAAAAATCACATGATCATATCAATAGATGCGGAAAAGGCGTTCGATAAGATACAGCACCCATTTCTGATAAAAACACTCAGCAAAGTAGGAATAAAGGGAGCAGTCCTCAACATAATTAAGGCCATATATGAGAGACCTACAGCCAACATCACACTCAATGGACAAAAACTTAGAGCTTTCCCACTAAGATCAGGAACAAGACAAAAATGCCCTCTCTCACCACTCCTATTCAACATAGTATTGGAAGTCCTAGACACAGCAATCAGACAAGAAAAAGCAATAAAAGGCATCCAAATTGGAAAGGAGGAAATGAAACTGTCACTGTTTGCAGACGACATGATAGTGTACATGGAAAACCCTATAGACTCCACTCAAAAACTACTCGACCTAATAAATGAATTTGGCAAAACATCTGGATACAGAGTCAATACCCAGAAATCAAAGGCATTCCTGTACACCAGCAACGAAACTGCAGAAACAGAAATCAGGAAAAAAATCCCATTCAACATAGCAACAAGAAAAATAAAGTACCTAGGAATCAACCTAACCAAGGAGGTAAAAGACCTGTACTCAGAAAACTACACAACACTGAAGAAAGAAATTAAGGAAGATACAAACAAATGGAAGCATGTACTGTGTTCATGGATTGGAAGAATTAACACCATCAAAATGGCCATACTACCCAAAGCAATTTATAGATTCAATGCAATCCCTATTAGAGTAGCCATGACATATTTCACAGATATAGAACAAACATTGCAGAAATTCATATGGAACCATAAACGACCTTGAATAGCTGCAGCAATTTTGAGAAAGAAGAACAAAGCAGGAGGGATCACAATACCTGATATCAAACTGTATTACAAGGCCACTGTAATCAAAACAGCCTGGTACTGGCATAAAAACAGGCACATAGACCAATGGAACAGAACAGAGAGCCCAGAAATAAACTCAAGTCTATACGATCAATTAATATTTGACAAAGGAGGCAGGAGCATAAAATGGAGCAAAAACAGCCTCTTCAACAGATGGTGTTGGGAGATCTGGACAGCTACGTGCAAAAAAATGAAACTCGATCACCAACTTACGCCATACACGAAAATAAACTCAAGATGGATAAAAGACTTAAATATAAGCTGTAACACCATAAAAGTCCTTGAGGAAAACATTGGCAGGAAAATCTCAGACATTCCACACAGCAACATCCTCACAGACACATCCCCTAAAGCAAGGGACATAAAGGAAAGAATAAACAAATGGGACCTCATCAAAATAAAAAGCTTCTGCATGGCTAAAGAAAACAGCACCAAATTACAAAGAGAACCAACAATATGGGAAAGCATATTTGCCAATGATACCTCAGACAAGGGCCTGATCTCCAAAATATATAAAGAACTCTCACGACTCCACTCCAGGAAGACAAACAACCCAATTAAAAAATGGGCAAAGGACTTGAACAGACACTTCTCCAAGGAAGACATACAGAGGGCCCAGAGACATATGAAAAGATGCTCAGCATCACTAGCCATCAGAGAGATGCAAATTAAAACCACAATGAGGTACCATCTCGCACCAGTCAGAGTGGCCAACATAAACAAATCCACAAACAAATGTTGGAGAGGATGCAGAGAAAAGGGAACCCTAGTGCACTGTTGGTGGGAATGCAGACTTGTGAGGCCACTGTGGAAAACACTCTGGAATTTCCTCAGAAAACGAAAAATGGAACTGCCCTTTGACCCAGCAATTCCGCTGCTGGGATTATACCCTAGAACCCTGAAACACCCATGCAAAAGAACCTGTGTACCCCAATGTTCACAGCAGCACAATTTACAATAGCCAAGTACTGGAAGCAACCTAAGTGCCCATCAGCAAACGAGTGGATCCAAAAACTATGGTATATTTACACAATGGAATTCTACGCAGCAGAGAGAAAGAAGGAGCTTATACCCTTTGCAACAGCATGGATGAAACTGGAGAGCATTATGCTAAGTGAAATAAGCCAGGAGGTGAGGGACAAATACCATATGATCTCACCTTTAACTGGAACATAATCAATAGAAGAAAAAAGCAAACAAAATATAACCAGAGACATTGAAGTTGAGAACAATCTAACAATAGCTGGGGGAGGGGGGTGGTGGACAGTGGGAAGAGGGGATTACAGGAACTACTATGGAGGACACATGGACAAAACCAAGGGGGAGGGTGGAGGTGGGGGAGGGAGGTGAGTTCAGTTCGGGTGGGGTGGAGGGATGGGGAGAAAAGGCATACAACTGTACTTGAATAACAATAAAAATTAAAAAAAATTAGAAATAATAAAAAAAAGCCATTTGCCTCAGATGCTTTAATTGTACTATTTCTGGGAAAAAAATGGCATCTTTTGTTTAGTTATCCATCTGTTTATTTTATCAATTAATAAGGAGATTTTTGAAGTCATGGTATACTACTGTTTCATACTAAAGTGTTATGAGATATCTAAGTCAGATGTCATTGGGAAGAGTTACAAGGAATGAAATTTAGAAATAACTTCTTGCATTATGCTATGTTATTTATGATGGTCAATTTATATAATTACCATCTAAAAATACATGCTAGAAAGGTAGTATCACAAATATCATTAGTATCCTAAATTAGGCATATTGCCATACTTAATAATAAAAGAAGCTCAGAGTTTCTTCAGATTAACCCATTTATTTTCCAGATGAAAATGATGGATAATGAGGATAAATTACTCCCAATTTGGAATTCTGGCATTTTCTGATTCTGAATATAAAATAGTTGCTAAGAGAAAAATACCTTTAGGCAATATAAGATAATATATTCTATTTTTCTCAGAGAAAGCTTACAAGGTAATAGTTTCCACTATAATGACATTCTGTTGAAATAAAATAGAAATATTTGAAAAAGAGATTATGAATAGATCATGTAAATAAATGTCTTGCCTTTCTAGATGAAGTATGAGATTTACAGGAAGAGAAAAGCAGAGAAAATATCTTTTATAACATGGTTGAGAGTGAAGTTTCAATTGATCCTGTGTCATTATTATGATGAAACAGGAAACTGGTACAGATCATTGGTAATGTGTATACTAACCTCCTCATTTCTATTTGAAGATGTAATATAAGACTAGTAGTGAACATAGATTAAAATAAAGATATTTCTTAGGTCATAAGAACAAGAGTTTCTTAAATTCAAATATTAGCTTTGCTGATTAGTACATTTTTCTGTTTTTATCTTCTTGTATGGAATAGTCCCTTTCCTGTTTTTCTATGCCATATGAAGTGGCCACCATGGTTTTATAACTTATTTGTAATTTTAAACTCAGGGTAGAGCATCTGTTAGTATTTGGAGTATCACCACTAATTATGTGTAACTTTCCCAGTAAGTAGATTCAAGGCATATTCAAGGTGGAAGACACTCTAATTTTACCAGAAGGGGAAAAGAGGCCCAAGGAAGTCATGTGATGAGTCTTAGTACACAGCTGGACTCAGATCAGGAAATACTGACATCTAGTCTAATGACTTTGACATTGAAGGACATTCTCTCACCCCACTTCTTTAGTAAGTAACCTTTTCAATTTTGATTTTCAAGTACATCTCAGTGTGTGTGTGTAAAAGTATATTTGTTATCTTAAGGAAGTTTTGTGAGCTAATTTTAGAAAAATATTTACATAAATATTATAATTTAATAAACAACATATAAATACAAACAGTTTAGAACACACATAAATTAGATACCATTAACGTAACTAATAAGAATTTATCTTCTCAACTATCTCATGTACTTATAGATGGGGCAATTA
This sequence comes from Desmodus rotundus, assembly GCF_022682495.2. Lineage (NCBI taxonomy): Eukaryota > Metazoa > Chordata > Mammalia > Chiroptera > Phyllostomidae > Desmodus > Desmodus rotundus. The sequence goes on along the minus strand of NC_071390.1, from coordinate 126,168,124 downwards.
CCAGAACAAGAATAAAAGTAATGTACCGAACTTGATTTTGCGTCCTGATGAAGTTGATATGACAAAGTATAACTCATTCAATACTTTTGTGAAACATGTACTGACCATTCTATGTGCTAATGCATTGTGACACTAGGAATACAAAGAAAATTAAGATTAAACTCAGGGAAATGCTGTGCTCACTTCCTCCCACAATCACATAAAAATTACAAGTAATCTACAAATAATTATCATTCAGAAATGCCTGAAATGTAGCTAAATGGTAGTCCTTTAACTAAAACTATAGAAGTCACATAAAGTCTGGAGGGGCAGAGATGCAGAATAGTCTGGTTCCATAACCACAGTCGGTGGTTAAAAATCAGGAGAAATGTCTTGGCTGTGGCAGTCCTCCCTGAGGAGCAAGGGAAGGGGTCCTAGCTCCATACCAGGCTCTCCAGCACAGCACAGGGTTCTAGTCTGAAAACACTTACTTCTGGCTGTGGACACCAGCAAGGATTGTGGCTGGGTGAGACAGAGGTCTTCTGCAGTCCCAGGCAGTTTCTCTTAAAGGGCCCATGCACAGACTTAGTAGCTGGAAAGATTTCAGGAACAAAGAGGGAGGATCTGAATTGTGTAGTGAGGGCTATAAGGGCAGGTTTCTACCAGACAGAAGTGCTGACAGAGGCCATTGTTTTTTCTGAGCCCTCCCCCTACAGAGCCAGCTGGCAGGTACCATATCAGAGTCTGCATCAACCTAGCTATCACAGTTTGCACTACCCTGCCTCACACAACTTGTGGACCCACCCAAGCTGTTTCCAGTGAGTTTTCCATACAGCCCTCCTTGGCTTATAATTTAGATTATTCTAAAATTTCTCGAAGATACTGCACCTGACCTCTGTGTGCCTAGTACCTCTCACTTCATTAAATGACCTCAGGCCCAGCAGTGGTGACAAATAGCCATGGTTCATAGTTGGACTCTCCCAGGCACCTCCAAGTCCAGCACAATAGCAACCATCTGAAAATTGCATTGCAACTCATGCCCCATGCCCCCAGACAGAGCACAGGCAACAACTGACCTTGGACTGCATGCCCCAGTAAGGCCTCAGAGACAATCCACCCAGTGGCCAGCTTCAGACCATCTCCTATATCCAAAATTGACACACTCATGGGACAAACTCAGTAAGCACCAGCACCCCACAGATAAGCCCGTATGCAGTGGTAATGGCCACTACTTGAAGCTGATTGGCTTGGGAGTAAGTCCCTCCCACTGAGGTGCCAACAGCAACCAAAGCTCAACTACAACAGGAGAGTGTACACAGCCTGTACAGGAGGTGCACCTGGAGTGTCCAGATAAGGTATATGGAAAGGCTGTGCCACTGGGTCCTACTGGACACTACTACAGTAGACCACTATACCAAGCCCGGGAACCATAGCAGCTCTATCCTAATACACAGAAAGAAACAGAAAGGAAACCAAAATGATGAGACAAAGAAGCATGTCCCAAATGCAAGAACAGAATAAAACCTCAGATAATAATTAAGCAAAATAGAGGCAAGCAATCTACTAGATGAAGAGTTCAAAATATAGTTATGAGGATGCTCAATGTCCTCAGTGAGAACTTCAACAAAAATATAGGTAACATAAAAATGAAGATAGAAAACATAAAAAATAACCAGTTAGAAATAAATAATATAATAATCAAAATAAAGAATACATTACAGGGTATTAATATTACAGTAGGATAAACAGAGGATCAAATCAGTGATTTGGAAGACAAGAAAGCAGAAAACACTCAAAAGCACAGAAAAAAAATGAGGATAGTGTAAAAAGCCTCTGGGACACTTCAAGGATACCACCATTCACATTATAGGGGGCCAGGAGGAGAAATGAGAGAGCAAGAAATTGAAGACCTACATGAAAAAATGTCAATAAACATCTTTAAGAAGAAGTGGTGCATATAGACAATGAGTTACAAAAAGAAAAAAGTCTTGGCATCTGCAACAATGTGACTAGACCTGGAGGGTATTGTGCTAATTGAACTAAATCAAACAGAGAGAGACAAATGCCAGATGATTTCACTTATATGTGGAATCCAACAGAAAAGTAAAACATGCAGAGGACAAACATACTCATTTATACAGAGAACATTTTGATGGTTGCTAGATGGAAGGGTGTGGGAGATGGGTGAAAGAGGTGCTGGGACTAAGAAGTACAAACTGGTAGTTACACAACAGTCACTGGGATGTAAAGTGCAGCATAGGGAGTGTAGTCAATGACATTGTAATAACTATGTATGGTGTCGATGGGTACTAGATGTATCAGGTCATCACTTTGTAAGTGATATAATTTCTAATCACTGGGTTGTATACCTGAAACTGATATAATATTGTATGTCAACTGTAACTGAAAAATAAGAAAACTATTCAAAAATAAAATAAAATTAAACCCTTCACTTTTTTCACCTGTCCCTGCAAATCTCCTATCATACAACTGTCAAAATATTCTGTATCTATGAGCCTATTTCTGTTTTGTTTGTTCATTTATTTTGTTTATAAGATTCCACATATAAGTGAAATCATATGGCATTAGTCCTGCTCTGTCTGACTTGTTTCACTTGAGCAATACCATCTAGGTCTGTCCATTTTGTTCCAGATGGCAAGTTGCATGTTTTCTATGGGTGAGTCATACTCCATTGTATATGCGCACCACTTCTTTATCCATTCATCTATGGATAAACAGGTTGCTTTTATATCTTGGGTATTGTAAATAATGCTTCAATGAACAATGGATGTGCATGTCTTTTTGATTTCACGTTTTAGGTTTCTTCAGATAAATACCCAGAAGTGGAATTCCAGGGTCCTTCTTTATCTCATGTTATACAGCCTTTGTTTTAAAGTCTATTTTGTCTGTTATAAGTATTGCCACCACAGCCTTTGTTTGTTATTTGCTTCCATTTTCACGAAATATCTTTTTCCATCTCTTTATGTTCAGTCTGAGTGTGTCTTTCAACTGAAGTGAGTCTCTTGTAGACAGTATATATAAAGGTTTTTTTTTTTTGTTACACATTCAGCCTCTATATTTCTTTTTTTGGAGCATTTAATCCATTTGCATTTAAATTAATTGTTGATATGTATTTCTTGCCATTTTATTCATAATTTTTATCTTTTTTTCTTCTTCTTAAAGAAGACCCTTTAACATTTCTTGTAATACTGGTTTGGTGGCAATAAACTCCTGTAGTTTTTTCTAGTCTGGGGAGTTCTATATCCATCCTTTGATTCTGAATGAAAGCCTTGCTGGGTAAACTTGCCAATCCCTTCTGGACTGTGAAGTTTCTGTTGAGAAATCAGCTGACAGTATTATGGGAGCTCTCTTATGGGTAACTAACTGCTTTTCTCATGTTGCTTTTAAGATTCTCTTTTTCATTAACCTTAGGCATTTTCATTTTAATATGTCTTAGTGTGCTCTTCTTTGGGTTCACCTTGTTTGGGATTCTCTGTACTTCCTGGATGTGTATGTCTATTTCCTTTACCAACTTCAGTAAGTTTTCTGTCATTGTTAAAAATAGATTTTCAGTTTCTTTCTCTCTCTTTGCTCATTCTGCCAACACTCTGAGGCAAATTTTGGTATGCTTGAAGTTGTCCCAAGGGTCCTTATACTGTTCTCATGATTTGGGGTTCTTTTTTATTTTTGCTGTTCTGATTGGGTGTTTTCTGTTTCCTTATCTTTCAAATCTCTGATTTGAAATTTGCTTCATCTTCTCCACTTTTGTTTCCTGTGATATACTCTTCATTTCAGTTAGTGTATTCATTTAAACTGGTTCTTAATTTTATGTTTTCTCTCTTTGTTTTTATGTTTCTTATCTCTTTTTCCACATTCTCACTAAGTTCACCTACTCTTCCCCCAAGTTCACTGAGCATGCTTATAGCCAGTGTTTTCTGGACTCTTGCATCTGGTAGATTGTATGTATCCATTTTGTTGAGTTTTATTTCTGGAGTTCTGTTCTGTTCTTTCATTTGGGCCATATTTCTTTGTCTCCTCACTTTGGCTCCCTCTTGTGTGTATTTCTCTGTACTAGTTAGAGCTGCTATGTATCTTGGGCTTGTTAGAGTGGCCTAATTTAGTAGGTGTCCTGTAGAGTCCCATGGCATAGCCTCTCTAATTCCCCAAACTTGGCAGTCCAGGTGCACCACCCATGTGGGCTGTGTCCACTCTCCTATTGTAGTTCACCTGTTGACAGCTGAGTTGAAAGGATTTACCCCTAGGCTGATTGGCTTTCAGGTCCAGTGTCAACTGCTATGGAGAATCAGCTGCATAGGGGTCAACAGCACAGAGCAGGACTTACTTAAGAGGGGATTTTGTGTCTGCTGGGTTCAGTTTTAGTGTGTCTTTTATGGAGGAGATTGGGTGGTGCTTTGATGTGGTCTGAAGTTGTGCACTGGATTACAGGCTCTGGGGCCTTCTGGGAGGCGCAAGCCAGGGTTATGTGCTAACTGTGCCCTGCCCAAGGTCACCTGGCAGTATCTACAAGCCAATCTTTAGATGGCTGCTACTTCAGATGGTGCTAGGCTAGGAGGTACCCCAGAGAGGCCCTTGTGAACCAAGGCCAGATGTTGCTTAATGGGAAGATTTTTTAGGAATCTCCACAGCATGAACTAAGTCAGGTTGTTGGAATTGCAAAGCTTGGGTTGGGCCCTTAAGTTGGGTGGGGCTGAGTCTCAGGGAATCACTAGTGCTAGGTTAACAGTGTTAGCCAGGTTGATGGAAACTCAGATATGGCTTCCACCTTCTGGCTCCATGGAGTGATGGTCCAGAAAAGTTCAAGTTCACTTTGTGGTGATTCATGTCACCAGAAAGTGAAATTGTGGTTAAAACATTTGAAAAAAAGTATATACATGTAAGGATATTTGTTTGAGTTGCATTGATCAGATATTTAAAAGCTAATACTTGAATCTTGCCTCTTTCAAAAGAAAAACACAAAGCAGAGTTACTTGTCAATGCTTAATTTTATTACTAATGACTAATTAATAGAATGTCTATATGACCTCTGTCATTTAAAGACATACATAATTCGAAACCATGCTGTACTTGAATTTTTTTATGAATAAATCTCACTGTGGTCACAAATAGTGAGTTGAGAGGTTAATAAGCCATATGAATTTGTTAATATTAGACACAGAGCCTATTGAAGTGTAGAGGAGAAAATTATTATTGTTAGGTTTGAATGTAAACAAGTACAGGGCAAAAATTAACTGAGACTGAGGGAAGACACAACAAAGAGTTCATCTTTTATTCGTTCATTTTCAGCCTTCTTTTACCCACCAGTCAGAGTATACAAACTGGAGGGTCTAAAAGAAATTTAGGAGAAAGCACAGAGGATTTGTAACTCATCATTCTGCTACTACGGGTAGTTGGCTAGTCCCTAATAAAGTAAAGAAGCAAAGGGAATTAGACCTTGTTGAGTATAGTCAACTAGGGAGTATAAGGCTGCTTGCTTAGCCAGGAGCTACAGCTTCACACACTCCAAAAGATCACAACATTGTCCTACAAAGGGGATTAACAAACTTCCCTCTGCATATTGGGTGGAGGGCCAATTTTTACAATCTCCTGATTCTACTTCCCCAGACTATGGGTGGAATAAGCACTGGAGCAATAGAAGTCAAAATGGCACAACTGAGGTGCTTCTGTGAGGCATGCATAATAGGAGTCCACATGGGGACCATAGAGTCCTGTCAGTCTAGTCTTGGGAAAGAAGGAATTGGTTGGGAGGTGGACCCATTGGAAGCCCACAAAACTTTGGAAGTTAACTGATTAGTTTAAAAAAGCCTCTGGTTACCCAAGCCCGAGTTAATACAACCAACCTTAACAAAGAAGCTCTCTTTCCCTCAGTGAAACACACTTGCCCCGTTCACTTACACGTGCTCTCCATAGCAGGCATAGCAGCTGTCTGACCTCCAAGCTCAGACTTCAGGCAGAAGCCTGGGTACAACAACATAGCTGGGAACAGAAGTAAGCTACCTGGATGGGGATTGAGACTATTAGCAGCCTACTATGGGCTCCAAAAGAATAAGCTTCAATATGACACAGAAACTCCAGACACTGGCCTTTGTTTTGGCCTTGCTGAAGACCCAGTCGGACTTTTTCTATGGAGGGGCAAGTGAGAAGGTTATTGAAAACCCAGAGGGAGCCATGTATTTTCACCCGAATAAATCTTGCCGCACCAGTATCTCCTGTGTTTGGGCCCATGGAAAGATTTCCTTGTGATCCCAGGAAACAAAATGATTCCAATCGACAGTAATTCTATCAAATTTTCTTAACTCCCAGATTTTTGCCTCTGCATCAGGGCCTGCCTGCTCTCTTGCTGTTTGTTCCCTTCCAATTTCTTTGGTTCCAAAGTTGCTTTCTTTGTTCTGTGCAACCCATGTGGGATGGAGATTGGCCTTTAGTTTGACAGATTTTCAAAGGAAGAGAATCCCTCTGTCCATGATATTGGGGTAATGAATGTTTCACTTTCATAAAAATTATAGCACATTGTAATTTGTAGATTTTAGTTGCCAATATTTAAAACTATTGTATAGCTGAGATTTTTTTCTATGTGCTAAAAGGAAATAAGCCTTTTCTCTAAACATAATTAAAGACAATGTTTTGTGTAGCATTCTAGTGAATTTGTGTACACTACATGGATTGGAATTTCTTATAATACAGAATTATTCACAACTAAAATGAGATTGCCTAGATGATTATCTTGCCCTTTGAATAGTCACCCAGTTATGTCATAACCTGCTTTCTCCTGTAATCATTATGTAGGAGATGATAAAATAAAACTGCATGTCCTTTCTTGAAAAATATTAAAAGAGTAAAAAATATTGTGTGTTGGCATATAATAGTTGCAAAAATGTTAATGAGACTTAAGAGAAACACAGGTGCCATGCATTCAGTTGTGTCCTTACCCAAGGATAAGTAGAAGTTCTAACTCTCTGCACCTCAGAATGTGATCTCACTTGGAAATATGGGTAATTGCAGATGTAATTAGTTAAGTCCTGGTTACCCAGGAGTAAGGTGTGTGTCCTTAATGAAATATGACTGCTGTTTTTATAATAAGAGGCACAGAAGGAGAAGACGGCTCTGTGACAACAGAGACAGAGATTGCAGTGATGCACTTACAAACCAAGAATTGTCAAGGGCTGCCAATAATGCCAGAGAAAAAGAAAAAGCAAGGTTGAATTGTACCCTAGACTTATTACAAACAGCAAAGCTCTGCTGTTGTTTTTTGCCACTAGATTTTGTACTTTGTTTCAGCAGTGCTAAGAAATTAAAACAATGATATATCCGGTAATTGCTTCATAGATTGATTTATTGTGATGGGAAAGATTTTTTTGTTTAATTTTATGGTACTTCAGTATAGAGAACAAAATAGAAAACAATCAAATAGTGAAGAGAAAATCATTACCACTGCGTTAGAACTATTGATCATTGATCTCGGGTTTGTGTTTTTCATCTAACATGATTCGCGTGACTTTTTGACAGCTGAAATTTGTACACAGAAACCTATTGATGGGTTAAATTTTTTAAGTTCCAATCTAATACATGAGACAATACTAGTAATGCTCCACTTTGGAATTGTTTTATAAAATATGCTTTCGAAGGCACTTTGGATGCTTTTATTGTATGCAGGCTGATAACATGTTGCTAGAAGGGGAAATCGTTCTTGATTAAGAAGAATGGTCATGAGTAGAGACCAAGAAGACTTCTGATGAAGGCTGTAGAGAAAGAGAAACATTTCTTTCATTAAACTACAGACTAAATCTTTGCTAATATCGTTATGTTCTTGCTTTTGAATTTTATCCATATCTATTTCTTTGTGTTTGACCAAGGGCTTACAATTTTCTTTTTGATACCCTTTACTTGGTCTCCACAAAATCATAGTCAAGCTGTCCTGTGATCCCCAATTCTGCTTGCTCTGCAGCTTGAACAAGAACTAAAAAGTGGAACATGCCCTTTTTATCAGCTTATTCTGAGAACCGATTGATCACAGTGGACACTATTTCCTACTGATCATTTACATGCTTGCCTTCCTTCCCATTAAAAGCTACTGCTAATCTTTGTATACCTCTGTGTACCCTTTTAAAAAAGGCTTTTTCTGTTAGGTTTTGGGATGCTTAAAGATTTCTGAGATTTGAGCACTGTACCCATGGCCATGGCCTTTTTTCTGAATAAAGTCTTTCTTTGTCTGTGTTTGTGTAAGAATTTCCTTGACATGACAGAGGATCCTTGACCCAAAACCATGCCTTGGTTAAAATCATCCACATGGAAAAGCTTTACGAATATTATCTAAACTAGTTATGTAATCAGATTCACTTTAGAATGAATTGCTGCACCTCTACTACTTCTTTCTTGGTTCGAGCTCTTATTTTTCATCTTAAATAACTGTGATAATTTCCCAATGTACTTGTTAATGTTCTGTCAGTACTCCCTGTCTGTCACCTACTGGCCAGGCTCACCCACTGTATGTCTCCCCCTCACCCACTGGCCTCCCACTGTGTAATAGGCCTAAAGAACACAGGCAATGTCAAAATGACAATGACACATGCCTTGTCAAATGATGTTCTGGTTGCTGATGGTCAGCTTTGATATCCATCTTTATAACTAGGTAATAAGCTGCAACTGCAGAGACTCTGGCTCAATGGTATTTATATTCCAGTGCTATCTCACTGCTTGCTCACAATGGGGCCCAGAAGTATCTGGTGACTGAATGAATACATATGTCAGCTGAACCCCTATTTCCTAAAATGATATCACAAGTAACAGCTTTTATTTCTCATAGTTTTTTTCAGTCACTTAAAAAGCTCTTATTTGCCACGTCTTTAAGTTTCATGGCCAAACTAATTATATATCAAGCTATGACTTTTCCTTACACTACATCAGGGCCTAAAGAAACATTGAACAAATAATGAAAAACTTGAATAAATTTTTATAATCTTTTTTTTCACTTGTCACTTCTCACATGAGCTTCAGTTCTGCATATTAGCCCACTTGGCTTTTGAATTTGAATGTTATTCACCTTCAAAACTAACATTTTTTAACATACCCTAATGTAAACCAAGCAAAACATAGGCATACAGCAATATTCTCTGAAAAACAAAACAAAGCAAAACAACCTCCACCACGCCAAGAAAACAATCGACAAAAGGAGGGCATTGGGAGAGCATTGATTCTTTTCTAAGAGGCATGTTTGCTAAGCACTTTTATGTGCTGGTCCAGTTCTGAGAAATAACATCCATTTCTTTTTCTTCTTCCCCTTTCCTGGTTACATCTTTCATTCAATCCATCATCAGATCTGATGATTCCTTTTCAAAGTCTTTCTACTATTACTTTTAAGTCTTCCTCCTATTATCTCAGGTTTCCTGCCCCTTTCCTTAATACAGCGTACACATTTCATCCATATTTGTGTCTCCCAAATGATATTCTTAATATATTCTTTCTTGATCAATTATATTCACCTATTACCTAATGCCTAGGGAGTAAGTTCAGACTCTTCACCTTGTCAATAATGTGACTTCTTTTGAAAATACTTTGTGTAATGAAAAGTAATTGAAATCTGTTAGAAGTACTTCAACTTTGAATTATAGAACTGATTTATTCTGTAGTGATATTCCACAGCAAAGTGGTTTAAACTCTCCTGTGGTCTGAATCAATTAGGGGCCTTATGAAAATACACATTCTGATTGAATAGCCCTGGGTGGGGCTTCAGACTCTAAATTTCGGACAAGTTCCCAGATGGCGTGTGTGCCAATACTCCAGAGGGTCCATTTTAGAAAGCTATCCAGGTACAGACTTAGTGGCAGGGCATCATGGAGTCACAATTACATACAACTCTAATCACAGGCATTGATGGAATATGTCTGTCAATAGTCTCCCCAATTGTATGGAGAGGTCACATATTGTTATAATGCCTGTTTGTCCATGAGAAAAATGCAGTTTAGACAAGATTAGGAATAGTTTAAGGTCCTGAAACTGGTAGCTGTTGAACCAGGATAAAAAAACACCAGAGCTCCCACTTGAAAATCCCACCTCTAACCACACCAAGACAGATGTCTTCTTTTAGAAGCTTTTAGGTGAATAAATGCACTTTAGGAGAGCTACACCTGCTTATGTTGCTTCAGCTGTTCTGCTTTTGGTTTGATGGCTTGGTTTTGTTTATTCTTGTTTTAACCATCACCACTGAAATTTCTGGAGAACAAAAAAGGTCACTAGATCCTTGGCTGGGTGGTTCAGTTGGTGGAGCATCGTCCTTTACAGCAAAATGGCTAGAGGTTCCATCTCTTGTCAGGGGACATACCTAGGTTGCAGGTTAGATCCCTGGTCTGGGCACTTATGAGAGTCAACCATACTATGTTTCCCTGTCACACACTAAAGTGTTTTTTTTCTCTGTTTGTATCTCTTTTTCCCTTCCACTCTCTCTAAAAACAATAAAAACATATTCTCTTGTGAAGATTTAAGAAGTAACAATAAATAAAAATAAGAAGTTAAAAATATTTTTCAATGTCATTAGTTGTAGCTTACCTCTATAATCCATCCTGTGCTTACTACTTTGTTCTAAATGGAGCAGGAAATGGAGGCAGCTCTGGGTTTGGTGGAAAGGGTAATCGATAGTCTCCCTGAAAAAACAATGACAGAGATGTGAGACAATGGCCGTGTAAATATTTCATAGTAATTTCAATTAGTCTGAGTTTTAAAGTTGGTAGGAATTTATAGATCATCTACATGTTTGATTTTCAAATTTTTAGTTAGATTTTCACTTGGTTTTAAGAAAAAAATGTTTAAAGAGAGAGAAAAATAGGAAGGTATTTGCAGCTATACTGTTTGTTGACAATTCTGTTCTTTTATAATGCAGGTGAATGCATCCATTATGGAGAAATACTCACACAAGTTGTAAATAATCTTTAAAACATTACCTCTGAGCTTCTACTTTGCTCCTCCTTGAATTTTCCAGGGGGAAGGAATTTGTTCATTTCAGGTTTGGTGGAATTGCTACTTCTCACTGTTGACCTATAATGACCTTACTGTCTCTTAAAACCTGCATTTTAAAATATTCACTTCTGTTATGTTTGATATCTTTCATTTACTCTTTTTCATCTTTTAATTTGGTTGCTTGTTAAAATTCATCTATTTAATATACTAGTGGATTTTTTGAGAACATAGGATATTGATTGGCATGGGAAAATAATATGATATTGAGAATACATTTTATTTTCGAAATGCTAGATAAGTGACATTATCTATCTTATTTATTAAGATCAGTTTAACTTTTCCTAATGACTTCATCATACTCCACAAGGATAAAAAGGTGAAAGGTTATCACCTCATCTGTGTTTTTTGGAGCCTAAAAGACTAATGGAATAGAACAGAAAGCCCAGAAATAAACCCAAGTCTCTATGGTCAATTAATATTTGACAAAGGAGGCAGCAGCATAAAATGGAGAAAAAATAGCCTCTTTAACAAATGGTGTTGGGAGATCTGGACAGCTATGTGCAAAAAAAATGAGACTTGACCACCAACTTACACCATACACAAAAATAAATTCAAGGTGGATAAAAGACCTAAATATAAGTTGTAACACCATAAAAGACCTAGAGGAAAACCTAGGCAGGAAAATATCAGACATTCCATGCAGCAACATCCTCACAGACACGTCCCCTAAAGCAAGGGACATAAAAGAAAGAATAAAGAAATGGGACCTCATCAAAATAAAAAGCTTCTGCATGGCTAAAGAAAACAGCATTAAAATGAAAAGAGAACCAATATTACGGGAAAACATATAAGCTAATTATACCTCAGAGAAGGGTATGATGTCCAAAATATATAAAGGACTCATACAACTCCACTCCAGGAAGACAGACAACCCAATTAAAAAATGGGCAAAAGTCTTGAACAGAGACTTCTCCAAGGAAGACATACAGAGGGCCCAGAGACATATGAAAAGATGCTCAGAATCACTAGCCACCAGAGAGATGCAAATTAAAACCACAATGAGGTACCATCTCACACCAGTCAGAGTGGCCAACATAAACAAATCCACAAAAAAATGTTGGAGAGGATGCGGAGAAAAGGGAACCCTAGTACACTGTTGGTGGGAAGGCAGACTGGTGTGGCCACTGTGGTAAACAGTATAGAATTTCCTCAGAAAACTAAAAATCGAACTTCCCTTTGACCCAGCAATTCTGCTGCTTGGATTATACCCTAAGAAACCTGAAACACCAATTCAAAGAAACCTATGCACCCCAATGTTCATAGCACCATAATTTACAATAGCCAAGTACTGGAAGCAACCTAAGTGGCCATCCGCAAATGAGTGGATCCATAAACGATGGTACATTTACACAATGGAATTCTATGCAGCAGAGAGAAAAAGGAGCTTATACCCTTTGCAACAGCATGGATGGAGCTGGAGAGCATTATGCTAAGTGAAATAAGCCAGGCGGTGAGGGACAAATACCATATGATCTCACCTTTAACTGGAACATAATCAACAGAAGAAAAAAGCAAACAAAATATAACCAGAGACATTGAAGTTAAGAACAATTTAACAATAGCCAGAGGTGAGTGGGGGAGGGATAGTGGGGAGAAGGGTTTTCAGGAACTACCATGAAGGACACATGGACAAAACCAAGGGGGAGAGTGGAAGAAGGGGAGGGAGGTGGGTTTGCTGGTGTGGGGTAGAAAGGTGGGGAGAAATTGCAGACAAGTGTAATTAAACAACAATAAATTAATTTAAATATTGAAAAAACCACAACAAACACAAAAATAAAACAAAAAAAAGAATGTATTATATTGTACAGATTTAGAATTTCATTATTCTTTTTTTAAAAGATTTTATTTTTTATTTATAGGGAGAGGTGAAGGGAAGAAGAAAGAGAGGGAGAGAAACATCAATGTGTGGTTGCCTCTCACCCACCCCTTGCTGGGGACCTGGCCCACAACCCAGGCATGTGCCCTGACTGGGAATCAAACCAGTGACCCTTTGTTTTGCAGCCTGTGCTCAATCCACTGAGATACACCAGCCAGGGCTAGAATTTCATTATTTTGGCCAAGGCAATTATTTACCAAAGATCCTTACATTTGGCTAAGTTCATTGGCTTCTTCAGGGTAGCATTATAAGTCTCTATCTAAGTCCTACCAGTATACAACCTGGGGGTCATTTACCAGTATATCATAAAACTTAATATATACTTTGGCCATTCACCATAAAGACGTTTCAGAGATCAATATTGATTCTTATAATAGAACAAATACCCAGAGAAGAAAATATGTTTCATTATACCACATTATCTGGGGAATACTTACATGGTATCTGTTTCTACAAAAATGACATCTCTGTTAATATAGAGAACAAATTAAATTTGCCACCCATGTTTAATGATCAAGTTTTCTAGAAAATGAAAGTGCTTTACCTCTTCAGATGAAGAAGAATGCGCCCCCTTGAAAAAAGAAAAGAAGAGTGGAAAGCTCAGGTTAATCATTCAATATTGTGAGAAGGCGCGTAGCTGCCACAGTTATGATCAAACATATGAAGGCAAAGTCTTAGGTCACTGAAACCTGAAGCTATTTGTTTCATGTTTGGTGACGTCTTTACCATGAACCACAACTAGGCTTTGGCTATAATTAATTTGCTACATTCTATTACCAGTTCCCTTGGGTCCAAATTTCTTCTGTGTCAGATTAGAAAAAACCTATCCCTGTGACTAGGATAGTGAGATTGGAAAGTTAACATTTGGGTGAGCTCAAGACCAATGTGTTTAGGTGGGTGTGTTTTAAGTTTCTGAAAATCTATCTCTGTTTAAATATAGATTGTACAGGTCTCTGGTGTTATGATTGTGTTTTCTCTGTTCTTTTTGGATTTTTATTGTTTCTCACATGCACTTCCGTGTGTGCTTAGTGCCTGTGTGTGGGTGCCTAAGAATTATCCTAAGTCCTTAAGGTACTGATGTAAGTTAATTCACAGAAAATGTTCACTCAAAACTTTAGAATTGACAAAGCCATGTTTAGGCAATGTATTCATGTTCTTGGCACAGCAAAGAGACATTCTCTGAATAATTACTGAGAACAGTTCTTCTTCAAAATTTCTGCTATACTCACAATCATGGCAAGCATGAGAGCCAAGATAAAGGCCAAGGCAAGGATCTTCATAGTTGGCCGAGTCCTGTGAAAGCACATGTGACAAATCAGTAACACATTCATTCCTGTGCTTTCAAATCATTTGTTGACCAGGCTATGATCTGCAGCTTCAAGAAACTGGCTGGAGGTACAGGCTATTCAAACACACTGCATGATCTCATGGGACTTAGAGACCAGGAGGGACATTGTTGTGGCAGAGAGATACTAATGTTTCATGAAAACAGAAAACAGGATATCTTAAAGAAACCAAGAGAGAGTGGAAATATGAAAGCAAATAAAAAGGCAAAGCTTCTGTGAAATTATATAGAATAGGTAAAGAAAGATTTACGGAACCTACAAAGAAACAACAATATGAGAGAAGATTGTATGTAGGAAATGAAATAGTTCACCCGGTAAGAAGAACAATAATGAGGACAGGCTGACCATTTGGATGGTTGTGAAATTGTGGGGACCTTACATAATGACATGTGGAATATTGGTTAAGGAAGAGTTTAAAAATATATTCAAAGGCAGGATTACAAGAATCAGAGACAAGTGTTATAATAGATCTTGAGAAAATAAGTCAGGTTCTGACTTGAGAACTGTGGAGTTGGTATAAGCCTAGTATTAGAAAATGAAAGATAATGGAGAGAGTCAAATCCAATTATAAAGAAGTTTTAGAGAAAATATTTGTAGATACATTCATTTTGTTAGATAATTTAATCTCCAAGTTATCTTATTCAATGAAATTACCCTAATCTGGGATTCTCTGATATGTTTTTGTAATTCAGTTTACAGAATGAACTCAGTACTCTTGCTGTTATGTAAGAAGTAAAGCAGATCATTTATTTTTCAGCTACAAACTTCCAAATAAAAACATTTTACAAAGTATAAGGTAAGTAATGGTAAAAGCTTTTATCTTCCTGATCATTTTGGCCATCAGTTTTGATAAAACAATGGAATAACATCTTTTTTCCCCCCTGATAATAAAAGAAACTGTTTTTCTGCCTGATAACTTTAAACTTTAACATATGAAGCAAAATTTGTGACCGATGGTATTTCCATTGTTCCTTACCTGCTGATTTTGCCTCATTGGTTGAATGAAATTTAGGACTTTGTCACTGGACAAATTGAGGAAATTATATGTTTTTTGACAACATTTTGAAAATCATTTAATACTCACCTGAATACTTATTCATGTTATGATACAAATAAACATTCAGCTTGTAGCATTGTTCATACACTAACTTTTATTGAAAGAAAAGGATTAAGATAATTCAGAGAAAGTGGTCTTCTACAGATAGACAGATACCCAGATGGATAATTAGCGTCTTGGAAGGAATATTATCCAAAGAGCACAATGGTGATGTTTAACAAAGCATAATAACTTGTTTAAACAAAGTCACAAATGAAATGAATATAGATCAAATAAAATAAGAAAAGTTTAGTCGGAAACTGTTTTAATGATAGAAAGGCTGAAGAAAAGGTAAGTAAAATGAGTTACTGATGGTACTGCAGTAACTTTGATGAAGGTTAATTAAACCTTTAGAGTAATACCCACATTTGGAAAAGGAGAGCTTATGCTATTCTAAAGATCATTTTCTTGTAAAATATAACCATGAGATTTAAGTTCAAGGTAAAACAAATGATCACACGGTAGACATTTTATATTTAGTCAGGAAAGTGAAAAGTCTGGGTTGTGTCACCAGCAGGGAGCAAGGCGCACAGCGCCCCTGCTCCTCGCGTCTTCTGTTCAGGTCACCGTGGTTGTCAGTGCAGAGCACTGTGGTCCCGTCCTCCCATTCGGACCCTGACATAGGATCACGGTTTCTTTAAGTGTTTCTTCATGAAAAGTTATCACTTAAAACATGGTTTACAACTCATTGTAGCAAAGAAAAATTAGAATAAGGCATCATATTAAATTGTCCATGAATATGTTACCTTTTACCCAAGATGAGACGCAGAAGTTCAAGCAGCTGGAATGGCAAAGCCAGAAGAGATGGTGTGCTTTTCTAGAGGACTGGTCTATTTATACACACTGAAACTCTGCATTGTTTTTGCTACATCATGTCAATTGTGAGATCATATTATTGAACCAAAATAATGCCCCAAATCTGTCTTGACAGATACAAAGAATGAACTTATACTTTACAATAGATGATTGTGAAGCAGAATCACAAGAAAAAAACTATACCCTTCACTTGTTAATCCCAGTGTTTGTCTAGGTATGCATGAATAAGACAGAGAAAAGTATGCTAAAGTAAGCATAGAAATGACTTGAAATGGTAGAAATGTTTCCGCAGAACACCCTCTGCCCTATTTCAACAAATGCACGTCCAAAATGGAAAATCTCTATGCCCAAAATGATGCCATCTTGTCAACATTTTACTGGTTCTCTAATATAGGGTGTCAACTGGCATAATGAAATTGAAGCCATTTATTTCAAATGTGTCTCCCTCAAGTTATTACAATGTACCTTAATTTTACCAACTTTAGAACTTTTTAAGTGTTAAAGTATATTCAAATATTTGCCAAAATACAGTAATCTGCGTTGTATAATAAAATAGTTCTTATCTTTAAAGTCCAATGACCACAGAAGCTCAGTCATCTATGTCTCACAAAGGAGCTTGATGCATATGTTTGGGTATCGATTCTACTTCCTCTGAGTCTTTAGGGGTTTGTCACTGGAAGCCATGAGTTAACTTGATTACACTAGATAGGAGTTAAAAATAGTGTTTCCTAAGTCCCTGGGCAAATTTATGTACAATTCCCCTCTTTGCTACTGGTTGGATAATGCAATATACTAAAATCTGAATACACACAAAATATCATTTTCAAAGCTTAGGTGTATTTTGTGTCCTAGTCCATTGTCACTCAAAATGTAGTACGTGTGACCATCAGAGCCAGCATCACCTGAGATTTTGTTAGAAATGCAAATTGGTAGACCCTGATTCCCGGCATTTGAATCAGAATCTAGGAGGTGCAGTAGGAATCTAATGTTATGAATATCTCCAGGTGATTCTTTGTGAACCATAAAGTTTGTGAAACCACATAATCAAATCATAAGTACATTAAGTGTCCATAAGCCTGACCCTATAAATATATTTTAAGGTATTGTTTTGTATCAATGTTTTAAGGTCATATTTATTAGATCTGTCTTGTAAAATATGTTTGAACAACTGAATTAGAAATTATTGCTATTCTCTGGATGGAAAACAAAACATTATAAATGTTTTATTAAGGCCAATAAAATACAATTCAATTAATTCATTCTGATTCTTTTTTATTGATCTCTATGCCTTTAGATGTAGCTGATCCTCAATGGAAAATAAATCCAATCTATAGCATATTTTAAATGGGAAAAAGTTATACAAGCTTCAGTAAGTATAGAAATAAACTGGGTTTTTTAAGAAAGTGAATCCTACTTTAATCATTTTGGAAATGTTAAATGGATTTCTTCTTTCCTTTCTCTTTCTTCCTCTCTCCCTTACTTACTGTAACTTCTTTCTTCATTCATTTATTTCTTCAGTGATTTCTCTTAAGCCATGTTAAAAAGCACTATTCTAATGGATCTATGATATTCATAGCCTGTGAACAATATGTGAACTAGTGATTCAAAGGCACTACTAAACAGCAATATCATTAAATAAAAGAAAAAAAAACCTGACAAGGTTATAAGAATAGACAAATGACCATCACCAAATGAGTGGTTCAAAAAATTATGGTACATTTACAGAATGGAATTCTATGTGGCAGAGAGAGAGAAGGAGCTTATACCCTTTGCAATGGCATGGATGGAACTGGAGAGCATTATGCTAAGTGAAGTAAGCCAGGCGGTGAGGGACAAATACCATATGATCTCACCTTTAACTAGAACATAATCAACAAAAGAAAAAAGCAAACAAAATATAACCAGAGACGTTGAAATTAAGAACATTGTAACAATAGCCACAGAGGAGTGGGGAGGGGATAGTGGGGAGAGGGGTCTATAGGAGCTACTATAAAGGATACAAGGACAAAATCAAGGGGGAGGGTAGAGGTGGGGTGGGAGGTAGGAGTGGCTGGGGTGGGGTGGAAATGCAGACAATTGTAACTGAAAATAAATTTATTAATTAATTAAAGAAAGAATAGACAAATGATAATATAGTGAATTAAAACCTACATTTAATTTAACTTATAAATCATTCTGGTAGGAACACAGAAGTGTAGGCATTATTCCACACATCTATTTCTGCTTCAAAATGTTAGGAAGTGCAAGGATTATGTGTGACAGAAGGAATCAAGAACGTTGGACTCTAAACACAGGAGTACCTTTGTATGTTTCTTATGGTTTTTCCCTCCAGGAACAGGTCGACTTAGAATATTGATAGACCAGAACTTGTCCTGTTATTGTATAATTACATAAAACAGGTATCACATTCTCTACAACCAAACATCACCCTGTATGAAAATGCTAGGGTCTTTCAATCAAGGGAACAATCAATAAAGAATGACTAGTACAACACAAAGGTGGTATTAAATTGGTGGCATAAAGATACAATCTCTAAATGGGTGTTTGTGAAGATATTCATGCTGCATTTCATTCTCCTTTTCCTCTTCCCTGTTGTTCTTTCTCATTTTTCTCCACTTTCTCCTTCCTTTCCTGCTCTTCCTCTTTCACTTCTCCTACAGTGAAAGTATGCTTCAAAGTATATGGCATAATCCATGACATTTATTTATTTAACTAAAAATTAATTTGTGTTATATTCCTGTAGAGTCAGAAGAGAAGCAGGCAAAAGTCCGAACCCTTTGATGACAACCAAGTAATGTGGGAGAAAAATAGAGAAGTCCTGAAAATCTCCCAGAAAAGAAAGAAGAGCAGAAGAGAACAAACTCCAGACATTAGTGAATTGTGTAAGCTGAGTGGGAAATATCAGAAAGGAAGGTTAATGTTCATGAACAAATTATGCGGTAACCTTGGAGATTGCTTAAGCTCCTTAAGCTACAATTTTCTTATTTAGAATAGATATAATAAAGTAGCACTGGATTAAATAAGAAGGTGTATTAATTTTATTGCAGATAGAAATAGTTCAAATATAAATTTAAGTATTATTTTTACATTTTTCATCATAATCTTCATTAGGAAGAACATTCTAATTTTAAAAAATATTACTCAGGATTATGCACAAAACGAAAATCAAAGCACAGTGAGAAAATATCTTTAGAAATTATGTGATACCTGAACCTTCATGACTAGAGTGAGAAAGTTACAAATCTGATCAGAAATAAACCAATTTACAGAATAGTGAGGGTGGGAATTTGAAGTCAGACATATCAAATGGATGCAATTTTCCCTACAAAATAGGTGACTGTTTTCTGTAATTCAGTAATGGTGTGATGATGTATATGTGTAAGAAATTAATGTTATTTTTGGATAGTTTATTGAAGGAAAATGATGAAATGTGTATGACCAAAAATGAGAAAAAAATGTAAGCAGTATTTCAGTCCATGTTTATGAAACATAAATGAATTTCTTCCAAGTATTGAGTGTCCTTGGTAAAACAACAGTATAAGTAAATTAAGAACTTGCCAAGATTGAGATTTCAATAAGTAGGGTTACTTAAACCCAGAATTTCACAGAATCATTTGAGTTATTGTAAGTATGCAATAAGTGGTGAACATGAAAACCTAGATTTTACAAAATGACATAAAATTTAAAATGAACGGAGAAAATAAGAGTATATGGAAAGGGCAAGGCCTGGAGTTTTCTGTAAGGTCAAGGTCAAGAAGGTATCATTGCTTCAACCTTTGCTTCCTTCTAAAATATAAATGAAGATCATATACTCTTCCAATGGCCCCCTTCTCAAACCAAAGTCTAAACTTGACCTACTAAGCTGTAATAACCTGTACACCCCTTTACCTGTGACAGTTTATTTCCATCCACTTCCTGCTTTCTTCTCTATGCAGCTGGACTCCTTGAAATTCCCCAGACCTGGAAAATTTTATGTGTGTGTGTGTGTGTGTCTGCACACACACACCTATAGTCATTAAATTCTTCTTGCTACTTTTTCTTACTTGAGATTTTGTTTCTCCATGCTCATTCCCATACTTAATTTATTTTTTCTTAAATGTCAGAGAAGATGTTGTAGACTCTCCTATTTAAAATACTGTCTGGGCCTTTGACCTGTCAGCCTTTTACTTCTTCAAAGCACTTATCAGCACTTGAGATATACATAGTATTTTGTTACTCTGGTTTGCAATTCCTAACTATAATATAAGCACAATGAGGGCATTGTTTTTGTTCTTTTGTTCTCTGCCGTGTCTTCATCCAGAGTAGTGCTTGACAGCCAGGCACTCAGCAAATTGATTACTCAATAATATTTACTGAATGAAAGTCAGGGGGCACCACTAATGGAGGGCTTTAGATCATCACATTTTTGTAACTTGCCTGTTGCTGTGGAGTGACATTAGGTGTTAATTTTAGGCTTCTATGAACTCATAGGAAATATGAGGCTCCTGGAAAGGTTGAGAATAGACATTGTAGCCAGTGGAAACAGGGACACATCAGAGTAATATTAGAATGAGTAGTTCAATAGAACCCTGCTGAGCAGGATCCAATAAGCTTCACAAGCAGCATAACAAAGGGAGATCTGTGTAGGCACTAAACTTGCCAAGGTGAATTCTGCCCATGTGATCAGTACCTGCACACCAGTTTGCACACTGTGCTTGGGGTTGATCCTCACAGAAAGCCAGCCTGAGAGTCACCTCCAGGAATGAAAAAGCCAATAACAGTCAGCACTCTATTGTGACAGGAGAGCCCACATAACCCACACAAGAAACATTCTTGGATAACTGAGCTCAGGTGATCAAGGTGACTGTACCCCTGGACCCCACAGGACATCTACTTCATAAGTCTACCCCACAAAACTGGAAGTCAGAGTAGATCTACCTTGTGCATAAAAACAAACACGAAGAACTAGGCAATGTGGGGAGACAAAGAAACAGACCCTAAATTAAAGAACAGGAGAAATCTCAAATCAGAGCTAAAGAAAATGGAGGCAAGCAATTTATCAGATATAGAGTTCAAAGTAATGTTACAAGGATGCTGCGAAGCATGAAAAAAATAGAGGCCATAAGAATGAAGAAGCCAGAAATGAAGAATACAATATATATAATGAAGAGCACACTGGAAATAAAAAACAGTAGGTTGGATGAAGCAGAGGGTCAAATCAGTGATTTGTAAGATAAAACAAACACCCAGTCAGAGCAGCAAAAAGAAAAAAGAATAAAAAATAAGGAGAGTTTAAAGGAACTTTGGGATGTAGCATAACAACCTCTATCTCCTAGGGGTACCAGAATGAGAACAGAGAGAGTAAGAGAGCAAGAAAGTATTTGAAGAAATAAGGACTTCCCTAATCTGGTGAAGGAAAAAAGACACACAAGTCCAGGAATCACAGAGAGTCCTACACAAGAAGGCCCACAGCAAGACATGTCATAATTAAAAATGACAAAGGTTCAAGATGAAAAGATATTCTTAGAAGCAGCAAGAGAAAGATAGGTATTTAACTACAAGGGGGCTTTAATAAGACTGTCAGCTGTTTTCTCAAAAGAAACCTTTCAGGCCAGAAGGAATTGGCATAAAACATTTCAAGTGATGAAAAGCAAGGACCTATAATCAATACTACTTTATTCAGCAAGACTGTCATTTAAAATTGAAGGAGAGATAAAGACCTTCCCAAACAAGAAAAGGCTAAAGGAGTTTGGTAACACCAAGCAAGCATTACAAAAAAAGGTTAAAGGGCATGTTATAGGAAGGAGGAGGAGAAGGAGAAGAAGGAAGAAAGGAGAAAGAGAAAGAGAAAGAGAAGGAGAAGAAGAGGGAGAAGAAGCAGAGGAACACAGTTAAAAGAACAAAGTAGCAATA
Organism: Desmodus rotundus; assembly: GCF_022682495.2. Taxonomy (NCBI): domain Eukaryota; kingdom Metazoa; phylum Chordata; class Mammalia; order Chiroptera; family Phyllostomidae; genus Desmodus; species Desmodus rotundus. The sequence continues at coordinate 126,146,091 of NC_071390.1, read as the reverse complement.
AATATGTACCTATCATCAATCACTTAAAATGTAAATGGCTTAAAAGCTCCAATTCAAAAGCATAGGGTAACTGAATGGATAAGAAAATGAGACCCACATATATGCTGTCAATAACAGACTCACCTCAAAACTAAAGAACACACAGCCCAAAAGTCAAGGGTGGAAAAATCCCATGCAAATGGAAATTAAAAAGAGCTGGGAGAGCAAATATGATAAAGTAAATTTTAAAACCAAGGCTATAGTAAGAAACAAAGAAGGACACTGTACATATAGTTCTTGTAGATTCTATCAAAAAAAACCCCTATTAGAATTAATAAATGAATTCAGTAAAGTAACAGGATACAAATAAATATCCAGAATCAGTTGCATTTTTATACACCAATGATGAAGTATCAGAAAAGGAAACTAAGGGAACAATCACATTCACAATTGCTCAAAAAAATAAAATACCTAAGATAAATTTATCCAGTGATGTAAAAGACCTATACTTGTGAAATTATAAGACACCAAAGAAAAAAAATAAGAAAGATACAAAAGAGTAGAAGCATATACCAAGTTCATGGATAGAAAAAAAAAATCCTCACAATGTCCATACCATCCAAAGCAATCTATAGATTCAAGTCAATTCTCGTAAACATACCAGTGTTGTATTTCACAGGATTAGAACAAATATTTGGAGAATTTATATTGGAACCTCAAAGACCCCAAATAGACACCCACAATCTTGAGAAAGAAGAAAGTTGGAGGAATCACAATACCTGAAATGACTATCCTGTTCTCTAAGGCCATAGCTATCAAAACAACATGATATTAGCATAAGAACAGACATATAGATCAATAGAACAGAATAGAGAGCCCAGAAATAAACCCACACTTTTATGGTCAATTATTATTTAAACATACAGTTGGGTAAAGACAGTCAATTCAATAAACAGTGTGGGGAAAATTGGACATATGTTTGTGAAAAATGAAACTAGAATGCCAACTTATAGCATACAAAAAGAATAGACTCAAACTGCATTAAAGTCTTAAATGTTAGACTCAAAACCATAAAATCCTACAATAAAACAGGCTATTTAATTTCGGACATCTCTCATAGCAATATTTTTTTGATATACCTCTTTGGGCAAGGGAAACAAAAGAAGAAATAAACCCATGGGACTACTTGAAACTAACCAGTTTTTACACAGCAAAGAAAACTATCAACAAAAAGCAAAGACAACCCACTGAATGGGAGAACATATTCACCAATGATACATCTGATAAAGTGTTAATTCCCAAAATTCATAAAGAGCTTATACAACTAAACACCAAAAAATATCCAATTAAAAATAGACAAAGGACCTGAGTAGACACATCTACAAGGAGGACATACAAATGGCCAACAGACTTATGAATAGATGCTCAGCATCACTAATAATCAGAAATGCAAATTAAAACTACAAAGAGATATCACCTCACACCTGTCAGAGTAGCTGTCATCAATAACAAGTATTGATGAGGATGTGGAGAAAAGGGATCTCTAATGCCCTGTTGGTAGAAGTGCAGATTGGTTTAGCTGCTGTGGGAAACATTATGGAGTTCCCTCAAAAAATTAAAAATGGAACTGCCTTAAGGGCCTGCTAATTGCTAATGCACTTCTGGGAGATAAATCTGAAGAAATCTGAAACAGAGATTCAAAAGAATATATGCACCCCTATGTCCATTGCAGAATTATTAACAATAGTCAAGATTTGGAAGCAGCTAAAGTGCCCATCCCCATCTTTAACTGAGTGGATTGAAAACCAGCTGAGGTACATTTACAGAATGGAAAACTCTGCAGCCATAAAAACAAAGGAAATCCTACCTGTTGTGACAGCATGGATGAACTTGGAGAGTGTTATGGTAATTGAAATAAGCCAGTCAGAGCCAAATACCATATGATTTCACCTATACATGGAATCTAATGAATAACATAAACTCACAAAATAGAAACAGACTCATAGATACAGAGAAAAGGTTGACAGGTGTTAGAGGAAAGGGTGTTTGGGGTAGGTGAAAAATGTGAAGGGATTAAGTGAAAAAATGAAAATACAGACACGGTAAACAGTATAGTGATTACCAGAAGGAAAGGGGTAGTGGGAGTTAGAGGAGAGTAAACAGGGAATCAGTGGTGTCAGAAGGAGACTTTATGTTGGGTGGTAAACATATCATACAATATATAGATGATGTGTTATACAATTGTACACTTAAAACCTATGTAATTTTATTAATCAATATATTCAGTGGAATTTTTAAACAAAAAATTTTTTAAGAAGAAAATTTGACAGGATCATTGGAAGGACATAGATTTCCTTTTTTTTTTTGGATCCTGATTAACTTTATTAATGAATTTTAATAGCTGTATTTTAGATACAAAATGTTCTTTTATTTTATTTGATTAATCACACAGAAAGACTTAAAAAAACTCTATATAAATAATGCAAAGATATCTATCTTTATTTAATAATTTGTCAGAGTTAATCAATCATATGACATACTGTTCAAAAACCTCAATTGTTATACAAACTCACACTCTTTGTTAATCTTACTTCCTTCCACCCCCCAAATGTTTTGGAAGTTATTAAACAGTACTTCAAATATGACTCAGGAAACAGAGGATTTTAATACCAACCCTATCTATAAACAGCTGTAATATTCTCAACAAATCATGCAAATTCTTGCCTGTTCAGTTTCCTCATCTCTATAAAAATCTTCAAACTACAGGGATGATATTTAGTGTCTCTTACAGTTCTTATTTTTCAAAAATTTTGGCCACAGTGTTATACTCTTTATCCTGGTTTTCTTCAGCTATCTTTGTGTTTCGCCCAACTCTCCTTCCTGAGCATTTTAGAGCTCTCACCCAACATGGAAAAGAGCTTTGGCAGAACAAATTCTGTTTATGACACATAGTCCTAGATTATTTTGTTCTAATTATTCCTTTCTCCTCGAGGATACACCGAGGGTTGTCCTAAAATTTCAATGAATGAAATTCTTATTTTACCTTATAAAATGGCAACTCTTAATATGAGCATTGGGAAATCTTGAGTGGCCTATGTGGCCACTGGTATTCTGATGCTTACCTGGCCAGTGACATGTGGCATTAAATCTTTGGCTTTTCAATTGTTTCTTGGACAAGCCTTATTCTCTAGTGTATTGTTAGTGATTTCATTGATCTAGGTTTTACGTACTTTACTGGCCCAATAAAGTCATTAAATATACTGATTAATGTAATTTAAAGTTGATGAAAGAGTATCACAAAGAATTCCACTATGTATCCCAAAACATGTAAAGCCCTTTCTTGAGAAAATAATAATAAATGCTCAATATGTGGGGCATACCTGCTTTTGAATTTCTTTTCTTAGAAATCATATATTTTTGCCTTTCCTATTGACAACACATGGCAGCCACAACCCTTTCTAACTTGAATTTACAACATTAGGAATGTCATCATTTCTTTCATGGCTTCTGTCTTGCTCAATTTAAACAACTTTGAATAAATATTAGCTGGATAGTTCGAGAGACAATACACATTGATTTGGGTTTTCTAAGCAATATAAAATACATATGACAATTAGAAGTGTTCTCTACAACATCTAACATAATATAAATCAAGTTAGATTATAAAGGAAATGATTAATTATGTAAATACTTTACCTGCTCACTTTAAAAGGACATCTACCTATGCTTAAGTCCCGAGTGTATCTATTAAATACAGTGAACAGAAAAAAACATTGCAAAATTGAGTAGTGCCCACCATAATCAATCAATTACATTCATGAACATCAATCACTAAAGAACCTAAAACACTTGAGTGACTCTCAGTCAGGCAATTGGAGGAAGGACCCACCAAAAAATGACCCGACAACAACCAAAACTCAATTACGAGAACCCACATACAGGGAATAAACGGAAACCCAAGGGCATCCAGCACAGTAGATCTAAGAGACTGTACCACTGAATCCCACAGGCTTCCTAACACAGAGGGTCACAACATGAAGACAGGGAGTCAAGGCAGGTCAGTCAAAAGCACAGAAACACACCAGAAGAGTCATCTACAATGGGGAGACAAAAAACCCTCAAATTAAAAGGAAAGGAGGAATCCCCAGAAAAAGTACTAAATGAAATAGAGGCAAATAAACTATTAGACACTGAGTTCAAAATAAAGCTTATAACGATGCTCAAGGAGCTCATTAAGAACTACAAGGAACTCCATAAAAGCTGTAAAGAACTTCCTGGGAATGAACACCAGAATGAAAAATGACATAGAAACTATCAAAAGACAGGAGGAAATGAAGAATACAATATCTGAAATGAAGAATACATTACAATGAATTAAAAGCAGGCCAGATGAAGCAGAGGAAAGAATCAGTGAGCTGGATGACAAGGTAGGAACACAGCAACAAAACAAAAAAAGACTCACAAAGAATAAAGAAGATTTAAGGAAACTATAAGACAACATGAAACATAATAATATTTGTATCATAAGGATGCCAGAAGGAGAAGAAGAGGACCAAGAGATAGAAAACCTGTTTGAAAAAGTAATGACAGAAAACTTCCCTAACTTGATGAGGGTAAGAGTCATGCAAATCCATAAAATACATAGGGTTCGAGTCAAGATGAATCCAAAGGAGCCCATTCCAAGACACATCATAATTAAAATGGCAAATTCAAAGGCAAACAGAAAATCTTGAAGGCAGCAAGGAAGAGACAGATAGTAACATACATGTTAGGTCTGATGAGGCTATCAGCTGATTACTAAACAGAAATGGTATAAGCCAGAAGGTAATGGCTAGAAATATGCCCAGTAATCAAAAGCAAAGGTCTGAAACAAAGACTACTCTACCCAGCAAGGCTTTCATTTTAATGGAAGTCAAAATGAGCAGTTTCCCAGACAAAAAAAAAAAGTCTAAAAGAATATATCTCCATCAAAGAAGCAATGCAAGAGGTGCTAAAGGGACTGCTTTAAGAAGATGAAGAAAATGGGAGAGAGAGAGAGAGGAGCACAGGTACAAAGGGGAAAGTGGCAATGAATAATTACCTATCAATAATAACCTTAAATATAAATGGATTAAATGTTTCAATCCAAAAACATAGGGTAGCTGAAAGGGTAAGAAAATATGACCTACACATATGCTGTCTACAAGAGACCCACCTCAGAACAAAAGATCTACACAGACTGAAAGTGAAGGAATGGAAGAAAGATAATCCAAGCAAACAGACGTGAAAAGAAAGCTGGGGTAGCAGTATTTGTATCACACAAAGTAGATTTCAAAACAAGGGCCATAAAAAAGAGACAAAGAAGGAAACTACAGAATACTTACAGGAGTAATCCATCAATAAGGTATAACCCCTGTAGACATGTATGCACCCAACATAGGAGCACCTAAATAGTAAGGAAAGTCATGGAGGACTTCAGGAAAGATATTAACAGCAACACACTCATCATAGGAGATTTCCACACCCCAGGGTCAACAATGGATAGATCTTTGAAGCAAGGAAATCAAGAAGGATATTGTGACATTGAACAACATTCTAAATCAAATAGACTTAATTGATATATACAGAAATTTTCACCCCAAAGAAGGAAAATATACATTATTTTCAAATGCACATGGAATATTTTTAAAGATAGACCACATGGTAGGACACAAAACAGACCTCAACAAATTCAAGAAAATTGAAATCATATCAAGTATCTTCTTGGATCACAATGGCTTGTAACTAAAAATGAACGTCAAAGAAAAAACTCACAGACATTCAAATACATGGAGACTGAATAATATGCTATTAAACAGTGAATGGGTAAACAATGAGATCAAGGAAGAAATCAAAAACTTTCTGGAAACAAATTAAAATGAACACATCCTTCTGGCCAAGATGGAGGCATAGGTAGACACACTGTGCCTCCTCGCACAACCAAAAGAAGGACAACCTCAAATTTAAAAACAAAAATCAACCAAAATAGACAGAAAATCAAACTTTATGGAAATCCAACAACCAAGGAGTTAAAGAAGAAATATTCATCCAGGCTGGTAGGAGGGGCAGAGACTGGCAGCCAGGCACAGAGAACTTGTAGCAAGGCAGTGGCTGCCAGACCAGGTGAAGTGGTGGCTTGCAGACTGGGTGGTTCCACATTCATGTGCAGATAAACAGGGAGGAACAACTGGGGAGCAAGACAGACTGTGCAACCCAGGGTTCCACCTTGGGGAAATGAAGCCTCATAACCTCTGACTGAAAAAACCTGTGGTGGTTGAGGCAACAGTGGGAGAAACTCCCAGCCTCACAGGAGAGTTTGCTGGAGAGACCCACAAGGTCCCAGAACTTACACAAACCCACCCACTGAGAATCAGCACCAATTTGATTGTGGATAGTAGGGGAAGTGACTGAAAACCAGCAGAGAGCAGAGCAAGTGGCATTGTTCCCTCTCTGAGCCCTTCCCCACATACAGCATGGGGTTGCCCTGCCCTGGCAAACACCTAAGGCTCTGCTGCTTACTACATAACAGGTGAACCAAGACACACACACACAAAAACCCCAAATGATGAACAGGTCAAAGTTCCAGAAAAAATACAACTAAGTGACAAAGAGATAGCCAACCTATCACATGCACAGTTCAAAACACTGGTTATCAGCATGCTGCAGGAGCTCACTGGGTACTTCAACAGCATAAAAAAAAAGACCCAGGCAGCAATGAAGGTTGCACTATTTGACATAAAGAAAAATCTACAGGGAACCAACAGTGATGGGAAGGAAACCAGGAATCAAATCAATGGTTTGGAGAGAAGGAAGAAAGAAACGTTCAGCCAGAACAGAATGAAGAAACAAGAATTCAAAAAAAAATGAGGAGAGGCTTAGGAAACTCCTGGACATCTTTAAACATTCTAACATCCAAATCATAGGGGTGCCGGAAACAGAAGATGAAGAGCAATAAATGGAAAACTTGTTTGAAAAAATAATGAAGGAAAATTTCCCCAGTCTGGAGAAGGATATAGACTTTCAGGAAGTCCAGAAAGCTCAGAGAGTCCCAAGGAAGTTGGAACCAAGGAGGAACATAACAAGGCACATCATAATGACATTACCCAAGATGAAAGATAAGGAGAGAATCTTAAAAGCAGCAAGAGGAAACGAGACAGTTACCTACAGAGGAGTTCCCATTAGACTATCAGATGATTTCTCAAAAAAACCTTGCATGGAATAACAGGCATGAAAGAAGTATTTAGTGATGAAAGGCAAGGACCTACATCCAAGATTGCTCTATCCAGCAAAGCTATCATTCAGAATGGAATGGCAGATAAAGTGCTTCCCAGATAAGTTCAAGTTAAAAGAGTTCATCATCACCCAGCCCTTCTTATATGAAATGTTAAAGGGACTTATCTAAGAAAAAGAAGATAAAAAATATGAACAGTAAAATGACAGCAAACTCACAGTTATTAACGACCACACCTAAACAAAAACAAAAGCAAACTAAGCAAACAACTAGAACAGGAACAGAACCACAGAAATGGAGATCACATGGAGGATTATCAGCAGGGGAGTGGAAGAGGAGAGGTGGGGGGGAAAGGTACAGAGAATAAGTAGCATAAATGGCAGGTAGAAAATAGACAGGGGGTGGATAAGAATAGTATAAGAAATGTAGAAGCCAAAGAACTTATAAGTATGACCCATGGACATGAACTAAAGGGGGGAAATTCTGTTGGGAGGGGGTGTGCAGGGCAGAGGAGAATAAAGGGGGGAAAATGGGACAACTGTAATAGCATAATCAATGAAATATATTTTAAAAAACTAAAAAATATGTAAAATCAGTAAAACGAACACACAAGAGCCCAATACCTAAGGGGCTCAATGAAGGCAGTCCTGAGAGGGAACTTCATAGCAAGGCAGGCCTGACTAAAAAAGATAGAAAAATATCAAATAAACAACCTAAACCTACAACCACAAGAACTAGAGGAACAACAACAAAACTCAGAGTTAGTAGAAGCAAGGAAATAATCGAGATCAGAGCAGAATTAAGTGATGGAGAGACTAAAAAAAAAAAATTCAAAGGGTTGATACATCCATAAGCTGATTCTTTGAGGAGATAAATAAAATCGTCAAACCTTTAACCAGGTTCATCAAGTAAAAAGGACTGTGGATCCAAACAAGTAGTTTCAGAAATGAAAGAGAAGTGACAACCAATACCACAGAAATGAAGAAGCATTGTAAGAAATTACTACAAATAACTATATGCAAAGAAATTGGACAAAGTGGGTGAAATGAACAAATTTCTAGAAACATACAGGCCTCCAAACTGAATCAAGAAGAAGCACAAAGCCTGAACAGACTGATAACAACTAGTGAAATTGAAGCAAAAATAAAAACCTCCTGGCACACAAAAGCCCTGGACTGCATGACTTCACAGGTGAATTTTATGAAACATTTAAGAACTAATTCCTATCCTTCCCAATTATTCCAAAAAATTCAAGAAGGAAGACGCACAAACTTGTTTCATGAGGTCAGTATCATCATAATTAGAAAACCATGTAAAGACACAACGAAGAAAGAAAACTATAGGCTAATACCTCTGATGAATGTAGGTGCTAAAATCCTCAACAAAACATTGGCAATCCAGATCCAGCAATACATTAAAAAGATCATACACCATGATCAAGTGGGATTGCAAGCATGATACAACATTTACAAACCAATAAACATAATAAACCAGATAAACCAAATGAAAGATAAAAGTCACATAATCATATCAATCATTGCTAAGAAAGCATTTGATAAAGTACAGCACCCATTTACGATAAAAAAAAAAACTCAGCAAGGTTGGAATTGAGGGAGGATGGCTCAAAATAGTAAAGACCATTGATGAGAAACCGATGGCCAACATCACACCCAATAGGCAAAACTGAAAGCTTTCCTCTGTACATCAGGAAGAAGACAAGGTTATCTGCTCCCACCACCTTTATTCAAAATAGTATTTAGTTCTAGCCAGAGTAATCAGACAAGAAAAAGAAATAAAATGCATCAAAATTGGAAGTAGGAAGTAAAACTGTCATTATCACAAGAGGACATGATAGTGTACATAGAAAACCCTGTAGTCTCAACCGAGAACTATGTGACCCAATATATATAAGGTGATCTCTAAGATATATAAGTGAATTTAGCAAAATAGCAGGTTATGAAGTCAATATTCAGAAATCAAAGGCATTTTTTTGTACAACAATGAAATATCAGAAACAGAAACCTATAAAACATTCCATTTACTATAGAAACAAGAAAAAATAAAGTACCCAGTAATAAACTTAACCAAGAAGGTAAAAAACCTATACTAAGAGAACTACAGAATATTGAGGAAAGAAATTGAGGAAGATACAAATAAGTGGAAGCATATACTGTGTCCATGGACTGGAAGACTGAACATTATTAAAATCTCCACACTACCGAAAGGAATCTATAGATTCAATGAAATCCCCATTAAAATACCAGTGGCAAAGTTCACAGATTTAGAGCAAATATTTCAAAAATTTATATGTTCCTCAAGATGATCCTGAATAGCCTCAGGAATGTTGACAAAGAAGAACAAAGTAGGAGGGGTCACAATACCTGCTATCTAACTATACTACAAGGCCACTGTAATCAAAACAGTCTGGTACTGGCACAAGAACAGACACATAGATCGATGGAAACAAATAGAAAGCCCAGAAATACACCCATGTCTCTATGGTCAATTAATATTTGACAAAAGGGGCAGGAGCCTAAAGTGGAGTAAAAATAGTCTCTTCAACAAATGGCATTGGGAGATCTGGACAGCTACTTGCAAAAAAAACACCCCCCCCCCACAAAAAAACCCCTAGACTACCAACTTACACCATACATCACAATAAAATCAAGATGGCTAAAAGAATTAAATATAAACCATGACACCATAGAAGTCCTAGAGGAAAATATAGGCAGTAAAATTTCAGATACCCCACTCAGCAATATTTTTGCTAATGTATCTCCTAGGGCAAGGGAGATAAAGGAAAAAATAAACAAATGGGACTACATCAAAGTAGAAAGTTTCTGCACAGCTAAAAAAAATATCATCAAAATGAAAAGGGATCTAACTGTGTGGGAAATATTTTTGCCAATGATACCTCAGACTTGAGTTTCATCTCTAAGATATATAAAGAAGTCAAATGACTCACCCTAAGGAAGACCTATAATCTAATAAAAAATGGACAAAGGACCTGCACAGACACTTATCCAAGGGGGACATAGAAACTGCTCAGAGACATATGAAAGGGTGCTCAACATCACTAGCCATCAGAGAGATGCAAATTAAATCACGGTGAGATACCACCTCGCACTGAGCAGAACAGCCATCATTAACAAATCAACAAACAAGAAGTGCAGGAGAGGAGGTGGAGAAAAGAGAATCCCAGTGCACTGTTGGTGGGAATGAAGACTGGTACAGTCACTGTGAAAAACAGTATGGAACTTCCTCAAAAAGTGAAAATGGAACTGCCTTTTGATCCAGTGATTCCATTGCTGGGATTATATCATAAGAATCTCTGAAACACTAATTCAAAATAACTTATAAACCTCTATGTTCATAGCAGCATTATTTACAATAGCCAAGTGCTGGAAACAGCCTAAGTGCCCATTGGTAAATGAGTGGATCAAAAACTATGGTATATTTACAGAATGGAATACTACGCAGCAGAAAGAAAGAAGGAACTCCTACCTTTCGTAACAGCACGGACAGACTGGAGAGCATTATGCTAAGTGAATTAAGCCAGTCAATGAAAGACAAATACCATATGATCTCACCTATAAGATGAACCTAATGAATGAAAACAAATGAGCACAGTGGAACCAGATGCATGGGAACATGGAATAGTCTGTCAGTGGCCAGAGGGGAGGTTGAAGGGGGATAATGGTGGAAAGAATTGGAACGGACTAGTGAAAGAACATGTATGAATGACCCATGGACACAGACAACAGTGTGGGGACTGACAGTGGGAGGTGGATTGGGTGGAGGACAGCAAAGGGGGAAAATTGGGACAACAGTAATAGAACAATAAAATAGTTTTAAAAACCCTAAAACACTTGAAGACTGCTATGTAAATAGGCGCATATTATGTGCTTTTGAGGCCTGCTTTAGACTTCTTGATGGACTTTGGGCAAGTCTCTGTTTCTCTCTGGGCTTCAGTTTCCCTTCCTCTCACTAATCTTCTGTCCTTCCTTGAACATTAGCTCATGATCACTCACTGCAAAAGGCATGAGCTCAAATCTGAGAAGACTCATTTTAATAAATTGTTATCATCATCATCAATTATTTTCAAGAAGTGGTTATTTCTTCAGTGTTACTTTAGTCCTGAAACCCTTCAACAAATCCCCACTCTCTACAGAATACAACTCATGGTCTCAAGGAGCACAGCATGCTTTGCTTTTCATTATCTTACTTCCTTCTCTTTCTCTGTTCTCATCTCCATCTACTCCTTTTGTGTAATTCATGGCCCTGATTTACTACTTGACTTTGTTGTAGTTACTTGTGTCTGATATCTAAGACTCTTTTCTTCCTCACTTTTTAGCTTATAATTCTCTCCCCTGCTCAGGTCAAACCATTCATCCAGCTTCAAGATCTTAAAAGGACCCATATGTTCATGAAGATCCTCTCTGGCCCACCTATCCAACAAAAAATTAAAGTATTTCCTCTGTGCCTGTTGTGCCTGTCGCCACTTTTTTCCCTGATGTGGCTTTATTAAAATGTGTATTACAGTTGATGACAAGTAGGTTTCATATTAGTTTATAGTAAAGGCTCTGATCTATTTGGGGACAAAAATTTTGCCTTTTTATTTATTGTTGCATGATTGACAACTAGCAACATCCTGGCAAGCATAGACATTGAATATGGAGTATATTTCACTCTCGCCTCCTATAACCTTCACATTCACCTATGTTCAATATACAGTGCTGCATGTGTGACTATTCTTTGGATCTGGCCATCATCCAGGAAGGCTCTTCTTTCTGATGCTGTCATTCCCATCTCACAAAAAGCTGTAATCTGTACTTCACTGCATTGCTCACTCTCATTAGGCCTGGGTTTTGCCTTTTTTCCTATCTGTAGTCATTCAAGTCCTTTTGTGGGTACTGGTTTATTACTCAACTACTGCCACCTGCTGCTCCCTAGAACAGCCAGCACTTTATGATTCGTCATTTAGCACAAACACATTCTATTCCCTGTCCTCACCCCAACAATTCCCTTGATCTATTGATATTACACTGCAACCATCTTAACATATATCCCTTTAGGTAATGAAAGCAAGGTGATTTCTACTCTCATGTGGGTATTAATGCTGTGGATAGTCTTATTCATTTTTATTTTCACCTTAATCAAAAATGTTTCCTCTTTCAAATATCCAAAAGCCATGTCCACTTCCCTCACTGTCAGTTGAAAACCCCATCCCGCACCTAACTGGAGAAGTAGGACCATTTAATTTCAATTTTTAACCTGCCTTTCAAAGTATGTATTATATTTACTGATCTTCTCCACTTTTTCTTTATTCTCTGAGAAACTGGTAGAGTCTGTGGAGTTCTATTTGTTTTGGTTGCTACTGGATCTTGTTTTTTCAATTTAATTCCCACCCCTTTGGTATTTTTCAGCCATTTCTCGCCATTTTGCTCTTTCATTTAAGCTAAAAATTTGTGTCCTAAAATTAACTTTGTGTGATTCTGTTCCTATAAGCATAGATGCTAATCCATAGGCCCTTAGTTCAACTTCTAAAATCTCTCAAGAGGAATTTCACTTTCAACTCCTCAGAAATACTTGTAACCACTTTGAGTGTATCTCAATGGTTACAATGATAACGACCCTATATGTGCACAAATCTCTTGTTTCCACCTTCTTCTACACCTGTGTAGTATTTTCACTCTTGCCTTTACTTTCTTTTCTTTTTTTTTTAATCCAGGTATCTCTTTCCATGGCTCCAATGACCCTCTACTTCCTTCTACTCAGAACTCTCCATTATTTCCTATTTCCTTCTGCTAGAAATAGGGCAGACCTGAGTTCTATTCTTAGGCAATTTATCTTTTGACTCGCCACTTTTTTCCCTGAAGGCAGTTCATTTATTCCTTTGCCAGAAAATAGAAATTCATTTCTACACTTGTACATATGACTCCATTTAGCATCATAGTTAATTCACATCACTTCTTAGACACATTCAAACTTACCATGTAGAAGATTTAACTGAGTATCTGCTTTCTAATTTCAGCTGGATTTCCAAATTGGCTTATAACATGGATAACTTTTCAATTACCCTGGCATACTCTATGATTCATCTCCCTGACTTCTCAGATCTCTCTTCTTTTAATGTCAGTTTGCTTTCCATTGCCTAAGATGCCCTGCATCATTTCTGTAACTGAGGTCATCATAATGTTTATTATAACAACCTCTCTTTCTAGGTTGCCTCAGATATTGACATAAAGACATATATTCCAGAAAATTTTATAATCCTTTTTTCTTTGAAATCTCTAATATCTTCCTTATTTTTACTGAATTATATTACAGTGCATGTTTGAAATGTAAAAGCAGCCATGATCTGACTTCATCAAAACCCTGTAACAGCCCTGGGTGCTATGGCTCAGCAGATTGAGTGCTGGCCTGCGAATCAAAGGGCAGCCAGTTCTATTCCCAGCAAGGCACATGCCTGGGTTGTGGGCCAGTAGGGGTTTCCCCAGTAGGGAGTTTGTAAGAGGCAAGCACACATTGATGTTTCTCTCCCTCTCTTCCTGCCTCCCCCTCTTTCTAAAAATAAATGAATAAAAATCTAAAACAACAACAAAAACAACCCTGTAACAGTAACTTATATACTCTGTTCTGTTTTCTAAAATACAGAATCCAGCAAACATGGTATATCACTGTTCAAGCACCCATATTTCTGTAAGTAAAACTAATTTATTCACATTTAATTATGTTTCAAAATGATCCTCATTCTTTTAAGTTTAGACTAGAATAATAGCACCTTAAGGACCAGAACCCCTGCTTACATTCAGCAAAGGTGCCCATTACTCCAGTGTGGGCATAACAAATATGCATGTTTAAGCCCAAATGCTACAGTGGTAGATAAATTTTATAACAACATCTCAGGGAGTTAATACATGGGCATTGCATGTAATCAAATAGAAACACATGTACTCAGATATGACTTTAAATGGCACCTTTGCAATGAACAAAATATATGGATTTTGCAAGTTATGTAACTTATTTGTGTCTCAGTATCTTCATAGAAAATATGAAGAGGAAAGCTCATGAAGCTCATAACATCCCCCACAAGTGAGATCTTGAGGACCCACCAAGTGCTAGAGACCTAATTAAGTCTGAACTTGGGGACTGAGCCAGAGGGTCACTGTCCTTCAATGATTGTCTTCAGTTACTAGACAACTGCATTTCCTGGACAGATTTCCTTTGCCAGATGTGAATTGCTTCCTTGTCAGAATGCTTCCCAGAATTTCTGGGGACAGATATTGGGCAGAAATCATTTTCTATTAATGCAGACTTCTTGGAATTGAAGCTACTCTTGATTTTATTTCAAACCACAAAATTAACATGCCATCGAATACAGTATATAAACAGCCACAAAAACACACGGACCATCATCCACTTAGCTCCTCCTTCACTTCTTGTCCTCCACCTTGGAAAGAAGGTAAGAATTTCCTATTTAAATTTGATGTTTCTTTTCTGTAGCTTTATTTCAACTTAATTGAGATATATGAAGAAAATAATTTTTTAAAAATAGACTTTGAAGTAAAGGTATTTAAAGTAGTACTGACATTATTCTCAACAATTAGGTTATAAAAAGTAGAAGTATCTATGAAGATTTGGTGAAAGTTATAAGTCCAGGTTTTATGAGCCAAAGAAAATGCGGTTGTATATTTTTTAGTTTAGGGTAGTTATTAGGCTATATGAAAGGCCCAATTCTGAATTATATGTTTTCCAATTTAATTAAGCATATTAATTTCATCAAACCAAATATATTTAAGGTATTTTAAGGAAATTATTGTGAAAGCTTTATTCAACAGAGGTCATGAAGGTAGCATATTGAGTGAAGATATTATGGGAGTTATTTAGAAACATGCACTACTTGAAATGCTTTTAAATAATATTTTTAGAAGGAGCATTCATTGCAAGCTTCTAGTTTACAACGTGTAACATCCCACACTATTGTTTGATTCAAGAGATTTAAAAATGTTAAAATAGACAGGAAAAAGAGAATTCACTTAAAAATGAATGTTTTACTTTGTAAGATACATTCTAGAAGAGGTAAAAATAACTTGAAAAGACAAACAAAAAGATTTTAAAGAAAAAGTACATTAGACTATTTATTTTAATAATAATGTTTGTCTAAGAATTAGTATATAAAATGCTAACTATAAAAGGTAGAAAATCAATGAAATCTTCCATACTCATAATAATCTCTAATATTAGAGGTCTTGAGCAAAATAAAATTAGTAAGAATTATATAATACCCATGAGGAAAACCTAGAAAACACATTTGCTTAGTAAAGAGAAATATTTCAGCTTTAAATTTTGCAAGGTATATTTTTCACATGAATTAGGATCTTTTCATGAAATATTTGTAACAGAAATTTAATTTATAAATCTAGGATTGTAGATTGTGTGTCAAAGTATATTGGTCACCCCAAACTATTTTTTACTAGAAATTATAGAGATGGAAGAAAATGAAGCCTTTAGTACATTTTGGTCAAAAGTGTTAACCTACATTTTATATTATGCTACAATAATAAGTAGCCTGCTTTAGGGACTGGGCAAAACAACCTGATCCTTTGGTAAATCATCAAGAAATCCAGAAAAAGGAAGTGTGTTTTATGATGTGTAAGGTTATGCAGCACAAAGGAAAAGAGGTGTCATTAGGTGTGTGGGGATGGAGACTGAGGGGTGGCTACGCATAGGAAAACAACAACGCATCAGTCCTATAAAAACATCTGGATAAACGGAGCAAATAAGTGAAATGTTCAAGTAAAATCTCAGTCTTATTAGAAATAAGGAGATATGATTGAACCATTTATTCATGAAAACAGTTGCATTGAGAAAATGAAAGGTAAAATAAACTATGATCTTCCATGCATACATTTTCTTTAATTAGTCTGTTCCCAATGGATACGAGGATTCATCAGGGCTGAAACCTTAACATTTTGTTCACTGCTTTAAACGCAGATGCTAGACAACGTGAGTAATAAATGTTACTCATTTTAAATAAATGAATCAATTGATCAAACTTTATCTATTTTCAACTTTTTCCTGCCTTTCAAAACTACACATTGTACTGTCAATGAGATAAAAAAAGAGTGAGGTGGGGTAGAGCTGAGCTGAAAATGCAGAATGGCTTTCACTGAAGTACAAAGTTGATAAGTAAGCCTAAGGAGCCACAGAAGGTTTTGACTTTGGTTATATAATAAAACTTCCATTAGTAATTTTTCTAACATACAGTCACTTTGCTTTTTTAAAAGAGAGATAAGCCTACTTAATTAAGAAAATATGTCACATTGACAACCACAGTACTTTTCCCTCTCACAGGCCTTGAGCACCATGAGGGTCCTCATCCTTGCCTGCCTGGCGGCCCTTGCCCTTGCAACGGAGGTAAGAAAACCTCTAGATAATTAACACGAAGTGAAATGTCTTCCCATGTGAAGAGAACAATATCATCAATTTCATAAATGTACAAATAAAGCAGAATTTCAGCAGAATTTATAAAAATTCTTTAAAGAAAATCATGTACATTCACTCACTATTTCAACAGTGTCCTTTAGGGCCACAAACCTGAGTTAAATTTCACCAGTCCCTAAAATAAAAACAAATTAGCAAATAAGCAACAGACAAAACAAAAGAAACAAACATTGAAGAGAGTAATACTGCACAAGTACAATGGCGTGCGTGTCCAGCCTACATGGATATACCATATCCAGTGATGAAACTCATGCACCTCTTACCCTGGGACGTGTGGGGGCAAATCCTACCTGTCTGTCCAAAGACATCCAGAGGGTGAAGTATCAGGCAGTAATAATAATTACAGATATATGTGTAATCATAATGAAAAGTGCTTGATACATATTACAATAACTCCCTCTCTGTTACCCATCAAATATGTTCTTCCTTCAGGTAAAATAAAAACATGCCATTTAAAGTTACCAAATATAAAACACATAAAACACAATTACCTTTCGAGGCTCTCAGAAGACATACAACATTTTTATTACTTAAATTTGTGAGGGAGATAGCTCTGCATTATTAAGGTGAAAAGTAATTAGGGAATTTTTATTACTTAAATTTGTGAGGGAGATAGCTCTGCATTACTAAGGTGAAAAGTAAGTAGGAAAAATGAGTTAGTTATGGAAACTAAATGGTGTTTTCTTTTTTTTCCCCCCATAAGGAAGAACTCAGTGTATCCAGAGCGGTAAGATATTTTTTATTCCGAGAAAATTTCACCATAAAATAGTAACATTATTTGCTGACCCAGTTGTTGATTGTGCTTTTTTGTTTTTTTGTTTTTTTTTCCGTATAGACTGTAGAAAGCCTTCCAAACACAGAGGTAAGATAAGTTCATTCTGAGGCACTTCCCAGTTTGGGAACAGTAAAATGCTGTAGACTAACTGTGAACATCTTTTGCATCTACTAATGTTTATGAAAATTTTTAAATATTGTGAAGAAAGTACTTTTCTCTTTGCTGTTTGTCTTTTGTATTGTGTTACTTAGGGCATTAATCAATGCACTAGTTCTATATATAAGTTCGGATGTAAACTTCCATTATATACGGTTAAGGGCAAAATAAATGTCAGCAGAATTCAGTATTCAAGCAGTTCTGTGCTGGCTTGCTGATTGAACTTGTGTCACTGTGCCCCACCCCCTTCTTTACATGAACTGCACAGTCTTTTTATCTGCCTTGAGCTGTGTCCATGGTGACCTCACTCACTGTTTTGACATTTATTGGTTGCCTTCTGTGGATCAGACATTGACTAGGAGCCACAGTACGAACTGAAGAGAGGCTGCCCATAGGAAAGAACAGGGATATAGGAGGTGGGCGGACATGCAAAGGGACATACTGTGTAATTACAGTAGTCACTTTAGTGACTAAGAGGCAGTGAGACTTGGTTTCAGTCTTAAATCTGCTTGTGGGAGGCAGGCGGATACTCACGCTTGCACCACTTTTGGGTCTGTCAACACCTGTTAAAGGTTACACGGGTAAACTTCATCACAAATGTTATCAGGTTCTTGGGGAAAGTATTCAGTTCTTACAATTCACTTGAAGCTTAAACATAACAAATAAACTAAGAATGATTCAAAGAATGTATCGAGGGTTATTATAGTTGCTGATTAATGAGTTACATTCTTATAGAATCAGATGGTACATTAGAGATTGATTGTTGTCACAGAGAGGGAACATAGTGAGAGAGAAAAACAGCACCTACTAAATGCCTTTTTCTGTACTATGTTCATTAATTTTCTGTTCCTTTTTTCTATTATAAAAATGTTTAATTTGTAATTGAATTTATTGCGGTGACATTGGTTTGCAAACCAACACTCCGTTTTTCTTGACTGCATTCATCTGTCTTGTATAGAACTCTCTGATGTAGAAGAGGGCAATGTATGAGTTTTACTAAGAGTCCTGAGTTTTTAATGATGTTGTCAAGCAAGGTGTCCTCATTAACCTATTAAAGCCTTATTTTCTGATTTATATGGGCAAATAAAATTTTTTTGAAGTGTAACCTAATTTTATTTTATTTTTCTGAAGGAATCCATTACACACATTAACAAAGTAGACCTATTTATTTATTTATAGTAAATTTATTGAGGTGATATTGGTTAATAAGACCATATAGGTTTCAGGTGTACATTTCTATGACACACAATCTGTACATTGCATTGTGGGCCCACCACCCAAATTCAATCCTCTTCCATCAGCGTGTATGTGCTCCCTTTACTTTCTCCAATCCTGCCAACCCCCTGAGCTCTGGGAACCGCCATACTGTGTGTGTGTATAAGTCTCAGTTTGATATCCCACACAAGGGGGGTATCGAACCTAGTATTTCAATGCGCCTATTTTCATAATTTCCTACATTCAATTTTTACAGATTATACCATTTCTTTTCATGTGGTTTGTTTTCTAGCAGAAACCCGAGAAGTTTGAAAATGACAAAGAGCATCAAAGACAGGTAATTTGTTCATGTCATTTCTAAAATTTTAAAAACATAATAGATACAAAAGATGTTCATGATTAGTCTAAAGAATTGTAATAAAATAAATGCCAGTGAAAGAAATGACTTTGTCAATATATTTTAAGACATAAGTTCATTATTATGATCTCTTTGCAGAAAATAAATACTTAAGAATTATTATACATCTGCTCACTTTACTAATGGTATATCAGTTTTTCATAAATGCATGCTGGCATATACATTTCCAGGCTGGGAACAAGATTCCCCTTATTCTCACAATAGATAGGCTAATGAAAGAAATAAGAAAGCAATATGGCACAAATCTTAATTTGATCATTGATTAGCTCGACAACCTTGGCCCCAAGTTTCTCTGTACTTCAATTGCTTCATCTGAAACCTGAAAATGTTCATAATCCCTTAGGGTTGATGAGCTGACACAATAAATATTCAATGGTATACATTAAACTTGTACATGCTTTATACCAACATTTATGAGCACCTGCAGTTAAAGAATTTCCATTATGCAGATGAGAGCAGTGAGTGAGATACAGGACAATCGAGTACACAATTGTGTGCCAACATCACACAGGATTTTAGTAGCTGAGCTCTTTAAAGTGAAAGACTTTCTCAGAAAACATGAAGTTCTTCATTTGAGTAAATTACACGTGTGGTAACATATTTATCTAACTGTAATATTTTAGTGTCCTGTTCTATCAGTGGAGTGTGTTTGTTTGGAAATTACAACAAGTATTTTTCTAAATCAAAATAAATGTAACAATTGATGCTTCTTAAAGACTTACGGTAACTACCATCTGCCAAGGGAAGTAGTGCTAGAAGTTAGCTGGTGTAGAGTAAATCCTTCAATTAAACCACAAATTAAGATTTACTTTTCATTAAAACACACAAAAGTAATCCTGAAGTCATTTCTCCGATTATTTTTAAAATAAATCTTCCTTATGAAAACAAATTTGGTCAATTATTGCCACATTATGTTGAAAATCCCATGCTGTCTCAGTACCAAACTGTACAGCTAGCCAATAGTTACCTAGCTATTGAAGGCAACTGGGAAAAGGAGAAACGAGTTTGAATTCCCCAAACATTGATTTCAGTTTGATCTTTGTTCACTTATAAAGGAAGTGGGCTAATGAGAAA
This sequence comes from Desmodus rotundus, assembly GCF_022682495.2. Classification (NCBI taxonomy): domain Eukaryota; kingdom Metazoa; phylum Chordata; class Mammalia; order Chiroptera; family Phyllostomidae; genus Desmodus; species Desmodus rotundus. Next base: position 126,125,718 of record NC_071390.1, on the reverse strand, counting down.
TCCTTCAATGAGGATTTAAGTCATTAGTCTTTGTGTGACCCCAAATAATTTCTCGCCGGCATAAGTAAAAGATTTTTTTACTTTCCTTTCAGTCCATCATGATTGTTCAAAAGAGAGGATGTTAATTCATCATGAATGGCTATTATAGGTGAATCATGGACTCAAAGATTCTTTCTCCTTCTCTCCAGGATGAACACCAGGACCAATTCCAGTCCCTTGTCCAGCCACAGCCTTTTGTCTATCCTTTTGCTGGGCTCAACCCTTACACTGCCCTTCCACAAAATGTCCTGCCTCTTGCTCAGCCTGCTGTGGTGCTGCCTGTCTTTCAGCCTGAAGTGATTCAAGGCCCCAATACTAAGGCAACCGTCTTTCCTAAGCGCCATGTGATGCCATTTCTTCAGTCTCCAGTGGTGCCATTTTTCCAACGCCAAGTCCAAAATCTCCCACAGCTTTCTCTGCCTCTGCTCCAGCCCTTGATGCACCAGGTCTCCCAGCCTCTTCTTCAGACTGCCAGGCTTCCTACTCAGCCCCTCCTGTCCCTTTCTCAGCCCAAAGCCCTGCCTCTTTCCCAGCAAGTGATCACCTACCCCCAGAGAGATATGCCCATCCCAGCCCTTGTGCTTTACCAAGAGCCTCTGCTTGACCCTACCCAGGGGTCCTACCCTGTGACTCAACCTACTGCCACAGTTTACAATTTACAACAAGTAAGTCCTAATTTACCAACTCTGCTGTCTTATTCATGGTGTTTATATGATGTTAGAAGGAGTGAGAAATACAGAATAAATGAATAAGTGAATAATGCATGGAGCTAAATGCACAACATTGAAATCAGGGATTCTCAACACTAGTTACACAATAAAATAACCTAGGAGTTTTCCCCCTAAATCCCAATGTCTACTATTACTCACAGAGATTTAGATGTAATTTTTCTGATTTTCTATATAGAAGATCCTGAGCATTGGAAAGAAATTATTTCAGAGATTCTGAAACAATTGAGCTGTTGAGAATATTGATAAATAAGTACTAAAGGCAGAATTAAAGTTGGTAATCTGAATGTGAAATAAAGAAGTTTTATTATTTTCTACAGTTTGAAGTTTTCTTTTTTTTCCATATCTGTTCTCTGTATGCTTTAATTCACATCTTGTTTTTGTGATACGCCCATGGGAAGGCAAATGATATAGATGGTTATTTCATTAATCATACCATTTAAAATTTTTTTTATTTTTTATTTGCTCTTTTAGAGAGAGGGTAAGAGAGGGAGAAAGAGAGGGACAGAAACATAGATGTGAGAAACATCAGTAGGTTGCCTGTAATACACACCCCTATTAGGCAGTGAGCCTGCAATAAGGCGGATGCCCTGACCAGAAAGTGAGTCAGCAAACTTTTGTTTTGAGGGATGACACTCAACCAGTGGAGCCACAATGGTCCTGGCTCACAGAATTTTTAGAAGTGTATTTGTCAAAAAGTGAATTGTTTTATTTATTGATTGATTGATTATCTATTTACTTATTTTTTAAGGTTTAAGAAGATTTCAAAGTTGTTTGTCCCTCAGATTTGGTAAGCTTTGGGAATTTGAAGATTAGACTAATTATGTTTATTGCTAATGTATTTTTACATTTCATTGACTGAATAAGCCCAAGTAGTGAGAAACTCCATTACTAAAGAAGTTCAATAAATATGAACTATTTATTAATGATCAGTGTGTCAGGGACATCTGATTAGTTGACTATTATGTACTCACCTGAAATTATGTATTTACACTTTAAATAATTTTAAATTTAATAGTGTTCTTGACACATTTGTTGTTTGTTTTAAGTGCCTATGTCCTCAAGCTCGATTTTCATCATTTTTAGGGCAAACTAACTGAAAGCAGTTTCTTCTACTTTCATGTAAATATGTTTGAACCTTTAAAAAAATCAACTTGTAGCCTCATTTCTACTTTAAGTCGCATAAAATTTTATTGTTTCCATTTCATTTAAAATGTACATGTTGTCTTTAATTCATGGGTCAAAATAAAATGAATTACACTCTGAGGAATGAAAAGGGTAGAGAATATAACTTTGAGATTCTTAAGGTACACAATTTTTAGTGATTATGTTAGAGTAGATATTTCATTAAAACAATTCGAAGTGAGAGGTTATTTGGTTTGGAGACTTTTCTATGCAAGATAGGGCACAAGTTGGTACCGTAGTAATAAAATGTTTCTAAAGGGTTAGTTAAACTAAAATTACAAATGGAGAGAGAGTGAGAGAGAGAGATGTATGATTATATAACAAAACAACTAATTCTATATTTGTTCTCTATTCCCTAGAATTGACTGCGACTGGCAATGTGACATGTTTTCAATGTTCGTATCAAGCCATCAGAAAATTAACAATTTTTAATAATTCTACATGGATAACATGAAAATGTATTTCTTTATTTACTTTATTGTATTATATAGCATTCATCTGAATTTGTATTCAACTCGTAACCTCTATTTTCTGAATTTTAATTCAAATGGTACCATAGGATGCTGATTTTGAGTTGGAAGTACCATAACCATATGAAAAGTATGTCTAAAACTAGTTTCTGGAATTGTACTTGTTATCATCGTTTCCTAGGCAGTCATTTCAATAAATTAATCCTTTATGCATATTTCAGTTTTCCTGTGCTTATTACAATTCCTGAAACCTAATTGGCCTCTTTAATGTTAACTTCAGATTCTTACTGTTGTTAAAAGTAGCTGTGGAAAAACACGGACAACAGTGCAGTGACTGATGGGGAGAGGGGCATGGTTGGAGGTGGAAGAAGATATGGGGGGACAAATGGTGAGGGGAAAATATAAATAAACAGATACATAAAATATTCATGGGAGAATTGAAATAAAGTGGAATGCTTTGAATTGAATATTAAGAGGTATCAAAGAGTTAGGAAGAAAGATGATCACATGCTGTTTTTGCTCTAGAAAGTCTTGGTTCACACCCCTAGTTCCAGTTAAAACATTACACCTTCAAAAGTACCCAGCATCAGATGTCAGGTTTTGTGGTCACCCTGGAGAAAAAAGAGTTTCAGTTGTGAAATCTGATGCACAGCTCTGTAGAATAACAGTTAAGATGAATGTTAAAAGTTACTTGATTTTTGGAACTTCAATGTGCACATCTATATTACAGCCAATGCACAGGGTTTTATTGAAGTTTTAATGTGGTAAGTGTTCCATTGCCCCATATTACTGACAACTTCTATCAGAGCTGCAAGAGCCAGGACCACAGTCAGAATGAGCTGGGATCCTTGCCTTTAGCGAGTAAGGCCCCCAAACCAAAGGCTAAGAGGAAGCTCTGATGCATTGAAGTTGATCCACCTGAGTTGACTCAGTGATTCATCTCTAGCAATTATTCCATATTTCCTGCATCCTCAATGTTTTCCTCACATCAGGATCAAGTGCAAACCACATTTATGCTATGCTATCTTCCATCTTTAATCAAAAAATTTCCATCTTAACAGCATACTCCATATCCCCCACTGTTCTTCAGGTTAATCAATGGCAATTATTATGGAAGTATCCTTACATCCTCTTCAATTATCTCATATGTAATTCTCTCGTCAACCTGCCTCCATGAAGCTTTTGTTTCTACTTTTGTTCCTTGAATAAATAAACCACTTTTTTCAAGGTCACCGGCAACTTTCTTCTGGCTATATTGTGTTCATGTTACCCTTCCTCTTGCTATTTGATAGAGTTGATCATCCTTCCAGTTCAAAACTTACTTCTCTTCATTTGAAACCCTAAACCTGTTATACCCTCACTATCTCTCTTAACTCACTAGAGATTTCTTTGCAATCTCCTTAGATATTTCCTTTTCCTAGACTTTCAGAGTTGGAGTGCCCTTTGAGTCAGCCTTACTCAGTGGTGGTGTTTTTTTCAATGGCTTTAGGTCCATCCACAGTCTATGAGCATCTAAATGTATATCTTCAAAGTTGTTTCTATCCTTGTCTCCAAACTCTTACATTTCATTTGACTTCTTAGCCTTCACACCTGAGTATCTATTTAATATCTCCAATCTGGCCTGGTGAAGCATAACTCTTCATCTGGATCCAGTGTCTAACTTCCTTAAATTCAATTGAGCATCTTTCAATGAGAAAGGCAACTGATACAATACTATGTAGGCAATAGACTTGAATGGGCATTTCGCTAAAAGAGGAAATCTTAATGGCCAATAAACATCTGAAAAGGTACTTAACAACATTAGTCCTCAGAATAATGCAAATTAAAGCTCCCATACAATACCATGAAACAACCATCAAAATGACTAAAATTAAAAATACATGCCATACCAAGTGTTTGCAAAAAGAAGCAAAAGGAATGCTAAGCAATGCTGATGTAAATGTAAACTGGCACAAGGACCTTGGAAACCAGTGTCCGTCTCATTCAAAGACAAACACTTGCATATCTCATGACTAGGTGTTTCACTCAAGTATGTAGAAAACAGAAATAAAATATATGTAGACTAAACAGATGTACCCAATGTTATTAGTGGTATTATTCTGAAGATTATTAAACTGAATCAACACTAATGTGAATCAACAGTATTTTGTACAAATAAATTGTGATATGCAATGGAATGGAATATTATATTGTGGTTGGTGTGAATGAGTGACTGCCACACAAACCAACTTGGATGATTCCATATAACTACCATTGAGTGACAGTAACCAGACAGAAAATAGAACAGGGATTACACCCCAATAAATAGACTCTATTAGAAACTATAAAAATTAATTTCTGATGAGATAAGTTAGACTAGTAGTTATCTGAGGGGAGGTAGGTCTTGACAGGGAATATCAGGGTGCCCTCAGGTACTAGTGGTATTTCTTTCCATTAACCTGGATGATGGATGTTTTGTAATGATTCATTTTGATATGTGAGCTTTCCTAAGTGCATGCTTGTGGCTTCAAAAATTTAAATGTATATTAAATTTAAAATCATGTGTTTTATTCCAGTGTCTTGCCCACTTGCTTTTTCTTCCCTATGTGAGGGGCCCCGCCAATGCAGCATAACCTCTTTGCCTTTGGGCTTGAATGCCTTTTAACAATAGGGCATAGGACCTGGATTCCTCAGTAGCTGTGGAGTGGCTGGATAATACTATTGTGAGCTGCATGGATTTAGCCTTACTGGAGTGAAATTTGAGAAAGAAGAAGTAGGATATGGGGGGAAACTTGCAACTTACTCCCTGTTTCATTCTCTTCTCTGTGTATTATTCAGAGGTCCAGTTCTTCTGTGCAGCCTGTGTTAGTTACACAATCATTGACTAAGTTTTTGATGGCTGAAAGGATTCCCAGGGTTTGAACAGTTTACCTGACAGAACAGCTTTATTATGGACAATGAACGAGGCACAGCAACATCAGGACAGGGATATGTGTTAAAAGAGGTGCTGAGAGCTCACAAACAAACTTATTTGTCCTCACAGTGCTTGGTAGCACAGGATACGTTTTTCTCCAGGTCTTAAACCACGAATGGAGGGCCTGCAAAGCACCTCTTTCCAGAAAGTTTAAAACTACTTATTGTGAGGGTCCCTTACAATAGTCCTCCAGGCATATTTTATGCACATGAGCAGTCTTAATGATTACTGAAAATCACCCCCATTTCAGTCCCTTACTCTTGGATTCTACTGAGCCTGGTGCAAACCATATGCAGTTATTACTAAAGAATTCCGACAGACTGATGATATCCTTCCCTAAGAAACTTACAGATATAGGCTTGGATAATAGCATTTACCTTTAGTTATTAAGAAACCCCAGTGTTGGCCAAGGGCTAGTAACTGGAAATATGCACGTAGTCAATATGGACAAGCTGAGATTAACAAATATTTTGCTTTGACCTTCTGGAGAAATCTTGTATGCTAATAAAACATACCTGCTGAAAATCCTTCAACTTGTAGGGAAGTGGCTTCTGCAATGCTTTGCATCTTTCCTTCCCTCAATTTACTTAAGGTGTAGACATCTACATAAGTCATAATTGCTTCCAAACATGCTTCAATAAACAAATAGAAGCTGAATAGAAGCTGAAGTTGTAGAAATTTACAAATATTTCTAAATATACAACATAAGTGAACTGCAACATATTGTGACAACGTTGATATTAAATTTAATGAAATACTTCAACATGACAGAATGTGTTTTCTCTCAACAATTATCTAAACGATCTAAGAACCAAACTGAAAATCAGTCTATTATACCACAGAAATATTGAATTTCTGTATAAATGAATGTAGTAGGTGGAATTTTGTTTCCTCAAAAGTTCTGTTTAAGTCATAACCCCTGGTACCTTTATATGTGACCTCATCTGAAAACAAGGAGTTTGTAGATATAATCAAGTTTAGAGGAGGTCATCCTGGATTAGAGTGGGCCCCAAATCCGATGACTGTTCTCTTTACAAGAAAGAAAAACTTGGACACAGATATACACAGAGGAAGGATTGTCCTATGAAGACAGAAGCAGGCATTGGAGGTGTGCATGACAAGATGCAGCTGCAAATCGAGCAATGCTGCCAGTGAGGAGAAGCTAGGAAGAGGCAAGGAAAGATATCTAGGGCCTTTGGAGGAAACTGGTCTACTCCCTATATTTCCTCCTTCTTGTGTGGAGTAGGGAGGTCGAATATGCTGAATAAGAAACAATGTTGCATCTCCTGCTATAATTAAATGCTAATTTCATATATCTGAAGGAATTTCAGTGACAATCAAAAACCAAAAGATGCAAAGACAGTGAATTATATCATTATCTTTTTCTTCATTTGGATTTTGCAATAGCTTCCTAGAGAACAACAATAAATTATTGCAAATTTAATAAAGTGGTAATATCTGTTACAGTTGGTATTTCAAATATGCTGTCAGGTAAATTCTTAGTATTTGCATTATTGATAGTAACATGATAAATACAGTTTTCTCCATTCTGTTTTGAAAGCTAAAGAAAAAGAAGAAAATGATAAAAGAAAAGGTTTACTTCTACCTTACAAAATAGTGGTTTGTACTTTATGGGACTGTTTTAAAAACTAGTCTACTCTAATCCATATTAGTCTGCAGAAAACATGATTGTCTTATCACCCTATGGTTCACGTGCATTCATTAACTTGATGCCTTTACTCCCATAGGATTTGAGTACCCTCGGAACCTTGGGAAGTGACACAATGACAGAAGCTAAGAGATACATAAGGACACACAGACAATATGCAGATGATGTGTTATAGAATTACACACCTGAAACTTATATGATTTTATTAGCCATTATCACCCCAAGAAATGCAATAAAAAATTTAAAACGTAAAGATAGTACAAAGAAAAAATATATTGACATTGCCCTCATGTTACTTATATATGATTCTGGATGACCAACAAATATTTAGAGGTGTCCAGGAGATAGCTGAATGTGTTTGTGAGTCATAAGATATAGAAGGTAATTAATGTGGGTAAGTTGCCACAGGGAGCATGTAGTCAGATATGAAGTAGGCTGAGGTCAGAACCTTAAAGAAAATTGATATTATATATTGGAGAAAGAAGGGAAGCCTGTGAAAATACCTGGGAGAAATAATCAAATAAAGAGACTTCTACCAAGAAGAAGAAAGAACAAAGAGAACCGAATTAAAATAGGTACTTTCATAGTAGCTCCTATAGACCCCTCTCCCCTCTATCTCCTCCCCACTCCCCTCTGGTTATTGTTAAAATGTTCTTAATTTCAATTTCTCTGGGACTGCCTGGGATGGGGTGGAGGGATGGGGAGAAAATGGAGACAAGTGTAACTGAACAAAAATAAATTAATTAATTTTAAAAAGTAAAAAATAAAGAAAGAAAGGCTATAAAAAATAGGTACTTTCAGGGGCAAGTTACTTAATCTTTTTAGATGTAATTCTCTCATTTGCAAGATGTTATAGTAACAGTTTTAGGAAGAAATTGTGAAAATGCATATAAACACACTGCATATTAAAGTTGGTAAGTAAATTTTAGGATATAAAATTGTAATTGTTATTTTTCTCACCATTATGACCATTCAGGAAATAGATGGAATAGGAAACAAAGGACAGAGAAGAGTGCTTTGAGAACCAAGTTGTCATTTAAGACTAGAGGAAACTTACTGTTCAGATTGATGTTGAGCTACATAACGGTCTGAGTGGGAGGTGGATGGTCTTATGGTCTTAATATTTTGCACAAAGTAGGGCAAAAAGGAAAACATTATTATGAATGAAGCAAGTGTAGAAATAAATTTAAATGAGATATATGTTTCTGTAGACTGCAATCAGCTATATTTTAAAAACATCAGGTCCAAATGCACATTCTAGTATCAAAGGCAGCACCCACAATATTATTAACTCACCCTATTTGCTCTTGCATGGAGATAAATGTCAAAATAAAATTAGGGTCTTATGACTGATTTTGACTATGTTTTATTAAAATTCATATTCATATTTTGCTATTTCATTTTCTCTAAGTTCTTTACAAAAATAAAACAGATAGAGCTTCTGCCAAAATCAAATGTCTCACTAGGTTTCATTTGATAAATTTATCCTATAAAATGTGTGTGTGTGTGTGTGTGTGTGTATATTCTTTGCAGTCAAACTCTATATGTCTCAATTAACAAGTTCAACCCTTCTGCACAAAATTTAAGCCGGACATGGAGGACTCATGTCCTTCAAGTAAGGCTATAAGGTGACATTTACATGTGATAGAAAAATAACTCTTTTCACTAACTCTCTCCACAAATTGCCTTAACATTATTTCTTTTGGTTAGATAATTTAGTCAAACCAGAGTATTCTTGTTAATTTCCTTTTGCTTAAATTTCCTAGATTCAATAACTTATTATTTGTTTATGGGTTGGAGCTCAAAATTAAATTTAAAGCTTGATTTTGTATCATTTGTTTAAAAAATATTTCTAGAGCATATTAATAGAGTCCCACTGGAAAGCATCTCCCTTAGCTGCTTTCTGGGTAATCTAGAGAAGAAAGTGTATATTTGACAGAGGCAGATAAATAACTCAAATCGATTATTTAAGCGAGAGAGTTCTAAATATTGTACTGCATAGGCTCTTTCCTCAATGTGCATAATTTCTATTATACCCTTTGTACTTGTTGGGATAATTTATAAAGAAAAATATACCCAGAGCTATTGAAATGGATTGCAGGATGTTTAACATCCTATTTTCCTACTTATTTGTCCTTACTCCTGTCTTTCTTTTTCCTTTGTTCATTTCCATATTCATATAAACAATACTTTCTGAGCACTACTCCACAATCAGAAAATATGAGTTCTGTGGCCCTTTGGAAAGAACTCACTGTGACTATCAAGGGACTACAAGGCATTTGGAAATTGAAGCTCAAAAAACTACTGTCATTTAAATGAGAAGTTTGCAAAACAATTAAACTGAAACTAGACCTCTGTTTTAGTTTGTAACATTGAAATAGACACAATATTGCTCATTCTTCTTAACTCAGCTTTACAGGAAGTATGCAGATCATGCCTGACGGTCAGAAATAAGAACAGGCAGTAAATACAAAGTGGCACTTTATGGTATCTACAATCTCACACTTCACGAAGACATGATTGTTTTAGAAGACTGGTGGGCAATAACACGTCCTTTAATTTTTCAGTTAAAAGAGGAAAATGCACTTTTAACCCCATAACTCATTTCCATGTCCTTTAAAAGGAAAAAGAACTCATTTAAATAGAAATACTTAAGGAAATGATAATGCAATGTTACAAGACTAGTGCCATGGTTTCACACTACCTTTTCCTGTTTTAATTTTTTCTTTTTTTATCCATTTTACTTAGAAGTATGATATTTTAAGTGATTTTATTTTTTATTTTTAAAATTGTTTTATTGTTGTTCAAGTACAATTGTCTTCATTTTCCCACCACCATTTTCCCCAACCCCACCCACACTAACTCCCACACTCAATCCTACCTCCCTTTGGCATTGTTAATGGGTCCTTCATACATGTTCCTTGATGACCATTCTTCTTCTTTCCCCAGTTATCCGCATCCCCAACACTCTGGTTACTGTCAGTTTGTTCTATATTTAATGTCTCTGGTTATGTTTTGTTCACTTGTTTTTTTTGTTGATTAGGTACCTCTTATAGGTGAGATCATATAGTATTTGTCTTCCAGTATCTGGCTTACTTCACTTAGCATAATATTCTCTAGTTCCATCCATGCTGTTGCAAAGGGTAGCAGTTCTTGCTTCTTTCTGCTGCGTAGTATTCCATTGTATAAATGTACCATAGTTTTTTGATCCACTCATTTACTGATGGGCACTTAGGTTGCCTCAAGCACTTGGCTATTGTAAATCATGCTGCTATGAACACTGAGGTGCATAGGTTCTTTTGAATTTTGTTTCAGGGTTCTTAGGGTATAATCCCAGCAGTGGAATTGCCAGGTCAAAAGGCAGTTCCATTTTTAGTTTTGTGAGGAAATTCCATACTGTTTTCCACAGTGGCCTCACCAGTCTGCATTCAAACCAAGAATGAACTAGGGTTCTCTTTTCTCCACAATCTTGCCAGCATTTATTGTTTGTTGATTTGGTTATGATGGCCATTCAGACTTGTGTGAAATGGTAAATCACTGTGGTTTTAATTTGTATCTCTCTGATGGCTAGTGATGTTGAACATCCTTTCATATGTCTATGGGACCTCTGTACGTCCTCCTTGGAGAAGTATCTGTTCAAGCCCTTTGCCCATTTTTTAATTGAATTCTTTGTCTTCCTTGAGTGGAGTCATTTATATGTTTTGGAGACCAAACTCTTGTCCAAGGTATCATTGGCAAATATATTTTCCCATGTGGTTGGTTCTCTTTTCATTTTGCTGATGTTTTCTTTAGCTGTGCAGAAGCTTTTTAATTTGATGAAGTCCCATTTGTTTATTCTTTCCTTTATGTCCATTGCTCTAAGGGACATGTTGGTGGAAATATTGCCGTGTGGAATATCTGAGATTTTCCTGCCTATGTTCTCCTCTAGGACTTTTATGGTGTTATGACTTACATTTAAGTCCTTTATCCATGTTGAGTCTATTTTTGTGTATGGTGTAAGTTGGTGGTTGAGTTTCATTTTTTTTGCCTGTGGCTCTCCAGATCTCCCAATACCATTTGTTGAAGTGGCTATTTTTACTCCATTTCATGCTTCTGTCCCCTTGGTCGAATATTAATTGACCATAGAGAATTGGGTTTATTTCTGGGCTTTCTATTCTGTTCCATTTGTCTATGTGTCTGTTCTTACGCAAATACGAGATTGTTTTGATTACAGTGGCCTTGTAATATAGTGTGATGTCAGGTATTGTGATTCCTCCCACTTTGTTCTCCTTTCTCAAAATTGCTGTGGCTATTCGGGATCATTTACTGTTCAGTAAAGTTTTTTGAAATGTTTATTCTATATCTGTGAAATATGTCTTGGCATTTTAATAGGGATTGTATTTAATCTATAAATTTCTTTGGGTAGTATGGACATTTTGATGATGTTAATTCTTCCAATCCATGAGCATAATACATGCTTCTATTTATTTGTGTCTTCCTTAATTTCTTTCTTTAGTTTTCTGAGTAGAGGTCTTTTATCACCTTGGTTAGCTTTATTCCTAGGTACTTAATTTTACTTTGTGCTAAAATACAGAATATTTCTCAATTAAAAGGTGATTGCCTAGATGATTACATTACCTTTTGAGTAGTCATCTAGTGATGTCATGACGTGCTTCCTTCCTTAATCATTATCCATATGATGACAAAATTCAGATTATAACAACATGGAGGCATAGAAAAACATAGCTTTCTTCCTGTCTCGCATCTTCACTCAGCCACAGAAAAATTTACAAGTAAATGACAAAACTACTATTACCCAGAATGAAAAGCAAATTGAGCTGTATGGGAACTCTGATAACCAAGGAATTAAAAAAATCACATCCATCCAGATGGGTAGGAGGGGTGGAGAGGCAGAGATGAGGAACTTGTGGTCCCACACCTATGTGTGGTTGATAAATACCAGGAGGGATACCTCAGGGCAAGGGATCCTAGCACCACACCAGACCACCTAGCCCAGGGTTGCCGTGCCAGGAAGATAAGGTCCTACACCTTCTGGCTGTAAAAACCAGTGAAGGTTGTAGCATTGGAAGAAACTTTGGGATTCTCAGGCATCTCCTCTTAAAGGGTCTAAAACAGACGTAGGACCTATGAAGACTATTCCCTCTGGGCTCTAGCCCCAGGGCAGCAGCTATAAGGGCACCAGTGGCCTATGGGGAGAAAATGAAGTATCTGGCATCAGGGTGAGGGCAAGGGGACAGCTTCCTCCTGGACAAACTCAGAGGCCAGGCTGCAGCAATTGTACCTTTTTTAGCCCTCCACCACACAGAGCCACAGAATAGTGTCACCATATCTGATACTCCATCAACCTGGTTCACACGGGTTGCCCAGCCCTGGTGTTTACCTAAGGCCCTGTCCCATCCAACTATGTGTACACTGTTCAGCAATAGCCTATGCTAGTAAGACAAGAAATCAAATCAGCTATGCCTAATACATAGAAACAAACACAGGGGGGTTGTCAAATTGAGGAGACAAAGAAATGTGGCCTAAATGAAAGAACAAAACAAAACTCCAGAAGAAGAATAAACAAAATGGAGATAAGAAATCTATCAGATGCAGAGTTAAAACACTGGTCATTAGGATGCTCAAGGTACTCATTGGTTACTTTAATAGCATAAAAAACCAAGGCATAAATGAAGTTTACACTAAGTGAAATAAAGAAAAAATTACAGTGAAACAATAGTGGAGTTGATGAAGCAGAGAATCAGATCAATTATTTGGAATATAAGGAAGAGAGAAATATTCAATCAGAACAACAAGAAGAAAGAGTACAAAATAACTGAGGATAGGATAAAGAGCCTCTGGAACAAATTCAAATGTATCAGCACTCGATTCATAGGGGTACCAGAAAGAGAAGAGAAAGAACAACAAATTGAAAACTTATTTGAAAAAAAATGATCAATGAAAACTTCCTTAACATACAAGTCTAGGAATCACAGACAGTCCCAAACAAGATGGACACAAAAAGGACCACACCAAGACCCCTCATAGTTAAAATGCCACAGGTTAAAGATAAAGAGAGAATCTTAAAAGCAGCAATAGAGAAGCAGATAGTTACCTACAAAGGAGTTCCCAAGAGACTGTCAGCTGATTTCTCAAAAGAAACTTTGCGGGGAGAACCAAGATGGCAGCGTAGGTAGACACACTGCGCCTCCTCGCACAATCAGAACTGACAGAAAATCGAATGGCAAGGAAGTCGGACACCAAGGAAATAAAAAATAAACATTCATCCAGACCAGTAGGAGGGGTGGAGACGGGCACCGGGGGGCGGAGAGGACTCGAGTGGCTGTGGCAGGACTGAGACTGGTGGAGTGTGGGACAAATGGCGCAGGCAGTCTGACCACTGGCAGACCCTGTGGCCCCACATTCGCACACAGATAAACCGAGAGGGCCGGGCTCAGAGTTGACACATCCTCGGCCCGCAAGATCTGCTGTTGAGGTTTCAGTATTCCAATACACATACACACGGACTACAGACGTCCTGTGGGGGAAAAGGGATGGCACGGCCACACGCTCAAGAGGAGAGCACCTCTCAGTGCCTCGGCACTCCCTCAAGGGGGGAGCGCCAAGAGCCTTGGGGTGACCAGCCTTTATAGGTTTTTGAGGCCCTTAACATCAAAGGTCCTCTTTACTATACAAAGGTTTGTTTTGGGTGGTTATCTTTGCAGACACAGGAGAGGAAGTCACTGAATACAACAAAGGAGGATATTTGCAATGTAAAAGGAGAAATGGTCGAAAAGGCTTTGTCCCATACCTGGAGGGTCTAGTCCAGATTCTGGGAAGATAAAGATACTCAGTACACATTTGCTTCCTTAATTCAGGGTGAGGGAGTTTTTTAGCAAGAGCAAGTCTCATAGCAGTCTAAGTACAATGCAGGCCTGATTTCCCACTGGAGAACTTATCCATGGATGTGGGTCCTGCCCGCCAACCTCGCTCCCCACTGGTTTTCCAAGTGGGGGCTGAGCCACATTTCCCACACTTGGAACGGTTCCCCGCACGAGTGGCAGAGAATGGGGCAAGCAGAGCGCTGGGTAGCACCCCGCGGTCCCACATTTGCGCACAGATAAACCGGACAAACAGCGGGGAGCGAAGCAGACCATGCAACCCAGGGCTCCAGCGCGGGGAAATAAAGCCTCAAACTTCTGATTGAAAACGCCTATGGGAGTTGGGGCAGCAGCAGGAGAGACTCCCAGACTCACAGGAGAGGTCATTGGAGAGACCCACAGGGGTCTAGGGCGTGCAGAAGTCCACCCACTTGGGAACCAGCACCAGAGGGGCCCAGTTTGATTGTGGGTAGCAGAGTGATAGATTGAGGTCCTGTGGAGAGTGGAGCAGGTGCCATTACTTTCTCTCAGCCCCTCCCCCCATGTACAGCATCACAGCACAGTGACCAGCGTTACCCCGCCCCCTGTGAACACCTAAGGCTCCACCCCTTAAAGTAACAGACATGCCAAGACAAAAAAAAAAAAAAAGGCCCAAATGACAGAACACTTCAAAGCTCCAGAAAAAATACAACTAAGCGAGGAAGAGATAGCCAACCTATCGGATGCACAGTTCAAAACACTGGTTATCAAGACGCTCACAGAATTGATTGAATTTGTTCGAAAACCAGATGAAAAAAATGAAGCCTATGCTAAGAGAAACAAAGGAAAATGTACAGGGAACCAATAGTGATGCGAAGGAAACTGGGACTCAAATCAATGGTGTGGACCAGAAAGAAGAAAGAAACATCCAACCAGAAAAGAATGAAGAAACAAGAATTCGGAAAAATGAGGAGAGGCTTAGGAACCTCCAGGACATCTTGAAACGTTCCAACATCCGAATTATAGGGGTGCCAGAAGGAGAAGAGGAAGAACAAAAACTTGAAAACTTATTTGAACAAATAATGAAGGAGAACTTCCCCAGTCTGGCAAAGGAAATAGACTTCCGGGAAGTCCAGGAAGCTCAGAGAGTCCCAAAGAAGCTGGACCCAAGGAGGAACACACCAAGGCACATCATAATTACATTACCTAAGATTAAACAGGAGAGAATCTTAGAAGCAGCAAGAGAAAAGAAGACAGTTACCTACAATGGACTTCCCATAAGACTGTCAGCTGATTTCTCCAAAGAGACCTTACAGGCAAGAAGGGGCTGGCAAGAAGTATTCCATGTCATGAAAGGCAAGGACCTACATCCAAGATTGCTGTATCCAGCAAAGTTATCGTTTAGAATGGAAGGGAAGATAAAGTGCTTCTCAGATAAGGTCAAGTTAAAGAAGTTCATCATCACCAAGCCCTTATTATATGAAATGTTAAAGGGACTTACCTAAGAAAAAGAAGATCAAAAATATGAACAGTAAAAATGACAGCAAACTCACAGTTATTAACGACACCTAAACGAACAAAAACAAGAGCAAACTAGGCAAACAACTAGAACAGGAACAGAACCATAGAGATGGAGATCACATGGAGGGTTGTCAAAAGGGGAGTGGGAGGGGGAGAGGGGGGGAAAGGTACAGAGAATAAGTAGCATAGATGATAGGTGGAAAATAGACAGGAGGAGGGTAAGAATAGTGTAGGAAATGTAGGAGCCAAAGAACTTATAACTATGACCCATGGACATGAACTATAGGGGGGAATGTGGGAGGGAGGAGGTGGGCAGGATGGAGTGGAGTGAGGGGGGTGGGAAATGGGACAACTGTAATAGCACAATCAATAAATAAATTTTTAAAAAAAGAAAAAAAAGAAACTTTGCAAGCTACAAGGACTGGCGATAAGTATTCAAAGTGATGAAAAGCAGGGACCTACAACCGAAATTACTATAACCAGCAAAGCTAACATTTAGAATAGAAGGGCAGTTAAGTGTTTCCTAACAAGGTAATGCTGAAGGAGTACATACATCATCAGCTAGGCATTATTATATGAAATGTTAAAAAGAATTATTTGAGAAAAAGAAGAAGATCAAACTATAAACATTAAAATGACAATTAATTCACCACTATCAATTGAATCTAAAAAGCAAACTAAGCAAACAATCAGAATAGAAATAATCATAGATATAGAGATCATTTGGAGGATCATTAGTTAGGAGGGGGAAGGAGGAGAATGGGAGAAAAGGTGCAGGGATTAAGAAGTACAGGTTGGTAGGTACAGAATAGACAGGGGTTTGTTAAGAACAGTATAGGAAATGGCAAATATGTTTTCCCATACTGTTGGTTCTCTGCATTTTAGTGCTGTTTTCTTTAGCCATTCAGAAGCTTTTTATTTTTATGAGGTTCCATTTGTTTATTCTTTCCGTTATGTCCCTTGCTTTAGGGGATGTGTCTGTGAGGATGTTGCTGCGTGGAATGTCTGAGATTTTCCTGCCAATGTTTTCCTCCAGGACGTTTATGGTGTTATGACTTATATTTAAGTCTTTTATCCATCTTGAGTTTATTTTAGTGTATGGCGTAAGTTGGTGATCGAGTTTCACTTTTTTGCATGTAGCTGTCCAGATATCCCAACACCATTTGTTGAAGAGGCTATTTTTGCTCCATTTTATGCTCCTGCCTCCTTTGTCAAATATTAATTGACCTTAAAGACTTGAGTTTACTTCTGGGCTCTCTGCTCTGTTCCATTGGTCTATGTGCCTGTTTTTATGCCAGTACCAGGCTGTTTTGATTACAGTGGCCTTGTAATACAGTTTGATATCAGGTAATGTGATTCCTCCTGCTTTGTTCTTCTTTCTCAAAATTGCTGCAGCTATTCGGGGTCGTTTATGGTTCCATATATATTTCTGCAATGTTTGTTCTTTATCTGTGAAATATGTCATGGGTACTATAATAGGAATTGCATTGAATCTATAAATTGCTTTGGGTAATATGGCCATTTTTATAATGTGAATTCTTCCAATCCATGAGCATGGTACATGCTTCCATTTGTTTGTGTCTTCCTTAATTTCTTTCTTTAGTGTTGTGTAGTTTTCTGAGTACAGGTCTTTTACCTCCTTCGTTAGGTTTATTCCTAGGTACTTTATTTTTCTTGTTGCTATATCAAATGGGATTTTTTTTCCTGATTTCTGTTTCTGTAGATTCGTTGTTGGTGTACAGGAATGCCTTTGATTTCTGAGTATTGACTTTGTATCCAGCTGTTTTGCCGAATTCATTTATTAGGTCGAGTAGTATTTTCGTGGAGTCTATAGGAGGGCTTCATCTCCAAAATATATAAAGAACTCACACATCAAGAAGAAAAGAGAGAGGATCCAAATAAACAGAATTAGAAATGAAAGAGGAGAATTACAACTGATACCACAGAAATACAAAGGATTGTAAGAAATTACTATGAAGAACTGTATGCTAAGAAATTTGAAAACCTAGATGAAATGGACACATTTCTAGAAAAATATAATCTTCCAAAACTGAATGAAGAAGAAGCAGAAAACCTGAACAGACCAATAACAGCAGAGGAAATTGAAGCAGTCATCAAAAAACTCCCATCACACAAAAGCCCTGGACCAGATGGTTTCACAGGAGATTTCTACAAAGCATTTAAGGAAGAACTAACCCCTATCCTTCACAGACTATTTGAAAAAATCCAAACTGATGGAAGACTCCCAAACTCTTTTTATGAAGCCAGCATCATCCTAATCCCAAAACCAGATAAAGACACAACGAAGAAAGAAAACTTCAGGCCAATATCGCTGATGAACATAGACGCTAAAATTCTCAGCAAAATATTAGCAAACTGCATCCAGCAATACATTAAAAAGATCATCCACCATGACCAAGTGGGATTCATCCCAGGGATGCAAGGATGGTACAATATTCGCAAATGAATAAACATAATACATCACATCAACAACAGCAAAGACAAAAATCACATGACATATCAATAGATGTGGAAAAAGCATTCGATAAGATACAGCACCCATTTCTGATAAAAACACTCAGCAAAGAGGGAATACAGGGAGCAGTCCTCAACATAATAAAGGCCATATATGAGACACCTACATCACACTCAATGGACAAAACATCACACTCAATGGACAAAAACTTAGAGCTTTTGCACTAAGATCAGGAACAAGACAAGGATGCCCTCTCTCACCACTCCTATTCAACATAGTATTGGAAGTCCTAGACACAGCAGTCAGACAAGAAAAAGCAATAAAAGGCATCCAAATTGGAAAGGAGGAAATGAAACTGTCACTGTTTGCAGACGACATGATAGTGTACATGGAAAACCCTATAGACTCCACCAAAAAACTACTCGACCTAATAAATGAATTTGGCAAAACAGCTGGATACAAAGTCAATACTCAGAAATCAAAGGCATTCCTGTACACCAACAATGAAACTGCAGAAACAGAAATCAGGAAAAAAATCCCATTTGATATAGCAACAAGAAAAATAAAGTACCTAGGAATCAACCTAACCAAGGAGGTAAAAGACCTGTACTCAGAAAACTACACAACACTGAAGAAAGAAATTAAGGAAGACACAAACAAATGGAAGCATGTACCATGCTCATGGATTGGAAGAATTAACATTATCAAAATGGCCATACTACCCAAAGCAATTTATAGATTCAATGCAATTCCTATTAGAGTACCCATGACATATATCACAGATATAGAACAAACATTGCAGAAATTCATATGGAACCATAAACGACCCCGAATAGCTGCAGCAATTTTGAGAAAGAAGAACAAAGCAGGAGGAATCACAATACCTGATATCAAACTGTATTACAAGGCCACTGTAATCAAAGCAGCCTGGTACTGGCATAAAAACAGGCACGTAGACCAATGGAACAGAACAGAGAGCCCAGAAATAAACTCAAGTCTATATGATCAATTAATATTTGACAAAGGAGGCAGAAGCATAAAATGGAGCAAAAACAGCCTCTTCAACAGATGGTGTTGGGATATCTGGACAGCTACGTGCAAAAAAATGAAACTCGATCAACAACTTATGCCGTACACGAAAATAAACTCAAGATGGATAAAAGACTTAAATATAAGTCGTAACACCATAAAAGTCCTTGAGGAAAACATTGGCAGGAAAATCTCAGACATTCCACGCAGCAACAGCCTCATAGAAACATCCCCTAAAGCAAGGGACATAAAGGAAAGAATAAACAAATGGGACCTCATAAAAATAAAAAGCTTCTGCATGGCTAAAGAAAACAGCACCAAATTACAAAGAGAACCAACAGTATGGGAAAACATATTTGCTAATGATACCTCAGACAAGGGCCTGATCTCCAAAATATATAAAGAACTCACACGACTCCACTCCAGGAAGACAAACAACCCAATTAAAAAATGGGCAAAGGACTTGAACAGACACTTCTCCAAGGAAGACATACAGAGGGCCCAGAGACATATGAAAAGATGCTCAGCATCACTAGCCATCAGACAGATGCAAATTAAAACCACAATGAGGTATCATCTCACACCAGTCAGAGTGGCCAACATAAACAAATCCACAAACAAATGTTGGAGAGGATGCGGAGAAAAGGGAACCCTAGTGCACTATTGGTGAGAATGCAGACTGGGGAGGCCACTGTGGAAAACAATATGGAATTTCCTCAGAAAACGAAAAATGGAACTGCCCTTTGACCCAGTAATTCCGCTGCTGGGATTATACCCTAAGAACCCTGAAACACCAATCCAAAAGAACCTGTGTACCCCAATGTTCATAGCAGCACAATTTCCAATAGCCAAGTACTGGAAGCAACTGAAGTGCCCATCAGCAAACGAGTGGATCTAAAACTATGGTATATTTACACAATGGAATTCTACACAGCAGAGAGAAAGAAGGAGCTTATACCCTTTGCAACAGCATGGATGAAACTGGAGAGCATTATGCTAAGTGAAATAAGCCAGGCGGTGAGGGACAAATACCATATGATCTCACCTTTAACTGGAATATAATCAATAGAAGAAAAAAGGAAACAAAATATAACCAGAGACATTGAAGTTAAGAACAATCTAACAATAGCCAGGGCGTGGGGTGGGGGGGGCGGGGACAGTGGGAAGAGGGGATTACAGGAACTACTATAAAGGACACATGGACAAAACCAAGGGGGAGGGTGGAGGTGGGGGAGGGAGGTGGTTTCAGCTGGGGCGAGGTGGAGGGATGGGGAGAAAAGGCATACAACTGTAATTGCATAACAATAAAAAAAAAAAAAAAAAAAAAAAAAAAGCACTCACACGACTGCACTCCAGGAAGACAAATAACCCAATAAAACATGGGCAAAGGACTTGAACAGACACTTCTCCGAGGAAGACATACAGAGGACCCAGAGACATATGAAAAGATGCTCAGCATCACTAGCCATCAGACAGATGCAAATTAAAACCACAATGAAGTATCATCTCACACCAGTCAGAGTGGCCAACAAACACAAATCAACAAGCAAATGTTGGAGAGGATGCGGAGAGAAGGGAACCCTAGTGCACTGTTGGTGGGAATGCAGACTGGGGAGGCCACTGTGGAAAACAATATGGAATTTCCTCAGAAAACGAAAAATGGAACTGCCCTTTGACCCAGCAATTCCCCTGCTGGGATTATACCCTAAGAACACTGAAACACCAATCCAAGAGAATCTGTGCACCCCAAAGTTCATAGCAGCACAATTTACAATAGCCAAGTACTGGAAGCAACCTAAGTGCCCATCAGCAAATGAATGGATCAAAAACTATAGTATATTTACACAATGGAATTCTACGCAACAGAGAGAAAGAAGGAGCTTATACCCTTTGCAACAGCCTGGATGGAACTGGAGAGCATTATGCTAAGTGAAATAAGCCAGGAGGTGAGGGACAAATACCATATGATCTCACCTTTAACTGGAACATAATCAACAGAAGAAAAAAGGAAACAAAATATAACCAGAGACCTTAAAGTTAAGAACTATCTAACAATAGTCAGGGGGGAGTGGGGAGGGGACAGTGAGGAGAGGGGATTACAGGAACTACTATAAAGGACACATGGACAAAATCAAGGGGGAGGGTGGAGGAGGGGGAGGGAGTTGGCTTTTTCTGTGGTGGGGTGGAGGGATGGGGAAAAAGGCATACATCTGTAACTGAATAACAATAAAATTTTTTTTAAAAAGAACAGTATAGGAAATGGAGAAGCCAAAGAACTTATATGAATGACCCATAGACATGAACTAGGGGAGAATTGGTGAAGACAAAGGGTGGTACCTGATGGAGGGAGCCAAAGAAGGAAAATTTGGGACAACTGTAATAGCATAATCAATAAAATATATTCATGTTAATAAGACTCAAGAGAAACACAGGTGCCATGCATTCAGCTGTGTCCTTACCCAAAGATAAGTTCAAGTCCTAACTCTCTATAGTTTAGAATGTGATGCCACTTGGAAATATGGGTAATTGCAGATATAATTAGTTACGACCTGGTTACCCAGGAGTAAGGTGTGTGTCCTTAATTAAATATGACTGTTGTTTATTAGAAGAGACACAGAGGGAGAAGGTGGCTCTGTGACAACAGAGACAGAGATTGCAATGATGCACTTACAAACCAAGAATTGTCAAGGACTGCCGATAATGCCAGAGAAAAAGAAAAAGGAAAGTTGAATTGTACCGTAGACCTATCACAAAATGCTGTATTTCTCTGCTGTTCTTTCTTTGCCCCTAAATTTTGTACTTTGTTTCAGCAGTGCTAACAAATTAAAACAATATATGTCCAGTATATGCTTAATAGATCGATTTATTGTGATGGGAAAGATTTTTTTGTTTAATTTTATTATACTTCAATATAGAGGACAAAATAGAAAACAATCAAATAGTGAAGAGAAAATCATTACCACTGCGTTAGAACTATTGATCGTTGATCTCAGGTGTGTGTTTTTCATCTAACATGATTCGAGTGACTTTTTTGTCACAGCTCGAATTTGTACACAGAAACCTTACTGACGGGTTAAATTTTTTAAGTTCCAATCTAACACATGAGAGAATATAAATAATGCTCTACTTTAGAATTGTTTTATAAAATATGCTTTCGAAGGCACTTTGGATGCATTTATTGTATGCGGGCTGATAATATGTTGTTAGGAGAGGAAATCATTCTTGAGTAAGAAGAATGGTCATGAGGAGAGAGCAAAGAAGACTTCTGACCAAGGCTGTGGAGAAAGAAAACATTCCTTTCGTTAAACTCCAGACTGTCATTGCTAACACCATTATGCTTTCCTGTTTTTCAGTTGTGTCCAGATCAGCTCCTTTGTGTGTGACCATGTGTTCATAATTGCCATTTTGTTACCCTTTATTTGGTCTCCACCAAATGATAGGCCCTATCAATTCTGCTTGTTGCAAAGCTTGAAAAAGAACTAAAAAGTGGAACATGCCCTTTTTATCAGCTTATCCTCAGAATTCGTTGACCACAGTGGACACTATTTTTTATTGGTCATTTACGTTCTTGCCCACCTTCCCCTTAAAGCTAGTGCTAATCTTTGCATACTTCTGTGTACCCTTTTTAAAAAGGCTTTTCCTGTTAGATTTTGAGATGATTAAAGATTTCTGAGATTTGAGCACTCTACCCATGGCCATGGCCTTTTTTCTAAATAAAGTCTTCCCTTGTCTGTGTTTGTATAAGTATTTCCTTGACATGACAGAGGATCCTTGACCCAAACGATGCCTTGGTTAAAATCATCCACATGGAAAAGCTTTACTAAAATTATCTAAAGTAGTTATGAAATCAGACTTTGCTTTAGAATAAATTCCTGGTACCTCTACTATTTCTTTCTCAGCACAAGGGATTTTCATCTTAAATAACTGATAGTTTCCTAATGAACTTCTTGATGTTCTGTCAGTGCTCCCCATCACTCACTTGCCACACTCCTGCCTGTGTAATAGGCCTCAAGAACACATGCAATCACATCGCTGCTTTGTCAAATGATATTCTGACTGCTGATGGGCAGCTTTGATATCCATCTTTATAAGTAGGTAATAAGCTGTCTACTGCAGAGACTCAGGCTTAATGGTATTTATGTCCCAGTGCTATCTCAGTGATTGCTCACAATGAGGTATCTCATGACTGGATAAATACATATTTCAGCTGGACCTCTATTTCCTAAAATAATATCACAAGTAACTGCATTTATATACAATTGTTTCTTTCCCATTATGTAAAGAACTCTTTATGTCCATGTCTTTAAATCTCATCACCAAACTAACTATATAATGAGCTATGACTTTTCCTTGTACCTATTTCAGGGTCTTAGGAAACATTGAATAAATAATGAAAATTTATTAAATAAATTTCTATCATTTTTGTTTTCACTTGTCACATCTCACATGAGGTTCAGTTCTGCATGTTTGACCATTTGGCTTTTGGATTTGAATGCTATTCAATTTCAAAATAAACATATTTTTAACATTCCCTAATTTAAACCTAGCCAGAGAGGCACAAGGTAAAATTCCCTAAAAATCAAAACAGAACAAAAAAACCCTCACCACCTCATCAAAACAGATAGAGACAACAGGATAACATTGGTTCTTTTCTGAGAGGCATATTTGCTAAGCACTTTTATGTGCTAGTCCAGTTCTGAGAAATGACATCCATTTCTTTTTCTTTCCCTTCCCTGGTTTCATCTTTCATTCAATCCATCTTCAGACCTGTTAATTCCTTTACATAGGTTTCTTTCTCCTATTAATTTTAAGTCTTTCTATAATGAGCCTATCTCAGGTCTCCTGCCCCTTTCCTTAAATACAGTGTACACATTTCATCTATATTTGTGTCTCCCAAATGATATTTTAAATATTTTCTTTTTGATCAATTATATTCACCTATTACCTAATGCCTAGGGAGTAAGTTCAGACTCTTCACCTTGTCAATAATGTGAATTCTTTAGAATATATTAACCATGTGCATTCAAAAGTAATTGAAATCTGTTAGAAGTATTTCAACTCTGAATTATAGAACTGCTTTATTCTGTAGTGATATTTAATCTTTCCTGAATATTATTGGAGCAGTGTCCCCATCCTTAATGCTCACCACAGTGCCACAGCAAAGCGGCTCACACTCTCCTGTGGTCTGAATCAATTAGGGGCCTTATTAAAACACAGATTCTGATTGAATAGCCCTGGGTGGGGCTTCAGACTCTAAATTTTGGACAAGTTCCCAGATGGCATGTGTGCCGCTACTCCAGAGGTTCCATTTTGGAAAGCTATCCAGGTACAGACTTAGTGGCAGGGCATCATGGAGTCACAATTACATGCAACTCTAATCACAGGCATTGATGGAATATGTCTGTCAATAGTCTCCCCAATCGTATGGAGAGGTCACATATTGTTATAATACCTGTTTGTCCATGAGAAAAACGCAGTTTAGACAAGATTAGGAATAATTTAAGGTCCTGAAACTGGTAGTTGTTGACCAGGATAAAAAAACACCAGAGCTCCCACTTGAAAATCCCACCTCTAACCACACCAAGACAGATGTCTTCTTTTAGAAGCTTTTAGGTGAATAAATGCACTTTAGGAGAGCTACACCTGCTTATGTTGCTTCAGCTGTTCTGCTTTTGGTTTGATGGCTTGGTTTTGTTTATTCTTGTTTTAACCATCACCACTGAAATTTCTGGAGAACAGAAAATGTCACTAGATTCTAGGCCAGGTGGTTCAGTTGGTGGAGCATCGTCCTTTACAGCAAAATGGTTAGAGGTTCCATCTCCCGTCAGGGGACATACCTAGGTTGCAGGTTAGATCCCTGGTGGGGACACTTATGAGAGGAAACTATACTATGTTTCCCTGTCACACACTAAAGTGTTTTTCTCTCAGTCTTCATCTCTTTTTCCCTTCCACTCTCTCTAAAATCAATAAAAACATATATTCTAGTGAGGATTTAAAAAGTAACAGTAAATAAAAATAAGAAGATAGAAATATTTCTCAATGTCATTAGTTGTAGCTTACCTCTGTAATCCATCCTGTGCTTACTACTTCCTTACATTTGGAGGAGGGTATGGATATGGCTCTGGATATGGTTCATAGGGGATTGGATAATATCTCTGAAAAAACAATGACAGAGAATTGAGACAATGGCAGCGTAAATATTTCATAGTAATTTCAATTAGAGTCTGAGTTTTAAAGTTGGTAGAAATTCATAGATCATCTACATGTTTGATTTTTCAAATTTTTAGTTAGATTTTCACTTGGTTTTAAGAAAAAAAGTTTAAAGGGATACAAAATAGGAAGCAATTTGCAGCTATACTGTTTGTTGAAAATTCTGTTCTTTTATAATGCAGGTGAATCCATCCATTATAGAGAAATACTCACACAAGTTTTAAATAATCTAAAAACATTACATCTGAGCTCCTACTTTGTTTATCCTTGAATTTTCCAGGAGAAGGAATTTGTTAATTTCAGGTTTGGTGGAATTGCTACTTCTCACTGTTGACCTATAATGACCTTACTGTCTCTTAAAACTCCTGCATTTTAAAATATTCACTTCTGTTAATTTCAATATCTTTCATTTATTCTTCTTCACCTTTTAATTTGGTTCCTTGTTAAAATTCATCTATTTAATGTACTAGTGGAATTTTTGAGAACATAGGATATTGATTGGCATGGGAAAATAATATGATATTGAGAATACTTTTTATTTTCAAAATGCTAGGCAAGTGACATTTTCCATCTTATTTATCAAGATCAGTTTAACTTTTCCTAATGACTTCATCATCCTCCACAAGGATAAAAAGATGAAAAGTTATCACATCATCTGTGTTTTTTGGAGCCTCTAAGACCAATGGAACAGAACAGAAAACCCAGAAATAAACCCAAGTCTCTATGGTCAATTAATATTTGACAAAGGAGGCAGCAGCATAAAATGGAGCAAAAATAGCCTCTTCAACAAATGGTGTTTGAAATCTGGACAGCTAGCAATGTGCCAAAAAATGAAACTCGATCACCAACTTACACCATACACAAAAATAAATTCAAGGTGGATAAAATATTTAAATATATGTTGTAACACCATAAAAGTCCTAGAGGAAAACATTGGCAGGAAAATCTTAGACATTCTACACAGAAACATCCTCAGAGACACATCCCCTAAAGCAAGGGACATAAGGAAAGAATAAAGAAATGGGACCTCATCAAAATAAAAAGCTTTTGCATGGATAAAGAAAACAGCATTAAAACAAAAAGAGAACCAAGAGTAAGGGAAAACATATTTGCCAATGATACCTCAGACAAGGGTCTGATAGTCAAAATATATAAAGAACTCACATGACTCCACTCCAGGAAGACAAACAACCCAATTAAAAAAATGGGCAAAGGACTTGAACAGACACTTCTCCAAGGAAGACATACAGAGGGCCCAGAGACATATGAAAAGATGCTCAGCAATGCTAGCCATCAGAGAGATGCAAATTAAAACCCCAATGAGGTACCACTCACACCAGTCAGAGTGGCCAACATAAACAAATCAACAAACAAATGTTGGAGAGGATGTGGAGAAAAGGGAACCCTAGTGCATTGTTGATGGGAATGCAGACTGGGGAGGCCACTGTGGAAAACACTCTGGAATTTCCTCAGAAAACTAAAAATGGAACTACCTTTTGACCCTTTTGATTCCGCTGCTGGGATTATACCCTAAGAACCCTGAAACACCAATCCAAAAGAACCTATGCACCCCAATGTTCATAGCAGCACAATTTACAATAGCCAAGTACTGGAATCATCCTGAGTGCCCATCAGGAAATGAGTGGATCAAAAAACTATGGTACATTTATACAATGGAATTCTATTCAGCGGAGAGAAAGAAGGAGCTTATACCCTTTGCAACAGCCTGGATGGAACTGGAGAGCATTATGCTAAGTGAAATAAGCCAGGTGGTGAGGGACAAATACCATATGATCTCACCTTTAACTGGAACATAATCAACAGAAGAAAAAAGGAAACAAAATATAACCAGAGACATTGAAGTTGAAAACAACCTAACAAAAGGCAGAGGCGAGGAGGGAATGGATAGTGGGGAGAAGGGTTTTCAGGAACTACTATAAAGGACACATGGACAAAACCAAGGGGGAGGGTGGAAGCAGGGGAGTGGTGTGGAGTTGGCTGGAGTGGGGTAGAAGGGTGGGGAGAAAATGCAGACAAGTGTAATAGAACAACAATAACATAATTTAAAAATTGAAAAAACAACAAAAACAAAAAGAAAAAAAGAATGTATTATAATGTATAGATTTAGAATGTCATTATTCTTTTTGTAATTAATTAATTTATTTTTATTCAGTTATAATAATCTGCATTTTCTCCCCATCCTTCCACCCCACCCCAGCCAGTCCCACCTTAAAAAATATTTTATTTATTTCTTTTTAGGGAGAGGGGAAGGGAAGAAGAAAGAGAGGGAGAGAAACATCAATGTGAGGTTGCCTCTCACGCGCCCCTTGTTGCGCATTACCTGGCCCACAACCCAGGCATGTGCCCTGACTGGGAATAAAACCAGTGACCCTTTGTTTCACAGCCTGTGCTTAATCCACTGAGATATACCAGCCAGGGCTAGAATTTCATTATTTAGGCCAAGGCAATTATTTACCAAAGATACTTACATTTTGCTAAATTCATTGGCTTCTTCAGGGTAGCATTATAAGTCTCTACCTAAGTCCTACCAGTATACAACCTGGGGGTCATTTACCAGTATATTATAAAACTTAATATATACTTCAGCCATTCACCATAAAGATATTTTAGAGATCAATATAGATTCTTATAATAGAACAAATACTCAGAGAAGAAAATGTGTTTCATTATACCACATTACTTAGGAAATAAAACACAGTATCTGTTTCTACAAACATGACATCTCTGTTAATATAGAGAACAAATTAAATTTGCCATCCATGTTTAATGATCAAGTTTTCTAGAAAATGAACATGCTTTACCTCTTCAGATGAAGAAGAAAGGGCCCCCTTGAAAAAGGAAAAGAAGAAAAGAGTGAACAGCTGAAATTTATCATTCGATATTGTCAAAAGGCACTTAGCTGCACAGTTACAATCAAACATATGGAGGCAAAGTCTTAGGTCACTGAAACCCGAACCTACTTGTTTCATGTTTAGTGACATCTTTAACATGAACAAGGACTAGGCTTTGGCCATTCACCATAAAGACATTTCAGAGATCAATATTGATTCTTATAATAGAATAAATACTCAGAGAAGAAAATGTGCTTCATTATACCACATTATCTGGGGAATACCTACATAGTATCTGTTTCTATAAAAATGACATGTCTGTTAATATAGAGAACAAATTAAATTTGCCACCCATGTTTAATGATCAAGTTTTCTAGAAAATAAAAGTGCTTTACCTCTTCAGATGAAAAAGAACGTGCCCCCTTGAAAAAAGAAAAGAAGAAAAGAGTGGAAAGCTCAGATTTATCATTCAATATTGTGAGAAGGCGCGTAGCTGCCACAGTTATGATCAAACATATGAAGGCAAAGTCTTAGGTCACTGAAACCTGAAGCTACTTGTTTCATGTTTGGTGACGTCTTTACCATGAACCACAACTAGGCTTTGGCTATGGTTAATTTGCAACATTCTATTGCCAGTTCCCTTGGGTCCAAATTTCTTCTGTGTCGGATTAGAAAAAACCTATCCCTGTGACTAGGATAGTGAGATTGGAAAGTTAACATTTGGGTGAGCTCAAGACCAATGTTTTTAGGTGGGTGTGTTTTAAGTTTCTGAAAATCTATCTCCGTTTAAATATAGATTGTACAGGTCTCTGGTGTTATGATTGTGTTTTCTCTGTTCTTCTTGGATTTTTATTGTTTCTCACACGCACTTCCATGTGTGCTTAGTGCCTGTGTGTGGGTGCCTAAGAATTATCCTAAGTCCTTAAGGTACTGATGTAAGTTAATTCACAGAAAATGTTCACTCAAAACTTTAGAATGACAAAGCCATGTTCAGGCAATGTATTCATGTTCTTGGCACAGCAAAGAGACATTCTCTGAATAATTACTGAGAACAGTTCTTCTTCAAAATTTCTGCTATACTCACAATCATGGCAAGCATGAGAGCCAAGATAAAGGCCAAGGCAAGGATCTTCATAGTTGGCCGAGTCCTGTGAAAGCACATGTGACAAATCAGTAACACATTCATTCCTGTGCTTTCAAATCATTTGTTGACCAGGCTATGATCTGCAGCTTCAAGAAACTGGCTGGAGGTACAGGGTATTCAAACACACTGCATGATCTCATGGGACTTAGAGACCAGGAGGGGACATTGTTGTGGCAGAGAGATACTAAAGTTTCATGAAAACAGAAAAACAGGACATCCTAACCTGACCAACAGAGGGTAGAAATATGAAAGCAAAGAAAAAGGCAAAGCTTGTGTGGAATTATATAGAATAGGTAAAGACAGATTTAGGGAACCTGCAAAGAAACAACTATGTGAGAGAAGATCGTATGTAGGAAATGAAATAGTTCACCCGGTAAGAAGAACAATAATGAGGACAGGCTGACCATTTGGATGGTTGTGAAATTGTGGGGACCTTACATAATGACATGTGGAATATTGGTTAAGGAAGAGTTTAAAAATATATTCAAAGGTAGGATTACAAGAATCAGAGACAAGTGTTATAATAGATCTTGAGAAAATAAGTCAGGTTCTGACTTGAGAACTGTGGAGTTGGTATAAGCCTAGTATTAGAAAATGAAAGATAATGGAGAGAGTCAAATCCAATTATAAAGAAGTTTTAGAGAAAATATTTGTAGATACATTCATTTTGTTAGATAATTTAATCTCCAAGTTATCTTATTCAACAAAATTACCCTAATCTGGAACTCTTTGATATGTTGTTGTAATTCAGTTTATACAATGAACTCAGTACTCTTGCTGTTATGTAAGAAGTAAAGCAGATCATTTATTTTTCAGTTACAAACTTCTAAATAAAAACATTTTACAAAATATAAGGTAAGTAATGGTAAAAGCTTTTATCTTCTTGTTCATTTTGGCCATCAGTTTTGATAAAACAATAGAGTAACATCTTTTTTCCCCCTGATAATAAAAGAAACTGTTTTTCTGCCTGATAACTTTAAACTTTAACATATGAAGCAAAATTTGTGACTTATGGTATTTCCATTGTTCCTTACCTGCTGACTTTGACTCATTGGTTGAATGAAACTCAGGATTTTGTCACTGGACAAAATGAGGAAATAATATGTTTTTTGACAACATTTTGAAAATCATTTAATACTTACCTGAATATTATTCATGTTATGATACAAATAAAGATTCAGCTTTTGGTGTTGTTCATACATCAAATTTTATTGAAAGTAGAGGATTAAGAATAATTCACAGAAAGTGGTCTTGTACAGATAGACAGATACCCAGATGGATAATTAGCATCTTGGAAAGAATATTATCCAAAAAACACAATGGTGATGTTTAACAAAGCATAATAACTTGTTTAAACAAAGTCACAAATGAAATGAATATAGATCAAATAAAATAAGAAAAGTTTGTTGCACAGTGCTAATAATGCAGAAAGTCGGAAACTGTTTTAATGATAGAAAGGCTAAAGAAAAGGTAAGTAAAATGAGTTAGTGATGGTACTGCAGTAACTTTGATGAAGGTTAATTAAACCTTTAAAATAATACCCACATTTGCAAAAGGAGAGCTTATGCTATTCTAAAGATCATTTTCTTATAAAATATAACCATGAGATTTAAGTTCAAGGTAAAACAAATGATCACACGGTAGACATTTTATATTTAGTCAGGAAAATGAAAAGATGTCTAGGTTGTGTCACCAGCAGGGAGCAAGGCGCACAGCGCCCCTGCTCCTCGCGTCTTCTGTTCAGGTCACCGTGGCTGTCAGTACAGAGCACTGTGGTCCCGTCCTCCCCTTCGGACCCTGACATAGGATCACGGTTTCTTTAAGTGTTTCTTCATGAAGAGTTATCAATAAATTATATACACTTAAAACATGGTTTACAACTCATTTTAGCAAAGAAAAATTAGAATAAGACATCATATTAGGTTGTCCATGAATATATTACCTTTTACCCAAGATGAGACGCAGAAGTTCAAGCAGCTGAAATGGCAAAGCCAGAAGAGATGGTGTGCTTTTCTAGAGGACTGGTGTATTTATACACACTGAAATTCTGCATTGTTTTTTCTACATCATGTCAATTGTGAGATTATATCATTGAACTAAAATAATGCCCAAAATCTGTCTTGACAGATACAAAGAGTAAAGTTACCTTTAACAATAGATGATTGTGAAACAGAGTCACAAGAAAAAAAAACTATACCCTTCACTTGTTAATCCCAGTGTTTGTCTAGGTATGCATGAATAAGACAGAGAAAAGTATGCTAAAGTAAGCATAGAAATGACTTGAAATGGTAGAAATGTTTCCGTAGAACACCCTCTGCCCTATTTCAACAAATGCACGTCCAAAATGGAAAATCTCTATGCCCAAAATGATGCCATCTTGTCAACATTTTACTGGTTCTCTAATATAGGGTATCAACTGGCATAATGAAATTGAAGCCATTTATTTCAAATGTGTCTCCCTCAAGTTATTACAATGTACCTTAATTTTACCAACTTTAGAACTTTTTAAGTGTTAAAGTATATTCAAATATTTGCCAAAATACAGTAATCTGCCTTGTATAATAAAGCAGTTCTTATCTTTAAAGTCCAATGACCACAGAAGCTCAGTCATCTATGTCTCACAAAGGAGCTTGATGCATATGTTTGGGTATCGATTCTACTTCCTCTGAGTCTTTAGGGGTTTGTCCACCCACCCCACTGACCTCACTGGACTCAGTTGTGATGCCCGCAACAGCTGGGGCGACCCACGGGAAGGGTCCGGAGGGTGTCCAGAGCCACCCATGCCACCATCCCGTAGGTCCCTTCCCTTTTTGTCTAAGCCTTCCTGATTATGAGAGCTTCTCTGCTGTGCTTTTTCCCATATTTCCAAATCTAAAAATTCCTTATCTAGGAGACATCCAGCAGCCTTAAAAAGTTGCTAAATTAGCCTAAAACATTGCTACTATACCTTAGAGAGCCCATTCCCCATCATTGAAGATTTTTAGAAACTTTTAAAGAAATTCCTTAACAAATACAACAACCTTTTCTGAAATTCCTCCCACCACAAGTGTGGCGATTACGAAACCAGTTCCAGTTTTGTTTTCACTCCATCTGCACCCTCAGATCCTGTTTCTTGCTAATGAGGAGAGTGTACTGGGTCAAAGTGTGCTGCTGGTGGAAGACAGTCAGGGACGGCTA
Source organism: Desmodus rotundus (assembly GCF_022682495.2). Lineage (NCBI taxonomy): Eukaryota > Metazoa > Chordata > Mammalia > Chiroptera > Phyllostomidae > Desmodus > Desmodus rotundus. Next base: position 126,093,426 of record NC_071390.1, on the reverse strand, counting down.
CTGGATATTTCGGGTACCCTAACCTTGCTTATGGGTCTTGGTTTCTCTTCCCAGTCAACTAGACCAGCTGGGAGGGCTTAGAGCATTGGGTGACCAACCCTTAAATCGCGCTTCACCAGATGAGCCAAAAGTTAAATTACGTGAAATGGAATTCCCTGTGAGGCCCCTGCACGTCTCAGGGATTTGACCCCAGACACTTCCATTTGACCCCAGACACCTCCGCGAGGCCCCCACTCACGTAGGGACACCCGAAATCTCGAGCCAGAGGGAGGAAGTGCCTCTTTTCTTCGGTGCTCAGCAAGAAGCTGAAACACTCATAAATACCTCACTACAAAAGCTGATAAAAGGGAAAGTCTTTGCTTTCTCCTTCCCAAGCCTAAACGTAGGCGGGGATCGTGCTGCAGGGTACGGGACCGTGAATGTTTTTACAGTGTGCCTCTCATTGCGTGGACTTTTGCTTGCAGCTGGCGGGAGACCTAACGTTCTGTCCCGGTCCACGTCCAGCTTCTCCTCTCATGGGAGTCTTCTAGTGGTGCGTGCCCTAGTGGCCTTTAAATACTCGACCCCTGCCCGCAAAATGCAGCAAATGCTTGGGAGAGAGAAAGCAAGACTCTTATTCACGGAAGAGGGTGCAGGGGGGAGAAATGAGAAGAAAACCACTCCAGGGGCGGCAGGACAGAAACCTTTCCTGTTATCTGTAACACGCCTGGGGCCTTACTGAGAGATGCCCCTGCCCCTGGGGGGATGAAAGCGCTAATTTCCATCCTCTGAGGTGTGCCGTCCAGGAGGATGGCTTGTAGCCTCTGGTTGAAGCAGGTCCCAAATTCTCAGGTCCCTGTTCGGGAGCCAGATGTGGGGGAGCTTTGCCCGCAGAGCCCCCAGTCCACCGTGGATGAAAATAAATCTGCCAAGACATGATCTTCTTGGAGAGGAAAGATGGCCAATCTCTCAAAGGAGAAGGACCAGGAGCCTTTTCCTCATTGGGCTTTAATTGGGTTCAATTTGCACAGGAATACAGGTAAAGCTCATCAATCATTGTCAGGCAGTAAGGATCAAACAATAGATAACATACAAAGAACTCTGAGGGCTTATTCTGAGTCAGGGTCAGTTAGCTAAAGGGCTATAAAACTTTGGGAAACAAACTCATTTCAGGCTTGAACCCTTATCAGAAAATTGAGGATATTCTTAGCAATGCAGGTTTCATGGGATTTTATTCATTCTTTCTTAGGCCTGATCACCCAGGGGAACCTGCCCTTTCCAGCACAGGGTTGCACTGCCCTCTGTCATTGTTTTAGGCTTAAGTCAGGCAGGGGAAGTAAGGCAGCCAGGAGATTAGGAGACTTCATGCAGACAGAATGAGGACTCAGGCTATGTCAAAGCTGAGGGGTGAGGGTCCATCACCCCCTTTTTCTATAGCCTCTCAAGTGCTTCCCATGGTCCTCATGACCATGCCTGTCTTAGGTCATCCCTCCCTTGAGGAATCTTACCCATCATTGGCTAACTGGTCAGGCTCAGGGCCAAGCAGGGTAAAGTAAAGTGTGCACAGGTGGCGCCCCTGCCAGGGAGATAAGCTTTGTCTCCTTAATGGCTCATAGTCCCAAAGTCTCTGACTCAGCCTTAGCCATGGGGGATTATAGCTTCTGAAACCAGGAAGGGCGGACTCCAACACACAAAGGCTTCCAAACTGAATCAAGAAAAAGCAAAAAGCCTGAATAGACTGATAACAACTAGTAAAATTGAAGCAAAATAAAAACCTCATGGCACACAAAAGCCCTGGATTGGATAACTTCACAGGTGAATTTTACGAAACATTTAAAGAAGAATTAATTCCTATCCTTCTCCAATTATTCCAAAAAATTCAAGAAGGAAGACTCGCAACCTCATTTCATGAGGACAGTATTATCATAATTAGAAAACCATGTAAAGACACAACAGAAAAAGAAAACTATAGGCTAATATCTCTGATGAATGTAGATGCTAAAATCCTCAACAAAACATTGGCAATCCAGATCCAGCAATACATTAAAAAGATTGTACACCGCGATCAAGTGGGATTCACCCCAGGGATGCAAGCATGATACAACATTTACATACAAATAAACATAATAAACCAGTTAAACCAAATGAAAGACAAAAACAACATAATCATATCAATAATTGCTGAGAAAGCATTTGATAAAGTACAGCACCCATTTGTGATAAAAAAAAAAAAAACTCAGCAAGGTTGGTTTTGAGGGAGGATGACTCAATATAATAAAGGCCATAGATGAGAAACCTACGGCCAACATCATATCCAATGGCCTAAACCCAAAAGCTTTCCTCTGTACATTAGGAACAAGACAAGGGTGTCTGCTCCCATCACCTTTATTCAAAATAGTATTTAGTTCTAACCAGAGTAATCGGACAAGAAAAAGAAATAAAAAGCATTCAAATTGGAAATAGGAAATAAAACTGTCATTATTGCAAGAGGACATGATAGTGTACATAAAAAACCCTATAGTCTCCAACAAGAACTACTCGACCTAATAAGTGAATTTGGCAAAATAGCAGGTTATGAAGTCAATATTCAGAAATCAAAGGCATTTTTTTTGTACAACAATGAAATATCAGAAACAGAATCCTGTAAAACATTCCATTCACTATAGCAACAAGAAAAAAAAAATAAAGTACCCAGGAATAAACTTAACCAAGAAGGTAAAAAACCTATACTAAGAGAACTATAGAATATTGAAGAAAGAAATTGAGGAAGATACAAATAAATGGAAGTATATACTGTGTCCATGGACTGGAAGACTGAACATCATTAAAATCTCCATACTACCGAAAGGAATCTATAGATTCAGTGAAATCCCCATTAAAATACCAATGGCATAGTTCACAGATCTAGAATAAATATTTCAAAAATTTATATGTTCCTCAAAATGATCCCGAATAGCCTCAGGAAAGTTGACAAAGAAGAACAAAGTAGGAGGGGTCACAATACCTGCTATCTAACTATACTACAAGGCCACTGTAATCAAAAGAGTCTGGTACTGGCACAAGAACAGACACATAGATCGATGGAAACAAATAGAAAGCCCAGAAATACACCCGTGTCTCTATGGTCAATTAATATTTGACAAAAGGGGCAGGAGCCTAAAGTGGAGTAAAAATAGTCTCTTCAACAAAGGGCATTGGGAGATCTGGACAGCTACTCACAAAAAAATAAAACTAGACTACCAACTTACACCATACACCACAATAAAATCAAGATGGATAAAAGAATTAAATATAAACCATGACACCATAGAAGTCGTAGAGGAAAATATAGGCAGTAAAATTTCAGATACCCCACTCAGCAATATTTTTGCTAATGTATCTCCTAGGGCAAGGGAGATAAAAGAAAAAAACAGATGGGACTACATCAAAGTAGAAAGTTTCTGCACAGCTAAAGAAAATATCATCAAAATGAAAAGGGATCCATCTGTGTGGGAAATATTTTTGCCAATGATGCCTGAGACTTGAGTTTGATCTCTAAGCTATATAAAGAAGTCAAATGACTCACCCTGGGGAAGACCTATAATCTAATAAAAATGGGCAAAGGATCTGTACAGACACTAATCCAAGGAGGACATAGAAACTGCTCAGAGACATATGAAAGGATGCTCAACATCACTAGCCATCAGAAGGATGCAAATTTTTTTTTGAGAGATGCAAATTAAAACCACAGTGAGATACCACCTCACACTGAGCAGAACAGCCATCATTAAGAAATCAACAAACAAGAAGTGCAGGAGAGGAAGTGGAGAAAAGGGAATCCCAGTACACTGTTGGTGGAAATGCAGACTGGTACAGTCACTGTGAAAAGCAGTATGGAACTTTCTCAAAAAATGAAAATGTAACTGCCTTTTGTTCCAGTGATTCCATTGCTGGGATTATATCATAAGAATCTCTGAAACACTAATTCAAAAAACTTATACACCTCTATGTTCATAGCAGCATTATTTACAATAGCCAAGTGCTGGAAACAGCCTAAGTGCCCATTGGTAAATGAGTGGATCAAAAACTATGGTATATTTACAGAATGGAATACTACGCAGCAGAAAGAAAGAAGGAACTCCTACCTTTCGTAACAGCATGGATAGACTTGAGAGCATTATGCTAAGTGAATTAAGCCAGTCAATGAAAGACAAATACCATATGATCTCACCTATAAGATGAACCTAATGAATGAAAACAAATGAGCACAGTAGAATCAGATGCACGGGAACAGGGAAAAGTCTTTCAGTCGCCAGGGGGGAAGCTGGAGGGGGACAATGGTGGAAAGAAGTGGAAGGGACTAATGAAAGAACATGTATGAATGACCCATTGACATAGACAACAGTGTGGGGACTGACAGTGGGAGTGGGAGGTGGATTGGGTGGAGGACGGCAAAGGGGGAAAATTGGGACAACTGTAACAGAACAATAAAATAGTTTTAAAAACCCTAAAACACTTGAAGACTGCTATGTAAATAGGCACATATTATGTGCTTTTGAGGCCTGCTTTAGACTTCTTGGTGAACTTTGGGCAAGTCTCTGTTTCTCTCTGGGCTTCAGTTTCCCTTCCTCTCACTAATCTTCTGTTTTTCCTTGAACATTAGCTCATGATCACTCACTGCAAAAGGCATGAGCTCAAATCTGAGAAGACTCATTTTAATAAATTGTTATCATCATCAATTATTTTCAAGAAGTGGTTATTTCTTCAGTGTTACTTTAGTCCTGAAACCCTTCAACAAATCCCCACTCTCTACAGAATACAACTCATGGTCTCAAGGAGCACAGCATGCTTTGCTTTTCATTATCTTACTTCCTTCTCTTTCTCTGTTCTCATCTCCATCTACTCCTTTTGTGTAATTCATGGCCTTGATTCACTACTTGACTTTGTTGTAGTTACTTGTGTCTGCTATCTAAGACCCTTTTCTTCCTCACTTTTTAGCCTATAATTCTCTCCCCTATTGAGGTCAAACTATTTGTCTAGCTTCAAGATCTTAAAAGGACCCATATGTTCATGAAGATCCTCTCTGGCCCACCTATCCAACAAAAAATTAAAGTATTTGTGAGTTCTATTTCTTTTGGTTGTAACTCTGTCCTACTGGATCTTGACTTATCAAGTTAATCCCCACCCCCTCCATATGTTTCAGCCATTTCTCACCATTTGCTTCTTTCTTTTAAGCTAAAAATCTCTGTCCTAAAATTACTTTCATATGATTCTGGTTGTTCCTTTAGTTATAGATGCTGTTCCATAGGTGGCCTTAGTTCTACTTCTAAAATCTTTAAAGAGTTGTGTTGCCTTTCATTCTTTAGACATTACTTACTTCTTAACCACTTTGAGTGTATCTCAATGGTTACAATGATGATGACCCTATATGTCCACAAATCGCTTCTGTTTCCACATTCTTCCAAGTCTGTGTAGTATTTTCACTCTTGCCTTTACTTTTTTTTTTTTTTAATCCAGGTATCTCTTTCCATGGCTCCAATGACCCTCTACTTCCTTCTACTCAGAACTCTCCATTATTTCCTATTTCCTTCTGCTAGAAATAGGGCAGACCTGAGTTCTATTCTTAGGCAATTTATCTTTTGACTCGCCACTTTTTTCCCTGAAGGCAGTTCATTTATTCCTTTGCCAGAAAATAGAAATTCATTTCTACACTTGTACATATGACTCCATTTAGCATCATAGTTAATTCACATCACTTCTTAGACACATTCAAACTTACCATGTAGAAGATTTAACTGAGTATCTGCTTTCTAATTTCAGCTGGATTTCCAAATTGGCTTATAACATGGATAACTTTTCAATTACCCTGGCATACTCTATGATTCATCTCCCTGACTTCTCAGATCTCTCTTCTTTTAATGTCAGTTTGCTTTCCATTGCCTAAGATGCCCTGCATCATTTCTGTAACTGAGGTCATCATAATGTTTATTATAACAACCTCTCTTTCTAGGTTGCCTCAGATATTGACATAAAGACATATATTCCAGAAAATTTTATAATCCTTTTTTCTTTGAAATCTCTAATATCTTCCTTATTTTTACTGAATTATATTACAGTGCATGTTTGAAATGTAAAAGCAGCCATGATCTGACTTCATCAAAACCCTGTAACAGCCCTGGGTGCTATGGCTCAGCAGATTGAGTGCTGGCCTGCGAATCAAAGGGCAGCCAGTTCTATTCCCAGCAAGGCACATGCCTGGGTTGTGGGCCAGTAGGGGTTTCCCCAGTAGGGAGTTTGTAAGAGGCAAGCACACATTGATGTTTCTCTCCCTCTCTTCCTGCCTCCCCCTCTTTCTAAAAATAAATGAATAAAAATCTAAAACAACAACAAAAACAACCCTGTAACAGTAACTTACATACTCTGTTCTGTTTTCTAAAATACAGAATCCAGCAAACATGGTATATCACTGTTCAAGCACCCATATTTCTGTAAGTAAAACTAATTTATTCACATTTAATTATGTTTCAAAATGATCCTCATTCTTTTAAGTTTAGACTAGAATAATAGCACCTTAAGGACCAGAACCCCTGCTTACACTCAGCAAAAGTGCCCATTACTCCAGTGTGGGCATAACAAATATGCATGTTTAAGCCCAAATGCTACAGTGGTAGATACATTTTATAACAACATCTCAGGGAGTTAATACATGGGCATTGCATGTAATCAAATAGAAACATATGTACTCAGATGTGACTTTAAATGGCACCTTTGCAATGAACAAAATATATGGATTTTGCAAGTTATGTAACTTATTTGTGGCTCAGTATCTTCATAGAAAATATGAAGAGGAAAGCTCATGAAGCTCATAATGTCCCCCACAAGTGAGATCTTGAGGACCCACCAAGTGCTAGAGTCCTAATTAAGTCTGAACTTGGGGATTGAGCCAGAGGGTCACTGTCCTCCAATGATTGTCTTCAGTTACTAGACAACTACATTTCCTGGACAGATTTCCTTTGCCAGATGTGAATTGCTTCCTTGTTAAAATGCTTCCCAACATTTCTGAGGACAGATATTAGGCAGAAATCATTTTCTACTAATGCAGACTTCTTGGAATTGAAGCTACTCTTGATTTTATTTCAAACCACAAAATTAACATGCCATCGAATACAGTATATAAAAAGCCACAAAAACACACAGACCATCATCCACTTAGCTCCTCCTTCACTTCTTGTCCTCCACCTTGGAAAAGAGGTAAATATTTCACAAATAAATTTGATGTTTCTTCTCTGTAGTTTTATTTCAACTAGGTTGAGATATATGAAGAATTTGATTTGTAAAATATATGTTTTGAAATAAAGGTATTTAAACTATACTGACATTATTCTCAACAATTAGGTTTAAAAAAGTATCTATGAGGATTTGGTGAAAATTACAAAGCCAAATAAGCTTTATGAGCCCAAGAAAATGTAGCAATATTTTTAAATTATGGTTATATATTTTTTTAGTTTAGGGTAGTTAACAGGTTATATTAAATATCTTATTTGTGAATTATATGTGTCCCAATTTGATTAAGTAATTAAAGTTATAACCAAATATATTTAAATTATTTTTGGAAATTATTCTGAAAGTTTTATTCAATAGGTTGTCATAAAGGTAACATATTTTGAATAAAGAGATTATGGGAGTTCTTAGAAACATATACTATTTGAAATGCTTATAAATAATATTTTTAGGAGAGGTATGCATTGAACTAGTTTACAACATATAAAATCCCATGTTATTGTTCAATTTAAGAAATTTAAAAAATAATAAAATACACAGGAAAAACAGAATTCAGTTAAAAAGAAACTAAGCTTTACTTTATAAGAGAAATTTTAGAATAGAAAAAACTTGAAAAGAAAAGAGATTTTAAAGAAAGAGTATATTAGACTCTGTATTTCAATAATAAGGTTTGTCTAAAAATTAGTATATAAAATGCTAACCATGAAGTATAGAAAATGCAATGAGATATTCCCTACTCATAAAGATCTCTAATATAGTAACATATTTTTGTGACCTGAAATGAAAAATTAATTGGAAACATATAGAGGTCTTAAGCAAAGTAAAATGAGTAAGAATTATATAGCACCGATGAGAAAAATCCAGAAAACATATTTGCCTAATGAAGAGAAATATTTCAGCCTTAAATATTACAAAGTATATTTTGCACATGAATTAGGAACTTGTTCATGAAATATTTATATCAGAAATTTACTTTATAATTCTAAGATTGCAGAGTGTATGTCAAAGTATTTTATGGCACAAATATTTTTTTTAATTAGAAAATATTTGGAGAGCATTATGCTAAGTAAAATAAGCCAAGCAGTGAGTGACAAATGTTTTATGATCTCACCTTTAACTGGAACATAATCAACAGAAGAAAAAAGCAAACAAAATATAACCAGAGACATTGAAGTTAAAAACAATCTAACAATAGCCAGAGGGGAGGGGGGAAGGGATAGTGGGGAGAAGGGTTTTCAGGAACTACTATAAAGGACACACGGACAAAACCAAGGGGGAGGGTGGATGCAGGGGAGGGGTGTGGGTTTGGCTGGGGTGGAATAGAGGGGTGGGGAGAAAATGCAGACAAGTGTAATTGAACAACAATAAAATAATTAAAAATAATTAAATAAAAAAAGAAATTATGGAGATAGAAGAAAATGAAACAGTACATTTTGCTCAAAAGTGTTAACATATATTTTATTTTATGCTACAATAATAAGTAGTCTGCTTTGGGAACTGGGAAAGAGAACCTGATCCTTTGGTAAATCATCAAAAAATCTGAGAAAATAAAAGCATGGTGTATGATCTCTAAAGTTATATGGCACAAAAGAAAAAAGACATCATTAGGTGTGTGGTGATGAAGACTGAGGGGTGGCTACATGTAGAGAATAAACAAATGTATCAGTGCTATAAAAACATCTGGACAAATGCAGCAAATAAGTGAAATGCTCAAATAAAATCTCAATCTTATTAGAAGAAAGAAGATATGATTGAACCAAATATTCATAAAATTTCTTCATTTAATAAAGAAAAGGTAAAATAAACTATAATCTTCTATATACATGTTATTTGCATTTTTTGCATTTTTAAATTATTACATTTTTATTGAACAATAAAAATGTTGTTCAATTTTATTGTTGTTCAATAAAAATGTAAAAATTAAAATCATTCTGTTCCCGATGGATATGAGGATTCATCAGGGCTGAAACATTAATATTTTGTTCATTGCTTTAAATGCAGACCCTAGACAGCATTGGGCAATTAAGAATGCTGAATAAATATCATTCATTTTGATGAAATGAATCAATAAAGAAAGCTTTATATATTTAGAATTGTTTTTCTGTCTTTCAAAACACACATTATACTGTCAATGAGATAAAAAAAGAGTGAGGTGGGGTAGAGCTGAGCTGAAAGTGCGGAATGGCTTTCACTGAAGTACAAAGTTGACAAGTAAGCCTAAGGAGCCACAGAAGGTTTTCACGTTGGTTATATAATAAAACTTCCATTAGTAATTTTTCTAACATATAGTCACTTGGCTTTTTTAAAAGAGAGATAAGCCTACTTAATTAAGAAAATATATCACATTGACAACCACAGTACTTTTTCCCTCTCACAGGCCTTGAGCACCATGAGGGTCCTCATCCTTGCCTGCCTGGCGGCCCTTGCCCTTGCAACGGAGGTAAGAAAATCTCTAGATAATTAACACGAAGTGAAATGTCTTCCCATGTGAAGAGAACAATATAATCAATTTCATAAACGTACAAATAAAGCAGAATTTCAGCAGAATTTATAAAAATTCTTTAAAGAAAATCATGTACATTCACTCACTATTTCAACAGTGTCCTTTAGGGCCACAAACCTGAGTTAAATTTCATCAGTCCCTAAAATAAAAACAAACTAGCAAATAAGCAAAACAAAAGAAACAAACATTGAAGAGAGTAATACTGCACAAGTACAATGGCGTGCGTGTCCAGCCTACATGGATATACCATCCAGTGATGAAACTCATGCACCTCTTACCCTGGGACGTGTGGGGGCAAATCCTACCTGTCTGTCCAAAGACATCCAGAGGGTGAAGTATCAGGCAGTAACCATAATTACAGACATATGTGTAATCATAATAAAAAGTGTTTGATACATATTACAATAACTCCCTCTCTGTTACCCATCAAATATGTTCTTCCTTCAGGTAAAATAAAAACATGCCATTTAAAGTTACCAAATGTAAAAGTCATAAAACACAATTACCTTTCGAGGCTCCCAAAAAACATACAACATTTTTATTTCTTAAATTTGTGAGGGAGATAGCTCTGCATAATGAAGGTGAAAAGTAAGTAGGAAAAATGAGTTAGTTATGGAAACTAAATGGTGTTTTCTTTTTGTTTTTCCCCCCATAAGGAAGAACTCAGTGTATCCAGTGCGGTAAGATTTTTTATTCAGAGAAAAATTTCACCATAAAATAGTAATGTTCTTTGGTGATCCAGTTGTTGATTTTTCTTTTTTTCTTTATAGACTGTAGAAAGCCTTCCAAACACAGAGGTAAGACAATGTTCTTTCTAGGGCAATTCCCAGTTTTGGAACAGTAAAACACTGTAGACTCTCTATATTGTGTTACTTAGGGCATTTAATCAATGCACTAGTAACTTATATATAAGTTCAGATGTAAACTTCCATTATATATGTTTAAGGGCAAAATAAATGTCAGCAGAATTCAGTATTCAAGCAGTTCTGTGCTGGCTTGCTGATTGAACTTGTGTCACTGTGCCCCACCCCCTTCTTTACATGAACTGCACAGTCTTTTTATCTGCCTTGAGCTGTGTCCATGGTGACCTCACTCACTGTTTTGACATTTATTGGTCGCCTTCTGTGGATCAGACATTGACTAGGAGCCACAGTACGAACTGAAGAGAGGCTGCCCATAGGAAAGAACAGGGATATAGGAGGTGGGCGGACATGCAAAGGGACATACTGTGTAATTACAGTAGTCACTTTAGTGACTAAGAGGCAGTGAGACTTGGTTTCAGTCTTAAATCTGCTTGTGGGAGGCAGGCGGATACTCATGCTTGCGCCACTTTTGGGTCTGTCAACACCTGTTAAAGGTTACATGGGTAAACTTTGTCACAAATGTTATCAGGTTCTTGGGGAAAGTATTTAGTTCTTACAATTCACTTGAAGCTTAAACGTAACAAATAAACTAAGAATGATTCACAGAATGTATTGAGGGTTATTATAGTTGCTGATTAATGAGTTACATTCTTATAGAATCAGATGGTACATTAGAGATTGATTGTTGTCACAGAGAGGGAACATAGTGAGAGAGAAAAACAGCACCTATTAAATGCCTTTTTCTGTACTCTGTTCATTAATTTTCTGTTCCTTTTTTCTATTATAAAAATGTTTAATTTGTAATTGAATTTATTGCGGTGACATTGGTTTGCAAACCAACACTCCGTTTTTCTTGACTGCATTCATCTGTCTTGTATAGAACTCCCTGATGTAGAAGAGGGCAATGTATGAGTTTTACTAAGAGTCCTGAGTTTTTAATGATGTTGTCAAGCAAGGTGTCCACATTAACCTTTTAAAGGCCTTATTTTCTGATTTATATGGGCAAATAAAAAATTTGTGAAAACGTAACCTGATTTTATTTTATTTTTCTGAAGGAATCCATTACACACATTAACAAAGTAGACCTATTTATTTATTTATAGTAAATTTATTGAGGTGATATTGGTTAATAAGACCATATAGGTTTCAGGTGTACATTTCTATGACACACAATCTGTACATTGCATTGTGGGCCCACCACCCGAATTCAATCCTCTTCCATCAGCGTGTATGTGCTCCCTTTACTTTCTCCAATCCTGCCAACCCCCTGAGCTCTGGGAACCGCCATACTGTGTGTGTGTATAAGTTTCAGTTTGATATCCCACACAAGGGGGGTATCGAACCTAGTATTTCAATGTGCCTATTTTCGTAATTTCCTACATTCAATTTTTACAGATTATACCATTTCTTTTCATGTGGTTTGTTTTCTAGCAGAAACCCGAGAAGTTTGAAAATGACAAAGAGCAGCAAAGACAGGTAATTTGTTCATGTCATTTCTAAAATTTTAAAAACATATAATAGATACAAAAGATGTTCATGATTAGTTTAAAGAATTGTAATAAAATAAATGCCAGTGAAAGAAATGACTTTATCGATATATTTTAAGACATAAGTTCATTATTATGATCTCTTTGCAGAAAATAAATACTTAAGAATAATTATACATCTGCTCACTTCACTAATGGTATATCCGTTTTTCATAAATGCATGCTGGCATATACATTTCCAGGCTGGGAACAAGATTCCCCTTATTCTCACAATAGATAGGCTAATGAAAGAAATATGAAAGCAATATGGCACAAATCTTAATTTGATCATTGATTAGCTCGACAACCTTGGCCCCAAGTTGCTCTGTACTTCAATTGCTTCATCTGAAACCTGAAAATGTTCATAATCCCTTAGGGTTGATGAGCTGACACAATAAATATTCAATGGTATACATTAAACTTGTACATGCTTTATACCAACATTTATGAGCACCTGCAGTTAAAGAATTTCCATTATGCAGATGAGAGCAGTGAGTGAGATACAGGACAATCAAGTACACAATTGTGTGCCAACATCACACAGGATTTTAGTAACTGAGCTTCTTTAAAGTGAAAGACTTTCTCAGAAAACATGAAGTTCTTCATTTGAGTAAATTACACGTGTGATAACATATTTCTCTAACTGTAATATTTTAGTGTCCTGTTCTATCAGTGGAGTGTGTTTGTTTGGAAATTACAACAAGTATTTTTCTAAATCAAAATAAATGTAACAATTGATGCTTCTTAAAGACTTACGGTAACTACCATCTGCCAAGGGAAGTAGTGCTAGAAGTTAGCTGGTGTAGAGTAAATCCTTCAATTAAACCACAAATTAAGATTTACTTTTCATTAAAACACACAAAAGTAATCCTGAAGTCATTTCTCCGATTATTTTTAAAATAAATCTTCCTTATGAAAACAATTTGGTCAATTATTGCTACATTATGTTGAAAATCCCATGCCCTCTCAATACCAAACTGTACAGCTAGCCAATAGTTACCTAGCTATTGAAGGCAACTGGGAAAAGGAGAAGTGAGTTTGAAATCCCCAAACATTGATTTCAGTTTGATCTTTGTTCACTTATAAAGGAAGTGGGTTAATGAGAAATCCATCAATGAGGATTTAGCTCATTAGTCTTTGTGTGACCCCACATAACTTCTTAGCCAGCATAAGTAAAAGATTTTTTTACTCTCCTTTCAGTCCATTATGATTGTTCAAAAGAGAGGAGGTTAATTCATCATGAATGGCTATTATAGGTGACTCAAAGATTCACCTATACTCAAAGATTATAGGTGAATAATCTTTGGACACCTGGACTCAAAGATTCTTTCTCCTTCTCTCCAGGATGAACACCAGGACCAATTCCAGTCCCTTGTCCAGCCACAGCCTTTTGTCTATCCTTTTGCTGGGCTCAACCCTTACACTGCCCTTCCACAAAATGTCCTGCCTCTTGCTCAGCCTGCTGTGGTGCTGCCTGTCTTTCAGCCTGAAGTGATTCAAGGCCCCAGTACTAAGGCAACCATCTTTCCTAAGCGCCATGTGATGCCATTTCTTCAGTCTCCAGTGGTGCCATTTTTCCAACGCCAAGTCCAAAATCTCCCACAGCTTTCTCTGCCTCTGCTCCAGCCCTTGATGCACCAGGTCTCCCAGCCTCTTCTTCAGACTGCCAGGCTTCCTACTCAGCCCCTCCTGTCCGTTTCTCAGCCCAAAGCCCTGCCTCTTTCCCAGCAAGTGATCACCTACCCCCAGAGAGATATGCCCATCCAAGCCCTTGTGCTTTGCCAAGAGCCTCTGCTTGACCCTACACAGGGGTCCTACCCTGTGACTCAACCTACTGCCACAGTTTACAATTTACAACAAGTAAGTCCTGATTTACCAACTCTGCTGTCTTATTCATGGTGTTTATATGATGTTAGAAGGAGTGAGAAATACAGAATAAATGAATAAGTGAATAATGCATGGAGCAAATGTACAATATTGAAATCAGGGATTCTCAACACTAGTTACACAATAAAATAACAGGAATTTTTCCCCCAAATCCCATTGTCTACTCTTACTCACAGAGATTTAGATGCAATTTTTCTGATTTTCTATATAGAAGATCCTGAGCATTGGAAGGAAATTATTTCAGAGATTCTGAAACAATTGAGCTGTTGAGAATATTGATAAATAAGTACTAAAGGCAGAATTAAATTTGGTAATCCGGATGTGAAATAAAGAATTTTTATTATTTTCTACTGTTTTGAAGTTTTCTTTTTTTTCCATATCTGTTCTCTGTATGCTTTAATTCACATCTTATTTTTGTTATACGCCCATGGGAAGGCAAATGATATAGATGGTTATTTCATTAATCATACCATTTAAAAAATTTTTATTTTTTATTTGCTTTTTTAGAGAGAGGGTAAGAGAAGGAGGAAGAGAGGGACAGAAACATAGAAATGAGAAACATCGATAGGTTGCCTGTAATACACACCCCTACTAGGCAGTGAGCCTGCAATGAGGCAGAGGCCCTGACGAAAAAGTGAGCCAGCAAACTTTTGTTTTGAGGGATGACACTCAACCAGTGGAGCCACAATGGTCCTGGCTCACAGAATTAATAGAAGTATGTTTGTCAAAAAGTGAATTGTTTTATTGATTGATTGATTGATTATCTATTTATTTTTTAAGGTTTAAGAAGATTTCAAAGTTTTTTGTCCCTCAGATTTGGTAAGCTTTGGGAATTTGAAGATTAGACTAATTATGTTTAGTTAAACATTTTTACATTTCATTAACCTGAATAAGCCCAAGTAATGAGAAACTCCATTACTAAATAAGTTCAATAAATATGAACTATTTATTAATGATCAATGTGTCAGGGACGTCTGATTAGTTGACTATTACGTACTCACCTGAAATTATGTATTTACACTTTAAATAATTTTAAATTTAATAGTGTTTTTGACACATTTGTTGTTTGTTTTAAGCGCTATGTCCTTAAGCTCGATTTTCATCACTTTTAGGGCAAACTAACTGAAAGCAGTTTTTTCTACTTTTATGTAAATATGTTTGAACCTTTAAAAAAATCAACTTGCAGTCTCATTTCTACCTTAAGTCCCATAAAATTTTATTGTTTTCATTTCATTTAAAATGTAGATGTTGTTTTTAATTCATGGGTCAAAATAAAATGAATTACACTCTGAGGAATGAAAAGGGTAGAGAATATAACTTTGAGATTCTTAAGGTACACAATTTTTAGTGATTATGTTAGAGTAGATATTTCATTAAAACAATTCGAAGTGAGAGGTTATTTGGTCTTGGAGACTTTTCTATGCAAGATAGGGCACAAGTTGGTACCGCAGCAATAAAATGTTTCTAAAGGGTTAGTTAAACTAAAATTACAAATGGAGAGAGGGATGTATGATTATATAATAAAACAACTAATTCCATATTTGTTCTCCATTCCCTAGAATTGACTGCGACTGGAAATGTGACATGTTTTCAATGTTCATATCAAGCCATCAGAAAATTAACAATTTTTAATGATTCTACATGGATAACATGAAAATGTATTTCTTTATTTACTTTATTGTATTATATAGCATTCATCTGAATTTGTATTCAACTCGTAACCTCTATTTTCTGAATTTTAATTCAAACGGTACCATAGGATGCTGATTTTGAGTTGGAAGTACCATAACCATATGAAAAGTATGTCTAAAACTAGTTTCTGGAATTGTACTTGTTATCATCGTTTCCTAGGCAGTCATTTCAATAAATTAATCCTTTATGCATATTTCAGTTTTCCTGTGCTTATTACAATTCCTGAAACCTAGTTGGCCTCTTTAATGTTAACTTCAGATTCTTACTGTTGTTAAAAGTAGCTGTGGAAAAACACGGACAACAGTGCAGTGACTGATGGGGAGAGGGGCATGGTTGGAGGTGGAAGAAGATATAGGGGGACAAATGGTGAGGGGAAAATATAAATAAACAGATACATAAAATATTCATGGGAGAGTTGAAATAAAGTGGAATGCTTTGAATTGAATATTAAGAGATATCAAAGAGTTAGGAAGAAAGATGATCACATGCTGTTTTTGCTCTAGAAAGTCTTGGTTCACACCCCTAGTTCCAGTTAAAACATTACACCTTCAAAAGTACCCAGCATCAGATGTCAGGTTTTGTGGTCACCCTGGAGAAAAAAAGAGTTTCAGTTGTGAAATCTGATGCACAGCTCTGTAGAATAACAGTTAAGATGAACGTTAAAAGTTACTTGATTTTTGGAACTTCAATGTGCACATCTATATTACAGCCAATGCACAGGGTTTCATTGAAGTTTTAATGTGGTAAGTGTTCCATTGCCCCATATTACTGACAACTTCTGTCAGAGCTGCAAGAGCCAGGACCACTGTCAGAATGAGCTGGGATCCTTGCCTTTAGCCAGTAAGGCCCCCAAACCAAAGGCTAAGAGGAAGCTCTGATGCATTGAAGTTGATCCACCTGAGTTGACTCAGTGATTCATCTCTAGCAATTATTCCATCTTTCCTGCATCCTCAATGTTTTCCTCACATCAGGATCAAGTGCAAACCATACTTATGCTATGCTATCTTCCATCTTTAATGAAAAAATTTCCATCTTAACAGTATACTCCATATTCCCCCCTGTTCTTCAGGTTAATCTATGGCAATTATAATGGAAGTAGCTTTACAGCTTCTTCAATTGTCTCACATGTTACTCTGTCATAAACCTGCTCCCATGAAGCTTTTGTTTCTACTGAAACCACTTATTTTTACAATGTCACCAACAACTTTCACCTTGCTAAAATGTGTTTATCTTACCCTTCCTTTCAGTGCTATTTGTAGAGTTGATCATCCCTTACACTTCAAAATTATACTTCATTTCATTTGAGATCCTAAACCCTATAAACCCTCACTTTCTCTCTTAACCCACTAGTGACTTCTTTGCAAGTCTCCTTCTGATATTTCCCTTTCTCAGACTTTCAGAGTTGGAGTACCCTTGGATTCAGCATTACGCAGTCTGTTATCGATTTTTTCAATGTCTTTAGGCCCATCCACAGTCTATGAGCATCTGAATGTATATCTTCAAACTTATTTCTAGCCTCATCTCAAATACATGCATGTCACTTGCCTTCTTATACTTCACAACTGAGTATCTATTTAATATCTCAAATCTCGCCTGGCCAAGCATAACTTCATCTGGATCCAATGTCTAACTTGCTTAAATTCAATTGAGTGTATGTTGTGGGGAACCATTCCAAGTGTGGGAAATGTGGCTCAGCCCCCACTCAGAAAAGCCAGTGGGGAGCGAGGTTGGCAGGCAGGACCCATGTCCATGGATAGGTTCTCCCATAGGAAATCAGGCCTGCATTGTACCTAGACTGCTATGAGACTTGCTCTTGCTAAAACTCCCTCACCCTGAGGCAGCAAATGTTTACTGAGTATCTTTATCTTCCCAAAATCTGAGCTAGACCTTCCAGGTATGGAGCATAGCCCATTTTGACCATTTCTCCTTTTACATTGCAAATATCCTTTTTTGATGTATTCAGCGACATCCTCTCCTTTGTCTGCAAAAGATAACCACCCAAAACAAACCTATGCGTAGTAAATGAGGACCATCTTTGATGTAAGGGGCCTAGAAAAACAATAAAAGCCTGTCCAGGTGGGGTCTTGGGGCCCTCTCTCTAACTTGGAGAGTGACCACACAGCCCCTTTTTCTCCACAGTATTTCTGTAGTCCGTATGTATTTGTATATTGCAACCACAACACCAGATCCTACGGGTCAGGATCCAGGTCAGTATATCAGTAAGAAAGGCAACTGATACAATACTATGTAGGCAATAGACTTGAATGGGCATTTCGCTAAAAGAGGAAATCTTAATGGCCAATAAATATCTGAAAAGGTACTTAACAACATTAGTCCTCAGAATAATACAAATTAAAGCTGCCATATAATATCACGAAACAACCATCAGAATGACTAAAATTAAAAAGAATTGCCATACCAAGTTTTTGCAAAAACAAGCAAAAGGAATTCTAAACAATGTAAATTGGCACAAGCACCTTGGAAATCAGTGTCCGTCTCTGTCAAAGATAAACATTTCTATATCTCATGACTAGTGGTTTCACTCAAGTATGTAGCAAAGAGAAATATATGTGCACTATACAGATGTATCCAATGTTATTAGTGAAGTGCAATGTTATTAGCATTATTCTGAAGATCTTATACGAAATCAACAGCAATGTGAATCAACAGTATTTTGCATACATAAACTGTAATATACAATAGAATGGAATATTATACTGTGTGAGTGACTGCCACACAAACCAACTTGGATGATTCCATATAACTACTATTGAGTGACAGTAGCCAGACACAAAATAGAACAGGGTTTACAACCCAATAAATAACTATTAGAATCTATAAAAATTAATTTCTGGTGAAATAAGTTAGACTAGTAGTTATCTGAGGGATGGTGGATCTTGACAGGGAACGTCAGGGTGCCCTCAGGTACTAGTGGTATTTCTTTCCATTAACCTGGATGATGGATGCTTTGTAATGATTCATTTTAATATGTGAGTTTTATTAAATGCATGTTTGTAGCCTTAAAAGTTTTAATGTATATTGTTGGGAACCACCCTGCCTGGTTTCAGAAGCTGTAGCCTATGGCTAAGGCTGAGTAAAAAGACCTTGGGACCATAAACCACTAAGGACACAAAGCTTATCTTCCCACAGAAGCTCAGCCTCTGTACCCTTTCCTTCACCCTGCTTGGCCCTGGGCAGATGACTAGTTAGACAATGACGGGTAAGTTTCCTCAAGGGATGGACCACCTAAGACAGGTAAGGTAAAGCAGTTGCCGTCAGGGAAGGACTTAGGGAACTATACAAAAGCGGTGATGGACCCTCACCCCTCGGCTCTGTCATAGCCCAGTCCTCATTCTATCTGTAAAAAGTCTCCTAATCTCTTGGCTGCCTGCATTTCCCACCTGATTTTAAGCCTGAAACAACGCTGGAGGCAGGTGTGGCCTTGTGCTGGAATGGGCTGTTTTAGGGGCAATCAGGCGTAAGAAAGAATGCATAAAATCCTGTGAAAACTGCTTTGCTAAGAATACCCTCAATTTAAATTATAAGAGTCCAAGCATAAAATGAGTTTTTTCCCAAAGTTTTATGGCCCTTTGGCTTCACTCTATCTGTCTGACCCTGACTCAGAAAAAACCCTCATGTTTCTTTGAGTGTTATCTATTGTTTGATGACTACTGCCTGACAATGATTGATGAGCTTTATGTACATGTCCTGTATTCCTATGCAAATTAAACCCAATAAAAGCCCATTGAGAAACAGGTTCAAGGTCCTTGTCCTCTGAGAGTTTGGCCACCTTTCCTGTCTAAGCAGATCATGTCTTGGTAGATTTCTTCTCATCTGTGGCAGTCAGGATGGCTCTACAGGATAGAGCCACACAAAGTATATTAAATTTAAAATCATGTGTTTTTTCTCCAGTGTCTTGTCCATCTGCTTTTTCTTCCCTATGGAGGGGCCTCACCATTTCAGCATAACCTCTTTGCCTTTGGACTTGAATGCCTT
Organism: Desmodus rotundus; assembly: GCF_022682495.2. Taxonomy (NCBI): domain Eukaryota; kingdom Metazoa; phylum Chordata; class Mammalia; order Chiroptera; family Phyllostomidae; genus Desmodus; species Desmodus rotundus. The sequence continues at coordinate 126,073,720 of NC_071390.1, read as the reverse complement.
TCAATAATAGGGCATAGGACCTGGATTCCTCAGTAGCTGTGGAGTGGCTGGATAATACTATTGTGAGCTGCATGAATTTAGCCTTATTGGAGTGAAATTTGAAAAATAAGAAGCAGGATATGGGAGAAAACTTGCAGCTTAATTCCTGTTTCATTCTCTTCTCTGTGTATTATTCAGAGGTCCAGTTCTTCTGTGCAGCCTGTGTTAGTTACACAATCATTGACTAAGTTTTTGATGGCTGAAAGGATTCATGGGGTTTGAACAGTTTACCTGACAGAACAGCTTTATTATGGACAATGAATGAAGCACAACAACATTAGGACAAGGATATGTGTTAAAAGAGGCACTGAGAGCTCAGGAACAAACTTATTTGTCCTTGCACTGCTTGGTAGCACAGAATAAGCTTTATCCCCATGTCTTAAACCACAAATGGAGGGCCTGCAAATCACCTCATTCCAGAAAGCTTAAATCTATTTGTTGTGAGGGTGTTTTACATAGTCCTCCAGGCATATTTTATCCACATGAGCATCCTTAATGATTACTGAAAACCAGCCCCATTTCAGTGCCCTACTCCTGGATTCTACTGAGCCTGGTGCAAACCATATGCGGTTATTACTAAAGAATTCTGAAAGACTGATAATATCCTTCCCTAAGCAACTCACAGACATATACTTGAAGAGTAGTATTTATCTTTCAAAGGACCAATAAATCCAGGAGCTGGTTCTTTGAAAGGATAAAATTGACAAGTCTTTCACCAGATTCATCAAGAACAAAAGGGAGAAGACACAAATAAATAAAATCAGATCAAATAGGAGAAATTATAACTAATACCACAGATATACAAAGGATTGTAAAAAATTACTATGAACAACTATATGCCAAGAAATTTGAAAACTTGGAAGAAATGGACAAATTTTTACAAAAATATAATCTTTCAAAACTGAATCAAGAAGAAGCAGCAAGCCTTAAGAGAACGGTGACAGCTGGTGAAGTTGAAGCAGTAACCGAAAAACTCCCATGCCCAAAAGCCCTGTACTGGATGGTTTCACAAGAGAATTTTACAAAGCATTTTAGGAAGAGCTGATCCCTATCCTTCTCAGAGTATGCCAAAAAATCCAAGAAGAGGGAACACTCCTAATCTTTTTCTATGAGACCAGCATCATCGTAATCCCAAACCAGACAAAGACACAAGAAAGAATGAAAACTACAGGCCAATATCGCTGATAAACATAGATGCTAAAATCCTCAAAAATATTGGCAAACCATATCCAGCAATACATAAAAAAGTCATACATCATGATCAAGGGAGATTCATCCCAGGGATTCAAGGATGGTACAATATTCTCAAATCAATAAATGCAATATATCACATAAATAAAATGAGAGACAAAAATCACATGATCATATCAATAGATGCAGAAAAAGCATTCGATAATACTTACCCATTTATGATAAAAATACTCAGCAAAGTGGGAGTAGAGGGAGCGTTCCTCAACATAACAAAGGCCATATATGATAAACCTATATCCAGCATCATACTCAATGGGAAAAAACTAAAAGCTTTCCCACTAAAATCAGGAACAAGACAAGATGTCTGCTTTTACCACTTCTATTCAACATGGTATTGGAAGTCCTAGCCACAGCAATGAGAGAAGAAAAAGAAATAAAAGGCATCCAAATTGGAAAAGAGGAAGTAAAACTCTCATTGTTTGCAGATGGCATGATAGTGTACATAAAAAACCCTACAGACTCCACTGAAAAATCTATTCAACCTAATAAGTGAATTTGGCAAAGCAGCAGGATACAAAGTCAATATTCAGAAATCGAAGGCATTTTTGTACAACAATGAAATATCAGAAACAGAATTCAGGGGAAAAAAATCCCCTTTGCTATAGCAACAAGAAACATAAAGTACCTAGGAATAAACCTAACCAAGGCAGTAAGAAACTCATACTCAGAAAACTACTAAACTCTGAAGAAAGAAATTAAGGAAGACACAAATAAATGGAAGCATATGCTGTGTTCATGGATTGGAAGAATTAACATCATCAAAATGTTCATACTACCCAAAACAATTTATAGATTCAATGCAACCCCTATTAAAATACCAATGACATATTTCACAGATATAGAACAAACATTTCAAAAATTTATATTGGACCATAAATGATCCTGAATAGCTGCAGAAATTTTGAGAAAGAAGAACAAAGTAGGATAGATCACAGTTCCTGATATCAAACTGTATAACAAGCCCACTGTAGTCAAAACAGTCTGGTATTGGCATAAGAACAGACACATAGACAAATGGAACAGAACAGAGAGCCCAGAAATAAACCCAAGTTTCTACGGTCAATTAATATTCAACAAAGGGGGCAAAAGTATAAAATGGAGTAAAGATAACATATTCAACAAATGGTGTTGGGAGATCTGGACAGCTACATGCAAAAAAATTAAACTCGATCACCAACTTACGCCATACACAAAAATAAATTCAAGGTAGATGAAAGACTTAAATATAAATCATGACACCATAAAAATACCAAAGGAAAACATAGGCAGGAAAATCTCAGATATTCCACGCAGCAATATTTTCACCGATATGTCCCCTAGAGCAAGGGACATAAAGGAAAGAATAAACAAATAGGACCTCAACAAAATAAAAAGCTTCTGCACAGCTAAAGAAAAGAGCAGTAAAATGAAAAGAGTACCTTTTTCTGTTTTAATTTTTTCTTTTTTATCCATTTTATTTAGAAGTGTGATATTTTAAGTGACTTTATTTTTTTAATTACAGAAGACATACAATATTGTATTAGGTTATGGTGTACAACAAAGTGATTAGACATTGTATAACTTACTAAGTGATAACTTTGATAAATCTAGTACCCATCTCAAACCATATATTGATAGTACGGTATTATTGACTATATTTCCTATATTGTACTTTATAACCCATAACTCTTCTGTAACTGCCAATTTGTACTTCTTAATCCCTTCACCTTATTCACCTGTCTCCCCAACTTCCCTTGTATCTTGCAACCTTCAAAATATTCTCTGTATCTGTGAGCCTGTTTCTGTCATTTATTTTGTTTCTCAGATTCCATGTGTAAGTGAAATCATATGGCATTTGCCCTCCTCTGTCTGTCTTATACCACTCAGAATAAAACTCTCTAGTTCCAACCATGTTGTTACACATGGCTAGATTTCATGTATTTTTATGACTGAGTCATGTTCCATTAGAAATGGAAATACAAAAAATATAATAAAGAATATATATTATAAAAAGAAAATGGAAATATGAGACAAATATGAAATATCTCAGTTACTTATGTTTTAAAACTTTAAAAATTGATATACTTTAAAACAAAAATAATAACCATGTGGTATGAGTTTTAGTGTATCAAAAACTTAACAAATATTTGACAGTGACAACACCAAGGGAGGGAAGTCGGCACATGAAGGTTACTGTTGTAAGATTCCCTATAAGGATGGCTAATAATGAAAGAAGGAGGGAAGGAAGGAAGGAAGGAAGTAAGGAAGGAAGGAAGGAAGGAAGGAAGGAAGGAAGGAAGGAAGGAAGGGAGGAAGGAAGGGAGGGAGGGAGGGAGGGAGGGAGGAAGGAAGGGAGGAAGGAAGGAAGGAAGGAAAAGAGAAAATAAGAAAGAATGCCCAAAAGAAAACCAAATGATAAGTATTGGTGAGGTTGTGGACAAAAGGGAACCCTGGCACCCTGTGAGGAAGGAAGTTGACACAGCTATGATGGAAAATGTTATGGAGGTTCCTCAGAAAATAAAAATAGAACTACCAACTGATCCAGCAATCTCACTTCTGGGTATTTACCCAAAGCAATTAGAATAAGGCTCTCAAAGTGACACCTACCAGCACTCCCTTGCTGATACAGTATTGTCACAGTAGCCAAGATGTAGTAATAACTTAAAAATGCATCACTGGATGAAAAGATAAAGAAAACATGGTATGTACATAACTAATATATTATTCAGGTTTAAGAAAAGGAAGTATGCCATTTAGAGCAAAATGGATAGATCTGAGGATATCATGCTAATATAAATGTGCCAGATACAAAAAGAAAAATATTGTATGATCTCATTTATATGTAAACTCTAAAACTGCCAACTCATAGAAGCATTTAATAGAATGGAAGCTTTCAGGGAGGGGGGTGGAAACAGGGTTGTGATGTTCAGAGGGTACGAAGTTTCAATTGTGCCTGATAAGAAAGTCGTAGAGACCTACTGAACAACATAGCTCTTATAGCTAACAATATTGTATATGTACTTAAAATTTGCTAAGAGGGTAGATTTTATGTTATGTGTTCTTACCATGCACAATCTCATAAAATAAAAATAATAATCAAGGGAGCAAGAGTAAACTTTGAGAGGAGATGAACATGTTTGTGTCCTTGATGATGGTGATGGTTTCCTGGATGTATACTTACCACCTAACTCATATCAATACTGTATTTTTAAATCTGTATTAAAATGTTTGCATTGCTTTAAGCTACTAGGTTTCTGGTAGTTTGTTACAGCACCAATAGGTAACTAACACAGGCTATGTAGAAGTTTTGTTTTATAATAGCATGGAATCTAATAAGCTGAATGTTGATTCTTTTCACTTACAATTTACTACTGTGTAATTTGGAATAAGTAACAATTCTGTTCAATGTATTTTCTATGTGAATGCAATAATACTCAATTCAACAGAACTGTGTAAAGATTTAATAATTAGTTGTGGGGAAGCCTTTAGCCCCTAAGCATAAAAAGTGACAATAAATGTGTTTGCCACTTTTAAGTATTTGCTGTATGTTGAGTATTGATTGCATGGGTGCCTTATATTTGTTGTTGCATTCATTCTCCAGCACCTCCTGTAGGGTGTCACCACATAAGATATAATGGATATCACATTGGTTGTTACTTGGCCAGAACCATGTTATCACAAAGTAAAAGAGTCGGTTGAAACATCTGAAAAAAAATATGTAAGTGTAAGCATATCTCTTTGAGTGGTAGGGCATTGATTGGTTATTTTAAAGCTAATACTCGAATCTAGCCCTTCCAAAAGAAAACCACAAAGCAGAGTTATTTGTCAGTGCTTAATTTCATTAATAGTGACTAATTAACATGATGTTGGCATGACGTCTGCCATTTAAAGCCATACACATTTAGAAGCCGTGCTGTACTTAAACTTTATAAATAAAACTCACAGTGGTCACAAATAGTGAGTCAAGCGGTTAATTATATATGTGTATATATATGTATACATACATATACATGTATACACATATGTACATACATACACATAATTATGTATATGCATATACATGGTTAATTATATACATATATAAAATTAACTGTATATATTTATTAATTGTAGAGGCAGAGGCTATAAAGAGCAGAGGAGAAAACAAATGGTTATTCTTAGGTTTTGAATCTTAGCAAGTAAGTACAAGGCAAAAATGAACTGAGAATGGAGGAGAGGCACCACAAAGAGTTTCATTTTTGATTTGATCAGTTTCAACCTGCTTTTACACATCAGTCAAAATATGTAAACTGGAGTGTCTAAAAGCAATTAAGGAGAAAGCAGACAGTATATGTAACTGGACATTCTGAAGGTAATTAGCTAATTACTAATAAAGGAAGGAAGCAAAGGAATAAGAACTTGTTGAACATAATCAACCTGGGAGCATAAGCCTGCTTGCTTAGCTGGGAAGATATGCCTTAAAACACTCCAAATGAGCTCAGGGCTGCCCCTCAGTGGCTATTAACAACCCTTCCTCCACCATACTGGGAAGAAGGCCAAGCTTTACAATATTCTGATTCTACTCCCCCCAGACAATGGGTGGAATAAGCACATGCAAAATACGAGTCAAAATGGTGTAGCCTGAGGTGCTCTATGAGGCATGCAAGATAAGAACCCAAAGGGAGACCATAGAGGCATTTCAGTCTACCCTGGGGAAAGAAGGCATTGGTTGGGAAGTGGACCCATTTGAAGCCCTTAAAAGCTTTGGAAGTTGATTGGTTATTTCAAGAAAGGCCTGGTCTCCAGGCAAAGATATACCCACTTGCCCCATTCACTGACTTGTTCTCTCCATAGTGACTGTGAGGGTCTGGTAGCCCTATGTACTCCAAATGCAGACTCCAGGGGGAGGCTGGGTACAGCAGCACAGTCTGGAACAGCAATAAATTAACTGAATGGGGGCTGAGACCACTTGGTAGGTGACTGTGGGCTCCAAAGACTGAGCTTTACCATGAAACAGAAACTCTAGTCACTGGCCTTTGTTTTGGCCTTGCTGAAGACATATTTATACTTTTTCTTTGGAGATACAGATGGAGAAGTGTATTGAAAACCCAGGGGGAAGCCGTGTAATTTCACCTGAGTAAGTCTTGCCACATCACAATATCCTGTGTGTGGGAACATGGAAAGGTTTCCTTGCGATCCCAAGAAAGAACATGATTTGAGCCTGCTGCAAATCTACCAACTTTTCCTAACTCTCAGATTCTTGTCTCAGCATCAGACCCTTACTACTCTCCTGCTGTTCTCTTCCAAATTCTTTGGTTCTAAAACTTGCTCTCTTTGTTCTGGGCAACCCCTGAGGGATGGAGATTGGCTTTTACTTTTGACTGCTTCTTTAAAGAAGAGAAGTCTTGTATCCATGACTTTTATGTAATATATGTTTCAATTTCATAAAAATTGTAGTACATTCAAATTTATAAACTTTAGTTGCCAATATTTAAAATCATTGTGTAGCTGAGATTTTCTTTCTAGCCACACACTAAAAGCATGTTAGCTTTTTATAATAAACATGATTAAAGACAATATTTTGTTTAATATTCTATTGATTTCATGTAAATTGCATGGATCGGGATTTATTTTAGTACAGAATATTTCTCAATTAAAGTGAGATTTCGTAGATGATTATACTGACTTTTGAAAAGTCATCTAGCTATGTCATGGCCTGCTTTCTTCCTTAATCAGCATACAGAAAATTACAGTATCTAGAAAATCACAGGACTCAGAAAATCACAATATGGAGGCATAGGAAAATACGGCTCGCCTCCTGGCTTGCCTCCTCACACAACCACAGCAAAAATTATAACTAAACAACAAAACAACTATCACCCAGAATCGAGAAAATTGACCTGTATGGATGTCCAATAACCAAGGAATTAAAGAAATCACATCCATCCAGATAGGTAGGAGGGCAGAGATTCAGAGATGAGGAACGTGTGGTCCCCCACCCATTTGTGGTTGATAAATACCAGGAGGGATACCTTAGGGTCAAGGGATCCTAGCACCACACCAGACCACTCATAGCAGGGTTCCAGTGACAGGAAGATAAGGTCCCATAACTTCCAGCTGTAAAAACCAGTAGGGGTTTCAGTGGTGGAAGAAACTGTGGGAATCTCAGGCATCTCTTCTTAAAGGGTCCAAAACAGACTTAGGATATATGGAGACTCACTTTTTCTGGGTTTCAGCACCAGGACAGCAGCCAGAAGGGCACCAGTGGCATATGGGGAGAAAATGAAATATCTGGCATCAGGGTGAGGGCAGGGGAATACCTTCCTCCTGGACAAATCTCCAGAGGCCAGGCAGCAGCAATTGTCCCCTTTTTCAGACCTCTCCTACACAGAGGCACAGAGCAGCAAAACCATGTCTGATACTCCATCAACCTGGTTCACGTGGGTTGCCCAGCCCTGGTGATTACCTAAGGCCCTGTCCCATCCAATTTATGTGTGCACTTTTCTGCAATAGTCCATGCTACTAAGACAAGAAATCAAATCAGCTATGCCTAATACATAGAAACAAACACAGGGGGGTTGTCAAATTGAAGAGACAAAGAACATAGCTCAAATGATCTTCCAAAACAAAACTCCGGAGAAATAATGAGAAAATGGAGATAAGAAATCTATCAGATGCAGAGTTCAAAACACTGGTCATTAGGATGCTCGAGGTGCTCATTGGTTACTTTAACAGCATAAAAAAGACCAAGGCATAAATGAAGTTTACACTAAGTGAAATAAAGAAAAATTTACAGTGAATCAAAAGTGGAGTTGATGAAGCAGAGAATCAAATCAATAATTTGGAATGTAAGGAAGAAAGAAACAATCATAACAGCAAGAAGAAAAAAGAATCCAAAAACAATGAGGACAGGGTAAGGAACCTCTGGGACAGCTTCAAATGTACCAAAAAATTAATCATAGGGGTACCAGAAGAAGAAGAGAAAGAACAATAAATTGAAAGCTTATTTGAAAAAATAATCAAAGAAAACTTCCCTGACTTGGTGAAGGATATAGATATACAAGTCCAGGAATCACAAAGAGTCCCAAACAACACGGACACAAAGAGGACCACACCAAGTCACATCATAATGAAAATGCCACAGGTTAAAGATAAAGAGAAAATCTTAAAAACAGCAAGAGAAAAGTAGATAGTTACCTACAAAGGAGTTCCCAAGAGACTGTCAGCTGATTTCTCACAAGAAACTTTGCAAGCTACAAGGGACTGGCAAGAAGTATTCAAAGTGATGAAAACCAAGGACCTCCAACCTAGATTACTCTATTCACCAAAGCTGCCATTTAGAATCAAAGGGCAGATAAAGTGCTTCCCAGACAAGGTAAAGCTAAAGGAGTTCATCATCAGGAAGCCATTATTATATGAAATGTTAAAAGGAATTATTTCAGAAAGAGAAGGAGCTCAAACTATGAACATTAAAATGGCAATGTCATGACATCATGGATGGAACTGAACAGCATTATGATGAGTGAAGCAAGCTAGGCAGTGAATCTCAAATACCATATGATCTCACCTATATGGGGAACCTAATTAACAAAATAAATAAGCAAGCAAAGTATAACCAGAGACATTGAAATTAAGAACAAACTGACAGTAAGCAGATGGTAGCAGAGAGAGAAATGATGTGGGAAAGAAGGGAAAGGGTTGGAAATGAACATGTATAAAGGACTCACGGAAAAGGCCAAAGGGGAGTAGGATTGAGGGTGGGAGGTGGGGATGGGTGGGGCAGGGGAAAGTGGTGGTGGGAAAATGGAGACAACTGTATTTGAACACTAATAAGAAAAATAAAATTAAAATATAATAAAAATAAATAAAATGGCAATGAATTCACCACTATCAATAATTGAATCTAAACAAACTAAGCAAACAGTCAAAACAGAAATAATCATAGGTATCGAGATTGTTTAGAGGGTTATCAGTTGGGAGAGGAAGGAGGAGAATGGGGGAAAATGTTCAGGGACTAAGAAGTACAAATTGGTAGGTAGAGAATAGACAGGGGATGTTAAGAATAGTATAGGAAATGGAGAAGCCAAAGAACTTATATGCATGACCCATAGATATGAACTAAGGGGAGGATTGCTGAATAAAATGTGGGTACCAGAGAGTAGGGCATTGGTGGACAAATTGGGACAACTGTAATAGCATAATCAATAAAATATATACATACTAATGGAATCAAGAGAAACACAGGTGCCATGCATTCAGTTGTGTCCTTACCCAAAGATAAGTTCAAGTCCTAACTCTCCATACCTCAGAATGTGATCTCACTTGGAAATATGAGTAATCGCAGATGTAATTAGATAAGTCCTGGTTACCCAGGAGTAAGGTGTGTGTCCTTAATTAAATATGACTGTTGTTTTTATAAGAAAGGCACAGAGGGAGAAGACGGCTCTGTGACAACAGAGACAGAGATTGCAGTGATGCACTTACAAACCAAGAATTGTCAAGGGCTGCCAATAATGCCAGAGAAAAAGAAAAAGCAAGGTTGAATTGTACCCTAGACCTATCACGAAGATCAAGGCTCTGCTGCACTTTCTTTGCCACTAGATTTTGTACTTTGTTTCATCAGTGTTAGGAAGTTAAAATGATGTATATCTGGTATATGCTTCATAGATCGATTTATTGTGATGGGAAAGATTTTTTTGTTTAATTTTATGATACTTCAATATAGAGAACAAAATAGAAAACAATCAAATAGTGAAGAGAAAATCATTACCACTGCGTTAGAACTATTGATCGTTGATCTCGGGTGTGTGTTTTTCATCTAACATGATTCAAGTGACTTTTTTGTCACAGCTGGAATTTGGACACAGAAACCTATTGATGGGTTAAATTTTTTAAGTTCCAATTTAACACATGAGAGAATACAAGTAACGCTCTACTTTTGGAATTGTTTTATAAAATATGCTTTTGAAGGCACTTTGGATGCATTTATTGTATGCGGGCTGATAATATGTTGCTAGAAGGGGAAATCATTCTTGAGTAAGAAGAATGGTCATGAGGAGAGAGCAAAGAAGACTTCTGACCAAGGCTGTGCAGAGAGAGAAACATTCCTTTCATTAAACTACAGACTAAGTCATTGCTAACACCATTATGCTTTCCTGTTTTTCAGTTGTGTCCAGATCAGCTCCTTTGTGTCTGACCAAGTGTTCACAATTGCCTTTTTGTTACCCTTTATTTGGTCTCCACCAAATGATAGACAGGCTCCTCTGGGCCCTATCATTTCTGCTTGTTGCAAAGCTTGAAAAAGAACTAAAAATAAAACATGCTTTTTTTTATCAGCTTATCCTCAGAATTGGTTGACCACAGTGGACACTATTTCCTACTGGTCATTTACATGCTTGCCCACCTTCTATTTAAAAGCTAGTGCTAATCTTTGCTTACTTCTGTGTACCCTTTTAAAAAAGGCTTTTCCTGTTAGATTTTGAGATGCTTTAAAATTTCTGAGATTTGAGCACTCTACCCATGGCCATGGCCTTTTTTCTGAATAAAGTCTTTCCTTGTCTGCATTTGTATAAGTATTTCCTTGACATGACAGAGGATCCTTGACCCAAATGATGCCTTGGTTAAAATCATTCACATGGAAAAGCTTTACAAAAATTATTTAAAGTAGTTATGTAATCAGACTCTGCTTTAGAATGAATTGCTGGCACCTCTACTACTTCTTTCTTGGTTCAAGCTCTTATTTTTCATCTTAAGTAATTGTCATAGTTTCCCAATTAACTTGTTAATGTTCTGTCAGTACTCCCCGTCACCTACTGCCCAGAGTCCTGCCTGTGTAATAGGCCTCAAGAACACATGCAATCACATCGCTGCTTTGTCAAATGATATTCTGACTGCTGATGGCCAGCTTTGATATTCATCTTTATAAGTAGATAATAAGCTGTCTACTTATTTATATTCCAGGGGTTAATGGTATTTATATCCCAATGCTATCTCACTGCATGCTCACAATGAAGTCCAGAAGTACCTGGTGGCTGAATGAATACATACCTCATATGGACCCCTATTTTCTAAAATAATATCACAAGTAACTGCAGCTATTTCCAATTGTTTTTTTCTAGTCATTTAAAGAACTCCTTATTTCCATATCTTTAAGTCTTGTCACCAAACTAGTTATATAACAAGCTATGACTTTTCCTTGTATGTACATCAGGGTGTTAGGTAACATTGAACAAACAATGAAAAATTTATTAAATAAATTTCTATCATCTTTTTTTTCCCTTATCACTTCTCACATGAGGTTAAGTTCTGCATGTAAGCCTATGTGGCCATTGAATTTGAATGCTATTTAATTTCAAAATAAGTATTTTCTTTAATGCTCCCTAATTTAAACAAAGCCAAGCATAGGCACAAAGCAAATTTCTCTGAAATCAAAACAAAACAAAATAAAACAACCCCCACCAGCCCAGCAAACAGATAGACAACAGGATAACGTTGGTTCTTTTCTGACAGGCATATTTGCTAAGCACTTTTATGTGCTAGTCCAGTTCTGAGAAATGACATCCATTTCTTTTTCTTTCCCTTCCCTGGTTTCACCTTTCATTCAATCCGTCTTCAGATCCATTAATTCCTTTACATAGTCTTCTTTCTCCTGTTACTTTTAAGTCTTCCTATCATAAGCCTATCTCAGGTCTCCTGCCCCTTTTCTTAAATACAGTGTACACATTTCATCTATATTTGTGTCTCCCAAATGATATTTTAAATATTTTCTTTTTGATCAATTATACTCACCTGTTACCTAATGCCTAGGGAGTAAGTTCAGACTCTTCACCTTGTCAATAATGTGACTTCAGTTTGAATAAATTATCCATGTACATTTAAGTGTAATTGAAATCTGTTAGAAGTATTTCAACTTTGAATTATAGAACTGCTTTATTGTGTAGTGATATTTAATTTTTTCTGAATTTTATTGGAGCAGTGTCCCCATCCTTAATGCTCACCACAGTGCCACAGCAAAGTGGCTCAAACGCTCCTGTGGTCTGAATCAGTTAGGGGCCTTATTAAAATACAGATTCTGATTGAATAGCTCTGGGTGGGGCTTCAGACTCTAAATTTCGGACAAGTTCCCAGATGGCATGTGTGCCGCTACTCCAGAGGTTCCATTTTGGAAAGCTATCCAGGCACAGACTTAGTGGCAGGGCATCATGGAGTCACAATTACATGCAACTCTAATCACAGGCATTGATGGAATATGTCTGTCAATGGTCTCCCCAATTTTATGAAGTGGTTATAATACTTGTTTGCCCTTGAGAAAAAACACAGTTTTGAAAATGTTAGGTATACTTTAAGGTCATGAAACTAGTAGTTATCCAAACTAAGATACAAACACCAGAGCTCCCATTTGAAAATCCCACCTCTAACCACACCAAGACAGATGTCTTCTTTTAGAAACTTTATTTATTTTTTTTATTTTAAGGATTTTAATTATTTATTATTAGAGAGAGGGCAAGAGAGGGAGAAAGAGAGAGGGAGAAACATCAGTGTCTGGTTGCCTCTCACGTGGCCCTCACTGGGGACCTTCCTGCAACCCAGGCATGTGCCCCAACTGAGAATCGAACTAGCAACATTTTGGTATACAGCCTATGCCCCATCCACTCAGCTACACCAGTTTAGAAACTTTTAGATGAATAAATGCACTTTAGGAGAGCTACACCTGGCTATATTTCTTTAACTGGTCTGCGTTTGTTTTGATGGCTTAAATTTATTTATTTGCATCTTAACTCTCACTCCTGAAATTTCTGGAGAAAATAAAAGGCACTAGATCCTTGGCTGGGTGACTCAGTTGGTTGGATCTCTGTCCATTACATCGAAATTGTTTCAGGTTTGGTTCCTGGTTGAGGCACTTATGAGAGGCAACCAATCTATGTTTCTCTGTCAAATTAATGTTTCTCTGTCTCTCTCTCTCTTCCTCTCCCTCTCTGCCTGTCTGTCTTTTTCCCTTCCTATCTCTTTAAAATCAATAAAAACTACTTTCTGCTGAGAATTTGAAAGTAAAAATAAGAAGATAAAATATTTTTACATGTCTAGTTGCAGCTTACCTCTTTCCTGAGTTTAATCATCATCAAACTTTAGTGGTAATGGATACGGCTCTGGATACACTGAATATGGATATCGGTTATACCCACCTGAAAAAACAACAGCAGAGAACTGAGATAATGACAGTGTAAGTATTTCACCGTAATTTCTATTAGAACCTGAGTTTTAAAGTTGGTAGGAACTTGTAGATCATCTACATGTGATTTTTCATATTTTCAGTCAGATTTTCACTTTTTTACAAGAAAAAAATATTAAAGGAAGAGAAAAATAATAAACCATTTGAAGCTATACTGTTTGTTGAGAATTCTGTTGTTTTATAATATAGGTAGATCCAGTGATTATAGCTACCCAGTCACACAAGTTTTAAATGTTCTTTAAAACATTACCTCAGAGCTCCTACTTTGCCTATCCTTGAATTTTCCAAGGAGGAGGAATTTGTTAATTTCAGGTTTAGTGGAATTGCTACTTCTCACTCTTGACCTAAATGACCTTGCTGTCACTTACAACTTCCACTCCTTAAAATATTCACTTCTATGAACATTGGGGTGCATAGGTTCTTTGGATTGGTGTTTCAGGGTTCTTAGGGTATAATCCCAGCAGTGGAATTGCTGGGTCAAAGGGCAGTTCCATTTTTAGTTTTCTGAGGAAATTCCATACTGTTTTCCACAGTGGCCTCACCAGTCTGCATTCCCACCAACAGTGCACTAGGGTTCCCTTTTCTCTGCATCCTCTCCAACATTTGTTTGTTGATTTGTTTATGTTGGCCACTCTAACCAGTGTGAGATGGTACCTCTGCACCCCAATGTTCATAGCAGCACAATTTACAATAACCAAGTACTGGAAGCAACCTAAGTGCCCATCAGCAAACGAGTGGATCCAAAAACTATGGTATATTTACACAATGGAATTCTATGCAACAGAGAGAAAGAAGGAGCTTATACCCTTTGCAACAGCATGGATGGAACTGGAGAGCATTATGCTAAGTGAAATAAGCCAGACGGTGAGGGACAAATACCGTATGATCTCACCTTTAACTGGAACATAATCAACAGAAGAAAAAAGGAAACAAAATATAACCAGAGACATTAAAGTTAAGAACTATCTAACAATAGTCAGGGGGGAGTGGGGAGGGGACAGTGAGGAGAGGGGATTACAGGAACTACTATAAATGAAACATGGAAAAAATGAAGGGGAAGGGTGGATGTGGGGGAGGGAGGTGGGTTCAGCTGGGGTGGGGTGGAGGGATGGGGAGAAAAGGCATACAACTGTAACTGAATAACAATAAAATTTTTTAAAAAACAACAAAAAATAAATAAAATAAAATATTCACTTCTGTTAATTTCAATATCCTTCATTTGTCCTTCTTGGTCTTTTAATTTGGTGCCACGTAAAATTCATCTATTTAATGTATTAGTAAGAATTTAAGAGACCTTATTATATTGATATGGAATGTAAAAATAATATTCAAGAATATATATATTTTTAAAGATTTTATTTATTTACTTGTAGACAGAAGAGAATGGAAGGAGAAAGAGAGGGAGAGAAACATCAATGTGTGGATGCCTCTCATGCACCCCCAGCTGGGAACCTGGCCCACAACAATGTTACAATGACCTTGCAGATTGCTTAATGTTTTTCAACTACAATTTTCTTATCTAGAATAAAGTTTGTATTGGATTAAATGAAAAGGTATATAAATCACATTGTAGATAGAAATTTTCAAATATAAACATTGAGTACTATTTTTATATTTATCATGTTCTTTATGAGAAAGAAATTCCTAATTAAAAAAATTAACTCAGGGTGAGGCAGGAAATAAAAACCAAAGCATAATGATAAAACATCTTTAGAAATCATGTGTCACCTGAACCTTTATAACTGGAGGAAGACAGAAATCTGATCAGAAGTAAATCAGTTTACAGAGATGTAAGGGTGGGGATTTAAAGGCAGTCATGTAAAATGGACAGTTTTCTTTACAAAATAGGCTGTTTCTTTCTGTAATTGAATAATGGGTGTGGTGAGCTAGATAATTCATAATTTGATGTTATTTTTGTATGGTTTATTGAGGGAAAGGATTAGAGATATATGACCAAATACAAGAAAAAATATTTTGTAAGCCGTACTGCACTCTATGCTTAGGAAACAAAGTTTTGTTTTTTGCTGTACTATTGAGTGTCCTCAATAAGACAGCAATGTAAGGAAATTGAAGAAATTTCCAGGACTGGGATTTCAGCAAGTAGAATTACTTAAAGCCAGAGTTTCACAGGAGTTATTTGAGTTATTACAAGTATGTATTAAGTGATAAACATGAAATTCTATATTAGAAGAAAGTGAAAAAATGAACAGAGAAAGTAACAAGATATAAAAAAGGTCAAGGGGACCACTTCGCCTTTTGGCTAATATCAAGTGCAATATCTGTTCTTATCAGTTTTAAAAGGTCAAGGGATAAGTGATTTTTGTAAGGTCAGTGTAAACATGGTATTCTTGCTTCACCCCTTGCCTCATTCTGAAGTAAAGATTATATCCTCTTCTAATGGCTTCATCTCATACCAAAGTCTAAACTTAACCAACAGAGCTTTAGTAATTTCTAAACACTTTTCTCTGTGACCTAGTTTTTCTATTCACTTCTTGCCTTCTTTTCTATCCAAACACAATTACCTAAACTTGACATTCTTTACTTTTTACTTTCTGCAATTAATTTCTCTTGCCTTTTTTTCCCACTTAGAATACTCTCCTTCTATGCTTACTCCCGTACTTAACTTACATCTTTTTCTTTTTTAAATGTAATTCTCCCAGATATGTTCTGGACTCTCCCACTTAAAATATTCTCTGTGCTGTTGCCCTGCCAGCTTTCTACTCTTTATCACTACCTAAGATGTATATGTGTATATGTATGAGTATACTATTAAAGTATAGCCCTGGCTGGTGTGGCTCAGTGGATTGAGTGCCAGCCTGCAAACCAAAGGTTGCCAGTTCGATTCCCAGTCAGGGCACATGCTAGGGCTGTGGGCCAGGTACCCAATTAGGGGTGTGCGAGAGGCAACCACACATTCATGTTCCTCTGCCCCTCTTTCTCCCTCCTTTCCTCTCTCTCTAAAAATAAATTAATTAAATTAGAAAAATAAAGTATAATATTGTCCTTTTAGTACCTGACTAGACAATTAAATATTTCTAAATTGTCATGCAGCTTCTGCCATGTATTACACTAAAAAAACATTTATATGTAAACATCTAATGAGAAATAGTTACTCATTAGAGCAAATGTTGTTGAAACATTGTTAAGCATTTTTATTTTTGCTGGTAGTTTAGGGTCGGGGGGCTTTAACGCAGCCCCCCCGCCCTCCGGTCTGCCACAGATGAAGAAAAAGACTACCAAGACATGATCTGCTTGGGGAGGAAAGGTGGCCGTTTCTCTCAAGGGGAGAAGGGCCCAGAGCCTCTCTCTCCAGAGGCTTTTATTAGGTTCATTCACAGAGGAATACAGATAAAGCTCATCAATCATTGTCAGCCAGTAAGGGTTAAACAATACAAGATTTACAGAGAACTTTGAGGGCTTATTGTGAGTTACAGCCAATTAGTTAGAGGGCCATAAAACTTTAGGCGCCAGACTCTTCTCAGGTCTGGACCCTTATCTCTTAAACTGAGGGTACAAATTAAGTAGGTTTCACAGGAATGTATGTATTTTTCTTAGGCCTGATTCCCCAAGGAATCCGCCCCTCCCAGCACAGGACTGCACTGCCCTCTGTTATTGCTTCAGGCTTAAGTCAGGCAAGGGAAGTAAGGCAGCCAAGAGATTAGGAGACTTCTTGCAGAGAGAATGAGGACTCAGGCTATTTCAAAGCCGAGGGGCGAGGGTCCATCACCCCCTTTTGCCACAGCCCCCCAAGTCCTTCCCTGCGGGCCTCTTCCGTGACCATACCTGCCTTAGGTTGATCCTCCCTTGAGGATTCTTACCTGTCATTGGCTAACTGGCCAAGCTCAGGGCCAAGCAGGGTGAAGTGGGCAGAGGTGGCATTTCTGCCAGGGAGATAAGCTTTGTCTCCTTAGTGGCTTATGGTCCCAACTCTGACTCAGCCTTAACCATGGAGGGGGGGGTTACAGCCTCTGAAACCAGGCAGGGCGGTTCCCAACAGTTTAGTAGTCATAAGATGCAGCTACTTCTTACAATTAGAATATGTAGATCTAACTGAAAACAAACAAACAAACAAACCTACGTTAACAAAAAGCTTTACACAACTATAGAGCAACTTTAAAAAAATTTATTTTCAAAATTTTCTCTCAAATATAGAATTGATGTTTTTCTACTACCTCTATATTGCTTTGTAAGGGCTGTGTAAACTTTATAGATTTCTGCTTTAAAATGTCTTTTTGCCATTTCTAATTATTTTACAAGACTTAGTTGTGCAGAATTTCTGACCACTAGGATAATGTTTATGTGTTAACATGGAATGCTGCTCATATCTCTTTTCTGGAACTAAGTTTCTTGAGGGCATGGTGTGTATCACATTTTTGTACTTATATCATCTTCCGCTTTGTATGGCACATGGTGATAATGTTACCAGACCTGAAGTGCCACATTCTTGAATCTAAATGCCATAGAAATGAGCCCTAAACTCAGTATAAGATCAAGCAGATAGAGTTTATTGTACACAATAAACTCAAGTAGAAAAGAAAAATCGACCTTCCCAAGGGGATCTTGTAGGTGACTAATATAGCAACATGATAAATGTAGGTCTTGGGAATGAAGATGAGATCAGTTGTCCTAGGGTCATCATTTGGCAGAGGTTCATCCTGGAGTAGTAATAAGATGTTTTCCATAGTCAGTGGGCCACTCAAAGAGCCTTTATAATATAGCTTCTGCAAGTATTCTTATTAACGTTTAAATGACAAAACAACCCTTTTGCAGAACTGGATGTTAAGGAGGAACATTATCATTGCACATTATTTTCTTTAACACTATGATTAGGTTAATTTCAACTATAGAACTTTACTGGAAGCAAGGAGTTTACTGGAAACTGGAAGTTAAGGAAGCAAGGTCAGTCCCTAAGATGCAGTCCTTTTGGTCAAAATGAAGCCAGATATTACCTCTATACTGTCTCAAAGATTCAATAAATGTGGCATGAATGAATGAAAAATACTTCAAGAAGAATATTCTTATTTTGTAAAGTAGAAGAAACTATTGACATAATAGCAATTTTAGTTGTTATTTTTCTCACATTAAGTTATTTTGAAAGGTATTTTTCCCTTTAATTTGTTTAACAGGGAAATAATTGAGTTTTTAGAGAAAATTCTATAGATTATAATTTTTTACATAGTTTTTATTGGATATGAATAGTCCTTGTAACTTCAGAAGAAATCAACTACATATTTTTATGACTAATAAAAGTATATTGTTGCCATTTCACACACTTCATTTGATTCACAAAGTTTTTTTTACTATTTTAACAGCTTTATGTAAATAAAATTGACATACATTAAAATGCATATTTTAAAGTGTACAGTTTGATTAGTTTTGATACAACACACATCCATGAAACCACAAATATGTTGAAGAAAATGAACATATCCATCCCACCAAATGTTTCCTCATACACCATTGCAATCTTTTTTTTCACTGCCACTTTCAGCATGCCCTCCTTGAACAACTGCAAAGCAACTTTGTGTCACTGTAATAGATTTGCATTTTCTGAAATTTTATGTAGTATGTATTCATTTTTGTTCAGCTTGTACTATTCAGCATAATTATTATTTTTTAAATTCTCACCCAAAGATATGTGTGTTGATTTTGGAGAGAGAGGAAAGGGAACGGAGAGAGAGAGAGGGAGAGAGAGAGAGAGGGAGAGAAGAAAGAAAGAGAAGATAACATAGATTGTTCACCTCTCATACATTCTCTGACAGGGAATGAACCCACAGCCTGGGTATATGCCCTGAGCAGAAATCAAAACTGCAACTTTTTAGCATATGCAATCGATGACACTCCAACCAATTGAGCCACTCAAACAGGGCCAACATAATTATTTAACAGTGATCCATGTTTTGTAGATATCAATAGTTCATTTCTTTTGTATTTTTCTGACTAGTATTCCCTCATCTAGATATACCATAGCTTATTTATGCATTCAGCCATTAATGAACATTTGGAAGTTTTCAGTTTGGGGTTATTATAAATAAAGCTGTTATAAAAATTCCTGTACCCATCTTTGTAGTCAGTGTATGGGTACAGGAATTTCTACTCTGCTTTCCAAGATGGCCATGTCATTTAACATTGCTACCAACAAGAGATGGAATTTCCAGTTCTCTCATATCCTCCTCAACACTTGATGTGGTCAGATATTTTAATTTTAGTCATTCTAATATTAATTTCTAAATGTTGTTGTTGTTGTTCAAGTATAGTTGTCTCCATTTCCCCCCTATCACTCTCCCCTGTCCCACCCATCCTCACCTCCCATCCTCAATCCTGCCCCCTTTTGGCTTTGTCCATGAGTCCTTTACACATGTTCCTTGATGACCCTTCCCCTATCTTCCCCCATTATCCTCCTGTCCCATCCCCTCTGGTTACTGTCAGTTTGTTTTTTTATTATAATGTCTCTGGTTACATTTTGCTTGCTTGTTTGTTTTGTTTTTTAGGTTCCTTCCACTTAGAGGTGAGATCATATGGCATTTGTCTTTCATTGCCTGGCTTATTTCACTTAGCATAATGCTCTCCAGATCCATCCATGCTGTTGCAAAGGCTAGGACCTCCTTCTTTCTTTCTGCTGCATAGCATTCCATTGCCTAAATGTATCATAGCTTTTTGATCCACTCATTTACTGATGGACATTTAGGTTGCTTCCAACACGTGGCTATAATGGCTTGAACCATAGTGGTAGCAGTGAAGGTGGTTAAAGTGTTGGATCCTGGACACCATTTGAAAATAGAACCAAAGAGATCTGCTAATGTATCAGATATTGGATGTGAGAAATGGGAGAGGGTTCAAGTATGACTACATGCTTTTTTTTTGGCCTGAGTGATGACAGGAAGTCAATTATAATGAAAAGTTTGTAAGAGTGGCAAGGTTTGGGGAAGACCAGGAGCTCAGTTTTAGAAATAAGTTTGAATTCTTTATTAAGATGTCCAAGGAGATAGGGGATTAACCTGTTAGAAATAAAGTCTGGAAAATAGGAGAGAGTTGGGTTTGCAGCTAAATTTGAGAGATATAAGCTGATGATTTTTTAAAAAACAAACTTGCATGAATTTAACAGAGAAGTGAGTACAGGCAGAAAGGAGAAGTCCAAGACCTAAGAAGTCCATACGTCCTGTAAATGAGGAACCAGCAGTGAGTCAGAGATAGAGTGGACAAAAAGGTAGAATAACCTGAAGCCAAATGAAGAAACTATCACAAATGTCAAATGCTGGTAATAGCACAAATAAGAGGAAGATCTAGAAATAACCATTGGACTTAAGAAAACTAATGTCAATTTTGAACCTGCTAAAAGTTTTTGTGGATAGTAGATATGAAAATCTGATTATAAGGATAAAAATGAGAGAAGAGAAATGAGATACCAAGTATGGACAATTTTTGAAAAAGTTATTCTCCCTACCCCTGCAAAGAATAGGAGAGAAATGGGGTAGTGTAACCAAGAGAATGGGAATGGGATCCAAAGAAGGATTTTTTTTAATTTTACTAAATTTATTGTGGTGACACTGATTAATAAAAGTATATAGGCCTCAAGCATATAATTCTATAACACATCATCTGTATATTACACTACATATTCACCACCCAAAGTCAAATCCCCTTCTGTCACCATATTTTTGAACCCCTTTTCTACCTCTATCCATCCCTTTCCCTCTGGTAACCACCATACTATTTTCTGTGTGAATTTTTGCTTGTTTTTCTTGTTTGTTCATTTGTTGCTTTCAATTTTATATCCCACATATGAGTGAAATCATGTGTTTCTTAACCTTTTCTGTATGACTTATCTCACATAACATGATATTCTGAAGTTCCATTCATGTCTTGAATCTATATATTGAAACCTACATAACATTATTAAAAGAAGTTAAAGAAAACACAAAGAAATGGAAAGATATTTCATGATTATGGATTTGAAGAATCAACATAGTTAAAATGACCATATTACCCAAAGCAACATACAGAATTAATGCAATCTGCATTAGAATCTGATGGCATTTAAAAATAAAAGATTTTTATGGAACCACAAAAAATCCCCACAGCCAAAGCAATCTGAGAAAAAAGAACAAAGCCAGAGATATCACACTCCCTGACTTCCTTCAAATTATGCTAGAGAGCGACAATTATCAACAGAGCATGTTTTTGGCAGACAAACAGACACATAAACCAATGGAACAGAATTCAGAGCCGAGAAATAAATCTGTATATATATAAGCAAATAATGTTTGACAAAGGAGCCCAATACATGGGATGGAAAAAAGAAAGCCTCTTCAATAAACGGTGCTGAGAAAATTGGAAAACCACATGCAAAATAATGATAGTAGATTGTTATTTGTCATCATACATAAAAATTAACTCCTAATGGATCAAACACTTAAAAAGAATACCTGAAACAATAAAATAAATAAAATAAAACATAGGTACTAAACATGTAAATGTTGGTCTTAGAGAGGATTTTATGAATTTAATGTCAAAGGCGAGGGAAATAAAAGAGTACGTTTTTTAAGGTCAGAAGAATTACAGAATGTTGACAGAAAAGATGTAAAGAGAGGAAAATAGTAATGCCGTAAGATTTCCCTGAGTCAAAAGGAAGGTATTTTGTTTTCTTGTTCATAGTGTAGTGTTTAGTTTTGATAATAGCAAGAGTAACTCTTCGAAAGTGACAGGCAAAGAATATGGAAAAATAAATAGATGGGGGAGTTACATGTTGACACAATTTTGAAGAGCTCATTTCTGCTCTATTTTCTCAGTAAAATAGGAAGAAAGGCATCTGCTGTTTAGTGTGCAAACGGGGAAGAGGCATTGTTTTGTTGAGTATTCAATAATTACCTAGGAAAGTGAAAGTAAATATATAGTGTGACAGCTGGACTTCATTTTAACGTGAAAAAGAGAGAAACTTAGACATAAGAAATTTAAGGGGCATAGAAAAATTGACAGGATCATTTTAAGGTCTTAGGTTCTGGTGGAATCCAATAATTCTTTTTCAGATAGTAAAGGGGATTTATTCAGTAGCTAGGAAATGGTATAGGAGAGGAGTAAGGGTGAAATTAAGATTATGGAGTGACGAAATTTGTTACATGGCCGGGTATAATTATCTGTCCTTCCACTTTTATGATCAGCTCATTGGCAGGACAATGCCGTCTTTAGTTTTGTATCATTGTGTGACCTTTTGCATCATCTACACAGTAGTTCTAAATCCGGGATGATTTTGCCACCCTGGAGGACATTTGGAAATTTTTTTGAGAACATTTTTGGTTCTACTAGTGGTATTTCATAAGTGAAGGCCAGTGGTGCTGCTAAACATCCCACAATGCGCAAGGCAGCCCTCACAACAAAGAATTGTTCTGCCCCCAAAATGTCAAAAGTACAGTTGAGAAACCTTGGTATAGCGTATCATGTGTGCTTCACAAATGCATCATGAACTTGAGGTAAATTTTATAGCAGTCATCCACCCCATAAGGACTTTTTGTTCAACAACAGATGACATATATGACAGCAGTCCCGTAAGATTATAATTGAGCATAAAAAGTCCTATCACCTAATGACATCATAGCCATTGTAATGTGGCGGAGCAATGCATTATTCACACGTTCGTGCTCATGCTGGTGTAAGCAAACCTACTGTGCTGCCAGTTGTATAAAGGTATGTACCATAGATAGTACATAATAGTTGATGATAACAAACAACTACGTTACTGGTTTGTCTCTTGGTTGTGTCATTTTCTCTTTTCTTGATTTAATTTCATGTTGTTTTGTATAGTAACATGCAGTACAGGCTTGTAGCCTTGAAGCAACAGGCTGTATCAAGTAGCCCGGGTGTGTAGTAGGCTACACCACCCAGGTTACTGTAAGTGTACTCTATGACGTTCACACAATGACAAAATCACCTAACTATACATTTTTCAGAATGTGTCTTCATGGTGAAGCAGAACATGACTGTATGTGTAAAGTAAGCGTAATTAGGATTGGGCCTTATGCTTCTATAGTGTCTACCTGCTCAGAGAACATTTTTCTTATTCTATGATCTTTGATTAATTTTATAAATTAATTTTAATAGCTACATTTCTGATATGAGATATTATTTTATTATATTTGAATAATTTCATGAAAAAATTAAAGTACTCCATCTACATAAATAATGTTAAGATATCTATCTTTGCCTAATTTTCCAGAGTTAATCAATTATAGGTTATATTGCTCACAAATCTGGATCATTATACAAATCCACATGCTATGTGTTTATTTTATGTTTCTTCCCATCCCTCCCCATGTTTTAGAAATTATTAAACAGTTCCTCCAATATTATTGAAAAACTTAGCATTTTGTTACCAGCTCTATCTCTGAATAGCTGTAGTACCCTGAGCAAATGATGCACAATTCCCACAACCTCGGTTTTCTCATCTCTAAATAATCTTTACATACCATATGGATGATATTTAGGGTCTCTCAGCATTCCTTTATTTTTTTGAACACTTTTGCTCCCTTTATTGAACTCTTTATCTTGCTTTTCTAACTGCTTTTTTTCCTTGAAGGTGTTATTTATATGGCTTCCACTCTTACCTTTTTGTTTCACCCTAATTTCATGCTTGAATCTTTCCAATCCATCATCCAATATGGAAATGAGCTTTGGATGAAAAAATTCTGTTTATAACAAATAGTCCTAGAACTACTTGCTTTGATGATATCTTGCTCCTCACACAGGGTTGTCTTATAAAGTTTCAATGTACAATATTCATATTTTATGATATAAAATGGCAACCCAAGTTATGCCCTGGGAAATCTCAGGTTGTTCATGTGGCACTTTGCTTCTTACTTGTCATTGTGTTCTGATGCTTACTTAGCCAGTGGCATCCTATGTTTTCTTAAATCTCTGGCTTTTCAATATTTTTGGCAGGGCAAGCCTTTTTGCTAGTGTATGGTTCATGAATTCTTTGATCAAGGTTTTGCATACATTTCTGACCCAACTGAGTCTTTACTATTCTGATTAATGTAATTCAGAATAAAGTGAGTAACAAGTAAATGCTGTATTTATTGCACAATATGCAAATCATTTACTGAGAAAATAAAAAGGAAATGTTGAATGGGTAGGGCATGTTTGCTTTTGTAGTTCATTTCTTAGAAATTATACTTTTTTTGCCTATGCCTTGGCAACACGGAGCTAATACTCATGGCACACTGGGCAGCCATGGTCTTTACTTGCTGGACCTATGACATTGGGATTGTTTCATCATTTCTTTCATGGCTTCACCTGGGATCAATATGAACATAGTCTTAGAATAAATATTAGCTGAATAGTTCAAATAGACAATAGGCACTGACTTAGGTTTTTTAAGCAACACAAAACTTATATGACTATTAGAAGTATTACCTTCCCTCATACATCTAGCATAATATGAATAAAAGTTACATTATAAAGGAAAATGATTAATCATGTCAATATTTTATTTACTTATTTGGAAGGGTATCTAACTGCAAGTCCTGAATATATCTATAACATGCAATGAATGAAGAAAACAACATTGGAAAATTGCGCAGTGTTAAACAGAATTGACAAATACATTTTGAACATCAATCACTGAAGAGACAGAAACTTGAAGACTGCTTTTGTAAATAGGAACACATTAAGGCCTACTTTAGATTGTACTGTGGACTTTGGCTAAGACTCTTCTCCTCCCTAAGCTTCAATTTCCTTTCTTTTTCTGTCTTCTGTCCTTCCTTGAACCTTAGCTGATAAACATTCACTCACTGCAAAATACATAAGATAAAAACTGAGATTCATTTTCAAAAATTTATATTGTTATCAATTATTTTCTACAAGCAGTTTTTCTCTAAATGTTACCCTTTGTCCTAAAACACTTCATCAAATCCCCAGCATCTACAAAATAAAATCCATGTTCTTTATGAACACAGCATGCTTTGCTCTTAATTATCTGACTGCTTTCTCTTCTCTTTTCTCATTCCCATCTACTCCCTTTACTGTGCTTCACGACACCATTCACTACTTGATTTAGATGCAGTTACTTGTTTCTGATATCTAAGACCCTTTTCTGCCTTTTTTCTTTAGCCTATAATTCCCCTTCTCAGGTCAAACCCTTCATTTGGCTTCATAATCCTGCTAGGATCATGTGTTCATGTAATTCCTCTTTGCCTCTCTTATCCATCAGCTAAAATAAACTGGATATTTCCTTTGTGCCTATTGCACATTTTTACGGCTTCATTAAAATGTTTTTTACATTTCATAACAAGTAGGTTTCATATTAGTTGATCCTAAAGGCTTTTTTCTCTTTAGGTACAAGAATTTTGCATTTTTATTTACTGTTGCACTATTGGCAACTAGTAAAATGTCTGAAAAACATAGACATTTAATATGTAATACATTTCACTCTTTACCTTGACCTCTTAGTTCACCTTTCTTCAATATATAGTACTGCATGCATGACTATTCTTTGTATCTAGACATTATTCAGGAAGTCTCTTCTTTCTTATGCTCTAATTTCCATCTGATAAGAAAAGCTCTAATCTATACTTCTTAATATTGCTCATTCTAATTAGTCCTGGCTTTTGCCTTTTTCCCATCTCTAGTCATTCAAGCCCTTCTGGGGGTTCTACTTTACTACTCAGATGCTGCCACGTCCTCTTCCCTAGAACAACCAGCACTCTATGATTAGTCATTTAGCACAAACACATTCTGTCCCCTGTCCCCACCCCAACAATTTTCTTAATCTACTGATATTATATTGCCACCATCTTGGCATAAATCTATTTAGGTAAAGAAAACAAGCTGATTTCTACTTTCATCTGGGCATTAATGCTGTGGATATTTGTATTCATTTTGATTTTCATATTAACCTGATATGTTCCCTCTTTTAAATATCCCCAAGTTATATCCACTTCCTTCACTGAGAGTTGAAAACCCCATCCTGCACCTAACTGGAAAAGTAGGACCATTTAATTTCAATCTTTTACACTGTATTTCAAAGTATGTATTATATTTACTCATCTTCTCCTCCTTTTCTTTATTCTCAGAGAAACTGGTACACTCTGTAGAGTTCTATTTCTTCTGGTTGCAACTCTGATCCTTTACCAATTTAATCCCCACCCCTTTGATATGTTTCAGTCATTTCTCACCCTTAGCATCTTTCTTTTAAGCTAAAAATCTCTGTCCTAAAATTACCTTCATATGATTCTGGTTGTTCCTATAGTCATAGATCACATTCCGTAGGTGCCCTTAGTTCTACTTCTAAAATCTCTGAAGAGTAGTGTTGCTTTTAATTCCTCAGAAATACTTTTAACCACTTGGAGTGTATCTCAATGGTTACAACGATAATGACTCCATATGTCCAGAAATCTCTTCTGTTTCCACCTTATTCCACACCTGTGTAGCATTTTCACTCTTGCCTTCATTTATTATTATCTAGCTATTTCTTCCCATGGCTCTAATGACCCTCTACTTTCTGCTCCTTGATATTCTGTATTATTTCCTATTTCCTTCTGCTATACCAGACTTTGATTAATAGGGTGAACTTGAGCTTTTTCTTAGACAGTTTTTCTTTTCACTTGCCACTTCTTCCCTGGGGAAATTCATTTATTTCTTTACCAGAAAAAAATTCATTTATTTCTTTACCCTACAGTTGTACATATGAGGTAATTGAGCATTATATTTAACAACAACACATCTTAGACACCCTCAAACTTACCACATGTAAGACTCAACTGAGTATTCCTTTTTTAATTTCAGCTTGGTATCCAACTTGGCTATGACATGGATAAGTTTTCAATTATCCTGACATATTCTAATCATTCAATTCCCAGAGTTCTCTCATTTCTCTTATTTTAATAATAAGTTTTCTTCCCCTTGTCTAAGATGTCATCATAGTTGAGGTCATCATAATGTTTATCCTAGGCTACTACAGTAACATATCATAACAATCTCTCTTACTAGGTTGCCTGAGATATTGTCATAAAAACATATAATCCAAATTTTTTTAATCCATTTTCTTTCAAATTTCTAAAATTGTTATTATTTTTAATGAATTATGTCACATTGCATTCTGAAATTTGAGTCATCCATGATATGACTTCCACAAATACCTGTAATAGTAACATATTCTGTATCCTCTATATTTCCTAAAGTACAGAATCTATCAAACGTGATGTATTGCTCTACAAGCACCCATGTTTCTTTCAGCCAAATACCTTATTCACATTTAATTATGTCTCAAAACATTCATAATTCTTTTGTTTCTTTTTACTTAAATTTTAATTTTTTTATTGTTGTTCAAGTACAGTTGTCTCCATTTCCCCCCACTATTCTCTACCAACCCAACCAACCCCACCTCCCACCCTCAATCCTATCCATCTTTGGCTTTGTCCATGGGTCCTTTATACATATTTCTTAATGACCATTCTCCTTCTTTCCCCTGTTATCCCTCTCCACTCTCCCTTCTGGTTATTGTCAGTTTGTTCTTAATTTCAATGTGTCTGGTTATATTTTTCTTGCTTGTTTGTTTTGTTGATTAGGTTGCACTTATAGGTGAGATCATATGGTATTTCTCTTTCACTGCCCGGCTTCTTTCACTTAGCATAATGTTCTCCAGATCCTTCCATGCTGTCTCGAAGGGTTGGAGCTCCTTCTTTCTTTCTTTCCACTGTGTAGTACGCCATTGTGTAAATGTACCATAGGTTTTTGATCCATTCATCTACTGGTAGAACTTAGGTTACTTCCAGGACTTGGCTATTGTAAATTGTGCTGCTATGAACATTGGGGTGCATAGGTCTTTTGAATTGATGTTTTATGATTTGGGGGGTATAATCCCAGAAGCAGAATTGCCAGGTTGAAATACAGTTCCATGTTTAGTTTCAACTAGAATAAGATCTCCTTGAAAACTAGCAACCCTGCTCACACTCAGCAAAAATGCCCATTCCTCCAATTAAGTCATAACAAGTGATTCCTGTTTAAGCCCCAATACTACATTGATAGTTAAATTTTATAACAACATCTCATGGGATTACTACAAGGGCATTGCATATAATCAAATAGAAATACATGTACTCAGACAGATCTGGTTTTAAATGGAATTTTTGAAATTAACAAATAATATGGATTTTGTAAATTATTTAATGCATTGGTGTCTCAGTTTCTTCATTGAAAATGTGGAGAGGAAAGCTCTCGTGGTGTTTTTGTTACAATCATACAAGATAAGTCTGTAAAGGACATAATTTCTGGCTTAGAGTTAGTACTAAGTTGTTCTTAGTTGTTAGTACTAAGTAGAATTCTGTTGTTTAACAGAATAATCATATTATAGTGCTGGAAAAAAAGGTAACTGATATTTACCAGGTAAATAAGTCTCCATGACATTTTACAACATTTTTGCAACAGAATTACAAAGGATTTTGCCTATACCAGCCATCCACATTCCTTTTTTGAGATATTCTGTTACAGAAGAAAGATTATTCCTCTGTATACAAGATCATGCATTTAAGTTAAGAATTTATTGTACCCAAATCAAGTGGCTTTGGGAGCTCTTCAATTTGACTCCCATGACTAAGCTACCATCATGGACTTGTTATCTTGGCATTTTTCTCCCTGGCGGCATAAAACACTAACAGCTGCTCAGGTTAGCGTGCAGCTGTGGCCTTTGTAAGCCCCTGTGTCTGGTGCTCATATAGCCAACCCAACAAGTGAGATCTTCAGGACCCACCAAGTGCTAGAGACCTAATTAAGTCTGAACTTGGGGATTGAGCCAGAGGGTCACTGTCCTCCAATGATTGTCTTCAGTTACTAGACAACTGCATTTCCTAGACAGATTCCCTTTGCCAGATGTGAATTGCTTCCTTGTTAAAATGCTTCCCAGAATTTCTGGGGACAGATATTAGGCAGAAGTCATTTTCTATTAATGCAGAGTTCTTGGAATTGAAACTTACTATTGATTTTATTTCAAACCACATAATTAACATGCCATCAAATACAGTATTTAAACAGCCACAAAAGCAGAAACACAATCATCCACTTAGATCCTCCTTCACTTCTTGTCCTCCACCTTGGAAAAAGGTAAGAATTTCACATATAAATTTGATGTACCTTCTCTTTAGATTTATTTCAGCTAGGTTGTGATATATGAAGAAAATATTTTTTAAAAAGTCTTTGAACGGAAGGTATATAAAATAGTATTGACATTATTCTTAATAGTATTCTCAATAGTGTTCTCAGACAATACTATTAGGTTCAAAAAAGAAGAAATGCATGAGAAGATGTGGTAAAAATTAAAGGGCCAAGTAAACTTTATGAGTCCAAGAAAAAATGGTAATAGTGGTTAATACTTTTTAGTACAGGGAAGTTAAAAGGCTATATTAAAAGATCTAATTCATGAATTATATGTCTTCCAGATTGATTAAAACTATCACAGTCATAAAATCAAATATATTTAAAGTATTGTGAAAAAATTATTGGGAAAGCTTTATTCAACAGGTATTGAATAGATGTCATTATTAGGTCTGTGGGGATGGAGACTGAGGGGTGGCTATGCATAGGGAAACAACAATGCATCAGTCCTATAAAAACATCTGGATAAACGGAGCAAATAAGTGAAATACTCAAATAAAATCTCAGTCTTATTAGAAATAAGGAGATACGATTAAACTATATCTTCACGAAAACTGTTTAATTTAGTAAAGAAGAGGTAAAATAAACTATGATCTATGTATACATTTTTTAATTAGTCTGTTCCCAATGGATATGAGGATTCATCAGGGATGAAACCTTAATATTTTGTTCACTGCTTTAAACACAGATGCTAGACAACATGAGTAATAAATGTTACTCATATTAAATAAATGAATCAATTGATAAAACTGTATCTATATATAATTTTTTCCTGTCTTTCAAAACTACACGTTGTACTGTCAGTGAGATAAAAAAGAGTGAGGTGGGGTAGAGCTGAGCTGAAAACGCTGAATGGCTTTCATTGGAGTACAAAGTTGATAAGTAAGCCTAAGGAGCCACAGAAGGTTTTCACGTTGGTTATATAATAAAACGTCTATTAGTAACTTTTCTAACATACAGTCACTTTGTGTTTTAAAAGAGAGATAAGCCTACTTAATTAAGAAAATATGTCACATTGACAACCACAGTACTTTTCCCTCTCACAGGCCTTGAGCACCATGAGGGTCCTCATCCTTGCCTGCCTGGCGGCCCTTGCCCTTGCAACGGAGGTAAGAAAATCTCTAGATAATTAACACGAAGTGAAATGTCTTCCCATGTGAAGAGAACAATATCATCAATGTGTTAGATGTACAATACAGCAGATTTCAGCAGAATTTTTAAAATTCTTAAAGAAAGTCATGTGTAGTCACTCAGTATTTCAACAGTGTCCTATAGGGTCATAAATCTGGGTAACATGCTACCAGTCCTTAAAATAAAAACAAACCAACAAATAAGCAACAGACAAAACAAAAGAAACAAACATTAAAAAGAGTAATACTGCACAAGTACAATGGCGTGCGTGTCCAGCCTACATGGATATACCATATCCAGTGATGAAACTCATGCACCTCTTACCCTGGGGCTTGGGGCCAAATCCTTCCTGTGTCTGTCCAAAGACATACAGGGGGTGAAGTATCAGGCAATAATCATAATTACAGACATATGTGTAATCATAATAAAAAGTGTTTGATACATTTTAAATAACTCCCTCTCTGTTACCCATCAAATATGTTCTTCCTTCAGGAAAAATAAAAACATGCCATTTAGAGTTAGGAAATGTAAAAGACATAAAAACAATTATGTTTCAAGGCTTCAAAAGATACACAACATTTTATATTTCTTAAATCTGTGAAAGGAATATCACTTCATGGAGAAAATAAAAAGTAAATAGCAAAGATGAGTTAGCTAAGAAAACTAAATGAAGTTTTTTTTCTTTACAGAAGGAAGAAGTCAGCACAACCACTGAGGTAAGATTTTTTTCATTCAGGAAAAATTTTTCAACCATATAATAATACCATTCTCCAATAATCCAGTTGTGATTTTTTTTCTTTACAGACTATAGAAAGACTTTCAAGCAGTGAGGTAAGACAATGCTCATTCTGAGACAATTTTCCATGTTTAGAACAGTAAAACACTGTATTATCTTTCTACAGGGTTATTGTTGGGCTTTAGCCAACACACTTAATTGTGACATATCAATTCTGATGTAAATTTCCAGTATGTATCCTTAAGGGCAGAATGAATGTCTACAGCTTTCACTGTTCAAGCACTTCCTAAACTAGCTTCCAACCTAAAATTGTGTCACTGTGCCCAACACCTTCTTTACATGAACCATGCAGTCTTTCTATATGTCTTGAGCTCTCTCCATGGTGACCTCATTCACTATTTTGACATTTATTGATTGCCTTTTGTGGATCAGACATTGACTAGGAGCTGTGGTGTAAACTGAAAAGAGGATGCCCATAAGAAAGAATAGTAATATAGGAGGTGGACAGACATGCAAGTGGACATATTTTTGTAATTACAGTACTCACTTCAGTGAGTAAGACACAGTGACGCTTAGTTGTAAACTGCCTGTGAGAATCAAGTAGGCATTCACACTCACATCACTTTTTAGGGTGCGGCATTACCTATTAAGTCCTTCATGTCTATACTTTATCTCATCACAAAGGTTTTCAGATCCTTAGGGGAAGTATTTATTTATTAAGTATAATTCATTTGAAGCCTAAACATAAAAGACACTAAGAATGATGAAGAGACTGTATCTATGGTTATTATAATTTATTATTAACATATAACTCTTTCAGAATCAGATGGGGTATTACATATTATTTGTTGTCATGTGAAGGGTATATAGTGATGTAGAAAGTTCGTATCCATTAAATTCTTCTTTTTGTACTATGTTCATTAATTTTCTGTTCTTTCTTGACTGCATTTATCTGTCTGTCTCTGCTATAGCAGGCCCATACCAAATAGTGAAACATATAAGATTCAGTAATTATCCTGTGCTTTTGATGATATTACCAAGCATGGTGTCCACCTTAACTTATCACGCCTTCATTTTCTGATTTATATTGGCAAATAAAAATTGTTTATGAAAACTTAACCTAATTTAATTTTTGTTTTTCTGAAGGATTTAATTGCACAGCTCAACAAGGTAAAACCCTCATGCTTAAATGTAAATATTTTCAAAATTTCCTCCATTTAATTTTTATAGACCATAACAATTTTATATGATTTGTTTATAGCAAAAACCTAAGAAGCTTGAACATGACAAACAGCAGGGAAAAGAGGTAATTTGAACATGATCAGAATATATCTAAATTTTTTTATCAAATATAATACATACAAAATACTCATATGTGCATGTTCATTCCAAACTATGGTAAGAAAACACATGCAAATATAAGAAATGAAACTTTAAGTCAATGTACTTTTAGTACATGGATGCATTGTGAAGTATAATTAACTTGCAAAATATAGAATAAATACTAATTATTGATTTGCTCACTTCTCTAGTGGCATAAATGCACACTAGTAGATATGTTTCCACATTGGGAACTAGGTTCCCCTTATTCTCTAGATAGATAAGCTAATGAAAGAAATAAGAAGGCAATATGGCACAAACCCTAATTTGATTATTGATTAGCTCTGTAACTTTGGCCCCAAGTTTCTCTGTACTTCAATTTCTTCATCTCTAAACTGAAAATATTCATATGCTGCTATGGTTGATGATATGACACAATAAATATTCAATGATTTACATTAAAATTTTATGTTGAATATTAACATTAACATGCAGTTAATAAAAGGACTTCATTACACAGATGAGTGAAGGGAAGTGCAAGACAATTGAGTACATGATAATGTGACTTTATCACACAGTTAATTATTAGCAGAGCTTGCTTAAAAATATTTTCTTAGACAACATAAAATTATTTAGTTAAATTGCACATGTAATACCCTATTTATCTCACTGCAGTATTTCAGTCTCTTGTTCTAACAGTGGAGTGGGTTTGTTTGGAACTTAAAACAAATATTTTTCTATATCAAAATCAATTTAAAAATTAATGTTTCTTTTAAAGACTTATGATTACTACCATCTACCAAGGGAAGTATTGCTGCAAGTTAGCTGGTGTCGAGTAAATCCTTCAATTAAACCACAAATTAAGATTTACTTTTCATTAAAATACACAAAAGTAACCTTGAAGTAATTTCTCTAATTATTTTTAAAATTTCCCTATGAAAACAATTTGGTCAATTATCCTCACGTTATGTTGAAAAGTCCATGCCCTCTCAATACCAAACTGTACAGCTAGCCACAGCCATTGAAGGCAACTTGGAAACGGAGAAACGAGTTTGAAATCCCTAAACATTGATTTCAGTTTGATCTTTGTTCACTTATAAAGGAAGTGGGTTAATGAGAAATCCCTCAATGAGGATTTAAGTCATTAGTCTTTGTGTGACCCCAAATAATTTCTTAGCTGGCATAAGTAAAAGATTTTTTTACTCTCCTTTCAGTCCATCATGATTGCTCAAAAGAGAGGAGGTTAATTCATCATGAATGGCTATTATAGGTGAATCATGGACTCAAAGATTCTTTCTCCTTCTCTCCAGGATGAACACCAGGACCAATTCCAGTCCCTTGTCCAGCCACAGCCTTTTGTCTATTCTTTTGCTGAGCCCAACCCTTACACTGCCCTGCCACAAAATGTCCTGCCTCTTGCTCAGCCTGCTGTGGCGCTGCCTGTCCTTCAGCCTGAAGTGATTCAAGGCCCCAATACTAAGGCAACCGTCTTTCCTAAGCACCATGTGATGCCATTTCTTCAGTCTCCAGTGGTGCCATTTTTCCAGCGCCAAGTCCAAAATCTCCCACAGCTTTCTCTGCCTCTGCTCCAGCCCTTGATGCACCAGGTCTCCCAGCCTCTTCTTCAGACTCCCAGGCTTCCTACTCAGCCCCTCCTGTCCCTTTCTCAGACCAAAGCCCTGCCTCTTTCCCAGCAAGTGATCACTTACCTGCTCAACCAAGAGCCTCTGCTTGACCCTGCTCAGGTGTTTTACCCTGTGACTGAACCTATTGCCACAATTTACAACTTACAACAAGTGAGTCCTAGTTTTCTATCTCTACTGTTTAATTCATGATATGTATCTGATATTAGAAGCGAGAGATGCAGAATAAAAGGATAAATGAATAATAAATAGATCCAAGATGCAAGTAGTTTAGATCAGGGATTTGCAACACTAGTTACACAGTTGAATAACCTAGGAAAAATTCCCCCCCCCCTAAATTCCAGTGTCTAGGATTTAGATACAATTGTTCTGATTTTCTGTGCAGAAGATACTGAGCATTGGAAAGAAATTATTTCAGAGATTCTGATTTGATCATTCTGTTAAGAATATAGATAAAGAAGATTGAAACGTACTAAACACAGAATTAAATTTGGTAATCTGGGTGTGAAATACAGTTTTATTATTTTCTATAGTTTTGAAGTTTTCCTTGTGTGCATCAAGTCTCCAAATGCATTAATTCACATCTTATTTCTGACATATGTAAATAGGAGGGTAAACAATTTAGATTCTTATTTCATTACTCATAGAATTTTTAGAAGTGTCCTGGCAAAAAGTGAGCTGCATATTGATTTATTTTTTTATTTATTTTTAAGGTTTAGAGGATTTCAAAGTTAATGTTTGTCTCTCACTTTGGTAAGTTTCCAGAGTTTGGAGATTAGACTAAATATATTTATACTTAACATATTTTAGCACTTCATTGTTCTGAATAAACCCAAGATAATGAGAGACTCCATCAATACATGATAATTACTTCTTAATTATCAATATGTCAGGGACATCTAAATTGTTGGCTATTCTGTACTCACATAAAGATGTATTTTTCTGTATTTCAAATCTTTTTAATATCAATTATGTGTTACTGACAGATTTAAATGGTTTGTTTACAAGTGTCTATGTCCTTATGCTTGATTATCATCATTTTCTAGAAAAAAAATTGAAAGCAGCTTTTCTATTTTTAAAATATGTTTGAGCTCTTTTTAAAAGTAAACTTGCATTGTAATTTCTATCTTAGGCATCAACAAATTTAATTGTTTTTTAATTCATGGATGAAAATAAAATTAATTAGTCCCATGGTAAGGATAAAAAGTGGGAGAGATTCTTTACATACAAACATTTTAGTGATTATGGTAGATTAGATATTTCTCTAAAACAATTCCGACTGAGATGCTATTTGGTCTTTGCAGACTTTTATGTGCATGAGGGGGAATATGGTCAATTTGTAATAAAATTTCTCCAGTGAATGAGTCACACCAAAATTACAAATGGAGAAAGATGTGTAGTTTTATCATACAACTAATTCTATACTTGTTCTCTATTCTATAGAATTGACTGCGACTGGAAGAGTGGCATCTTTTTTAATATTTGTATCATGCTATCAAAAAATTAACCATTTTTAAATGGTTCTACATGGAAAAATTGAAAATGTATTTATTTATTTTATATATTATATAGCATTTATCTTAATTAGAGTTCTACTCATAACGTCTATTTTCAAAATTTTAATTCAATCCTGGCTGGTGTAGCTCAGAGGACTGAGCACAGGCTGTGAACCAAAGGGTCAAAATTTTAATTCAAAAAGTACCACAGAATATCGATTTTGCACTGGAAGTCCCATAAACCTATCAAATATATGTATAAAAATAGTTTCTGTAATTGTGCTTATTATTAATATTTCCTAACCAGTCATTTCAATAAATTAATCCTTTATGCATATTAATTAAAGTTTCCCTGTCTTCATTTTAATTTTTAAATCCTAATTAGACTCTTTAATGCTAATTTTAGTTTATTACTGTTGTTAAAAATAGTCATGGAAGAATTGAAATTAAATGGAATGCTTTGAATTGAATATTTAAAGATATCAAAAAGTCAAGGGAAAGGATAATCATATGCTGTGTTTCCCCTAGAAAGTCTTGATTTATACCCACAGTCCCAGTTAAACCATTACTTCTGTGCCTTTCACCTTCAAAAGTACTCAGCATCAGATGTCAAATTTTATGATCACCTTAGAAAAAAGTTTCAAATGTGAAATCTGATTCACAGCTCTGCAACACTGTAGTGAAGTGGTGCTTTGAAAGTTACTTGACTTATTTGAAGCTTCAATTTCCACAAGTGTATACAGCCAATCCATAGGGTTTTATTAAAGTTTTAGTGTGATTAGTGCACAGCACAGTGCAGGATAAGTGGTCCCTGTTGATCCACATCACTGACTTTGCTTAGAGCAGCAGGAACTTAGTTGTATGGTTTTAGCCAGTAATTCCCAAGAACAGAAAATTTACAGGAAGCTCTGACATTCACTGTCTCTAACTGT
This sequence comes from Desmodus rotundus, assembly GCF_022682495.2. NCBI lineage: Eukaryota > Metazoa > Chordata > Mammalia > Chiroptera > Phyllostomidae > Desmodus > Desmodus rotundus. The sequence continues at coordinate 126,036,845 of NC_071390.1, read as the reverse complement.
GGAGTAATTGTTGCATTGTGATGAATTATCCTTCTACTGACTCCTGCACTATATACTCAAGTTCATTCACCTAAATTTATACAGTGATTCATCTCTAACAATTATTCCACCTTTCCTGCATCCTCAATGATTTCCTTAAGTCAAGATCAAGTACAAACTAAACTTATGCTATCCTGTCTTCCATCTTTAATGAAAAAATGTCCATATTAAACAGTACACTCCAAATCCCTCCCAGTTCTTTAGCTTACTCTGTGGCAACTATCATGGAAGTATCTTTACAGCTTCTTCAATTGTCTCACATGTTACTCTGTCAACCTGCTCCCATGAAGATTTGTTTCTACTGAAACCACTTATTTTTACAATGTCACCAACAACTTTCACATTGCTAAATTGTGTTTGTGTTGCCCTTCCTCTAGTGCTATTTGGTAGAATTGATCATCCCTTACAGTTTGAAATATTATACTTCTCTTAATTTGAAATTCTGAATCTGTTAAAACTTCGGTTTCTCTCTTAACTCACTAGCCAATTATTTCCAGTTTCTTTCTAACATGTCATTTCCCAAAACTTTTAGAGTTGGCGTACCCTAGGAGTTAACCTTACTCCAGCTGATATTGTTTAGTTTGATGGATTTAAGTCCATCAATAGTCTATGAGCACCTAAATGTATATCCTCAAACTTATTTCTCTACTCATCTCCAAACTCATACATTCCACTTGTCTTCTTGGCCTTCGCACCCGATTACCTAATTAATATCTCAAACCAGGCTTGGCCAAGCATAACTATTCAACAGGATCCAGTCTCTAACTTGCTTAAATTTAATTGACCACATTTCAGTAAGAAAGGCAACTAATACAATACTATGTCGGTAATAGACTTGAATAGGCATTTCACCAAAAGAGGATATCTTAATCTCCAATAAACATATGAAAAGCTACTCCACATCACTAGTCCTCAGAAAATGCAAATTAAAGCTGCCATATAATATCATGAAACAACTACCAGAATGACTAAAATGAAAAAATAATTGCCATACCAAGTGTATGGCAAAAAAAAAAAAAAGGCATGCTAAGCAATGCTGATATAAATGTAAACTGGCACAAGCACCTTGGAAACCAGTGTCCATCTCATTCAAAGATAAACATTTGCATATCTCATGACTAGGGGTTTCACTCAAGTGTGTAGCAAACAGAAATAAAATATATGTGCACTAAACAGATTTATCCAATGTTATTAGTGATAATATTCTGAAGATCTTAAACTAAATCAACACTAATAGAAATCAGTAATATTTTGTATAAGTAAATTGTGATATACAATGGAATGGAATATTATACTATGGTTGATGTGAATGAAACCAACTTGGATATATTCCAGATAAATACTACTGAGTACAGTAACCAGTCACAAAATTTAAGTTTTCAACCCAATAAATAGATGCTACTAGAATCTATAGAAAATTAATTTCTCAATCCAAGATGGCAGAGGAGTATATGGGGGCTACACAAACCTCCTCCCAGGACCGATCTGGAATTACAAGTAAAATGTGGAGAAATCATCTGGAATATCCAATGGAATGATAGCTAGAGAGAATTCTTATAACCATGGACAGACAGAAGAAACTGCTTCACCACAATGTGACTGGTATGGAGTGTAGATGAGATGTGAGAAGGCTGGCTGGGCTCCCACTGGTGGCAGCCGAAGGGCCAGAGGTAAATACCGATGGCCAGAAGTTTCCCCCTGAGATGTGTGGGGCCTAAACCTCAGGCTGAGCTCCCCAGCTTACATCACCACAGCTGGAAAGAAACCTAGATTACATCCAGCTGTGAAAAGTGGCAGGGTTTCTGTCTACCAGGGAGAAACAGCTAGAGCCACAGAGAGCCTCTTAAAGGGTCAATGCATAAAATTTCTCTTTCAGCCACTTACCCTAGGCTCCAGCAAAGGGGGAGCAGAGCAGACTTGAGACACTTCAGAAAGTTTGAGAATAGTGGCTTGGGAAAAGAACTGAGGGAGCAGCCACTGGAACCCCTGTGTGGAGTCATACCTCATGATATAGGAGCCATCTTGCTCAGGCACAGCAGTCTCTTCCAAGTGGCATCAACCTGAGGGGAAGCAATAGCCCTGTCCCAAGAATTACTCTGCCCTACCCTGTAGTGCTTAAGCCTGACTGCTCATTATAGATTGATTAGATTAACAACTGAAGGAGACAGGCACAGACTGTGGATCACTAGGAGTCTTGAACAGGCTGACTATGGCCAGACTGGGACACCATCTGATGTCACCAGGAGCAGATCCAAAAAGAGAAAACAGTGGTAAACACTAGATACTACTGAGACAAATTCCACTGTGGTAGCCTTCATGATTTGATTTATTCTCTCTCATACATAGCTTTTTGACACTCATTTCTTGTCCTTCAAGTTTGTTTATATTATAGTTTATTTCAAATCTCATATTTTGCTCCTCTCTTCTCTCACTACATTTTACCTTCTTATTTCCTCTTCTTATTTTTATTTTAAATTTATTTCCTTTCTTGCTGTGACTTGTTTCCATTCCACACTCTTACTATTTTCCCCTCTTCAGCCTCTCAAAACCATTTTTGTCATTAGTCATCTCACATTCTTTTTCACATTCTTAAAATACCCATATTCTCTCCCCACTTTTATCAATCTTTGCTTATTGGTTGTGGATATGGTGGTGGTTGTTGTATTTCTTCAATTTTATTTCTAGATCCTCATTATTTTTGTATTTTAAATCTCAAATTTTACAGTCCAACTCCATTTTGCCTTCCTTTTGCCCTTTTCTTTGTTTTAAATTTTAAACTTTCCCTGTCTTAGCCTAGTTTTCATTCTTTACTCTTAGTATTCCTTCTCTCTCTCTCTCATCTCCAAATCACTTCTTTTTCCTCTAGACATCTCTTGATAAGCTTTTCTTTCATTCTTTTTTCCATCTTATTCCCATCCCACCTATGTTAATCTTTGCTCATTTGTTGTTGATAGTGCTGTGGTAGACCCTCTTCTCCAATAAAGTTCCTATATTTTTCTTTCTCTCTTCTTTTTTTCTTGTCACACTATATTTGTTTCTTTTAAATTTATGTTTTAACATAATACTACACACTTCCCTTCTCTTACTCTATTCTGCCTTCTTCCCTCTTTTTTTATTTACAATGTATTTTTACTTTCTTTCTTTCTTCACCTTGTCCTTATTCCCAACTCTTATTACTGCCCTTCCTTCTAACTTCTTAAGAGCACTTTTCTTGTAGTCATCTCATATTTGCTTTTACTTTCTTATATTAAGAAAGGAAAACTGAATGATTTGTTTTTGGTAGTATGACTGTGGACGGAAGTTAATTTTGCCAGTGTGGATTTGTTTCCTGGGATGTTTGGTATTCTTTTGGAAGCATTTGTACAACATATACAAGACTGGTGGATGGAATGACTCTCACTAAGCCAGCCAGAGGGAAGGAACCACCAAAGAATGATCCAACAACAATAAAAACCCAATTACAACTAGAGAGCTAACTTAAACAACATAAAGGGCATCCCAAGAGCATCAGGTTCTGGAAATCAAGGAGATGGCCCCACTGAATCCCACAGCTCTACTGCCACAGAAGTTCACCCATGAAGCCATAGAGTCAAAGCAGATCAATCTAAGTAACAGAAATAAACAAGAACAGCCACCTAAAATGGAGAGACAAAGAAACAACTACCAATCAAAAGGAAAGGAGGAATCCCCAGAAAGCGTGCTAAATGAAATAGAGGCAAGCAAACTATGAGGCATTGAGCTTAAAATAAGTGTTATAAGGATGACCCATGAGCTCAGTGAGAACTACAAAGAACTCCAGGGAAGATACAAGGAACTTTTTGAGAAAAACAACAGCATGAAAAAGGATATAGAAACTACAAATAAGAGCTAGGAAGAGATGAAGAACACAATTTCTGAATTGAAGGACATGGTAAAGGAATTAAAAGCAAGTTGCATGAAGCAGAGGATCGAATCAGGGAGCTGGAGAACAGTGTAGAAAAAAAATCCCAGACACAGCAACAAAAAGAAAAAAGACTCAAAAAGAATGAAGAGGGCTTAAAGGAGCTGAAAGAAAACATGAAACATAATAATATCCATATCATAGGGATACCTGAAGGAGAAGAAGAGGAATAAGGGGTAGAAAATATCTTTGAAAAAGTAAAGACAGAAAACGTCCCAAACTTGATGAAAGAAAAAGTCATGCAACTCCAGAAGGCATAGAGGCTCCTAATTGAGATGAATCCAAAGAAGCACACTCCAAGACACATCATAATTAAACTGACAAAACTTAAAGACAAAGAAAATGTTAAAGGCAGCAGGGAGGAAACAGATAATGACATACAAGGGAGCTCTGATAAGGCTAGCAGCTGCTTAATAAGCAGAAACACTATAAGCCAGAAGGGAATGGCAAGAAATATGCCAAGTAATGAAAGCAAAGGCCTGCAACCAAGACTGCTCTACCCAGAAAGACTCTCATTTAAAAAGGAGGCAAAATAAGGAGGTTCCCAGACAAAAAATGGCTAAAGGAATACATCTCTGCCAAAACAGCAATGCAAGATATGCTAAATGGACTGCTTTAAGAAGATGAAGAAAAATAGAGTGAGGAACAGAGGTACACAGGGGAAAATGACGAGGACTAAGTACATACCAATAATAACTGTAAGAGGAACCAAGATAGAGGCGTAGGTAGACACACTGTGCCTCCTCGCACAAACAGAACTGACGGAAAATTGAACAGCAAGGAAATCAGACACCAAGGAGATAAAAAAGAAACATTCATCCAGACCGGTAGGAGGGGCGGAGATGGGCTGCCAGGGCAGAGAGGACTCGCATTGCTGTGGCGGGACTGAGACTGGTGGAGTGTGGGACGAATGGGGCAGGCAGACTGACCACTGGCAGACCCTGCATCCCCACATTCGCACACAGATAAACCGAGAGGAATGGCGGGGTAACAAAGCAGACCTCGAATCCCAGGGCTACAACTCGGGGAAATAAAGCCTCAAACCTCTAATTGAAAACACCTGTGGGGGTTGGGGCGGCAGTAGGAGAAACTCCCAGCCTCACAGGAGAGGTCATTGGAGAGACCCACAGGGGCCTAGAGCATGCACAAACCCACCCACCTGGGAATCAGCACCACAGGGCCCAATTTGATTGTGGGTAGTGGAGGGAGTGACTGAAATCAGGTGGAGAGTGGAGCAAGCGCCATTGCTCCCTCTCGGCCCCTCCCCAGCGCTGAGGAACACCTAAGGCTCCGCCCCTTAAAGTAACAGAAGCGCCAAGACCAAAAAAAAAAAAAAAAAAAGGCCCAAATGACAGAACACTTCAAAGCTCCAGAAAAAATACAACTAAGCGAGGAAGAGATAGCTAACCTATCAGATGCACAGTTCAAAACACTGGTTATTAAGACGCTCACAGAATTGGTTGAATCTGTTCAAAAACTAGATGAAAAAATGAAGCCTAAGCTAAGAGAAACAAAGGAAAATGTACAGGGAACCAATAGTGATGCGAAGGAAACTGGGACTCAAATCAATGGTGTGGACCAGAAGGAAGAAAGAAACATCCAACCAGAAAACAATGAAGAAACAAGAATTCGGAAAAATGAGGAGAGGCTTAGGAACCTCCAGGACATCTTGAAACGTTCCAACATCCGAATTATACGGGTGCCAGAAGGAGAAGAGGAAGAACAAAAACTTGAACACTTATTTGAACAAATAATGAAGGAGAACCTCCCTCATCTGGCAAAGGAAATAAACTTCCGGGAAGTCCAGGAAGTTCAGAGAGTCCCAAAGAAGCTGGACCCAAGGAGGAACACACCAAGGCACATCGTAATTCCATTACCCAAGATGAAACAGAAGGAGAGAATCTTAGAAGCAGCAAGAGAAAAGGACACAGTTACCCACAAAGGACTTCCCATAAGACTGTCAGCTGATTTCTCCAAAGAGACCTTACAGAAAAGAAGGGGCTGGAAAGAAGTATTCCAAGTCATGAAAGGCAAGGGCCTACATCCAAGATTACTGTATCCAGCAAAGCTTTCACTTAGAATGGAAGGGCAGATAAAGTGCTTCTCAGATAAGGTCAAGTTAAAGGAGTTCATCATCACCAAGCCCTTATTATATGAAATGTTAAAGGGACTTATCTAAGAAAAAGAAGATAAAAAATATGAACAGTATAAGTGACAGCAAACTCACAGTTATTAACCACACCTAAAACAAAAACAGGAGCAAACTAAGCGAACAACTAGAACAAGAACAGAACCACAGAAATGGAGATCACATGAAGGGTTATCAACAGGGGAGTGGGAGGGGGAAAGATGGGGGAAAGGTACAGAGAATAAGTAGCATAAATGATAGGTGAAAAATAGACAGGGGGAGGGTAAGAATAGTGTAGGAAATGTAGAAGCCAAAGAACTTATAAGTATGACCCATGAACATGAACTATAGGGGGGGTATGTGGGAGGGAGGGGGTGGGCAGGATGAAGTTGAGTGAAGGGGGGGAAATGGGACAACTGTAATAGCATAATCAATAAATATATTTAAAAAATAATAATAACTGTATATATGAATGGTTAATAAGCTCCAATCAAAAGATATAGGGTAGCTGAATGGATAAGAAAATATGACCCACACATATGCTGTCTACAAGAGACCCACCTAAGAACAGTGATCTACAGAGAGTGAAGGGATGAAAAAATATTGAGAGTGAAGGGATGGAAAAAAGTATTCTAAGCAAACAGGCAGGAAATAAAAAGCTAGGGTAGCAATACTTATATCAAACAAAATAGATTTCAAAACAAAAGCCCTAATATAAACAAGGAAGGACTCTTCATAATATTTAAGGGAATAATTCATCAAGAAGACATAAACCTTGCAAACATATAGGAACCTAACATAGGAGCACCCAGTAATAGAAGGAAAATCCTGGAGGACTTTAAGAAAGATATCAACAGCAGCACAATCATAGTAGGGGATTACAAAACCCCATTGTCAACAATGGATAGATCTTCCAAGCAAAGAGTCAATAGGGATATTGAGGCACTGAATAATATCTAGGTAAAGTGGATGTAATTGATATATACAGGAACGTTCACACCAAAGAGGCAAAATATGCATTCTTTTCAAATGCAAATACAACATTTTGAAAGACAGGCCATGTGGTAGGACATAAAACAAGTCTCAACAAACTCAAGAAAATAGAAATCATATCAAACATCTTTTCAGTTCACAATGGCTTGAAACGAAGCCAACCTCAAGGAAAAAACTCAAAACATCCAAATTCATGGAGACTGAATAACATGATAATGAATAATAAATGGGTTAACAACAAGATCAAAGAAGAAATCAAAAGGTTTCTGGAAACAAATGAAAATGAACACACAACAGCCCAAAGCCTAAGAGACACAGGGAAGGCAGTCCTGAGAGGGAAGTTCACAGCAATACAGGCCTACCTACAAACAGTAGAAAAATCTCAAATAAACAGCCTAACCCTACATCTACAAGAACTAAATGGACAACAGAAAACAAAGCCAGAATGAGTTGAAGGAAGGAAATAATCAAGATCAGAGCAGAATTAAATGACATAGAGACTGAAAGAACAATTCGAAGGATCAATAAATCCAGAGGCTAGTTCTTTGAAAATAAACAAAATTGACAAGGCTTTAACTGGACTTATAAAGAAAAAAAAGAGAGAGGACCCAAACAAATAAAATTATAAATGAAAGAGAAGAAATTATAACCAACACCACAGAGACACAAATGGTTATAAGAAATTACTATAAACAACTATATGCCAAGAAATTTGACAATCGGTGAAATTGAAAAATTTCTAGAAACATATAATCTGACTGAATCAAGAAGAAGCAGAAAGCCTGAATAAACTGATAACAACTAATGAACTGGAAGCAGTAGTAAAAAAGAAAACTCCTGGCACACAAAAGCCCTGATCTGAACAGCTTCAAGGGTGAATGTTACCAAACATTTAGGGAAGAGCTAACCCCTATGCCTCTCAAACTATTCCAAAAAATTCAAGAAGAGAGAAGACTCTTAAACACTTTTTATGAGGCCAGTTTTATCCTAATTCCAAAACCAGGTTAACACACAGCAAATGAAGAAAACTATGGGCCAATATTGCTGATGAACATAGATGTTAAAATCCTCAACAAAATATGGCAAACTGGATCCAGCAATACATTAATAAGATCATAAAGCATGATCAAGTAGGATTCATCCCAGGGATGCAAGGATGGTATAATATCCAGAAATCAATAAACATAATACATCACATAAACCAAAGGAAAGGCAAAAATCACATGGTCATACTAATAAATGCAAAAGAAAACATTTGATAAAGTACAGTACCTGGTTATGATAAAAACGCTCAGTGAAATAGGGATAGAGAGAACATACCTCAACATAATAAAGGCCACACACAAGAAACCTACAGCCAACATCATGTTCAATGAACAAAACCCAGCAGCTTTCTCCCTAAGATCAGGAACAATATAGGGATGTCAACTTTCACCACTTTTATTCAACATAGTATTGGAAGTTCTATGGACAGTGATCAGACAAGGGGGAAAAAAGCATCCAAATTGGATAGGAGGAAGTAAATCTGTCATTATTTGCAAATTAGATGGTAGTGTACATAGAAAACCCGAGAGGCTCCACCAAATATTACTCGACCCAATAAGTGAATTTGGCAAAATAGCAGATTACAAAGGCAATATTCAGAATTTAAAGGCATTTTTGTACAACAACAATGAAATATCAGAAACAGAAACTTGGAAAAAATTCCATTTACTATAGCAACAAGAAAAATAAAGTACCTAGGAGTAAACTTATCCCAGCAGGTAAAAGACCTGTATTCAGAAACTATAGAACACTGAAGAAAGAACTTAAGGAAGATACAAATAAAAGGACACACTTACCAAACTCATAGATTGGAAGAGTTAACATCCTTAAAATGTCCATACTACCCAAAGCAATCTACAGATTCAATGTAATCCTTGTTAAAGTACCAATGACATATTTCACAGATTTAGAACAAATATTCCCAAAATGTATATTCAACCAAAAGCAACCCCAAATAGCCTCAGGAATGTTGAGAGAAAAGAACAAAGTAGGAGGGATCACAATACCTGCTATCTAACTATACTACAAGGCCACTGTAATCAAAACAGTCTGGTACTGGCACAAGAACAGATACATAGATCAATGGAACAGAACAGAGAGCCCAGAAATAAACTCATGTCTCTAAGGTCAATTAATTATTCCCCAAAAGGGGCAGGAGCATAAAATGGAGTAAAGATAGCCTCTTCAGCAAATGGTGTTGGGACATCTGGAATGGTCCATGGGAAAAAAAAAAATTCAAACTAGATCACCAACTTACACCATGCACAAAAATTAACTAAAATGAATAAAGTATTAAACATAAGCTGTGACACCATAAACGTCCTAGAGAAAAACATAGGCAGTAAAATTTCAGATATCCCATGCAGCATATTTTCATTGATACATCCTCTAGGGCAAAGGAAATAAAGGGAACAATTAACAAATGGGACTACATCAAATTAAAAACTTCTGCACAGCTAAAGAAAACATCATCAAAATGAAAAGGGATCCAATGGTGTTGAAAACCTTTTTGCCAATGATACCTTGGACTTGGGTTTGACCTCCAAGATGTATAAAGAACTCGTGTAAATCAACACCAGGAAGACCAACAATCCAATGAAAAAATCGGCAAAGGACCTGAAGAGACACTTCTCCAAGGAGGACATACAAAGGGCCTGTAGACATGTGAAAAGATGCTCAACATCACTAGCCATCAGAGAGATGCAAATTAAAACCACAATGAGACACTCACCTTATGCAGGTCAGAATGACCATCATTAACAAATCAACAAACAAGTGCTGGCGAGGATATGGAGAAAAGGGAACCTTGTTGCACGATTGGTGGGAATGCAGACTGGTGTAGCCACTGAGGAAAACAGTATGGAATTTCCTAAAAAAATTAAAAAAAGAACTGCCTTTTGATCCAGTGAGTCCACTGCTGCGATTATACCCTAAAAATCAGGAGCACCAATTCAAAAGAACTTATGCACCACAATATTCACAGCAGCGTTATTTACAATAGCCAAGCAGTGGGAACAGCCTAAGTGCCCATCAGTAAACGAGTGGATCAAAAAACTGATGGTACATTTACACAATAGAATACTATGCAGCAGAAAGAAAGAAGGAGCCCCTACTCCTCGTGACAGCATGGATAGAACTGGAGAGCATGATGCTAAGTGAAATAAGCCAGGCAGTGAAAGACAAATGCCATATGATCTCACCTATAAGTGCAACCTAATGAACAAAACAAATGAATGAGCAAAATAGAACCATGGAAGCAAGGAACAGGCTGATAGCAACCAGAGGGATAGGGGGAAGTGGATAAGGGGCAAAAGAAGGGAAAGGTCTAGTCAAGGAACGTTATATATATCCATCCCATGGATAACAGGGTGAGAACTGACTGTGGGTGCTGGAGGTGTGTGGAGAAGGGAAGAGCAATGGGGGAAAACTGAGACAACTCTAATGGGATATCAATTAAAAAATAATTTCTAGTGCAATCAGTTAGGCTAGTAGTTATCTGAGGGGAGATAGATCTTGATAGTGAACATGACGCTACCCTCAAATACCAGTGATATTTCTTTCCATTAACCTGGATGATGGATGCTTTGTAATGATTCATTTTGATATGTGAGTTTTACTAAGTGCATGCTTGTGGCTTTAAAAATTTTAATGTATACTGAATTTAAAATCATGTGTTTTTTTTCTCCAGTGTCTTGCCCACCTGCTTTTTCTTCCCTATGTGAGGAGCCTCACCAATGCAGAATAACCTGTTTGCCTTTGGACTTGAATGCCATTCAATAATAGGGCATAGGACCTGGTTTCCTCAATAGCTGTGGAGTGGCTGGATAATATTATTGTGAGCTGCATGGATTTAGCCTTACTGGAGTGAAATTTGAAAAAGAAGATGCAGGGTATGGGAGAAAACTTGCAGCTTAATTCCTGTTTCCTTCTCTTCTCTGTATAGTATTCAGAGGTGCAGTTCTTCTGTGCGGCCTGTGTTAGTTACACAATCATTGCCTTAAGTTTTTGATGGCTGAAAGGATTCTGAGGACACAGTTTACACTGACAGAACAGATTTATTACAGACACCAGGAGGAGATGTGCAAGATTTAATTTTGAACTTCTACAATTATTTGATAGATCTTAATATGTAGTGAGAAAAGTTTAATGACTCAGATAAAGAATTGGGTGCTTGTTACAGTCCAGGAATATCAAGTTTCCACAATCTCTTCTCCAAAGTGATCCAAGCACAGCCAATTAGCATTCTTTCGTTGATGCAGGGACACTCAAGGAAGCTGCAGTGTAGTCATTTACTCTGGGATTAGGTCCCGAATGACCCTGAGCCTTGAGATCTGGGGAAGCTTTTCTATAAACTGCAAATTAAGTTAGTCCAAAGAGGAGTGATGGTGAAGGTGAACAAAGGATATATTAGCTACCTTTAAGTTCCTGTATCCAACCGTGCTTTATTTACTCTTGGAATGTTTAATTACATGAACTTTCTTTTCTTATTTGCAAACCTTATATAAGATATACTTATATCACTTGGCACCATGAGATTCCTTAAAATAGAATCAATTCTTGTATGCCATTGTTCTATGCTAGTAAATCTTTTCACTGCTTATGATCATAGATCTTCAGTTTTTAAATTAAATTTGTTGGGGTAACATTGGTTAATAAAATTATATATATACATTTTAAGTATAGATTTTTATGATAGTAACTTTACTTTTTGGAAAAACATCCAAGATTGAGTTTTTTAGTTACACAGTTAATGTCTTAGTTGAGGCTTCTATTAAAAGTATCTATTTATCACAGTTCTGGTAGCTGGGAATCCAAGATCAAGGTGCAAGCAGTTTCTATGTCTGGTGCAGGCTCTCTTTCTGTCTTGCAGAGAGCAATATGGCAGTCTTGTTGCTGCATCCTCACATGGCAGAGAGACAGACGGATGAGAGAGGGGAGGAGAGATCATGTCCCTCATGTCTTTTCTTATAAGGACACAAGTGCCACTCATGAGAGCTCCACATTTATAACCGAGTTGTCTCCAAAGACCCCTCTTCTGATTGCCATCAAGTACTTAACCTATGATTTAGGGGTAGCAGAACATTTAATTTAAAGCAATTAAAATGACACAAATTCAGAATTTGGTAGATCTAAAATTTAGGGGAGTGTCAATTTGGGGGAAAAATAAACATACATGGGAAGATATGGAATATTTAAGAACCCCCAACTCATAAATGCTACTGAAGCTCTTAGTGAGACTCTTTTTTATGATGAAATCACGATTTCTTTGTTTTCTGTAGATAACGGTTGCCTTAATTTCCTACTGCTTACATTTACTTCACTATAGCCAGGACTCAACTTTGATATGGACCATCAGAGAGAGTGATGACCCACTCAACCCCAGTTTCTGAATAAAATTCCATGTATAAATCCAGATGCTTTGTATGGAGAGAAAGTCAAAGTTTTGTTGTAGGGATCCTACCATAACATCATATTACCAACCCTGGCCTTGCCTTTTGGAGCATTTACCTGGAGAAGGAAAGTATCTGATCTTCTTACAGACTCTGTGATCCATTACTTGGATATACTACTGTCTTACTACTCATTACTTGGAGTGGAGAGTGTCATTATGACCTGTTGAAATATATTTTAGTCAAGTAATACTTGGTGTTGCAATTAGAGTTTGTTTCCTTTTAAGCCTAGTGATAATCTAATCCATTCATGATAGGTTTTAGTTCAGAGTGTATATTTAAATGGAAATACTTAGAAACTGGTCAAATCCCCATATTCCCTCCCTGATATATGGAGTAAGGAGGTCAAAAATACTAAGTAAAAACCTGTCTCCTATAATTTTGCAAAGCTGGGGAATTTTCAGTGACTGTTAAAGACCAAAAGATGCAAGATTAGTGAATTACATCATTATACTGTTTCCCCATTTTGTTTTTGCAATAGCCTCTTGGAGAGTAACAATGGATTACTAAAAATTCAATGAGGCAGTAATACCTATAACAGGTGGTGTTTTAAATGAGGTATGTGTCAGAAAAACTTCTAATACTTGCTCTATAGCTAGCAACTTGATAAATGCATGTTTCTTTATTCTGACTTAAAAAAGGTAGAATAATACCAAAAATAGTTTGCTTTCATCTTGTAAATTAGAGAATTCCACCTCACAGTCTCATGGGACAGTTTTAACGACAGGTCTACTCTAGTCTTGCATCACAGTTTAGTTTACGGGAAACATGATGATTTTACCCTATGGTTCATCGTGCACTCATTTAATTGATGACTTTACTTATGTAGGATTCATGACGCTGAAAGTATCAAGTACCCTTGATGCTTTGGGAGAAACCATGATGACCGAAACTAAGAGATACATTTTATAAAGACAAAGGGCCTTGCATCTGCATTAAATTGCTGCAGATCTGGTAGTCTGAGCACGTTGACAAACCTCCTGTAGCTTGCAAAAGCAAATTCTTTTGCCTTGTACTTCTTAACACTGAGAGAAAGCAGAAGACCTGTCATTAAATGCGTTTCTTTTATTTTAAAGGCAAAAATTCATGTTTGTGTGTTACGCATATACATGTATATTTGGTAGGATATAGGACAACTGATGACCAATTAGATGGTTTGGGCTGTAGTACAGAAAGTCTTGTCAGTTATTCGTTATGGCCTGGAATATGCAATAGTTCTTAAAGAATCATGAAAGTTTGGGTTGAAAAGTAACTCTCATTTGAGACTTTGAGAATACAAGAACAAGTAACTGTTTGAAACATAGCTATTTGTTTGGCTCTGGAGGACAATAAACAGCCCACCACAGTTACTACATGACCATATGTTCTGAGACAATCATTTAAATGATAGTTATATAATTTACCTAGCGGTAAACCCAGGTATAATCAAGTGGCTTGGCCCCAAGCAGGACCTGAGGACATAAGTAAGTTGCATAATCAGGTTGTACAAATTTTCAGTGCATCCACAACTGCCACACTTCTCTTTCTCTCTGGAAAATACTCTCTTTTCCTCATAGAAAACATTCTATGAATAGCTGACTTCCAATGAAAGATCTTGGACACAGTTTATAATTTTCTAGCATCGGGCAAAAATGACATTTTGACATTTTGTTGTTAACATGTGTTTGAAAGTGTCATAAATAATTTAATGAAAACAAAATGTTATATACATAAAGACTCTAAAGGATTATATGAACACTCCTAAGTGGAATAATGACAGAAATTATGGATTATGCCTTAAAATGTAATTTATTAAAGAGAAAAGGTCTCAGTCACTGCACACAATTATTTGAAATGATGGCACTTACAAAAGAAGCAATTCAAAGACTCTTTAAACAAAATTTCCATAGCAGAAACTTAGTGGAGCCTTTAAATACCCTCTGTTTCAGTGGCCTTCATGCTGGCATGATAGAACTGGAATTTAGACAACTAATTGTTAGGAAAATCTAGCTTAAGGAAAATAATGACACATTATCTAATACACAGTACAGAACTCAAGAAGAAAAATTATCCTCCATTTGGGAGTATCTGAAATAACAGTAAAGCCTTTGGGAAAGGAGGTTTTACATGGCATACAGGAGAAATTTAGAGAATGAAATTTCAGTCACATCTGTAAACAGAAAAAGAAATATGTGGTTAGTTATAGTACGTATTTTTGAGGGCAGAAACACTATTATGTGATACGTTTAGTAGTCATTTTCCCTTTGTCTCAAGATGAAGTTCACAATGTTATATCTCTGCTTTTTCTGTTAACTATTCCCTGCTCCTGATTTTTCAGTTTTAGAGACTTTTTTTGCTAGGTAAGTATTTTATTTTGCAGTATGGTATTTGGAAGAAAAAGCTTCTACATATAATAGTTCAGAGTTTTATCATTTTCTTTAGTTTGATCTGTTCAAAAGGCAGTGTCCACCATTGGACAGGGAAAATACTAACATAAACAATTAGAAGCTCCAGTGTAGGAGATGAAGGCATTAAAATAAATCTGTAGGTATTTAGTCTATTTGCCTTGACAGACAAACCCTTGGTTTCACTTTGTGACTGCTAAGGATTTCACTGCAGTGATCACGGACAGAACCCACTGTTGGCTTCAGCAAATCTCAAAGTCACATCTTCATGGAAAATTAGTAACATCCACATTCCTGGACTTGTATAGGACTTTCCATATTTTAAATTATATTAGTTAAAATTAGATAATTTTAAGTTATTTAAATATAATAAGAAAATGAAATGAAAACTTGCAAATGTGCAAGCCAATTTAATTATTTTCTAAGGCCTAATGTGTTCACAAGTAGCTAGACTTCAGGAAACAAAACAGAACAAAAATTTTACATTCTACGATAATATTTGTACTTTGTTCTCATAAGGAAATAGGATCAATGGCTAGGTAATTTCCTGAGTTGTGGAAATCTTCAGTTTACTTACTTTTTCTGAAGGGCTAAAAATTCTTCAAATTATGTGATAAAAGTAGTCAACAATAAAATTTTACTAAATCAAGAAAAATTTACTACTACATGTTGTTTCCATTTTCCCAATATTATACTTAACAAAGATTATTATATTTACTCACCCTCAGAGTTATAAAAAGTAAACATCACTATATTATTGCAAGTTTTAAAAAGCCCAGGATTTGAATTTAGGTCTTCTACATGCTAAAATCTTTTGCTCTATTCCCCATACTCCATTCTTATGATGTCACTGTTATAACCACAGGAAGGCATTTAAAGTTCAGGGCAAGTGCAGGGACCAGAAAGTTGAATTATATATTAGAACCTTTTATATTTTTAATTGAGAAGAAATGTTTCCCTTTCTTTTTCAGAATACGTTTTACTTATAGAATATATGGCACTGTTCCACATGTTCCTGCATGATGGATTAACATTAGCTGTGGATGCTGGGAAGTATTACCAAATTCCATTTCGGAAAATTCTAATATGAGGCACTAAGCATTGATCTGTTATGTTTACTCTAAGTTTGTTTTTATGGTATGTTCTGTAAGCGATTTTCTTTAATTTCTTCTAGTAAAGCATCAGTATTCAGTAATTTAGATAAACTTACCACCATTCTGGAATAATGTCAGCTTTTTCAACGTCCTTGGAGACGATGGGTTGAGTGATGCCGTAGAATGGTGTGTAAGGACTGTACTGCATGGTTTGTGGGGGATAATACCAAGCAGCATAGGTATAGGCATTAGGCTGTTGGAAAGGCTAGAGGAAAAGACAATTGAAAGTCAGCAGTGCATTAGCAATAGCTCCTTTGAATCTTTAAAAATGAATCATTTAATTTATTTTTGACACGTCTGTTTTAGCATCACATGGCATGATTACTCTGTGAGGAAAAATGAGAATTCGAACTCTTCAGTAGGGGTGGATTATAATGAAGAAGTGTTCAGAAAAGGCTTTTTAGGGTTCCTTGAAGAGCAATTAGTAAAGCAGTTCTTTTAGGTCACTCTTTGGTATTGAACTCCAGGAATCTGTATTACTAACACAGGTCCAATTACCAAAGGGCCCTCCCCCGCAAAAGGCAGTAGTGTGAATTTAATTAAATTATTACATAATGTATAAACCCATGGGCATTTAGACTGGAAAGAATAATTTTTGTCATTTAGCTCTATATTTAATTTTCCATGAAGGTACTGAATTCAAAAGAAGGGCCCCTCACCCAGAGTCAAAACATCTGGCTTTTGGAAATGTCAGTAACAGAGAGAAAACAATTCTCTGATTCTTAGCCAGTGCTTCTTCTAAACACTAGAGTTTTGGAGACAAAACATTATTTTTCTTTTTGAAATTTTGGAAAAGGTACTTCTGTTTACCTAACATTTCATTTGTTTCTATATATTAACATAATTCTCTATATTTTATGTGGAAGATACATGTACTCTGTTGAAATTAGAAAAATAATGAAAGCATTTCAAGATTTGCTGTAGTGACCTGACCATATAAATGTTAAAAGTAATATGGTATCTGATGTTTTCTTTTTATTAAATCATTTGATAACAAAATAAGTTAATAAAATGAACTTACCTCAATGTAGAGGTAAGCCTGTTCCTCAATAAAGAAAGGAAAATATTAGTTTTGTGACTTAAATCTACAAAAATAGCATGATAACATATATTATCACCACCAAACACTGTCACTAAGAAAAATACGCATATAGTTATCATACTCTTGTTTAATAATTACATGAAAGTTGAGGCCATGTACTGTTTGGAACTCAAATGAAGTGAATAATTGCCTTTATTTTCCTCTTACCTGGCCAATGAGTAATTAGAAACTTTCAAAAGAAATCAAGAGTAAAATCTGCTGCACAGTGAAGAACCATCACCATAAAGTTGATTGATAACCTCGGTGTTTTAAATCTTAAGGAAAGATTTTTCTCTCTAATCACATTCATATTGAGAAAACTTCATGGCCTTCTTTAATGCTTTTTGAAAAAATTGGTGTGTTGTATATAAATTGAACTATCATTAGACGAAAGCCAGAGAATTGAATGCATAGTTACTGCCTTTAAAAATAACAATAAAAACATTTAAATAAATAAATAAATACACAAAAAAGTACTGCAAAAATCAGGATATGGGAGTTTGGGAGAAAATAAGTTGATAGGTACATATTAATTTTTCACAAATTAGATAGCATAGCTCAAAGTTAATACACAAATTGCTTAAGGTCATATGATTAGAAGGTGTCAGGCCTAAATTTAAAACTCAGACTATTTCCACTACACAGTACGATAGAAAATAAAAGGTCAAAGTTTGACAACAGAGTAGACAGTTGGAATTGTCCTAATTCAAAAGTTGACCTGAAACTCTCTTTGCTCAGGGATAGGCATAGAATTATTCTTTCATTTTCCTGTGGCAGCTCAGATTTGATCTTCCACAGCAGCATTTTAACCAGCACCGCAGAGCCCAATACTTGGCAACAGCTAAGAAATATCAGCACAGCACTAGTACATAGTGCAACTAGTCCAATAGCTCCCCCCCTTAAAACTGACTGCTAACAGACCGTCTTTTGGGGCAGTATTAAAACACACATACACATATACATGCACACGTTCACATGCATGCACACACATGCACACACACTGACTTACCTGATTCATTGTAGGCTCTCTCTGGAAAGAAAAGGAAAATCAGAATTACCTTTTCAAACTTCAAGGACAGAAGAGGCAACCTATTTAAAATACTTTTAATGTTAGACATTTGGAAACTGACACTACTTTAGCTCATTGTGTTACCTGGAGACAATTTCTTCTAAGACATATAGAGCAATCTCAACAATCTTTACAAGATTCACTAAATGGCAAGTAGTGGTTGGAGGGCTCCATAACTGGTACAGAATTGGCCTCAATATTCACAAGAATCAGAATTCTTTTGGCAGCATATATTTCATAGTAACTGGTGATTGCTTTAAAATGAAGTCAAAACCTCAGAAATAATATGAAATCAATGGAATGTGAGGCAGTACCTGTTTCACATTACTGATAAACTCATCTTACAGATGAGAGGATCACGGAATAGCAGAAGAGTGTTTTGCCAAAGACATTTAGTAACTTTCCCAATGGCTTCTTCAAAATAAAACTATATCAGATCTCTAACATGCCTCGCCTAATGCAGTATAGTTGTAGCTGAGTTTGAGATGCTTAAATATAAATAGAATCTGAGAATCAAATCTTGGATATAAGGTATAAAATTAAGAAAATATTAAAAGAGAAACAATGTAACCAGAGAGATTAACACATCTTTAGTGCTTATGGTTATAAATGTGATGCCCACATCAAGTGAAGCAGACAGAATAGAAAAGTGCCAATTTCAAAGAGTAGTGACAAGTAGTTCTCATCTTTCAGACTGATGGATAAATAGAAGTCATTTCAAAGAGTTGGGAGGGAGAAATAACTCCTTGAGAGAAATAAATCTCTTCCAATGAGTGAGGCTATTTAGAAACAAACGTACTTAAACTTCAAATGTAGTATCATTGTGTAATTTATTAAGCAAAATATTACCAATTGAAAGTGGTTGTTTTCATTAGTTCTGGGAAGCTGTTCCTGTATAAAAAGAAATACATTCTTATTGACATATCTTCTGGTATAACAAATTCATTTGAGAAGGTACAAAGAGTATATCATCATTCATGAAGTTTAGAATAAACTGTATTCTATGCCAAATTATGGAGAAATATCCAAAAACTTTTTATATTCCAACTTTAGAGAAAACATTCAACTACAGGCTAAGCTTAGTGTAGTTAGAAAAATGAAAACATATTTAGAAGTGAACCCAATTTAAAACAATGTATTTTAATTCTGCAGAATATGATTTGTATTATAATAAATAAAATATTACCAGCTGGAGTTGCTTGTATTTGTTCAGCTGTTCCTATAGTTTGGAAAAATAAAGAATTTATAAGTCTCATGGTCTGGGGGAAAATAACAACCTAACAATTCTCTAGGACTATGTATTTTCTGTTCATGGCTAGTTATCAATTATTTATTTAAATTTTATCTTGGGTAACTTTTAAATGAAATATTACCAGATATGGGTAGTAAAACAATTTCTGTGTTGGAATACGTTTCTGTTTAAAAGAGAGAGAGAGGAACACATGTTATAAACATATAACATGTAGAAAATAATAAAATATTCTAGATGATTTAATTTCATTGTACTTGGCTCTGGACAGCTTCCTAAGGAAAACATTTTGTTTTAGTATGTTGATTTTATTCACTTATGAATAAAAAACATTTACTAAGTGCCTTCATTCATTCACATTTATGCTAAATCCTGGAAACACAACTGTAAAATACGATGAATGCTATGAGCAAGACCAACATAGTTCTAACACTTGCTAAGGTAATTACATATATTATTCAGGTAACTTCCAGATCAGTAAAGATGAATTTACTGATATATTTAAATTTATTTGGACTTTAACCACATGCAACTTGGAAACAAAAACAAGAGTAACAATTGGGATCCAAATTAAACTACTGACTTTCCTCTTCCCACATGGCTAACCAAAGAAAATGTAAAAATGTAATTTTGCCAAATTAGGACGGGCCTTTTCCTTAAAGTCCTAATTAAGTCAAGTTTATTTACTGTAACTAAAAAAAGTTTAGTTTTATTATCTGAAGTGAAAGACTTTATGATACTCAAAAGGATCAAAACTAGTGATAAGAAGGTGGTGCTGATTGGTATGTTTTTTTATCTATTTATAAACTCAACGTCTTGAGAATTTAAATATTTTAGATGCACATATTGATGGAAGACCTTCAAACTGTTGTCAGAAGTCTCATGAATACAGCAAATTTTATAGAGACTGGTAAGTGGGGAAAATAAAAGAAAGAATGAACATTTTATTGGATTTGAAACTAGCCAGATTTAGGGCTAGCTGAGTAGCAGATTCCTCATTCCATATTCAAAATATCATCAGGAAGTGAGTATAACTATATTTTTATTTCACAATAGTAGTCTACACAGAACTAGAAATAGCTTTTACAGAAGACAGGTAGGCAATCATGTAAGTAATTTTCAATTATTGTTAATGGTCAAGGCTAGAATATATCATTTCTTGAGAAAAATGAAAACATATTTAGAAGTGAACCCAATTTAAAACAATGTATTTTAATCCTGCAGAATATGATTTTGTATTATAATAAATAAAATATTACCAGCTGGAGTTGCTTGTATTTGTTCAGCTGTTCCTATTAAAAAGGAAAAAATATTCTCAATTGCTTGGAACCAGCCAGCCCAACCTCATCATGTTCAGGTGTTGATGCCAGAATCCTACAATGTCATTTTTCGAGAGTAAGGAACGAGAAACTATTAATCTTACTTCAGTGTTGTTTCCACTACAGATAATTTGGAATGATTCAATTATTTTTTAAAATATTGGAAAAATAACTTTCTTAACTTATTTTAACTTGAAGTGCAAATACAAATGAATATTCAGGTAATTTTACTTACAGTGTATCTTTTTTTAAAGATTTTATTTATTTATTTTTATACAGAGGGAAAGGGAGGGAGAAAGAGAGGGAGAGATACATCAATGTGTGGTTGCTTCTCACGTGGCCCCCACTGGGGACCTGGCCTGCAACCCAGGCACGTGCCCTGACTGGAAATCGAACTAGCGACCCTTTGGTTTGCAGCCCCTCCTCAATCCACTGAGCTACACCAGCCAGGGCTCACAGTGTATCTTATGTCAAAATTACTAAGAAAGCAAAAAGTAGGTTTTGCTTTCTGACTATGAAGATTTAACTTTGTTCAAATTAAATCAGAATGCTAGATGAACTCAACAAAAAAATGATGAAGTTCTGCTACTAGCCATATTTATTGACAGTACAATTTGTGCTATGAATTGTATTAAAGGTTTTTAAATCACTTAATATTTATTGTATTGTCACTTTAGAATTTATGTTATGTACATAGTAGATAAGGAAATGGTCTACCATCACATTCTGGTAAAAAGTAGGGCTTATAGTCAAATTCAAATCTGACTAAATCTGAAGACTGATATTTAAATACAATGCTTTTTAGATCCAAAAGCAGACTATAAAATACAAATATTCAACTGAAAGAATAAATTAAATGCTTGGAATAAAAAAATATTAGTTTTATTTTCAGAGGGGAATCACTAAACAGCTAGAATCTATTAGACTGCTTACTATGGATTAAAGTTTAGCAGATACTTAAAGAAAGAAATAATTTATTAATACAACATATATATTTATTTCTTGGTACATTTGCCTTTGATAAAGTCTTAATGAAATTTTACCAGAGAGTATTGGTTGAGCGCATCTTCCCTTGGAATGTGCTTCTGCTAAAAAGAAAAAAATATATATATATATTTACATATATATGTTGTTTAAGTAAATTGTAACAACATATCCTGGATATCATTAATATATTTTAAACTTAGCAAATATCTTACCTCAGTGTTGCTCTGAACAATTTCCTTAAAAATTTAAAAATGGACAGTTTTAATTTTATGACCTTTTAATGTACATTTAAGGTAAGAATATTAATTAAGCAAACTCTATTGCTAAATAACTGTGGGAAGCTGGTTTTAACAACAAATTCTTAGATACCTAAGACCAGGTGAACAATTTGAGATACATGCTATATTTAAGGTTGTCTTTTCTCTGCTCACTGCTTTCATCAGAGAAGTTATTTAGAATGTTGAAGGTGGATGTGAAATATTCACTTCTACTTAATTCATAGAAATTCCACATGACTAACATGATTTTACTTTGTAATTTGTATGAGAGTCTGCTCCCAAAGTTAGGAAGGACCCCATCACCTTCTAAACTTTTTTCTTTTTCTTTTTCCTTTAAGTTGATTAGTACAAAGGATTCCAGAGTCTGATCAAGCTAGAACTGGTTGATTTCTGCACAGTATGTAATATATTTACATCATTGATTTAGAAACAGAGCCATTATTGTAATTTTAATGTCAAGATTGAAGTCTACCAAAATCTGGGAAAAGCAAAATAATTAGGAAAACCAAATGGTTGGTCATAACAAATATGGCCTCATAAGATGATATTCCCAGAAACCAGATAAGATGGTGTTCCCAGAAACGATTCTGTAATTTTTGTCTCTGATGAATACTTGCTTTTTTATATCTACTGGGTCAATATGCGTGTGTGTTAAAATTAAGATAGAGCTACGTACATTGTGTCTTATGTAATGGTAGAACAAGCTTCCATAAACATTTTCGAACTAATTGGAACATTGAGTTAACATCAAAATCATTTACCTCACTTGATGAACTGCTCCCAGGTATCTTTTGCTAAGAGGAAAATAAAACAAAACAGAACAAAACAACATTGTTACTGACCTTGGGACTTTTAGAATTGAAATAAACTGGTTTAACACTTTTCATGCTGGTTTGCTGACTCTTGGATTCAGGATTGAAAGAAGTGGTATGAGAAGATTCAGAGCCAATATAATGTATTTTCTTGAAATGTCAATTTTATTTAAAATATATTAAAGTGGGAGGTATAACTTACCTGATAACTTAAAAAAACATTTTTTATTAAAGAAACAGATATATGATTGAGTAGAATGCAAAATGTCTGCGGATTTTTTGTAACGAAAGTGAAATCTCTAAGAGCTCTATTGAACTGGGCTACCCAGAAACCTGGGTGAAGTGTTTATTTTCATCTGCCACTTGACGTGAGTAAACTGGACACATAAAATACAACAGCTAATTTCAGTACAAAACTAAAATTACGTTTGCTTTTAAAACATCTACCCTTTGAAATTTTAGTTTTCCTTCCAAATCATGTATGCTTATAATTACATATTAATATAATTTTTGTCCCCAAATATATATTTGAAAAGGTTGATTGTAATATTCAACAGAGTAGTCATCTCTTGGGAGAGTTGATTAAACAGATATTATGGGCTAACAGATTTTTTTTCATATTTTTAGATTAGCTACCGCAGCCCATTGATCTTAGGTAATTGCTGGAATAGACTGTTTTCTGACCAAGGTCTATCCTGAACATGGAAGAAAGCGACCTCTACACTGGGATGGCAAAAGCTAGGTTTTGTTGGAGTTTTAAATAGTCATCACATTTTGCTTTTTACTCTTTATTTTAATAAATAATGTTTTCATTGATTATCATTTTTAAACAACAAATTCCCTCCCCTAATTTTTACATTTCTGGCACAACACTAAGTTTTACATTTCTGTACATTTTTTTATAAAATAAATGCTCAATTTGAGAAGGTAGATTTCTTAAAATAAAGTGTGTAACTTATACCATGTATGATACATAAATGTAGAGTTTATTAAAATAAAGTTGTCTTACCTCAGAGTCATTTGTGAAATATTCCTTAGGGAGAGAAAAGATAATTGATTTTATTTTTCATAACAAATATCCAAATATAAAATAATAAATACTAAATAAAATAAATGCCAAATAATGGGGCAAAATGATAAGAAAAACAAAAAGCCTGACTCCTTTGGCCTGAGCTAAAGTAAGGGTTTACTACCTTAATCTGCACCTCAGAATTTAATAAAAACTTTTTATTCCTATACCTTGTGTTAAATCAGTGTAGATAATCTTACATTTTTCTTTAACTAGCTTGACTTCTTTCTATCTTTAATCTGGCTTTTAATATTAAACAGGATATTGGATTAAAAATCAATTCAGTGGTAAATAAAAATATTCAAAGCATTGATTCAATGGCATATAAATATTTAAGCAACATGGATTTTCTCCATCTAGTATGTGATGTTGAGTTTTTATGACCATAAAATTTAAGCTTAAAATATTAGTGTTGATTATTCAACTAATTCTGGCCAACATATGCTATGTTTTATCTCTAAGAGAATTATTTGTTCAGTTTGGGGATGCTATTTAAAGAAAATGCTTTCAGTTCTTTCTTTTCATTTTACTAAATTTACTCATTTTAAAACAAATATCTTACTTCAATTTATTAATTCTTAATATCCTGCAAACAAAAGAATTATTCAGCAAATAAGGACAGTTAAGGATATATAATTTTATCTCATAAACTTTGAGTATCTGTGCAGTTTCTTAATACCAAAAGTATTAAAAATTTAATAGACAAATCAGATCCAAAAAGTCATGTTTAATTAAGAAAGTGAATAATCAGCTGTGACTATGTAAAACATTATTGGAGCAGATGTAATGCTTTATTTATGCTCTTAATAAGTATCTTTCAGCTTGGTGATAAGGGCAAATGACTGACCAGTGCGTAACTGCATGCATTTACGCATTGACTCATTCATGCACCCATCCATCCGTCCATCCGTCTGTCCATCTATCCTAATGTTTTGCCTCCTCATAGTCACATCAATATAATCAACATCCTTTAGAATTATCAACATAATTCATTAGACATTTTGAATATCTGACTGAAAAGTTCAAGGAAAGTATAAATGCCATGGGAAAATATTTTTTTCTAAATTAAAGCACTTTTCCTACTGTAAAAATACATTTTTTTGCTATTTTAAGAAAAAAATTTGGTACCTTAACTTCATTTCTTTGTTTTTCTCTCAGAAGTTCTCTCTATTGAAACCAATAAAGTATAGCTTGTAAAATATATCTTTAAATGGACAAACTTTTAAAAAAATTTAAATATCATCAATGTTTCTTACCCTGTTCAGTTCATTGATGTATTCCTTAGAAACAGAAAAGAGACCAAAAACATCAGTAGAGAGGGGCACAAATGAATGAAAATCTATGAGAAAGTATACCTTACCTTGTGCAGCTATAAATTATTTAAAAATAAATATGCTTGCCATGAATGAACTAACATTTCTTGCTATATAATTTCTAACATTGTCTCTTTGCTAAGCTTTCTTTGCCTAAGCTGTCGGTATATAAATGTGCACTTTAAAATATTTTACAATTTTGTTTTACTGAATTTGTTGTTATTATCTTTCAACTTGTTTTAGTTGAAACCACCTCTCTGGTTCAATAAATCTAACGTTTATTTCCATAAAAAAACAATAAAGAATTAGCACAACACTTACTAGAAAGAACAAAATGTGCTTCTCTCTGTTAATTCTACAGTATATCTTGTGGAGACTTTCTTACCTTTCTTAACTCCCTTGGTATAAGCTACAAAAAAAAAGTTATATTAAAAATTATTCAGACAAAATTGGTTTGTCAATCAAAAATTTTAAATGTTGGACTTAAAGTAAAATTTCTATTTGTGCTCTGATAATTAATTCACAAGATTATAGAAAATACAACATATGCAGGGGATTATTTAAAGAAAGAAAACATTCCATCATGATTAGCATGGAACTTGTAAAGGTTTGCATAGGTTGCGCAAAGGGAAGCGTAACTGCTTTGCAAAGAGGCAGATGTTCAGGTACAAATTAAAATTTAAAGCAGCTCTTTAATATTTGCATATCTGGTTTCAATATTCTTTATGGCTACTTGGTGACTGAAGAAAAGATTTGATTAAGTCAAATAAAAAAACATATTTGTAAACTAAAATTTAATTAATTTTCCCAGACAAATAGAGTAAGTGGATAACACTTACTAGAGGAAACTTGAAAAACTTTCTTTCATGGAGGACTTCCTGTAGAAATTAAATTATACGTTATAAACATGAAAAACATACCCCCAAAATGAGCACATTTTCCACTTACATGCAAGTTCTTCATTTAATTGGTAAACCAGCATATTTCTTAGGTAGAATAAAATATAATTAGTTTTAGTTTTGTGAACTAAAATTTCAAGAAGACACCCTATTTGGCTTCTTTCTAACCAGGTCTAGAACTTTAGTATACCAAGACAAAGGAGGAATTGAATAGAGATTTAATCAAAACAGATAACTGAAATAGTAATCCAATTAAGATAAATAAAAATTGGAATATAAAAGACTTTCAGGATTCATAACAGATAAGTGAAAAGAAAGGGTAATTTGGGTTGAGGGTGAGGGGAGGTAAGAAGGAACCTTACCTCAGTGCTGTCTGGCTCATTCTGCAAAAATTTTTTTAAAAAAGAGGTATTAGTTTCATTAGTGAACAGACTAGAGGGTTAAGGGCTGTTGAAGAAAGATGGGGTAAAGTTATCTAATTCAAGTTTAAGTGTGTAAAATGAGACCAAACTGTAAATCAGGTGTTGAAATGTAAGTAAAAGTGAGAGAAAGAAGAATGCATTAAAATAAACCAGGTTATATTCTGTTTCATTAACTATTTCTCTTGAATAATATGGTTTTGATTAACTGTATTTATACAAATGCATGTGCCCTCCTAAGAAGGTTTGTGAGAACAAAGTTATATCTGTCAGTACTTGAACTGAAGAAATTATACCTCATTGAATGTGAAACTGGCTATTTTATAGAGAAGGACCAAACAGGTGTAGCGTCTGTGTTATTAACACATCATCACTCAAGATCCACAGAGAGCCAGTTCTCGGAACATAGAATAAAATACTCACTTGAACGAGTTCTGGGTATCTTAGAGAAAATTTCTGTGAAAAATAATACAAGAATTATTTAAAAAATAAAACAAAATACAATAATAATACCACAATACACACATAATCTATGAATTTTAACAGTATTTAAGAAAAATATGTGTATTTAAATAGCTATATTTGAGTCCAAGTTTCTTTGGGAGCAAAAACAAAAGAATGAGAGAGAGAGAGAGAGATTTGTTCTATTCACAAATATCAAAGGAAAACAGATTAAGTATGTCCTCTTTTTAGAATATGGTTGACAGTTGAGAAAACTATGTAAAAAGACTAAAAAATTTTTGTAGTTACTTTAATCCAGAATGATAAAGAAATTATTTAGTATTCTGAACTATTTATATTACATGATAGTTCCAATGGCAATTTTAAACTATTATACATTTTTAAAGCCAATTATACTTTCCTAATTAAATGTTGTATAAATTTTATTTTTATCATCAATGAAATTATACAAAAATTTATCTCAATCTGAATTGTGACTTTAGAGACTAGACATAGGTTTGTTAAATGATGGCATTAAAGAAACTGATATTCCATTTGAGATAGAAGTGCAGAATCTGTTTTCTGGGGAAATCTTATCTATTTCATTTGTAAAAGAACAAGATAAGAATGACTCTAATGACACATTTCTGAGGAACTTGAATCATTTTTTGTAACTTGAAGTAAGAGATTTCTTTCTGTTGGTAGTTAAGGTATTGCATAAACTAAATGCTTTTGGGTAAGAAATTGAGTTATCTATGATTCTGTGTTATCCAGAAGGGAATCTAGAATAGATTATCTGTGATTCTGTATTATCCAGAAGGGAATCTAGAATAGAATATAGAATATCAGCATTTCAGAAAAATTTGTTTCTGTATGAGGTAGTTTCAATATCCAAATATCTCAGATCATTATTTTATCTGAATTGCTTTCTAGTCAGGTGATCCCTGTTTATATATTCCTCTCACCTTCATTAACCACACACACAAGGGAACAGATTAACTTTTTGCTTCATATGATTGTCTCAATGTTTGTTTGTTTGTTTTGAGAGGAAAGGTTATTTAATTTTCATTATCTAGTAGCATTCTATAGTGACCACAATGACTTAATCTCTGAATCAGCAGAATCAGTACCGTTTTCTCTACTTTGGGGGAAAAATTGGTTGACACAAGCTATCTCATATGACATGAATTTGACTTTGGTTCCAAAATCAGGATACACTGGAACATGTGCTTTAAAGTTGTATTTGGTAAGAAAATATCAGACACCTGTTCTATGTCTACAGACATGCTATTCTATAATGGACACAGGGAAAAACTTAAATACAGTCTCATATGCTATTTACCATATCATATACTACCTTATTTCTTCTTTTCTTACTTCTTATTTTAATTTTTGTTACAAGATGTTTATATTTCAAGTCAGATATTTTAATTGGAGTTAAGGCTGTGGACTATGTATGTTAAAAATGTGAAATATTACCACACTTTTAATATCAAGATTTCAATATAATATTAGGGATCATACATTGCTTTAAGATTATTATTCTCAGTAGCTTGTGTTTGATGGGATATCAGGTCATTTTTTAAAAGAATCTAGAACCTTTCAAATGTTTACTGTACTCACAGGCCTGGCAAGAGCAACCGCCATGAGGCAGGTAAAGATGAGAAGCTTCATGGTTGTCAAGGTCTAGGTAAGAGGACAAAACAAAAGAAGTTGGTTTTATAATAAAATGTGTATTATTAAGAAATTAATTTTCCAACAAAAAACAATATTATGATAAAATAGCTTTATTTAAGAAGTAGTATTTTTATTGAATTATGATTTTCTATTTTGCTACTCAATATAAATGCTTAATCATTCTTGTTATCTTGCTTAATGTTTATAGTATTTAGAAATACTAGTGTCTATATTTTCAGTCACTAACCCGCTAAAATAAGATAGTTAATCCTTGAAAGAGTAATATAATTTAATATGGTTCTGTCAGTGAAATAGAGAAACATCAACATTCAAATCTAATTTAAAAAAGCAAATTTTCTCTTGTTTGATCATATTTTTAAAAGGAAATAATAAAATGAAATCCACTAAGAACTGGCATTTATTTTTATTTGAAATTGTCTTTCTCCTATAAATCTGTTTGAAAACATCCTTTTTCAGAGTCTTCATGAAAAATGCTCTTGGTACATTATGTAAAAACTTTTAACCTCCATGAATTAATTTTTAAAAGACTGTAGCTTAATTTTTTGCTACATTTGATATATCCATGACCTGGCTTTATGAAGATGATTAAGCCAAAGAGAATCATAAAATTCAGATGTCTTATCATGTTGGATTCCTAGAGTTGCATCAACTTGCAAGAACCTAGAAATACTGATATATATATGTGTGTGTATATATATATATGAAATTGGTTTCCAGAACAATTAGAAAACAATCAGTTTATACATGCAATTTGTTCATACTTTAGTCAAACTAATACTAACATTGTATAGATTACTGAATCAGTTTACAAACTGTAGAATATTAATGACTTAGTAAAAAAGACATACTTATAAACCTAAAATGAATTTACTATCTATTTGTATCCTTCTAAATATCCAAACTTAACCATCTTCACAAATGTAGTCATATATAATTGTCTATCATTGACTTACCCTTTATGGAATTAACTTTTTAGCTAAATGACAAGGAATAAAAAAGGCCTTAAAATATTCTACCAGAAATGGTCTTTCTATGGTAATTAAAAAGATTGAAAATTACAAGGAAACAAAAAAAAAGAAAAAGAGAAAAAGAAGATAAATAAAGAAATAAAGAAAAAAAAACAAAATAAAAGAGAGGGGAAGGATTGGCAATTATTTGTATAACATCTTTCCATAGAATTAGGCAAGAATAATTCAAATTACTTTTGCGCAAGTCTCTACTGAAATTATACATCTATTTTTCCAATGTATGAGATAGATTTCAGTTACCAAATTATCAAAAAATGAGTTGGCTTCTATAAAACTATATTAATTTTCCACTTAAAGCTTTGATATGGTATTAAAATTTGCAAATAATTTTTAAGCTATCGGTATATCATAAAAATGTATTACTATTTAAAAACACATAGAAAACTTACAAATACATTTTAGTAAAGAGTAAAAAAGAAGATTAGACAATGTAAAATCATAGTAATTGTGTCTTATGTAAACACAGCACCTTGACCCCGAGACTAGGAAGAAGAAGCAAACCAAGCTGACAGTCAGGGATGGCAGATCTCTTTGCTCCACAGCTATTTAAACCTGGTGGTTAGTGCAATACTGATTTTGTGGCCACAGTGCCATCAATAGGTTTGTTTAAATTCTAAGAATTTTCCAGAAGAGGAAATTAGTTTTCTGTTCAATTGCCTCCCAGGAATTTCTGAGGAGAATTTTCAACAAAAGAGTGATTCATAATAATGTGATTATACAGGAAATGAAATGGCATATTTAAAATTTAAAATTTAAAATTTTCTAGATTTATGGTTAGTATGGAGACATCATTTTATGTTAAATAGCAATTGGAAAAACTAACATATCAATAAAATTCTCCTTATATCTTTTGAAAAACTCAGTGCTTATGAAGGAATTTCTTGGTAAAAAATGGGGTCTTCAAAATGTTTCAATTTTTATCAACACATTTGACCAAGAGAAGAATTCATCTTTTATTTCACCTCTTAACCTTAATATGTCTTTCACTATTTATTTTAATTATTTATTTTATGTGATATCTCACATTGTATGTGCTCTGATCTCTTTGTTCGAAAAAAGAAATATCTTGTAGTTTCCTATAAATTTTGGTGGTATTTTAACTAAACCAGGTTATTTTTTGTTTGCCTTGTTGTGGGTTACTAGTTGTAAAAGCATTCATTGATATGGCTATAGATTGTTTAATTAAAAGTAATAATTATTCAAGAATAACAAGTTAAAATGTGACCAAAATCAACTATACCTTTCTCTGATGTTTTATTTTTTTAATTAAATAAAAGGAAGAAATAAACATCGTCTGTTCATTCCCAGTTCTACTCTTAGAATTAAATGTCATCATACATGTCATAGAAAACCTCATATATGCTAAGAAATATCCATATATAAAGTTTTAAAAAATTTTGTTGATTGTGACTGCTTTTTTTATAAGAAAGGAATTCAAATGAATATATGCACCCCTATGTTCATTGCAGTATTATTTATGACAGCCAAGATTTGGAATCAGCCCAAGTGTCCATCAGTAAATTAGCAGAAAGAAAGCTGTGATACATTTACACAATGAAGTACTACTGGGCTGTAAAAAAATAAGGAAATCTTACACTTTGTGACAGCATGTATGGACCCAGAGAACATTATGCTAAGTGAAATCAGGCCAGTCAGAGAAGACACGTATCATATGATTTCACTCATTTGTGGAATCTAATGAACTAACAAGGTTAGTTCTCATACAGAGAGAGCAGGCTGACAGCTGTCAGGATCGGGGAAGGGTTGAGTGGGAGGATGGAGTTGGGCAAAAAAAAAACCCCAAAAAGCAAAAACAAAAACAACTCATGGACAGGGACAGCAGTGTGGTATTGCCAGGGAGAGGCAGGTAGGGGAAGGTGGAGGAAGATGTAAGGGAGATAAAATATGGTGGACAGAGACGAGATAAGAGGTGGGGAATACATGGTACAGTGTACAGATGATGTGTTGTAGAATTGTGCACCTAAAACCTGCATAATTTTGTTAACCTGTGTCACCCCAAATAAACTTAAAAAAGGAATCACACTATATATAAAAATTTCCATAATTTTTGAAAAGCTAATATATGCTCTTTTGTTTTTTAAATTTTATATAGCATTGAGATTTTTAATTTTTTTTCCTTCCTTTTTATTGTTAACACAATTACAATTGTCTCCATTCCACACCTCCCAGCCTTTTTCCTGACTCTACCCAACCTCCACCTCCCCTTCTCTCTGGCCATCACTACATTGATGTCTGTGTCTATGAGTTATGGTTATAGGAGCATGTATGTTCTTGGAATAATTGCTTCATCTCTTTCATCCAGGACCCTTCTTTCCTTCCCTTCTGACTGCTGTCAGTCTGTTCTATGTGTCCATACTTCTGCTTCTATTTTGTTTGTCAGTTTATTTTGTTTCTTAGATTCCACATACAAGTAAGATGATATGGTATTTGTCTTTTTCTGACTAGCTTATTTCATTAGCATAATAATCTCCAAGCCCATCCATGCTGTCACAAAAGTTAGGATTTCCTCTTACTTTTTAAAAGATTTTTATTTATTTACAGAGATGGGAAGGGAAGCAGAAAGGGAGAGAAACATCAATGTGTTGTTGTCTCTCTCGCACCCTCTACTGGGGACCTGGCCCGCAATCTAGGCATGTGCCCTGACTGGGAATTGAACCAGCCACCCGTTGGTTCACAGCCTTTGCTCAATCCACTGAGCTACACCAACCAGGGTAAGATTTCCTTTTTATGGCTGTGTAGTATTCCCTTGTATAAATGTACCTCAGCTTTTTTTTTAATCCACTCATTTACTGATGGGCACTTAGGCTGTTTCTGGATCTTGGCTATTGTAAATAACACTGTTATGAAATAGGGGAGCATATATTCTTTTGAATTTGTGTTTTGGGACTCTTTAGATATATTCCCAGCAGTGGAATTGCTGGTTAAATGGCAGTGCCATTTTTAATTTTTTGAGGAAACTCCATACTGTTTTCCACAGTGGCTGCACCAGTCTGCATTCCCACCAACAGTGCACGAGGGTTTCCTTTCCTCCATATCCTTGCCAGCACTTGTTGTTTGTTGATTTATTGATGGTGGCCATTCTCACAAGTGTGAAGTGATATCTCATTGTGGTTTTAATTTGCATCTCACTGATGATGAATGACACTGAACATTTTTTCATATGTCAATTGGCCATATGTATGTCTTCTTTGGAGAAGTGTCCATTTAGGTCCTTTGCGTATTTTTAAATTGGATTGGTTATCTTCCTGGTTTTGAGTTAAGTTCTTTATATATTTTGAAAATTCACTCCTTATCAGTTGTGTCATTGATGAATATGTTCTCCCATACAGTGGGCTTCCTTTTTATTTTTTGATGGTTTATTTTACTGTGCAGAAGCTTTTTAGTTTGATATAGTCTCATTTGTTTATTTTTCCTTTATTTCCCTTGCCCTAGAAGACATATTGGCAATATTGCTATGAGAGATGCCTGAGATTTTACTGCCTATGTTTTCTTCTAGGAGTTTTATGGTTTCAAAATTTACATTTAAGCCTTTAATCCATTTTGAGTTTTTCTTTTTTATGGTGTAAGTTGATTGTCTAGTTTCATTTTTTTGCATCTCTTTGTTCAATTTTATCAACATCATTTGATGAGACTGCCTTTATTTCATTGAATGTTCTTGCCTTCTTTGTCAAATATTAGTTGATCGTATAGGTGTGAGTTGATTTCTGGTCTCTCTTCTACTCCATTGATCTGTATACCTGTACTTATGTTAGTACCAGTCATCTTTGATTATAATAGCCTTGTAGTGTAGTTTGATATCAGGCATTGTAATTCCTCTTGGTTTTTCTTTCTCAAGATTGCTGAGTCTTATTTGGGGTCTTTTTGGTTCCATATAAATTTGTGGAGTATTTGTTCTACATCTGTGAAATATGCCATTGATGTTTTAATAAAAATTCCTTTAAGCCTGTAGATTTCTTTGTGTAGTATGGACATTTTAATGATGTTAATTCTTCCTATTCATAAATAAGGTATATGCTTCTACTTGTTTGTAACTTCCTCAACTTGTTTCTTCAATGTCCTATAGTTTTCCAAGTATAGCTCTTTTACATCCTTGGTTAAATATATTCCAAGGTACCTTACTTTTTGTTGTAATAGAAAATGGAATTGTTAATTTCTTTTTCTGATAGTCCATTTATTGGTATAGAGAAATGCCACCAATTTCTGAATATTAATATTGCATCCTACTATTTTGCCAAATTCATTTATTAGCTCTAGTAGCTTTTTTGATTAAGACTTTAGGATTTTCTATGTACAATATTATGTCATCTGTGAATAATAATTGTTTTACTATGTTTCAATTTGGATGCCTTTTATTTCTTCTTCTTGTCTAATTGCTGTGGCTAAGACTTCCAGTATCATGTTGAATAAGAGTGGTGAGAGCAGACATCTCTATTTTGTTCCTCCTGATCATTAAAAAAAAACACTTTTAGTTTTTGCCCATTAATTATGATGCTGGCTGTGGGTTTGTCATATATGGCATTTATTACATTGAGGTATGGTCCCTCTATTTCCACTTTTCTGAGAGTTTTTATCATAAATGGGTGCTGGATTTTATCAAATGCTTTTTCTGCATTTATTACTATAATGATGTGGGTTTTATCCCTCATTTTGTTTATGTGTTGTCCCATGTTTATTGATTTGCGGGTATTGTGCCAACTTGACATCCATGGAATAAATCCCACCTAATCATGGGTATGATCTTTTTGATGTTTGCTAATATTTTGTTAAGAATTTTAGCACTTATGTTCATCAGGGATATTAGCCTATAATTTTCTTTCTAGTGTCTTTATATGGTTTTGGAATTAGGATAACGCTGGCTTCGTAAAATGAGCTTGGGAGTTTTCCTTCCTTTTGAGTTTTTTTGGAACAGCTTAAGAAGGGTAAGCGTTAGTTTTTGGATGTTTGGTAAAATTCACCTGTGAAGCCATCCGATCCAGGACTTTTATTTATTTGGGTTTTTTTTAATTACTGCTTCAATTTCACTAGCTGTAATCTGTCTATTCAGATTCTCTGATTCTTCCTGATTCAGTTTTGGAAGATTGTATGTTTTTAGGAATTTATCCATTTCTTCCAGATTGTCACTTTGTTGCCACATAATTGTTTGTTGATAATATTTTCTTCCAATCATTTCTGTTTTTTTGGTGTCATTCTTTACTTCTCTTTCATTTCCAATTTTATTTATTTGGGTTCTCTCTCTCTCTCTCTCTCTCTCTCTCTCTCAATAAGTTTGGTTAAAGGTTGTCAATCTTGTTTATCTTTCCAAAGAACCAGCTCTTGGTTTCACTGATCTTTTGTATTGCTTTTTTAGACTCTATTTTGTGTATTTCTGCTCTGATCTTTATTTTTTCCTACCTCCTACTCACTTGGAGCTTTCTTTTAATTTTTCCAGTTTTTATCAAGTGAAAAGTTATATTGTTTATTTGAGTTTTTTCTTGTTTCTTGAGGTAGGCCTGTAATGCTATGAATTTCTTTCTTAGTACTGCTTTTGCTGTGTCTCACAGATTTTGGGTTGTTGTACAAAATCTTATTTTCATCTGTTTTAAGGTAACATTTGATTTCTTTTTCCTTAATTTCATTGTAACCTATTCATTGTTTAGTAACATTTTATTTAGCCTCCATGACTTTGTGTGTGTTTCAGGGTTTTTATCCCTGTGGTTGATTTCTAATTTCATACAATTTTAGTCATAGAAGATGCTTGATGTTATTTCAATCTTAATAAATTTATTAAGACTTGTCTCATGTCCTACCATATGGTTTATCTTAGAAAATGTTGTATGCGTGCTTTAAAAGAATGTATATTCTGTTGCTTTGGGATAAATGCTCTGAGGACATTAATTAAATCCATCAGATCTAGTGTGCCATTTAAGGCCACTATTTCCTTGTGGATTTCCTGTCTTGAAGATTTATCCATTGATGTCAATGAGGTGTTAAAATCCCCTACTATAACTATTACTGTCAATCTCTCCTTTTATCTCTATCAAGCTTTGCTTTACATATTTAGGAGTTCCCATGCTCGGTGCATAAATGTTTACCAGAGTTATTTCCTCTTGTTGGATTGATCCTTTACTATTATGTAGTGTCCTTCTTTGTTTTTTCTTATAGCCTTTCTTTTGCAGTCTATTTTGTTAGATATAAGTGTTGCAACCCCAGCTTTTCTTTTTCATTTCTACTTTCATGAAGTATCTTTCTTTATCCCTTTACTTTTAGTTTGCGTATATCTTTCATTCTGAGGTGGGTCTCCTGTAGAATTCACACACACACACACACACACACACACACACACACAGTGTCTTGCTTTCTTATCCATTTAGTTATTTGCTGCTTTTTTCATTGGAGAATTTAAGTCACTTACATTTTTAGTGATTTTTGATAGGTATTTATTACTGTTTTATTTTTTAACTCTTCTTTTGTTTTTTTAATTTATTTTTCTCGTTATTGTACTTCTTATAACAGGCCACTTACCATTTCTTATAACATTGGTTTGGTGGTAACATACTTCTTTAGCTTTTTCTAGTCTGGGAAGCACTTTGTTTCTCCTTTATTTTAAATGATAGTGCTGGGTAAAGTAGTTTTGGTTAGGTCCTTGCTTTTCATCACTTTGAATATTTCATGCAAATCCCTACTTGCCTAAAATGTTTCTGTTGAGAAATCAGCTTACAGTCTTACGGAAACTCCCCTGTAGGTAATTATCTGCTTTTCTCTTGCTGCTTTTGTTTTGTTTTGTTTATTCTTTTACAGTTTTCCTAATTTTGTACCCTTCTGTCTTCCTCTGCCTAGCCCAGCCCCCACTCCCACAGTCCATCCCCACCCTGTTTTCCATGTCCATGTGTCATTCATAAGTTCGTCTTCTTGTCTTTAAGCTTTGCCGTTTTGATTATGATGTCTTGATGTGGGTCTCTTTGAGTTCATCTTTTTTGGAGCTCTGTGTGCTTCCTGGACTTGTATGTCTTTTTTTCTTCACCAGGTTAGGGAAATGTTCAGTCATTATTTATTCAAATTGTTTTTTGATCCCTTGCTCTCTCTCTTCTCCGTTTGGTACCACTGTGAAAAATATGTTAAGATTCACATTGTCCCAAAGTTTCTTTAAATTATTCTCAAAATAATTTTATTCTTTTCCTTATTCCTGCTTCGATTGGGTGAATTTTACTATCTTGTTTTCCAAAAGTTGATTTGGTCATCTGCTTTTTCCAGCCTACTTTTTTTCTTTCCAGTGTATTCTTGATGTAAAATATGGTATTATTCAATTCCTATTAGTTGTTTTTCATGGTTTTATGTCCTTTTTCTTGCTGTTGTAGTTCTCAATAAGTTTCTTGAGCATCCTTATAAGCATTATTTTGAACTATATATCTAATAGATTGCTTTTCTCCATTTTATTTAGCTTGTCTTCTGGAGAAACTTTTGTTCTTTCATTTGGGGCCTGTTTCTTTGTCTCTCCATTTTGGCTGTTGCTTTGTATTTGTTTCTATGTATTAGATAGTTCTGCTATGACTCAGTTTCAGTGGGGTGTACTTGTGTAGTAGGTTTCCAGTGGTACCCAGTGGTACAGTCTCTTTGATCTCCTGAGCTGGGTATTCTAGGAATGCCCCTTGTGTGGTTGATGTGGGCCCTCCTGTTGTAATTGAATCTTGATTGCTGTGGACACATTCATGTGTGAGAACAACTCTCAGGCTGGTTGATGGTGAGGCTCACCCCTGACAATGGCGTGCATGCTGTTATTTAGGTTCTCCTGCAGTCTCCGTTTTAGATATGCTGTTTGTGAAGTTTGTTGCATCCTGCTCCAATGTTGGTTCTGAGCCCCTTGGGAGGATTTCAGAGGAGACCAATGTCAGATGCTGTCTGTGTCTGGCCTTCAGCAACCTGCTTGAAGCTACAAGTGATCCACAGTTTGTGGTTGCCTCTGTTGGACCTGGCATGCAATGCCAAGCTGCACTCCAAGGCCAGCATTTACCAGCACCAGGCCCAGGGGCAGGCCAGAAAACATTCCAAAGCACCCCAGGATCCACCTGTACCTGTCTTCACCCACCAGCTGCCTGCCAAGCACAATCACTGAGAGAACCTCTGGCAGAATCTGAAGGATGGGACTAAAGGATCTCCTGTGAGGGGGAGGTGCTGTTCAGACTCCAGGGAAGGTGGTAGATGTGATGAGCCACATGATTGAGTCTGTTCTGGATTTTTCCATGACCTCAGTATGGCGGAGCTCATAGTAGTCAGGTGGCTAGGGCCTCCACAGCTCAGAGGTTGGGTGCTCTGGAAGTCAGGAGGTTGTTTCTATCAGATCTTCTATGAGGGAGAAGTGCCAGTCATGTTCACAGGAAAGTGGGGAGAATGGCCCTACCCCAGAGTCAGTCACTGATACCCTCTGAGTTTGCCCAGACTTCTACACACTGGTCTGTGCCATTGATACCTCAGCCAGGCTTAAGATTTGTCAGGTGAGGCAAGGGGTATTCCAGAGGGTCAGGTAATTGCTTTCCTCCAGGCTGATGTTGCTCAGAAGGGATTCCCCTGGAAAGATGGCCACTGTGGTATCCAAGAATGTCTCAGTACAGATCCTGGTGGCTGTCCTTGCAGTTATCTCCCCAGAACCACAAACCCCGGGCTCTCCTCAGGTGATTTTAATCTGTACTGCCATCCCTCTGCTGGAGCCTAGGATAAGTGGCTATGGACAAAATTTTGCATGTTGTCTCTTTAAGAGGTTGCCTGTATGTCTAGTGGACTCCACTTCTTCATGGTGGACAGAAAACCTGCTGCTTTTCAAAGCCAGATGCTCTGTGGGCGCCTTGTCCCATCTCTGGTGCTTTGGGCTGGGGAGTCCTGCCTAAGATCAGGCCCCATACCTCTCAGGGGGAACTTACTACACCTGAGATATCTCTCTGGACCCTCAGTCACCGTCTATGGGAGCAAGGCCAGCCCCTTTGTCATCTTTGCCTTTCTTACCAGTCTCAATGTGGCTTCTTCTGCAAATCCTTGGTTATAAAACACCTTTAGCTAATTTTTAGTTGGCTTTTCAGGGTGATTGTTCCCAAGTTTACCTGTATTTCCAGTTTGGTCCCAGGAGGAGGAAAGTGCAAGTTGCTTTTTTTCATTCTTTTATTTACTTATTTTTTCACAGAAGCAAAGTAACTGGACCAGGTACTGGTGATATTAAAGTGGAACAATAAGTAAATAAATAGTTGTAGAGCAAGACCAAATCCCTAGCCTAATACTATAGTGGGTAATTAACATACAAAAAGCAAATAATTTTAATACATTTAATTTTGACATTTTTTTAAGATTTTATTTTTATTTTTAGAGAGAAGGGAGGGAGAAAGAGTGGGAAAGAAACATCAATGTGGTTGCTTTTCAAGGGCCCACTACTAGGGGCCCAGTAGTGCTGGGTTGGCCAGCAACCCAGGCATGTGCCCTGACTGGGAATTGAACCTGTGACTTTTTGCTTCACAGGCCCACACTCAATCTTCTGAGCTACACCAGCCAGGGTAATTTTGACATTTTTGATAGTTCAAATATTAAGTTTTGAACAGGGCTGTGGATCATACTAGAAAAGGCTTCTTAGGTAGATAAGATTTTTTTAAAAAGGGGAGAAATCAACATTTTAAGGTGTCTGCTTTGTATCATAAGACAAACCTCATTTTAAAGAACTTTATCTACTGTGGCAATTCTCATAAACTCAAAATCTATTTTTTTCTATCTACAATCCCCTTAGATAAGGATCTATTTTCATTTGTGCAAATTGGTTATTAAAGATAGTTAATTAGGTATGTACTTTTTAAATACATAATTTTTATCATTGGGAAATATGACTGTCCACCATAATTTGAAAAAACTTGGTTCTATGTGTTCTTTGTAGATTTGTACAATGCCAAGTCCTGTCAAATTTTAGCTTAAGTTTACTTGCTTTACCTTGGTATTTTTCATTAGCTTTTATCAGTTAAAGCTGGTCAGTTCTAACCATCAAAACAAAAATCAAGTTAGAAATACATATTTAGACCATTTATAGTCAGATGTGTCTTTACTCAATGAGTATTAAAAAAATAACATTGTTATCTGATATCAATTTTCTGATGTAATAGAGTCATACATAGAATGAACATATAATTGATCATCCAACAGTAAACATTTATTATAATCAAAGGGCCTGCTATTCATAATTATAAAATAACAATGGAAATAAATCAGATTATTTTTAGGTATCCTAAGGTATGGCCACTGTAGTGATATCACAGTTTTAAAATCCAACAGAATCCCTAAACAAATGAAAGTGAAAATAGGGCAGATAAAAGACAAGTAGAAAGCTTCCTGGTTTTGAAGCACTTTGATATTTAGGGAAAAAATTGGTTTTATACTTGTTAGGTAATGAATTAGCACAAAAATGAAAGGAAATATCATTAACAATAGATTTTGAAAAATTACTGAATTAAGAGACAAACTTTACTATTCAAGGTTATGTTCACTGTTGCTATGTATTTTAATCCAGACTCAACCCTTTTTTGGAGGACTTATTTGTATGAGACAGCCAATGATTCTGAATATGAAGATTCAAAGCTAGTTTGTCATAGTTCTCCCTGGAACTTTGGGGTTTATGGCTTTTGAGTCTTCCAGGAAAGTGTCTTTTAATTGTGTAACAAACAGCTAACCTTCCAGAAGGAAACATTGATAAATGTAAATGATTGTTTTATTTTTCTCTAGAAACCCACACATCATTTGAAAGCTATGAAAAGATTTACAATGGATGCTTAGTAACTGCTTTGAAATATGTTCCTTGGCATCCAGAACTAAAAGAGAATTATTTTTCAGGAAGTTGTACCTAGAATGAATATATGATACCCCCGGAAATATGGAACCTAAGTTTAGTTTTGTGTTCATATTTTTTAAAATGTACTTTTTAATTCTTTGGTCTGTCTTTAGGTCACTGGAAATTTAAATAAAACACATTATGACTAAGGTGGTATAATGTAGTGATTTCAAAGCAAGGCTTTGTTTCCAAATTATAAGTTTAAATCTTGACTCTCATTAACCCACTGTGTTATTTGAGTAAATCACTATGCCTCTATGTTTCCATCAGTCCAAGAACATGTGATTTCTTGTGATTGAAAGCAAAAATAAAATTATACATTTAAAGGGGTACCTGAAACAAAGTAAATGTTCATTTAAGGTTATTCCTTATAAGAACATGATTTAAAACAAAACAAACGAACAAAAAAACTTCATGCCCTGGCTGGTGTGGCTCAGTTGAGTGGAGTGTCATCCCCTAAGCCAAAATGTTGTGGGTTCGATTCCTGGTCAGTACACATGTACAGTAGAAGGACTTAAAGAACATCCATCTATTAAGGCTGACGTAAACATGTGCTTCTCAGGGGACTGAGGAAAACAATGTGGTTATGGAGACGGAGAAAATTATGTGTACAAGAGACTGTGCAAAAACCAAGATGAGTACAAAAGAAGGGACACTGGGACAGACTGCTGAGACAGCTGAGAGGGAGGGAGCAACACCAGGCTGCTCTGTTCAACTCTGCTTTAGCTGAGTCTGAGGCACTGCATACTCCGCCTTGCAAGACTCTTGTCTGGCTGCCTCTTAGACCCAGACTATTCTTAGGATTTGGATTTGTTATCCCCCAATTTGTTTGTGTGATGTTAATGCTAATTGTTTCTGAGTGATTAGTATTGTCATTGGGTTATTACAGATTTGGATTGAATCTGCATTAATAAGAACTCAGTGAATAGCGTAATTATCTGTGTTGACTCACTGTTATTCCTTGGTGTTGGCGTTACCTACAGGGCTGGTGGCCATATAGGTGGCCTGGCATTTTCAGATGCCCTGAGTGGGGATCGAGGGATGACTTAAAAAAAAAGCTATTTCATGAAACATTTTCTTTGGACAAGATGGGATCAGTGTGACAAAGAACAGGGCCAGATTCTAGAATAACAGAACCTTCAAGGTAAGAAGGCATTTGGGTTAAAGTGGAAGTAGAAATAGAAGTTGAATGACAATTTCTTCCTCTAGAGTAGTTTTATCTGGGGAGATTCAGTTTCAAATTCTGACTGCCTTGGAAGTAAAGGAGATGAAAGAGTTACTTGTAATATCACAAAATGTTTATAGACACAGCAAAAGGGACTATGGGGAAGCTGTGTAGCTAGAGTGTTTCAGAAGAGAGCATGAACTAAATGTCAAAGAGGAGATAGTAGGCTGGAAATTTTTTGAATGTGGCTGGTAATCAATATCAATGAAGGATGTAGTACAGTAGAAAAGTTTTTGTAGAGTCATATGAAAAGTCATATAAAAAATTAACAAGTAGAAGTTATTTCAGGATTTAATTTCCAAATGATTAATATAATAACTGAAGAACAAAAGAAGTCCAGAAGACAGCATATGATGAGATGAGGTGGCTAGGAATTTGAAATGACTATTAATATTTGGGTAGGTTTTAAAAACTTGAGAAGAGAAAGGAGAGGTTTACAGATGAAAGAAGTGCTAATGGCAAGTATGTGGAGGCAGGAAATTAAAACTCCAAAGTAATTGTGTTTGGAAAATGAATCAATAAGTTAGTAAATTTTATATTTTGAAATATGCTATAGTTGTTGAGGAATACAAGAATTTTGAAGGCACAAAAGAGGATATGTTATTCTCAACATGAAAATATTAGAAAAGAAGTTTTGCAAGATGAGTAGAAGAGTGTGAGCTGAACAAGTGTGTAAAGAGAGGAGTGGAAGTTCACGTCCAGGTGTGAGGGTGCCAGAATGTCAATGGTCTGAAGTGACTATGCCATAATGCTAATAAGGGAATGGGAAGTGATGTAATTGAAAAGGAGAGTGGAAAGCAGAACACAGAAGACCATGTAGTACAAAAAGGAACTCGGACTTGAACTTCAGAATTGGAAATTCTTCTGAGGAAGGCAGAATCCTGAAGGGCTGACCCTTTCACCTTGGGTGTTGAAATAAAGCTCTGCAGTGCTCTTCACCTCTGCCCCAGCTTTTCCCTACCCAGCTTTTTCTGGATGTTATTACTTTCTCTTGTTTCAAATCAAGATGGCCATAGATTATTCCAGGTACCTCCAGGACCTTCCTCCTGTGCCCAGAAGCTCTCCAAGGAGGACACAGGAGTTAGATCCTTCCCTGATTCAACAGTTCACTTTCAATGTTTCTGGTCTCCAGGTTCCCTTGTTTCTATGCACTCATCGGAGGAGACAGGGAAGGGGATTCACTACAATGCACTGTTTATTGTGCCAATCCCCTAAGTCCATTGGATTTTTCCAAGAGTACTGACAGCTGACGTCTGTTGAAGACTTTCAATAAGCCAGATACTCAAACACTATGTTAGCACTTTTTAAGGATTTTTTCATTATAAGGATTCTTCTCATGAGTACCCAAGTAAATATTATTTTTATTTCAATGTTGAGGATGAAGAAACTAAGACTTACAATAATTAAACAATTTTCTCGGGTTAGTACATAAATCAGCTAAGCTGGAATTTGACCAGGTTGTTTTATCCAAGAGACCCAACACTTAAGCACTGTGTTTTATTTTTTGTAATATACCCAAAAAGACTTTCTGTGTCCTATATAAAATACAAAACATACCTTTATTACATTGCTGTTTTATTATTATACTTTCACTATCAAGTAGATTATTAAAGGATTGAAGTCAGTTTTATTAGGTCCTGACATTTAACTTATAAAGTGAGCTATAGGGTTTGAGTTACAAGCTTTTACTTTTTGTAGAACAGTTGTAGATTATGTGCAGATTAAGTGATCATTTAAATTTGTACAAAGTTTGTGAAAATCAATAAGAAGAAAACATTTTGATTTACCTACTACACAAAGCTAACAAACCATTGGTAAAAATGTGTTTTTAGTTCTGTAAGTAGATGTACATGAGTATGAATACTACATTATATCAATTTTGCAAGCTGCTTTTTTCTTTACTTTTCATGTCATCATTTCTCACACTGTCATTTTTTAAAGTTACTAATATATAACAAATTTTAAGCAATTGATTCTGTTTTCAATGCTCAAAATATAAAATAGGTAAGTATGTACTTTTTTGGTTGGAATAGTACCTTCCTGATGGAATATTGCTTTTTCTATTCTTTGGGTCTCTTTGAGACTCTATGGGCCATGAATTAAAAGGCCACACTTTTCTATAATTTTATATATTGGTTCCACAATATTTCCACTTATTGATATGTTACAACTTATTTGGCCATCCTTAAAGAGATATTTATAATATTTTCTGCTTGGTATATA
The DNA here is from genome assembly GCF_022682495.2 of Desmodus rotundus. Classification (NCBI taxonomy): domain Eukaryota; kingdom Metazoa; phylum Chordata; class Mammalia; order Chiroptera; family Phyllostomidae; genus Desmodus; species Desmodus rotundus. The sequence continues at coordinate 125,992,753 of NC_071390.1, read as the reverse complement.
TGGCTGTAACATGTACACGTGCACATGAATTTTACTGAGTACTCTCTAGCAATGTCCTTTGCATACACTCCTAAAAAAGGACTTGTAAATCCCTGAGGAAAAGAATGTAAACATTTCTGATCTTTGATTCATACTTCCTAATACCATTCAGAAACATTTTTTGATTTATAGAAGCCAAATTAAGGTTTGAAATTTCCTGTTTGGCCGGCAGTTTTATGTCAAACAATTTTCATCTAACTTTGGGTTTATATCTCATTAATATTGAGTTGCATTTCACTAATCATAGCCAAGATTGGCCACTTTCCAAATGCATATAGACTATATATACTCTTTTGAATGATTTGATATTCTTTGGTTTTTCTTGGAAAATGATTTGGTATTTTTGTAGCTTTCATTTAATTGAAAATATATTTATCTTTTGTCATTTATTAACTTTGTGGACATGTTTTCACAAATGCCATTTGCTTTCTAATGTTGATAAAGTTTCAATGTTTAGATACTCAAACATCACAAATTTTCTTTGTATGGTATTTCTTTTTTCAGTATTCATTGTCTTGGAAATTTAAAAAGTATTTTATTGTAATTTTGTTTTTATTCACTGAGTTCATATAATAAACTAATATAGTAGACTATTGTAATGGGTTTTAAAAAGTCATATTTCTACAGTAAATTTATTTTTTTACAAAATCTAAAGGAAAAATCATATGCATCCAAACCTCAAAGAAAGTGTCTTTTGGCTTCATACCCAGTTTTCACACCTAGCTTTCCTATTTTTAAAATTTCAGCTTGTAATATCTATATATCCCCTTGTTTCATTCTTTATGATTAACTGTGAGTTACTAATTTTTAAGGTATGATAGGGAGTAAAAACAGCATTATCTCTGTTTAAGTCAACATTGAAGACAGAGATCAAGGATATTTAATTTGTTCTAAAGCTATTGTATCATCTTGAATAGTATTAAGCTACATCACTCAAGATGAGAGAATAAATCATCATCTGGAAAACAATGGCCTTTTTGTGGTATATTCACTACGGGTCTCAAAAATGCCCTTGTCTCATTCAGAAATGTTGGCTATACAGTTTACCAGCGTTCTTTGAAATAATGAATATTTAAAGACTAAACAGTTTTTACTTCATGATATAAATTAAAATATTGTCTCCATTAACTCAGAAAATAAATAACAAACAAATTTCTATATTTCAGTATTTAATTTGATAAAAACCAAGTAATTTTAGGCAATCTTTATCTAAATCATCAATCACATACAACTTATGATACACAGGAAAGTTTGTATTGAAATTGAGACTCTATATATTATTTAAACTCACTAAACAGTAATTTCTTTTAAGCACAATAGTTGCTTACAAAGGCTTGTTTTAATGTTATGTTCACAGTTTAGGGAGAGGGTTATATAGAATATAATATTTATCTATAATATAAATACAAGAACAGTGATTTTCCCATGGTTCCATTTCTCTTCTCTTAAAAATAAGAATAAACAAAAAATGTCACTTCCTTTTATATTGCCTTTTTTTTACCCTTATATTATAGAAGAGTTGCGAGCCGGCGCTATATGTCTAACAAACAACTATCTCTAAATATCTTTATCAACCACTATTAAAATCCAGATTTCATTTTAGCAGAAGAATATAAAGTTAAAAGTTAGGACTAATGAAAATTGAGGAATCATGAGAAATGTTTGGTTTAGAAATGTTTTCAGAAGCACTTGAACACCCACTCTGGGTCTTCACCAGATGTTGAGAGACAGTCACCCCACGGGTCTCTTGCTTTTCTGGAGGTCTTGCAAGTAGAGGAACTGATTGCCTTGGCTCTGAACTACCTTTTCAAGGATGTTTTTTATATGGAACATTCTAGAAAAATAGAGGTAGTCTTCTTTCAGAATAAAGGCAAGTGTGTTTACCATACAGTTATAATGAAGATTTGGGCTCTCTCCAGGGTAAAGATTAAGTAAGCTTACTGATCATTATAAAAAAAATTGAGTTCCCTATATTTGGAGTTCCTCCACTGTAAAACCACTTCCTGCATGTACAGATGTCCCCTGGCCTTCTTTACATAGCCCTGTAAATATTGGGATTGGGCAACCAATGCAAATACCGATACTTTGCTATGACTGATGTGGGAAATAAAAGTCCTTTGTCTTGTGTTCAGGAGTCTCCTGTCTTCTGTCTTATCCCTGAAGCCATGGGAGGCTATCTCATTATCTTAAAAGTAGGATAAAATCACAGACTTTTTAAAGTTTCTGAAAGTAAGGTCCTGAAGCATTTTAGAGTGCTTCTGAGAATCTTTTTAGGTGAACTAAGACTGTAGATCTTATTTAGGGCTCTTGATTTTGGGAAACAAGGAAATAAGGAAAGAGATGAATACCAGGGAAACCATCAGAAATGGTGACAAGCTTTTCTCTGATGAATGACACTGGAAAAAATTAAAATAAACGTAAGTAAAGTTGTAAGAGAAATAGTAAAACGACTAAAGACACCATCTGAATAGAATGCCAAAGCTCTTTTTCATTGACTAAAGTAAATTTACCTGGGAGCATAATAATTATTAAAGAAATAAATTCATTAAGTGTTTTTGAATGTTATCAATATTACAACACCAAATCATAAATTTGCATAAAGGGATTTTCAAAATAAATATGACAAGAAATTGTCAATCTCTTAGCATCTAAAAACTAATATGGTGAATATGATAATTTAAAGAGATTTTAAAATATGAAAGCACTTTACTCAAAAAAGTTGTTAAAACTTTCAAAAAGTAGTGATTCCAGACTTCCAGTTTTATTCACAATTACACTATATTTTAATCAGAAGTTAAGTTTTGGGGGACCATATGCCCTTTGGGTTTGATTATTTTGTATACAAGTGTTAACAGAAATTAGAAAGAATAAACTAAAATGAAGGCCAGGAAAAGCAATGAGAGAAAGAGGGGAAGAAATATACAAAGGAAAATAAAAGAAAGAATTAAATGGGCTATGAACTTTACATTTGTGAAAAAGTTTTCTTTTGTGTTTTTATCTTCCTTAATTGTTCATTTTTCTCTCATTTCACCATCATATTTGGTTAATTTATAGTCCTTGTTTTTTTCATCACTTTCAGTTACTTTGCTTAATTTTGTGAGTTTACTCTCTTCTGTAAACAATTCTGAAAGAACGTGCCTATAAATATATAAATATTTGAACTACTACTAAAAATATGTAAAACACCCTAATTTATTATACAAGAAAAAGAGATACATAAGTAACCAAACCTTAGGTAGCTATGTTCATACAGTATAGTAATGGGCTTCACCAGAAATTGCAATTTACCTGTTTTATATCCTGAATTTTGCTAGAGAATTTTAATCCCTTACCAAAATGTAAACTGATATTCCATACTCCACAAACTTTGTTTTGTTCTTGTTTTTCAGATTAGATTATCTAGAAGAGATTAGGATATTGCTGGAGAGATATATAGGACACCTAGAATTTGGTGGACAGGAGGAGATTTCAAAAGGTTAGTAGCAGAGGAAAGTGGCTGGATTATGTAGATTTGTGAATTGTGTGGATTTCTGGGAGATCCTGAGTAACATAAGGTTATTTAGTAGTTGGTGATACTGGTGAATTCATACCACCAGTAGGGTCAGAGAAAGACTAGATAATGCCTAACTTGAAAATTCATCATTTTATTTCATTATAGATCCAAGGTCATCATTTCTCTCTTTGCATATAAATTTCCCTTTATTTATTATAGAATTTGAAAGTCAGGGATTTTTCAAATACCAGGGGACTTTGGTTCTTGGTTCCATACTCCTGAAATCAGCTCTGGCTACCCTGAGCAAAAGGTTACCAGAGAGGAAAATTTAGAATGAAGGGAATATTTAATATTATGTAATCAAGGTATCTTTGAAGGGTCAAAGATAGAACAGCAAGGGCATGTAGCTGAATGTTGGGAACCACCCTGCCTGGTTTCAGAGGCTGTAACCCCTCATGGTTAAGGCTGAGTCAGAGTTGGGACCATAAGCCACTAAGGAGACAAAGCTTGTCTCCCTGGCAGGTGTGCCACCTCTGCCCACTTCACCCTGCTTGGCCCTGAGCTTGGCCAGTTAGCCAATGACGGGTAAGAATCCTCAAGGGAGGATCAACCTAAGACAGGCATGGTCACAGAAAAGGCCCGCAGGGAAGGACTCGGGGGGCTGTGGAAAAAGGGGGTGATGGACCCTCGCCCCTTGGCTTTGAAATAGCCTGAGTCCTCATTCTGTCTGCAAGAAGTCTCCTAATCTCTTGGCTGCCTTACTTCCCTTGCCTGACTTAAGCCTGAAACAATGACAGAGGGCAGTGCAGTCCTGTGCTGGGAGGGCGGATTCCCTGGGGAATCAGGCCTAAGAAAAATACATACATTCCTGTGAAACCTACTTAATTTGTACCCTCAGTTTAAAAGATAAGGGTCCAGACCTGAGATGAGTCTGGCGCCTAAAGTTTTATGGCCCTCTAACTAATTGGCTGTAACTCAGAATAAGCCCTCAGAGTTCTCTGTAAATCTTGTATTGTTTAACCCTCACTGGCTGACAATGATTGATGAGCTTTATCCGTATTCCTATGCGAATGAACCTAATAAAAGCCCCTGGAGAGAGAGGCTCGGGGGCCCTTCTCCCCCTGAGAGAAACGGCCACCTTTCCTCCCCAAGCAGATCATGTCTTGGTAGTCTTTTTCTTCGGCCATGGCGGAACCTGGGGGGCTGCGTTAAAGCCCCCCGACAGCTGAAATACTCTGAACCCCCTACAGCAGCTAGGCCAAAATATCTAAATTTGTCTTCACTTTGGTGTTAATCAAGATTCACAATTCCAAGAGCGGCCATCTATTTGTCAAACTCGGTCATGTGGACTACAACAAAGCACAGGGAGTCCGGATCTGGTTCTTTAAGCTTCCAAAGTGGCAAATCAGGTATGCGTGTGGGCCATCACACTAAGACTACACACAATGGAGGAAAGGAATATTTTCAACAGGAATTCAGAGAGCTTTTCAAAAGTGGACATTTGAGGATTTATACAGTGTAAACCCTACTCAAGCACAGATGCAAACTGTCTCAATGAACTGTGCTGATAAATCAAATAACCAGTAGCTAGACAACCTGGAAGTTCATTTATATGTGATGCACTGTAGCAAACAAGGACGTGTACATTATGACTAGAATTGCATTTATTGATAATGGGGGTATTTAGCCCTGAGATAATTTTAATGTGGATAACACATATTACATGCTATTTATAATTTGGTAATTGTAGTATATATTAATTTACTTGTTCATTTTCTGGTTTCTCCATTAGACTGAGCTGGGATAATTTTTGTCTTAATCTTAATGCCCAGTACTACACTTGGAAGTGCATGTGCCAGATACAGAGGTATGTGTATCTCCTTACACATCTAGGAATGGAATAATCAGTTCTCTGAATTTCATTTTTTAAGTTCTCATATTATACAATAATAATTTTACTATATTAGCTCATTTAATGTGAAAGTTGAAGTGTGCTGGTGTCACACTTGTTTATCTGATTGTCTGGATTTTAATCTCATAAGAAACATTGCTCAGGACATGCTTTGATTTGAAAAATGTGGCTTCATAAATATATAAAAAGAAATCACTAAAATAATATTTATATACTACATTCATCATAACAGGTATTCTTATTCTTAATACTGTGAGAATAATCAATTTAAGATGGGTTTTCTCTAAATTCCAAGAAGGTTGAATGAAATCCTTAACAAGGCTTGACACAAGAAGGGCCTTCTTTCTTGGCAGTCAGTGTTGTTCCACTTTAAGAATCCTGCATAAAATATATTAAAAATGTGTGATAATCAGTGATTTTCCAACCATTCTGAGGAAGTTATTTATATTTCTCATGCAGTACTCAAATGGTAAAACTGAATCTGCATTTTGCAAACCAAATATCACTTTGCAAAATGTTACCAGGTGAGGGGAAAAAATATCTATGATCAAATATAGTTGGTGTTGTTCAAAGCTTTTTTTATTTTAATGCAAGAGTTTCCAGAGCCTAGCCCTGGCTGTTGTGGCTCAGTTGGTTAGATAGACGTCATCCTGCAGACTGAAGGGTCAGAAGTTCGATTCCCAGGCTAGGTTGCAGGTTCGGTCCCTAGTCGGGGCGTGTACGAAAGGCAACCAATTGACTTTCCACTCTCACACTGATGTTTCTCTCTGTCTCTTTCTCCCTATCTTCCCACTCTCTAAACCTTCTCTCCCTCTTAAAAAACAAAAGTTTTCAGAGCCTTTAATCCACTAATCTCTTTTACAAATTTCAAAGAGGAAGTTTATAGAATATAGTATTTCCAAAACATATTTGATAAAGGAACCCTTTCTTTTTTGACCTACTCATTATATCTTCTTGGAAATTTTGAGAAAAAAATAGTGAAAATAATTAGGAAGAGATTTTACTGGTGCATCTCATAATTTTTAAAATATATTTACGTTGATTATCACATATTCTTACCTTCCATTGCTATAAGTTCCACACATACTTTTTGTTTTATAATGACTTCCTGGCCATCCTGTTGATAAATAATTTCCCATTGGCTATTCTGAAATAAAATGATGAATCCCCAGTAGAAAAATAGTTTTAGTTAACAAGTTAAGAGTTAGCAAAACAGAATATTCCTTGGCTATGTTATAATACAAATGTGGTATAGACTGCAAAGCAAGAGCTTTTAGAATTTGTAAGTCATGATATGGAATTTTACCTTTCCAGGGTGCAGTGTGGTCCATGGATTATATTAACTCATAGTTTAGAGAAAATTTAATTCTGATAATAAAAAAATTAGTAACTGGCCCTAACTGGTGTAACTCAGTGGATTGAGTGTGGGCTGTGAACCAAAGGGTTGCCAGTTCAATTCCCAGTCAAGGGCACATGCCTGGGCCGCGGGACAGGTCCCCAGTATGGGGTGTGCGAGAGGCAACCACACATTAATATTTCTCTCCCTCGCCTTCTCCTTCTCTTCACCTCTCTCTCAAAATGAATAAATAATTTTTTTAAAGTCTTCTATTTAAAAAATATTAGTAACTGGCCAATGGATGTGGGTTACTATGTGGATAGATTCAATTAAAATGTTATTTTTGAATGAACACATGACTAGAAGACCAGGTAAAATACTGAAATCATACTCCCTGAGAAGAGTAGGTCAAAACATATATGTATGATATCATTGGCTGCTTATAGAGAATTGATGTCCCAATACTCATATTGGATCCCTTAAGTTGAATATTCAGAATAATATTCTGGCATAATATTATAATAACAAGAATTTTATATAATATCATAGCAATAGAATTATTCTGTATTACATTTATATAATATAGCAATAAAATTATGTTTCAGAGGCAAAAGGAGTAGATTCAAGGCTATTATGCACTTTATAGAATATTTTTTTTATTGTTCAATTACACTTGTCCCCATATTTTTTACCTTTTAAAAACAAAGTTTTCTGGCAAATATTGCAGAAAAGATACTGATTCTCCTTACAGAAGTAGTATCCACAAACTCACACAATACAAAACATTGTCCATTGATCATACCTTTCTTAGAAAAAACCCTGTGACCTACCAGATGCACCTGAGATGCCAAGTGTCACACCATTAGGAAACTCAGACTCCACAAATTATAAGTTTATTAATTTTTTAATTTAATTTTTATTGTATTTTTTCTATTACCATTTAGTCCCCTTAGCACTCTCCCCAGCAATCACCACACTGTTGTCCATGTCCATGAGTCCTTTTCCCATTTTGTTTAATCCCTCTATTCCCTAACCTCCCCTCACCAGCTGTCAGCTTTCTCTCCATCTATGAGCCTGTCCCCATTTTCCTTGTTTGTTCATTAGATTCCATGTATGAGTGCAATTTTATGGTATTTGTCCTTCCCTGAATGGCTTATTTCACTTAGCATAATGTTCTCCAGATCCATCCATACTGTCACAAAGGGTAAAATTTTTTACTACAACAATATTAAGCTCTCCTCATTTTTTAAATTCTTTTTTTCTTTTTGCTGCTCTGCCTGGGTGTTTTTTTCTACTTTCTCTCCCCAATCATTAATTTGATCCTCTGCTTCATGTAACCTACTGTTTATTCCTTCCAGAGCCCAGCCAGACCTCTTGTGCCACCTCCACACAGCCAACGAGTCTCATTGTGGTAAAGTGGTTTCTTCTGTCTGTGGTTTAAGGCTTCTCTCTAGTTATTCAGGATATTTTCTTTACAATTTAGTTGTAATTCCAGATTGGTCCTGGGAGGAGGTTAGTGTAGCTTCCACTTATTTTGCCATCTTGTATCTCCTTTCATTCATTTTTTTTAATGTGAAATTTAGTTAATAGTTTCTCAATCTCTTAAATTAAGAAATCTTGTGAAAATCAAGAGACCAAGAGGATATGTGTCTACATTGACTAACAGGCCCCTAACACCACCCTACTAATATATACCCTCTATTTTAGAAAAATAATTTTAGCAATACCTGACCAGGATTTTGTGGTTTAATCCAGATGTTTTCACTCTGTTGGTAGTTTTTACCAAAGTGGCAATGGCAGAGACCTCATTCAAGTTTTGAATGGTGATAAGATGGAGTCCATGTTGCTGGCACATACTCTGGGAAAGGAAATGAAAGAAAAGTAATCCTTACTTTTTGTATTCTTGTGCACATTATGCAGAATTTGAAAAAATCTATTTCCAATATTTAGTGTTATATGCTAGTGGTCTGAAAGAACCTGAGCAATGAGAGGGGAGACTTAAAATTATAAGTGAAAACGTGGATATATACCTATGCCTGAGACCAGTTCATTCTGTGGTTAAAGTAGGTTAAACAACTGGATACGCTATATAATGAGTCAGTGGTGCACACAGAACCATTCTGAGGGGAACCAAAGCCATGCTGAGAAGCAGTAACAGAAAAACCAACAACACTCTCATCTTTGATGCCTTGCTGAAAATCTGTGAGGGGGGAAAAGAGCATGTGGTGAGAGAGAACAAATTAAGTATACATGAAAGCTTGCTAATTTCAAATAATTTTTCTGAAGTGAAAGCATACTGTTTCATTCATTATTCCATTTTCTTTCCAAGGCAACTAGGGTAGCTGGCAATCTTGGAAAGCAAATGACAGTCTGAATCCTCTAAACTACTAGGACTAAGATAAAAAGATACTAAATACAAAGAGAGAATATTACACTAGTGTCTTGACAATATACAGAATATTTAAAAGTTGGAACTGAGAGAATAGAATGAGTGCACTGTTATAGGGAATGTTGTAGGTGAACAGATAATTATTCCACATTAATGGTTTGGACATGGTTGGTACATTGTTCCATAGGCACGGGAACTCTTACATTTTGCTTCTTTTATCTTCCTAAGTTTCTACTTTGTTGGCTATATGGCACCTGGTGAATTGTGTCAAAACATCTTAGTATTAATTAGTCATATATGGAGTAAAACTAAAATTATCTTTTCAACTAATTCTCACAATACTATCCTTAACAAAACTTTTACTCCACTCAATTTGCCCATTGCTATTTCTCAAACTTACCTTCGTTTTCTCTCCCTTCTGCCTCTGAGGTTCTCTTTCCTAAACTGTTGAATATATTTACCTTTATGTGAGAGAAATAATGTAATTTTTTTAAAAAAGAATAAGATCTGGGATAAAATAGACCTCAGTTTACATCATGTTAAACATTTAGGCAAGACAGGAAAGTTGTCCTTAATATGAAATAAAATAGGGACATTTCTTTTTTCTTTTATTCACTGCTAAACATGTGTTTAGTTTTACAAAATCCTGACTGGTAAAGTTTAGGTTAAAGAGGTGTTGAACCATTTTGCAAAATGATGTAAAAGAATATCTGATAAGGGTGAAGAAAATACTAACACGCTAGCTGACTTTTGGCTTCCATTAGGAACTTTGAGATGAGGATACCAGGGTCTTGCATTTAGCTAGATATGACTAGACATGAGTAATTTTGATTTTAAAAGAGAAAAACTGCAGCACATGACAGAAAGTTATATCTCCTAAAAGATTCTTTGTTAGATTTTAGCTAATAAACATTAGAGACTCGTAATAATTTGGATTCAGTGTTTTTTGTTTTTATTCTTTTGTGACCCTTCTGACATCATTAGGGGCAAGGAAAGATGAAAAATTGAACAGGTTGTTGTAAATGATATTGTGGGGAGAGAGAAAGCATCTTGAAAGAAAATAGTGCAGTAAAAGCAATTCAACATGAAGTTTTGATGTCATCCCAAGATTTATGCCAGGAGCAACCACTCAGAGGCAAGATTAACAGTCTTTAGAAAAAACCATGAGCAATATTTTGGAAGGGTCTCAATTTTCTGTGGTCACACAGGCTGTAATTTTGTGGTTTCTAATTAAGATCTTCTCAGAAAATAACAGGCTCTGTAGAAAAAACAACTCACTGTATGACTTAGGGGAGTTAGATTTTATGAATTTTATTTACTTTACCTGAAAGATGAAAATGAGAATAATGATGACACCTATAGTTATTATAAATATAAAAGGAAAAACTCTGAGAAAGACTTAGAAATATATCTGGAATGTAAAGGTGCATAATAACTTCAAATTTATTACTCCTCACTCTTCCTCTCCCCTTGGAGAAGGCTGTGTCCTCTTCCACAAAACCCTCCGTGCTTGCTTAGTTGGACTTCTATGTGGGTGTTTAATGTAATATTATTGGATCATAATGTCTAAATGGTGAATTTTGTGTAGGCTAGCTCTCTTTATCCTTTCTTCCTCCCTCTTTCCCTTCATTCCTACCTTCCTTTACCACCTATTGTTTTCTCTTCATAGGCTAAACATTATTATTTATTATTATATCCTCAAGTTGTGTTACATCTAATAGGCATACAATAGTTTTAAACAGATATGGAAAAATATATTAAAAACATGGAAGTATTACATTTCTTGGATTCAGATATAGCATGATTTTGTGCATCAGAGATGCTATCTCCTACCCTTAAAATTGGAACTTATAAATTGGAAGCAAATGTGATAGTTCTGTGCAAACAGTAGCTATTCATATATTTTTATTCTTCTAGTGCATGTCATTTCTACAGCCCGAATCATTCAATGATTCAATCATTCTAAGATGAACAAACTGAAACTTGTATGTGTGCTGGCCAATGGAGAAAAAGTGGGAAAAAAAGGTGAGAAGAGCTACAATGAATAACAGAAAGAGAGAAGAAACAATCCACTTCAAGATCAAACTTAAACTATCTTAGTGTGGCATGTAAACAGATATAGCCCTTTGCCACTTATCTAAAACCAAATAGGTAGTATTTCATGTGCATGTACTTTATTCCAGAACTTGAAAATAAATGAATGTGATAATCCTTGTAGAGACCAAATATTTTCTTTTAGAGAACACTATTTGCACTAGTGTAAATAGACCTAATTTTCCAGAAATAATTTGTTAACTAAAATAATAAATAAAATGGTGAAAAACAGAACTAATTACATGTGCCATTTAATTAAGGGCTACTATGTGGCATGCATCTTACCTTCACAATGAGGCTTTTCATAACTCTTTTCTTCCCTGGTCATCTTAGCCTGCCGTGGAATGTAAGGACCACACACAGCTCAGGTATCTTTGCCAGTGTTGTTCACTAATGTAACCTAAATACTTTTAAAAAGGGCCTGACTGACAGTATTTAACCAACAAACAGATTTTCAATACTCAAATAAAACGTAGTTACCAAATAGTTATTTGGAGATTCTTAAATAATAGAAAATTTTGCATTACACCGACATGCTGTACTTTATGGAGCTATCTTATTTCAGTAAGTCTTCCTGCCTTTTGCTCCCTCCACTGATTTAAAGTTTGTTTTTGGATGTGCACAGTTCAGGAATACATTAATTACTTGAAGATCTCTAAATGTGTTAAGTTAATGAATATTTCTTTATATAATTATGTAGGTTTTAAAAATATTAAAACATAAATAGTGGTTAAATGGTTTATATTCTTGGCATGATCATTCATAAATCTGAAATAATAAAAACAGTTAAAATGGTGCATTGAGAAATAAAGATGCACAGATAAAGTGCTCAGAAAAGAAATACAACGCACTTCCTAGAAGTGTTCTGAACTCACTGGCAATTATTTAAAGGTAGACTTGGAACGAGGAAATTCTTTGCTAGGCACTTTTCAGTGACACAGTTTCCAGTGCCAGTACCTTTCCTTAGCCAAAATTAGCTGTTCATGTGAAAAAGAACAAAGTATTCTTTTAACCTACATTTTATATTTGAACCATATTTTAATCTAAAGGCAAACTGTAATTATTAGTTTACATGTGCTCTTTAAATTTGGAATCTCAAAATATTGAATAAAAAAGAACTAGAAAATTATCTAATCAAATTGTATGTCTTAATAGAATTCAATTCTACTACGAATCTAATATTGTTAAATCAACTCTTACAGTTAAGAATATAATTTGGCAAATGGTATCAATGCTTATCCTTTCAGGACTTGATGCCAAACTAAGATAAGAAAGAAATTGTATTTAATTGTTTAATATATGGCAAAGATACAGAGGCACAGAAAGATAATTATTATAAAGAAAAATAATAATATGTCCCATTATATGGGCATGAATTAATTGTTTAAGAAGAGAAAAACAGACATTTTCTTTTTAAAAATGTAATTCTAAAAGTGATATCCAAATGTAATATTCATAAAACAAATATAGTTGGTAAATATGGTGGAAATGTTTAATTGGCAACCATAGATCTTATCTAACCAATAACCACTAAATGGCTGACACAGAAACACAGCAGCTATTAAGGACTCTGGCAATCTCAATCAGAAATTAGTTTCACTGTCCTGGCTGGTGTGGCTCATTGGGCTGAGTGCTGGCCTGTGAACCAAAAGGTCAGTGGTTCAATTCCCAGTCAGGACACATAACTGGGCTGTGAACCACGTCCCAAGTTGGGGCATGTTGAGAGGACGTTTCGACATTTCCTTTGCGCATTGATGTTTTTTTCCCCCTCTCTTTCTCCTTCCCTTCCCTTCTATCTAAAAATAAATAAATAAGATTTTTTTAATTATAAAAAAAGAAATTAGTTTCACCAATTTTTTTGTTTTTAGACTAATTTATTACATCTTAAAATGTATTTTTGTCCTGATCTCATCATGTGGACCATGGAATTGAAACCTACCCTAGCCCTCTACTAACCAGATGAAATTTGTACTATCCTTTGTCTCCCACTTCAACCAATGATCCAGAACCTTCCTCAATCCCTTGAGTCTTCATCCTCAAGTTCCCCATCTGTGACCATCTGTTAACAGACCAGGTATTAGGAACAGTGATGACATTCCTAAATAGGTTTTCTATGCTTTGAGCCCAAACTGCAAAATATGAAAGATGGGAGTAGGAGGGAATTAAATAAGTGGGAGAATGTAGGAACTTTGAAGAAAAAAAATCATCAGGAGTAGGAGTCTTATGGAAGAAGAGAAGGAGAGGAAATAAAGAAGATAAACTTCAGAGTATTTGTCTTACTCAGCACACTTCAGAGTATCTGAGATGGCCAAATGGTGCCCCAAAAGCTGAATATTTTATTTGGTCTGAAGCATTCCAATGTTTGCAACATTAAAATGTTTGCAACATTTTTTAACCTATGTCAGGAATTCTAGTTTCTCTTGTAAATCAGACTACTTAACAAAACTGTGCTGTAGTACTATAGGGCTATATTGGCAGGATTGAGGTGCATGTGCTTTAGACAAGGTATGCACCTTCATTTAACACTCACCACTAGGTTCTTTCAGTGTACACCTAGCCTACTTCATTCATTTTCTCTGCTGTTAATTGCCTGACCCCATAGGAATTTGAGGCTGCACTAAACCCAGTGCATTTACTCATCTATTTGAAAATGTTTGTTAATAATCTAGAGTGTGTAAAATATTGTACTGGATGATACAGATTATAAAAAAGACTTTAAAATATAGGCATTGACTTTAAGGAGAACATTGTATAGAAAGGGAGATGAATGAGTACAACATCAGCTGTAATAACAGTAGAAAAAGATTAGCATTCCAAGAGATGTTATCACTGTATAGGAAGTAGGGAACATATCTCCAGTTATATCAAGAAAGCTTGAAACATAGAGTACAATTAAGAACAGAAATTTGGTAGACAGTTACCTATGTAGGTAGATAAATATTTATGGAGTTATGATGAGGAGGTAAATCTTATCTCACTATAAGACTGTCAGTGTTAGGCATTGGATTCATGTAACTTAGGGTTATTTGTACCTATTGTATATAATATCCATGTATATGCAGATGTATATAGTGTACCTGTCTGTATTATATTTATATGACATCTTCATGGTTTATACAAACATAGAGATTATATTGACATTCATCACTGTCCTTGTGCATACACATAAATTCCATCAGAAATTTCATTTAAAAGATCTCCAAGATTATATACCCTCTTCCATGCACCCCCATAAACAGCATTAATTTTTTAATTATATTATAATAATACTTTTTGAATAATTATAAAGTTCTAAATACTTTATATAAACTATGCCTCTTAATCTTTACAAACACTCTGTAAAATCATTTCTAGTTTACAGATATAGAGTCTGAGCCTAAAATAGGTTAAACGCTTTGTCCAATGCAAGACAGAAACTTGCAGAACCAGGATTTGAACCCAGACATACAGCCTTATATCTGAGTTAGCATTACTATGATAAACAATGGCTGTATTGGCTATAGCAACTTTTATTGTTTTTAAATCAGATTCATCATAACTACACTGGGCAAAGACATACTTTAGTCATTTGGTTTGTTTATTTCTCTAGAGCCTTCTTTTGAGAAATAAATAGCAGCCCTTCCCCCTCTGAATTCTCAGTAACTGTGCAGAAAAACGTACAACAAAGATTGAGGTGTTCTAGAACCTATTCTTTCAAAGATTAAAATACTTATTTTAAATAAGAGGAATTGCATCTTAATACAACACAATATGGCCTGTTAAATAAATGGAAATTTAAGGAAGAAAATAAAGGTTTTTTTTAAATCAGTTGGGTTAACAAAACTGTATCCTTTATAACTATTCTTAAGAATAAATGTCATCAGCAACCAGGGGTCTAAGCCAATGTGTCATCTTTGATTCGTCACTTTTCAGTAATCACTACCTTCGATTAAATACAAGTTCTATCACATCTACCCTTTTAGTCATTTGGAAATCAACCACCTCTCTGTTCCCTTCTCCATCTCTCCCCATTTGCTGAAGTCACCTCCTCATCGGATTTTACTTTTATATACTGCAGTTTCAGTGATGTTTCTAAAGCTTAAATATGAAAATGTCACCTCCCTCTTAGACAGATAAACCTTACATCATCCCTAGGGCTTATTAGGTGCCTCACCTCTAGATTCTCAATCCCTTGTGCCTGATCTTATCTCAACACTTATTTTACTATGTTGGCCATTTTTTTTTCTCGGACCTAAAGTTTCTGATAGGGAAGAACTGTACCTGCCTAACATAACTAGTAGTAAATAATTGTTGAATAAATACATAAATAAAAAATAAAAGTTAAAAACTGACATTTAAAACATTTTAAAAGACATGAGAAAATACCTATATTATCTCACTCAATCAGTTTTTTAAATTCCATTTATCTCATGCTCTAAATATGACTTCAAGGAACAAAATTTGTTTCCTTTGTAATACATTATAATTCTCATTGTAGCACAGTTGGAAAAGGGTAAACAAGTTCTGAAGAAAAGTATGAATAATACATAATAAAAGAGAGTGTCTTTAACATAATTAGAATCTAGTTTAACATAATTAGAATCTAGTATCTTTAGCATAATTAGAATCTAAAATGAGATTCATTTTTTTAATTTGACTTCAAAATCCTCAAACTGTTCTTTATCCTTTGATTTCCTTACTCACATCAGAGTAAGTGCCCAATTTTTAAAACATAGGACATACATAAGTGAACACCCTATAATTGTACAATATATTTTAAGTATGTAAAGGTATACATATTATTTTATTTCATTTTGACTCAATTAAATAAGTTTTTGATGTTTATAAATTATTTTTGACACTGGCATTTTGAAATACTTTATGTTTAGGCAAGATCCCTCCAATGATGTGTTCAAACCTAGATCAGTCGTCTCGCAGAGGAGATGCTGAGGAAGCATCTTAGGCATATGAAAGATTGGTCTAGAAGCCCTTTACATATCCTCCTGAGCACAACATTTTGTCATTCAGCTTGTGTATTTCCATCTTCAATAAGGCTATATGACAATTTCTCTCCAAATCATCTGTATTGCAGGAAATTCCTACATATTGCTCAGTAGGTCAGAATAATTTTCTTTCAAATAAACATTCTAATGTAGATGCATAAAATTTCCACATTACAAAATTACTTCCTTCCTGGTATCTATTTAATTATATGTCTATAAAAAGAAAAATGTAAGGACTTTGGAGATATGACCCAACAATATTATCACTTTCATACTTCTTCCTATTTCACTATTAACCTTGCAGTTAAAGTTACTTACCTCAGTGTGGGATGTAGTCTTATGGCTCCTGATCTCAATTTACCTTATATCAGGCTATTGTATTATGAAATGGAATAAAAATATATAGGTTTAAATGATATGTAAAGTGTTATAATCAAATTATTCACTATTTTGTATATTTCTTCGGTAAAGGAAAATTCACTTATTCAAAACCTGTACTGCTTAATATGTGATATGTCCTGTAAAACAGGAAAGAACAAATAATTGCTCTAAGAAAATTACCTGTTGATGAGGACGTCTATAGACAGAAGGACAATGAACCTTGGGGAACCACAGATCTGAGGGAGGAGGAGTCCTTCGTTTCTGAGCAGGACACGTTCTGTTGAAATCTCAGAGGGTTCAAATTCTGAGATAGCTCAGAATAATTTACTGCCTTAAGTATGTATTTAGGAAAGATTGATTCCAGAAGACCAAATTAGTCATAAAGGAGAGTAACACAGGCAGAAATCTATATACATTTAATTAATCAGGTTGAATTATTTGTAAGGAAGAATTTCCAAAGAAGAATATTGAAATTCTAAATGTTAAAATTATAAAATTACATTTTAATTAGTCTATGGAATCTCATTTTGGAAGAGTTTCTAAATTATTTGATTCATCCCTAAGGGCTTAATATCCAAAATTTATAAGGAACTTATAAAACACAACACAAAAAGAATGAACAACCCAATTCAGAAATGGGCAAAGAACTTGAATAGATACTTTTCCAAAGAGGACATACAGATGGCCAATAGACATATGAAAAGATGTTCAACATCACTAATCATCAGAGAGATGCAAAATAAAACTGCAATGAGATATCACTTCACACCTGTCAGAATGGCTATCATCATAAGCCAATAAACAAGTGTGGGCAAGGATGTGGAGGAAAGGGAACCCTTTTGCAATGTTGGTGGAAATGCAGATTGGTACAGCCACTGTGGAAAGCAGTATGGAGTTTCCTTAAAAAATT
Source organism: Desmodus rotundus (assembly GCF_022682495.2). NCBI lineage: Eukaryota > Metazoa > Chordata > Mammalia > Chiroptera > Phyllostomidae > Desmodus > Desmodus rotundus. The sequence goes on along the minus strand of NC_071390.1, from coordinate 125,975,217 downwards.
AAAAATAAAACTGCCTTATGCCTCAACAATTCCACTTCTGGGAGTATATCCAAAGAAACCTGAAACACTAATTTGAAAGAATATGTTCATACATATTTTTATTGCATCATTACTTACAAGAGCCAAGATTTGGAAATAATCCAAGGGCCCATCAGTAAATGAATGGATAAAAATGTTGTGGTACGTTAACACAATGCAATACTATTCAGCTGTTAAAAAGAAAAACAAAAGAAATCTTACTTTCTGGGAGAGCATGCAAGGACCTTGAGAGTATTATGCCAAGTGAAGAAAGCCAGTCAGGAAAGACAATTACTATATGATTTCAATCACATGTGGAATCTAATGAACAAAATAAACTAACAAAGTGAAGACAGACTAATGGATACAGAAGACAAACTATACTTATCAGAGGGGAGAAGGCTGGGGCAGGGTGAGAAGTATGATGGGATTAAACAAAGAAAAACAACAACAACAAAGACTCATAAACACAGGCAACAGTATGGTGATTGCCAGAGTGAAGAGGGTGGGGAGGGTAGGAGAAAGTAAAGGGGAGAAAAATGGTGATGGAAGGAGAAGGAGGGTTAGCTTGGGTTGGTAAACACATGACATAACATACAGATGATGTATTAATATTGTATGCCTGAAACCTATATAATTTTATTAACCAGTATCACCCCAAAAGTCAATAAAAAATAAAATAAATAAATAATGCATTATTTAATTAATCTCATTGTATAAATATGAGAATTTACCTAAAGAAAGGTTATTATCTTTCATTACTTTTAAGTTTCCTTTTCTCTGTCTAGTGTCTATGGAATTCTATGAGGAAAGGTTAATTAATTTAGAAAAATCCTCTTCTGTTTGGGGTTGGATTTTCAGGTCTACCTTTATTTTGATGACATACACTTATCTGTGTAAGAGGACAACTGTTTGTTCCATGCCTTTTCTAGAGTACAGCGGGACTATATTTATATATTGAAATTTAGTGTTTTTAAAGAATTTTCCATGGCTATAAATGCTTTTCAAAGCATTAAAATATAATTGTAATTGGAGTTATTTTTATATAATTGATAAAACGATAAGAATGGTAAGTTTCATGGTGCCTTGGTTAAGAAGGTTTTGCTAACTCCTATAGCTTGAGTGAATCCTTTGTTTGGCACTCCAAAGTTTTGGGGCTTTTTTCCATTTTAGGGAACTGTACCATGGTTAGATTTGGACTGAGTGGGGTATGCCTTTATTTTCCTTTAAGCAATGAGATGGTTAATGTGGAAGAGTAGATGAGGAAGGAAGACCAGCGTGGTACCTCTACCACCTGTTCTGAGTGCAAAAGTTTAGAAAAGAGTAAAGACTAATGCTCAATGCATTATAATTTCATGTTAAATGTAAGTTTTCTTACAAGTTGTCAGACTTTTCAATTAATGTACTCAACTACTTTAAGTAAAATCAGGATTTCACCCAGAGGTACAGGTTTCCCCTGAAACCCACCTAAGGGAGTATAGCTAATTTTTTCATACGTAGTCCAGAAATGCATTTTCCCTCATATTCTAATTTTTTTACAAGCTTTGAATTCTTCATTCAGTGTACAATGTCTGACCCTCTGAAACTTACACCATTTGACATGAGAAAGTCTACCCCTTACTGTTGTCATCACTAAACTTCTAGTCTCTTGAACTCGGTTACTAAGGACTATTACCTCTTCCTCAGTATCTTCCTCTTGCCTCCAAGTTCTATTGTCATAAGAGTTCATTCAACACTCTTACATGGTTCACTCAGAATCCTAGGCATTGCTTCTTATAGAGCTTCATTGTCATTTTGGAAGACATATTCTTTTTTGCTTGTGTTGTTTAATTTACTCAGGATATTAGAAATACTTGACATACCCTTAAATGACACTAACAACCTCTCCCCAGTCTTGTAAATAATCAAAATGAATTCTACATGTTTCTACACATTCCCCATTAAAGAGAGTTAGGAGATTTAGCTACTCCAGTCCAGAACCACTAGTTCAATTATTTCACCTCCTCGTTTCTACCTCTACCTTACTTCTGCAATTAAAGCAAACCTCAACTTAGACTCAGTAGAAGTTAATTAATTACTTAGAATTCCTCCACTTCTAAGGGCTAGATTTGATCATGTTAGTCTCTTGTCTTAACTTCCTAAGCTTCTAGTTCTCTTATTTGGTTATTTCTACAACTGTAGTGTACTTTAAGAGACATTTGCTTTTGCAACATCAGTATCCATTCTTCTTTCCTTTAACTACTTTCTAAGTCACTTAGAATCCATGGTCCATCCAGTCATTCTATTGCCAGCATTCTAAACTTGCTAGCTTGTGTCCCTTCAAGGTGAATTGCAAAATCCAAATTCCCAGTCTGCATCATGTATGAAGTAGTTTCTAGCCACATGTGCTTAAAGTTAAATTTTACGTAATTAAAATTAATTAATATGGAAAATTTGGTTCTTCTGTTACACTAGCCACATTTCAAGTGCTAAAAGCCATGTGTAACTGATGGCTGCTGAGTTGAACGGCACAGAATCGACCATTTTCATCATTGCTAAATGTTCTATTAGACATGGCTGGCCTGAATTATATATTCCAACACTGGACTACTGAACCCTACAGAAGAACACCACAAAATCATGTTCATTGATGCCATGGTATATCTCTGTGCTCCAAATGAAACTGGAAAAGTTGGTGTTCATGCTGCCTGTCACTACCAGATCCAGTAAGCAGAGCTAGGGATTGAATATGTGTGCTTTATTCAGATGAACAGTAATCTGAGAAGACAATGGGTTATGTACCCTAAAAGACTGTTTTACATTTCCTTTCAAGCCAGCCTTTTTATAAGGAGGGCAAAAGTGTAGACAAGGGATTTGGAATTCAGGAAAGAGATTAATCAGATAAAAGCTGCACAGCCCGCCAATTTCCATAGCATCCTTTTATCCGTTGACCGGTGATTCTTTATCTGTATCCTGTGTCCTGTGTCTTGGTCAGTGAGATCTCTCTCCCTGGGACAAATGGCTCAGGTACCATCTCAATCGCTTGCACCCTTCTCCTGGGTCACAAAGGTAGAATTGCTTGTGGTCTCCTAGAGTCAGGGTAGATCATATCCTCAGTTCCTGAAACAATAGCTTTTTACATGCATTAACTACTAAACTATTAGCTATTATTTAAAACTAAAACTTTCTGCCCTGGCTGGTGTGGCTCAGTGGATTGAGTGCCAGGCTGCACTCAAAGGGTCAATGGCTATATTCCCAGTCAGGATACATGCCTGGGCTGTGGGCCAGGTCCCCAGTGGGGGATGCATGGGAAGCAACCACACATTGATGCTTCTCTCCATCTCTTTTTCTCTCCCTTACCCTCTCTCTAAAAATAAATAAATAAAATATTTAAAAAATAGTAAAACTAAAACTTTCCTACCCTTGAGTTCCCTCATCATGAACTTATCTGGACTGTGAAGGCTTCTCACAGACATGAATATATTTCCTATTTTCTACTCTGCTATTTCAAATGCTCTCTACTCAACATAAACCTAACTGCATCAAAACTTCTCTCATTGTTCCTGCCATAAAACCTGCTGAAGAGAGCAAGATTAATAAAATGGCATTGGTGCAGTCAAGTTAGCACAAAGTATATAAAACAAAATGGAGTCGCTTATGTCAACCAAGATGGCTGCCAGTCAGCCATGACACTTTGATTCAAGAGGAAAACTACCTAAGTCAGAGCAGACATGTCTGGTGAGGAGACACACCCAAGATATCTGCACACGTGATCAGAACAGTCATGTCTGCAGAGCGGGACCACCCATAGATGGGCTCTGGGGAAGATTCCACACTTGCCATCAGGGATGTCAACACATTTATCAAAAAGACCCAGAAGGGTGGAGTACACCACTCTCAAGGTATAACTGAGGCAGGCTCCAGACCACTACTGAGACAGCCGAGCTCCACACACCAGAGTGCTGCTCTGTGCCACACTGATCTCCCTTGGCATCAGCCACCAGAGGCTCCGCCTTGCTGAACTGAGGAGTTTGTCTTCCCTCCTGCCCACCCGGTTCTGGAGATCCTTCCTTGCAAGACGCTGACAACTCCCTTGCCCACTGTGCTGTCTCCCAGACCTGCAGACTGAGACTCTGGGACTTGGTTTGTTATCGCCCATTGATTGTTCTGTCTATGTTATCATTTTCTTAGATTGTTAGAGTGTGAGTAAAATATTAATGTATGTTGACATTCTACTTTGAGTAATTCAATAAAAGTTGAGTGGATAGCATAATTACTGTGTGTGACTCTTATCTATTCCTTGGTGTGGGACTGCTCAGCAGGCAGCTAGGCGAGCAGTTGCCCAGCTGACTGGAAAGATTATATCACTCACATACACTTGTGACACCTGCAAATTCATTCCTCTACAATTTCTACCGCTCTATCTCTATCTTTTCAGTAGAACAAGTGTCCCTTTTCCTATACGTACACAACTATAACAAAGTTTAATTTAAAAATTAGGCACATTATGAGATTAGGAGGATACCAACAACAACTGAAAATAAAATAGAACAGTTATAACAATATACTGTAATAAAAGTTAAGTGAGGGTACCCTCCCTCTTTCTCTCTCTCCCACTCTTTTCTCAAAATATCTTATTGTACTGTACTCACTCTTTCATTTAATAGAAGCACTTTCTGGATTCTTTTTGGCACATCTGAAATACCAGCGTCACCACTCTTGACCTTTGGTGCCATTTAGTAAAATGAAAGTTACTTGAACACAAACACTGCAATGATGAACACTGCATTTTGTCAGCACTGTATTTTAATTGTCTATGTACCTTTATGCCATCCCTCTCTCAACGGTGAATTCTTTGAGGGCAAGATAGACATCACTGTATCATCAACAACCTAGAATACTTGAAATAAACTTGGCCATAAATTGATAGTTTTTACTGAATATTCTATTCATCCCTAACCCCATAGCCTTGACATAGATCAAATAAAGACATGGGGTAAACAACAAATTTATTTGTGCATTTTGATGTCTAGCACCTAAATGTATCAATGAGTTAAATGTCCAACATGTGACAAATTGGTGATAGAAATGTCTAAACAAATGAAATTGGTAAAGCTTGTTTTTTAAGTAAACATAAAATAATTCATATCATAAATTTATACATTTAAATGTAGAATTTATAACAAGTATTTTTTTAAGATTTTAAATAACAGGTCATCTTTCAGAAAAATTTTAAAACTCTGGTAAATATTATTTTGATACACATATATAGTGTCCACCTGCCTAATTAAACAAAGATGATTTATTGCATAACCTATTTAATTTTCTCTACTTTTGCTTTTTATCTGAGCATATTATATTGCTCTTTGATGCCACCTAATGACCAAAGGTGATACTTGATTTCTGGAAAAAAAAAAAAAAGAAGCAAAATTAAGACAGATCTACTGTTCCTTTTTAGATCAGGGTAATTCTGCCTCGGTTGTGCAGGTGTATATATGTGTGAAAGAGACAGGGGTGGAGGAAAGAAGTCGTACTTTGTAGTTTCTCTTAGTCCATTCGTTTAGCATTGCATGGCCTCCATAACTACATCCCTGTCACAAAATTCAAACATTTTCATTTGAAGTGGTCAGAAAACATCTAACCGAAAATAAAACTTCTAACTTCTTTAAGACTTGGAGTATGTCTCTCAAGGGTGTTTACAGTTAAAATCTATCTTAAACTTTGGTTTTCTGCTTAGCTTTCCATGTTTCTTCTATTGCTTTTAAAAAAATTCCTTAGGTTTTACCTCCTCCTACTGGAGCTAAAAAGAATATCACTTTTAACACCAACAAATTAAAAATATCATTTAAAAAAATATTTAGTAGGCTTTTCCTGTAAAACCATTCTCATATTTGTTTTCCGTATAATATTCCATTACTTATTACATTTTTAAAGGCTATACTACTATTTAAATGTTTACTAAATTATTTAATTTGTTAATAATGGTAGTAGTATAGTTTCCAATAACCATTAAAGAAATATAATCAAAATTATGTTTTAAATTTTTCTTTGTATTTATTATTGATTAAAGTCATATTTTATCAACATTGTCTCCATTTCATCTTTAACTTATTGGAAAATAAGGGTGAGTATGTTCATAGATGCCTTACCACTTTCATTTCATAAATCACTTGTTCTTATTTCCACCATTTTTATATGTGTGATATTTTAACTTACTCTATTTTGCTTGCATTTTTTCTATTTTATTATTTATGTAAAATTATAAAACCTGTTTGTTTTTCTCCTCTAAGCATTCTTTCATTTTTCTGATCTTATTTGTGATACTGACAGCCTGTCTGGACCCCTGGGAGTGGCCTGAGGGCAGGAACAAGAGGGGCTGCCAGGGGAGTTAGAGGTAGGCCGTGGGAATAGAAGCGGGGAGCCCCTTGTGCACCCACTGAACCACACTCCTCAGAGATGGAGGTTAGAAGTTTGGAAGGCATGGCATGAAGCCAAAGAATACCTTTGCAAACTGCCTCTTCTCAGGGCCATAGCAAGATCATTGAGTTTTACAGTGCAGTAGCAGGCTGCACTACCAAGGGACTATGAGGCCATGTTGCTGGGAAGCTGAGTACAGGCCTTTCAGTCTTCCTCTCCTGGCATGGAGCTGACTGAACACCACAGTAGTCTCCCCCATTGGCCACGATGGTGGCAGGATTAGCTTCATATACTTAGTGTGCAAAAGGCTAGCAAGATAACTGGACAAGGAGAAATGCCCTTTTCCCCTGCTCTTCCGGTACCAGATTTTGGGGTGGGATCAGGGGAGGGCAAGCACATGTGCCATAGATGTCAAGGTGGTGGCAGGGGGAGGTGCTAGACCAGAGAGGCCTGTCAGTCTGGCCTGGGGAAAGGAGGGGTTAGTTGGGAGGTGGGCCCAACCTGAAGCACATGAAAGTTTGGGATGTTAACTGGTCATCTTGGGAAAACACCTGTCCTGTTTTACACCCAAAACCAATACAGTCCTAGGGGTAAAAAGAAACTCTTGCTCATCATTCACAGTCCGGAACAAGCACTCAGATGGTACACTGGCCTGTCCTCTTCAGGGCCATGTGGCTTTAGTAGCAACATAGCCCATACCTCTAGGAGCTTCTCTCCCTCTCTCTCTCTTTCTCTGTCTGTCTGTCTCTCTCTCTGTCTCCCCAATCCCTGACCTGGTGAAGCATTTGTCAATGCATTCACGTGTTTTCTCATCTGGGAGCACGCAAACTTGTGGCCCAACCAGACCCATGGCCATGGCCATGGCCATGCCAGGTCCACATGCAGCCTCCAGGAGGGAGCATGAATATGAAGCCAGACAGCAGCTGGGAACAAGCTAAGCTAACAGAATGACCACTCAGCAGTCACCAGCAGGCCCCAAAGATGGTACTTTAAAATGGAGCAGGAATTCTGGGCCTTGCTTTTTGTTCTGGTCTTGCTGAGGACAGCTGGGCTTTGTCTGGGTTTTGCAGAGGAGATGAGCTATGTGTTGGGGAGTCCCACATTCTCCCAGATTATGCAACGTACAAATAAAACCTCTTTTCCTTTTCTCAGCACCCGCTTCACAAATTTGGCTTTTGTGGTGGCAGGCAGATCAACTTCCCTTTTTGTTTGGTAACATTTATAATATTGAATTCTGCATACTTTGAGTTTAGTCTGATTTTTCTAGTGTAAATTGAATTATTATCTCATTATTTATTTTAATTTTAATTATGTAATTTTGTTGTATTTCTATTTTTACAGAAAAATTATAAAGATAGTAGAGTTTCCATATACCCCACACCCAATTTTCTCTACTATTAACATCTTACACTAGCTTCGTGCATTTGTCACAGTGAAGGAACCAGTATTGATAATATTACTAACTAAAGTCCATTCTTGATTTATGTAAACATAAGAAATGTTCAAACCTATAGAGAATTTTTATGAGTTTATTTGAGGCAAAGTTATGACAATTTCCAGGAAGCAAAACTAATGAGTTGAGAAAATGCTTTGCAAAATGGTAGTTTTGTACCTTATTTACACATTACAATCAAAAGAGGGATGCAAGTGGGTTACATGAAATCCATTGGTGGTAGATTAGGGAGTGGGAGGCAGGAAAGGAGGGAAACCTCTGGGATTGAATAAAAAGGAAAATGATAGACACATACTTCTTCTGCATGGTGGGTACAGGATAGTTAACTGTCAACAACTAACATGATGACAATAACAGTGAGGGGATTTGTGGTCCCTTGTGGGGTGTGGTTGTTGTGCCCAAAGGAGCCTGGAGAAAGGGAAGTTACCTTGACCTTACAAAGGAATGCTACTGTAGATTCCAAAAGACAATATACAGGCCCAATTAAGATAAAGATTGACTTCCAGGGAAGATTCTAGCCTAAGACATGACTGCTCACCATAAACTGCTTTTAGTTAAAAAGTTTTAAGTTCAGACCGTCCTATACAGGCCTCCCCTGAGCTTGTCGGGTTTAGTATGTGGCCCCTTTTTGTCCACATTAGATTTCCTTAATTTTACTTAATGTCCTTTCTCTGTTCCAGAATCCTGCCTGGGCTACCCCATTTTGTCCTTGTTGTGTCCTAGGCTGCTCTTAGCAAGGACAGTGTGTGTGTGTGTGTGTGTGTGTGTGTGTAATTTTGGTTTTCATGATCTTGATAATTTTGAGCAATAATTCTTAAGCATTTTGTGAAAGTCTCTCAACTGGGATTTGTCTGATATTCCTTCCCATCATTAGACTGAACTCATGGTTTGGGGGAGGAAGAGCACAGATGTAAAGCTCCATTTCATTTCAGCATAGTAAGTGTATATGCTATCAACATGATTTATCATTGTTAATGTTAACCTTGATCTTGACCACTGACTGCAGTAATGTTTTTCAGTTTTTTCCTGCTCCAATGGTCTCCTTACCACTGCCCCCACCACCACCACTTCTACCATACTCTTTGGAAGTGAAAGGCACCAAAATTCTCTCACCCTAAAGCTGCTTCTTGGGATTGATTTTAAATTGCTTATTAAGAAACAACAACTCATAAAGATATTTTGACCCTCCCCTTTTTCTTGCCCAAGAGATTCAGACAGAGAAAATTGCTTCAGGAGTGAGAGTTTATGGTGTCCTCAGTCTAATCTGAATTAAGTATGATAAACAAAAGGGCACTGGGTCAGGAGGACTCCAAGCCTCTTAGCCAGATAGACCCTGGGTCTCAGTGTTGCTGTGTTGCCTAGCAAGAATTTGTTCCTTTCATCCTCAACTACCTATAAATTGTGCTTTCTCACTTTTGAAACCTAATTCCCCATTTCCACCTGTTTGGGATGAGAAAAACAGTCCTCTTACCTTTTTGGTTCTTCTAGATGGCTGAATAATTCAAACAATAAACAGCAGATTAACAGGAGAAAATCAAAGGCTTAATACATATGCACAGGGAATATATATAAGTATTAAAATGTCAAAGACAGTGAGGCAACATTGGGCATATAAGACAATTTGGACAAAGGAGATAAAAGGGGCAGGTGGTATTAGATTTTAGAAGTGAAAATGAGCGACTTACACGTATTTGAGAAAGAGAGGAAAATATATGGCAGGAAAACTCTTGCTAGGCAACTGGGAAACAATGGCTCACTACTGGAGGGGGTGGGTGAGATCAGGGAGCTAGAATATTCTAGCCCAACAGACTTGGTTTCTTCCTAGTGGTGGGATATAAAATTCTTAAGGTGGTTAAATTATAACTCTTGTCCAAAAGCAGGATTTTCTATATGAATATTTTTTAAGAAAAAGGGGAAGTAGAAAACTATTACTGAGTTTGTTGGGCTTTAACTGATTTTAGTTGGAAATAATCCAAATGCCAGGGTGGCACATTTTAAGGACACTTGCTGCTGAGAACTATAGCCTCCTTCTCCTTCATCCAAAATGTTTTATATACCCAGTGTTGCCTCACAGCCTTTGGAATTTTTATGCTTATGTGAATTCCCCATGTGCATGTATTAAAACTTAGATTTTCTGCCCTGGCTGGTGTGGCTCAGTGGATTGAATGCCAGCCTGTGAACTAAAGGGTTGCTGGTTCGATTCCCTGTCAAGGCACATGCCTGGGTTGAGGGCCAGGTCCCCAGATGGGGGCGAGTGAGAGGCAACTTCACACTGATGTTGCTCTCCCTCTCTTTCTTCCTCCCTTCTGCTCTGTCTAAATAAATAAATAAATAAATAAATAAATAAATAAATAAAATCCCTTTAAAAATCCTTAGATTTTCTCCTTTAAATTTGTCTCTGTTAATTTGATTAATAGCTCAGCCAGAAAAAAACTTAGAAAGTGGAAGGGCAATATTAATAGTTTTTAAGCTCCTGCAAAAGTATTGCCAGTGGAAGAGGACTCGCTCATGGGATTGAAAGAAAAGCATCCCAGGGACCTATATGCGAGGTGTGGTCTTGTGGTAAGGTTTGTTCAGGTGGAAGGGGGCCCCTGTGTCCCATCTCTGTCTGTCCCACTGTGCAGAAGTTCAATCCTGTCTTCAGCAAGGCAAAAACAAAAGCCAGTGTCCAGAGTTTCTGTGCTGTATTAAAGCTCAGTCCTTGGCAGCAGTGTCAGTCCCCATTCCCATAGCTTAGCTTGTGTTCCAGGCTTTACTGTTATATCCAGGCTCCCACCTGGAGGCTGTGCTTGGAGTCTGCTAGGGCCATGTGGTTATGGAGAATGAACACACAGGTTCACGGGGTAAGCATGAGTTCCATTGTTGAGAACTCATGGGGGCAGGGGGGACTTTGTTCCCCTGGGATTACATCATCTGGCTTGGGAAAGATTAGGAGCTTTTTCAAAGTAACCATGTAGCTTCCCAAGCCTTCCCAGTCTTGCACTGGGACCATCTCTCTAACAACTATATTATTTCCCCAAGCTAGACTGATAGTCTCTCTGGTCAAGCACTTCTCCTCTGTGCCATTTTCACGTGTATCCCTCATGTGCTTACCATGTCCTGCTCCCTACGACAATCCAGTACTGGAGAGGAGAAGGGAGGGTTGTGGGGAAATGTTCTGATCCTCTGGAGTATGTGAAGTTGTGGCTTCCTGGTGAAGCAAACAAGTTTACCCTCCCCAGCCCATTAGGCTCAACAATGTCTGATTATCTTTGTCCCCTTTCTTATTAATAACTAGTTACTACCTCCAGTTACAGAAAGAAGTTATTATGTGTACCCACACTTAAGGAGAGGGGAGTTATGTTCTGTCTTCTTAAAGGCAAAGTACTACACAATTACTTGAAATTCATTTGCATGGGAGATTTGTCTCTTCTCCATTTATTTATTTATTCGTTCATTCATTCATTCATCATTTATTTAATAATTTTTTATTAGTGAGGACTTTAATGAAAAGCTTGGAACAACATAATCAAGCTAAAGGCAACACCTTGAAATTTGTTTTATTGCCAAATAGCACTTTAAAACTCTTTTAAAAACCCACAAATTATCCAGAATCAGCTTAAAATGTTTTCAATATTCTAAACTATAACTCCTGTGATCAAAAAAGGAAGAATGGCAGGGCAAAAAAGAAAGAAAAAAGAAAGAATTAGAATATCAGTGGTTTCTGTGACTTGGTAAATATCCAACAAAATGCTCCATCCAAATATTATAGTAACATCTTACTTCTTTCTCGACAGCTTATTAAAGAGAGTGCATGAGAGGGCAGGATTTTGTTCCTAACCATGGAGAAAAACTGCGTAATAAGTTTATAAGTTGTAAAAGATCAGCTTATGTGGCAATGTTGTGCATGTCATTAAGAGATAAACCAGGATTAACTTTTTTGGAATTCTAAGGTGTCCTAGACATAATTCATTTGTTTCAGTCATAGTAAGCCATTTCAGATTGTGCAAAAACAGTTTCTCATTGCATTTTCCCATGGTTTCAGCAACACCGCAGTAAATAATTTCTGTATGGGGGTGTTCCCCTTTTAGTTGGACAACTAGGTAACTTAATTGTAGCAAGAAGTTAAGTGCAGAAAACCGCTGTAATATCTATAGTGGAACCAGTTATTAATCTGTACACATGACCATTTTATAATGCTCAAACTCCATAGGATGGATTGAATATATAGGGAAAGAATTGAATTATAATTGCATCGTTTTCTTTCCACAGTCCTATGTCCTAACTTTTGAGGAACAACACAAAACATGCCATCAAGGAGTACAGCCTGCAGATGCCTGTGGCATCACAGAAGGGGTTTGGCAGCTGCCTGGGCTGCTGCCCACAGGGAGGTGCAATTGCCAAGGTACAGCCCAAGGCCAAAGTTACAGAGCACCTACCACCTAACACCCTCAGACCTGGTGCAGCCCCTGCTGATGGTGCTCCTTACTATTCTTCCATGTCTTTAACTTGCTGAAGAAACCAGGTCTATCTGAATTTTGAGGAACTCCTGCATTCTAATTTTTTTCAGAGGGCTCTCTTGTGATGTTAACTTGTTCTTTTTTCCCACATATTTCTTATGACTGGGATTCAGATCTAAACATTAAGTTAAATTAAAGTTTATTATTTTTTCACGAACACTTCATAAACAGTTATAAACAAAGTTGCATCCCGTCCGAATACCACTGTTGCCTGGCTCTGTCACACTTAGGAATACTGACTGACTGTGCATTCAGGGGATGACAGACTTCCATTTACACAATGGTGTTGCTGTCCTACGAAAAAACCTTACCCTTGTAGGCTGACTTGCTGAGAAATACTGATTTTTCATGTACTGGGCCTCTAGAGACTCTGAAATCCTGTTTTTCTTGGAAAGACGAGATACATGCAAGGGACCAAAGCGTTTCTTTCTGAAGTGCTCAGAATAATTTGGTAGAAATTAAGATCAAAAGCTGGGGGGAAATATAGAAAATTATTTAACTTAAGAGTTAAAAAGCAGCAATATGTAAATCAAAACCAAATTAATCCTATTGTACTGTTTATGATCAATGTTATTGTTGGGGTTAAAGAAAATGTTAATACTTTTCCTCCCACCTTTAAGTTCTTCTAGGCTGAGCTAATAAACAATTCACAGATACAGATTAACAGGAGAACAATAAAGTTTAATACAAGCACACGGATTATTTACATAGGCATGATGTTTCATAAAAATTCCAAAGACAGTGAGACAACATTGGGTATATAAGACATTTTTGAACAAAGGAGAAAAGGTTGGGGAATGAGGTGTTAGATTTCAGAAGGGAGATTGAGAGACTTACAGGTAGTTGAGAAAGATCTGAACTTTCTCAAGTTGGCAGGAAAATTCTTGCTAGGTAACTCGGAAACAATGAAGGTCTAAGCACCTGGTGGGCCCCTCATCTCCTGGTCCCACAAGCATTCCTGTTCATGTAGGAAGCAATGCCAGAGGCCCAGAATGTCCAAATGCCAAAAGCCCAGAGAGAGGGCTTCCACACTCTAAGAGACCCTGTCCAAAGGAGCAACTTCTCCATACTAGGTGTGTGTTAGAGAGAGGGTGTGAGCCTTTCTGCTGTTAAGTCTTGCTCTCTTTAAAAACACCCCAAAATGAATAGCCCTACATCCTTCTGCTAAGCCAGACCAGTTTCAGAATATGCCACTCAGAAGTACTGTCCTTCAGAAACACAGAAGTCTGCAGCTTATTCCTGGTCCCAGTTTAGCTCCAACCATCTCTCACAAGTCTGGGTGCACCAGCCTGAGTCCTTCTCCCAACATCTATTTCCCTCCTCTGGAGCTGCCTTTACCCCAGCCATCAGCTCACTAGTGTGTCTGTGTGCTTAGCCAGGCAGGTCCCCTGCAGCTCTGCCAGCTCTGTTGTGGTCTTCTCCAGGCAAACCTCCAGGCTGACCTCCAGAACTCATGGCAGACCTCCTGGCAGATCCAAACCTCCTCTCTTTTCTCTCAGCCTGCTCCAATTTTAAATGCTCAGCTCAGAACATCTGGCTCTTCCCATGGTGCGTTAGCATCACCAATTTTTATCAGCTTCCCAGTCTTTGACATTCTTTTGGCTGCCATCTTTAGTTAGGGCAAGAGTTGACTGCCATGCACAGATATACGGGGCGGGCATCTGCCCCTGCAGCTCACGCTGGTGCTGTATGAGCTTCTCCAACTCTGGCTACATCATGAGTCACTCTGCCAGTGCAACAGTCACGTACACAATTTGCCCCACACAGCAGCAACCTCCTTCTGCAGCTCCTCCCTTCAGGAAAGCACAAGGTGTTGTTACAGAGCAAGGGAGGGTGTGGTTCACGATAAATTATTACAGAAAGGATTCCCCCTTTCTGTCTCTGGAGGTTCCTTCCCCCACGCCCACCTGCTAGGTTCGAAATGCCCGCCACCAGAGGAAAGACGTCTCTCAATGCCAGAGACTGGTGAAAAGGAAAGGAATTGTTTATTTAAAAGTTACACAAACTTAGAATAATGACCTAATGTTTTCAATAAGATACTAAAGTCCTTTAGAACACCCACAGATGCACAGTCCTTCCCTCTCCCTGTGCCCAGTCCGGGGTACCGTGTCTCAGGAAAAGAAGTAGAAGTCCATGATTCAGGCTCCCGGCATCATCAGCTGTGTGGCTGCTGCGATCTCCAGTTAATCCAAAGCCATGTGGCACCTTCTCATGGCCCAGCAGCAAGAGTCCTTTCTCCCCTTTTCTTCCCGGCAAAGTCTCTCCTGCTGCCTAAGCCACGTGGCAAAAAGAAGCACACCAAAACCTCGTGGTCCTCTTCCTTTCCCTTCAGAACCGCATGGTCCTCTCTTTACTTCACCAAAGCTGCCTGATCCTGGCCCTCTTTCTTTCCCCTCAGAACCTCGTGGTACTCTCCTCTTTTACTTCAGAACCACATGGACCTCTATCTATCTACTTGCTCCAGAACCTCGTGGTTCCCCCATTTACTTCAGAGCCGCGCGGTCTACTCCCTATTTACTTCAGAGCCGCATGGTCTACTCCTTTCTCCCCCAAAACCTTGTGGTCCTCCCCCAGTCAGCTATACCTGCCAGCATCTCCGTATTCTTCCAGCTTTACTGGGCTGCCATAGTAAGTTCGGGCAGGTGTGGCCCCATGGCATGGAGCCAATCATCTCCAAGCTCTCACGCAGGCCCTGTAACCAGGGGGAGTTGCTTCCTAGACCAATCTTGGGTGGAAGTCACTCCCATCTCCCTGGCTCAAAGCAGGGCCACAGCTATTTAACATATCTATGAAACCAGTTAAAGGTTATAGATATGTTAAATGACCGTGCCATCGGTTAGCTGCAAAGCTCTTGCTACCTAAAACATCTCTGAATGGCCCCATTCCATGGGTCCCATGCCCCCTGGCTCAGGCCTGTGGGGGTGAGGACATCCTATATACATTTTTCTAATATTTCCTGGACACCCCGAGTCTTGGACCCCATCACAAATCCCTTCTTGGGGCCCTCCTCTTGGCTGCACCCTGCTTCAGTGTTAATCTGCTTTTGTTATGCAATGTACTTCAAACTCTGTATTCTCCACTCTGTGGGCATTCCCCACTATGCCTTTTTGCAGGATTTAGGGGGATGGTGGAGTTCCCCTACTTTCAAGGGACCCATGCTCTGTACGCAGTTACAGCAGGATAGCAACCTTCGTTCATTACCTGAAAAGGCTGCTCTGAACCCTATAAGCAAAGTACCAGGATGTCTTCCTGTAACGGGGTGCCCCATATAGGGATTTGTAATGGGGTCCAGAACTCAAGGTATCCAAGAAATATTAGAAAAATATATATAGGATGCCCTCACCCCCACAAGCCTGAGCTGCAGGAAAGGATGCAGGGAGGTGGGCCATTTAGATCTGTTTTGTATAGCAACAGCTGTGCAGCTAACCCCCCCCCCCCTCCCTTGGCCATTTAACATATCTATAGCCTTTAACTGGTTTCATAGATATGTTAAATAGCCACGGTCATGCTTTGAGCCAGGGGGATGGGAGTGACTTCCACCCAAGATTTAACTGGGAAGCAACTCTCCCTGGTTACAGCACCTGAGTGAGAGCTTGGAGAAGATTGGCTCCATGCCATGGGGCCACACCTGCCCAGACTTACTATGGTAGCCCAGTAAAGCTGGAAGAATAGGGAGTGCTGGCAGGTGTAACTGATTGTAGGAGGAGTCTGAAATGGGGCTGCAGAGGAAGGCTGGTGTTGGGATTTAAACCCAGGTGTAGCAGCCATACCTGAGAGAGGACCACGCTGCTTTGGCAGAGTGGGGACCCCATGACGGTGACACAGCTGATGGTGCCGGGAGGCTGAATCACGGACTTCTACTTCTTCTCCTGAGTTACGATACCCCAGAATGGGCAGAGGGAGAAGGAAGGACTGTGTGAGTCTGTGGGTATTCTAAAGGACTTTAGTATTTTAATGAAGACATTATGTCATTACTCTAAGTCTGTATAACTTTTAAATAAATAATTCCTTTCCTTTTCACCAATCTCTGGCATTGAGAGATGTCTTTCCTCTGGCAGAAGGCAAGGTGAACCTAGTAGGTAGGGGGTGATCCCCAGAGAGAAAAGGGGAATCCTTTCAGTAATAGTATATTGTTCACCCCCCTCCGGGTCTGTTCTGTAACATTCCCAGGGGTCTTTTGTTTGTATTTAAAGTAAATATTAATTCCTTAAATCTTTCTGGTGACATCCAGAGTCTATGCATATCTCCCTAACCCTGCCATTCCAGTCAAAGTCTTGGTTAATAAAACCACTTTTCAATGGTATGTTATTATAAAGAGAACTAATTCTTGTTAAATTAATGTGAACAATTATATTACCATAAAATAATAATATTTATTAAAAGTTTCCAAATTCTGAATGGATAAAGTAGGGGAAAAATATCAATGTTTCATTATTGCTAACACAGGTATAATTTACCAAATTGCTCTAAGAAAAAAACAAACAAACAAACTAGTAAAAAGATTTCTTACATCTGGAAAACAAAAAAAATTAAATATCGGTAATATTTTGAACAAGAATATGTTAAAAATGATAAATATCCTCAGTTCATTCAGTCTTATCTAATGAATGTGTGTTTATACTGATCATTTGCCGATATTTTAATGAATGCAGTTATTTCTTAGAGTGCTATACATTTTCGCATAGTCCAAAGGTATAATATGAACACTGATTCTCAGAAAACTCCATTGTAGAAGGAGTCAGAGCCTTTTCAGGAATCTTGTGAAGACGAAGACAAGTCTGTACAAGCATCAGTCACACAGGGACACAGGGCCTGTAAGTGACAAGCCTTAAAGTGCAGGCCCATACCTCTGTGACTGCGAGAACTTAGCTTTTCTGAAACAACATTCCAAGACAAAAATTAAAATTGTAAATGAAATTATCTCAGGACTACACAGACTATTGGAGATTTTTATATCATCTCCAGATAGGTATATAAATACGACATGCTATTATATTTTTATTTGACAAACTACTCATTTAATTCAAGTATATTTAATATACCTTATTAGTTAATTTTTCTCTTATGAGAAGAAAAAAAGAGCAAAATTTTGAAGTATTCCAAGGGCCTTGTGGAATAACCCAATGCCAACTCCAGGTTAAGAAAAGAGTCTCTTTTTAAAATGTAAAACTTAAGAAGTCTGTGAAATTATTTGACCAAAGAGCATATCCCATTGTAAAACAATATTAAATTATTTATTTACACAAAGTGACAAGAAAAGTTATCAAACAAATACAGGCTACCAAAACTTTTGTTCTTAGAATTGAGAAGATTTTTTTTTAAGTTGTCCAGGACCTGATTAAGACAATATGACACAGAACTATCTTAATAAAACATAGAATCTTTGCTTTATGGGTAGAAGATTTTTCATAACACCTTATTTGGAGAAAAAGACAAAAAAATCTTTCTCCTTTTAACAAACTGAAAAAACTAAATTCTTGTTTTCCTAGAGCTTACTTTTGATATTTAAATTAATTTACTTAATTATATTTATTATTTAGCTTAACCATATATAAAGTTTCATTTCTTAATATTTCTTAAGGTGAAAAATACAAAGAAGCAGCCAAAATGGGAAGTCAAATTTACACGATGGAATACTATGCAGCAGAAAGAAAGAAGGAGTTCCTACCCTTTGCGAAAGCAAGGATGGAACTGGAAAGCATTATGCTAAGTGAAATAAGCCAGGCAGTGAAAGACAAATACCATATGATCTCACCTATAAGTGGACCCTAATAATAAACCAAACAAGCAAGCAAAATATAACCACAGACATTGAAATTAAGAACAAACTGACAGTAACCAGAGGGGAGGGGGGAGGGGATAATGGGGAGGAAGGGGGAAGGGTTTTCAAGACTGTATTAAAGACACATGGACAAAACCAAAGGGAGTTAGAATCAAGGGTGGGAAGCGGGGATGGCTGGGTGAGGTGGGAAGTGGTGGGGAGAAAATGGAGACAACTGTACTTGAACAACAATTTTTTAAAAATTACAAAAAGAAAGAAACAGACCCCAAATGAAAGAACAAGAGAATTCTCCTGAAAAACTAGATGAAATGGAGGCAACCAATTTGTTACATAGAGAGTTTAAGTAATGATTACAAGGATACTCAACAGCATAAAAAAAGACATAGAAACCATAAAATGGGACCAGTCAGAAATAAAGAATGTAATATGTGAGATAAATAATACCCTAGAAGGAATAAACAGTAAGTTAGATGAAGCAGAGGATAAAATGAGTGTTTTGGAAGACAAGGTAGAAAAAACACCTGGGCAGAGCAGCAGAAAGAAAAAAAGAATTTAAAAAAATGAGGAAAGCTTAAGAAATATTTTGGGCAACACGAAGTATAACAACAACCACATCATGAGAATACCAGAAGGGGAAGAGACTGAGTAAGGGATTGAAAACCTATTTGAAGAAATAATGACTGAAAACTTCCTTAATCTGGTGAAGGGAAAAGTCACACAAGTTTAGGAAGCTCAGAGAGTCCCAAACAAGCTGGATCCAAAGAGGCCTATGCCAAGGCACATCATAATTAAAATGACAAGACTTAAAGGCAAGGAGAGAATCCTAAAAGCCACAAGAGAAAAGCTGGTAGTTACCTACAAGGGAGTACCAAATAGACTGTCAT
This sequence comes from Desmodus rotundus, assembly GCF_022682495.2. Lineage (NCBI taxonomy): Eukaryota > Metazoa > Chordata > Mammalia > Chiroptera > Phyllostomidae > Desmodus > Desmodus rotundus. The sequence goes on along the minus strand of NC_071390.1, from coordinate 125,956,185 downwards.
CTGATTACTCAACAGAAACATTTCAGGCCAGAAGGGAGTGAAATATTCAAGGTAATGAAGCAAGGACCTAGATCCAATGCTGCTTACGCAGCAGGGCTACCTTTTAAAATCAAAGGAGAAATAAGGAGCCTCCCAGACAAGAAAAAGCTAAAGGAGTTTGTTTATACCAAACCAGTATAGCAACAAATGTTAAAGGGCTTTCTTTAGGAAGAATAAAAGGAGGAAAAAAAAAACCCAGAGGAAAACAGTCTAACAATAAAATGGCACTATATATGTATCTATCAATAATCACCTTAAATGTAAATGGCTTAAATGTTCTGACCAAAAGACATAGGGTAGCTTAATGCATAAGAAAACAAACCCCCTATATATGCTGCCTCAAGAGACTTCTCAGATCAAAAGATACACACAGATTAAAAGTAAAGGGTTGGAAAAAAATATTTCATACAAGTGGAAAAGAAAAAAAAGCTGGGGTAGCAGTACTTGTATCTGACAAAATAGATTTTAAAGCCAAGGCTACAGTAAGAGACAGAGAAGGATACTACCTAATGATAAAGGGAACAATCCAACAAGAGGATATAACCCTAGTAAACATTTACACACCCAACATAGGAGCACCTAAATATGTGAAGCCAATCTTGATGGACACAAAAGGAGAGATCAACAGAAATACAGTCATAGGTGGGGATTTTAACACCCCATTGACTTCAATGGATAGATCTTCCAGGCAGAAAATCAACAAGGAGACCACGGCCTTAAATGACACACTAGATCAAATGGATTTAATTGATGTCTTCCAAGTATTTCACCCCAAAGCAGCAGAATATACATACTTTTCAATTGCACATGGAACGTTTTCTAGGATAGACCAAATGTTAGAATACAAAACTAGTCTCAGTAAGTTTAAGTAGGGGGTCTGAGTCACCTGGCTGATTTGATGTTTCACCCAAAAACTCTGCATGAGATGTGATGCATGAGAGGGTGTATTGTTGTGATGAAGCTGCCAGTCACCACTTGCCCATACCTGCGGCCTTCTGAATCATACAAATAGTTTCTGAAGAGGAATGTTCAAGCTTAATGCAAAATTTGATGCAGATTCATTGCTCTACTCACTCAATCATTTTGAATGCGACAGCCACACAGTACACATGCTCACTCAGTTAGTGGGAGTCTACTGCACCCACTAACTAATACAATGAAGTCATCATTGTTCACATATGCACATTCCAGTCCACTCTCCTTGGCTGCTGGGTTACATGGATGCCACACAAGCCATTCTTGTTATATTAACAATGGCTGGACTTTTTCCAGACAGTCCCTGTATTTCTTAATTAATGTAAGTGCTTCATTTCTTCAAGCCAATAAAATATTACAACCTAGTAATATTTTATTACTTCCATGTGGAAGCAAAAAATAAATACATATACACATATATACAAATATATCACAAACAGATCATATATATAAACAAAATACTAAAAATTGTAGAAACGACACAAGATTTTTCCTTTGCCCTATAAAATTTTTAAAGAGGCTGGAGAATTGGGAGTATCAAGGGTGACTTAGTCACTTGTGTTTTTAAAAGTGTCAGATTTTTTTTCTTTCTTCATTTACCTCAGCCTCAGACTTCAGTGGGCTGTGTTTACATTTCTGATTACGCAGCAGTAAGACTTGTTGAGACTTTAAAAATATTCCTATCAGTCTGAAAAATCAGCTTCCAATTTTTGACAAATTTCTGGTTAGTTATTAAATTCTTGAAAAGCTGTTCAAATATACCAATTCTCATAAATCTTATATCTCAGTAAAGTAGTTTTTAAATAGGTTTCACCTAGGGAAATCTGTAACTTTCCTTTCTGTTTTTTTAAAAAATATTTTGTTAATTGACCTAATTAGTGTCCGTAAGACCCAAAAAGCTAAATAGCAAATTCAAAAAGTTTTAAGACAAATTATATTTCTGTGTATTTATTTTTTTTCTCCTTAAGTGACAAACAATTCTACTTCCAGTGTCTTAATTTTTTAACAATATCTGCAAATATCTGAAGTTAAAGAAGATGGGTTCTATGTGGACTTTGATTTTTGTTCCAATCTCTGTCCTTCAATCTCATTAAGGGTGTCTTAATGGCTAGTTATTATACAAATATGAGAGCTCTCTAAAATTTTCAATTTAGAAGTTTTTCCAATTCAAAACATCCACCATCTGGCCAGTGAAAGTAGGATTTTGTAGTGACTCAACTAATAAGCCTTTTATAGCTTAACTAAGTAAACAAAAAGGCTTCCACAAAGACAGTGCAAATTATACAGCCCTCATAGATGAAAGTGCATTTCCAAAGAAAGTCAGAGAAAGCACAGACCTTCATTGCACAAGTGATCAGAAGGGTGGGGTGTATGTGGTGTCTCTGGTCTCCCACAAAAGGTGATATATTTTTAGCTAGAAACTCACAAATTGTGGCATTAAGCAGGCTTTACTAAAATAGGATTTTTCAGCACTGCCGACTAACAAAGGATTTAGATAACAAAGGCCTCTTATGCTCCGGGACCCCTTATGACAAAGTCCCCTGAGAGCTGGTCCAGCTGGACAAAAAGACTCTTAGAAACAGTCTGCTGGGCTGCCCACCAGGTACATACATCCCAGTAAGTGCACCTTCCAGATGGTGGAGACCAGAGAAAATATTTTTGTTGGCCACGAGCGGGGCACTTAAGATACAGAACGAGATGAAAGGATTTTTCTCATCTGATTTTTATGTTAAGACTCACAGCAACATTTGTCTTGACGGACGCTGGTCTGGAGAGAATTGCCTAACTCCCCAGCCTGTGAGGCTGGCTCAGACATCAGGCTTCCAGAGAGTTACTTCCTGTGTTCTATCTGCTCCTTCTTATGAAAAAATGGCATAAGACATATAGACAGAGAATGACACAATAATCATCTGTCTGGGAGAAAAGGACCAATAAAAATATAATTAAATTAAAAGAAATTCGAGAGTCACTATGTCTGAAAAGCTAGCTTCACAAATATTTCCTAAATTTAGAAGAGGGAAAAGGACTCATCACTTTTAACTTCCACCTAACACCACAGACCGTCTGACAGGGTAAAACGTTCCCCACCTCTGTAGGCTGTGCTCAAACGTTCACGATCTCTCAGCTGTAGCAGGCCAGTACGCCAGGTACATACAGTAATGCTTCTGCCTGGTTTGCCAAAATGTGTGAGCTAAAAATATATCAATACTTTTCCTCCCACCTTCTAAGATTTTCTTAGAAGGTCTTAGGCTGGGGTAATAACCAAATTAACAGATTAACAGGACAAAACAAAAGTTTAATATGTGTGCATGGGGAATTCACATAGACATGATAATTTCATGAAAATTCCAAAGAAAGTGAGGCAGCTTTGAGTATATAAAACGTTTTTGAACAAAGGAAAAGGGGAGGAACAGAGTATTAGGTTTTAGAAATGAAAATGAACAATTCATAGGTGGTTGAGGAAGAGCTGTAAGCATGTGGCAGGAAAAATCCTTGCTAGGTGTAGTGAACAAGGAAGCATCCTTGAATTAAGTCACTCACACAGATTTGTGTCTTTCCACAGTGCCAGGTGTATTAGGGGAGTCTTCCCCCAAAAGCTAATAGAGTCATAAGCAGGTTACACACAGAAAGGGGAGTTTAGGTGGTGGAAGCAAGCAGAGAGCGTGTCAAGTGCACAGTCCCAGTCACTGGTGGTGTCTGCAAATGGAGATTTGGGAGTTAGCTTGAACCAGCAGCTATAATGGTGCCTCACATCTGGTGAGGTAGAAACTCAACAGAGCTCTGAGTGTGACTCATGGTACAGCCAAGCTTGAGCAGGGAATAGTCAAATCTTTGAGTTCTTATAGCCCACCATGGGCAGAGGTCCCACTCGTATCAGTGTCCAGATGGAGTCCTTACATTAAGTGTCCATACTTGTGATTTTGAGCTTTCCAGGCTCCTCCCAAAGGCATTCCCATCACACCCCAATACCTCAGGCTTGACATAGCGCTTGCAATAGCTGTCGTCTGACAATGATTCCATATTGAATTATCAAAAGTGTCCAAAAATTTTGCTCTGCTCTTGCTCTATACAGTAGGCAACTCAGAAACAACTGGACACAGGGGATATCAAGCTAACAGGCCTCTGCATGAAGCCCTTGTGTTTACCATATTTAATTTAAATTAGGCTAAGTCAAACGTTCTAAGATCTCCTTTCTGAAGCAGTCTTTTCTGTCTGAATCTCTTGGGCATAAAAGGGGAAAGGGTCAAAAGTTCTTGCTGAGTCTTTTGCTTCTTACTAAAGAGCTTAAAATCAATAATTCCAGAAAGCAACTTCAGGGTGGCAGGATTTTGATCCTTTCATTATGGTGTTTAAGATAATGTGATCTTGGATTGAGTAGTAATTAAGCAAGAAAAATGGAGTACATATGTATAGGAGGTATTGAAATAGATTTGAGCAATTAGAATCTTGGTATTTTCTGAATTAGCTTAAGATAAAACTAAGACATCCTTTCATCACATCTTTGGTAACATTTTTCTGTTTTTATGAAGTATTGTCATCCCGTATTTCTTCACATCTATTTAAATATATTTCATACCCTGATGCTGTCCCAAATGTCCTAATCTTTCTGTTTGTTTTTCCTTCTTTTGATGGGCACTAAGCACAGAACATGCCTTTTTCCTACTTCTCCAGTCTCACTCTTATCCAGTAAATACTCATAGATATCTATCGATGAAATTAAGTAAAATCTCCTTATTCAGGCAAACAAGGCCATTCTCAATAAGCCTCCACTTATTTTCAAACTATACCTCCTATTTAGTATTTTGTTTTCAATCATATTATATTAATTGATGTTCTACAAAAATGCACTTGATTTTCTTTTTTTTAAATTTCTGCATTTGTGCACACTGTTGTCTTTGGCTGTACTTGCCTTTCTAGCATTGTTGACCTACCAAAGTTCTACTCATCTTTCAAGGCCATTTCAAGGGTTATTTTGTTTTTCTACAAAAGCTTTCCATGTCTTAGGTCCATAATTCTCAGAGCTCTGTTTTTTATTTTCTTTCTTATTTTATATTACTTCATATAGCAAAATATTTATACAGTAAGTCATTAATTCATTTTTTGATTGTAGAGTAAATTATAGTGTTAGGGGAAGTAAAATTAAATGAATGTATTGTGGATCATTTGTTAAGTATAAAATAGTTCATAAAATATTTCTTAAGTATTCTTATCAAAGCTCTAACTAAAATAGACACCAAAGCAATCAGGCTAGAAACTATTATTTAAGTTATTTATTATCCTTTCAGTGTGTTAGTTTGCCTAACTTGACCACGTAAAAGACTTCTGGGAGAAGAATAATTGTGGTGTATTTTTTCTGTACTATGAGATAGTATCTAGGAGGTGAGGACAATCCTTAAAATGAGAAAGAAGCAAACAGGAACATGTAGAGTGTTTTCCAAAAATAACACTAGGAACTAAATTTAATTTATACTACTTTGTGGAACAGTAAAATCTAAAGCTAGAAGCTAATAGAAAATTATCCAAGGAAGTGAGTGGTAGCTCTTCCACTTATACAGCCAATTGTTTGAAGATAATTAAACATACAGGAAGAGTTTTGAAAAGTAAACATACAATATACATTAAAGTTTAATCAGAGGTTTGAGGAATTCCAAGTTCTACAAACATAGGCCAACAGGCCAATCCTTTTAAGGAAATTAAAACCAGCTGCATTGTGCTCCTTCATTGTGCGTTCACAAGTTTCTGTAACCAGTGGGCCTCCTCCCACGGCACTGACTCCAAGGTTGATGCTGTTTTCCTTTGAGTCCTTAGCCAAAAAAATCCCCAATATTTTCATATTTTTGTGCAGGGTGGGTGGGTGGAGTTTTTTACATGTAGAATGTATACTGGGGAAATTTTTTTGGTGGATGATGAGGAGTGAGGCACTAGGGGTGAAAATATCCAGTGATCTAGTATTCTGAAAGCTGAGATATTTAATAACCATTCTTGTAAAGTGATTTACTAGAAGGCGCATTGTAGTTCTTAGTTTACTGATTGCCTAAAAAATCAGGATTTTATCTCTTTTCCTATAAGATCCAAAGCATGAATTATAAAAATGTATGCAATTTCTAGAAAATGACTTTGCAAGCAAAATTATAAATATAATTGTCCACGACACTATTCAGATTGGTAATGGACAATCCACAAACATTATATAGCACTAAACTCCTTTGAACTGGCCCATAAAAGTTTTCCATATATGAAAAAAACTGAGTTTCTGTTAACTGTCAACTATTCTACACCCACCTATAAAAGAAGTGTGTGTCTATTTTTTTTTTTTTTTACTTTTTAATTCCAGTGATTTCCTTGCTTTACTCTCTCCCACTTCCCTAATCTATCACCTGTGGACTTTATGTAACTCCCCTAAGTCTTTCCCTTTGATTCTGATGTATAAAATAAGTGGTAAAACTGCCATTCTCTGGAATATTTTCTCAATCTGTTGAGATTCTATTTCCCAGCAATTGCCATTGGTTTGGTTCATATAAACTCACAAAAATTTTCTACAGGTGTGGATATTTTTTATGTCGACTTTTACTTGATGTAGTGCAACAGGATTCCAAAAGAGCCCATAAAGGACCACCTTGCAGACCTGGGCTCATTGTGGGTACCAGCAGGGGCCCATTATGCGCCACTGGCTCCTTGTTTTGCATCAGGTGAACTTGGGGGAATATCTCTTGAAATTCTGACCTCCCTGTTTTAAGGTAAGAGATCCTGGCATATTTTGAGCTGTTTTTGTTTTGTTTTGTTTAACAAAATCCTTGAAATGGTGTAAAAATTTAAGGGCTGAAGTAATCCAGGTCAAGACAAGGACAGGAACTAAAAATGGATGGCTGGTTTTAACTTTGGTTTTCAATTGGAATTGCTTTCTGAGGGTGTGAGCAAAATATTTTGCTGGTTAAATGAGGGCTTGAACTCATTTAGTTCCAAAGATAAGGGACACTTCCTTTCTCTAGCTTGAATCTCAAGTTTTCTTAGCTGACTAAGAACCTTTGTGGAAGTATCAGAGAGCATTCCTTATGATGTGCAGGAGCCCAGTGGAAGATGAGAGAGGCTAATAAGCCAGGACTAGTAAAAAAGGGAAGCTGAGACATATAGTTAAACAAGCAGTTTGCAGTCATCTCCCCCATCCCCAATGGTCTATCATTCAGCAAGACAAATGCTGACACTAAGACTTCCTAAATATTCCTAGCACTATGGAACCATGTTATACAACCAAAGGTTTGTCATCAATGCATCCTTTGGGTTGATTTGTGGCCAAATAAAGCAAGTGTAGACAACACAGGAGCCACACACTAAACCTGACAAGCTCAGGGGAGGCTTGCATGATAACCTTACAAACTCAGAGACCAAAAATAATCACATAGGATGGTCTGAAACTTTCTAGCTAAAAGCACATCATGGCAGGTAGTCAAGTTGGCATATTTTTTGACAAAGGTCAATCTTACATTAACTGAGCCTGTCTATTGTCTTTTTACATCTACAAAAGCATACCTTTGAAATATCAGGGTGATTTGCTTTTTTCGGACCCCTCAGGGCATGAACTCCCATAAGAGCAGGAGACCACAGAGCCCTTCATTGTTGTCGTTATTGTGTCCATTGTTAACTGTTAACGATCCTATACTTACCTATATTATGCTAAGTGAAATAAGCCAGGCGATGAGGGACAAATACCGTATGATCTCACCTTTAACTGGAACATAATCAACAGAAGAAAAAAGGAAACAAAATATAACCAAAGACATTAAAGTTAAGAACTATCTAACAATATTCAGGGGGGGAGTGGGGAGGGGATAGTGAGGAGAGGGGATTACAGGAACTACTATAAAGGAAACATGGACAAAATCAAGGGGGAGGGTGGAGGTGGGGGAGGGAGGTAGGTTCAGCTGGGGTGGGGTGGAGGGATGGGGAGAAAAGGCATACAACTGTAATTGAATAACAATAAAAATTTTTTAAAAAAGAAGTATGGATCTATTGCCATTTTAATGTTCATAGCTTTGATTTTCTTTTTCTTATATAAGTCCCTTTAACATTTCATACAATAATGGCTTGATGATAAGGAACTCTATCAATTGAATCTAAAATGCAAACTAAGCAAACATGCAGAACAGACTTATAGATATGGAGATCATTAGGGTTATCAGTGGGGTGGGGAAAGGGAGAGAACAGGGGAAAGAGTGCAGGGATTAAGAAGTACAAATCGGTAGGTACAGAATAGACAGGGGTTTGTTAAGAACAGTATAGGAAATGGAGAAGGCAAAGAACTTATATGCATGATCCATGGATGTGAACTAAGGGTGGGGATTGATGGAGGGAATGAAGGTACTGGGTAGAGGGGGCAAAAGGGAAAAAATGGGACAACTATAATAGAATAATCAATAAAATATATATTTTAAAAAGAAGTATGGGTTCTTCTGGCCAAGATGGAGGTGCAGGTATATGTACTTTGTCTCCTTACACAACCAAAAGAAGGACAATAACCAATTTAAAAACAAAAAACAACCAGAACTGCCAGAAAATTGAACTGTATGGAAGTTCAACAACCAAGGAGTTAAAGAAGAAACATTCATCCAGACTGGTAGGAGGGATAGAGATGGGCAGCCAGGGCAGAGAGGATGTGTGGCAAAGCACTGGCTGGGGATCAGGAGGTTCCACATTCATGTGTGGATAAATTAGGAGGAACAACTAGAGAAGAGGAAAACCAAGAAATTGAAAACTTATTTGAAAAAAATAATGGAAAAAAACTTCCCTGATCTGGTGAAAGATATAGACGGCAAGTCCAAGAAGCTCAGAAAGTACCAAAGAATTTGGACCCAAGGAGAAACACACCAAGACACATCATAATTAAGTTACCCAAGATTAAAGATAAGAAGAAAATCTTAAAAGCAGAAAGAGAAAAGGAGAGAGTTACCTACAAAGTAGTGCTCATAAGACTATCAGCTGATTTCTCAAAAGAAAACTTACAGGCAAGAAGGGGCTGGAAAAAAGTATTCAGTCATGAAAGGCAAGGACCTACATGCAAGATTACTCTATCCAGCAAAGCTATCATGTAGAATGGAAGGGCAGATAAAGTGCTTCCCAGACAAGGTAAAGCTAAAGGAGTTTATCATCACCAAGCCCTTATTATGTGAAATGTTAAAGGGACTTATCTAAGAAAAAAAAGATAAAAAGTATGAACAGTAAAACAAATGACAACAAACACAATTATCAACTGAATCTAAAAACAAAAACTAAGCAAACAACTAGAACAGGAACAGAATCACAGAAATGGAGATCACAAGGAAGGTTATCAGAGGAGAGGGGGAGGGGAGAAACTAGGGATAAAGGTACAGGGAAGCAGTACAAGTGGCAGGTACAAAATAGACAGGGAGACGTTATGAATAGTATAAGAAATGGAGAAGCCAAAGAACTTATATATATGATCCATAGCCATAAACTAAGGTGAGGGGGGAATCCTAGATGGAGGGGGGTACAGGGAAGTGGGAAGAAAGGGGAGTAAAAAAATGGGACAACTGTAATAGCAAAATCAATAAAATAGACTTAAAAAAAGATGTATCTATTTGTTTTATTTTTTATTCAATCCCAGAGATTTCCCTACTTTTCTTCCCTCCACCTCCAAAATCTGTCACCTATAAATTTCATGTAACCCCTTTACCTCTTCTCCTTTGACTCTGATGTCTAAAATAGGTGGTAAAACTGCCACTTTCCAAAGCATTTTCTCAATCTGTTGAAATTTTTGTTCTCAGCAATTGTCTCAATTTGGCTCAAATAAACTCACAAAAATCATTACAGATTTGTACATTTCTTATATTGATGCCACAAAAGTATCAGTTTCAGTGAAATTGAATACTGGTGTTGTAGTAAGGTTTTAATACCTTTTTTTTGTTCATGTTATCTAAATGTGAACATGACGTTTTTGGAGCAAAAATAAGAAGTATTATTACCTAACGTGATAACCTTCCCAGTTCCCCTTTGTCCTTTGTGGGGTGGTGCTGGACAGGGATCCTCCAACCCCCATAAAAGAAGCCTGGCCAAAGGGCCCCTGGCCAGGAGGAATGTGTGTCACTTTGGAAATGGATTGTAATTCCCTCCTTATCTCCTTTTGGGACCAGTCTCTTATCCTGTGTTACCACTCCTTGACCTTTTGTCCCTGCATGTACACACTGAGGTCATGTAGTTTAGAGTCACATGCAAGACACATGCATACCCTCCTTGTCTGGGACTCCTTAAAACAAGTCTCAGACTCAGGGAGGTGCGGTCCTGCTTGCTGATCCCTGTAATGTGCTCCCTGTAATGTGAGTAGTAAAGGCTACGTCTGCTCCATCCAGTCCTCCATATGGATTTTTCTGCTTACCCAATGAACTGTTGAGAGCCCCTGGCTCAATTTCCTGCTCTACATCCTTTAACCTTGTCTTGCTCCTTCTGCAGCAATGCGATAAGAGCCAAACAGGGAAACCTGTAAGTGGAAAGGCTACTTTTGCACTATGGGAAAGGAATCACAAAATATAAATTTGTAAGTTTATTTACCTGTTGCTCTCTTCTAGTCCTGAGAGAAAGAGAGGTTTAATCTGCCTAAACAAATTATTATATAATTAGAAATGTAAGAGAGAATTTTAACATTATTTTCCTTTGGAATGTAAAGAATTTCAAGGGGAGGAGGGCGAGGAGAGAAGCCAAATGCGTCCAGCTTTGCAGACTCGGGAAAAGTTCTCACATTCCACATTTTATTCCTTTTAAAATGTAAACATATACTTCCTGGGAAAAGTAAATTTCAATCCAGTCATCTTTTAACTTCCAAGCCTTTTTTTGTTAACCTAAATTCCATATTTATTTGTTCAGAGAGCCTTAACCATATAAAAATATTTTCTCTACAGTCATACCATTCATTCATTTTTTTAATCTATGCGTTTTTCTTCTACTGAGTATTTATATTTTTTGTTTTCACAAGTTGCTTTTAATTTCCCAAATAATAAACACACACCACACACAATTCTACACTGTCACATTGTATATATTCAAACCATTAGATAAAACAAAGTACTATTTGGTGCCACCCAGTTTCACATCCTTTTTGTGTGGTCTTTCCAGTCAGTTTGCAAGCGTTTGTTTGTATATGCTAATATACACACACATGTATTAAGAAATATACAAGTTTGGGTCATTTTTTTGCAGTTAGGTGGTCACACTATTTTCAGTTTTTGTACTCAGGAATGTCTTAGAGAACTTTATTTAAATATATACACATCATTTTTTTTTAGTGCTAAATATGTAGATGCCATGTATCTGCTCTGCTCTCTAATTAAAATGCTATTTCTCCCCTTTATCATTTGAGAAATCCTAGTTGTTTTTTAAAACATAACTTAAATATTGTCTTTAAAAAAGCCTTTTCTTAGCATTGAGGCCGTGGTAATTTCAGCTCTAATGGCCTGTGAGACTTTGGATGAAAAGAGAAAACCCCTGCAGGATTAAGGGAACTAAACTGTGTGGGGGGTTTGTCCCCTAGAAGAGAATTCATAAATTAAAGCACAAAATCCAGTGGACAGTGCATGTAAGTGTGGTCGCTATTCATATCTATAGGAAAGAAGTTTTTTAGGAGGGAGTCTCTGATAGTGGTGACATTTGTAAATCAGTGGGTAGGAGGGGGAAAGTGGTTTGTTGAGGTTCTAGTGCCTTTCCTTGTTTTGAATAAAATTTTCCTACTAACTATAGGGACTAGGGAAAACCTCTGATCCTAAAGAAGACAGAATAATGGCACATATAGAATATTATCCAACTAATCTGAAGTTCACAGAATTGCAGACCCAGTATAGGGACTATAGAAGATTTTTTTTTTTTAATTAACACACTTTTGAAGTTAATGACAAACCTGAAGTAACAAAGAAATAAAGAAAATTATTTCTGAGGAATAATCTTAAAATGTGAAAAATAATTAAAAACACACTTCTCCTCTACCAAGCTTTATTGCATTTGGTTCAAGAACTAGTGGGTATGACACAGTAGATTAAATTTTTTTCTCTGAAATTGATCAAGGATGGGAAGATTGAAGGTATTTACTCTCTTCTTTGTAGTTTCTTTGTGTTTTACCATCATGTTTAATGAAACTTCCTGGTAGTGTTATTACAGTGTGAGCTTTTTACAGGTAAGATTTACCTATGATTGAACTACGTGTATGCAGTGACTAACTTAATGTCTACTACTTAGCTGATGCAAAGAAATTGTCAATGCAAGGGACATCCAAACTTGTAAGAATTTTTGTGAGTTTGTTGCAGGCGGGCACAGTTAACCAGGCTTTTGGTGATCACAAACACAGAGTCCACTTCACTGAATTGAAGAAACACAGAGTTTACAGCAGAGAAAGAGTATATTTATTAAGTGATAATATACTCCACAGAATATGGGAACAGGTGAACTCTGAACAGAGATTGTTCAGTACCTAGAGAGACTTTATTCTTTTAAAAAAAAAATTTTATTTCTTTATTGTTTAGAGAGAGGAAGAGAAGGAGACAGAGAGAGAAAGATCAATGCGTGGGTGCCTTTCATGCACCCCTACTGGGGACCTGGCCTGCAACCGAGGCATGTGCCCTGACTGGGAACCCTTCAGTGTGCAGGCCAGTGCTCAGTCTACTGAGCCACACCAGCCGGGGCGGATTTTATTCTTGTAGGGTGGATATTTCCTGGCTAGTTTTGGTGGGCTTTTACCATGCCTGTGCAGTTAGTTATGTTACACTTAAGCTACTGCACATGACATCTCCCATGATTTTCCTTGATTGCCCACCAAGGGGAGGGGCAATGCTCACTTACTATACTGCTGTAATGATGAAGCAGGGGTCATGTAGCATCCTCTGTACAGATGCAGTCATGATTTGCCACAATTCAGCACTTTTCCAGAAAGCAGGGGCAACCAGTCTCAGAACAGGGTCTCTCCTTTATGGATGTCCTTTGTCTTAGTCCTGGGGTACCTCTGGAGTTTCCTCACTTCTTACTTTCTCCTGCTTCAACTTCCCCCTGAGAGACATTGTTCTCAAAAATCTTTTTGGGGTTCTTGGGCAAAGATCATTCTTCTATAACTTCATCTAGCTTAGATGGGACAGTAGTCCCTGCCTATTGAGAATCACAGAACACTTGCCCTTTTCTTTCTAGAGGCTGAAGAAGAACTCATGAGGCCATCATGATACTGCATGTTGGTCAGCTTCAACATCATCTTAGGGATTGGTTGGAAACCCCAAAGCATCATCATTTTGGTGTGGAACTGCTTAAGCCTAGAAGATATGAATTTAACAAGTAAATTAAACACACAAGGTCCTGAAAGTAATAAGAGCAGCAATGTTATTAAGGGACCTAGGAAGGGTAATAGCCATGTTAAGCTAGGGAGCCAGAAAGTCAGGTTATCCCCAAGTGATTGGCCCTACTTGTTGTATTTATGTAGCCACTCTGCCTGTTCACACATTTTTCTTATATTAGTGTCAATCACTCCAGAGTTATTTGTATAAGTACAGCAGGTCTTGTTAGTGACTGCACATACCTCACCCTCTTCTGCCAGAAGACAGTGAAGGGCAAAGTGGTTCGCCATGACTATCTTTGCCAATAAGTCTACTGATCTTCATAGTCCAGCTAGGGCATCGGTTGTACCTTTGGAGACTTCTTCTATAATCTTAGTGTGTTCCTTTAGGGTGCTCTCATGGTGAGTAAAGCCTCCCTAGAGGGCCACAGCCACTAGAGTGGCAGCAGCCCCAGCTACTGCTAGACCAAAAGCTTATTTTCTTTTTTCTGCTGAAAGACTGACTTCCAGGACCCTGGGTTATGTTCAATGGTAAGGTCTCGAAGTGCCAAGGTCCCTAAGGCACAGTCACGCCCATGTTTAGAGTTGCTGAGATCCGTATAAGAAATAGCTTCTTGAAGTAATGAATGATCTGTTAGCCAGTTATTAGGGGTCCCACATAGCTAGATGAGGCCCAGGGGTGCTGTGTTGACTGTGGCATTGGTGGAGTTATATTTTTTAAGGAGGACGTATGTCAAGGGAAATCCTGAAGAAACCCTAGGCTATTTCCCCAATCTTTCCTTCACACAAGAGGTGCTAAAAATTTTTCTAATACCCCTTGAGTGGTTGGCTCAATTTCCAACCAACACATTCTGTAGTATTGTTGGTATCTGCATTATGAGTTTTGTCAAAGCAGCAATGGGTATTTGCAGTTCAAATGCAGTTTGAATCATAATTCAGGTAGCATCTTATATGTGACCAATTCAAAGGTTTGAAAATTTCTCCCTCAGAAAGATTCTCTAGAAAGCTCCAATTTAAAAAAGAGGCCAGGGTTTCAAATGGTTTAATGGCCCTAGTATGAGTATTATTATAACATGGGGTGCATCCTATGGTACTGTTGTATTCAAGAAAGGTACTGGAATAATTAAATGACTTTAATTCTAGTGGGGTTATATGCAAGCAAAAGGAGGGTTCTGCTCCCATCTGACTCTTAAAGAAAAAGAGGAATGCAAGTAATTAGCAGAAGAGTTTGAAGCATTGATTAAAGATTCATTAGCTATTGGGTAAGCTTTTATATGAGTATTATATCTGGAAGAAGTTTCTAGGTTAGGGTGACATATCCAACATTGGGTCAGATTTTCTCCTGCTGTTAATGTTCAAGAAGTGTTCACTAAAAAATTTTTGACCCACTCCCCTATACAGGGTGTAGGTGAGTAAAGAATGGTTAATAGAAACAACAAAGAGATTTTCATTTTGGACATGCATAGATGTTATTCCACCCAGAAGGAAGTAAACAAGCCTTCATACAGAAGACCAGTACTAATAGAAAGATTCCGAGAAGGGTAACTATTTAGAACAATGGTGACTTTAGTACATCATCATCAATCATTACTTATCTTTTAGGGCTTCCTTTTTTTGAATAGGAATTTGAGGTCCTCCAGTGGCTCCCAGGTGTAATCTGAGTTTTGGGTCTCCAGCTGGTCCTGGGTCAGATTTGGATCAGCAGGAGCTGGCTTTACTCTGGAAACATGAACCCAGTTATTGACCTCTAAAATCTTTACAGCTATAGGGGTACTCCAAACTACCAGGTATGGTCCTTTCTATTTAGGGTTGAGTCGGTCTGCTAGTGATCCCTTTCTCCAAGTTTTAAGAAGTACCCATTCCCCTGGAGATACAGGAGTTTGAAAGTTCCTTTTCAGTGCTGGTAAAACTTTGTTTCCATATTCCTGTAAAGCTTTCTGCACTTACTCTGAATTTATTGTATACTTATTTGCTTGATGGGTGTCTGTATCAAATGTTAGATTTAGTGTTAAAAAGGGTCAACCATACAGTATTTCAAATGGGCAGAGCTTAGCATATGTGGGAGCTTCTAATTCTCATGAGGGCAATAGGTAGCAATTTAGCCCAGTTCTCAGAAGTCTCCTGACAAAGTTTTGCTAATGTTCTTTTTAAAATTTGATTTGCTGTTCTACCTGTCCAGAGCATTGCTGTCTCCAAGCAGCGTGGAGATAATATCTTATGTCTAGAGCTTCATAGACTGCTTGAGTGATCTTAAAAGGGAAGGATGGCCCATTATCACTTTGTAGTAATTTTGGGAGATTGACTCAAGGTATTATTTTCCTTAGGAGAGCTTTTTCTACTTCTGTGGAATTCTTCTTCCTTGTCAGAAAAGCCTCAATCCATCTAATAAAGGTATCTATCTGGACTAGTAATTATTTCTGTCCTCTACAAGGAAGCATTTTGGTAAAATCAATCTGCCAGTCCTCTCATGGATAGGTCTCTCTTCACAAGGGAGTAGGGATGGCTTTTGTCCAGGATTGTTGTAGGCACAAAGAGGACAAACCTGGCAAATATTCTTTATGGTAGTAGCTATTCCCCTGCTTATGAATAATTTATTAACCATTGTCATCGTAGCATCCCTTCCAATGTGGAAGGAGTCATGCAAAGTTTTTAAGAATTTCCACTGGGAAGCCTGGGGAAGGAAGAGTTTCTGGCCATTATATTTCCAAAGTCCTGCATGGACACCTCCTTTCCCCAAAGCCCAAGATATTTCCTCAGATTATATAGTTGGGCTTGATGTATAGTTGGGCTTGATACCTGAGCCCTTTATAGAGGGTAATAAGACCATTTGTTTGGCAGTCCCTAGTGCTGCTGTCTTTGCTTCTTGGCCTGCTCTCCTAGTTCAATGGGACACAGGGGACACATTCTTTTGGTGGTCTTCATAGTATATGACCGCCATTTGCTCCAGGTTACCTGCTTCCAATGGATTTAGGATTTCTGGTCTACATTTAATAGGAGAATTCTTAGCAGTGAGATGCCCTCTTTCTTTCCATGTGGCCTCAGGAGTGTGCAGAACAAAAACTGCATACTTGGAGTATGTATAGATATTAACTCTTTCCCCTGTCCTAGGATGAGTGCTTGGGTAAGGGCTATAATTTTAGCTGTTTGGGTCGAGGTTGAGGGTGGAAGGGGTTGTGCCTTGAAGGTGTTATATAAACTAACTATTACATATCCTGCTTTTTACTACCCATTCTGTACAAAGCTTCTTCCATTGGTGAACCATTCTTCAGGGTTTTCTAAGGGTTGGTCTAGCAAGTCTGTCCTGCTGGAATGAGTAAATGGATAATCTCTGAGCAGGAATGGGTCAAATCTGACGATGATTCCGTAGGCATTAAGGAGGCTGGATTTAAGCTGTTACAGGTTTTTGCAGTTACTTCAGGACTTTCCAGAAGAAGGATTTCATATTTGGTCAGTCCATTTCCTGGTAGCCAAAGATGCCCTTTCATTTCTAATACTCCTTGTACCTGGTGTGGAATTAAGACCTCTAACTTCTGCCTAAGAGTTAGTGTAGCAGCTTCCTCAGTTAACATGGCTGTAGCTGCAGCTGCTCTTAGACATGGAGGCAATCTAGTTGCAACAGTATCCAACATTTTAGAGAAATATGCAACTGGTTGAGGTTCATTCCCTAGTTTTTGGACTAAGACCCCTAAAGCAATTCCTTGCTTCTCTGCTATGTATAAAGAGAAAGTCTTGTTTAAGTTAAGGATGCCTAAGGCAGGGGCCAAAGCTAGGGCCTGCTTGATTTTATTAAAAGCCTGATCACATTCCTTTTCATATATAATGGGTTCTGTGTCTGCCCCTTAGTAACTTTGGCAAAGGTTACAAAGGTTTGGCAATTAGTCCAAAGTTGGGGATCCAAACCATAAAAAATCCTGCCATTCTTAAAAATAGAGTGAACCTGCTATTTAGTAGCAGTGGGAATTAACTCAGTAATGGCTTTAATTCTCTCCTGTTATAACTGCCTAGACCCAGAAGTCAGAATAAACCTTAAGTAATTTACTTTTTTTTTTTTTTTTGTAATCTGAGCCTTCTTTTTTGATACCCAATGTCCTTTTTCAGCTAGGAAGTTCAGAATTTGAATGGTGTTTTAATCAGAAGCCTCCTTGGAAGGACTGCAGATTTGTATATAATCTACATATTGTAAAATGGTTCCTCTTATAACTGTAGCTCTCTAAGATCCTTTTCTAACACCCTCTCAAAGAGGTGGGGACTGTCCCCGAACCCTTGTGGCAATACAGTCCCAGTATATTGCTGATGTATCATTGCCTTTGGATCAGTCCACTCAAAGCAAGCATACTGGGAGTCAGGATGCAAAGGGATACAGGAGAAGGCATCTTTCAAATTTAACACTGAATACCACTGAGCATCATCAGATACCTGCAAGAGCAAGGTATAAGTGTTAGCTACTATTGTGTGTAAAGGGGCTACTGATTCATTCACTCACCTTAGATCCTGGACTAGCCTATACTGTCTGGTTGGCTTTATCACCAGTAAGATGGGAGTGTTGCAAGGAGATTGCCAAGGAACCATGAGCCCATGTTGTGTAAATTTAGTTATGATGGGCTGCAACCCTTCCAAAGCCTATTGCTTAATAGGCTTCTATGAGGATAATTCGACCCAGGCTTTAATTGGATTTTAACCAGTTACACAGCCTTCACTCTTCCCGGAATCCCTGACTCCCGAACGAGCAGGTTTACTGTGTCCAGAACCAAACTTGGGATCTCCTCTTGGTTTTGGCTCCTACTGATTATCATGACCTTGCTTAACTCAAGTGACTCTTCAGGGAACAACAAGATGGTTCCCATTTGGGCTAAAAGGTCCCAGCCTAAGAGAGGGATAGGGCACTGAGAAACAATTAAAAAAGAGTTTGAATATTTGGCTTTCAAATTGACAAGTGATAGGAAGTGTATAGAAATAGGACATAAGGTTTCCTTTGACCCCTGTTGTCTTAGCTGATTTAGAGGAGAGAGTTCCGGAGTAAGAATTAAGAACAGAGTAAGTGGCCCCAATATCAACCAGAAAGTTGATTTTCTTTTACCTGCCACATCCAGAGTTACCTGGGGCTCCTCAGTACAGATGAAAATATGAGAATTCCCTGGGGTCAACATGTTCCCCAGGCACCCTCAGTCCTTGAGAGTAGCCATGGTCTTGGGTGTGACCCTTTCCCACGCTGGGAATGGGGGCAGTCTACATTCCAGTGTTGGGGCTCGGAACTGATATTCTTGCATTAGAGGACAGGGTCCCGGAGGCGGTCAAGTGCAGTTCTTTTCCCAGTGTCTGGGGTGCTTACACTTGTAACAGTTTTGCTCTTTTTGCTCCTGAATCTTTTGAAGCTTCCCTGAGCTGCCTGGTGGGTCTGGTCTCAGCCTACAGCACTACTAAAGGCTAGTGCAAGGGGCTCAGCTTGCTTCTCCTTTTCCTTCTTTCTGTTTTTCCCCTCCAAATCCCTACTGCAAAAGACTGAAAAGACCATATTCATGAGCTTGTCTAGGGGTTCTGTAGGCCTATTTGTAATTTCTGAAGCTTCCTGCTAATATCAGGGGTGGACTGGCTTATAAAATGCTGTCCTGTCAAGATTCAACCCTCCAGGGAGGATGGATCTAAGTTTGTATATTTTTGGAAGGTTTCTACTCATCTGTTTCTGAAGAGAGCTGAGTTTCCTTCCTTGATGTGAGTAATTTCCCTAATCTTTTCATAATTTGCAGGTCTCTTGATGCAGTTTTTCATTCCTGCCAGCAGGCAATCTGTCATTGCATCCCTCCTCCAAATTCCCATTTGAATATTGTATCCCCAGTGGGTATCCTGGTCTGGGATGGCCTGGGCAGCAGACTAGTTAGTGTTGGGGTCCTGGGTATGCAACAGGTCTGCATGTTTATGGGCCTCCTCCCAGATCTGCTGTTTCTCATCTGGGGAACAGCAGGTGGTCAGAAATATGTACAAGTCCCCCCACAACCTACTAAAGGCTCAAGTAAGAGTCTGGAAATTACTAGTGAAATGAAAAGAGTCCTCTGAAAAACTCTCTAGCCTGTCTTTACATTGTTGTAAATCAGTTATACAGAGAGGCACTTATACCCTGACAGTGCCTCTGATGCCTGCTACATCCTTCAAGGGTAGGAATGTAGAAGTGGTAGGGAGATAAGAAGCACCACTCCTAGTATTTCCTGCTGGGCTGAGTTTTTTCTCATCTGATGGCTTTGGATCATCTATAGCATAAGGCGGTGGAGAGGCTGATCCCTCTGAGGTAGGAGCAGAGGCTCCCGAACTCTGGAGTCCACTGAATTTCCCCTGAGAGACAGGTGGAACTAAAGAGAGTATCTTCTAATTGAGCAATACGCACCCCTAAGGTATGTCTGGCTGGGTCCAGAGCAAAACAAGAAATCTCAGTACAGAGCCATAAATGCCTGCACATGTGGCATTTTGGACCATTTGCCTTCCCTCCAGTAGAATAAATCTAATTGTAATATGGTATTATAATTATTGCTCTCATTCTCAGGTCATATTTCTTTGTCCCCTAGTTTAAATTGGAGCCACACAGTGTTACAAAAGAGAACTAATCTCTTCCTTTTTAAATTTTTAGGGTTAAATTTATCCCAATTGCTAAGCACGCTCGTCAATGGTAATTTGGAAGGGATGGAAGGTATGGTTCCCATCTCAACTGTGGCAATCCTAAAGAGAAGAAAAAGGCACAAGGATACTCCCTTGCAATCTAGAGGTGTCCCTCTTTGCTTGTCTCAGGAACTTTTCCTAGTGGGCTGTGGGGTGTCCCCTGGGATACCACCATCCTACTAGATGTCTCTGGTGAAAGAGGCCCTAATGAGAAAGATACTCCCTTGCAATCTAGAGGTGTCCCTCTTTTCTTGCCTTTGGAGCATCTCCTACTGGGCCACAGGGTGTCCCCTGGGATCCCACCAACCTACCAGATGTCTCTAGTGAAAGAATCTTAGCAGGGTGTCCAATCCACAGCCCATGTACCATACACGGCCCAGGATGGCTATGAATGCGGCCCGGTACAAAATCGTAAATTTTCTTTATGTATTATGAGATTTTTTTGTTTTCCTTGGTGTTTGTGTATTTAATGTGTGGCCCAAGACAAATCTTCTTCCAGTGTGGCCCAGAGAAGCCAAAAGTTTGGACATCCCTGTTAGTGAGTGTCAGCCAACAGAAATTTGAAGGACTTGAGAGGATTGCCATGGTCTAGCTGTGTTTCTTTTCCTATGCTCGATTTGGACATTCTGAGTTCCCTGGACACTATCTGTATGATTCATGGTCCTAGTGAATATCCAGTCTGTGAAGAACTGCAGGGAGAGAACCACTCCAGCATCCTTGAGCAATTGCCTGTAATCTTGAAGATAGACCCCAGACCTGCTGCTCTACCCAGGTGGCCTGAGTACATTTCCATTCCTGTATCTTCCATCTATGGAGATTCTCATCTTCCTATAAGCCTTCAGATCTGGGGCAAAAGAGGTGTCTTACTAGTAAAGTAGTTTCTGGCCCCCAAAACCACCAAGAGGGGCATTGAGACGATCTCATTATAAAATGACCCTTTTCCAAATCGCAGAGAGGACTCTCAGGTATTCTTCTATCTAATTTTTTCAGACCTGAGTCTGAAATTTCCCCAGAAGGGACATCAAGAGGTGTCTAAAGGTCTCCTCTTTATACTGGAGGTAGATCTCATAGGGCAATGGCGGCCTGAGATGGGAAGTTAAAATACCCCTAGAAAAGAGAGTAAACTACTGTAAAATTTGAAATTCAATTAATTGGGTAAGAGTAGTCCCTTGTGGCTACTCAGTAGACTGCAAAAGGAACTCATACTTCCTTTTCTGACATCCGATATCACATATGAAGGTCAAGTTATGACGGAGTGACCGCAGGATGGGTTGGTGTCTTATGGTTTTCATAGTGTGCCCTACCCATGTGCAGACATCTTCTTGCACCTGGTGGGGACTAAAGCTAACCCTGTTCTGCACCCAGGTTGTCCTATTATGGGTGTCTTCAAGAGGTGGGTACTCTTGTGATTTTTAACTGCCCCACTTTTGCCCACAATGTAGCTGGTGATCTTGCATCAGAGAGCATCAGACTCACCAAAACAGAATAAAAACATATGATCAAGTAGATGGCAATGGAAAAGAGACACACCCAAACACCAAGACAGTAAAGGGGGCTTACCACTCCAGCGTTTCTCCTAGCTGGTTTGCCAAAAACTGTCATAGGTGGGCAAAGGTAATCAGGTTCTTGGTGATCATGAACAATGAATTGAACTGAACATACAGAGAGTTTATAGCAGAGAGAGAGGGCAGCTTTATGAAGCAATAGTACACTCCACAGAACATGGGAGTGGGTCAGCTCCGAACAGATTGACCCTCAGTGGCCAGAGGGATTCTATTCTATAGTGTGGATATTTTCTATCCAGTTTTGGTGAGCTTTTACTGTGCATGTGCAAGTAGTTATATTACTTTTAAGCTATTGCACATGTAATGTCACATGACTTTTCTCTATTGCCCACTGTGAGGGGGCCCACAATTGTCATTTATTATAACACTATTATAATGAAGCAGGGGTCATGGTGTAGTTAGTGTCTTCTGCATAGGTGCAGTCATGATTTACCATGATTCGGTGCTTTTCCAGAAAACAGGGACAATGGATCTTAGAACAGGATCTCTGTCCTGTACCGATGTCCTTTTTCCTAGTCCTGGGATGCCTCAGGAGTTTCTTCATTTCTGACTATCTCCTGCCTCAAGTTTATTTCAGACAAACTGATGACAATTGGTGGGAAGCAAAATGTCAACAAATTGATAAAATGCTCTGGAAAATGACAGTTTTACCACTTATTTTAGACATCAAAATCAAAGGAAAAGACTTAAGGGGATTACATGAAATTTGTTGGTAACAGATTAAGGATGCAGGAAAAATTAAGAAGAGGTGGGGGAACCTCTGGGATTGGATAACAAGTAAAATGATTAGACACACATTTCTTTAACAAAGGTGAGGACAGGATGTTAACAGTCAACAAGTCAACAATTAACACAATGACAATGAAGGGAGTAGTGGTTATGGCTCTGGTGGTTGTGCTCTGACAGGTCCCTGGAACAAAGGAAATCCTTTATCAAAGGCATGTTATCAGGTATGTTCTCCTAAGTGCACAAAGACAACAGACAAGCCAAGTTAAAGTAAAGATTGACCTTTGTTAGGAAAAAAATAGCAGCCTAGGACGTGACTACCAGCCAGGAACCACTTTCAGTTACAAAGCTTTAATTTCAGACCATCCTATGTGGTTACTTTCTGTCTCTGAGTTTGTAAGGCTGACACACAGGCCTCCCTGAACTTGTCAGGTTTAGTATGTGGCCCTTTTTTTGTCCACAAAATTATTTCTTGAATTAATTTTTAAGTAACAATTTGAATTGAATTTAAAAATAAAACTCAGATTCATTAACTCTCACAGAACTTATGAAAACAACAGAAAAGGAATAGAAGTGACTACCTTTAAACTTTCTGATGAACTTTGGTACTTATTACACTGTAAGCCAGAAATCCACAAATGAAATAATGTTGCCTTGTCAATCGAGCAGAAGATACTGTTCTGTGGCACTAGAGTGCTGTGTGGTCCTCTACTGCCGGTAACAAAGATTTTCTTCTTGACCAAACTTGAGTCAGGCTTGTTTGACCCATCAACTTGACTGACTAGACCTGATCTTGGCCTTTTTTCTCAGTGCCTGTAGAGTCTAGTTTGGGCAAGAATCCTGTTAAATTCTTTTAGCCGGAATCCCCCATGCTTGATATCTGATCACTGTCAATATATGACCAAATTTTTCATGCTTTATCACTTCCCAGGTAGTTTCTAATTAACCTGGTCTACCTGCAGCAGGAATCGTGTCATATCAGTGTAGCAAAGAATTGCACTCTACTCTCTTAGTAATAATCTATCCATTGACTTTCTCTCCCCCTATGTTTAACCTGCTCCTTAGCTGTAATCCCCAACTTTCCTTGCTGTATTAGAAGCTAAATTCAATCTGTCTCCTCTACAGCCAAACCTCTTGCAATAATTTCTATTTTCATTGCAATAGCAGCCTTACCATCTTTAACAAGTCTCATGAATAATTTTATTCTTCAACCTAGCATAGTTTCAAGCCTCAGAAAGCTTGGGTTGATCAGAGGGCACAAAAATCTTCAATGGTAAATTACACTAGTTACTTATAAGGAAATGCACTATATGGATTAAAATCAAATAATAAAATATGTAGTTTTATTCTCAACGATCTGATATTTACATAATTAAGTGACCTTTTCTTTTACTATTGACATTGCATCAATTTTGTTCAAGCCCTTCCCAAATTCCCACATAGTGAGACTCAAATAGGAGCCTAAATACCAGAGTTTGGAATTATATTTATTTATTTATTTATTAATATACCTTCTTTTCTATAATATGTTTGAAGATATGCAAGGGGAGACACAAAAAACCCAGAATTTATTTATTAAAAATTTTGTATTTATTCTTACACATTTAAACTTTAGTCATCTTCAAAGTACTCTCTATTTGATGAAATACCCCTATTGACACATTTTTTCCACTACTCAAAACAGTTTTTGAACTCATTGATTTTGATGCCTTTTAGTGCTTCTGCTGTTCCTGTTTGTTTGTTTCACCTTTTCCACATGGCAAAATGTTTTCCTTTCGAGAACTTTTTTCATCCAAGGAAACAAAAAAAAGTTTCTCAGGGTAAGATCAGGTGAACAGGAAGGGTGGGGCATGGGGGTAATACTGTTTTTGGTCAAAAAACTGATCAACACTCAGTGTGATGTGGGCAGGTGTGCTCGTAAATCACCCACCATGAAATGGGCAAACACACTGAGTCTTCAAAAACCAAGTTCACTGAAGCTAAAGGCAGCCTCTCACAACAAGGTCAGCCGATTCACTGATACACATGGGTTCCTAGAACACTCACCTAGTAGCAGAAGCCTGTGGCTACAAGGGGCTGGCCCTCCAGAAAATAATTCCAGTGTTTTTTGCATCCCCCCACCCACATATATCACAACAGAATAAAAATCAATTAATGAGTGATTATTTATAGGAAGTGTAAGAGACTTCTGCTTTTTGTTTAATCTGCAATATTTTTGGCTTGTATGTTTTTTCATACAATGACTCTGTATGCCTTTTTAAATTAAAATGTAGATGTGGGGGAAATACTTAAAATGTTTTGTTTCAACTTGTTTGAGTTGATATTGGCCAAAGCTGATAATAAAGAAGTGAAGGCAAGAAGGGCGAGGAGAGAACTCACTGGTGAGTGCCTGGTAACCACCACCACTTCTGAATATGAAAGTCTCACGGTGACATGCGACTACAGTATGAAAAGCTGCAATTAATCAGGGAACCATTGGTAAAAGAGATAGTAAGAACCCCAGCTATTCACAAAACAACAGTAATAGCAAGAAAATAATGACAGCAACAAAAATGAACTACCCCTGACCAGATGGCTGGAATTATTTAAGACATATTAAAAACAAAAAACAGAAAAACATGAAACCTACAGAATGGTACAAACTAAGACATGAGTAATTGAAAGATTCTGTGACTTTACATAGTATGACACAAACTCATACATTTAATAATTACTCCTTAGTGAAACAAAAGTAACATTAATATTAAGCTCGTTTCATAACTTTTTAGACCTGCTGAATCTAAGGAAGATCATAAAGCCCCTGCGAGGTGGCACCTTCTTCTGTTCTCCCTGGGTTCTATGACACCCTGTCTTCTTGCCTCTTCAGGCCAAGAGTGGTGACACCTTCCTACTGAAACAGATCTCTGGTTGCCTGATTATTTCTCATTATCTCTCAATCTTGTCCAAATATTTAAAAACATCTCCTCATTAAACTGTCTTTGGTCAAACCCTTTTGAGGGGAATTCTTTCTTAGTGAAAATCAGTTATTGTTTATAAATTGTTTTCATTTGAGAGTTGTTTGTCTTGAAGATTTAAGCTGGAAGAGAACAAATCAAGCTTTTGAGAGACTATTTTAATGCAGTAATAGTTAAGTATATTATGATTTTCATTTAAAGTAATTATTAAGGTGGCACATGGTGTAGCCAATGCTGGTTTTATCTATAAAATACATCCCTTGCATAAATGCATGGATCATACATATGGTCTCTCCTTTGTATTTAATCTATTTGTATTCGACATTCAGTTTTACTTTCTAAAAACAAAAAGAGAATACATATTGAAAAGTTTATGTTACATAAATATACAGCTACTGAAACTACACATGATTTTCTAGTGAGGTACTTTGGGTTCTAAGGGCAGTGCGTAGCCTTCAGAAAAGCACTGAAGACGAAAGGGAAAAGCTCCCAGGAATGTATCTTTTCCTCATCTGTTCTCTCCTCTCCCAGTGTGGCTTTCTCTATTCCTCAAATCACAGTGCACATGAAATTTAGGTTCTCTTTTGCCCTAACTGACTTGCATGTTCAAGGGACCCACCCCAAATGATCCAGAACGTATAGATTTATATTTTCACTGATAATTTGATTAGTTTTACTTATGAAAATGTCTGCTTCCTCCTTGACCATCTCTGGCCAAAGGGAAAGGATGACCTCTATATAATTGACTGTAGAATTCAGATCATCACTCTGGAAACATGCCCTAATAGTGGTTTCTTACCTCCAGGTGTTGTGATAATCTTTTTCAACATGTAATATTTGAGAAACCCTGTGTAAATAAGTAACTGTATGAACCCCACTTATAGGTAGAGCCCCAAAAGTTGTGGAAATAATATAAACAGAACCACATCAAAATAAAGTCAGAGCCGCCATCACAGAAAAACTGCCCTTCATGTCTTACCCCACACACCCTTAGAAAGATCGAGCTGGGCAAAATAACCTTTGGACTGGGTCAAACCAACATTGCGTTCCAAACAACTGTTTGTTAAGCTAACAATGATTAAGTGACCCAATTTAGATTTACATTCAAGTCTGCCCTAAGTCTAAAGTCAAAACTAACCCTCCCCATTATATTCATGTATAGAGGCCTGGCTCGATGGAAATGTTTCTATGAGGAAATGAAACAATTCACTCTAAGTACACAACTCTTTGATGGTGTGGCTTAATCCAAGGATAACATTTTAAATATCAAGAGAAACAGATAGAATTCACTCCCTTCAAAGAGATCTCCATAAATATTCCTCATTATAACCAGGCTTTTTGTAAGTACTGGAGAGCAGAGTAGTCCAAGTCACTATCTCTGGCAAGTGAACCTTAATTTGTTCTTTTCACTGAAGCAAGATGTGGAGGCAACTGGGACAGGGGAAGCAGTGTGTTCTAACAAACTAGGAAAGAGGGAACACCGAGCACTTCCTGTCTTCTTGTACCTCTGCACTCACTGATTTGTTCAGCCGATGTTCATGTCACACATATTAAAATAACATGATTTTTACATTCACAAAAATATGTTTATAAAATTTTAGTATTTGTCCCATTTCACACAGTAAGAGGAGATAAAACGTGTCTCTTTGGCATAAGGGTTGTTTTGGGATGATTAGAAATCTCCATTTGTAAGGGTATCTGCCCCTCTGCACCTTATCGATAAAGAAGGCACTGACCAATATGCATAACAACCATCTACTTGTTTACTTGTTTTCCTGGCGACCTCACCTAACTCACTCCCCATCCCCTAC
This sequence comes from Desmodus rotundus, assembly GCF_022682495.2. Taxonomy (NCBI): domain Eukaryota; kingdom Metazoa; phylum Chordata; class Mammalia; order Chiroptera; family Phyllostomidae; genus Desmodus; species Desmodus rotundus. The sequence continues at coordinate 125,929,157 of NC_071390.1, read as the reverse complement.
GTCGTCTTTTGTCTTTAGCTGAAGATGGTATTTCAGGGGATGGTTTTGGCCATTTGGGGGAGTCACTAAGTTTTCTGGACTGTCTTCCATATACATGGGAGGTATACATGTTATTAAACCTCTTTTTTTTCTCCTGTTAATCTGTCTTATGTCATTTTAATTGTTTGACCAGGCCAAGGAACCTAAAAGGTGAAGATAAGGAATATAGAAAATGGACTCATTTTAACCGAGCTGCTAAAATTACAAACACTATGAAGGTTGACGCATGAGGAAAGGTTTCATTCTTACTTTAACTTGCTTGAAAACTTCACTTCTTTGAAATTTACAGTTCTGCACCAATGACTGAATATACATCTGGACTTCCATGTGACCATCTCATTATCCCTTGAGGGACTCATATATCTAGGCCACTGGATTACCTCCTGAAAATCTCAGAGATAAGTCTACTTGACATGTATTATCCAGACCGCTGGGACCTGAGCAGACACTCTGGCACCGCCTTCCAGAGCACCTAGCATCCATCGTCCTGACTGCCTGGCAAATGGCTGATGCACGTCCAGACTAATCCTGGCACGAAGAATGCGGGACCGATAATTCCTCCAGACTCTTTTTGAGTTCATTCCACAACAACAACAACAAAAAAAAAAAAGAAAAGAAAAGATTTTTTCCTCATCTACATTATCTTTTAGATTTAGAGATAGTGGTAAAAGTAACTATTCTGCATCACTCAATTGCTAATTATGGGGACTAAAAAACATTAATACTTTTCCTCCCATTCTATGTTCTTCTAGTTTGGCTAATATTCCAAAGACAATGAGGCAATATTTTGGGTATATAAGACATTTTAAACAAAGGAGAAAAGGAGGTAGATAGGGTTTTTATATTTTAGAAGTGAGAATGGGCTATTAACAGCTAGTGAGGGAGAAGAGAACATGCATGGCCCGAAAACATCTTGCTGAGTGACTCAGAAACAGTGGGAACCAAGGGTATCTAGCTCATAGGTTTGGAGTCTTCCTGCCTAAAGTCCTCTATTGACAATACTTAATTCAAATTAACACAAGGTGACATAAATATTCCAAGATGTTCTTTCTGCAAGAGGTTTCTTTGTCTCAATCTCTTGAGCAGGAAAGGGGGAAAGGTCAAACATTCTTTCTGAGTCTTTTATTCCTTGATAGCTGAAAGTCAACATCCCAAAAGGGTAGTTTCAGGGTAGCCAACTTCGGTTCCCTTTAAAACACAGCAGACTGCCTGACTACTAAGTCTATTCTTATTCACTGTCTTGTGTGGTTGGTATTGTATAAGTTCAGAGCAAGACACACCAAATGTGACTCTGTGGTATGTGGGTTATTTTGTGCTAAAAGCAATGAAGGTCCTGAAGGCTCAAGAGAAACCTTTAATCCACTCAGCTACCTAGAGAAATTTAAATTAGTGGTAGTGCACATGCTAAGAGATTATCAGACATAAGTTTTTGATCTACTGTGCCATATGCTAAGCCTGACATGCTCAGGAGCGGCCTGCACGGCAGCCTTACAAACCTGGAGACCTAAAGTTACCACAGAGGAGGCTCTGAAGTTAAAACCTATTGAGTTAAAAACAGTTCATGGCAGGTAGTCATGTCCTAGGCTCGAATATTCCCTGACAAAGGTCACTCTTTACCTTAATTAAGCCTGTCTCTTGTCTTTTTGAATCTCTGATAACATACCTTTAAATGTCAAATTTTCTTTTTCCAGACCACTCAAAGCACAGGCACAAATTTCTTCATTGTTATTGTTATCATGTTAATTGTTGACTGTTAACTATCCTGTACCCACCGTGTAAAAGAAATATGTAACTATCATTTTACTTTTTATCCAATCCCAGAGGTTTCACCACTTTGCTTTCTCCCGCCTCCCTAGTCTATCACTGATGGATTTCATGTAATGCCCTTATAAAATCCATAAAGTAAGGTACAAAGCTATCATTTTCTGGAGCGTTTTCTCAACTCATTGAGGTTTTGCTCCCTGACAATTGTTGTCAGTTTGGCTCACACAATCTCACAAAAGTTCTCTACAGGTTTGAGTGTTTCTTAAGTCAACACTGTCTAATGTCAGGACAAACTAGTAATTGCTGAGCACCTGCTCTTCTCATCCTGCACTGATCCTCCCCTCCGAAGCCCCACGGTACCTTACCTCATCCTTAGCTCAGAATATAATATATACTTTGTTTTTCCTTTTTGTCTCTGAACCTCTAATGTGTGGATAGTACCTGACTCTCTCATGTATTGGTGGGGGGGGGGGCATTCCCATGTGTGCAAATTGAATTGGACTTTCTCTTATCAATTTGTCTATTCAACCAGCCAAAAGAACCAGAGGAGGAAAGGGATAATTTTTCCATTCCCTCATAATAACTATAATAACTATGGAGGGCACTGTGAGCTTCAAGAGGAACAAATAACAACATCTGATTCCTCATTTTAATGTATGTACATTTTGTGACATTTTTGACAATGCTGAGTTTTACCTGAAGCCTGTGTTCCTGAAAAACAATAAAGGTTAAAGAAATCCCTCACCATTTTGTGTTCTAAAACAGACTTTTTCATATGACTTATTAAGACGCATAGATATATAACATGTACACTCAGAAATAGTTAAAACAGTACATTTTATGTTATATGTATTTTACCTCATTAAAAAAATGTACTATGTAAAAAAAAAAGACTCATGAATAATGTTTTGTTTTCTGGTGATGAGACCAGAAACAGATCCTCCACATTCCCATTCTTTGCCTTGTAAATGATTTGCTGAACTGCCTGGGCCACTATCAGTAAAAACAAAATGTTTGTTAACTAAACTTTGGTTTAGATCTTCTTCCCTACCCACAGGACGCTGAATTTTGTCTGCCTTCAGCCTGAATCTGTAAACAACCTTTCCTCCGCATACCATGTTGAGAATAGGCTGGTCTAAATGTAATTTTTTTTTATCTTCTGTCATTGTGCCACTCTTTTATCTCAGTTCTGCATACATGGTCAATTCTTACCTTATAGACTTCTTTGTAAAAAGGAAAAACACTTTTGCCTAACTCCTCTCTCCATCCCAGCTTTATCGAGGTATAAGTGACAAATAAAAATTGTATATACAAGGTCTGTCCAGAATGTATCCAGCCATGTAACATGAAAAATGGAGACATTTATTGAAGAAGATACAAGAAACATTGTACATAGGACAATGATACCTCTGTCCCCTTCAAAGTAGGCACTTTGGGACCTCTCACCATTTTCCCAATCACCATCAGCTACCCCATCGGATTTTCCTGAACCTCATAGTTGGTCTGAAATCGCTTCCCTTTCAAAGATGATTTTAGTTTTGGGAAAAGCCAGGAGTCACAGGGTGCCAAGTCTGGGCTATAGCAGGGCTGAGTTACCCGGGTGTTTTGATGTTTTCAAAATGCTCTGCAGGAGATGTGATTCATGAGGGGGAGCATCGTCGTGATGAAGCTGCCAACCACCAGTTACCCATAGCTGCGGACTTCTGAATCATCTGAATAGTTTCTGTGGAGGAATGTTCTAGCTTAATGCTAAATTTGAGGAAGATTCATTGCTGTACTTGCTCAGTCATTTTGAATGTGACAGCCACAGGGTTCACATATTCAATGGTGGCTACCACCCCCACTGACCAGTACAGTGAAGTCATCATTGTTCATGCAAGTGCATTCCAGTCCACTCTCCTTGGCTGCCAGGTTACACTGATGTCACACAAACTATTCTTGTTATATTAACAATGGCTGGACTTTTTCTGGACAGATCTTATATTTAAGAGGTACAATGTGATAATTTGATTTCAGTATTTATTGTGAAATGATTACCACAATCAAGCTAGTCAAAAATAGCCATCACCTCACAGTTACCTTTTTTTGAGGGTACTAAAGATATACTCTATTAACAAATTTTAAATCTGTAATGTAGTATGATTAACTATAGTCACCTTGCAGTACATTAGACACACATAAATTATTTATCTTACAAGTGAAAGTTTGTTCCCTTTGACCAACATCTCCCCATTTTTCTCTAGCCTATTCTCTGCTTCAATATGTTTGATTTTTGAATTTTTTAAAAATATTTATTTTTACATTTAAATAATAGTGGTATATAACATTGTAGTAGTTTAAGTGTACAGCATGATTGATATATATAGTGAGATAATTGCCATAATATAAATATTGTAAAAATAAATTTTTTAAAGATTTTTTATTGTTGTTCAGTTAGAGTTGTCCTGCCTTTTCCCCTGTTGCTCTCCCTGCCCCGTCCTCCCCCCGAACCACAGTCAATCCCTCCCCCCCAATGTCTGTGGCATGAACCCTCTATTCGTGTTTCTTACCTTAACTCCTCCCTGTCTTCCTCCATTATCTCCCTACCCCCACCCCTCTGGTCCCTGTCAGTTTGCTCTTTATTTCCATGTCTCTGGTTCTATTTTGCTCATTCATTTGTCTTGTTGATTAGGTTCCACATACAGGTGACTCATATAGTATTTGTGTTTCACTGCCTGGCTTGTTTCACTTAGCATAATGTTCTCTAGCTCCATCCACACTGTCATTAAGGATAGGAGTTCCTTTTTTCTTTCTTTTTTTTAACTTTATTTTGTTTTATTTGTTTATTTTTAGAGAGAGGGGAAGGGAAGAAGAAAGAGAGGGAGAGAAACATCAATGTGTGGTTGCATCTCACACAGCCCTACTGGGGACGGGGCCCACAACCCAGGCATGTGCCCTGAATAAGAATTGAACCAGCAACCTCATGGTTTGCAGGCCAGCACTCAGTCCACTGAACCACACCAGCCAGAGCATCCTAGATTACTTTAGTGCCCTGTGTAATATTTTTCTAAAATGAGGTGTTCTTCCCTTGTGCTAGACTATATTATATGTGACATATGTTAATATAACTATTATTTATTTAATCAGATAGATTCTGATCAGATGGATTAAGAGCTCACCATACTAAAATAAGTTATTATCTTGACTAATTACATCTGTAATGACCCTGAAGGGGTAGGTAAATCTTCTTCTAAGTTCTTTGGCTGGTCCAATAATTAAATCTATTTATTTCTTTCTTTATTTAAAAAATTTATTTATTTATTTTTAGAGAGGGGAAAGGAGGGAGAATGAGAGGGAGAGAAACATCAATGTGTGGTTGTCTCTCATGCGGCCCACACTGGGGACCTGGCCTGCAACCCAGGCATGTGCCCTGATGGGGATTCAAACTGGTGACCCTTTGATTTGCAGGGCAGCACTCAATCCACTGAGCCACACCAACCAGGGCTAAAAATTAAATTTATATAAAACAGATTAACAAAGAAAGACAAAAGTTTAATAACATGTATATCTCATGTATTCATGGTAGAGACACAGAAAAAAATGAATAACTTCTTGAGATGGCTGAAGCTGTCACCTTAAATACTATATTCAGCTAAAAACAAAAGATGTTGGTGGTAGGGAATCAGTATAGTAGGTCACTAGGAAAAATACAGTAAACAAATACATGGCTGTTACATAGATTTAAGTCTTTGCCTTCTCCATTGGTAAGAGTTTCTAGAGACTAAAAGCCATCCTTCTCTTCCTGGAACAAAGAGTGAGACACAAATGGAGATTTCCCTGATACATGTAAATATTTCTTGCAAAAAGGTAATCTTTCAGTTCTCAGAGCTTCTCTCATGTCTGCTGCCCTTTGAAAATAACCAGCTTAAAATAATCAGTGTGCTTAACAGGCATATTTTAGGGTGGCAAATTCTACCCTTTTCATAGAGTCACATTCTGAGGTACTGGGAATTAGAACTTTAAGGTCTTATTTCTTCTTATTTTTCCTTTTTTGTGTTTTTTGTTTCTTTTTCTTATCTTTCTCTTTATTAATTTTTATTTTTTAATATTTGTATGTATGGGGGAGGCATAATTCAACCCAGGACAGCCATAGAGGGAATACATTATATCGACATAAGAACATCTAATCCTGTGGAGAACTTTCCTAACAATTTGAGTCAAAATTAATAACATATGTATGCTGAGGAGCAAGATCTTAAATGCTTCTGAGAATAACAGTTGGCAGCTTCTTTTATGCCTTTGAAATTTAAAGAGGGAACATAAGGAAGATTACATGAGGAGGAAAGCAAGACTGGGATTGAATTAAAAAGTAGTTAAGATTATATGTTCTCTTGAGGATAGTCATGCTTTAGGAAAAGGAATATAAAAGGGTGGTCGGTATTAGAAAACGGGGTCTGAAAGGGGGCAATTCAAAGGTGTGTAAACCTAGATGTTCAGTGCCGACTGAAAAATAATACTCACTGCTGTTTTGTCACCAAAAAAGACTTGTCTGTGAAAAAGAAAGTGTTGCAGCCCAGTGCGTGCATCCATGTGCACACTCTCCCTGCCCTGGGTGTCAGGACGGAGGAGTATTTTTATAAGGGGAAAGAAATTTACGGGAAGGGGAAGTTAGAGCCGTAGAGCTTTATTATAAACATAGCATTCTTCCTGACGGGTTCTCGCTTGCAGGAATCTCCCACTTAGAGTGTGAGAATGTCCCTAAGCCCCAGCTCCTTCCATTAGCCCTCCGACTGATTATGTTTCCTTAAAGTTGCCGTTAGCCTTTATTGTTTCCCCCAACCCCTTTTTTTGGTTAAAATCTTCCTGTAAAAGCATCACTGATCCATGGTCAGGTCTTCCAACTTCAGCAGTCTTTTTGTCCCTCCATGTCAGAAAGAACCTTTTCTGGGTGTCATCTTTCACATCAGAGGGAAAGTGCATTAATAAGAAACAGTGTGCATGCAGGGTTAAGAAGCAACAGATGCAGAACTTAATAACAAGAAGAATGAGAACAAAGTACAATCTAGTCTACACGATGCATTTAAACTAGGGGCTCAAACCCGAAGACGATAAAATAAAGGCCATTATTACCTTGGCTAGATCAAAGTTCTTGATGATACACTTAATAATCAGAAAGTTTTTCCCCTTTCACAATAGCTTAGGAAATGTAACACAGCCATGTTCCTTTCAAGCGAAAGAGAAAAATAAAATAAGAATTAAACTTGTACAGACCTGCTTCAGTTATTTGCCTATTTGTTTACTCCAGAGGCTGCGGGCTGTAATTTTTGACAGCTTCAGTTTCAGGTCATCAGACTGAGTGCAGTCAGTTCCAGTCAGGGTTTGGTGCTTCCTTAGGTGTGACACACGTGTCCAAGAATCTACTCCCTGGAGTTTAGCATAATCACCTTGCACAAGTTTGCTAAATTTTTTTAAATGTATCATCAGCCTTTTCTACCTTTCCTGAAGACTGAGGTTTCCATAAGCCATGTATATAGTAGTTAGTGTGCAGGGTTTGGGCTATATTTTGAGTAATTTTGGCCATAAAGGAAAGGCCATTGTCACTTAAGAGGCTTTGGGGCAGTCCAAACCTCAGAATGATCTCCTTAGGGAGGGCTTTGGTTATCTGGGCTGCCTTTTCAGTCTGAAGGTCTCTCTATCCATCCAGTAAGAGTCTGTGAATACCAGAGACAGCGGAAATCCTGGGAAGTGAGCATTTTTGTAAAATCTGCTTGCCAATCTCCTCCTGGGAAGGTACTCCTTGTCTGGATCGGCTTGAGAAGAGGGGAGGCTTTATTTTTTATCTCTGGCTCATTAACTGAACAGAGGTCACAGGCCTGAGTGACTTCTTTTATGACTCAAGATAAGCTTCCTTAATAAAGATTTTTAATATTAAAAAATAACTAGCACATCCACTTAGATGGAGAGAGTCATGAAATGATTTTTAACTTTTTACTGTTCCTTAGATCAGTAACAGCTTCTGATCTCTCATCCACTATCCTTCATTGTTTAGAAGCAAACATTGCCTTTTTGCCCAGGTGTTTTCATTAGGGGCATAACTTGGTTTGATGGGCAGAGGAAGAATATATGGAATTGGGGCCATAATAGAGGCCTCACTTGCAGCCCTGTTGGCAAGTTTTTTTTTTTTTCATATATACGTTACATGGGTCCCTTTGATGTCCCTCACAGTAGAACACAACCACTTGTGAGAGTAGGTTTGTTGCTTCTAGTACCTTACAATCTCTGAGGCATGTTTAATAGAGGAGTTTACCCAGTTCCCGCCAATTTATGTCCTCTCAGGGAAGTTGCAAACAAGATGTGGGAACCATTAGGGTTTACGTCCCTTTTAGCATGACAGCCCAACAGAAAAAAAAAAAAAAAAAGGCAGGCTCTCAGAAGACCCAGGTTGGTTTATAGGTAAATTACAAGCTATGACGCTGTCTTTTGACCTGATCTGGAGGCTCATTCGTATTGTCTTGTCCACCTACCGAGAAAAAGACATAAGATCTCGTGAGCAGCCCAGTGACGTGCTTCTGCAATGGTGATAGGTCAGTTAGATAGACACCCACTGAGGGCACCTGCAGTCCCAGCCCAAGATCCAGCTTGGGACTACAAGGTAGGACAGGCAGACCTTGCTGGGAAGAATCATATGACACATTTCCTTGTAAGTGGCATGAAAAATGTGTCATCAAGCCTGTCAATTATGAAAAAGAAAAGAGGTAACTAAAAGAAAATTTTTTTTTTGCTCTGTTTCAAGGCAGACTGATTGAGGACTTAAAATTGTACCAATACAGATTACTCTGTTTTTGAGGGACAGGCCTTACTCAGTCAAGATTTTATCGGTTAGTTATCAGGCAGAAGTTACAAAAACTTCATTTTGACCCTGATGGTTCAGTTACTGAAAACAGCCTTCAGAGTCTTCAATAACCAATATCAAATGAAAGGGATGAAAGGGCCAAATGTGAGACCAGACAGGCCAGCAGCAGTCTCAGCCCCAAGGTCACCCAGGAGGCACGTTGGACGCCTGAGTAGAGAACTGCTGGGGCCCACAAGGGGGCTTGCTTTAAGTGCAATGAGCCCGGTAATTAGAGAACACAATGTGTCCAAAGCCAGGGCCATGGTGTTCCCTCTCCAGGAAAAAGCCCCCTCACATTTCTGTCTTTGCAACCAACAAGGACATTGGAAAAGTAAATGTCTTCAGCTTTGAAGGGAGGGGGTACACCTAGACATATAATGGCCTTTTCTAAATAAGGATGAAGGTGCTCGGCTCGGGTTCCTGGTGGCTTCACACAAAAGACATCTCATGACTACAGAAAAACCATGAGTGACTCTTGATGTAGCAGGTAAAAAAAAGTTAATTTTTTAATTGATACAAGAGCTACTGGCTCAATCTTAATGGAACACACAGGACCCTTGACATCTGAGGCTTGTATCATTATGGGGGTAGATGGGCAGCCTATAAGAAAGACTTTTACTATACCTCTCAGCTGCTGCCTTCCAGATGTTTAGTTTCTCAACAATTCCTGGTAATGTCATAATGTCCTTCTCTGTTAATGGGGAAGGATTTAATGATGGTCTTAGGTACTAACATTCAACTTCTTAGTTTAATCCAGAGAAATAGCCTCTCTATATTTCTCAGACTGTACCCCAGCCCATGTACAGTCTGTTTTCAACCCAATCGTCTGGCACAAGGGACTACCTGGGAAGACCACCCAGGTACCCCTGTACAAATCTCCATAAATGGCAACACCATGTGGGATCAGAGGCCCTTTGGGGAGTAAAACCTCTGATTGACAAATTTCTTCAGCATGGACTCATAGTTCCTTGTCAAACCCCTTAAAACGTTCCTATACTGCTTGTAAAAAAGTCAAGGGGAGAGTATCATATGGTTAAGGACTTACAAGGCATTAACGAAGCTATGATTCCTGTTCACCCCATTGTACCCAATCCATGTACTCTCATCCCAAGTTTCCCATGGAGCTAAATGGTTTATGGTGCTTGATTTCAAGGATGCATTATTTTTTTTGCATGCTACTTCACTCAGTCAGTCAGCTTCTGTTTGCCTTTGAATGAATGGATCTTGGCACCCACAGAAAAGCTCAGTATACACTTGGACTGTCCTTCTTCAAGAGTTCCAAGACAGTCTTCATATCTTTGGACAAGTGCTTGAAAAAAGTCTCCGGGAACTAGAGCTACCACATGGGATCATAATTCAGTATGTGGATGATATTCTAGTTTGTAGCTCCACCAAACAAGACTCTGACCACAACACTATCTTTGGCCTCAATTTCCTAGGGGGGGAAAGAGATACCAAATGTCTCCTAATAAGACCCAGATTTCCTCCTCAACAGTCAAATATTTAGGCTACCACCTAACCCAGGGATCTCACTCTGTCTCTCCGGAACAACAACAACAAAAGAAGCTATTCTAAATATTTCAGTTCCTCAGACAAAAAACAATTAAAAATCTTTTAAAATGGAGGTTTCTGCCAAATCTGCATCCTTGATTTTGGGCTGATAGCTAAGCCCCTTTATGAGGCAATAAAGATACCTGATTTTGAGCTGTTAGGTTGATACCAGGCTTAAACTGAGCTTTCAAGCCTCTCAAATTGATCCTAATGGAGGCCCTAGCCTTAGTCCTCCTTGACCTAGAAAAGTTACTTGCTCTATATGTAGCAGAAAACCAAAAGATCACTTAACAGCCTTAACCTAAAAGCTAGGGAGCATTCCTAGGTTGCTGGCTTACTTCTCAAAAAAAAATTAGACTCCGTGGCAATTGGGTAGAGGAAGAAGCCACTAAGCTGACCCTAGGCCAGCCGTTAGAAGTTCAAACTCCACATCAGGTTTAAACTGTCATTTAGCCACAAAATATCACTGGCTAACAGAAGGAACACTTACTAAATACCATGTACTCATCTTAGAGTCCCCTGAGCTCACTCCTAATTGAAGGATAGTATTGTAATTTAAGGTCCCATTTTCAGGCCATGTCTTCTCATTTCCTAATTCATATTGGTCCATGCTGTATTGTAGAAGAAAATAGGATTTTGTTTGTTTTAAGCCATCTCATTTGAGGTCCTTATAGTTGGCTAGAATGGAACCTAGTAGACCTTCCCACAATGCCTGAATAAAGAAAAGGGGTTCAGTGATGAGTGCTAGGCATCCATACCTGTCCACCCACTAGGGCGTGAACTGAGGACCCCCTTTCACCCTTTTCACCACTTGTTGAAGGCAGCCTAACAGGGTCCCAACTTAGGTAGCTGTGGTCTTCCACACCCATTAGTCTGGCAGAACTGTCCCTGGTGGACCAGTGGGGCCCTTTGTACTGTGAACCCATGGCTCCCCACCCAGTGGGGATTTGTTTACTTGTCCAAGCATAGGGAGGCTGAAAGGGGAAGGAAGGCCATCACAGGGAGCAGGTCTGTGCTCCCTGTGATGCTGGGTGGCACTCGAGGAGGCCAAGGGAGGCATTAACAGGATCCAGATTCTTGTTATGGAACAAGAAAAAATTCAAGAGCATGACAGAAGGATTTAGCAAAGCACAGTAAACTTATTAGAGTAAATTTATGCATTCAAGAAGTGACCTTGGAGGTTGAGATGCACTGATAGGGTCTGGATTGAAGGTTTTTATTAAATGTGGGCAAGAGGTGGATAAGTTGGTCCTCAGCCTTTGGTGCTGGTGAGGAGACTGCTGATGTGACTCATCCTTCTCTCTCCTTTCCAGATAGCTATTTCTTTCTGATCCTCTCAGTTACAGACAACTGGGAAGGACAAAGCTGGTAAACATGTGGTTAGTGAAGGTTGCATCTGTGATGTTCCAGCCAACACAGAGAAGGGGATGGGTAGAGCTCGAGGCCTTTGTTTCTTATTCTAACTTTTCTGCCTCAGATTCATGGAAAAACAGCATTGGGAGGCAAAAACGAAGGTAAGGAAGGTGGTAGTGAAATGTAAGATGGCATCAGAGGTGGAGCTTGAGTCAAAAGAAGCTGAGGAGAAAGCGCGTGTGCAAGCTGGAGAAGAATCCTGAGGCCAAGTCTCTGTGGAAGAGTAGGGCAGATCAGAAGACGGGTCCTGAGACAATGGAGGAGAGCAGGGAAAGGAAGACAACACCAGAGAGAAAAAACTCATGGTTTCAGGTGCCATTTTCTCTCTTTTTAAATTTTCAGTAGCCTCTGTTAATTGTAAGACTTTATTTTTCAAGGAGGAAACTGCAGATTCTTTGTCTCATTTGGTGTTGGGAACCGCCCTGCCTGGTTTCAGAGGCTGTGACCCCCCATGGTTAAGGCTGAGTCAGAGTTGGGACCATAAGCCACTAAGGAGACAAAGCTTATCTCCCTGGCAGGTGTGCCACCTCTGCCCACTTCACCCTGCTGGGCCCTGAGCTTGGCCAGTTAGCCAATGACAGGTAAGAATCCTCAAGGGAGGATCAACCTAAGACAGGTTCTGGTCACCAGGAATAAACTCGCAGGGAAGGACTCGGGGGGCTGTGGAAAAAGGGGGTGATGGACTCTTGCCCCTCAGCTTTGAAATAGCCTGAGTCCTCATTCTGTCTGCAAGAAGTCTCCTAATCTCTTGGCTGCCTTACTTCCCTTGCCTGACTTAAGCCTGAAGCAGTAACACAGGGCAGTGCAGTCCTGTGCTGGGAGCGGGGGATTCCCTGGGGAATCAGGCCTAACAAAAATACATACATTCCTGTGAAACCTACTTAATTTGTACCCTCAGTTTAAAAGATAAGGGTCCAGACCTGAGATGAGTCTGGCGCCTAAAGTTTTATGGCCCTCTAACTAATTGGCTGTAACTCAGAATAAGCCCTCAGAGTTCTCTGTAAATCATGTATTGTTTAACCCTTACTGGCTGACAATGATTGATGAGCTTTATCTGTATTCCTATGCGAATAAACCTAATAAAAGCCCATGGAGAGAAAGACTCTAGGCCCTTCTCCTTTGAGAGATCCGCCACCTCTCCTCCCCAAGCAGATCATGTCTTGGTAGTCTTTTTCTTCATCCATGGCGGACCGGGGGCCTGTGTTAACCGCCCCCCCAGACAATTTGGAAGCCTCAAAATGCCATACAAAATAGGCACTCCATTCAGTTTTACCAATTTTAGTGTTATTATTGTCCAATTCAGTTTTAAGAAAATTGTTTGGAAATCTCAAAAGTTCCTAGAGTGGCCACTGATTCTCTGAATAACTTTTATTTAGAACTGTCTGTTTAATTAAATATGCACATGAAAATTGCTCCTAGCTTTTAATTGGGTACTCTGCTGGCATTTCTGGTGGAAGAGGAATGGCCTTAAAATATTTAGATAGCTGAGATTTCATTTTTAGATGCTCTTCTCTAGAGCAGAAACCCAAGAAAATTTACAACAGTTTGAGCAACCTACAGGTCAGATACCAGTCAGCCTCACTCTAGAACAGTCTGATCAGAGAGGACTAAGCCAAAGGTTAAAAGCCACTTCTAGGGAAACAAACAAACAAACAAACAAACAAAAAACCCAGCCCTTGGAAAGTACAGCTATAGGCTGAGCTGAGTGCTAAGTGGAATTCCTCTCGATGAAACCGCACAGACTAATACTGGGCCAAACTGACTAATTTCAGTAGAAAGAACCTCTGTCCCCAAAGGAATTTTTAGGCAAAAGCCATCTTTGTCTTGAAGGACAACTTGTTTCCAGCTGACTTGCCAAATGAAGTACTCACCGACAAGACAGACAAACAAGCAAGGCCTTTTAACACCAGCAACAACAAAACTCTAAGCAACTCTCGAGTAAAGCCTGGAGAGCTTCAAAATGCAAAAAGCAGAAGCTCAATTCCAGAAGGAGACTCACTCCAAGCTTCTGAACCAAAGACCAAGCAGTGAGCCAAAGCAACCGCATGGGGGTTGCTAGCACCTGGATGCCTACCTGCCCTGAAGCTGTTGGGGCTGTTCTCTGGAATCCTGAACTAACTCCCAAAATGTCAATGGAAAAATAACATAGACTAGGTGTCTCATCACCAAAAAAAAAATTTATTCAAGGGAAAAGTCAGTTTTGCAACCCAGGGCATACAGATACAGCAACCCTCATGCCCACTCTGGTGTCGGTGCCAAGGTGAAGGAGTGTTTATGGAAGAGAAAAGATAGTTAAGGGAAGGGGGAGTTAGAGCCACAGTGTCTTATTATAAATACAGAGTTCTTCCTGTGGACTCATGCGTAGGGTTCTCTCACTTAATGTGAGAATGTCCATAAGATCTAGCTTCACGGGAAGACCCTCTTGATTGAGTATGTTTCCTTAAAGTTCCAGTTAGTCTTTTTCAACAGAAACAATGAACAGGGCTTGCTTCTGACAAAGATGAACCTTTAATAAAAAAGTTATATGCCTGGGGCCTAACTACTCACCATGACCTAAACAATTAGAAATTCACAATCAGATCAGATCACCTTTGAGGTTGCTTTTCAAAGAACCCCCTTTTTCACACACAATTCTTGTAAAAAAATCATAAATCTGCCATGTTTTCTTTATCTTTGTCTCTGATTTTTGAAAATTATAAACTACAAAACTTACCTCAAATTTGAGGATGCAGAGAAGTGAATTAAGATTCAAGACCAACTCCTTTCCTAGGGTTATGGCTGTATAGAGGTTCAGAACAGGTCTCCCCGAAATGTGCCACTTTAGCACGTGGATTATTTTGAGCTGAGGACTACCAAGCTCTGCAGACTCACCAGAAAGTTTTACCTCTTCTTACAGAATTTAAATTAGGGGCTTTGTCCATAATCATTCTCTATGACCCATCTACGAGGCAGGACACACTTCTAATTTTTAACCATCTGCTCTTAGCATCCTGCTGTGACCTTTTAAACCTCCATGGAAGCTTATCTCATATCTAGCTCAGAATGCCATGCATACCTCACTTTAGCTTTCTATCCCTTAAGCTCTCATATATGCGCAGTTTCTGACTTTCTCAAGTATGTGGGTTTCCAATGGATATGCAATTATTAAACCTGGGTGTTTTTTCTTACATACCTGTCTCACGTCTATTTGATTATTAGACTAGCCAAAATAAAGAAGTTTCTTTCCCTTTCACAGTTGGTAAGCAGAGTACCTCACTGGCTGGGTACTGCAGTAGAAAGGCATTGAGATCTCTAGCATGCTGATAAAGGTAAGAGTTCTGGCTAAGTCAGGCTCCCAGATCTCTACCTACTGAGTTCAGTGAAAGCAGAGTGGTAAGAGGTTTTTTTAAAAAAAGATTTTATTTATTTATTTTTAGAGAGAGGGAAAGGGAGGGAGAAAGAGAAGGAGAGAAACATTAATGTGTGGTTGCCTCTTGTGTGTTTCCTACTGGGGACCTGGCCTGCAACCCCGGTGTGTACCCTGACTGGGAATCGAACCAGCAACCCTTTGGTTCGCAGAAGATCCTTCCCCCCCCCCCCTAATTTTAGATTAGTAGAAGAGAATATTTGTGCAACTAGTTTCTTGGACTTGGTGAGTCTTGGTTATTTGGTATATGTACTCATGGTTTTGTTAATTCTGTTTTTCACTGTCTTTGTCTGGCATCTCTCCTTTCACCTTGTTATATGTCCTGAGAGTTTGGTCATTTTAGCCAGTGAGAATATTTTCTCTGGTCTCCATCACCTGAAAGGTATTCTTACAAGGGGTCTTTGTAGTTTCAACCTTTGTTGCTAGTTAGTACTAGAAAAATCCTATTTCAGTAGTGCCTGCCCTATGCCACAAATTAATGGGTTGATGACAGAAGGTGATCCATATTTTTGTGAGAGAATCCTTACCACCATCCTTACCACATGTGCAACAAAAGTCTTTGCTTTCTCAGACCATTTTCTTGCTTCCTTGGTTAAGCTATACCAGGCTTATCATTTTGCGTAACTATTCAGATCCTAATGAGCAAGGGCGGGTGATGGGTCCTCTGAACTGAAAAAACTTCTAGATTGAGTTTTTTTTTCCTTAGAAAGCTCTTATATTGTTATAATGGCTAGTCATTATACCCTTAATAAAATACAAAAACAGAAATTAAAACAAAAATCTAAGTCCACTCTCATCCTTTCCTATTTGCCTTCAAACATTTGCAGATATTGTAAAAAAAGAAAAAAAAAATCAGGACATTGCAAGTACAATTGCCCTGCACTTAAAAAGAAACATAAAATAAGAATGGCAAAATCTTACTAAAAGACAGCCTAAAGATTTTGTCTTAAGAACTTGACTTGAAAAAAAGAGCTTCTGTCGTGAACGGCAAACACAGGGCAGTTTGATTACTTTGGGTGCAGGGTAGCATCGAGAGATTTAGACGGCATAACTTTTTAGTATCTGGGAAGCTGGCGATTGTTGGTCCTGGCATCTGAAGGAGAAAAAAAAAGAAGAAGAAGAAGAAGAACTTGACTTGGTAACTGTTAGGTTGGAAACTCTAAAATATGACCAGACAGGAATGTGGGCTAAACCCTATTTATGGCTAGGGGCCTACCAAATTGTTGCCAGCCCTCAAGGAAATTATAACCTAAAATTACAATGTCTATGATGAGAAATCTTCCAATTAGATTAGATAATTTTGAAGTGCAGTTATAAAGCAAGGGTTTCCAAATCAAATAAACAGAATGAGATAACTATTTTTAAATATTAATAAGGGTGAAACAAAGAGAAGACAGGAGGGTCACAAGAATGATACCAGCAGGATGGCAACCTTTAAATGGTTATTAATAATTTGGGTAAATAAAATGGACATTGATGGGGTTAACACAAAGGCTTTCATATAGCATTAGCAAAGGCTAAATGAACCAAGAAAAACCCTGTTGGCTCCCCACACACACACATTAAAAAGACCCAAACAAGTCTGCTCTATTTGTCTCGGTTTGGAAAAACCTAAAAAAACTGAAAGGCAGGGATTAAAATCCAAAACCTTACAACCAATTGCTAGAAGGAAGCAGTCAAGCTGGTACCATTAAATCAACTTAAGGATGGATAGTGGGGCCTGATAACAGGGCTAAGTTCTTTGGCTTGACCTTTCACTGGGACCCAAAGCTTTTTTACACAAAAGTGGGTAAAATCACCAAGGGATAGAAAAGAAAAATTTCCAGGACTCCTTGATGTGGACATTCCATGAACTGAAGTACAAAATCCACTAGTGAAGCCCTGACTCAGTTTGCAATTAGTTAAAACAAAAAAAAAGAAATGTAAGTCTTTTTATTTAAAAAAAATTTTTATTTTATTTATTTTAAACAGAGTGGTAGGGAGAAAGAGAGGGAGAGAAACAACAATGTGTGGTTGCCTCTCTGGCACCCCCTACTGGGGACCTGGCCAGTAACCCAAGCATGTGCCTTTACTGGGAATCGAACCAGTGACCCCTTTGGTTCGCAGGCTGGTACTCAATCCACTGAGCCACGCCAGCCAGGGAGAGAAATGTAAGCCTTGATAAAATCATGAAAACTGGAATGTTTAAACAAGCTTTATGTAAAGAAGTTATGTTAACTTTACCTGAAAGTGTTATGGGAATAGATATTACGACTGGCTGGGAACACTTCTCTATCAGTTTTTTCTTTTGGCTATCAGAGGGAATGACTCTGAAAGATCAAGACCTTTGCCTTCTTGAAAGAGACCTTGAGCCTCTTGAAATTGTTTAGCATTGTCAAATGTTTACTATTTGTCCCAGCTGAAACTTGGCCAGATATTTGAAAGGATTTAATAACTCTGCCATTTGAAATTTGGCTAAATTGGAAGCTGACATTCAGAGACTGTTGGGAATTTTTTATGTTGAGTCAACTCCCCAAGCTAAAATAAAACTGTGTACCCAGAGAAGATGAAGATTAGGAAGATGTAGACAGGTAGATCTACCTTTGATGATACTTAAGTTCCAACCCGATTTTGAGAATAATTGTTCTTATGTTGAAATCTTTCTGAAATCAGAAATTCTGTTGTAGAAGCCTACTTATTTTTATCATCCTTAATTCCTAAGACTGACACAAAAAATGGGAAACCAAGGGGTGTTTTTCTGAATGTACAAACCACTTCCAAAAAATTTTAAGGCTTCCTTACCAAGGAACAATATTAATCTTAATTACTTTCTCAACGAATACTAATAAGAAAAGCTTTAGCCATCTAAGCAGTTAAACTTAACTTATTCCATCTGCCAGAAACATAGCTTGGATGCATATATTTTTTTATCTGTACCTATCTTATGGCAGTAATTTTAAGATGAAGGCTAAGAGGTTTCTGTATCTTTCTATATGTTTATATGTGTTGTATGGCATTTTCTAACTATGGGTTTTATTGCTAATTTATATTTTAAAAACTATCTAATTGGCTTAAACAAGCAAGTGCATATATAATAATTCTCAAAAATATAATAGAAAGTAACTTAAATTCTTTTCAGAATTATGGTATTTGGGAAATATTTGATGTTAAAGCTTAAAGATGTCAATTTGGTTAAATACACATGTTTTTAGAATTATCAGAATTAAGTATAATCTTGTACTCTACTTGGGTTTTTAGTCAAATAAATTCATGTTATGCAGATGTAAAATTTGTCAGCAAGAAAAACAACTTGATGTGGTAAATTTTTCATAAGTAATCTAAACATAATTATTAAGAACAATTAAATAAATATAGGTAAGATAAAAAGTTAATTTTTAAGTGAACTCTTTAACAATAATTATACTATATGTGTTTACGATATAGAAAAAAACCCTGTTTTTCCCACTTGGGTCATATTTTCCCCAATCTCTAGTGATTCAGGCACCTGCTTTACTAAACAAATCTTACAAGATTTGAAGGACAGCCTTGAGAACTTCTTGGAATTTTTATTGACTGTCACCCTCAATTATCAGGCAGGGGTGAGAGAACTACTTGAAAAACTGGATTCACGCAGAAAAAGTTGGTTTTTTTAAAAGATTTTATTCATTCATTTCTGTAGAGAGTGGAAAGGAGGGACACAGGTAGGGAGAGAAACATCTTTGTGTGAGAGAAACATCAATCAGCTGCCTCTTTGCACGCCCCCAACTGGGGACCTGGCCAAAAACCAGGCAAGTACGTGACAGCCTTTCCGTTCACAAGTCAGTGCCCAACCCACTAAGCCATACCAGCCAGGGCAGAAAAAGTTTTAATTACACAAAACAGAATGTCCTGAGGCAATGGCTACAATGTTTATGAGTTTTTGTTTGAAACATTGCTGGTTCTTTTTTCCAGATGTATAAGGATTTTTTTTCTTCACTAAAGCTAGCTGTGGCTTAGAGCTTTTAGTAAGTTATATTTTTGTAAACAGAACTGAAACATTTGTCTTTTACTCCTTACTTAACTTCTCCAGAATCAGAAACTGACAGTGAGTGTTCTCATTTTCATGGCAATATTTTTACCTACGAAAGTTCAATAAGAATCTGTTCTCCCTGTAACACAACACAGTTGAAACTGGTTATTTACCCAGCCTTTTGTTACTGAACAAAACAGGGGGACTCATCTGCGGGCCACCACAAAAGCCAAACTCGTGAGGCAGTTGCTGATGAAAAAGGAAAGAGGTTCTGTTTAGATGCTGTGCAATCTGAGAGAACGGCAGACTCCCCGTGTCAAAGTTCATCTCCTCTGCAAAACCAAGACAGAGTCTAACTGTCCTCAGCAACACCAAAGCGAAAAGCAGCGCCCAGAATTTCTGCCCCATTTTAAAGTACTGGCCTTTGGAGCCCTACGTAGTTTAGCTTGTTCCTGGCTGCTGCCTATTTCAGGCTCCCTCCTAGAGGCCACGGGCCATGTGGATGCTAAGGCCACATGGCCCATGGAGAGAAGAACTTGCATTAATCTAATACAGGTCCTGAGCAGCGAGCATCGAGCAAGAGAGCCTTCTTTTGTTCCTCTGGGTTTATTTTAGCTTGGGTGGAATGGACCAGGTGCTTTCTCAAAATGACCAATCAACTTCCTAAACTTTCACATGCTTTGGTTGGGCCCACTTCCCGTCCAATGCCTTCTTTCTCCAGCCTAGATGGACAGACCTCTCTGGTCCAGCACCTCTCCCTGCACCATTTTGACTTCTGTGCTGCATAAGCCTGTCTTGCCCTGGTGCCACTCCCAACCTGGAGCCGGAGGGGCAGGGGAAGGGCTCTCTGTATGCTCAGTGTAAGAACCTCCCTCTGCTACCATCCAGGCCAGTGGAGGAGATTCCCTGGCACCCCTACAAACCACCCCATGGTAACACTTTGACTGGAATGTCATATTTGAGAGAGACAGTCAGAGACTCAAATATGACCAGACAACTTTATGAAATTAAGATTGATTTATGAAAGCCAATAAAAACTCTGGGAAATATTAGCCTGGTACCTAGCTTATAGGGTTCCCAGTAGAATATATAGTAAAGAATGTCACTTTTCGGCAGGTGCAGAAACCTCAGATATCAGGGGGACATCAAAACCAGAGGAACTCATCTATAGGTATTACAGAAAATGTCTAATGACAAGTCCTTGCCTTGGCTTTTTTGGCCCCAAGAGTTCTGTGTATGTACAATCTCAAAATTCATAATGAAAACTTCTAGCAAAGCAGGTTTAAAAGAGCCTATATGGTTAATCACTATTCTTGCTGAACTCACACAAATGATTAAGCCAAGTTTATTGAAATTAGCATTATCTTGTAAATAACTCAGTCTTGGCTATCTCCTAAAATGAGGGTGATTTTACAGAGAAAAATTGTTTCAATAATACACTTTTTATTGATATTAGATCTAGTGCTGTTCATTATCTTTGAAGGTGTTTGCTTTCTACCTCTAAACTGGACTAGATATTAAATTCCTTTATTTTCCTCCAGTATTGGAGTATGTCTTCCCAAACTAACATTTGCAATTTTTCAAATAATTCCAATTTGACATGGAATTATTGAGAAATAAGCTGCCCTTTTCCCAAGGCCATGCAAGCTGAAGTTGGGCAACTTGGTGTGGACTTCAGAGAAATCACCACAGCAGCTAATATATGGACAAACTTTGTGCCTGTTGGAGAAATACCACCAGAGATATACATGCAAACTGAAGCCTAGGAGAATCTATCAGGTTGCTCTTCCATGCCTTCTCTCCATCTAAAGATACTTTGAGAAAGACATTTAGAAATTCCCTTGACTGACTGCCTTCAGAACTTAAAAGTTTGGATTTCTGCTCCATTCATTGACCACTGATTTTCTTGTGTTTCCACAGAGATACCTCTCATTGAATACCTGATTGCTTGAACCATGGGCTTAATTTTGGGAGCCCACATACACCACTACCTCCTGAAATGAGAGTGGTTTAATGAATTATGAAAATATTTATCAGCCCGACTTCTGGAATATAAAACTTCTTAGGAATTTTCAGAGGAGAAAAATGCAGGGGTTCAGAACTGGTCTCCCCAAAATGTATCACCTTGGCATGTAAATCATTTTGACCCGAATGCAATCAAGTCCCTGTAAGCTCACAAGAAACTTTTAACCTCTTACTTAAAGAATTTAAATTAGGAGCTTTGATCATAATACAAATACTTACTAGAAATATTTTTTTATAACTTACCTATAGGGCAGGGAAAATTTCTAATTTCTAAACATCTGCTCTTCTTATCATCCTGCTATGACCATTTGAAGCCACAAGGAAACTTCCCTCATCCTTAGCTCAACATGTTACATAAACCTCTAGTTTCACTTTCTGTCTCTGAACCTCTCCTGTTTGTGGGGTCTCTGACTCTCTCCTGTGTATGAGTTTCCCATACATACATATGTATAGAACTTGGTTACTTGGTCTTGTTATTCAGTCTCATCTTTATTTGATTATTAGACCAGCCAAAAGAAACTTGAGGTGAGGGGGAAGTTCCTTCCTTCCCCAAACCTAAAATGGCAGAAAGCGGGCTGCCTACAGGGTGGCGATCAGGGCAGAACTTACGATGACAGTGGACCAGCACGGGTACAAGCTATTTTTGTGGTTTTAGGTCTTCAGAACCGACCCCTACAGGACCAGTCCCTGGGCTAGTTGGCACTATAAAGATTCCTGGGGGCAGTTTGAATGTGGGAATTTCATCTGAGTCTCTGTAAATGCAGGCATAAGTCATTAAGTAGGTTGGAATTATTCTGAAGATATGTTTTATTCTTTTCAGAACTGACTCAAGTTTAACTAGGTGATCTTATCAGAGACAGAATGATAGGAAGCTAGTGAAGAAAAAGATAAGAAACGTGAGGAGAACCAAGATGGCGGCGTAGGTAGACACACTGCGCCTCCTCACGCAACCAGAGCTGACAGAAAATTGAACGGCAAGGAAGTCCAACACCAAGTAGATAAAAAATAAACATTCATCCAGACCGGTAGGAGGGGCGGAGACGGGCACCGGGGCGGAGAGGACTCGCGTGGCCATGTCGGGATTGAGACTGGCGGAGTGTGGGACGAACAGGGCAGGCAGTCTGACCACTAGCAGACCCTGCAGCCCCACATTCACACACAGATAAACCGAGAGGGCCGGACTCAGAGTGGCGGAGAGTGGGGCAGGCAGAGCGGTGGGTAGTACCCCGCAGCCCCACACTCGTGCACAGATAAACCGGACAAACGGCAGGAAGCGAAGCAGACTGTGTAACTCAGGGCTCCAGCGCAGGGAAATAAAGCCTCAGACCTCTGATTGAAAGCGCCCATGGGGGTTGGGGCAGCAGCAGGAGAGACTCCCAGCCTCACAGGAGAGGTCGTTGGAGAGACCCACAGGGGCCTAGAGTGTGCACAAGCCCACCCACTCAGGAACCAGCACCAGAGGGGCCCAATTTGATTGTGGGTAGCGGAGGGAGTGACTAAAATCCGGTGGAGAGTGGAGCGGGCGCCATTGCTCCCTCTCAGCCCCTCCCCCACGTACAGCATCACAGTGCAGTGACCAGCGTTACCCCGCCCCAGTGAACACCTAAGGCTCCGCCCCTTTAAGTAACAGACAGTCAAAGACAAAAAAAAAAAAAAAAATGGCCCAAATGACAGAACACTTCAAAGCTCCAGAAAAAATACAACTAAGTGAGGAAGAGATAGCCAACCTATCGGATGCACAGTTCAAAACACTGGTAACCAGGAAGCTCACTGAATTGGTTGAATTTGGTCACAAATTAGATGAAAAAATGAAGACTATGCTAAGAGAAACAAAGGAAAATGTACAGGGAACCAATAGTGATGCGAAGGAAACTGGGACTCAAATAAACAGTGTGGACCAGAAGGAAGAAAGAAACATCCAACCAGAAAACAATGAAGCAACAAGAACTCAGAAAAATGAGGAGAGGCTTAGGAACCTCCAGGACATCTTGAAACGTTCCAACATCCGAATTATAGGGGTGCCAGAAGGAGAAGAGGAAGAACAAAAAATGGAAAACTTATTTGAACAAATAATGAAGGAGAACTTCCCCAGTCTGGCAAAGGAAATAGACTTCCAGGAAGTCCAGGAAGCTCAGAGAGTCCCAAAGAAGCTGGACCCAAGGAGGAACACACCAAGGCACATCATAATTCCATTAGCCAAGATGAAACAGAAGGAGAGAATCTTAGAAGCAGCAAGAGAAAAGGACACAGTTACCTACAAAGGGGTTCCCATAAGACTGTCAGCTGATTTCTCAAAAGAGACCTTACAGGCAAGAAGGGACTGGCAAGAAGTATTCCAAGTCATGAAAGGCAAGGGCCTACATCCAAGATTACTGTATCCAGCAAAGCTATCATTTAGAATGGAAGGGAAGATAAAGTGCTTCTCAGATAAGGTCAAGTTAAAGGAGTTCATCATCACCAAGCCATTATTATATGAAATGTTAAAGGGAGTTACCTAAAAAAAAGAAGATAAAAAATATGAACAGTAAAAATGACAGCAAACTCACAGTTATTAACAACCACACCTAAAACAAAAGCATAAGCAAACTAAGCAAACAACTAGAACAGAAACAGAACCACAGAAATGGAGATGACATGGAGGGTTATCAATAGGGGATTGGGAGGGGGAGAGGGAGGGGAAGGTACAGAGAATAAATAGCATAGATGATAGGTGGAAAATAGACAGGGGGAGGGTAAGAATAGTGTAGGAAATGTAGAAGCCAAAGAACTTATAAGTATGACCCATGGACATGAACTATAGGGGGGGAATGTGGGAGGGAGGGGGTGTGCAGGATTGAGTGGAGTGAAGGGGGGGAAATGGGACAACTGTAATAGCATAATCAATAAATATATCAAAAAAAGATAAGAAACATGCTGCAGGAATTCAATGGGTCTTTTTTTATTCTTTTCATTTCACTGCTTGAAAACGTAGGTTTTATTGTTATTCAGGTGTAGTGAGACTGGCAGGTTGGGAGACAATGCCAATAGAAAGACAGTTGGTGATACTCCCAAGTCCCAGGAGGAAGGGGGATGCCAAGCCATGGTGTTACAGAACAGATGGGGGGTGGTTCACAATATATTATGGAAAGGATCCCCCCTTTCTCTCTCTGGGGTTCACCCCGACACACACACCTACTAGGTTCGAAACACCCGCCACCAGAGGAAAGACGTCTCTCAATACCAGAGACTGGTGAAAAGGAAAGAAATTATTTAGTTAAAAGTTACACAGACTTAGAGTAATGACTTAATGTCTTCATTAAGATACTAAAGTCCTCTAGAATACCCACGGACGCACACAGTCCTTCCTTCTCCCTCTGCCCAGTCCAGGGTACCGTATCTCAGGAAAAGTAGTAGAAGTCCGTGATTCAGGCTCCCGGCACCATCAGCTGTGTGGCTGCTGCAATCTCCAGTTAATCCAAAGCCATGTGGCACCTTCTCATGGCCCACCAGCAAGAGCCCTTTCTCCCCTTTTCTTCCTGGCAGTCTCTCCTGCTGCCTAAGCCATGTGGCAACAAAGAGCACCCCAAAGCGACATGGTCCTCTGACTCTATGGCTGCCATGCCTAAGTTTAAATACTGGCGCCCGTCTTCCTCTGCAGCCCCATTTCAGACTCCTCCTACAACCAGTTACACCTGCCAGCATTCCCTATTCTTCCAGCTTTACTGGGTTGCCATAGTAAGTCTGGGCAGGTGTGGCCCCATGGCATGGAGCCAATCTTCTCCAAGCTCTCACTCAGGTGCTGTAACCAGGGTGAGTTGCTTCCCAGTTAAATCTTGGGTGGAAGTCACTCCCATCTCCCTGGCTCAAAGCCTGGCCACAGCTGTTTAACATATCTATGAAACCAGTTAAAGGTTATAGATATGTTAAATGACCATGCCAGGGGTTAGCTGAAAAGCTGTTGCTATACAAAACAGCTCTGAATGGCCCTGCTCCATGTGTCCCTTCCCCCAGCTCAAGCTTGTGGGGGTGAGGACATCCTATATATATTTTTCTAATATTTCCTAGACACCTTGAGTTCTGGGCCCCATTACAAATCCCTATTAGGGGCCTCCTCTTGGCTGCACCCTGTTTTAGTGGGGGCCATGTGGAAATTCTCTGGGTGGGTCAGGAATCAGGGGTAGGAGAGCAAGCACTGGTGGGAGGTGGGGATGGCTGGGGTGGGGGGGAAATGGAGACAACTGTACTTGAACAACAATGAAAGAAGGAAAGAAAGAGAAGAAAGAAAGGAAGGAAGGAAGGGAGGGAGGGAGGGAGGAAGGAAGGAAGGGAAAACAAGCACAAGAGCCTGTACTGTGGTTTTCACTGGAAGGTACAGAAGGTCAGCGAGCCCCAGACTGGCTGGTGCAGATAACTCCAGTGGCTCTGGGCAGAGAGGCTGCCCTGGTTGTCAGGTGCTGCCCTGGTGTGTTCATTTATCTGCTCTCTCTGGGAACTGACTAGCCCTGGGAGGGGCAGTCCCTCCAGGGTCAGCAGGGCCCAAATGTCAAAGCATCAGAATGGAAAATCTGAAAGACATGGTCAACATACAGGTCTAAACCACAGGCTTCAGTTTCCCCATCCAGGAAAGGAGAGTCCTGGGGGGACCTTCTAGGTCCCGTTCTGCACTCTGGGGTCCACCCAGCTCTCTAGGCCTTCCCAAATTCTGATTCCACCTCTGGAGGTGCTGAGACAGCCTGGCCAAGGCCCAGCCCCTTCTCCTGCATTTCAAGGCAGGCACTTCCGCAGTCCCGCAGACCCACAGTCCACACGGCCTGCGGTCTCCAGGGCCTGGAGTTTCCACGGCCTGGGAGCCTCTGTGGAGGAGATGGCTGGGAACTATAACCTGAGGCTATAGGATGATGACAGTCTCTGCAAATGGCACAGCAGGCTCTGGGTGGGAATACTAGAGAGTTGTTTGCAAAGGGAAGTACAGAAGGTCCAGGCAAAGCACAAGCTGCAAAAGCCCAGGAGAACGAAGACGAGGCTCTGGGTCTGGCTCCAAGACTCTGAGTGCCCACATGGGGTGGTAATCAGGAGCTCAATCCTGCCAGATCAGAGAGATGAGCTGGTGATTCATTCTGAAGGGTACACAGCCTAGAACACTTCTGGAAATAAACTCACTTTCATAAACACAGGAACATCCTGAGAAGGCAGTGAAACAAGATTGGGAGACAAATCACACACCCCAGGAAAGGGAAGACCACGCGGGGCACTCACAGGCCCATCGCCTGTTAGATAGCAGACAGCCCAACTCCCAGTGCCCCCACCACCACGGTCCATCTGCAGCCACACTGAGCAGCCTGGTTTGTGTCCAGGGGGTGGGCGCATGGCATGAGAGGGATCTGCCGGGCCTCCTTCTTGTGTCTGTCCAGAGGGATGTTACTCTCAGGGTGTGCTGATCCTACCCCCAGAAAGAACAGTGGCTAACTGGTCATTCCTTCTAGCCCTTTCCCCACAGCCAGCAAGATCAGGAACCTGACCTATGGGGCATAATTGAGCCACTTTGCTTATCTTGAGTTTGATTCCCGACTGTACGCCTGGCAACGTGAGTATCTTCATATGCAGAAGGCAGTGGCTCAGAGGACAAAGTGACCTGCAAGGCCACACAGCCAGTCAGGAAGGGCTCAGACTCCCCATTCAGCCCCTTCCCACTCGGACATGGCCTGCAGCGGGCAAGCACAAAGGCAGTTCCTCTGAGCAGAGCCATGGGGGTGGGCTCCAGAACCAGGGACAACAGGAGAGCCCAGGCTCTACCAACGGCAAGTGATGTCTGTTTATTTACAGAAACAGGCCCAGGGCCAAAACATCCTTCTGGAGGGTAGAAGGCAGGGTCATCTGGGCTCCATGTTGCCATGGTAGGAGGAATCCTGGTCCTCAAACTCTTCTGGAGGTACGATGGACTTTGGGGCCTTGCAGCCTCTATAACCAACTCCAGGGCCCCATCAACAGTCACTCGGCACACCTTCTCCCTCTGACCGACTGGATTTCTTCAATATTCCTCTTCCCATCCAAGTCAGAGAAACAGCCCAGGATGTCCGCAATGATATGTTGGTTTTGCCAGGCAGGGCAGGTCACAGTGACCATGACCTGGTGAGAAACAAGGCAGGAGATTTGCTTGGAGGACCGGGTTCCACAGAACCTGTAGGTGTAAAGGAGATGGTAGTGCACCACCTTGGGCCTGGGCTGGCTAAGAGCTCAAGTGCCACCAGCCGAAGTCCCGGGTATGTCTCTGCCAACCCTCCAGAGTGGCTCCACATCCCCAGGACCCACTCAAGCAGGGCCTCTGGGACTGGCCACAGTTCACCAGCGGCTACAGGCTGCACAGTGCCGCTGGCAACATCCCTCCTGTGGCCCGACCCTCTGTCACCCAGTGCAGCTAAGGTCGTACCGCCACAAATGTCACCAGGTGCCATCAGGTTTGAGAATTAACTGACTAGGAAACAGTTGAGAAAATTCTAAAAATCAGTCTCTTTCCAGCATTGCCCCCGACCCTGCCCCAAAGGTTTTTTTTTATGTATCATTACAGAAATCCAGCAATAAGAATCTGATAGAAGTAATTTAACAATACTAAATCCAAGCCCAAAACTTTCTGGTTCCCATAGCTGTGACATCTCCCCATGCTCTGAAGCCAATTATGCCAGGAATTTTGAGGAAGCTGGAAGAGTGGAGACCAAATGAGGGTTGGTACAGAGAGATTAAGATTATTTAGCTACTACAGTCCTTTGCCATAGGATTCTATGAATGGGTTCTTGGGCTAGTTATCTTGGGCTCAAATTCCAAGTCAGCCTAATGGCAATAAATTTGTGCAACATACCAAGCCTACTGGGCTTTTTAAAAAAGATTTTATTTATTTATTTTTAGAGAGGGGGAAGGGAGGAAGAGAGTGAGAGAAACATCAATGTGTGAGAGAAACATCAATGTGTGAGAGAAACAAGGATCAGTTGCCTCTCGCACATGCCTTGACCAGGGACCAGACATGCAACCCAAGCATGTGCCCTGACCCGAATGGAACAGGCAAACTTTCACCTTGCTGGATGCCCAACTAACTGAGAAACACTACTCAGGGCACCTACTGGGCTTTTATTCTTTTGTTTTATGAGGGAAGATTCCCCACTCCAAACAGGACTATCTTCTGGAGGGCAGACCCCTTGTAGTACAGGCTTCCCCCGCTAGGTGAGTGTGTTCTGGGAACCCATCTGTATCAGTGAACCAGCTAGTGTTGTTTCAAAAGACTGTATTCAGCTTCGGTGAATTTTTTTTTGAAGATTTTCAGCGCATTTGCCCATTTCATGATGGGTGATTTATGAGTATACCTGCGCACACTGCACCGAATGTTTAGCAGTTTTTGACCAAAAATTGCATGACCCCCATATCCTACCCTCCCTATTCTACCCTACCCTCCCTACCCTACCCAGTCTAGCCCCAAGTGACTTTTTTTTGTTCCCCTGTATTAAAAAAAGTCCTCAAAGGGAAATGTTTTGCCGGTGAAAGAGGTGAAACAAAAAAACAGCATAAACACTGAAAAGCATCAAAGTCAACGGGTTCAAAAACCGTTTTGAGCAGTGGAAAAAAGGTCTTGATACGTGTTTGTTGCATCAATGGAGAATACCTTGAAGATGACTGAAATTCGAACATGTAAGAATAAATAAACAATCTTTCATAAATACATTCCGGGTTTTTTTTTTTTTTTGGTCCCCTGTTGTAAAGTGAGGATAATAATGCTAATTCGTTAGGGTTATTGTGAAAATGAAAAAAGATAATCTATGTAAAGTTCCTAACATCATCCTGAGATATAATAAGCCCTTATGAAACATTAAATAATGTTATCGATATTTAACTATGATTTAGCAGTTTTACAAACCGTTTCTTATGACTAGGACTGTTTCTTATGACCCAAACCCTTATATCCCAGGTTTTCACTTTTCCGCCCCATATCTGAATCTTCATCTGGTTTTCCTATTTCCTCTCATACGGGAATCAGACTTGATTTTTCTCTTTTTGTCTGGAAATTAGTACTGCTTTTGGGCAACAGCCTTGTAGCAACAGCTCTACCACTTGCTTGCCTCCTTCTCACTCTGTCTGCCAGCTGCCAGTGTATAGCCTGACTCTTAGAATACCACAAATCCCCCTGTGCTCTAGTTCCTGACACCACATGGCCACCTGTCAATTATGTCATTACGACATTTCCGCCCATTTGCTATGTGATTATTATTTTTGATCAAAAAAGTGAATTCAAGTGTAGGTCATTTTAAAGATTAATAATATGCCTTCTGGAAAGGGTTTATAATTAACCCAAGTTCTCACACTCTCTTTTTACCATGAAGCTTCTTCTTGCTGCTGGATTCCAACATCATAGGTGAGTCTTCCCACCTGCCGACCAAGCCTCACAACATAGTTCTAGGATGTATGTCCATATACTAAATGTAAAGATAATAGATAACTATACGTAAACTGGGTGGCATTTAGTAGGTATTCTGTTAATTTTATGATCTCTTATTATCTTTGTTGCTGCTGAAGATTTATGAGTAAAGAAAGAGCTTAGTACTAGGTACAGGTTAACACAGTACCAGAAAAAAAGGCTAACTTCTATAAAATAAGTATGCTATTAATGGTTTTTTTTTTCAAAATGTTTTTAATTAGTCTAGAATTTAAAATAAGGAATTCAGGAAGCGGTAAGTGAAAGAAACTTAAATCTACACATTGATATCATCTTGGAGAAATATACCCACTGAGGAGGAAAGGAATCTAAACAATGAGAGGAAAATGTGGTTTCACAGTCTTCCTGCCAGCTCATACTTGCTTGAATTCAAGGGAAAAACTACCTACAAGATAAATAAATCCAAAAAGAATAGAGCTATAATGTGAGAAGTTTCAGAAGTGTTCACAAATTTATTGTGTCATTTTTTAAAGTATGGTAATACTACACTAATTTTTGTTGACCTACTTGGGGAAAAACCCATGAATTATAGTCTTTTTAACATGTAGTTTATTACTTTAAAATGTACAAAGTTGTTAAAATGTTTGGATAAGTCTAATTTGTTATCAACACTACAATTTATAGGCCAATGACTCCTGTTTTTAGCTTTAAAGCTAACTCAACAATTAGATAAAAAGAACAAATCTGATATGAATGACAATGAGAAGATAAACTAAGTTTGACATTGCCAAAATCTGAATTCAAGAAATTTTCTTTCACTGACATTAAACAAAGATGTTGAGTTTTGTAAACCATTTAAAATTTCTAACATATCAAAGTACCCACATGCTAAAATGATTGCTACTAAAAAATTTATTGATGGCTTTCTTTCCTGATAAGATCCCCAGGGGCTTTTCATGAGTTTGCGAAGGCTGTATTGAGTTTTACTTTTCTAGACTGTTAAAAAGATAAACACAACTTCCAAATGGAGTCACTTGTGCTAAAGCCCGTGACACTAAACCTAGACTTAACACCTGACTGAATTGCAATTTCAACCTTCTCCACAACTGTAATTTTATTAAGTCAGTATGGAATTTTCTGGTCAGTATTAATGAGGTAATCTGTCATGTGATCATTCTTCATTTCCCCAAAGGAAGCCAGAGACAATCTGCCTGGTAAGACCCCTTCTTTCCCCTAATGGAAGGTAAACTTCCTTGAAACAATCCTTTCTTTCTTTTTGCTAATAACTTGTCCTACACACTTTCTGCCTATAAAAGCCTCCCACACTGTATGGCTTCTAGGTCCTCCTTCGTACTTGCTACACAGGATGCTACTGCCCTTTTCATGAATCATTTAATAAAGCAATTAGATTTGCAAATGTATTTGATGGGATATTTGTTCTTTAACAACAGTCTTACCATACTATCCAGCAATCCCACTCTTTTTATTTTTTTAATTTTATTTATTTTATTTTTAGACAGGGAAGGGAGGGAGAGAGGGAGAGAAACATCAATGTGTGGTTGCTTCTCACTTGCCTTACTGGGAACCTGGCCCACAACCCAGGCGTGTGCCTTGACTGGGAATTGAACTTGCGACATTTTGGTGGTTCGCAGGCCTGCATTCAACCCAGTGAGCCATACCAGCCAGGGTGCAATTACACTCTTAAGTATTTACCCAAATGAGATGAAAACTTCAATGCACAGGAAAGCCTGTGCATTAATGTTAATTGCAGCTTTATTTGTAATTGCAAAACCTGGGAGCAGCCTAGATATCCTTCCATAGATGAATGGATAAACAAACTGTGGTACATTCAGACAATAGGATATTATTCAGCAATCAAAAGAAATGAGCTATCAAGCCACCAAAATACACGAAAGAATCTTAAATGTATATTGCTAAGTCAAAGAAGACAGTCTGGAAAGGTTACCTACTGTTCGGCTCCAACAATATGGCAGTCTGAAGAAGGAAAAACTATAGAGACAATAAGAAGATCAGTGGTTGTCTGGACTTCAGGGGAGGAGAGTGAATGAAAAAATGGGCTTCTTTGAAAAGTAACCTCACCAGGCGATCGGATCATAAATAGGTCATGATGGATCACAGTGGGTAGTCATAACTCATTCATATAAAGTCTCTCTCGCATGCTCTCTCTCTCTAAAAGGCTTACCTTGCCTTAAGCAAGCCCTGCCCATTGTTTCTGTGCAT
This sequence comes from Desmodus rotundus, assembly GCF_022682495.2. Taxonomy (NCBI): domain Eukaryota; kingdom Metazoa; phylum Chordata; class Mammalia; order Chiroptera; family Phyllostomidae; genus Desmodus; species Desmodus rotundus. The sequence goes on along the minus strand of NC_071390.1, from coordinate 125,897,464 downwards.
CTACATTAGTTAATGCACCTTTAAACAACCATCCTCAAAGGAGTGTCTAATCTGATTATCTATCCTGTAACCTGATCTCTGCCTTACTTTCTCCCGCCTCCATGTAATCTTCCTTAGTTCTCTCCTTGATTTCAAATGCGTAAAAGAAGCTGCAAAGCATTTGAGATCGTGCTCCCCAGCATATGGTGTCAGGTTGGTTCAGAAACTCATAAAAATCCTCTACATGTTTGGATGTTTTTATATCAACAACAGGCAGGATGAATAGCTGGAGCCCAAGAGGTGTTTTAGATGGGAGAAACTCTTCTATGTGATACCATAATGGTGGATGCACGGCACTGTGCATTTGTCAGTAATGATAGAGCTGTGCGATACAAAAAGTGACCTCCGATGTAAACTACGGACTTTATTTAACACTAGTGTATTAATATTGGTTCTTCATTTCTAGCAAATGTACCACATTAATGCAAGATGTTAATGAATGGGGGGGAAATGTACAGGGGAGAACATTTTTTTGTACTAGCTGCTCAAATATTTGTACATTTAAAACTGTTCTAAAAATAAGATGTTTTAATAATAATTATTTAAAAAGTGCTCAGTCACCCTGTCACTTATTTTTTTCATTATTGGTATTAAAATCTTGTCATTTATAAAACAAAAGCTAGGATCCTCAAACTTGACCCAAGAGAACTCCATGTGATACAGAAGGAAAAGAAAAAAGCTTGATGGTCACTAATAAGGAACAACCATTGTCTTAGAAACATTATTTCTCACAGACATGCTAATTCCACACTTATTTTGAATGTTTTAGAACTTGACAGCAGTGGTGTCACAGAATGGACCTGGGCGGGGGGTGGGTTGGGGTGAATGATATAGTATTACCAAATGGACCCACCCTCGTGCTCCAGGGGTTTCCCCCACCCCCCCACCCCGTAGTAGGTTCGCCTTGCCTGCCACCAGGGAAAGACGCCTCTCAATGTCAGAGACTGGTGAAAAGGAAAGGAATTATTTATTTAACAGTTACACAGACTTAGAGTAATGACTTAATGTCTTCATGAAAATACTAAAGTCCTTCAGAATATCTAAAGATGCAGTCCTTCCTTCTCCCTCTGCCCAGAAAAGAAGTAGAAGTCCGTGGTTCAGGCAGCCCCTTGGTCCTGGCACCATTAGCTATGTCGCTGCTGTGATCTCCAGTTAATCCAAAATCATGTGGCACCTTCTCATAGCCCACCAGCAAGAGTCCTTTCCCCCCTTTCTTCCAGGCAAAGTATCTCCTGCTGCCTAAGCCATGTGGCAAAAAGGGAGAACCCTAAAGCTACACGGTCCCAACCTCCACCAAAGCTGTGTGGTCCCAAAAAGCCCAGCACGGCTGCCACACCTGGGTTTAAATCTGCACGCCAGTCTTCCTCTGCAGCCCCATTTCCAACTCCTCCCACAATCAGTCACACCCACCAGCATTCCCGTATTCTTCCAGCTTTACTGGACTGACATAGTAAGTCCAAGCAGGCATGGCCCCATGGCATGGAGCCAATCATCTGCAAGCTTTTACGCAGGTGCTGTATCCACAGGGATTGCCTCCCAGTTACATCAGGGGTTGAAGTCACTCCCATCCCCCTGGCTCAAAGGATGGCCACAGCTATTTAACATATCTATGAAACCAGTTAAAGGTTATGGATATGTTAAGTGACTGTTCTAGAGGTTATCTGCAAAACCACGGCTATTCAAAACAATAGCTCTCAATGGCTCTGCTCCATGTGTCCAGTCCCTCAGCTCAGACTGGTGGGGGTGAGGACATCCTATATATATATATATATTTTTATAATATTTCCTGGACACTGAGTTCTGGACCCCATCACAAATTCCCAGTTGGGCGCCCCCCTTGGCTACACAGTGTTACAGTGGTACGACAGGAATGATAGCAAATCTGCCTCAATTCTAAGAACTGAGCTAAATATTTTTAAAAGTAGGTGCTTATCTGGAATTTTTTTTTCCTGGATTGAGGGTACAAAGGAGGAAAGGTCAGACCAATAACACAAACATTTTGTAATTTCTTTTGTACTTACTGCTCATGGAGAAGAATGAAGGTTAAGCTGGCTATTTTGCCTATGGTTTTATTTTTATTAGCAAGGAATCCTCATTGTTTAGCAGATTTTCTAAGGATAAAGGTGTTTTGGCCATTGGTGGTTGTCAGCATCACATGATTTAAAGCATTGGTAATATCCCATCAGCCAGGTGCTTATAATTGAAAGATAAGATAAAAATGGGCAGAAGGTTAAACTGTTCGAATTAGCTTGTGCTCACATCCTGACATTTTAGATGAAAGAATATTTTTGGTAAACAAAAAGGGAACCTCACAGATCCTCATAATTAAAGACTAATACTTAAAAAAAAAAAGCTATGCAACATGGGCAAAAATTATAGTCCATAATATTATATTTGCATATTTGAAGATTAAATGTTTTTAATACATTTCGTTATACACAAATAAAAATAAACTGAAAATGACCAAATATATAAAACCAAATAATATAAAATATAAACTTGAGTTCCTGGGTTCTCATGCTCCACCTTCACTTTTATTATGAAATGCCCTATTTCTCAGAAACCACTTAACTATTCTTTTTTACTTTGGGTACAGTTGGATAGTAACACCTTCTATAACCAACAACTATGGTTCTCTTAATTCCTTTTCTTTCTTAAACACTTCAGTCACTTTTATTTCATTAGTATACAGGGTCCAGCAGCAGTAATGCCACTGAGTGTGGTTGGGAGGGTACGTGAATGTCTCGCAGGAGATGGACAGCAATTTGAACATTTCACCTAAAATGTCACATGGTGTGCTTGAGTGTGATATTGTTATGTTACAGAGTTACCTGCTTATGATTTTGTAATAAAATATTTTTATGTAATAAAAAGGGGGGGTTGTGCCGGACCCTGTATTTTCAATCCCTAGACCGCAGATGCCATGAAATGTGCTAATTACAGAGTAAGACCCTATTATTAAGCTATCTACAGTCTAATACGTTTTTTTCTTCAACCCCTTCATAAAGAAGGTGGAGAAGTAAAATATAACTTTACCACAGTGGAATTAGGCTCATTTACGGCAATTAAAGGGTTTGAAGGTCATTCAATGGAATATTCAGTCTTACAAGAATCACCAAAGGCCTTTCAAAGGATGTGCAATCTAATGAAAAATTGAGAGACAAATGAGAACTAATCAGGTTTGGAACTGAGTTGGAGGTTTTGAGGGGATGGAGGTGTGGTAGCAAGGGAAAATTTTGTCACCTAAAGACAGAGTAGGTACAGCGATGTGAAAAACAAATGTGTAGAATTCACAGATTCCACAAACACTTGGCATTTTACCTTTCTCATCTTTTTATCTAAATTCCAATGATGTCAAATGGATAACTTGACCCGGAAATTCCACAATAAACCTTGTATTAAGCCTGTGATTCAGAGCAGAGAGAAGTGAGATTTTGAAAGTAATAACCTAAAGGTGAGTGATATTTACATGCTTTCCTTAGCTGTCATCTGGTTTTGGTGTTCAGGGCTGCTTAAGACTATAGGCAAACATTTTAAATAGAAGATATTTTCCAATTGACTTGTTAGGGCATGACCAAGTACTATAAAGCTTTCTTTGACAGGTGTTAGTAAAATGAGTTGGTCTCCTGATACAGGGTCTTCACGGCCCTCCTGTGTCTTCCCTGTCATTTTCTCCTCTCCCCTCACTCCTCCAGTGAATTTATACTTTGGAGGTCAACCTTAACAATTTTATTATTCATCAGTGAGTAAGTAAGAGGTTTTTCTTCCCAAGCTCTAGTATATTTTGCTCTTATCTTCTCCCTTATCTTCCCCTTCGTTTGCTGTTCGTCCCTCTCCCCAATCCACTGATGGACTTTGGCAAATCTAAGAATTTGAGTATGAGCCAAGAAGGAAAAATAACAGCAGAGGCAGTCCACATCTGTCTGAATGAGCATGACTGTGTGTGGCTGACTGCATTTGCAGGTATGGATCTGTATTTGTGTTACTCCATTGCATCACAGACTCTGGAAAGCCAAGCCCACAAGTTAATCTCCGCCTCCTTCTCTGGCATTAGGAATAAAAGCTCCTCAGAAACATTCCAGATGCACACACAACTCATCTTTTTTTGCCGCTTAAAACCTGAGTGGGGATTTGAGGAAAACTACACTGAATCACCCAGTTTCCTTCACAGGATCATCTGGACAGGTTGTATTTTTAATATTATTATAAAGCTGTTAAAAAAGAAATATAGAAAGAATAAAGTCTTTATCAATACTTTAGTCACTTTGTAATGTAAAGCATTTAAAGTCTTTTTAAATCCTGTGTGTCAATAAAAATAGCATCTTGCATTTATGTAGTGCTTTTCTGTTGTAAGAGCTTTAACATAAGTGACAGTATGATAGTTACTTTGTAAGACCTGCTCACTAGATATATTCTCCATTTTACTTATGAAGAAATAAAGCAAGCGGGGTAGAAACACAGTGAAGACTGACTTCTAGTCTGGTGTTTACTTGTGTGAAATATACCTGAAAAAGTCTGTTAGTACCATGGGTGCTGCAAACATTACTGTTACTGTTAAGAAAGAGACATCAGATAAATACAGCAGGAGTACAAACGTTTGGGCAAGTACTGACAGGTAGATCATCGGCAGGATGGCACCTATTTTTATCTAGGAGTCTTTAATAAAAACTAAAGAAACCAGAGAGACTTGAATTAACAATTAAGTTTAATAAATATTTTTGAGCATCTACTTTGTGACACAGTGCTGAGGCCTGGGATAGAATTATGTACAAAGGATGTTCTCTGCTTTCAGACATTTTACCTAAAAATAGGTAAGTCTGAGACAGTGAGGACTGACTGAGTCCTATGCATGTACTCACCACAGTATCCCAGCGCTTCACACTGTTCCAGGGGGTGAAGTAGGCACTCACACAGAGAGTATTTGCTGAATGAAAGGCAGATTGGGGGATGGAGAAGGGGAAGCCAAAAAAAGGAAGAAAAAAAGAAGCAGGAAACAAGAAACGAGAGAGAAAGAAGAAAAAAATCTTTTTCCGAATTCAATTGAATTTATGAATTAGAGTTTTAACTTTTTTATTTTTTTTGCTGGTGTTTCTAGACAACAGTAACCTACATGCTCACTTACAAAATAAAACTGACCATTTCTAATTAAAACATATCTTTTGAGAAAGAACAGATTAGCTAGAAGGTGTGTCCATACATTGTGATATGAGATAATTTACCAAAAGTAGTTAAACAAAGAAAGAGATTTTATTATACGCCACTTAGTTTAATCCTGAGTCCAGAATTGATCACAAAGGGGCCGCCAGAAGTCAGACAACTCTTCAGTGATAAATCAGCTACTCCCAGCTGACTATAAGCCAATTCTTTCACATTTGGCAGAACACCAAGAAAGTTGTTCACATGAATAAACAAATTAGTAGGCAGGGCAAGCGTGGCCTTTTATACACACTTCTTCCAGTGAAAGGTCTATTTTCTGAGAACAAGGGAAGGTTTGGAGAACAAGCTGATTTATTAACAAGACTGGTTCTAATAAAATATCAATTTTGGTGAGATTACATCTGGTATATCTGAGAGGGAGGTTTTGAGAGAGTTGAGTTTACCCTTATGGACTGTTTTTTCCCCCGCTTTTGGTAGGAACGGCCATGAGTAGTGTTGTTTTGTGGTTTACCAAACACATGTTAAGCCATTATCTGGTTAAAAACAAACAAAAGAAAACCTCTTACATTGTGTCTCTCTTCTGTTGTGCAATCTGGGGCCCCAATGGAATGAATGTCATAGCAGGTTGTACCAGAGAACTTTAGACAAGCAAACAGGGACAAAATTCATATTAGACATTTATAGTATTTACCTCCTCCAGTAGAAACAGATCACTGACTCTGATTTTCTTCAGCTAACTTTCTGTGTAGATTCTTAGGAATTTTTTGACGACACATACTTTCCTTGCTTTGAACAGATATTACTACGTAATGTGTACTATTACTGAGAGGGTCCAAGTGTCTAGTTCTTCTACTTTATCATATAGATGTGCCATAATAAAAATAAAAGCTCATACTTATTAAACATTTATAATCGGCCAGGATTATACTTTAATTGAATTACCAATAATTGTTTAGGCAAGTATAATTATTAACATCCTCAATTTGTAGATGAGAAAATGGAGCACAGTCAAGTTACTTTGCCAGGATCACAGCATTTCAATTAACAAAGCTAAGATTTAAACCAAGGTGGTCTACTTTAGAACTCATATTCTTAACTATTTCCTCTACTATGTGCACATTAATCATCTAAATTAATATAAATGTGTAAACTTTTAACACATATGTGTTTTTCATTATATGTGCACCTTTAAATACTTAGTAACCATACCAATCATAAGGCAAACATTTAACACACTTGATTATATGCACAATAAAATGCTATGCAACAATATTACAAAAGTAGAAAAAAACATATCTTTGATATACAAATCAATAATAAATTACTAACTATAAATCAGGAAAAAGCATTAATTCTGATGGGAAAAATGGATCAAAATGATTAAAATAACCAATAAACTTACAAAATGTGAAAATATGAAAAATTACAAAACATCTATAAAATACAGATTTAAAAATATATATTCAATTATAGGTTGTAATTGAAAGATTATAACAAATAATTTCCAGTGTTGGTGAGGATGTGAGAAAATAGGAAATTTCATATACCGTGCAAATTTGTACAATATTTCAGTGATTCGTTAATAATATTTATCAATACTTTGCACATGCATAACTTTTATTTTGGCATTCCCAATATCACCACAAAGATAAGTGTAAAAATATAGATGCTCAAAGACATTCATTAAAGTACTACTTCAAAAAATTGGGAAAAATAGGAATTTCCATCAATAAAGAATTGTATCATCTATGTTACATCCATACTATGGACTACTATGTGTCATTTATAAGAATAAAAACAGAACTTACATATCAACACCAACATGTGTTCACATTATATAGATCAGTGAACAAATAGATTACAAGCCCTGGATGGTGTGGCTCAGTGGATTGAGTGCCTGCCTGCTAACCAAACTGTTGTCACTTTGATTCCCAGTCAGGGCACATGCCTGGGTTGTGGGCCAGGTCCCCAGTAGGGGTGTGTGAAAGGCAACCACACATTGATGTCTCTCTCCCCTCTTTCTCTCTCCCTTCCCCATCTCTAAAAATAAATAAATAAAATATTTTCAAAAGAATTTAAATAGATTACAAATAAAAGTAAAATATAATACAATAGAAAATATATACATAAGTATGTTCTAATATATATTTGGAAGCATAACTGCAATACTACTAGGAGTGATTTTTTCTTAAGAGTAGAATAAAGAGAACACTTCCTCTTTTCTCTAATATTTCATTTTTTCAACAATCATATAAAATAATATATTTATATACACATTTACAAGTATGCATAAATATGTACATATTTATCCTTCTTTGTGTAAGGCAAATATGGTTCCATCTTCAAGGAGTCTTGTGCAGGACAAACAAAACTTAATAATGATGTCTGTTTTTACATAGAAACTGTGACTTATAAATATGATTTTAAAATAAAACCTTTTAAGTCTGACACAACATAAATAAATAACATTCATTTTCATCCCTCTGGTAGTTACAGAAAGAGGATATATGAACTTTTTACAGGAAGGCCAATGGGAAGGCTATTTATATATATTAAATCAATAGTTGGAGAGGTTCCTGACTAGGGTAGTGACCAAACAATAGGAAAAGAGGAAAATAACAAAGATAGAATCAATGGGATTTAGTGTCAGATGCTGGTGAGCAAAGGTTAGGAGGCAACATCTGAAAGTTTCCATCTGTAATGTGCAGCCTACAAATGTACCAGAAAAAGCATACAGCATAAGTCAATGGTCTAATTATTTGGTTTGATTTGTAGGACCCTTATTTTTCTAAAATTTTACCATCAGATATTCCTTCCTTAGGGGTTAACTCATTTGTTACAGTATCTGCTAATTTCATTTCTCTTTGCAATGTGTTTCTCCTGGATTAGGACTCTCCTTGAAGAGGAACATATTAGGTGGCCAAGAGAACGACTGCCTCCTGTTGTGATACAAACTCTCTGACAAACACAATAAAAGCTACAGCGGCTACAAATCTATGGGTGTATAACAACCTACCAGGCAGCTTTTGGAACAAAAATGAATTAAATAGAGATCTAGAAACACTAATGTCAAAGAAGGATAAAATTAGTTGAGATGCTAAGTAAAAAACTGAAAATGGAGAAATCTGTGGGCAAAATGGTAGTGAAAGAAGTTGAAAACCAATGAAAGAAAATTTACTTAAAAACTGTGACTGACCCTGAACATGAAATGGGTTGTCATGGGATCAGGAGATGAGTTATTAAATGATAACCATCTGGTTTAACCTTATAATTTTCAGACATATCACTCAGTGGGAGTGTCCACTACTACAGTAATGATTAAGTGAGACAGAAAGGTAAAGGTAAGGTCAAAGGTCACAGAGGAACCGTCTATACCCTCAAGAATCACGTCAGTGTTATTAATGTCATCTTTTTTGTTTATTTTTTTCCAAAAAGATATTTATTATGTAATGCCATTTACAGTTTTTTACAGTTACTTAGTTGTAACCCACATAGTTTTTTAGTAGCTCTTTAGAACATGGTTCATTTCTTTCTTTCACTGACTGGAAAACAGACCTCACTTTGGTTTACAAGACCAAACTGTAGAAAGTGGATGCTAAACCTACTTACTCGTGAAAAAACAAACACCAATTTCTTTTTTTCTTTTTTTTAAAAAGATATAATTCTTCCAATTTTATTTATTTATTTTATTGTTGTTCAACTACAGTTGTCCCCATTTTGTCCCCACCACTCTCCTACACCCCACCCACCCCCACCTCCCACACTCATTAATTTCATCTGTTTTAAAAATATACTCACCAAGCATTTGAACTTCTTCACTAAATAAAAAATGTTCAGGAACTAAGGGAACTCTGTCTTGGAGAACTTGCAATAGCTATCAAAGATGTCCATCAGTTCATTGTTATTTAATGTAGATGTGATTAATCAAAGTGATTATTTGCCAAAATATTGTTGTATTTTTTAACCTCTTAGTCTTTTTATATGCCCAGCAATTTTGAAAGAGAAATTGAAGGCTCCATTGTTTTCATTCATTATGGAATGTATTATATATAAATATTACATATAAACATGATAATACCAATGTACCACATATTTTATATAGTTTTAAACATTTTACTTTATAATGGCTTGTATTTTCTTATTTTTCATATGTTAGACTTATCTTCTGAAAAGGATTAGAAACTCTTAAAGCACTGAGACTATGTTATATACTCCTTAAATACACATTTAGCCAATATGCTCAACAGCTAAAAAATGCTGGATGGGCAAGAGAACCTCAATACACAGAGCTATTATTACTGTTAAAACATTATAAAGTACTTACAAAGTGGAAAACATGCCTTATTTGTCTTTCAGTGTACCACTCTATAATGGATTCTTCCAAATGTGATGATTCTGAATTCTTTGGTAGAGTCCATGGAATTTTAATGTATAAAGATTTTGTCAAATATTGGGATGATGTAGAGGCATTCCAGGCAAGACCAGATGACATTGTCATTGTCACCTATCCCAAATCTGGTAAGTCTCCTTGTTATATCTAAGCTGTTCCCTTTTCTCCTAGGAATGGCAGACCCACCTTGAATGGTAAATATTAAGCTGTTCACTCCTTCCACACTCACTCTCTATATGAAATAAAGACAGATAGAGTAGTTTTTGTAGAGACAGAAAAAGTGGCATTGATAGCTCTATTCTAAGATCATAATAATCTATACCTATAAATTGAGTAATACCATTAAAAATGGGTACTAGCTTCTGGCAAGATGATGGTATATAAAAGTGGTACTTGGAACCTCCCACAATCACATCAAAATTACAACTAAACTGCAGAACAACCGTCATTCAGAACCACCTGAAATCCAGCTGAACAGAAGTTGTGTAAATAAGGATATAAAGAAAAAGCCACATGGAGACTGGTAGGAGGGGTGGAGACACAAAACCAGCTGGTCCCACACCCACGAAGTGGTACTTAAAAAATAAGAAGATATCTTGGTTGCAGAGGTCCTCTGTGAAAAGGACGGGTCCCAGCCTCACACCGTGTGCCCCAGACCAGGGTTCCACTGACAGGAGTTGAAATTCCCATAACTTCTTGCTGTAAAAACCAGTGGAGACTATGGATGAGTGAGACAGAGTACTTTTAGAGTCCCAGGTGTTCATCTTAAAAAGCCCATGCACAGATCAACTCAGACTCACTTCTTCTGAGCTCCAGTACTGGGGCAGCAGATCAAAAGATGCCTTGGACATACTGAGAATAACTGGCAACAGGGCAAAAGCTAGAGGAGTAGCTTTCTCCTAGTCAAAAGTGCTGGCAGAGGCCATTGTTCCTTTGCTGAGCCTCTCCACACAGAGCTGGTGATTGGGTGCCATATCTGAGTTTTCGTCAACCTGGCTCACACTGTTTGCCCCACCTTGGTGATTCGTTGAGACCCCATTGTACCCACCTTGGGGCCCACCCAAGCATTTTCAGTAGCTTTTCTATACAAATAGCTTCTCTTGGCTCATGCTATGGACTTTCATAAAATCTCTCAAACAAGCCTCTACATATCCTATACTCTTGCTAAGTGGTCCCAGGCCTAGCACAAACAACAGCCACCTTTGCTTGGCAACTTGGTTTCTGCAGGGAAGCTTCGAGCCCAGCAGCCTTCTGCAGATTGCTTTGTAGCCTATGCCAGGTGGCCATAGGCAGGGCACAGGCAGGGGCTGACCTTAGTCTGCACCTGCTGGGAAGGCCCAGAGTCAGCACACGTGGTGGACAAGATGCACAGCTTCAGACCAAGCTGAAGAACCACCTACCACTTCCATGAGCAACACCCTCAGGGGATGGACTCAGCAGGTACCTTAGCCCTGCTGAAGTGAGTTCTTCTCCGTGGGGTTGGCCCTTGCACAGCAGATCCTTTATGGCAGTTGCGGCCAGTCTTCACAGCCAAAAGAGTCAGTATCAGCAAAGTAAAAGGATGGAAAGAGATATTTCATGAAAGTAGAAACAAACAAACAAACAAACAAACTGGGGTAGCAATACTTATATCAGACAAAATTAGATTTTAAAATAGAGGCTATAACAAAAGACACAGAAGTACTCATCAAATTCCACTTCTGGGTATTTATCTGAATAAATCGAAAACACTAAATGGAAAAGACATATATATCCATACATTCATTGCAACATTATTTACAATAACCAAGATAGAGAAGCAACCTAAGTGTCCATCAATAGATTAATGGATAGAGAAAAAGTGGTGCATACATGCAATGGAATATGTCTCAGCCATAAAAAAGAATAAAATCTTGCCATCTGCAAAAACATGGATCAATCTAGATGGTACTGTGCTGAATGAAATAAGTGAGAGAAAAACAAATGCCATATGATTTCACTTGCGTGTGGAATTTAAAAAGCAAAATAAATGAACAAACAGAACAAAAACAGAGTCCGATTTAGGGAATATCATGACAGTTGCCAGATGGGTGGGAGTTTGGCAAATGAGTGAAAAAGGTGAGGGATTAAGAAGGACAAACTGGTAGTTACAGAATATTCATGGGAATATAAAGTACAGCATAGGGAATATAGTCAATAATATTTTAATAACTATATATGATGTCAGATGGGCACTAGATTTATTGGGGTGATCATTTTGTGAGTTATGTAAATGTCTAATCATGTGATTGTACACCTGAAACTAATATGATATTGTATGTCAACTGTCATTGAGAGATAAAAAAATGTTTTAAAAACATGAGGAATAGGAGACAACTCATAACTTCCCTTTTAAAGTGTAATAAGAGTATATTGTTTATATTACAGAATTGCCCCAGAAAATTTGAAAATACTTCAAGGTAAAATTCAAAAGGAGTTAGGAAGAATCATAAATATTCAACATAATTTGTCAAACATTATGAAATTTAGCCATGATCATGATTGGAAAGATAGAAGTTGAGGAGAAGTGAGCAGGTAAAGCTGAATTCTCAATGATCACAGGTAAGAGAAAGGTTACATTAGTGAATAAAAGCTGTAGTCAGTATCAGCACAGTTTACCAAATAAACTACAAGATATACCTAGTTCTTGGTGCCCCGTGCCTAAGCTTATGGGGCCTCATGGAAAATAAAGTTGAAAAAAACTGTTTGTAAAAACAAACAAACAAACAAAAAACCCAGCATGATTTGGGAGGATATTCCTTAAAATAGAGATTTAAAAATATATAAAATGTAAAATAGAAGATCTGTAAAAATTATGCAAAAGAAAATATACCCATGCAGGCTAACACAAACCTCCTGCTTCCCCGTAATAGTCATCAATTCTTTTTCTCCAGAAACAAGTCCAGCTGTCTCTTGAGCTCATCTGTACTCTCCTCCAATTGCCTTTTCCTGTAATTTATTCCGTATGTTTATTATCCCTTTCATGACATTCTCTGACCAGCATGGAAGCAGAAAAAGGCAACCCTTCATGCCAACATCTGGCTGCCTCTCACAAAGCTGAGACCTTTCCAGTGCTTCTCTTATGATTCCCCTTCATACACCCTGAACTGATTAGAATGTTCTTCATCCCCTAAGAAAATTCACAACCAAGAGTTCAGTAAACTTCATTCTATAAATAAATTGCCCATTATCAAGCTACTATCTTCATAAAAAGCTTAAAGAGTAACATAAATGCATTGCATTTATATTTTTGTGATATTGTGTTCCCCTTGGGAATTAAATTCCTTATGGGGAGCACTTCCCATTCCACTGACCTGCAATATAACTATTCCGTTTATCCTATAGAAATCAATTGCATTTAACTATTCTGATTCCATTTGTGTAAAATAAACTCAAACATATATGAAACTTTCAATTTTAAATGCATGTACATGTGTATTTATTTATAAAATATGGTATATAAAACTATAAATGTGTAATCATTTGCACAGGTAGGTAAACATGTATTTAATTACTTTGTGATTTTTTTCTTCAACTTTTGTATGATTTAGTAGTTTATTGTCTAATTTTCAGATTTTTTAAATTGATTTTTAATTTAATTCCATTATGGTTAAAGAATATATTCTGTATGGTTTCAACTCTCTTACATTTACTGAACCTTGTTTAACAGTTCAGAATATACTCTAGGTGATGAATGTACACTTGATAATATTCTGCTGTTGAGTGGAATGTTCTAGAAATATCAAGTTTGTTGATAGTTAAAAATAAAAGGGGAAAATGGGTATTTTTGGCCACATTAGAAAATTATGTACTGTAGATGGATAAGTATAGCGCCATAACTAAAATTTAAGACTACTAACTATGTTTATCTGATGTCATTATTGTCATTGTTGCATAGACAAAGTATAACCAATTTTAGCAGATTAAAAAAAAAACACCTCTTTGTCGGCTAACCAGCTTTTCTGTAAGTTCATCCCCAAAATTTCATATTTAAACAACATCTTTTTTCTGAGGTTAGCACAACTGTTATAGTTCTGAACTCATAATCATAGACCTTCAGAAATTAGGAGGGTCCAATTCAGACTTCTCTATCTTGTTTTTCCATTTAGCATTTAAATATGTCGAACACTAAGTATGTCTTTGGCCCTTCTGACTCTCTGCTCTTCGGACTCTCTAACATTGCTCTTCCTCCACTTCCTTGTCAGGATCTGTGTCAGTGTAACACCAGTTACCTGAAGAGGAAGCTTGAGAGCTATTCCACATTCACTCCTTGCTTCTTCATCGCCTACATTCAGTCGAAATGTTTTGTCTCTCATGTCTTGTAGATGTGTCTCACAGTCAGTCTCGTCCAGGTCTCTTGCCTCTCCTTGTTGACCCCTCACTCCATTGTTCTATTTACTCTGCCACTAGAGGACTTCTTCCAAAACACACCGCTGATAATCTCATTCTCTTACTTAATGTATGCCAATGCCTTTTAAAACTTTCAGAAAACAACTCTGCAGGGCATTTTATGCTTGCTGCCTGCTTGCCTCTATCGCCTCATTTCCCCCAGCTCTTTAGGTAGCTTCTTTGATTTAGGCCTTACAATCTATTTTCAATTCTTTTCCTCACAACTATATTATTCTAAAGTATTTGACCTTTGATTATTTTTTTAAAATAATAAGTTCTTCTACTTAAGTTCTTCTACTTAAAACCCTTCCCTACCTCACAAAACTGGTGAATTTATGCCAGTAATTTGTTAAGGCTAAGCTCAATTATTATGTTCTCTTAAGGGCATTTCTTGTTGAAACATCACAGCAGCAATGTCATGCTGAACTAAATGTTCCTCTTTTGCAGTCCTTTTAATCCCCATGCCTGCTGGTATCATAACATCTTAAGGAAAAAAGTATTGTAATTATTATTTCTAACTCTTCAAAGGGCCTTTGATCACCACAGGGCAAGGGCCAGATTTATTCTTTTCTATATCCTCTGAACGAAATACTCAACTTGAGGCATAAAAAGCTATCAGTAAACTTTGTGTCTGAAAGCATGCTTGAGTGTATCATCTATTATTCAAGTCTCCTGACTTTTTAAATGTAAATATTCAGACCCAAACTGTTATCAGCTTGCACAATGTCACAATTTTTCATGGACAAACTGGGACTCCTACCACAGGTATGTTTTACTATAATATTCACCCATATTTATCAAGGCTATTTTTGGGTCTGGGGCTATTCTGATGCCTTTCAAATATTACATTGGTAACATCCTACTTTATCCAGCTATAAATGCATCACTTCTATCACCAGCCCAGCATGGTCAGTGGGAGTCTCAGGTTTGTTTAATTTTCACAGGCACAACTTGGGTGAGTGAAATTGTAGACATGATATATAAAGAGGGTGATGTGGAAAAGTGCAAAAAAGACGTCATTTTTAATCGAATACCTTTCCTGGAATGCAGAAAAGACGAGATGATGAATGGTAATATTTATATTGATTTTAATAGCTATTTTATATATATATATTAAAGTGTGGATGTAGATGATATAAGGAAAGAGACTGTAATTGAGAGTGGCAATTAGTATTATGTCTTCTACGTAGTAAAGCATATACATTTAATTTAAAATCTTGATGAAGTTTATGGTATAGCATATGCCTGGAAAAGAGTGAATAAGGATAGCTCTTATATGTCTTCAGTAGAGCCTAGCGTTAAGTGAGAATTTATCTCTCTATGGACTAAACATGATAATGCTTTGAACACTAGAAAAATATCCATAAATTTTTAAGGATTTATGCAAAAGTACATTTATTACATTATTTTAATATTGTAAAAAATAGAAACACCATAAATGTAAGTTAAGAAAAGAATATTTAGAAGTGTTATATTGACACTAAAAATAATCAAAATTGTAAGGATATCATATGTTTCTTGACATTGCAATATCAGTATAATATATTGAGGAGAAGGATAATTAGAAAATACTAAAAGTTTTAGGTATGTTATGGTATTTGATAGCTGTGAATCTGGACATATGAATATATTTATATAGAAAGCTGTTTATCCAAATGTTAATAATGATTTTGCCAAAGTGATGAAATTTTATTTGATCTTTTTCCTTATAATTTCTTCTATCTAAAATTCTGTCATAGTTCATGTGAATATGTTAATTACAATATCATTATTAAAAGAGAATCTTAAAACTACTTTTATTTTTAAAATATATATAAGATCCATGTAAATGTTTATAATTTTTGAAGTTGTCTAACCTTTATTTTTTATAAATCAGGAGTAAAACAATTAAAAGAGATGACATCTCCTAGAATAGTGAAGACTCATTTGTCAGTGAAGCTTCTTCCAGCCTCATTTTGGGAAAAGAACTGTAAGGTAACCAGAGCCAAATATCCTCAAAACTTTATCCAAGTCAAAGACATTTTAGAATGTTCAAGTCATAACTGTGTTGTATACACACTTGTTTGTTAACATTTCATTGCATCTGTAAACATTTGATAAATGTAGATTATAATCAGCATAGTCACAGTCTAGATTCCAATGTCAACTTTAGAGGTGATTCTGAAAACAAACAAAAAACCCCAAGTAAATTCTCTAAGCCACAGTTTCCTCATCAGTAAAAGAAGGATAATAATAGCATGTTCCTCTTCTAAGGATTAAATGAAATAATGTTTTTAAACTGCACAACATAGTGCCTAGCATATAGTAAACGATCAATGGTAGCTACTTTCGTATTTGTTGCTTTTACTAACTGTATTGAATGTGCTCCTTTTACAAACTTTTGTGCTCGGCAAGCACATGAACTAGACAAGGAGAAACCAGACAAATATCATGATAATTACTTACTGTCTATCATGTGCCAGCAATACAACAATTAAGTCATATGCAGTCCTTACCTTCATGGACACACAGTTCATTGTGATAAAAGGGCAAGCAAATAGAGAATGCATTGTCATAGGTCAGGTATGCAAAGAATTCTAGCCTAGACACTGAGGGTAGGGAAGACATCCGTGGGGGGCAAGTAACATCTCAGCTGATGTTTTCAGAATGCATAGCAGTTAGTCTGTACATTCCCAGAGGGAATGACGGGGGATTTACAATGAGTTTGGCTGGAAAGTTGAGTGTACATATCTATTGGATGAGTGAAGGAAGATAAGCTAGGGCTTGATTACAACAAACATTAAAGTCAAGTTAAGAAGTTTGGAGTCTCTTTAATAATAATGAGGAGTTATAGACATATCAACTTGCTGACTAACATGATCAGTTTTTTTAAGAAAGAATCACATGAGTAACCCCAAAGTATGAGCATAACATTAATTCTTAAACCACTGAGGCTGTTCTTCAAGATCTTTCTAGCTTTTTTAAAGGCACACTATGACCCTTACTATATATATGACATACTAAAATACTATATGCTGTCATTACTAACAAAAAGAGGGACTTATCACAGTCATGAAACATTTCTACTTGGTACTCTGATGTTACATGGTGTATTTGAACTTCTGGAGATTCATGGTCCAAACTTCTGTAGATCCCAATGTTGCTTGCTTGTTTGCTTGCTTTTTTAAAAATAAGCAATCCTAGATACACCACATGCACTACACTAAAGTCATTCGTTCTCTCTCAGTATATTTTCTAGGAGAGATGTCATTACCATTTTTTCAAGATTTGACCAAGTCACTTTTTTTCCTTTGAAGAATGGATTGTAACCTTGATGTTGCCACATTTACTTTTCAAATGGAAATAGATACCGTTCTTTTAGAATGGTTTCCTAAAACTTCACAAAACTGCTTATCATATCAAAGATCATCAAAGAGTAAGAAATAGTTAAATGGATTTATGTTCTGAATACTTCCAGGATGATTCACTGGAAGACAAGGAGACAGAAGAATTGAGATGATTAGTAAAACTGTGTGTAGAGGTGTAGACCAGAAATTATAAGTGATAAAAAAGAAAAAGGAAGAAACAGGCATAATAAATAATAGGCAATTAAGGGCAATAGAATTGCGGCCTCGGAGTGGTTGCAGGAAAGGTATATTGGAAATAACTGATAAGGAAAAGGGAGAATCAGGACTTTCTTGAAGAAAACATGATACTGCAGGATAAGGCTCCAGAAGTTAAACTTTTAAGGTACTGACAAGAATCACAACCTGATTATAACATTGGTTGGCTGAGGTAAAATAGGTAATGATCAATGAATACAAGAACCTAGAGGATCAGACGGACAGATACTAACATTACACAGAATGATAACCAGATTTGAAATGGAGAGTAATACTAAGAGGCAGGTATTAAAATCTTTCATGAAATCAAGAAAATGACCACAAGCTTAGAATGGCGTCCGCTGGTGGCAGGTGCCATTGTATCTTCTTGAGCCCCTCCCAGATCCAGCCTGCAGGGTGCAGAATCTGAATCCCGTTAATCTTTCTAACACTGATCTAGCCCATGCCTGGTGATTTTCTGAGACTCTGCTCTACAAAATTCAGACTGAAGCTCTTTTCAGAGTCTAATCCACACAGGTGGTCAGCCTGGGCCTATGCTGCAGAATTTCCTAAAATCTGTCAAAGGTCCACAAACCCCAAGCATACAGCGGCTTGCCTCTGGAGGCCCTGGACTTCTTTGCTAAGGGGCCCTAAGCCTGGCACTAGGGGCCACCAGTGTCGGATCCCAGCAAAACTTCTCCCAGATGCTTCCAAGCCCAGCACAAGCAGCTACCAACTGCAGATCACTTTGTAGCTCCCTACCTGGTGGCCCCAGGCCAGACACAGGCAATGGTTGATCTTGGACTGCACTTAAGCCCCTCTTATAAAGCCTCCAAACCAACACATCTGGTGGCCAGCTTCAGACCACACCAGAGCACCACCTGATTAACCCCACAAATGACACACTCAAAAGGGTGGACTAGAAAAGCTTCAGAGCCCAGATAAAGCAAACTCTCTGCTCTGTGAGGTCAGCCCACACACAGCAGCTTGTCAGCTATAGTCACAGCCAGTCTTCAGAGTTAGTCAGCCTGATGAGTTGCCAGGTGGGAGGGGGGTTGAGGGACTGGGTGAAAAGACAGAAGGGATTAAGAAGTACAAATTGGCAGTTACAAGTCATGGAGATGTTAAGCACAGCATAGGGAATATAGTCAATAATATTATAATAACTATGTATCGTGTCAGGTGGGTGCAAGATTTGTTGGGGGATCACTTTTGTAGGTTATATAAATGTTTAAACACTATACTGTACACCTGACAGTAATATAATATTCAATGTCAACTATAATTTTAAAGTATTTAAAAATAAAGTCAACCCAATTTAAAAGGAAACCAAACACTCATAGTAAACAATATTAACATAAAAATGGCATCAGCTAGGAGAATTATGTATTGAGTGTCATAAAAACAGGGGTCTTTCAAGTGTGGTACTTTTAAGATGAATTATGGTCCCAAGTGAACTATGGTAAAGTAACTTTGACTCTAGAGGAAGCTGCAGTGAAAATCATAGCTTCAGGAAAGAGCTAGCGTTTCCAAGAAGGTTGCAAGAGCATGTGTAGTAAAAAGTTTGGGTTATAGAACAGGATCTGCCAAAATGAAAGCTTGGGGGGAGAGGGATTAATTTTGTGCTCCCCACCACCATCTGGGAAAGTAAAAAACTTCATGGAAGACATGGAGCTAAGCTTTAAATATGGATAGTATGAGATGCAGAGAATATTCAAGACAGAGGTAACAGCATGAAGAAAGTAAAGGGGTGAAAAGTCTGAAGGAAATTCATGGATAGAGTGGCGAAGAG
The DNA here is from genome assembly GCF_022682495.2 of Desmodus rotundus. Taxonomy (NCBI): domain Eukaryota; kingdom Metazoa; phylum Chordata; class Mammalia; order Chiroptera; family Phyllostomidae; genus Desmodus; species Desmodus rotundus. Next base: position 125,878,098 of record NC_071390.1, on the reverse strand, counting down.
TTCCACTCAACTAATAGGCAAAAAGAACTAGGGAGAGTTGTAAATAAAATTGGAAAATTTCAATAAGGCTAATAATAGCTTTGATAAGAAAAATAATTTACTTTTTTTTCTGTAGTAATTAAAGTTTTTATGGTGGGATCTTAAAATGAGATCCATAGTTCTTAGAATAAAATAGATTTCCTTGGAATTGTTTGAAAATATGGAGACTTGAGTAAGACAAGTTAGTGAGCTTAATTATATCCCTTAAATAGTGGACAAGTGAAGAGCAGTCTTTCTTCCCTGATGGCATTGCTCGGGTGACTGAGGGCGCAAGTGGAAGGCCACGGGGATATGGAATTTGCTTTTGCAGATCTTTTCCTGTAGCATTGCATATCAGACCTAGAGGAGACTACAGAGATCTGAACCAACTCACTTGTTTGTGGATAACAATTTAGGTCCAAAATGATTGGTGCTTTAGGTCCAAAATGAAAGGATGATAGAGCTTCTTAGTGCCAGAACTAGCTATGAAAAGCAAGGCTCCTGATTATTAATTTGCTGGTATTTCCTCCATATGTAAGATAGAAATTCAACAAGATGTTGGTGGAGATTATATTTTCATTGAGGTTAATGTGACCCTCATAAATATAGTTGTTTTCTAAAGATCATGAGTGAGAAAACAGCAGGCCTTTTTTTTTTTTTCTTTTTTAGTATACAGAACAAATGGTAGAGTAGAAAGATCAGAGGACTTTATTACTGAGTGATTTACCAAATCATTTGCTCTCATTGATTTATTCACAGTGTTGCATTGTGACTCAGCTTCAGTTTAGTTACTTTACTTATATTGAGGATAATAATTTATCTGGCCCAATTTATAACAATGGAATTGTGACACTCAAATGAAGTATTATGTGAAAAATACCATGAAAATGAAAAGTTAAAACAAACATTGAACAACACTGCAAAAGATGCTGTCATCTCAGGCTATTGAAGGGCTTTGCTTTTTTATAATTTTACATACTTTCTAAAATGCATATGTATCATGTTTATAGTTGAAAACTCAAATGCTTTCTTTTAAAATCTTAATGAAACTACATTTGAAAATAATAAGGTGATTTTGGATTTGATTTTACCTTCTCAGATGATCTATCTTTGCCGGAATGCCAAGGATGTGGCTGTTTCTTATTATTATTTCTTTCGAATGGTAGCTGGTCATCCAGATCCTGGAACTTTTACAGAGTTTGTGGAGAAATTCATGGAGGGACAAGGTAGGAACAGCTTCCTTTCTTTGAATTCTTTCAATGTAAATGATACAAGACAAATGACATTTCTGAACAAAATTTTCTGTTGCCTTTCCTGGTCTGTTATCTTCCCCATTCCTTAATTAAAAAAAAAAACCAGAAGTTCTAGGTGCCCTTGAGCTTTAGAGCAAGCATAGGGTTTCGAGGTGTGGATGGCAAATTGTAGAATATAGACAGCTCAGTTCAATGCCTAAAAATAAATATATATATATAGGGCTTGGAGGTACCAATTTTTCTCTTTAAGATTGAGACTCAGTGTCAAATTTTTTTCTCCTGTCTTTTTTTATTATTCGAAAATTATTTTGCAGCATGTTATTACAACTCTATTGAACAAGAGGGGAAAGGGAATAGAAGAGAGCGATTGCCCATTTGTTTCTAAGGAAAATTTTAGGTGCTACACGGGGGCAGACTTTACAAAGAAATCTGAAGTTTTTACTCATTCTACCCAGTGTACAGTCTGAATGATTCAATTAGATTTCTCAGAACAGTACTAGAATTACTTGAGCAGAAATTCTGGAAAATTTTGCCTTTTTATTTAACTCCAGACTAAAGCAATTGAGTATGTAGATTTGAGGAAGAAAGAGTTTGGGAGATTCTAGTATTAACTGAAGGCCATCCTGATCCTGTAATAATTGTAAGGAAAATGATAACAATACCACTGTTATTTCCATAGAAGCTAATATTGACTCAATAAAAGTAGGATATATGCATTTTATGTCTGTTGGTATATTTTGAGAAACTTTATGCTAATGCATAATAAATAAAATATATGCCTCAAGATCATGAAAACCCACACTGTAAGGAAGAGAAAGATAAAGTTGTACCTCCACAAAACAAATGAATAAAATCATTATAAGTACCATCATATAATTTCCTCTGTAAAGAAAATATCACCAGTAGAGTAAAAGAACAAGAAATATGCAATGATTTAATGCAAAACAGAATACTTTGACTCACACATTCTGATATCATTCTGTCAGCTTTTGTTGGGTGAACACTTGGATATGTGTCAGAGAAGATAAGGGAAGAGAAAGGAAGAGACAGAATTTGGTCCTATCACATCATCTCCAAAGTCTTCTAATTCTCTTAGAGTGAGAATGACACTACAGGTCCTTAAAAGAACAGCTCTTATCATCTAACTGCAAGTAGTAGAATAAATAATTGTATAGTTACTAGCTTCAGTTGCCAGAGCCAGTTTGTAAATGGCAAATTTAAGACCTGGGCTGAATTCTTATTATAAGAACATTAGTAACATAGTTCCAGTAACTCATCTCCTTTCACCAACAACCCAATTTTACATACATACACACACACTTTTTCTCTGTGACATAAACCGTGTCATAATGATGAAAATTGAGAATATGTTTCTGTATATGAATCATTCAACATATTTTGCCTCCTTGCTGCAGAAAAATTTGCTTAATATGTGAGACTGATCTCTAGTTTTCATTCTGTGATCATTTATTTATATTAATTTGTTGCTACTGTTGTTTGAACACTCATTCTAAAACTATATAAAGATGATACTATGCTCTTATGTTTTTTCTCTAATTTTAGTTCCTTATGGTCCCTGGTATGAACATGCAAAATCTTGGTGGGAAATGAGAAAGAATCCACGTGTGCTATTTCTTTTCTATGAAGACATGAAGGAGGTAAGAAGCTGAAAACAGATGAGCAACTTACATTTTTATAATATTTATAATGTTATATTTTAGTAATTTCTAAAATGTTATCATTTAGCAACACCCTAGATACAAAAACCTGCCTTTAAATGAATGGTTAAGCTACCTCCAAAAATTACAGTTGTCCAGAAACTTTAGCACAGATTTAAAGTTAGTGAATAAAAATCTGTGAATGAATATGTTTAAACCAAAGTCTCAAAATATTACCAAAAACAAAATTTGAAAGAAAGTGAAATGAACCAGGTGGTGAGAGGCAAATACCATATGATCTCACCTTTAACTGGAACATAATCAACAAAAGAAAAAAGCAAGCAAAATATAACCAGAGACATTGACGTTGAGAGCAATCTAACAATAACCAGAAGGGATTGGGGAGGGGAGAGTGGGGAGAGGGGATTACAGGAACTACTATAAAGGACACATGGACAAAATCAAGGGGGAGGGTGAAAATGGGGGTGGGAGGTGGGTTTGGCTGGGGTGTGGGGTGGAGGGATGGGGCAAAAAGACAGACAACTGTAATTGAATAACAATAAAATTTCTTTAAAAGAAAGAACTTGACTTTATAAAACAAAACAACAACATACATAGATATATACACACAAGAAATCACAACAAACAAGAACAGTCAGCTGGTCTCCAAATCTATAGATGCTAGAATTATTAGATAAGGGTTTTTAAATAACTATGCATAATTTTTAGTGAAATAAAAGAAGAAATTATAAATTTTACAAAGAAGCAAGAGGTTACTAAAATTAACAAGTCAGATTGGAAAAATAGCAAAATAGAATTTCTTTTCTTTATTTTAAAAATATTTTAAATTTATTTTAGATGGAGGATGAGGGGAGAGAGAGAGAAAACGAGAAAAATAAACATCAATTTGTTGTTCCACTTATGTATGCATTTATTAGTTGACTCTTGTATGTGCTGTTAATAAGATTGAACCCCACAACCTTGATGTATTGGGATGACACTTGAACCAACTGAACTACCTAGCCAGAGCCAAAATAGAATTTCTAAAATAATCAGTTTAAATTAATCATTAAGAGATAGTTTAAATAATGTCAGACATACGTAAATCATGAATTAGTAATGTGGAAAGTGTAGCTGAGTTAATTCTATAAAATTTACCACATTGAAATAAATAGAATACTTTTCTTTAAAGTAATGGATATGTCAGCTAGCATGATAAGGTTCCACGTGTATCAATTCCAACTTTCAGAAGGAGAGAGTGAAGAGAATGCTCAGAATAGCAATATACAAGTCCGGTGGCCTCAAAATTTCCTTATACTCTAGTTTTTTTCTAGCTTCATCAATGATCGGGATAATACCACATAAAAACTACCGTGAGTTGTTATTCCATACCCACCATACTGACAACAATTGAAAAATTTGACAATAATAAATGTTAGGATTCGGATCAGTGAGAAGTAACACACTCCCGATAGTAGTGTGAAAAGACACAAACACTGTGGAAACAACTTGTCACTATCTACACTATGTTCTACAAAATATGAACATAGACGAAGACCCAGAAATTCCACTAGTAGATATATACTCTTGAAAAATTATGGCTGGTGTATATTATATACGAGGTCCATTATATAAGAGGTCTGTCCAGAAAAAGTCCAGCCATTGTTAATATAACGAGAATGGTTTGCGTGACATCGATGTAACCTGGCAGCCAAGGAGAGTGGACTGGAATGTGCATGTGTGAACAGTGGTGACTTCACTGTGCTAGTCAGTGGGGGCTGTAAACGTCATTGAGTGAGCATGTGTACTGTGTGGCCGTCACATTCAAAATGACCAAGCAACCGAGCAAGATCATTGTGGAGAAACAAGTCTGCATCAACTTTTTTGTTAAGCTTGACATTCCTCCATGGAAACACTTGAATGATTCAGAAGGCTGCAGCTATGGGAAACTGATGATTGGCAACTTCATCACTACAACAGCTCATGCATCACATCTCATGCAGAGTTTTTTGGTGAAACATCAAATCATCCAGGTGACTCAGCCCTTTTACAGCCCAGATGTGGCACCTGCAATTTCTGGCTTTGCCCCAAACTAGAATCACCTTTGAGAGGGAAGGGATTTCAGACTGTTGATGAGATTCAGGAAAATAGGATGGGGCAGCAGATGGCAATTGGGAGAACAGTGTGAAGTCCCAAGGTACCTACTTTGAAGGGGACTGAGGTGTCATTGTCCTATGTACAATATTTCTTGTATCTTGCATCTTCTTCAATAAATGTCTCCATTTTTCATACCACATACTATTTTTTCATGACTGGATACCTTCTGGACAGACCATATATATGCATATATGTATATACGTATATCACATCTTCATATATACACACCACACCTTCATACATATATATATCACATATCACATCATCTTCATATATGTGTGGGGGGTTATATATTACATCCTCTTTATCCTTTCATTTGTTAGTGAACTCTCAGGTTGCATCCATAGCTTGGTTATTGTAAATAATGCTACAACAATCATATCTTTGTGAATTAGTGTTTTTATTTTCTTTAGATAAATACTCAGAAGTAGAATTGATAGGTTGTATGGTAGTTACATTTTTAATTTTTTGAGCAACATCTATACAGTTTTTCTTAGTGGCTGCACTCATTTACATTCCCACCAACAATGCAAGAGGGTTCTCTTTTTGCCACATCCATGCCAACCCTTGCTATTCATTGACTTTTTCATAATAACTATTCCGACTATAACTATTATGTGGGGTGATATCTCATTGTGGTTTTGATTTGTATTTTTCTAGTGCTTAATGATGTTTAGCATCTTTTTATGTCTCTTGGCCATCTGTACGTCTTCTATGGGGAAATGTGTATTCATGCTCTCTGCTTATTTTTTAATCAGATAGTTTTCTGATGTTGAGTTGTATGAGTTCCTTATATGTTATGGATATTAACCCTTTATAGGATATATCATTGACAAATATCTTCTCCCATTCAGCATGTTGTCCTTTCTTTTTTATTTGATGATTCCCTTCACTGTGCAGAAGCTTTCTAGTCTGACATAGTCCCATTTGTTTATTGTTTGCTTTTATTGCATCTGCCAGTCATTATATAAATACATATATAATGGAACAGACACACACATACACATATATATATATATCCAAAAATATATTGCTAAGACCAGTGTCAAAGAGTTTACTGCCTATGTTTTTTTTTTCAATTTTTATTGTTATTCAATTACAGTTGTATGCCTTTTCTTCCCTTCCCTCCCCCCCACCCCAGCTGGACCCACCTCCCTCCCCCACCCCCACCATCCCCCCCGATTTGGTCCATGTGTCCTTCATAATAGTTCCTGCAATCCCCTCTTCCCACTGTCCCCACCCCACTCCCCCCTGGCCACTGCTAGACTGTTCCCTGCCTATGTTTTCTCCTTGAAGTTTTATGGTTTCAGGTCTTACAGTTAAGGAATTCATCCATTTGCATTTATTTTTGTGTATGGTATAATAAAGTGGTATTTCGTATATTGTATGTAAGAAATTATATGGTGTAAAATATATTTTATGTCCATTTTATGGCTGATAAAAATTGTGTTTAGAGAAATTTAAAATATACCACTTCTATAAGAAGTATTTTTCCTCATTAGAGGCCTAATTCCAATATCAGTGTGTAGTGGTGAGGGGGGGGCAAAGAAAGGCTTTTTTCCCTCTCTTTCTTCTTTTAATCCAAATAGTAATGTATTCAATTTTAGTATTTGAGTCTTCAAACTATTTTTTTATTTCTAGGACATCAAAAGAGAGGTGATAAAACTGATACAATTTCTGGGAAGGAAGCCTGCAGAGGAGCTCGTGGACAAGATTGTACAACATACCTCATTCCAGGAGATGAGAAACAACCCATCTACCAATTACACAACACTACCAGACTGCATCATGAACCAAAAAATATCTCCCTTCATGAGAAAGGGTGAGTCGGTCACGTGATTTGCCTCTGTTGCTACAGGAAATCACAAGTTGAAATAGTTGTAAGCAAACACCCATTGAGGCCTATCCATGCCTGTGGACTCAGCTTGTTTGCTTCAGAGTTGTTTCACATTTGAAGAATCTCTTCATTGTGTTTTAAGAGTTCCTCAGAGACATAAAATATTACTAATACTTCTACTAATAAGTTGTAATTGTTGATTATTTAGTGTATGTAGCATATTATGCTAAGAATGACCAGCAGCCACTGCAGCCTCAGCCCCAGCAATTGTACCATGCTCAGCTAGCCTACCATCTACTAGGCTTGTGTGCCTTGGTGCTGCACCATGTACATTGTATAAATAAATATAAATTCAAAGTACTAATTATCTTTAAGTTTTTATTAGAGAATCAGGAGAGAGCTTCTATTATTATTTCATTTTGAGATGAAGAAACAAGTTTAGAACAATTAGTCAGCTTTTCCTTGACCAAGTGGCAGACATTTTTCAAGACTACATGGCAAATGTCCAAACTCATCCAATATTATGTACATAAATATGTACAGGTCTTGCTTCACAGTCTGGAGCTCAATCCACTGAGCCACACCAGCCAGTGCTGTACAGGTCTTTATATATCAATATACCACAATAAAATTGTTTTAAAAAAGACTAAGCTTCAAAACCCCTAGCACAAATATGGCTCTGCTTAGCAAAAATATCAAAATTTCAAAAATGAAGTGACTTTCTATTGAGAGGAGGCATGATCTGATGAGATGTACTCAGTTTATAAACCCAAAGACATGGGGGATATACAGAATACGGGGATATCTAGTCTTACTGATATGTGAAAAAAAGTTGGGGTATTTTTGTGGCAGAAGCAGACTAGAGAAAATCATGCTCTTTAAACTAAATTGTCAGTGAGAAGGCCAGGGAATTTTTTAAATAATAGGAATAATAAACCTGCCACTGGGTGAAAACAGGGAGCCCCAGGAAAGAGAGTTAACATGCAGATTATATTGTATTGATCCATTTCTCAGATTATCTGTCTTCTTTCCCATAATATCCATATATTTTTTAAGATAAAATCCTGGACTTTAATTATCATTCTTATAAAGGGCTACTTACTGCTATACCCTCAGACCCTACCCAGAGCACATACTGAGTTAGCCAAAATGTCCTTTTAATTTTTTCCATGAGACACATTTTTCTCATTTTCACCAATACCTTTATTGAGTTGGATATTTTGAGTGTGTCGTCTATATCCCACAGGGTAGAACATTGATTGTTCTCGATTAATGTCTGGATTTGATCACTATCAACTTTGACTGGTCTATCTGACTGTGGAGCATCATGCAGTGAGAAGTCTCCAGCATGAAACTTTGCAGACCACTTTTGACACGTTCAATAAGTCACAAGGACCTTCTGCATGCACTACACAAATCAGTTTTTATGTTTCAATTGCATTTTTACCTTTCTTGAAATAGGCATCCAATGCCAAAAATGTTGCATATTTTCTTCTATGTTCAATGTTAAAATGACTACATAAAAATTCACCAATTTTGTTGTTTTTTTAATGCACTCTGATATGACAGCTGTCATAATACAAACAAAATTGTTTTGAATGAAGTTAAAATAAATAAGCACTACTAGAACCATCTTACAGAAAAAAGACAAATGAAATTTTCAGCCAGCCCAATATTTTCTATTATTTACTTTTGAGATTATTTCACTGGGAACATTTAGAGCTTCTTGAGCTAAGGTGGAAAGTGAACTACTGACTGATTTAAAACACAGGGTGACCTCCTTCTGCCAGGAGAAGGATGGATGTGACAGAAAGCAAAAGCAAAGGGCCTGCTAGACTACTGTCATAACCCGGGAGAGAACCGCTGAGGCATTTCTGTCGGTGGCAGCAGAATTAGAGAAAAGGCAATGAGTGTGGAAAAAGTCTGAGTATGAATAAAAAGTTAGATGTAGGATTGAAGGGACAACTTCCTAATTTATGCCTTGGGTTCCTGGTATTGCCGTTAATCTTATTATGGAAAAGAGAACTCAGTTTGGTAGGGACGAAATGAATTAATGTTTGAACTAGTTGAATTTAGGGTACTTGTATGGAACACAGGTGGCAATATTATACAGGCAGATGGATATGGAAATATAAATCTGGATGTGAGTGTTATCAGCATGAAGATGGACGTGGGTAAAATGTGGATCTCAACTTAGGAGGAAACCCCAACATTTGAGAAGAAATTGGAGAAAAAAGTTCAATGAAATAGCATTAGGGGAAGAGTCAGAGAAAGATATTTGCTGTGTATTGTTGTTTTAACAATATACAACAAGTCCTTCTTTGCAAGCTCAAATATGTATATTATTTGTGGTATATATTTTATTACTATAATTGAGGGTTACAGGTATAAAATTTGTATAGGTGTTAATGAAAGTGATGAATATTAGAAAACTTTATGACTCTGGCTTGAAGACACAATATTTACTGTTTTTGTGCTTTTGTTACAGGAATTGCAGGAGACTGGAAGAATCACTTCACGGTAGCCCTGAATGAGAAATTTGATGTGCACTATGAGCAGCAAATGAAGGGGTCTACACTGAAATTACGAACTGAGATCTAAGAAAGGTTTTCCTAACAGTCAGGGCCAGGACAAATAATGCCCCCGTTTTATTACAAAATCATAAGCATGTAATTCTGTAAAATAACAATATCACACTCAAGCCCACCACATGACATTTTAGGTGAAATGTTCAAATTAAAATTATAAATCATTACACCCATACTATTACCTTACCAACCATACGCAAGCAGGGGTTACTTGTGCTGGACCCTGTATTAGAGATTAAATGTTTTCTTCTCAGTATTTCTCAACTTTTCTTGTTTTAGACTGGTAGAGAAGAAGTCATATGAAAGGTTATGGTCAGGTTCACATGATTATTGAGATCTCAATATAAAAAGGTGAAGGATTTTTTTCATGGTATTATCTTTTTATTTTGTTTTTTTCTTTTTCTTCTCCTTCTTTTTACAAATATTACACAAAGCTGTCATCTATGGGAATGATGTAGGAAAACACAGTTTAAGTTAGAAGTTCATTAAAAATAAGCAAACATTCCAATTTTTTATGCTAGTTTTTTCCCATTTCATAATACATTTAGTATATGTATAAACTTGGAAAATCATGGGAGAAAGAACTAAAAAAATAAATAAATTCAGGGACATAATTATACCTATTCTTTTCTTCCTGATTTTTTTCACTTTCTACAAAATGATTGAATTTGGAATTTATCTTAATCTAATGTAAATTTTTCCTATAACTTGATCATATGTCTAAAAATACCCCCAATAAGTGTTATTTACATTTAATGTCATATATATATTGTAATGAATTTATATTCTGTAAACTAAAGGTTTGAAAAATGTGATATTAGCCAATAAAACAAAACCAAAAAGAATGGAGAACAATTATTGTTTTTATATAAACTGATGTTTTCATTTATGTCTCTTATGTCTCTGCATTCTATTGGCAATTTTTCCTATATTATGTTTATTTTAACATCCAATGCTTCCTTTCTCTAAATCAGAAGACACACAAGATCATAAAAATTTCACTATGAGTCTTCAGTAGATTATTACATCTGTAATTCCTAATCTACAAGTTCAAATCTAAGGAGAAATTAATATGGTTTGTTTTCTTACTCTTTAGAGAAAAATCGAGAAATTTCTGAACTCCATGTTTAATAGTATGATTTTTCAAAATCAAAGCTTCTGGAGTAAGTAAAAACACTTATTTTTTTTTAAAAAGAAGCATAACATACTTATGCAGTATACAAAAATTGGAGAGTCTTAAAAATATAAACTCTTTATCTATGAGGTTTTTGGGGTTTTCCACCTTTTTCACCCAGCATAGCCTTTGTTTTAAAGTTTATGTTTGTCTGTTATAAGTATTTCTATCCCAGATATTTTTGTTTTGTTTTATTTCCATTTTTATGAAATATATTTTTTCATCTCTTTACTTTCACTCTCTATGTGCCTTTGAATCTGAAGTATCTTGTAGGCACCATATGTAAGGGTTTTATTTTGTTATCCATTCAGTCACCATATGTCTTTTGATTGGAGCATTTAATCCTTTTGCATTTAAAGTAATTGCTGATATATATGTATTTATTGTCATTTTATTATTTACATTTTTAATCTGTTTTTGTTCTTCTTCTTAAAGAAGACCCTTTAACAATTCTTGTAATATTGGTTTGGTGCTGATGAACTTTTTTAGCTTTTTTTTTTTTCACTTTGTACCTCACAATGTGGAGTCCACAATTTATGTCACTTCATTTTCCAGAACTTTTCATCTTTGCTCTTTCCTAGAGCCTTTGACCCACCTCCATTATTTAAATTACAGTCTCCCATCTATGTATTTTATTTATTTGTTTATTTATTTATTATTTTAATATATTTTATTCATTATGCTATTACAGTTGTCCCATTTCCCCCCTTTATTCCCTTCCGCCCTGCACACCCCTTCCCACCCACATTCCCCCCTTTTGTTCATGTCCATGGGTCATACATATAAGTTCTTTGGTTTCTACATTTCTTACACCATTCTTACCCTCCCCCTGTCTATTTTCTACCTACAATTTATGATACTTATTCTCTGTACCTTTTCCCCCCTCTCCCCCTCCCACTCCCCTACTGATAACCCTCCATGTGATCTCCATTTCTGTGGTTCTGTTCCTGTTCTAGTTGTTTGCTTAGTTTATTTTGTTCTTGTTTTTAGGTTCGGTTGTTAATAGCTAAGAGTTTGTTGTCATTTTACTGTTCATATTTTTTTACCTTCTTTTTCTTAGCTAAGTCACTTTAACATTTCATATAATAAGGGCTGGGTGATGATGAATTCCTTTAACTAGACCTTATCTGAGAAGCGCTTTATCTGCCCTTCCATTCTGAATGAAAGCTTTCCTGGATAGAGTAATCTTGGATATAGGTCCTTGCCTTGCATGACTTGGAATACTTCTTTCCAGCCCCTCTTGCTTGAAAGGTTTCTTTTGAGAAATCAGATGATAGTGTAATGGGAACTCCTTTGTAGGTAGCTGTCTCCTTTTCTCTTGCTGCTTTTAAGATTCTCTCCTTATCTTTAATCTTAGGTTATGTAATTATGATATGTCTTGGTGTGTTTCCCCTTGGATCCAACTTCTTTGGGACTCTCTGAGCTTCCTGGACTTTCTGAAAGTCTATTTCCTTTGCCAGATTGGGGACTTTCTCGTTCATTATTTTTCAAATAAGTTTTCTATTTCTTGCTCTTCTTCTCCTTCTGTCACCCCTATGATTCAGATGTTGGAATGTTTAAAGATGTCCTGGAGTTTCCTAAGCCTCTCCTCATTTTTCTGAATTCTTGTTTCTTCATTCTGCTCTGGTTGAGTGTTTCTTTCTTCCTTCTGGTCCATACCATTGATTTGAGTACCAATTTCCTTCCCGTCACTGTTGGTTCCCTGTACATTTTCCTTTATTTCACTTTTCATAGCCTTCATTTTTTCCTCTATTTTGTGACCACACTCAACCATTTCCATGAGCTTCCTGATTACCATTGTTTTGAACTGTGCATCTGATAGGTTAGCTATCTCTTCATTGCTTAGTTGTATTTTTTCTGGAGCTTTGATCTGTTCTTTCATTTGGGCCATATATATATATTTTTTTCTCGGCATGCCTGTTATGTAGAAAGGGGTGGAGACTTAGGTGTTCACCAGGGCAGGGCAACCCATGTTGCTGAGTTGTGACACTGTATGTTGCTGAGGGGTCTGAGAGGGAACAAAGCCACTTGCTCTGCTGTCTACTGGTTTTTAGTCATTTCCTCGGCTACCCACAATGAAATTGGGCCCTTCTAGTGCTGATTCCCAGGTGCAAGGGTTTGTGTACATTCTAGGAGGCTGTGGGTCTCTCCAACGAACTCTCCTGTGAGGCTGAGAGTTTCTCTCACTGCTGCAACCCCCACAGGTGTTATCAGTCAGAGGTTTTGAGGCTTTATTTCCACACACTGAGACCCTGGGTTGCACCATCTGTCTCACTCCCCAGTTGTTCCTCTGCTCTGCCAGCTGCCACCTTGCCCGCCCTGGTCCTCCAGCTGCTGCCTTCCTGCGAGTGCTCTCTGCCCCGGCTGCCCACCTCCACCCCTCCTACCGGTCTGGATGAATGTGTCTTCTTTAACTCCTTGGTTGTAGGACTTCCATACAGTTCAATTTTCTGTCAGTTCTGGTTGTTTTTTGTATTTAAATTTGTTGTCCTCCTTTTGGTTGTGTGAGGAGGCACAGTGTGTCTACCTATGCCTCCATCTTGACTGCTCCCCATCTATGTTTTTTAAACATCAACTTTCCTCTAATCTGTAGCTTTTCTCTTGCCAGTATCTTATTTTATCTTTCCACTTCCTGCCAGATTTCTATATTTTAGTCTTTCCTTCATCCTCCCAATTGGTTCTTAATCTCTTCTTTTTTTCCAGTAAACATCTTGAATTTATTATTCTCTTTGTGTTCAATTATGTATAATTTTAAAAATCTGCTATTCTTTGGGGGGCTGGTGACCTTCTCCAGTAATTGGTGAAGTCCTTTTAAACAGTCAGCATGCTTCAAATGTGCAGTGGATGCCAGGTCTCCTCCCTGGGACAGAATCAGATGCTGTTTTCTTGTCTATAAAACTCTTTATCTATCCTCCAATTCTAAATAATAGCTTTGCTGAGTAGAGTAATCTTGGTCATAGGTCTTTGTTTTTCAAGGCTTTGAATATTTCTTGTCAGTCCCTTATGGCCTGCTAAATTTCTGATGAGAAATCAACTGACAGTCTTATGTGAACTCTTTTGTATGTAACTAACTGCTTTTCTCTTGATTCTTTTAATATTCTCTCTTTGGCCTAACCTTTGTATTTTCATTATGATGTGTCTCAGTGTAGGCCTCTTTGGGTTCATCTTGTTTGGGGCTTTCTATGCTTCCTAGTCTTGCATGCCTATTTCCTTCACCATGTTAAGGAAGTTTTCCATCATTGTTTTTTCAAATAGGTTTTCAATTCCTTGCTCTCTTCTCCTGAGACCTCCATGATGCAAATGTTAGTACATTGGACATTGTCACAGAGGCTCCATATACTCTCCTCATTTTGGGATTCTTCTTCTTTTGCCGTTCTGAACAATTGCCCAGGAATTTTCCTAGCTTCCTAATATCCCGCCTCAGACTGTGCTCCAACTTTCTGGCTGCATTTTTGCCCTTCACTCCTATGCATACCCTTGCCTGTCTAAATTTCCCACACAGGTTTGGAGATACAGAAAAAACACCTTTAGTGAGGGTTTCTAATAAGATCACTGGAACCACGAAACTGCTATCTGTGTTTTGCTTGGCTTTTATACTTGAAATCAGAAGCCAAAGGAGAAGTCAGTGTAAAAAGCCTTCATTTACTCTACATAGTTACTTGATGTTAGTTAATTCTAGTTGCTTCTCATGGGCTTTTTGTTTCATTCTATTTCCTCCCATAAGCTACAGCAAAAAGCCTTCCCTTACACTTTTAGTGTTCAAAACAACAACAGACTTTGTACACACAGCTTAATCATTAATTTGATACTAGTCTGTAGACTTCACCTTTCGTTTTCTTAATGTGTATAACCAGTTACCCTGGTTGACTGAAACAACATGCAGGGAGAAACTTCCACTAACCAATTACTGTAGAAATGAAATCTGGACCTCCAGCTCCTCAAGACAACTACCTAGTAAGTGATTTATCTGCTGTCTTGAAAGTGTTGATATTTTGTATAAAACTAAATTTAATAATCAAAAATTAAAGACTGAGAATTGGAAATTCTACTATGAATGTTTTGCCTTGAAAAGGGAATTATTTGGGAATTATTGGGTCCTGATTTCCTATCATAAATGGACAGGATTATATTTCATATCTAAAATTGTGCTGAGGTAGTCTGCTCTACTAATTTTAAGTTTATAAAACTAAATATACTTTTAAAATTTATTAGTCTTTTACCTTGTCAGCATTTCTATTTAGTTTAAAAGAAAATTCTTGTAAAAACCACTGCTAGAATGAGTTCTTAAAAATTCTATGTGTGGGAACATAAAGATCATATCTTGCCCAAAATAATTTTCACAAGCCTGCTTTTGAGTATGTCTCAAGATTCTCAAAAAAAAAAAATATATATATATAGTACCGATGGTAGAAAAATACGTTCTCCATCAATCAGTGCTTTATCTCCTATTTCAAAAATATTTTAACTGTATGGAATATTTTTCATTTCAATATGTATTCAATCTTTTTAATCATTAACTCAGAGTGGTTTAATGATTAAACCACTATAGTGATATATTCTTCAGATTTTTAAAAATTAATTACTGCCTCAAGGGTTTTAAAACAAGATTTGTTACTTTATTTTTTTATACGCATTCTCCTATTGTCACTTTTGTGAATAACCATTTTCCTGTGGACTTGTTTATATCTGTTTATCTTTTCCCTTGGGTTCTTTGTCAAAGCTAAATTCTAAGAACGACACATCAGTACAGAAAGCCCTGATAAATGAAGAATCATGTAAACACTTGATGTTTTAATGACAAATAAAACAGACAATATGTTTTAATTAAAAATATTTATTTTCAGATATATTTTATTAATTATGCTATTACAGTTGTCCCATTTATTTTCTCCCCTTTATCCCTCTCCACCATGTATCCCCCTTGCCACCAGCATTTCCCCCCTTAGTTTGTGTCCATGGATGGTACATGTAAGTTCTTTCTTTCTCAATATATATTATTTTATTTTATTTATTTTTTAATGATGCCAGAATGTCACAGAAATATTTTATTTCAGAGCTTGTCATATGGTATGAAATAGCATTTCAGCATCTGAAGTTGACATTAAATGGTATCAATATAACACATATACTTTGAGCATTAACAAATAATAAATTTTGGAGAAAACGTCACATAGAAAAGTTGTGTGTGTGTGTGTGTGTGTGTGTGTCCCATACCATTTATTTGGTTTTTTAAAAATTTCTTAAGCGTATTTTATTGATTATGCTATTACAGTTGTCCCATTTTTTTTCTCCTCTTAATAGTCCTCCACCCAGTACCCCCATTCCCTCTAGCATTCCCACCCTTAGTTCATGTCTATAGGTTGTACATATAAGTTCTTCAGCTTCTCCATTTTCTATACTACTCTTAACTTCCCCTGTTTATTTTGTACCTACCAATTATACTTTTTATTTCCTGTACCTTTTCCCCCATTCTCCCCCTTTCCCATCCATGCTGATATCCCTCCATGTGATCTCCATTTTTGTGATTCTGTTCCTGTTCTAGTTGTTTGCTTAGTTTGTTTCTGTTTTTGGTTTTTAGGTTCAGTTGTTGATAGTTGTGAGTTTGCTGTCATTTTATTGTTCATTGTTTTGATCATCTTCTTTTTCTTCAATAACTCCCTTTAATATTTCATATAATAATGGCTTGGTGATGATGAACTCCTTTAACTTGACCTTATCTGGGAATCAATTTATCTGCCCTCCCATTCTAAATGATAGCTTTGCTGGATAGAGCAATCTTGGATGTAGGTCCTTGCTCTTCATGACTTCTAATACTTCCTTCCAGCCCCTTCTTTCCTGCAAGATTTCTTTTGAGAAATCAGCTGACAGTCTTATGGGAACCCCTTTGTAGGTAACGTCTCCTTTTCTCTTGCTGCTTTTAAGATTCTCTCCTTATCTTTCATCTTGGCTAATGTAATTATGATATGCCTTGGTGTGTGCTTCCTTGGGTCCAACTTCTTCAGGACTCTTTGAGTGTCCTGGACTTGTATGTCTATTTCCTTCACCAGATTGGAAAAGTTTTATTAATTGTATTAATAAAATTAGTTCTTCATTAATTTTATTAATTTTCACTTATCAATTTTTCCTTCAAAAATTTAATTCTCACAACTATCCAATATAATGGGACATAAAATAATTGTACAAATGAGGACATTATGGTAAAGAAAGTTTACATAAATTATTTGAAATGTTACTTCAAAGGTCTTTTAAAACTTAGCCCAATCTGTAGTTGATGTTCCATAAATGTTTATTTCTCCACTCTCACTTACTTCTGATTTAATAAAGCAGGAAACTTTCAGTCTACCTGTCTTGAAACCAACTCTGCAGGATATTATCTATTTCTCAATCTCCTACTCAAATCTGCAGGTAAAATCATACAATACTATGGTGATAGGAAAACAAATCATTAAAGAAAGCAGCAAAGATGAAATAAAGTTCACAAACCCACATATACAAACACACACATACAATTATGTTTTTAATGTTGTACATGTTTATTATCTTATTTCAAACATATATTTAATTTAGGCTGACAAACAAGCAAGACCCATTATAAGCAGTGTTATTTATGCTTTTAGGAACTGAGATGATGATCTCATCAATGTCTTCCATTGCTATGATACTGGGAAGCTGTTTTCTGGATATCATTAGGCCCTTGGGACCCCAAATTAACTCTTTACCAACAAATGCTTATGTTAAAAGACCCTAACAATAAAATACTGCTTAATAGCAAATGGCATCCAGTATTTCCTATGTACAATTAATTGTCTGAGGATATTAAAGAATGGAGTATATTTAATGTTAGAATTTCTGTATAAGTTGGAGGAGACAGGTAAATGCAATTATCTCCACTTAAAGGCTAAAGTTCCCAAACATTTATAGGATTAATGACTTGCTAGAGACTGATTATAAGGCAGAGAGATTAAATATAAAACCTTAGACCCATAATCTCTTTTTTGTGTGGCAGCGAGTGATGAATAGTGAATAGTTCTCTAGGTGAAAGAAAATACATTTTTCTTTGATTTGAGGCAGTGTTGAAAATAAAAAAGAGCATGAACTTCCAGATTAGGATGGTATAAATGGAGATAAGATGATACTTTTAGTAATACATGAACTATATCGAGCATTTTTTACATGCCAGATAGCATGTTGCATCTTTATACACATGAAATTATTTCATTTATGAAATTATAAAAAATGACAAGGATACAGTGACAATGATTTTATAAATTGGATACTACCCAATAAAATGAACATTTCTGTGATCAAAAATAAAAAAGTTCACTTTCCCCAAAGCTAAGAGTTGGTAAGTTCTAGATTTTTCTAACTGTGGCCTTTCTAGCTACAAAGCTAAGTGCTTTCCCATTAGGTGTGTTACACCCTAGTATTTGAAACTTGATTTTACTATTTATAAGTTTTTTGTAGTTGGGCAAGTTGCACAAGCTCTGAAAATTCCTAGTGATCATATGAATTTCAAAACTATTGTTACAAGTAGAAGTAGAAATATATGATATGGAAATTATAATGCCTATAAGTGCTCAATAAATATTAATCTTCCTCATAGCCTATGCCTTAATATTATTCCATGTTTTTTTACCTAACTAAATTTGATTGTGGAACGGAAAGTAAGATTGTTTATAAAATAGTGTGTGCTGGAAAAGAACATGGCTTCTTTTCCAGGTGTGCAGTGAACAACAAAATGCAACCGTCAAAAGCCAAGAAATCGCCTCAGTTATTTCCGAGGTAAACTGCCACAGGTCATGTGTAAAGTACAGAACAGCATTTTAACACTTTTCAGTTCAGTTCAGTAAATTAGAAACTTTTATTAAAGTAGACATTCAGTGTTTATACAAGTGAAACTGTATTTTTATGGGATTTTTCAGTGGTAAAGTACTATTTTGTTCAACTGCTCATTCTTTTCTTGTTTCTGTTGTGACTTAAAGAATATAATCTGCTAATCAAAGAATATTAATCTCACTTAAAGTTGTATAATTTTAGAGGTGAAACAAACTGGAGTGGTCACTTTGTACATTTGCCATATTTTTTATACAGGTAACATGACTCAGAAATACGAGGTATGTGTGAGGGTCACACTGCCGGTTTGTGGAAGAGCTGGGCTCTGATGCCTGTCTTGAGGTTCCCAATGCTGTGTTTAGAAAACCCCCACAAATACAGCATTCCTATCCTTATAATAGTTTAGCTTTTACATATTTAAAAAGAAGCTAATAAAACCTGTTCTTTTTAGGTCAAGAATCTGTTAAATATAAAAATATCACTTTCTAGAAGAATAATGCATTTTCAGTTTACTATTCAATTTTTCTTAATGACTAAGGCACCTCATATCTTTAGGTACAATATTTCACAAACTATGAAACCTGATTTTTTCTACTTCTACCTGTAACTCACCAATGGGCATAAGAGTCAACACTCTCAGTCAGGTAAACATGGACTAACAATGACTTTCACAGCATGACAGACATTAAATTGTTTCCACGGTCTTAAGTTATCCTCTAGAGGAAGTTGTATTTCAAGGGACATCTTCAGAGAAGTAAACAAAAGGTGCCTAAGGGACATGATCATCTACAACATTTCATGAGCTTTTACCAACTCAGTATCTCTCGCATAGCGTTGTATGCCACTCAAGGATATCATCCTTTTAATGATTTTTTGGCTCTGATTCTTAACTTGAGGACCATTTAAAGTTCTCAGGAGTTTAAAGGTAAGTTAAATTTGACTTCATTGCTTTGGTGTTTTAGGAGTCGTAATACTAATTTAAACTATTGACTCATGCAAAATTTGAATACACTAATGTGATTAGTTCCTCCTCAAAGGATGACCTAAAATAACCAGATATTAACAAAACACAGATATTCAAAAAGATACAAAAAATACATAAATTAAATTAAAATAGTTTGTTATACAGCTTTCACAAATAAAACAAGGTTAAAAATATACAATTTGTCCCTTTAGAAATGGTTCTAATAAAATTGTATACACTTAAAATATATAAATAATAAATAAAAATGTTATTGAAATAAATCATTAGTGTGAATCAGTTTTCTAAAACTCATTTCATATACACTATAGTAGATTAAATCTCCATATATTCATAAAGCACCTTAATGTGTACAATATTGAACAAAAAGGAATACTGTTTATCTTTTCTACCTAGAATATTCTTTTTAAAAAAAATTAAATAACAGTTTATTGATTAACTTTTAGGGCTCTCTAAAGCTTTCCCACAAATTTCCACTGGGCAAAAATGTCAGGCATCTCAGTAAAGGATACAATTAACATCTTATTTCATTTTGTGAAGAAGTGTCTAAAGAAAACATCAAAAATTTTAAAAAGACAGTTCTTGAATTTCATACTAATTGTGGGTATTCACATTATATACCACAATGAATTCTTTAAAACAATTTTTTTTTTCAAAATTTAAGCCAAAGGGGTTAGGTTTGAGGGTGGGAGGCAGGGATGAGTGGGGCAGGGGCTGAGATGGGGTGAAAATGGAGACAACTGCACTTGAGCAACAATATAAATAAATAAATAAATAAATAAATAAATAAATAAATTAGTCAGAAAAAAAGAATCTTGCCTAGAATATTCTTTTGTATCTCCAACTAAATTTCATGGTGAAAAATCAAATCACACTACCTGTACGAGAGACTTGACAAGCACCTTAACATAATATGGCTATTCTCTTATGTTGCCTTGTATTGGAATTTGCCTTTTCAATGTTTATATTTAGAAGGTAGTACAGAAAAGTAATTAATATTGCTGACTCTGTTGTCAGACTATTTGGGCTCAAGCCCAGTCCTGCCACTTACTGACATTGTGACCTGGGCAAGTTTATTGACTTTCTCTTTGTTAATTTCCTCCTTGATAAAATGGGGATAAAGAGATTTAAATTAGAAGACTTTTGTGAAAGTTAAATAACAATACATGTACTGAAAACAGGGTTGTGGGGGTGTATGTGTGTGAGAGAGTGTGTGTGTGTGTGTTGAACAATGATTTAGAATATAGACTCCTTGTCGAGTGGGTTTATGACCTGTTGACTGATACTTTCCAGTATATCCCAAAATGTTAGGTTGTTAGCCAAAGTTCTAAAGTTATAGTTACAAAGTTACAAAGTTCAATCCCTGGTTATTCCTCCTAGAGCATTAGGGAAAATTCATTTCATTTCAGTATACATTTATTAACCTCAAGAAAGTAAAGGACTCCTGGGACTAGGAGCCTAAGTTCTAATCAAAGAAACAGACATTGTGAGCTGATAATAACAGCACACTAAAAATGTATAAAATAATATCAGTATATTCAAGAGAGGAAAATGGAAAAGAGAGACTTTTTCATGGAAAAGAGTTTGTAATGGAAATGAGAGATTTGTTTTTAGGTCATGAGGAAGGCTTTTAAGAGGATGTGTAATTTGTACAAGATTTTGAGAAACAAACAGGAGTTTTCCAGATAAATAAGAGAAGTAACTGTATCAGCTCAAAGACAGAAACATGCACTTACAACATCTAGAAGTGAGGGGGTGGATGCTTTTTTTTAAAATTTCCTCTCACTAGAGGCTAAAGTCTAAGTGCAGTGAAGGTAATCAGAGGGAGGATCAGCTCTTGAAACTTTACCATTTCAGTTAGGTGGTTGTGCTCAGGTTTTGAAGCCATTTTACTGAGAGTTGGCAGGGAGAAGGGAGGAAATGAGCTTGGAGATAAGGGGATACATTTTAAGACTATTGCCATAGTACAGGGTTTATGATGATAAGGACATACGTTAAGACATACCTGTATTTTTATGGGGAATAATAATAATATTAATAATAGCTACCCTTTACTGAATATATACCATGTTTTATTAACATGTACATTATATCTATCATATTATTTCTCTACCACAATAGCTGCATAAAGTTAGTAAATCTTCACTTCCATTTTTAAGATTAGAAAATTGAATTCAGAATTTTGATTTGCCCAGAGTCACATTGGTAGTGAATAACAGACCTAGCATATTCATTATAAATCTGGAGACCTTAGAGTCTTAACTGCTAAGCTAGTTCATGAAAAGAAGCTGCTTTTCACACAGATACTTGAAAGAAAAGAAAAATCATATTTGTGAGCCTAGTGGATCTGGAAAAGTCAAGGAGAAGACAGAATCTGAGATGACTCCTAGATTTCGGACTTGAGTGGTGAGGTGAATGTGTTCTCACTAAATTATAAGGTAACATCGTGACTCTAAGACAAGAACTGGTCATTGAAGAGCAAGGTTCATGAGTTAAAGTTGTGATTATTAAATGTGAGATGTCTAAGGAACATCAGGGGAAAATGTACAATAGCATTTGGATATGTAGGTCTCAGAACAAACAGATGATAAATGTACCTTCTGGAGGATCAGCTCACAGGCAGTGGTTAAAATCATGGAAATGTGTGTACAGTAAAAGAGCCAACTAGGAACTATGGGACTACAAGGAAAACAACAATTCTGTCCTGAATATTCCTTTGAAAAATTGACAATTAAAGAGATGAAAGATCAACCAGAATGTGATAACCTTCTGAAAGTGTCAGAAGGATATATGGTCAAAAATATCAAATACTATACTTAAGTATAGTTTGAAATCATGGAGCAAGATGCCTGTCTGGCGTTTTTCTTCTTTCTTGAGATTGCTTTGGTTTGCTTTGGGTCGTTTTCGGTTTCATAAAAATTTTAGGATTGTTCTATGTCTATAAAAGATGTCATAGGAATTTTGGTAAGCATTGCATTGAATCTGTAAATTACCTTGGGTGGTACAAACATTTTAATAATGTTAATTCTTCCAGTCCATGAGCACAGAATATCTTTCCATGTATTTGTGTTTTTTTCCAATTCTTTCTTTTAGTTTCTTATAGTTTTCATTATATAGGTCTTTTACCTGTTTGGTTAAATTTGTTCCTAGGTATTTTATTTTTTGATGCAATTACAAATGGGGTTATTTTATTAATTTCTCTTTGTGATAGTTTTTTATTACTGTATAGATATACAACAGATTTTTATGTATGATTTTGTATCCTGCAACTTCAAAACCTTTTAAAATAAAAAGGTACTTGGATGGGGTAGGATAAGGGTGGAACATAAAGAAATTAAAAAAGAAGATAAAACATTGGCACTTTGGAAAAAGGTACAAGTTAAGTTATATCCATTGACTTCAGAGACTTCTGATTTTAATTACTGCAGAGAGATTCAGCAGCTGCTAAAGGGCCTCAGGAAGGCTTTTAAATCATTTTCCTAGAGCTTTAGAGAAAGAAAAATAGCCATTCAGCTCATGCTAAATTGGGAAACAACATGTTTTGGAGTAGGATTTAAGTTACATTTCAGGCTTTTCCACTTTTTACACATGACATCTAAAGAATATAAAATGACATATGATATCACGAATACTGAAAAGTTCATCACAGCAATGTAGTTCAGTGCTACACCTACCTCAGGTTCTTTTCTTCTTGACCCCCTTCTGTTCTTATAGTCTCTTATAGATAACTTAGAATAATTTACTTTTACTAGCCCAGGCAGTGATTTAAGAGAGGGAAGTACCAAGTTAGGCTACTCCTGGTTTTATAGTTAAGACAGCTCAGTGCAATTATGGGGCTTATTCGGATTCCCACTGCAATGAATTGGCAGTGTGGTGGTGAGGAAAGACACTTCAAAGTCCTGTAACTTTATTACATATCCCAGAAATCTTTGCCTAAGGAAAAGCTGTATACCATTAAGTACACATAAAAAGTACTGATGATATTACTATATAAATAGCACATATGAAATAAATGGTGCAAGACCTCAATGGTTTTTACAAGACATTTTTTCCTTCTGCTGATTCATAATGCACAGTAGTACTGTGATCTGATGCTGCTGGATCTAGAGGGATGGAATATTATTTCATTTAATAAAACTTATTTTTTATTTAATCAATGCTATTAAAACAAAGACTTTTTAACTTGTGCCTTTTTATATCAATCTAGTCTTTCAAAAATGGACAACAAGCCAAATATCTACAGAAGGGAGTTAGTGGATGTTCAGGGTGTCCCTCTCTTCTGGAGCATTGCTGAGGAGTGGTCCCAGGTGGAGTCATTTGAATCCCGACCAGATGACCTTTTGATCTCCACCTACCCCAAGTCTGGTAAGAACTTTTTAAATTTATTTGTATGGTTGGCCTTTGAACAACATGGGTTTGAACTGCAAGGTCCACTTATGTATGGATTTTCTTTAAAAAATATACAATTGACCATCCATCTCCTTGGGTTGTACATCAGCCGATTCAACCAACCACAAATGGAAAACAGTATTTTCGATCCTCAGATGGGAATCTGTGGATGTGGAGAGCTGACTATGTGCATTGTCCTACATCATTTTACATAAGAAACCTCAGCATCTGGGGATTTTGGTATCTGCAGTGGTCATGAATCAAACTTCCTGTGAATACTGAGGAGGGATGTCTGTAGTTAAGTTTTGGGGGAGTCAAAAGTTAGGGTCGGCACCCCTAATCCCCTCTCTGTTCAAGGGTCAACTGTACTTGTTGATCAGTTATTGATCCATAAGTGTAAGCCCGCTGCTCTGCAGATCACTTGTCAAGCAACACTGTAGCTGTTGCTGGGATAATTTTGTCCCAAATTAGACAAACTTACTTCTTATTCTAAAAGGCCCACAATTAAATGGAGACTCTATATGAAGGAAAATCAATGCTGTTGTTTTGTTTCCCTTTTTGAATTAAAATAAAAATTATTAAAATTGCATATAAAAATGATAGTGGTATATTGGTATATGAATATATGGATATATATGTGTCTATACACTTTAATATTTAAATATTTTGTTCATTTTAACATTTGAAAATTATTTTATAAAATATGAGTATTTTATTACTTTAAATATATTTTATAAATATGTTTAGAAGTACTTTGTTATAAAGAACTGCTGTCTTTAGTATACGGTCTCAGAAAAGAGAATTTAAGATAACTCAGTAAGAATAATTTTTATTTCTTCAGATCTTTTTATGACAGAGTCTTCCAGTTTACCCAGGGATAGATGTACAGAGAAATATCAGAGAGATGAGGCTCTCTTCAACCTGTTAACCAACTCTTTTACTTGAACCCATGATCAGTCAGCTGTTCTAATTATTAAACTCTCACGTCAACTTTCATTTATATTCTTGTCTTGTTTCTTAATGGAAATGAGAAAAAGGTACTTTTAATTAGTATATTAATAACTGATCTTCTTTTCAGCTTAGAAATATTAAAATTACTTCAGAGAAATATACAACAAGTCCTGGGAAGAAAGCCTCGAATTCCTGGGATTCTAATGTGCCAACATTAGAAACATTGTGAGAGCAATGGGGGCCTACCAGAACGTACACAAACGAGCCATACAGATTTTTGCAGAAATGAAAACCAAGCTTTTTTGGGTAAAAGCTTGTTTTCTTCTTTCTTTTCTTACTACTTACTTTGATCTTTGAGTAGTTCCCTAAACGCAAATTATTTGGACAAAAACTACTTTGCATTTTCTTGTTGAGATACAAGGTTAGAGAAGGGAGGGCAATCACTGAGAATGTACACACTCATCTGTTTTATCTATTTTTTGATGTATTTACAGATAGGAAACTATTAAGATAATCTTTGGCAGGTATAGCACACAAATAGCTCATCTACAAAGGTGCTGTTTGAAGTTGAATTTTGTTTCTGATGTACTAAATGTTAGATGGCTAAATGGCTACAAATAAATAAATCATATACTCTCTTTGGTCGTATTTTTCTTTTATTGTGTTCCAAGTTAAGATCCAAGTTAAGTAACTCTTTATATGAGCTAAACCATGACTTTTTTTAAAGTCACAGAAAATAAACACTCAATTCAAAACATATCTATATTGGCATTTCTTTCAATCAGATACATTGGCCAAAATTTGAACCACCTACTGATAGAAAATGTGTTGAATTTAGGTCTCTTTTGTTCTGTGAATCATTGCTTAAACCTAAGCCAGATCAGGCAACAAAATATTTAGGTGTAGTACTGATATGCCTCAACTTTCACTTAGCACTGTAACTTTCTGAGTCAGAAGGATGGGGATGAGAGTCTTGTACTCATGATTTAGGGACAAGAAGGAGTAAGAATTGTCCACAGAAAGGACTAAATAAAAATGAGGCCTAAAGTACTCTAACATCTGGAACCAATTCAAAGGTACTTCCAAATGCAGGTCATTTTTTCTAAAAATTTGCTGTTTATATACATTAATTATTTAATGTAATTTTTTAGTTTTCACACATGATTATTCAATTTAGGGACTACCATTACACATTTGGTAAAGAGGAAGGAAATAGGAAGAGTTAAGATATTTTCCCCCTATGTCTTATAGTGGCTTTTTCAGCAGTACCTCGATAACTTGATCCTCAAGTCACATAGTTAAGTAGACCATATACTCATGTATATTAGATCCATTTCTCAGAGGCTGAAGACACAATTAATAAAGATCAGAGTGACTTGATCCACGTGTGCTTGAACAGGATATAGAGTCTTTGATTTTGTTAGTGTCCCACAGATGCAATCTGTGGTTTTAGTGGTCACCACAGATACAATCACAAAAAGTTCCCTTTGTTTCCCTTCAGCCCCTATTTCTCTTCACCCCTCCACCAAATGTTGAACACTTGCACCAGAAGTAACCTTCAGCCCCAAAGGATAATAGTCTGTTTGATATTAATAGGAAATGTACAAATTGGTGTTCAGAATCATTAAAATTGGCTGCTTCCCCTATCTGTCCCACACAGGAAGATGAGCTATTATTACTTACACAAAGTCTCTCTTCCTTTTTAAAAATTTTACTTATTGATTTTGAGAGAGAGAGAGAGAGAGAACATGAGAGAGACTGGTTTGTTGTTGCACTTATTTATGCACTCATTGGTTGCTTCTTATGTGTGCCCTGACCTGAGCTCTAACCCTCAAGCTTGGTGTATCAGCTCCAACATAACTGAGCTACCCAGCCAGGGCCCACAATGTCTCTTTTATGCCCCACGTTTTACTTTCTTTTGAAGTTTTACTTTTGTGAGTATTTTAATCAGATTTTACACACACAATACATACATATATGTTCAAGATAGATAAGGATGTCTACTAGGAGAAAGGAGAAGAGAGAAAGGGAATAAATACAAGGAGCACGTTTTTGTTGTTGATGTTACAAAACCTCTGTGACCCTCACACTCTTTTTGACAGCAAAGTTTAGAGTTCCTTCTATTTTTTTTTCAGGCACAACCTGGGTCAGTGAAATACTGGATTTGATCTATAACAATGGGGATGCAGAGAAATGTAAACGGGGTGCAATATACAACCGAGTGCCATTCATGGAACTTATAATACCTGGAGTCAAAAATGGTATTTTCTCTTAATGTTCATAGGAGTAAATTCCCGTTTTTTTTTCTTTTTTCTTTCTTTCTTTTTTTTTTTTTTTTGGTGTCTAAAGGAGTCCTAATAGCAAATGATATAGACAGAGCTTGAACAGTTGAATCATAAGTTTCTATAATAGAAGAGTAAGAATTTTTGGTTATTCTAACAACCATACTATACTCCTCTTTCACCCAAAGATAATATCTATATGAGGAGATTTTGATGGGTGTATTTTTTATTAACAGGTCAGGAGGAAGTCTTTAACATTTGAATATTAAGTGATCATTATGCAGTAAAATTTCAGTGTTTGATCCAATATAGAGTCATATCTGCTGTTAGTTAGCTGATGTTCACAGACTCAAGAAAAAGAATTATGTGCATATATAAGGTCTTACATTATCAAAAATTTTAAAATTAGCCATGAACCTCACAACTTTCAGAATTTTAATATAAGAAAGTTGGAAAGAGATTAAGAAGTACAAATTGCCCATCATAAAAATAGTCATGGGGATATAAATGATACTAGACTTAAACTGGGGTGATTATTTCATAAGATATTATAATGTATAATCACTATGTTGTATACATGAAACTAATATATAACATTGTGTGCCAACTGTAATGAAAAAACAAATTAAAAAAAGATATTTTAAAATGTCAAAAAAGAAAACTGGAAAGGGATTTCCCACAGTGTAAATTAGACAAAAAAGAAATTAAATGAAAGAAAATTTGGACATTTTTACACTTGACATACTGCTGTTTGTGCCTCATCAAGATATATCTGAAGATTTTATAGACATGCATAGAGGTAATAAACTCTACTACTCATAGGCAATAAAACAGCCCAACTAACCAGGATTTATCATTTAAAAAATGTCTTTGCAGATTTTAGAATTATATGAGGCCGTTTAGCCATATAGCCATTTCAAGCCATATAGTGAGGTTAAAGTTTACAAAGTGTTAGATTATGTTGCAATTCACCTTTATGACTCCACATTTATAATGTAATTTAACTTTTATGCTTGTAGGCATTGAGGATTTGAAAAATATGCAGTCTCCTCGATTAGTGAAAACACACTTACCTGTTCAACTTCTTCCTTCTTCATTTTGGAAGAATAACTGCAAGGTAGAAAATTTTAAGAAAAGATCCTTATTTGTGTTGTAATTTCTTTTACTAATTATGTAGACATTAGGAGGGGGGATTTCAACCTCTGGGAAAATCATTGGAAAAATAATACTGTGGTCCCTATAGCCTAAAGATCAAAATAGTACCAATGGATTTCAGTGCTGTCGGTAAGGGGTTACAGTCAGTGCCCAAGCCTTGAGATTCTCTCAGGTTTTTAATTCTCTAAAATGCCTGTCTTTCTGTCTAAATCTCTTCATCACTTATGAACAGTAGCTATTTAAATAATCCCAGACCTGTTTAATCATGAATTCAGTGTAGTGGCAATTTATAAATATATAATTATATATAAGGTATTTATTATACTTATAAAACTATATAATTATATTTAAATTATATATACAATGTATGGTATATAA
This sequence comes from Desmodus rotundus, assembly GCF_022682495.2. Classification (NCBI taxonomy): domain Eukaryota; kingdom Metazoa; phylum Chordata; class Mammalia; order Chiroptera; family Phyllostomidae; genus Desmodus; species Desmodus rotundus. The sequence goes on along the minus strand of NC_071390.1, from coordinate 125,849,443 downwards.
TATAAATGATATAAATTATTTATATAAATTTTATATTTATATGTTTATAGATGTATATATTTTACATATAAAATATATAATTTATGGATCAGTTTTAGACTTCTCTTTTAATAATCATCTTAATTCAAAAGTAATATGAGGGAGAAAGTGCATATATTATAATCTATACCTTGATGAATTTTCACAAAGTGAGCATAACCATGAAACCAGCACCCAGATCAAGGAACTGGACATTACACCCTTGCTGGTGTGGCTCAGTATACTGAGCTCTGGCCTGTGAACCTAAAGGTCTCCAGTTAGATTTCCAGTCCGAGCACATGCCCATGTTGTGGGCCAGGTCCTGGGTGGGATGCTTGCAAGAGGTGACCAGTCTATGTTTCTCTCACACATCATTGTCTCTCTCCCTTTCTTCCTCCTTTCCCCTCTCTCTAAAAATAAATAAAATATTTTTTAAAAATGAAATTGAACATTACCAGCACCTCTGTTCCAATACTTTTCTAGGCAAGAATCCCTATGTTCAAAGATAACCCATATCCAGAAAGTTCTCACCATTAATTAATTTGCTTGTTTTGTCTGTAATCATCAAATATATAGTCTTGAATATTTAGCTAACTTCATTTAACATGTTTGTGAGATGAATTCTTATCATTCTTGTTATTTTTGTTTCTGTTTTGTTTAAGGTAGCCTTCTGGATCACAAAATATGGTACCCTGGGCAAATTCTTAGGCCCAATTCAGACGTACTGAATCAGAAACAGTGGGGGTGGGGTCCAGACATCTGGGTTTTAATAAGACCTGATGAATTTGCTTCATGCTAACATTTGAGAACCACTGATATAAGGCATTTCATTATGTGTATCTGACTTACTTACTTTTTCTACATCTAAGATGGTCATGTGGTTTTTATCTTTCATTTTGCAAATATTGTGTATCACCTTAATGAATTTGCAGCTATTGTACCAACCTTGTATCCCCTTGATCCTTTAAATCCAAACAAACCTTACTTGATCATGGTGTATGATCCTTTGAACATGTTGCTGGACCTGGTTTGCTAATACCTTGTTGACGGTTTCAGCATCTGTTTTCATCAGGGTTATTATCCTATAATTTCCTTTTTTTTGTAGTACCTTTATCTGGCTTTGGAATTAGGATAACGCTGGCCTCATAAAAAGAGCTTGGAATCTTCCCTCCTTTTTGAATATTTTTTAATAGTTTGAGAAGAATAAGTGATAGTTCTTCTTCGAATATTGGGTAAAATTCACCTTTGAAGCCATTGGGTCCAGGATTCTTGTTTATTGGGAGTTGATTACTGCTTCAATTTCATTATTTGTCATCAATCTATTCATATTCTCTGATTCTTCCTGATTCAGATTTGGAACATTTTATGTTTCTAGGAATTTAACCATTTCATTCAGATTATTCACTTTGTTGTTTTATTTTTGTTCATAATTTTTTGTACAATTGTTCGTATTTTTTTGGTGTCAGTTGTTACTTCTCCCCGTAATGATTTTATTTATCTGGGTCTCCTCTCTTTTTTTCTTGATGAGTCTGGTTTAAGGTTTTTCAATCTAGTTATTCTTTCAGAGATCCAGCTTTTGGTTTCATTGATCTTTTGTATTGTTTTTTAGACTCTATTTCACTTATTTCTGCTTTGATCTTTATTATTTCCTTTCTTCTACTCATTTTGGTCTTTGTTTGTTGTTTGTTTAATTATTTGAGATTTTTCTTGTTTCTAACATATGCCTGTAATGATACGAATTTACCTCTCAGGCTGCTTTTGTTGTGTCTCATAGGTTTTGGTTATTTTGTTCTCACTTTTATTTGTTTCAAAGTATGTTTTGATTTTTTTTCTTGATCTCACTATTAACCCATCCATTGTTTGGTAACCTGTAATTTAGTCTCTCTGTCTTTGTGTGTTTTTCAGTTTTTTTCTTATGATTGATTCCTAGTTTCATACCGTTATGGTTAGAGAAAATGTTTGATATGATTTCAATCTTCTTAAATTTATTGAGACTTGTCTTGTGTCCCAACATTTGGTCTATCCTAGAAAATGTCCTATGTGCACTTAAAAATGTTGTGTATTCTACTGATTTGGGGTTAAATGCTGTGAAGATACCAATTAAATTATTCTGGTGTAGTGTGTCATTTAAGGTTGTTGTTGCCTTTTTGATTTGCTGCCTAGAAGATTTATCCATTGATGTTAATGGGCTGTTAAAATCCCGTACTATTAGTGTATTACTGTTGGTCTCTCTCTTTATGTCAATCAAGATATGCTTTATATATTTAGTCGAATCTATGTTGGGTGCATAAATGTATACAAGAGTTATATCCTTTTGCTGTCTTGATCCATTTATCATTATGCAGTGTTCTTTGTTTCTTTATAGTCTTTGTTTTAAAGTTTATTTTGTCAGATGTATTATTTTTTGCATGAAATGTCTTTTTCCATATTTTACTTTTAGTCTGTGTGTTTTTTCACTCTGAGGTGTGTCTCTTATACATTGTATATATCTTGTTTTCTTCTGCACTCAGCTACCTTATGTCTTTGATTGGAGCTTTTAAGCTACTTGCATTTATAGTAATTATTGATAAGTATATATTTATTACCATTTTATCCTTCACAACTATCTTCCCCCTTCTTTTTCTTCTTCTTCATGTCCTTTGTCCTCTCCTCCTCCTTCTCTTTCTCCTTCTCCTCCTCTTCCTCCCCCTCCTCCTTCTTCTTCTCTTTCTCCTCCTTCTCTTTCTCCTCCTCCTCCTTTGTCTTCCTCCTCAAGAAGACCCTTTAACATTTCTCATAATATTGGTTTGGTAGTAATGAACTCCTTTAGCTTTTTTGTTTGTTTATGAAGCTCTTTATTTCTCCTTCAGTTTTTTTGATATATTTATTGATTATGCTATTACAGTTGTCCCATTCCCCCCCTTACTCCACTCCATCCTGCCCACCCCCTCCCTCCCACATTCCCCTCCTATAGTTCATGTCCATGGGTCATACTTATAAGTTCTTTGGCTTCTACATTTCCTACACTATTCTTACCCTTCCCCTGTCTATTTTCCACCTATCATTTATGCTACTTATTCTCTGTACCTTTCCCTCCACTCTCCCCCTCCCAGTCCCCTATTGACAACCCTCCATGTGATCTCCATCTCTATGGTTCTGTTCCTATTCTAGTTGTTTGCCTAGTTTGCTCTTGTTTTTGTTTTAGGTGTGGTCGTTAACAACTGTGAGTTTGCTGTCATTTTTACTGTTCATATTTTTTTATCTTCTTTTTCTTAGATAAATCCCTTTAACATTTCATATAATAAGGGCTTGGTGATGATGAACTCCTTTAACTTGTCCTTATCTGAGAAGTACTTTATCTTCCCTTCCATTCTAAATGATAGCTTTGCTGGATACAGTAATCTTGGATGTAGGTCCTTGCCTTTCATGACTTGGAATACTTCTTTCCAGTCCCTTCTTGCCTGCAAGATTTCTTTTGAGAAATCAGCTGACAGTCTTATGGGAAGTCCTTTGTAGGTAACTGTGTTCTTTTCTCTTGCTGCTTCTAAGATTCTCTCCTTCTGTTTAATCTTGGGTAATGTAATTATGATGTGCCTTGGTGTGTTCCTCCTTGGGTCCAGCTTCTTTCGGACTCTCTGAGCTTTAGGCTTGCTGGGTAGTCTTGGTTTTAGGCCAACCTTTTCTGAATCTCCACTCTTCCTACCAGTCTTGATATGGCTTCTTCTGTAAATCCTTTGTTATAAGACTTCTATTTAGGTAGTCTTCAGTTGGTTATTCAGACTGATTTTTCTATATTTTTGTTGCATTTTCAGTTTGTTCCTGGGAGGAGGAGAATGTAGGTTCCACTTAATTCACCATCATCTTGGATCTCTTAAATTTCATTATATCATCATCTACTGTGCATTTCCTTTTTCGATTTTACAATAATATCTTAATTTTGAGATTACTCAGTATGTCAGGATATCATTTTTTTTCTTAAATGTTAGAGCATTCTGTATGTTTTTAAAAATGCCATCTCCCAGATCATGATGATATTCTCTCTTCTGCTTACTTCTATAAGCTTTGTTGTTTCAATAATCACATTTAAATCTAAATATATTTCATATCTCTAATTATTCTTTAAATATTTTGATATATGAATTAATATTCTTTATTTTTCTCATACATATGCACACATACATAAACATACTTATATTATTTTCTAAATATTTGTTGCTAGTATATACACATAAATCTCTTATCCTGATACCTTGATCATCATTATAAAAGCAAATATGAATAAGATATTCTCTGTTATCTAAGAGTATATTGTCTTATTTAATTTCTACAGATACTATTGAGCTTTATCTGCTTGCAAGTCACTTTTCTATGCTATATTATGCAATGGTTTAAATAGCATATGGTCCTGCAGAGTACCTCAAATAGTGGGGAAAGGGCATGTATATGAAAAATAATTACATATTAAGAATATAAGTGCTACTATGGGACAACAGCATCGTATAGATGAAGAAAGATGTGATCAACATGCTAAAAAAAAGAGTAGGAGCTTTTTTTTAGATGCACTAGGTCATTTTACAGAGAACAAACTGTGTACATAGGCTAGCAGATGTGAAACAGCAAGATGTGTGTCAAATTTTACAAGAGGTTCAATGTGGTTAAAAAAATGAATCTGGGAAGGTAAGCAGTCATTAATCCTAGATCTGAGAAAGATGTTTAGAGTATGCTTTACCACAGTATCTTTAATAGAATGACCAAAACATCTGTTGTTTTTCTTTTGAAAAATTGATTATAATTTCAGCTTTGTTATACAAATAGTCTTTGTTCATGTATTTATGTATTAGTTCTTTTTTCACTCGAAGTCTAATTAAAAACAAAAGTGATAAGAGAGTAGAAATAAAGTTTATCATTTTTATTCCAGAAATAAAAACCCATAGAAGCCCCCAGAATCTATGGCCTTGTACTTGTGGGAACTGGGGGATATCTCCTAGATAGCCTTCTGCCCACCCTGAGGCAAGTGGAAACAGACCTTAATAAGGATTTTAAAGTGATGGTGATAGGAAAAGAAAATAATTCATTCATTACCATAACCTTTTGGTATTGAAATAGGAAGTAATTGGTAATGTTAATAAGGTTTAGTATTTTCTTCCTTCCCTCATTCTTGTCCTTAAATATAAGAACTACTGCCAGTGACTGGGGAGTATAAAAATTCTGATTTCCTTTTCCTCTCAGTTGGAAAAGAAGAAAATCTGAATTTGCTAAAATAAATGGAGATTTCTTCCTGAACGCATTTTCTCTTATAAATGTTTTTACTGCATGTGTGGCTGGAAACTCAGTATTATTAGGTATATTTCAGGAGAGAATTAAACTTAATGGAATTCAGCATACTTGATGGAAAACTTAATTATTAATGAGGCATAATAATGTCATTTCTATTGGAAAATATATTTAAAATTTCTGCTTATAAGCATACGGGAGGCCTTCAACATAAAATAAATTTTAATCTCACACTAATCATTATAAACATGGACAGAATGAAGAATGTGTAATATTTATTGATGAAATTTACCCAAATAATAATTTATTTAAATGAAACATAAGGCATTTTGAACTCTAAAAATTGTTTCTTTTTATTAGCTTTGATAAGTGATGATACAGAAAAATGTTCTAAATTTTAGAAAAATATTGTTTTGTTAATATAATATTTACTGTTATTCTTATTATACTTGGTTTTCCATGTTTCAAGAGATGTTCTTTTCAAAGGAAAGAGAAAATGAGTGTGTGAGAGTTGAGAAGTTTTTACATTAAGACAATTAGGTAGTTGTGAATATCCTATATCAGGACATACACACCCTGATCAGAAAAAAAGAAAGAGAAAGTAGGCATTCTGTCAAGGTAAGCAAAAGTTTACCAACTATAAAGGATAGAAACAAAATTATGATTTCTCGTATTCCCCGCAGATGGTCTATGTGGCACGGAATGCTAAAGATGTGGCTGTGTCTTACTATTATTTCTACCAAATGGCAAAATTACACCCAGAGCCTGGTACCTGGGAGGAGTTTCTGCATAAATTCATGACTGGGAAGGGTGAGTCCAACCCTTATTATAATCAATAATGGAGTTCCATAATAAAAAAGATGGGGGGGTTTGTTATTGTTGTTTTGTGAGGAGATATAAAATTCAGATATAATTTTGTATTTATTATAAACCTAATATGTGCCCAGCACTCTACTAATGTACTAAGAAGACAATAGAAGAAGAATCCATAGTCATCTCTTCCCTTTAAGGATGTTTAAAGAATATGTGACACAGATTTTCAGCCCTTTGTCTCATTGTTTCATTAGTACTTGGTGACTACTTCTAGGTACTTTCTTCTCTTGTTGTCTGTGTCACTTTATTGTTTTGATTTTATACATATTTCTTGGACTCTCTTTTCTTTACCATTCCTTCAGGTTTCTTTTAATAAACTGAATATTCTTGAATGAAGATTTTATATTTAAAGTTTTCTTTTTCTGTCTGTGTATCCTCTCTTTCAGGAAAACATACTCACACCGATGGTAGTAACTCTACTTTTAATTCTCATATAAACATTTTCTAATAAAAATGTTCATTTGCTGCTTTACAAGGCAAATACACCCCTATGATACCTTACAAATTTTTACTCCTGCCATCGTTTGGACTATTTTATACCCATAGAATATCTACTCATTCTGTTTTCTCTAAATATTTTCACATGTATTTCCTGAGAACAAGTATGTTCTCTTACATAAATACAGTTCTGTGATAAAACCCAGGTATTTATATTGATAACAATGCTATAATCTATGGACCTTACTCTTACTTTGTCAATTGTCCCAATAATTTTTTTTATAGCAATATGTACATATTTCTGGTCCATGATCCAATTCACAATCACACATCACACATTGCATTTAGGTGTCATGTCTCTTTAGTCTGTGGTCTATCTTTGTCTTTTATGACTTTTACAACTGTAAAAGTCATAAAATAGGACACACCAGTTGTTTTTCAGACTGTCCCTCAGTTGGGGTTTGTCTGGTTTTTCCTCATGATTATATTGAAGTTATAAATTTTTGGTGGGACACCATAGAGGTAATGTTGAATTCTTATTGCATCATATCAGGAAATGCCTCCTGTCAGTTTATCATTTTCTGGTAACACTAACTTTGATCACCTAGCCTTCCAGCTATGTCCACTGTGAAGTTGCCACTCTTCTTAGAACCCTATGTACTTTGCTTCCTCCAGAGCCCTTTCTTCACCTCTCCATCCCAATGCTTTTCTCTCCTTGTTTCTCTCTGCTATGAACATCTATACTATTTATTGTCTGCATTACTATCTGCCATTTTGCTTTTCTAATTTTATTTATCAAAAGTTGTATTCATTCGCTAAGGCTGTCACAACAAAGTACTACATACTGAGTTGCTGAACCAACAAAAATTTATTTTCTCACAGATTTGGAAGCTCAAGTCCAAGGTCAAGGTGTCCTCATGATTGATTTCTTTTGAGGCCCTTTTCTTTGACATGTAGATGGACGTCTTCTCTCTGTGTCTTTACATGTTCTTCCCTCTGTATATGTTTGCATTGTAATTACCTCTTTTTATAAGGAGACCAGTCCTATAGGATTAGGATTTGTTTGGGACGTGGAAAGTTTCTCCTTTCCCTGTTAGTTCTTGGGGATGGTAGAATGATTATAATGACCTAAGGCAGACTAACAAAAAAGAAATCAAATTTTAATACATGCACATGGAGAATTCACATAAAAATGAACAATTCAAAGATAGGAAGGCAAAATGATATACATATGTCACTCTGAACAAAGAAGGAAGAAGCAGGGAAGTAAGGCAAATGTACAAGAGGTTTTTAGTAAACAAATGTATATGTCTGTATTAAAACAATGGGACACATGAAGAGCTTTGATCAAATGGGCTTTGCCAGGTTCCTTCCTGTCTACTATTCTTAGTTCATATTAAACTGGAATTATCTGTAATGATATCACCCTTCCTGGAGCACGTCCACTATCTTAAATACTTTTAGTTAGTAAAAGGGAGGGCTAGAGTTTCTTCCTAAGCTTCTGAGACTTGACTGTTTTTAGTTTAAAATAATCTGCATACCAGAATGACACACCTTGGGGAAACTCATTCTGAACCCCCACAGACCTACCTTAATAACCTCATTTTAATTTACCTCTTTAAAGACCCTGTCTTCAAATATAGACATATCTTGAGGTACCGGACTTAGGACTTCAACATGAACTTTAGGGTATACACAATTCTACTCTGCCTTCCAGTCCCCCAAAATTTATGTCCTGATGTGCAAAATGCATTCATTCCATCTTCAAAGCTCCAAAAGTCTCAAACTATTCCAGCATCAACTCTGAATCTAAAATCTCATCTAACTATCATGTAAATCAAGTATAGGTGAGAGTTAAGGTATGACTCATTTTGAGACGAAATTCCTTTTTAGTTGTGAATTTATGAAAACAAGTAATCTGCTTAGAAAATACAGTGGTGGGACAGGCATACAATAAACATTTTCATATGAAACAAAAGAAAGATAAGTCAGGAAAAAAAGCCTGAAACCTAGCAAGGCAAATTCCATTAGATTTTAAGACTTGAGAATAGTCCTCAGGATTAAGACCTACCCTAATGACCTCATTTTAACTTAACTACCTCTTTATATGCCCCATCCCTAAATTCAGTCATATTGTAAAGTACTTATTGGGTTTGGGGAACACAATTCATATTCTAACAGAAGTACTGTGTCCTTTTTTTAGACTGTAAATTCAGTGAGAGCAGGGATGATTTGATATATTTCTGTCATACTACTGTCTTTTTTTCTTGAATGAATAAGTAAACAGTATGTATGTATTAATAGTGATAACTTGGAATAACATTTAACAATATTTTATGTAAATAGTTTTAATTTTGCAAGCATTTTATTTTTGAATGTAGTGGCTTTTGGTTCTTGGTATGACCACGTGAAGGACTGGTGGGAAAGAAGGAAAGATTATCGTATCCTCTACCTATTCTATGAAGACATGAAAGAGGTAAGAGACAACCACAATTTCTTCTTTATTTTTTAAGGAATCCTAAGCTTCATCTTGTTTGTATCACACTTTCCTTTACTCTTGATCTGTAAATATGACTAATCTACTAACTCTGCCTTGGAAATTCATCTTTCACTCGATCCACTTCTTTCTACCACCACTGCTTCCTACTCCAGTTCAGGCAACTCTCTAAATTTATTCGGACTATCTCATTTTGTGTCTATTTTCCCCTGAGAGAGAATGATCTTGAAACCTAAATCAAAATAATACCAACTCCCTTTTTCAAATCTCTCCATGGCTTCTATCTCTTTGTGAAATATAAAATGATTAAGATAATATATAGAGTTAAACATTATTTAGTTCCTGTCAATCTCTCCAACTTCTACAGGTGCCACCATTTCCTTTCTCTGTAAGGAAATGTCTTCATTTAATGTCTTTACTTAAATGTTACTTCTTCACAGAGTTCTTTTACTGCCAAAATGTCAAATAATCTACCTTGTTATTATCTATTAGAGTTTGTTGTGCTGCTATTGTTCTCTTCATAGTATCTACTACCACTTCTAATTATTTTATGTATGTATTTCTTTATTTATAGTTTCTTGTCTCCTCTACTATAATGTAAGCTCCATGAATGCAGAGACTCAGATTATCTTGTCCATAATTGCTTCCCCAAATGGCATGCACAGTGGAGAAACAATGTAATTTCCTTATTTATTCTAGTTTTTATTTTCTCATCTTTCACCTGATTATTAGAATGGAAAATAACTCACTCCCTAATTTGATCTAAAACTTATTCTGATCTATTTAAATGATCTATTTTTAAAATGTTGTTCCACATCTCCTTATAAATAGAGAGTAGGCTGACAGCTGTTGGGGGGGGTGTTGTTGGGTGGGGAGGGTGGGAATTGAGAAAAAAAGGAGAAAGAACTCATGGACATGGACAACAATGTGGTGATTGCTAAGTTGAGGGTGGTAGGGGGAGATAGAGGAAGGCATAAGGGGAATAAGTGGTGATGGATGGAGATCTGACTTGGAGTGGTGACACACAATGCAGTGTAGAGATGATGTGTTGTAAAATCATGCACCAGATACCTGTATAATTTTGTTAACCAGTGTCACCAGAATAAATTCAATAAAATAATGTTCCACATTTCTTAAATTGATTTTTTTCTCAGATAGCTTGTCTATACCTCTCTTTTCTCTTTAACGTAATGTCTATGTTTGTGGGGCAAAGGATAAATTATATAAGACATAATAAGAATGAGGATAACCAGGACCCCTGGAAACAATGTCCATTGACCTCCCCCTCCCTGCAGTGTATCTGGTTTATCTGCTTCAGTTGCTCAGATTCTAGAACCTTGACTCAGCCTTATCTTGATCCCTTCAATTTCTCTGAATCCTTTAGATGACTATGACTACTATTCATCTTTTATCTGGAAAATCAAATCTACAGCCTCTTGGGAAACCACCTTACTCAGCTAAGGAAGATCTCCCTTGGTAGATTCCTTAGTCAAATTCTCAGTCTCTTCTGCATCCTATTCAAGTTACTTTGTACCTGTGACTTTGAATTACGCTGATATATTACCCTACTTGTGAGTCCAAAAGCAACAAGTAGTGGTTGGGGTGGGTCCTGAAGAGGATAGGCATTATATTGGAAGGAAAATTCCCAAATGACATCATAATAAGGTTTCAGAAAAGGAAGTTTAGGTTCTTCAAATATGGGATGAAAGTCTATACCTGCTGCCAGAAAGGCTCACAATAACTCAAGGGTCCCAGAGTCTCAGAGTCTTTGTGGATCATCAGATCCACCCCAAATTCTTATTACAAGCTAGAGCAGTCCACCTTTTCTCCATCACTCTTCCACTTAATTTTCACATGATAGACTTGGCACAACTAGTAATTCAACTTTCTTAGTGATTCTTCCACTAGAATAATTAAGGTGTTTGTCTAATTTTCAGCAAATTCAGTTCTGTAGCTAGAAGAAATAGATTATTTTAGATCCACTACAGAAACTCTCTGGTTCTGTTTCTATGAACTGAGATGGGTAGCTCGGGAAGGCTAAATCTCAGATTCCCCTTCTTTCCAATCTCACCAGGTCACTAAGATTATGGCTCTATTTCTCAGTTTGGTTTGTACCACCAAGAACACTTCCCAGTGGGTAACAGGGTACAAACTCTTTGGCCTAAGCACCTTTCTTTCATTTTATCTAACATGCCATCCTATGCACAATCTGAAGTACAGGAACAGGAAAGTGAGACTTTCCTAAAATGTGCTAAAAACCCCCCACAACAGCTGAGCCCAGCCCCTGTATCTCTATCTGACTGGCCCAAGGCCTGGCACTAGCAGTAGCCATCTCCAGATTGTTTTATAGCTTATACCAAGGGGCCCCAGACAGAACACAAGTGGAGGTTGACCTTGACCTGCACCACTAGGGAAGCCTCAGAGCCTGTGCACCCAGTGGACAGTTACAAAACACATCAGAGTGCCACCCAACCACCTCCACAAGCCACTGAGGGAGATAGTTGATGGCCAGTGGTCATAGACAGTCCTATCAGCTGTCTGAACTGAGTAAATCCCTTCCACTGACCTGCTGACAGTAATCAAGACTCATCTACAAGAGGAGAGAGTACTCAGCCCGCACAGAGGGTGCACCTTGAGTACACTTGTTGGGAGATAGGAGAGGCTATGCTAATGGACCCTACAGGACACCTACTACATTAGGCCATGCTACCAAGACATGGAGTGAAAGCAGATCTCCCTAATACATATAAAAAAATACAGGGAGACTGTCAAAATGAGTATACAAAGAAATATGGCCTAAATGAAACAAACTAAGCAAACAAGCAGAACAGAAACAGAATCACAGATATAGAGAACATGGAGATGTTGGCCTGTGAGGAGGGAGTTCTGGGGGAATGTGGGGAAAGATGAAGGGTTTAAGAAGTACTAATTGGTAGTTACAGAATAAGCAGGGGGATGTTAAGAATAAGTATACGAAATGGACTTGCCAAAGTACTTATATACATGAACAAAAGAGGGGGGATCACTAGAGCGAGTGGGGGGTGCTTGGTGGAGGAGGGCATAGGGGAAAAATCAGGACAACTGTAATAACATAATCAATAAAAATAAATAAATAGGATAGAATAGAATAAATAAATAGAAAAAGGGGACAACCACAATTGCATAATCAACATTAATTAATTAATTAATAGAAAAAAGCATAATAAATACATCAAAGTAGTCTCTCTTCTTCATTGCTGCCTCTTTCTCCTCCTTATCATTCTTTAGGCTGGAAAATGGACAGGGTTTTATTTTACTTTCTCTTAATGTATTTGTACTGTCTAAAAAATATCTATGTGGGTGCGAGAGGTATAAAGAGTATCTTTTTTCCACTTTAAGAGAACTCTCTGAGACAAGTAATCTATTCTTTTATTGAAATTTGACATGGCATTAGTTGTAGGTGAATAACATAATGATTCAATATGTGTATATATTGTGAAATGATCACCACAGAAAGTCTAGTTGACATCCATTACCACATATAATTACAATTTTTTCTATGTGATGAGAACTTTTAAGATCTACTCTCTTAATAACTTTCAAACATATGATACAATATTATTAACTGTAGTTAACAATTGTTCTGGATCTTAGAGGGATTATTTTCAGCTTTTTACCACTGATTATGTTAGGTATGGGCCTGTCATATAAGGCCTTTATTGTGTTGAGACATGTCCCCTCTATCTTCTTTATTGAAAGTTTTTATTATAAAGGAATGCTGAATTTCATCACATGATTTTTCTGCATCTATTGAGATAATATAATTTTCATCCATCATCTTGTTAATGTGCTGTATCACTTTGATTGGTTTACAGTTCTTGAACTATCTTTTCGCTCCTGGAATAAGTCCCACCTGATCATGGTTGTATGTTCCTTTAAAAGTGCTGTTAAATTTTGTTTGCTAGTATTTCGCATCTATGTTTATCAGGGATGTTAGCCTATAATTTTCTCTCTTTTTTTATACTCCTTTTGTATGGCTTTGTATCAGGGTAATGTTAGTCTTACAAAATGAGATTAGAATTGTTCCCTCCTCTTTTATTTTTTTGAAGAGTTTGAGAAGGATTTGTATTAATTCTTCCTAAAGTTTTAGTAGGTAATCTGTTCTTGATTTTAGCTATGAAAAAAAAAAAACAGACTGAGGGATTTTGTAAATTATATCTTATGATAATAGTAACTTCCTTTGTCACCATCTGTTATTTTATAGGTTAATTCTATTTTTGAATGTGAAAGGTTGAATATTAATTCAATATTTTTTGGAAACATATTTCTTCTAGAAGATGATTGCCTGTTACAATCAAGAATTGCATATGTACCTGGGAAGGGAAAATGAAAAGTGTGGATAAAATATAAAATAATTTCCTCTACCATATTAACATATGTAGAACCTAATTGAATGTATTTATGACTACTTCATGACTAGATCTATTTGTCTTGCCTTGTCTTTATATTTGTTTAGGATCCAAAGCGTGAAATTCAGAAGTTGTTAACGTTTCTAGATAAAGACCTGCCAGAAGAAACTGTGAATAAAATCCTCTATCATAGTTCTTTTGATGTGATGAAGCAGAATCCTTGTGCAAATTACACTACTATACCAGCATTTGATATGGACCATACTGTGTCTCCCTTCATGAGAAAGGGTGAGAACATCATATCTTAGCTGCTGTAGATCTTGCTAGTCACATTAAAGAGAGTACAGGATTACTACGAGCAATATTATAAGAAATGGAAAGAAACTGAGAGAAAAAATTAGGAAAACCAAACTTAAGAGAAAATAATTTATGGCAAAGAAACTCTATCATTGCTGTAATACTAACATGTAGGACAAGTCCCTAATGAGAAATGTTTACTCAGGAGCCTATATATCAAGAAGCATGAGTCTTGGCACAAATTTCTATATCAGAAGAATGCTCTTCACTTGTCTCAATTATCTAGATATCTATTCTTCATTCCTTAGAAATACCATGGTGGCAGTTAGCAAGCTTACATGATACTAGACATTTTAAATTAATGAGGGAAAGTATCACCTCCTTGAGGTTGTTGCTATGATTATGGTAAGTCATTGCACCCTTGGCTTTGAACTCAATGTATAGCTATCATCTTGCACAAAATAATACTTTAATAAATAATAAATATGAGCTGTATTGAAATGTGTGTGTGCGCGAAAGAGAGGGAGAGAGAGGAAGATGGATTCTGTCAGTTGTCTATGTGTTAGTCAGCTATTTTATAAAACCAATTCCAACAATCTCAGTGGCTTAAAACCACAAGATTAATTTTCATTTAATGTTAGTGGTTGTTGGTCACCTCTGGCTGTTGCAATTTTGCTCAGCTCTTTTTGAGTCTGATCAGTGTTTATTGGCTCTTATGGACTTAACCTTTTGGGCCTTCTCTTTCTGAAACCCAGGCTGAAAGAGCCGCTGGTTTGTGGGATGTGCCAACATTATGGTATAGAGAAAGGAGGTAGTGGAAACTTGTAATGCTTTTTTAAAGTTTCTGTTCAAATGTAGTATATATTGTACCTATTCAAAGTCCATTGGCCAAAGCATATCAAAAGTTCAAGCCCACATTTAGAGAGGCAAGGAAGAATCATACAGCATATGACAATTGTCAGAGATGTAAAATCTTAAGTGAATGAGAGAATGAATCATACAAACTAAGACAGTTTGGGAGAAACAGGTGTTTTGGTGAGAGCCTACAAAGGGAACTATTAAGGGTAAATTTAATTACAATGTGTCATTATGCATTCTAGAGAGTTTTCTTTTAAAAAGTAAGTATGCATAGATAAGCATTGCTGGGGAATCTCAATCCCAAGCACATAAGATTTTGCCTCCTAGGAGACATTTGGCAATATCTGGAGGTATTTTTGATGATCATGATAGGGGTATGTAACTGACACCTAATATGTAGAAAAAAAGATGCTGATAAACACCCTATAATGCAGAGGGAAATCACACATCCCCCCCCCCCCCAAAAAAAAAAGAATTGTCTGGCTTCAAATGTCAAGAGTGCAGATACAAATAAAATGCCAAAGTTGAGAAATCCTCAGCTTCCAGATGTATCTTCTGCGTTACTCTGAGAATTCTATGAAAATGGCATTGTTTTATCACCTATTTATTGCAAATTCTGTGTCCTGTATCCTTCCTTTGAGATTTTAAATATGGTTAGTATTTTGAAGATTGAAAAATCCTACAATAAGATATATTCAATTACATTGAACCCAGTAATTTTCCAATCTTCCTTGATCATAGAACTTTTTAAAAATAAATATCATTTGACATTGAAAAATAAGGTTTTAAAAGGACTGAAAAATTCTCTGTATCCTTTGTTAACAAATCTCTTAAAGCCAAAGGGTAAAGATTTGATATGTTGGATATTCTCCCAGTGACATTTCTTGAAGCTATTTAAAATATTTTCTTCTTTATATAAGATCCAAGAAAAATGCATAGGAATTTTTGGAAAACTAAGAATGTCTAGGAGTCTGGGAATGGGAGTAGGAGTTAAGGAATAGAGTTATGGAGTAAATATGACATTCTAAAGTTAAAAGCTTAAAAATGTAAGTGTGATCATGCAAATTAAAACTGATCTTAGCAGGAACTTTTTCAGTAATCTCAAATTTACCATTTATCTTTATTTTCAGGTATTGCGGGAGACTGGAAAAACAAGTTTACTGTAGCCCAATATGAGAAGTTTGAAGAAGATTATGAAAAGAAAATGAGAGAGTCTACACTGAAGTTTCGTTCAGAGATCTAAGAAATAAGTGCTCTTTGTCCAATGCCTTTGATGGCATTTAAATTAGAAAAATATCTCTTTAAACATTTGGTGAAAGAAAATTCTATATGTGATATTTCCTTATTTAATAATGTTAGTGATTTGCAACAGAATATTCAAAGAATTTCAAAGTCTACATATGAAAAATCAGTACTGTTTCTATGATTTTAAATACTTTCCACAATGTTTTTATTATTTTTAAAGACTAAATGAAATAAAGTTTAAAATTATAAATCTACCTGCTTTATGTTTTTAATTCAAGCTCTGGATCTCTGAACTTGCCAAGAAGATATTTGAGTCTTCATGATAGATTGAATGGAACCAAATATTCCCCCAAAGACATTAATTTCCCTTTGTTATAACTTAGAGTGACAACTATGTGTGGTGATGGATGATAACTACACTTATTGTGGTGATCATTTCACAATATATAAACCATTAAGTCATTTTCTTGTAACCTGAAACTAATATAATGTTATACATCAATTTCATCTCACTTAAAACAACAATTGAGAGTGCCACTGTCAACTCCTTTGTCTCCCTAGAAATTCTTTGTTTTCTCAGAATATTTGTGGTGCTATCATACATGACTCATGATCATCTGACATGCGTGAAACCAGAAAAATCAGTGTTTGTGCTGCCTGTCACTACCAGAGCCACTAAGTAGAGACAAGGGTTGAATCTCTATGGGTGCTTTATTCAGATGCCACTGATCTGATAAAATGGTGGGTTATGTCCTCTCAAAACCATCTTAACATCTCATTTCAAGCCAATCTTTTTATAAGGAGAAGAAACTGTGGATAAGGATTTGGAAAAAAGGTTAATTGGATAAGAGTTGCCATCTGGGGATAATTTTCCTAGTATTTATTTATCTGCTGATCAACAATTCTTTTTTTCCCCATGCATTTCTTTTCTTTTAAGTATATTTTATTGATTATGCTATTACAGTTCCATTTTTTTCTCCCCTTTATCCCCCTCTGCCCTGTACCTCCCCACCCACCAGCATTCCTCCCCTTAGTTCACATCTGTGGGTGGTAATATAAGTTCTTTGGCTTCTCCATTTCCTATACTATTCTTAACCTACACCCCCATCTATTTCATAACTATCGATTATGGTTCTTATTACCTGTATCTTTTCCACCACTCTCCCCCACCCATTCCCTCCCTGCAGATAACCCTCATGTGATCTCCATTTTTGTGATTCTGTTCCTGTTCTAGTTTGCTTAGTTTGTTTCTGTTTTTGGTTTTTATGTTCAGTTATTGATTGTTGAGAGTTTGTTGTCATTTTACTGTGCATAGTTTTGACTTTCTCCTTTTTCTTCAGTAAGTCCCTTTAACATTTCATATAACAAGTGCTTGGTGATGATGAACTCCTTTAGCTTTACCTTATCTGAAAAGCACTATTTCTGCCCTTCCATTCTAAATAGCTTTGCTGGATAGAGTAATCTTGGGTGTAGGTCCTTGCTCTTTATGACTTCAAATACTTTTTTCCAGCCCCTTGTTGCTTGAAAGGTTTCTTTTGAGAAATCAGCTGATAGTCTTACGGGAACTCCTTTACAGGAACTCCTTTACAGGTAATTCCTTTTCTCTTGCTGCTTTTAAGATTCTCTCCTTATCTTTAATTTTAGGTAATGTAATTATGATGTGTCTTGGTGTGTTTCTCCTTGGGTCCAATTTCTTTGGGACTCTCTGAGTTTCCTGGGCTTCCTGAACATCTATATCCTTCTCCAGATTGGGGAAATTTTTGTTTATTATTTTTTCAAATAAGTTTTCCATTTCTTGCTCTTCCTGTTCTCCTTCTGGCACCCCTATGATTTGGATGTTAGAATGTTTATATTTGTCCCAGAGGTTCCTAAACCTCTTTTCATTTTTTTGAATTCTCGTTTCTTCATTCTGTTCCAGTGGAATGTTTATTTCTTCCTTCTGTTCCAAATTGTTGATTTGAGTCCCAGTTTCCTTCCCTTCACTGTTGGTTCCCTGTAGATTTTTTTATTTCACTTTGTATATCTTTCACTTTTTCCTCAAATTTTGCAACCATACTCAATCATTTCTGTGAGCATCCTGAATACCAGTGATTTGAACCGGGCATCAGGTTGGTTGGCTATCTCTTTGTAGCTTAGTTCTTTTTCTGGAGTTTTTATCTTTTTTTTTTTTTTCATTTGGGCCATATTACTTTGTCTGGGCACACTTGTTACATTGTAAGGGGCAAAGCCTTAGGTATTTGCCAGGATGGGGCAACTCACTTTGCTGCATTGTTGAGCTGTCTGTCGGGGAGGGGTCTAAGAGGGAACAATGCTGCTTACTCGGAGCTCACCCCACCGTCAGTCACTTCCCCCACTACCTATAAGCAAATTGGGCCCTTCTGATGCTGGTTCCCACGTGTGTGGGTTTATTTACATTCTAGGATCCTGTGGGTCTCTCTTATAAACTCTCCTGTGAGGCTGGAGTTTCTCCCACCACTGCAACCCCCTAGGTTTTTACAGCCAGAGGTTTTGAGGTTTTAGTTTCCCACACTGAAACCCTGGGTTGTGCAGTCTTTCTTGGTCTCCAGTTTTTCCTCCTGGTTTATCTGCACACGAATGTGGGACCATCTGGTCCACCAACCACCACCTTACATGCCCATTCTGCCACCTTGTCATATGTCCTTTCCACCCCAGCTGTACTCCACCCTTCCTACCAGTCTAGGTGAATGTTTCTTCTTTAACTCTTTAGTTGTCAGACTTCCATACAGTTTGATTTTCTGGCAGTTCTTGTTGTTTTTTGTTTTTAAATTTGTTGTCATCCTTCTTTTGTTTGTGGGAGGAAGCAAAGCATATCTGACTATGCCTCCATCATGGCAAGAAGTTCTGATCAACAATTCCTTATCTGTGACACAGATGTTCCCTCCCTGGAACACAATGGCTGAGATACCGTTTCCATTCAACAAAGGTTGAATTGCTTAGGTCACGTATTCCAGTTCCTGGAATAACAACTTTCCACATGCATTAATAACGTAAGTTTATCAACTAAATATAAAATCTTTAACTCTTTCTGCGTTCCCCTATCATAAGGACAAAGTAGGAATGCCAGTATGAGTTTATAAATTGTATTGGAATGAAGTTCAATCCCTTTATATTTGTCATTATATATAATTATACATTATTGCTATATATATAAATGGAGA
This sequence comes from Desmodus rotundus, assembly GCF_022682495.2. Lineage (NCBI taxonomy): Eukaryota > Metazoa > Chordata > Mammalia > Chiroptera > Phyllostomidae > Desmodus > Desmodus rotundus. The sequence continues at coordinate 125,830,397 of NC_071390.1, read as the reverse complement.
GAAACAGTGAGAGAGAAGTATGAATAATATAAATATTCATATATAATTGAATAATATGTATAGAATTATATATATATACACACATGTGGATCATATTTTGTTGATTATGGTGCTCTGTGGAGTGCAAGCATGCTACTGGAGACCAATCTTATAAATCACAGATAATTTTGTAGGTCATAATGTCAGAATGCCTCAATTTAGATGTATCAAATTTCAAAAGAATGGGTCAACACTACTAATTCTGAATCATCTAAAGCAAGGAAGATTAGAAGGATACAATTACTTTTATTTTTATGTCACATATTGAAAAAAATTCTGTTCTGAAATTCTGTTGCTGTAACTGGCGATATTTTCTCAAAATATTGTCAGCAATGACCAAACTTTGTTACAACATTATTTAGATTTAGATGGCTTCTGCAAGGATTTCCATGTATAATCATACACCCTTTAGTCAGACCTCTTTTCTTTACCTGGCTTCTGGCCTATAGCAGAGTACTTGCTAAATAGCCCTTTTCCCTCTGGCATTCACCATTCTTAGTTGTGGACCAAATGCTTTCATCCAAGATTCACTACTGAGCAACAGAAAGAAACATCAAACAATTTGGAAAAATCTCCAGGGATTTATGTGGAGAAAAACATCTAATCTCCATACATCAAAGACTATATTTTTCATTTATACTGTAAAAAATGAAATAAACAGAGCCATCCTAAAATGGAATCTGAGGCACCAGTCCAGAGGAAATGCTTTGCACGCCTTCCTCTTTGAAGCCTTTTGAATATTTGTCTGGAGCAAAATATTCTTTGCACTGGTCTAAATCAGCATTATCTTATAAACAACTATAAAGCTAACAAGAAAAAGCAGACATCCTGACTACAAGGACTAAGGATTATGGACATTCTTTAGAATCAGTAAACAACCATGTATAGCTCAGGAGAAATTTAGCTTGTTAACATCAATAGAAATTCCTTTCTCTATTCATGCAATTATTTCTTTTTCCTTTTCTTATAAAACCCCTTAACTTCACCCTGCAACTGGAACACTAATTGGGTTTCTGCCTGAATCAGTGCTTACAAGATTGCAATCCTTTGATTTCAAATTAATGGTTATTTCTCCTCACTTTGACTTTTTACTTTTAAGGTTAATGATATAAAATTCTTCAAATGACAAAATTTATGAAATGGAGAACTGATTAGTGGTTGATAGAATTTAAAGAAGGGACTTCAGTGAAGTAGATGAAGCTATAAAAGGATAACCTGTGGTGACAGAAATATTCTGTATCCTCACTATTAATATCCTGGTGTTGATATTATACTACAGTTTTGCAAGATGTTACCATTCGGAAAAACTCAGTAAAAAGGCGTTAGGATCTTTGTATCATTTCTTATAACCTCATGTGAATCTGTAAGTATCCTCAAATTTAAAAATAATAATTAAGAAAAGTTTTGAGAAAGTCATGTAACTACAGTCTGATATAAAGTTTAGTTAAAGAAAACCAATTATGATCAATTATGGTACACTTTAAGAGGGTTCTAAGGCTTTATTAAGGGGTGTGATAAAGGGAATCTTCAAAGAGGAAGGCATATTTAGTCCCTGGGCACTTGGTTACCTGTTCATAGGGCTCACTCAGCTCTGAGCCTTGAGAGATGAATATGCCCTCATCTTAAAAGATTAATAGTCTTGTGATATTAACAGGCAAATATTAAAAAATAAACATAGAAATTTGTTCAAATTTCTATAATAACCTTGATTGAAGTAAGATTGAATCAAATATTTTTCTCAATAGTTTGACCTTTCAAGTACTGTTTGTAGAATAACAAATAAAGGAAATAATACCCATGAGCACCTGGTGGTCTTTTAATAATGGCCTCACATTATTCAATTATATATAAAGTAGTAATTAAATGATTTATATGTTAATCTCTTAACACAAAAGCAGTGTAATGCAAGCTGATTAAAGAGACTGAGTTCCCAGGAAGAAAAAAGAAATTTACACTCAGACTGTTCCAAAAGGAAAAGAAATATATCCATATTGTAGAATTGAGACTGCGTCTTTAAAGCCAGAGGAGTAAATCATTTCCTTTTTTTCCGAGACAAAGTCTATTGTTTATTTGTTCATCTCAGTTACATGCACCTTTACCATACATTAGATAAATACTTCTCAGGTTGTCAAGGCATTCTCCAAAGTGAAATAAAATATTCTACTTATTTCAAAAGTGTTGTTTTTGCATCAAATTCCAAAATTTTAGATTGCCATCTTTTAAGTATAAAATGTCAAAAATAATTTAGACTGGTTCTCTACCGTAGTAAAATTACTTCTCTTGTATATTTTCATTGTCTTTGATTTGTTAAACTGTGTATATCTACTCAAATGAAGTATGAAAATAGGAAATTTATTCTTCCAAAATAGAAACAATAAACTATTTTGAAATGAGAAAGATATCTTGTGTTTTTTGGCAATAAAAGGAAATTTCACAACCAAATAATGGGTGAGTTAATAATATGCTTTATTCTTTTTCTCATATATTGCAGCTAGTTTTTAGATCATGTCACCAGAGTTTTGATTCAGAAAACATTGGCACTGTGCTTGTAATACTTGACTTAATCATTATAAAATTATACTTTGAGCTTTAAAAATATTAAATGTTGCCTATATATGCACTCATTTGTCATGGAAGAGTTCAAATGGACTTATCTAAAATGTACATTTGATGTAAAATATTTGATGTTCAAATGATATGAAAAGTATTCATAAATACCGCAAACTCCTGTCTTTTTGACGACCAGGTCCTGTTCTACTCTCAACTAATTCTACTTTTATGATAACCCTCAAAAGCTATAACCTGAGGCTAAAAAAATTTCAATTTACTGAAATTTGTAGTTGAATAAATAAGTTTGGCATTTTCAGTCTTTATTAGAAAATGTGTAGTTTTGTTACCAAACCAATGTGGGGTTTGGCTGCCCACAACCACCAAAAGGCAAATTCTAGAGGCAGAGGCTGGTTCTAAATATAGTCACATGACACGTTTAAAACCAAAATGGACAATGAGGTATCATCTCACACCAGTCAGAATGGCCAACATAAACAAATCCACAAACAAATGTTGGAGAGGATGTGGAGAAAAGGGAACCCTTGTGCACTGTTGGTGGGAATGCAGACTGGTGAGGCCACTGTGGAAAACAATATGGACTTTCCTCAGAAAACTAAAAATGGAACTGCCCTTTGACCCAGTAATTCCGCTGCTGGGATTATACCCTAAGAACACTGAAACACCAATCCAAAAGAATCTGTGCACCCCAATGTTCATAGCAGCACAATTTACAATAGCCAAGTACTGGAAGCAACCGAAGTGCCCATCAGCAAACGAGTGGATCCAAAAACTATGGTATATTTACACAATGGAATTCTACGCAGCAGAGAGAAAGAAGGAGCTTATACCCTTTGCAACAGCATGGATGAAACTGGAGAGCATTATGCTAAGTGAAATAAACCAGGAAGTGAGGGACAAGTACCATATGATCTCACCTTTAACTGGAACATAAGCAATAGAAGAAAAAAGCAAACAAAATATAACCAGAGACATTGAAGTTAAGAACAATCTAACAATAGCCAGGGCGGGGGTGGGGGGGTGGGGGCGGGGATAGTGGGAAGAGGGTATTACAGGAACTACTATAAAGGACACATGGACAAAACCAAGGGGGAGGGTGGAGAGGGGGGAGGGAGGTGGGTTCACCTGGGGTGGGGTAGAGGGATGGGGAGAAAAGGCATACAACTGTAATTGCATAACAATAAAAAAAAAAATTAAAAAAAAATTAAAACCAAAATGGAGATATAAGGAATTAAGTCAAGATTAAGACTGTAGGTGGTTGCTCAAAGCAACAGTCTTATGTTACAATGAATAACGTGCAGATGCTTTTCTTATTAGCAAACCAATAACCTACTAAAACATTATTTTAAATGACCCATTTCTAGTTGATTGAATAATTTTATAAAGTGTACAAAATATTTCATAAATTCTTTAACAATGTGGTCTGTCCAGGAAAAGTCCAGCCATTGTTAATATAACAGGAATGGTTTGCACCACGTCAATGTAACCTGGCAGCCAAGAAGTGTGGACTGGAATGAGCATGTGTGAACAATGATGACTTCACTGTACTAGTCAGGGGGGGCTGTAGACACTGTTGAATGAACATGTGTACTGTGTGGCCATTGCATTCAAAATGAGCATGTAGAGCAATAAATCTGCATCAAATTTGGCATTGAGCTTAAACATTCCTCCATGGATGATTCAGAAGGGTACAGCTAAGGGTAACTGGTGATTGGCAGCTTCATCACAACAATGCACCTGCTCATGCATCGTGTTTCTCGTGCAGTTTTTTTGTGAAGCATCAAATCATCCATGTGACTCAGCACCCCTACAGCCCAGATTTGGTGCCCTGCAACTTCTGGCTTTTCCCAAAACTAAAATCCCTTCCAAAGGGAAAAGATAGCAGACCATCAATGACATTCAGGAAAATATGACAGAGCAGCTGATGGTGATTGGGAAAACGGTGTGAGGTCCCAAGGTGTCTACTTTGAAGGGGACTGAGGTGTCATTTTCCTATGCACAATGTTTTTTGTATCTAGTACCTTCTTCAATAAATGACTATTTTTCTTATTACATCGATGTCATGCAAGCCATTCTCATTATATTAACAATGGTTGGACTTTTTCCAGACAGAACATGTATGAATGTAATGTATACATATAAACATATATTTATATTTGATATATTTTTGTATAATACATATGCTTATACATTTATACTTACATATAATGAATCCAACATTATAATATTATACAGAATAGTTTCAGTGTCCTAACAATTCTGTGTCTTGCCTGTTCACCCTTTTTCCCCCTAACTCCCAGCAACCACTGATCTTTTTACTTTCTCCACAGTTTTGCCTTTTTCAGAACGTCTCATACAGAGTCTGGCAGAAGTAACGCCTGACTGAGTGCGGTTGGTAGCGTACGTGGCTGTTGCACATGAGATAAACAGCAATGTGAACATTTCACCTAAAATGTCAAATGGTGTGCTTGAGTGTGGTATTGTTATGTTACAGAACTACGTGCTTAAGATTTTGTAATCAAAGATTTTGTAATTAAACAGGGGCATTATTTGTGCCGGACCCTGTAGTTGGAATTGTATGGTATATAACCTCCCCAAATTTTCTTATTTCTTAGTAAAAAGGATTTGTGTTTTCTTCTTGTCTTTTCATAGCTTAGTAGTTCATTTCTTTTTTGAGCTGAATAACATTCAATTGTCTGGAGTTTTTTTTTTAATCCATTCACCCACTAAAGAATATCTTCATTGTTTCTATCTTTTGGAAATTACGAATAAAGTTGCTATAAACATCCCATGCATGTTTATGTGTGAACATAATTTTCAACTCCTTTGAATAAATACCAAGTTCAATTGCTGGGTTATATAATAAAAGTATGTTTACTTTCGTAAGTAACTGCCAAACTCTGTTACAAAACTGCTGCAACAGTTTACATTCCCATCAGCAATGAAAGAGAATTCCTGTTTCTCCGCACCATGCAGTCACTCAGTGTGTCTGATTTGGGTGATTCAGTAGGTATCTAGTGCTGTCTCGTTGATGTTCTGATTTGCATTTCCTTGAAAGATGGAACATTTTTTCATATATCTTCTTTGGTGAGGTTTCTGTTAAGGTTTTGACCTAATTTTCAATTGGGATGTTTGCTTTCTGTTAAGTTTTTAAAATTCTTTGTATATTTTGGAGAATAGTCCTATGTTTTTTTCCAATATTTTCTCTCAGTCTGTGGCTTGTCTTTTCATTCTCTGGACAGTATGTTTCAGAGATCAAAGGCCATACAATAACATACAAAAGTGCTGTGAGTAAAATCTGTAAAATTTAAATTATGTGACTTTCACTGTTGCTTGTGAAATCTATTGACACCCCAATTGTTATTTCTTTACATATTATCTCTTTCTTACTTTTAAAATATTTAAAAGTATTAAATTTGTCTTTATTTTTGTTGTTTGCAGCTTCACAGTTCTGTGACTGGATGTGGAATTTGTTTTAAAAATATATTTGCCATTTGCCATATCCTGTATATTTTGAACCTGGAAAGTCACACCATTTCATTTCTGGTAAATCCTCACACGTAGTTTTTAAACTAATTTTTTGTATTTTATTAGAATTTTTCATTTTATCTTATTTTCTACATTTCTTACTCTTTTCTTTTGTATTTTCTCTTGCTGTCATCCGTTTTCAGAACTGTTCAGTTGTTTAGTGCTGTTCAGTTTTACTATTTTGCTGCTTGCCTGTTTATTGGATTTTTTATTTCAACAATTTTATTTTTAAAATTTTGTTTTGGTGTTTTCTTACAGTTACATGAATTTTCAATTGGATAGTTTAAACTTTAATATTTTATTAATCAAAATATTTTACACATAATTAAGTGCCCTGATACATCCAGCACCTCACATATCGGAAGATTTATATCCATTATCTTTGTTTCTACAATCTCTGTTTTGTAGTGGACTTTTTCTTTGTATATCAGGTAATTTCATTGTGAAGTAATAATTGTATGAAGCATACATGTTGGAATTTTAAAGACCCATATTTAAAATATTTTTCTTTAGAAAATATTTGTATTTCTACCTCTCAGATACCAGTGCCCATGCCAACCTGGAATAATTTTATTGCATCTTTAATATTTGGGTTCCAGTTTGCAAACCTATGTAGAGAGTACACATTTAGTCACAGACCCATATGACAGCAGGCTTATGGTGACACATTCGAATGCAATGTTATTAATATTGTTAATTCAGAGTCTTATCAGGGACAAGCAGCTTTCATTCTAGGGTTTCTTTGATGTCATTAGCTGTGCAATATGTGCTGTAATAAATTCTGTATTATTATGAAAATATTTTTTAACATTTTGTTTGTCACATTTAAAATTCCTGTTTTGTGTTTTTGCTTTTTCTTTCTAATTTTTGGGAACTGCTAGTGAAATTACTACATAATAGCATAAAGTAAAAGATTTCATGAATATTTTACAAAAAAATAAAAAGCAGGGACCACACAAAAGTTTTGAAATGAAATATGAAATGGCACTGGCTTCAACATTGTGGAGTTTTCTGATGAATTGTGGTGGATTTTTATTTTCGTGGGCACTCCCTAAAATGTGCCCACGAAACCAGACTCTATTAGTATTCGGCTGGAGCAAAATTGGGAAAAGAAAAAAGAAACAGTTTTATATTAGGCAAGCTCTAATAAAATAATTATGAAGCCATATGTTCTGCTTCACTCTCAGACCACCAACACTCCTCAGTTAAGACAGTTTCAGAAAAGAGTAACATCTGTGCCTATATAGTTCTGAGAGTCAAGCAATTTTCAACGATGTGTGTGTCCTACTTACATCCCTATGAGGTCTATTACATCAAAACCAGTGTTTAACTCAGCAGTCTATGGTATACTTATCTTTGGAAAGTAAATAAATTCTCAATTAAACAGAAGTTAAAATTTCTTTATCTGTGTCTATAATAAGAGCTTCTATGTCCAAGGCACTATAATGGCTTCAAAACTCCTGAGAGCAAATTTGACAAAAGCAATGTATACAGTGGACTGAGCAATGGAGACTGTGGATACTTACGGTGTGTGAATTCTGGAGGTGGAGGAGTTATAAGGAAAGAGAATTAAAAAGAGAATTGGAGGAGGGGAGGAATGTAGACATGCATTCAAGTTTTACATGCACCTATGAGTAGGTGTGTAGTGGCAATAGTGGGCATCCTGAGGGAGGTTTCTGAGACATGGAAAACTTTATAATCTCTAGGGCTGCCCTCTAAAGAAATGTAAGATAGCATGGTTGAGAAGGAAGCCAGCTGCTAATAGCAATTCCTGGGGGATTAAGTTCAGACTACTGTGCTTACAAAACTCTTTGTAAGCATAACTGCCTCTGGCTTCTTAAGAATTCAACTAAACAGCACATTTATGCCTAGTCACTGCTCATTGTTCTAGCCTTTGCTGCTACTGAATTAGAAAGTGAATATAGAAATAATAATGATAAAAGTTCAGACTTGCAAGTGCTGGCTACCAATGGGGAATTGTACCGAGTGCTTCACAAACTTTTTAAAAAATGTGCGTAATGTTTTTATGAATTTGATACAGTATTATCCCCATTTTACCTAGTATAAAAGTGAAGTACAGAAGTGGTATGTAAGTTCCCCAATGTCCTGCAGAACAGAGATTTTAATCTAGGCAATTCTGCTTTGCTATAAAATCCTTTCTCTGACGCGGATCCTGGCCAGCAGGGTCCATTGTGGTTGCTGTACACACATCCACACGGACTAAAGAAATCCTGTGGAGAAAAAGGGGCTGCGTGGCTGCTCTCCAAGTTAAAGAGAGGGCCCCTGACCCCCTCCTGGACAGGCTTTTATTGTTTTTCTGGGCACATTACATCGAGGATGGTCCTCATTTAATATGCACAAGTTCACCACAGGTGATTGATTACCTTTTAAGGAGGACAAAGGACAGGACACTGCTAATTACTTCAAAGGGAAGGATGTTACAGCTCAAGGGGGAAGTTGCTCACACTCCATACTTGGGTGGTTTAGCACAGACTTTAGGAAGACAAGATACTCAGTAAACATTTGCTGCCTCAATTCAGGGTGAGGGAGTTTTAGCAAGAGCAAGTCTCACAGCAGTCTAGGTACAATGCAGGCCTGATTTCCCACTGGAGAACCTATCCATGGACGTGGGTCCTGACCTCCAACCTCGCTCCCCACTGGCTTTTCCGAGTGGGGGCTGAGCCACATTTCCCACACTTGGAATGTTTCCCCACATGTCTCACCCTGACCAAAATCAGTGCTTTGTAAATTAGAGAACTGACATTGAAGAAATTAAAGAATATTTCCCAGGCTATTGCTAATAGCAAAGGTTAGAAAAGATCTTCAGTTCTAAATCTGCAGGCATAAATTTCTAACATAATTGGCTGAAAATGGTGTAGGCCAGAAAGTGAAGAGGATTTAAAAATGAAGTCATGACAAAATAAAGCAGGTAACTACCTCCTGGGCAAAAGACACGCAGCACTGAGCATGGGGTAAGGGTGTGTTGTAATATACCATTCTGTTCGTCCTCCACATTTACCCCTTATGGGGAAGTCAGCCTGTCTCAGAAAGTTACAGTGCTTTGGGAAAAGTTAAAAATGACACTCAGAATACCAAATGCCTGAGTCACCTATATTTGTAGAGGTCTGAATCACCATTCTACATTTATTTTCTGGTTAATGTTCTGTATTATTTTTGAGTACATTGAGATATTTGTAGGGTGTATACTTAACCAGCCATGTCAATTAAAATACTGTGTAGCCAGGTGACACAAAATTAAACTCAGCTCATTATTTCTTTAAAAATATACAAAACCTTAGTCTCATAGTTCTCGAGTTAACATAAACTCTGGAAAGTTTAACAGCTGTAGTGTATTATATCACCTTGATTTTACTGAGACCAAAGTAAAAATATTATCATTCCCTTTAAAAGAGAAAAGATCCATTTTTATTTCATGCAAGTAAAATCAAAACAATCATCTGTATTACACAGTCATAAAGCAACCATTTAGACTAGTTACTCTTTGATACTTGTTTACCTCATCCAGCTCTGACAGTCAAAATTCTCAGAAGCATTAGAAAGAGCACTTCTTCTAAAGCATTAAATGTAACAATTATCTGCAAAAAGTAACTTGCATAAAAATTTAGAAGGTACACATTTAAAAGACAGCAAAAAAAATTCTTCTAAGGACTAATTCAGCTATGAAATCACAATTTCTAAAGATTTAAATTTTAAATTGTCTATATAGTATTTTGTCTCAGTTCTTTATATATTCACAAAGAGATACTACTCAATCTAAAATACAAACCATTAAATAGTTTATTTTAAAAACTTACACCAGGCAATGCATTCAACAGGGACTCTTGCCCAACTATACACTTCATCAGGCCGAGAGTGGACGAAGTTCAGATGTGGGGATGGGTTGTCTTCAAAGCTTCAGAGGCCAGGGGGGAGGAATGATGAGGTAAAATTTGGGTTATTAAAGTGCAGATTACATGTTAATAGAATATATCACCCTTATGTTTTCCTGAGGTAGTTTTTTTTCGAGGAAATAGAAACCTATGGCAGAAGCATGAGGCAGCTGCTTGCTCACCTTTCCCGTGCTACTAAAGGAAGAATCAACTTGCAGTTCAACTGCTTCTCCCCTCACCTTGGAAAAGAGAAGGGAAGGTCTTCAAGTCAAGCCCTTTAACTCTATGGTAAGCAAGAATGGGGTTACCCGTCCTGTATTTTTAAGAGTCAGAGTGAGTGTGTTGTTCTTGTTCCAGGAAATCCACTATGGTCTTCTATTTCTTCCTAGAAAGGGTAGTGTGTGCGCGCGTGTGTGTGTGTTGGGGTGGTGTGGAGAGTCTGGACATCAGGTTGCAGACTTTGTTATTCTCTTCTTCAGGGGCAAGATACGGTCAGGAGCAGAGATCTCCCTCACTATCCAAATGTAGAGTCTTCTAGGAAAACTTTTGTAAGCTGACCTGGTGTAAAGCAAAGAAGCAATTTGCCAACAAGAGCACAGAATAAATTGACATAAAGCACAGGTGCTCACAGACACAATCCAGAGCTCTGACGGCTTGATGCTGAGTGCAGTTCACAGGGAGCCACTCGTGCTGCTCAGGGAGCTTGCTGCCTGTCTAAAGGCCAAAAGAATGCTTAACACTATTTTTGATTTTCACCTTTTTTTCACAAAGCAAAAATCCTCTTCAGATATCTTTCAGTTACTGAGAACAGGCACTAATGCAGGTCTTTTCTAAAAGGCAAATAGCCTAAAGTGAACTTTGAAAACACAGGGGATAGCTATATATACAAAACCCACAGCTGTCAAATTGGGCTTTTCTCTTTGGCAGCTAAGAAAATAAACACTCCTGTAGCACCCAAGGTTACAATTTTAGTGCTGAGACAGTCACTGTCTACTGTTCTGTAAATTCACTTTTATTACTGAGAAAGAAAAAAAAGAATACATACCCACGTACCCATACCCATCGTCCCAAGAAGCCTGTCTTGCCTAATCAAGCAAACCTCCCTTGCCTGAGGAAGAAGAGACTACATTTGGTTGCTGGCAGCTGTATGTGAGAACTTACTTTTGTGCTCGTTTTGGTTTTGTGTTTACTCAAAAAGGAACCAGTGAAAGAATCTGGCTTTAAACCCAAGGTTATCATCTAGACATGAAAGCCGTGATCTCACCACTGCACTATGTTCTCACTGATGGCTGATTACTTGGACTTTGGGTCAAATTAATGATTAGAGATAAAACAGTATCAGATTAGTTGTATTCTAATATTCACCAAGCACAACTGACTAAGATTAATCTTTGTCTTTACATCTAGGACTAAAGCTCTCATTAATATGTTATAAAACTATATAATTATTAACATAATCTAAAGCCTATCATTCATCAAATATTTACCAAGTGCATTCTAAGGTCAGGACAGCTGCTAATCCATAGTGCCAACAAATACACTTGTATTTGCTGTACTCTCTATAATTCCAGAAGGTACAATTCATATTGCACCACACAACCCAGTGCCGCACGCAGCCTGGACCTTAAAAGACATCCACTTCATAGTGAAGAATAAGCCTTAAGTTTTGCCATTAAGGGACTTCGAACTAGTATAGAACAGTGAATTCCTTTGTTTTTTGATGACTTTTAAGGAAAGAATATCCAGATTCTGTCAGGCTATTTTTGAATATTTTCATTTATTTCCCAGTCAACAATTTGTATTTCTTGTGGATATTTCTTTATCCAGTAATGGCCCCTCATTGTTATCATCCTTCCTCATTCAAGATAAATGATGTGTACAGGTGTAACCGAGCAAACAGCGGCCCATCCACATGGCACCTTGGCGAATAACCCAACGATCACTATTGGAAGGAACAGGTTTTTATTTACAATATTCCAATCTTGGGGGGATCAGACCACTTATGCTCATTGTCCTCCTTTCCTACAAGACCCAGCACTTCCCTTGTTCCCCAAAATGCTATAAGCCAAAAGCAAATCCAGGACTTCCCTACATTCTTATCTTAAGCCAGCTGCACAAACAGTTCTCCAGGCCCTCTGGAAGGTACCAAAGTTGACGGTCTCATGCAACAGCTTTCTTCTTCAGCATTCAGGGTACCTTGTCATCAGCCTCCATGTTATAGTCCAGGAAAATATGTGCCATGTTACACTGGATCATGGTGAAGTCCAGCAAAGCCATAAGTCCCGAGGGTCAGATAAAGTCCAAGTCTGCAAAGCAGCAGGTCAGTGTCTTGCACGGCAGAATGTTTGATGACTTCAAAGTCAACTAGAGAAGGTGCGATCAGGACAGCACCATGCCATTCCTTCCCTTACTACTATACCAGGCCACATGACCGAACAATCCCTACAAACTGCACAGCTACTCCTCATGACCGGCAGCATGGCTCCTCCTCTACAAGCTACACCTTACTTCTTCCTCCTCACTCCTCCTCACATGGCTGCTCTACCTCACCACCGGCAAACTGGCTCTTCTCCTCATGCTCAGGGGTGCCCGTGCTTAGTTTTAAATCCTGACATGGAGCTTCCACCATGACATCATCTCCAACTCTTCCCACGATGAGCTATATTCTCCAGTTTTCCGTGTGGTGTACATAGATTTAGCTGCCATCCCCAGTCAGGGCAAGAGTGACTGACTGACCCAGGGGGACCGCCTCCCTGGCTACATCACAAATCAGGATATATCTTGAGAGCCATGCCCACCTTGCCCCAAGGAGGTGGCACAGGCATTATCTTGCCTTTGTTATGCAAAGTATCTTAAGCCATATAGTCTGCTATCCCTGTCCCCCAACAAAGGGCAATGGGGGTTTGGGAGGTCCCTCAGTTTAAACCCTGTCTCACAGGGATGTCAATATCCAGATGAGGGACTTCTTTAATTCTGAGGAGGAAAGTGAGGAAAACGCATTTTGGTGACTAATGTGTCAACATAAGAACCATCCAAACCTGTAGAGAATTTTTGTGAGTTTATTTGAGCCAAACTGATGAAAGTTGCCAGGAAGTAAAACCTTAACAGATTGAGAAATGCTCCAGAGAATGGCAGTTTCTCAACTTATTTTATACATTATGGTTAAAGGAGGAGACATACTGGGGTTACATGAAATCCATTGGTGATAGATTAGGGAGGCAGGAAAAAACAAAGTGGAAAAATCTCTGGGATTGGATATAAAGTAAAAAGGATTGACACACTTTTTTTACATTGGCGAGTATACCATACTTAACAATGAACATTTAGGGCACACAGAGATGGTATGAGGGAGCACAAGATACCAATGGGGGGCTCCTGTGGTCTCTGCTCTGGTGCGAGGTTGTGCTCTGGGTGTCGGAAAAAAGGAAATTATCTTGACACTCCAAAGGTATATTATTTTAGTTGCAAAAACACAACAGATATCTTAGTTAAGGATAAAGATTAACCTTTGTTGGGGAAAGACACCAGCCTAGGACATGACTACCCATCATTAACTGCTTTTAGTTAATAAGTTTTAATTTCAGGTCATCCTTTATGGTTACTTTAGGTCTGTGAGTTTGTAAGGCTGCCAAGCAGGCCTCCCTTGGGCTTGTCAGGTTAATATTTGGCCCCTTTTCTTCCACAACTATCATGTAACTCTCCTTCAGAGAAAAACATAGACTCATCTCCATTCTAATCTCAGCCTACCCAGGTCAATAAAGTTTGATGATACAAAAATTTCAAGGAGGTGACTCTTACCATTATTTCTACCACAGGTGGAAAAAGATGGCCCTGTGCTCAAGCATTTGAATGGAAGTAAATAGTTGCAAGAAAGATTAGTTTCTTCTTTGGACTCATAAGAATGCTAACAGAAAAATTGTATACATGCAGAATCTCCTGCCATAAGACCAAAGAAATCTGGAGAACATAGGTATTAGGATATTAAATGCATACTCCTAGATTAGAAAAATAAAAAGTTTGTCCTACAATGTAAAAGGGAACTAGGAAAAACATCATTTGAAAAAACTATCATCACTTTTGCCTTGTGTCAAATAAACAAAAATAACTTTTCCAGTTACAACGTTTTTCTCACTTCCCATTTTGAACATGCTCTTTGAAACATTTAGGACATTTATTCAGTAGTACCAGGTTCACAACTTGAGGGTGTCTTTTTTAAAAATGCAGTGAAAACTAGTGTGCACTGTGTTCATTACAAGCATGTGTGGCTAAAATTTAGAGGCCTTTTTTCTTACCAATACATTTATAGAAAACAAGTATGTATTCAGCATTTCTTTGTGTTTGTCTTAAGTATGCAATTCTTTAAAAGCATAAAACACAGTCCCTGTCTTCAAAGAATTTATCTACTTATAACAGAAATAATAAAAAATTAAAATATATCTATAAATATTAGGCTATTATGCAAAACTAAATTGCATACCATACTTTCTATATGAAAAGTGAACAAAGTTAAAATGGCACCTTGGGGAAATATTTATCAACAGCACTTAAAATCACAACATAAATATTTCAATACAAAAATAAAAAAAGACTTATAACAGTTTGCTCACTGTCTAACAAATACTAGTATAGTAGAATAACAATAAAAAGGCAAGCTCTGATGTAATTAAAGAGATACAAATCAAAACAATCAGATGACAAGTTTTGCCTGTAAGATTGTACAACACTACAAACGTTTGCCACATCAAATGTTAGCCATAGGGTGGATAAATGGTACACTGGCTTTCTGTCGATGAGAATTTAAATTGGTACAAACTTTATAAAGTACATACATTTGATTTAACAATTTTGCTCCTAAATATATTTTTAGAATTAATAGATAAGTTTTCTTAATAGCAAAATCCAGCTAAAACTGGTATATATAATAAAATATTTTATGGGAGAAAACATGTGTAAAATTTTTTAGAATAATATTCTGTAAATACCCAAATATTAATAATGGTTGTTTCTGTGGGTAATATTTGGAACATATTTAAATTAATATTTTCTTTATATTCTAGAATTATTTTGCAATATGCATATATTAGTTTTATAAATAAAAATGCAAATATTTAAAATCTTGAGTGCCTTTGAAAATTTTATCTTTCCCGTCTACCAAAAATAATTTTTTAATTTTTATTTAACTCATCATGTTTTTATTTATTTATTTATTTATTTATTTTACCAGACAGTGACATCGAAAGAATTCAAAAATACTTCTGTTTAGAGTGGTTAATGTATATACAGCAAACATTTCTAGGAAAAAGTAATATACTGTGAATCTTTTCTGTGTTTCTTAATCTCTCATTCCTCTCTATTATTTTATTTATTAAGGCTATATGACTTGGCAGTCACAAGTCATTTTTTGAGTTTGATTCTTTACCTAATATTTATAAGATGTTACCAAATCATTTAGAATCTCTGAATTACATGTGCAAAATTTGAGCTATTAACAGATTGAGAATGCCCTCAATAAATAATTGTGTATAAATCAGCAAAGCAAACACAATGCCTTCCTTTTTCCTAGTGCAGTGTGTGAAAAAATGAACATCATAGGTTTGGTGACTGAATAATTAAATAATGAATGGATAGATAAATTAATGAATGGGTTAGCCATATAATATTAGTATCTTCTTTAAAGCAAGGGAATTTTTATTCCTGGTTCTTAAACTGTGATCCTCAATCCAGTAGCATCAGCATTATTTGGGAGCTTGTTGGAATAGCAAATTCTGAGGCTCTACCCTAAACCAACTGGATCAGAAACACCAGGGATTAGGCCCAGTAATGTGTTTATCAAGCTTTCCAAATGATTCTGAAATGTTCTAAAATGTAAGTATCTCTTTCTTAGGTTGTTTTCAATTATTATATACTGATTGGTATTTGCTGAGTCAATTGATAATGTGGTTGTTGGATAACCCATGCACATCTGAAATTAACAATGTATGCAAGAGTTTGCAAAGTGCATCCCTTGTGCATCCCAGAGTTACTACACTATTCTTGACTATATCCTAAACTGTAATAAAATTTCTTTAAAAAATTATATTTTGTATAAAAATCTATGTAAAATTTTATTCTGCATATAGTATATTTTTTAAAACTAAGAGAAATTTCTTTAAAATGACAAAATGAAAAGTATCTTCAATCTGTTTCAATCGGTTGGAGAAATGCCATTGAATTGGAATATGACTCATTGCATTGAGTTTATTTCAGCAATGTGACTGAATTGAAGTAGAGCACCATATATAAGATTAAACTTACAACCAATTTAACTTTCAAACTTTGGCATTACAATATTTTGAGAATCCAGTCTCTTATGAATATATGTATAAAAATTAAAATATTGTTTTCCCAGGTTTGTTGATCATAAGGCCTAAAACACATATTTTGCCAAATATGGTACATGGCTACCAGGTGGAAGCCTAGACACAAAGTGGTAATGTTACTAAAAGTTCACCCATCAGTCAGTTTTTATTTTTTTAGATATATCATAAGAATGGTTTTTAGTGAGGGAATATTGTTGATGATAACATTTTTTAAAATTTTATATGACATTGTAAATGTAATGTTAAACTTCTCATAGTTCCATAATCAGTTTTCTTCCAAACCACTAATTTGTTTTGCAGCAATTTTTCCATGAAAAAAATTAGGTCTGCATTGCAAGAAGTTGCTTGTGATTTTATTCTTTAAAAAAATAAAAGGCCAGTAAGTATATATTTTAAAGACTAATTTGTTTCAGAGATTTGTTCTTTGTTGGAACATTATTTTTCTTCATGGGAAAAAACTGACAATTCAACCCAAATAAAGAAATCTTACCAAATTAACATCAGTGTAGTACAGTAAGTGTTTAATGTTTTCCTTATTAAAAAATAGGACTTAGCTTTTGGAGGGTTGCTACAGCCTACCCAGGAAGCGAGAGCTGCCATATCCCTTCATACTTCCTGTTGCAACCAATAAAGGCTGTTCATTCTGTTGAAAAAGTGGAATCCTTTTTACAACATATTTCTTTTCAAACACATCTGGTAAACATACTGAGAAGACCAACGTTTAGAAGCAGGCCATGCAATGGATATCAGTGCGGTGTGTGTCTGGCTTTGATGAAAGATCCCAATTACAGTGTGGTTTCTGTACAGAATCTTTTCATTATGTCAGTCCATAGGTACACCCACGTTTATCAGTGTATACATTTTTATGAGAACAAATAAGCAAACAAGATTAACAGAAGCCTAATTATTGTATGGAAAATTCCTTTATTAGTGCTTCCTTATCCTTCATATATTTGACGCAACAAATTGACCTAATTGGCACACCTTTCCCTTTGCTGCCCCAGCAGTATGACTTAAAGCTACAGCATGAGATTTCACAATTTTTCCCTTATTATTTTATGATGCACATATTCATGTTACAAGATGATTTTAAAATGAGTTCATCTAAGCGAGTTTTAAATATTTGTTAGAATTTTCTTTATTTTTCTTTTTCTTTTTGCTTTTTCTCTTTCTTTCTTTCTTTCTTTCTCCTTTTTTTTTTTTTTTTTGCAGAGGCACGGAGGTTAAACTTGAGTTTGGAATTTGAAGCTCAGGCATGCTGGTTTTAGAGTCCATCCTCTTGCCCATTAGGTTTCTCCCACTGATTGTATGGTGCCTGCTGCTGTTCTGCATAGCTTCGCTAATTGTGGCTGAAATAGTGCAATAGTCTGTTTTACTAATAAGTTTATTTAAGAGAATCTGAGGTAGAATTGCACAAGGTCTCCAAACTCTTCCTGATTTCAACTTCTTCAGATGTCTATTATTATCTTGCCTATTTCAATTGGTTTTTTAACAAACACTGAAGATTAATTTTTAATAGCAGATCTGTGTATCCAATTGAAGATATAATTTTCTGAACTTTTGTTTTTGGTGGTGGTAGAACTGTATTGACCATGTAACTTTGGACCATGTCATTTGATTGTATGGTTGTCAGGAAGGGGTGGTGATTTATGGGAGGTGATGTCTTAATGTGTCATCAAAAAGAAAAAATTTAGCCTGCAGTCAAAACATCATGCCAAAAATGAACTAGCTTAGGGAATATCTCAGAAAAATCATATGTTCAGAATCCTCAAAGAGAGCCAGACTGATATTAATATATGATGGATCTTAATGATCTTCAGATTCATATACTGGATGCACTGAGGATTATAGTTTCCATAACTGCAACAAAATGCAACTAACCCAGGCGCACATAGATACTTTTTCGTTGTGTTTTCTCTCACACATACTTTTACCCTCCACACAAACTAGGAAATAAACACTTGCTGGCAAAAAAATAGAAATCTATTGGTAAAGGCAAAGTCTTTTATAAACACAAATACGTCTTTAAAATTTCTTTAAAAATCTGTAAGTAAAATGATACATATAAAAGAGTATGCTAGTTTCTTTCTGGACTTTTTGACTTCCCCAAGCCTACACTGATCTAATTGCCAGGGCAAGGGGTTGGTGCTTGTAGTTGTACCTGCGTTCTAGACAAATGTCCTTAACAAAAGGATTGATGACAGAAACCAGAGCATAATAAAATCTTATAGGGTGATTGAGGTAGGGGGATGGAGGGCAGGAGCATACTTCTTCCTCTCCACACACACACTTCTTGTTCGTTGCTTCTCTTACATCGATGACTCAGAATACAAAAACAAAACTAAAAAAGAAAAAAAAAGAAAAACCCTAAGAGCTTTTATAAATGATTACATTAAAAGAAAGCAAATACTTTCTGAAACCATTAGTTCTGGCCTCTCTGTTTCTCCTGCCAAGATTGTTATTTCCTCTTTAGCATACATTTCCTCTTTCCATGATATTGGAAGCTCATGTTTTTTCCAGGCAAACAGACACACACACACACACACACACACACACACACAGAAACAACACAACTCTTCATCATGGCCAAAATGATTAGGAGACTTGCTTATACATTGTAGAGAAGCAACAGTCTTTCATCTACTGACCCTTCTGGTTCTTTCCATACACACTCCTTTCAGACCCTTTGAAACCTTGTGGGAACATTCAAATCTAGGCAATCTCTGACTTTGCTGACTCTGGCCACAACCTTGATCCATTTCCTTCTCAGGCCTTCCTCGCTCTGCCAGCTGTTGAAACAGCATGACTTGCCTTTGTGTGTGTGTGTATATAGTTCACATGTTTCATATCTTAACTGCCTGTAAAGTCACTGACAACTAGATTCGAATCATATCCTGCAACTTATTTTTCCCCTCCCAGGACTCCCTAGCCCTGCCCTTCCTGGACTATTACCAGCTCCCAGGATTCCTTTCAACCAACAGCAGCACCACTGCTGACAGAGAAAAACAAAAAGGGGGATTAAATTGTGAGGTAAAGTTTGCATTTTAAATCTCTCTTCTTGAAGTTTTTATCTTGAATCCACAGAGGGTTATGCTCTTTAAATGATTTTGCTTTCAAACATGCTTGTGATTTGAATGCTTTTGCCATGTTTCATTTTTCCCACAGGAAACGCAGTTATTGTTATGTTGTGCAGAATTTCTCAGGTTTTAATGATCACTGTTATTTTTCTGGGCTCAGTTGGACTGTCCTGAAACATGTAAGGATTACCTTCTCATGAAACATTGAACCTCGTGAGGGAAAAAGGATCCACTTCGAATCCTCACTTCTCTCCTCTCATTCTCCCTCCACCCCTACAAGCAAGCGTGGGCCCACACGCACTTTCCGGTATATTGAATATGTTGTTTATTTTATTTATTTCAGTTCCTGGGGTTTGATGTGGACCAAATAAAGCAGGACTTTTATAGGTGAGACACATGGAAGAAATATTCTTTTCTCATTAAAAGAACCATTCAGCTTTGAATGCAGATGACTCAGTTTCTTCTAGGGGGTGCATTGTTTTTCTTTTTTTCTTTTTCATTAATGTTTTTAAACCAAATTTTACACAATTTAATTTTCAGCCCATGGCTTAACTTAAATAGGAAGACCCGCTAGATCATATAGGCTATAATCTATAACCACATAAAATTGTTACTCTCTGGTAGGATTGATCAGATTTTTTATGAACTAACTTTATATTCAAAAATAAACATCTGTCTTGAACCAACTTCCAATGCATCTGGTTAAATGAGATTAGTTATCTTGTTTTCCAGCCCTACTCTCGGGACCCATCACTGCATGTCAGTATGAACTCATCATCATCTACTAGTCACAAAGAGGCAATGTTAATTCAGGACTAACCCTCCTAGGTTTCTGAACTGCTTACATCCACATCCCAGACGTGACTATTTAGATGAAACTAAGCTGCCTTAGTTTCGTCTTGTTACTCGCACCGTTCTCTGACATTTTTGCAGCATGGAAAGCTTGTGCTTTTTGTCAGGGGGAAGTTTGCTTTGTCAAAGAAAGATTTCCTTATAAACTGTGAACCTCTTATTTGAATAAGATAAATCATGAACATTTGTTGACTCTGGGGAGAGCCCACCCATGTTAGCTTTGCAGTATGACCAAGTGAGCGGAGCTGGAAAGACTGAAGTCTGTTTCTGCTTTGCCACTAATGTGTTTGGTGTCTTTAAGCAGACTCTGCATATAGTCACTATAAGTGTATTCAATATGTTTGAAAAGTTAAGACAGGAAACATATAATCATTCCCAAAATGATCTTTGGAGATGAAAACCACGATGCCTGAAAAAATGCATAGGATGGGAATAACATCAGATTACACATTCTAGAAGAAAAGGTTAGTGAACATAAAGGCATAGCAATTGAAACAGAAGGAGAGAAAAAGATTTCAAAAAATGAATAGGACATCAGTGTGCTGCGAACAACTCCATGGGGCCTGGAGCTTCAGAAGGAAGAGTGAGAGACAGGAAAAATATTTGAAGAAATAATGACTGTGAAACCCACACTTCTAAAAAGCTCAATAAATCTGAAGTGCACATGAACACACTCACACCCAGGAAAACAACCACACCAAAGCACATCATAATCCAATTGCTCAAAACCAGTGATAAAAAGTAATCTTACAAGCAGGCAGAGAAAACACATGCATTATGTACAGAAAAAGAATGGTAAGAAACATAACAGATTTCTATAAGGAAAAATGAGGCAAACTAAAGTGTGATTATGGGTGATAGTCCAGATAATTTTTGCATTAAGTACAGATACTTTTGAATATATTTCTGTGTAATATGGTTTTTAAAATTCAAAGTAAGGTAGTTTTATTTCTTTCTGAATCTTCCACCAAAGACCTTTGTCCGCTTGTCACTGAGCCAGTGGCTGGAATTGCAATCCTCAGCTTTATACCCACAAATACGCCCTTTGTATTTAGATCTCTGTGTGCTTTGTGTGCTAGAGGCCAATTTTACTTTGTTAGATTGCCGTTTCTTAAGGATAACTTTAGTTACTCAGCTTCTGGTCTTTGTCCTCTTTACTTTTCCAGGATTTGATTGTCAGCAATTATTTTGTTAAGAATTTGTACAATCTTGTAGAAATATGGCCTCCCTAAAAGACGTCCTGAGAAAAAGTTTGAAGGTGGTCCATGGCTGTCCTATGGTTTATGCTTTTGGGAACAACTGGGAAGAGGTTGAACAGTTCCGCAGCAGGCCCGATGACATTGTGATAGTCACTTACCCCAAATCAGGTGAGTTTTGTGGCCTGACAAATGCAGGTCTGACTTCAGCCTTTGTTGCCTGAAAATAAAGTTCTCTATAAAACCATTATCATCCTCAATAAAATTACTAAGCCCATCAGTCAGTATAGCCATCTATTTGAAAGGCATTAAAATGGGCATCTGAGGCATAGAAAAAGAAACTGCAGAATTAAATTTCTAATAGAATGTATTCAGATGGCAGGCTTCCAACAGGTACTTTCCCCCTCAGATTCAGGTGATATTTATAAAAAATGTTGCTCTTTGACACAGGTACTACTTGGGTAAGTGAAATTGCAGACATGATTTTAAATGATGGCGATGTTGAAAAATCTAAGCGAGATTTTATAACTGCTAAAGTTCCAATGTTGGAAATGACTGTTCCTGGACTAACTTCAGGTAATTTTAAACCATTTGGGAATTATAATTTTGTAGTATTATTTTTATAACATGTTAATTATTGTATTTATGATTTCCACTCAAAGAAAATGGAGTAAATTTAGTAACATAAAATGAAAGTCTGAAAACAGTACAATACCAAGGCACATAGAGAAACTACAGTTTTAGTGCATGACATATTCCAGTATGATAACAGAAAATGAATGAGTTTTGTTGTAGGAAGCAATTAAAATTTGGTTGATGACATTAAAAAATGTTTATCTTTTATTGACTTTTGTTGTATAGAATTTGGTATATTAGAACAATAAGCTCCTAATTTAGGACTTTGCTGTAGTTAAATAAGTAAAGAAGTACAATGCCTCTCAAAAAGTAAAATTTAATTATTAGTACAATTTAATTTTCATTTCACAAATGTTTATTAAGGGCTTCTAAAGAACTATGTACTATTATTGTATGGGCTAGATACAAAATGATTAGTAAATTAATGTCCTAAACCCAAGGAGATTATTAATTTTGGGACATTAAATAAGTAAATAAAATAACAATATGTGAATATTATGGATCTTATGTATCCAAAGAATAGGGCTCTATGAAAGTGAAAAACAGGAGAGTTTACTTTAAATTGAGTAATTAGGGATACTGCTCCTGAATTGAGACCTAATGCCATACACATAGTTGGAGAAAACATATTTCAGGAAGGTGAAGTATTTGTTATAAAGACCTAGGTGCTGAAAAGATATTGGTATAGTAGAGGGAATAAAAACAGCTACAGCAACCTACAACAGCAACGAAAGATGGGAAACATGAGACACAAAACGATTAGAGACTACACTGGGACAGATCATGTAGGGCTTATAATCTTTAAGAAACTATGAGCTAAGAAAGAATCAGATGGTTTCTTGTAGGCAAGTGGGAGAGGTTAAGCAGTGAGTCCTGGCTTTTCAACGCTGCTGGAAACCTGGAATAAGTATGGTGGTGAAGTTGTTTATCAATTTAAAGAGCAGAATCCAAATTCTCTACCCTGCTGGAGCTTGTTATTTACATAGGCAGAGAAGGACCGACTGGATATCATTCATTCTGTGTGGTTGCTTGAAGTCAGAGAGCAAATGCTGAAGCTTGGCACTAAAGGATTACTCTGGGACAAGCAACCAAAATAAGTGCAAAACTGAGTTAAGACACCAGAGCCACAGAAAACCATAAAGAAATGATAGTATCAAATGGATCAGGGATAGAGGAGTGGGGATTGTTGGTGGGAGACGTGGTTGGAGGTGGATAGTGAGGCTGCGCAGCATCGCCAGAGAGTGAATTGGTGCGGTTCACCAGGTAAAGGAGGATAGACTGGCACTCAGGTTTACTCTGGAGCCTCAATGTGAATACTTGTAGTGTCATTACATATTCCCAATATTTATATTTGTGCGCATAAAGGGTTCATTTAAAGGGTCTCAATAGCAAAACAGTTGCAAGACAGAAGAGGCTGAGAAACTTTTCATTGAAGTTTAGGGAGGGAAGAGGAACAATAATGTAGGAAAAACTTCATAAAAGAAACAGATGTAAGAGTTCACATCACAGCATTGAGGAATAATGAGATGTGGAAGGTTACGATCTCTCATTTCTATATGCTGAATAAAGAGGCTGGAACTACTAGGTCAGTAGAAGCATAATGAAATACCTTGTGGAATTTTATAGCTGTATAATTAATTTACCAGATAAAATTCAGGATGCCCAATTAATTTTTAAATTCAGAAAGCTATTTTATTTAGTAAAAGTATATCCCAAATAGTACATGGGGGATTCTTATACTCAAAGGCGCCTGTTGTTAATCTGAAATACAGATTTAACTGGGATTTTTGCATCTTTATTCCCTAAACTTGCCTATCATATCTACATTGATATTAAGGGGTTCTCTTAATACAAGTGAGAGCTATGCCCTGTTCTCTATGGAGCTTTTGTTGGTGAAGAAAACAGGCTCTATCCCTGCTTTGATGGAACCTCCATTCGAGTGTGTGTGTTTGTGAGTGGGGACAAGGAAGACACATAGGAACTGACAATAAACAAATACGTAAATGAACTATGAAACATAAACAAGGGCTGTAGAGAACCTTTTAAAAGGTTGTTTTAACAGAGAGACACTGACTGGCTTTTAAGCATGTGCAATACAATTTTGTTAACAATTGAAGCATAGGATTGCTTTCAATTAGTGAGTCAGATAAAATTTTGAGCAAGTATGTTGTCATATGCAAAAGGTGGGAAGATAATGCAGGATTAACAGGTAATCTAGAGGTTAGACAGGATATAAGTAATATTGTGAAAAATATGCATAGGACTTTAAGATTCATTGGATGTGCACCCTGAAAGAGGAAACAATAAATGAGATCTGGGTGACACTATAAGAGATGACACCTTTAACAGATACCTGGGATTAAGGCCTCGAGTCCCTTGTAAGAACAGTAAGTGGAAAGGGTAAGCCCAGCTCTTCCTAGTCTATGTCAGAAATTCTCTGAGTATGCCTTTACTCCACAAGTACCTTCAGACTGGCCAAGTCACTTATGTAGTGCAATCCTTCTGACTCTAAACACAGAAAATGAATGGATGCCTTCTGTCTCAGAGAAGTTTATATATCCCTTCTCCAAACACTTAATGTGAAGCCAAGTTCTAGCACATATTAGTTGTATGACTGGAGAGTTCAGCTAACACCTAAAAGTTACACAACATTTTCGCTTTGCATATGCATATAACAAATACAGGAAATAATGAAAATGCAGATGCGACAGCTGAAGCTACACAAAATGACATCATCAATACTATAACAGCTGATGCAAAACAGTTTGATGTGAGACTTACTAGGTATTAGTATCTTTTTGACATAGACAAAACATTTTTATAATTATTTATAGTATGCACAGGTATGATAAAACTCCAAATCGCTAAGGTGGGTATTATTACTCCTCATTTTGGAAGTGAAGAAAGTGAAGCATAGAGACTGGGATACTTTCAAATTTCTCACAGTGCATAAGTGATTGAGTTAGAATTTGAATCTAAGGGGGCTGATCTCCGAACCTATGCCCTTAACTGTCATGCAATATTACCTCTTAGAATCCAGATAAACAATGCCTATGATTAGTTCAAAATTAAGCAGAATTGTATACTGCTCAAAAATATTTTGAAGGGTTGGTTGAGAAAATCAGGAAATACAGGCCCATTGGAGACTCTAATATCTTTATATAGCAAACTAAATATTCCAGGTATTGAACAGTTAGAGAAGAATCCATCGCCTCGTCTTGTGAAGACACATCTACCGACTGGTCTCCTTCCTAAGTCTTTCTGGGAGAACAACTGCAAGGTACACTCCAGACCACCAGCCAATTTTTTAATGACCCTATTCTCTTTGAGTAAATAATTGCTCACATGTTTCAATGAAAGTGTTTCAATTATTTTAGCCTAAACTTACATACTGAAGTTTTCCAAAGTTATGCAGCAACAGAATTCTCATCTCAGCACACTATCACTACTGTTATTACTATTGCTACTGTTATTTCCTAGCTGTCCCTAGATGTTTTGGTCTTCTCTGAAAACTCTACACAAGGATGTTGGTATTCAGATTAGCCATTCCATCTTAGGTGATTTTAGTAGTTTGTGATGTGTGAGGAATTCTCTGTAGTTGAATTTTGTAATGCAAAGTTGTTCATAGAGTCCCTTCTTACTCTTTTTTAAACAGATTTAATTTTTTTCTACAGCAATTTCACTTATTTATAGACCAATTTTAGGTTCATAACAAAACTGAATGAAAGTCAAAGTGATTGTGCGTACATCCCTTGCTCCCACACATACTTAGATTCTCCATTATCAGCGTCTCCCACCGGGTGCACATTTGTTACAATTGATGAACCTACATTGACACATTGTTATCACCCAAAGCCCGTATTTTACAGTAGAGTTCATCCTTGGAGTACACTCTATGGATTTAGACAAATGTGTATATATATGTGTGATCATACATTACAGTATCACACAGTGTAGTTTCACTGCCTGAAAAATCCTCTGTGCTCCACCTATTCATCCCTCGCTCCCCCAACCCTGAAAACCACTGATTTGTCTCTATAGTTTTGCCTTTTCCAGATTATCTTATACCTGGATCACACAGTATGTAACATTTACAGATTGTAGTCTTCCACTCAGGAATATGCATTTACGATTATGACTTTTCATGACTTGATAGCTCATTTCCTTCTAGTGCTGAATAACACTATTGTCTGGAGGTACTACAGCGTATTTATTCACTCACCCCTACTGCAGGACATCTTGGTCATTTCTAAGTTTTGGCAATTCTTAATGAAGCTACCACAAGCAACCACATGCAAGTTTTTGAATGTGCCTTATTTTTCAGTTCCTTTGGGGAAATACCAAGTAGTGCAATTGCTAAATTGTATGATATAGATATGTTTAGTTTTACAAAAAACCCTGCCAAAGTGTCTTCCCAAATAGCAGTGCCATTTGCATTCCCAGCAGCCATGAATGAGAGTCCTAATGCTCCACATCCACACCAGGGTCTGGTGCTGTCAGTGTCCTGGGCTTTGTGGTCATTCTAATGATTATCGTGAAGTGCTGTCTTAATGTTTTAATTTGCATTTTCCTGATAGCACATGATATGGGACATCTTTTTATACTCTCTCTTGTGTCTTCTTTTATGCTGCCTTGCTAGCTGTTTAACAATTTCATTGATTTTTTTTAAGAGTCAGCTTTGTTTGATTAGTTTTCTCTAACATTTCCCCTGTTTTTCATTTCATGGATTTCAAATATGTTGCTTTCTTGCCTGTATGTTAATTTTTATTGTCCCAAATAAAACAGCATTCATTTGATCTCTTGTTCGTCCTCTTGCAGATGATTTATATGGCTCGAAATGCCAAGGATGTTGCAGTTTCATATTACCATTTTGACTGCATGAATAGTTTGCTCCCTCCTCCTGTTACGTGGGAAAAGTATCTGGAGAATTTCATGGCTGGAAACAGTAGGTACTCCTTGGCTTAAAATTAATGTCATTTTTTTCAATTTTAAATAATACTACTATTACTAGCATGACCTTTTGTTTTCTAAACTCTTATTTTTGCCAAATCAGAAACAAGTATGTTCAAATACCATTTAAAAAATTAAATCAAATATATCTAATATTTTGCTATGACTTTCAATATATAAACCTGGTATTAAACATTGGCTTAATGAAAATATTATCTAATCTCCTTTCAATTACTAAAAACCCAGTCTTAGTTTCTGCTCACAATAGAAATTATTTACCTTTCCCAAGCAATTAGTAAAATGTAGCAAATCACTTATATGTATATTTATAGTATAGATAAATAGCCGATATGAGTACTTTATAAAATAATAGTTTCCTTCCATGTTGGAGGTCAATGTATTTTCAATTGAAATACTTCCTTGTACTTTATATATTTTTAACCTGATTGCTTATAAATTCATATCTGGTTGATTACATATATTTTCTAATTGGCTTTATATTCTGAGTTCCCTTGGCTGTTAAATTCCACAAAATGTTTGTACAATCTAACTTATTGCTCAGAAACAAATCTTTAATTTTATGAATGCTTATGGACAGAGACTGTTTCTCTGGTTTTAGTGGCCTATGGCTCCTGGTTTAATCATGTTAAGAGCTGGTGGAAGAAAAGAGAAGAACACCCAATACTTTTCTTATACTATGAAGATATGAAAGAGGTAAAATGGTAGAAATTCATTATGGATAATTTCCCACTACATCCTGGGGTGAAAGGATTAATATAACATTTTCAACTTAATGTGTGGAGTCCAAAATGATACGATTGCTTTTCCTATTCTTCATGCCTGCTTACCCAAATCTTGTTAAGACATAAATAACTTTCTAATTGTGAAAACTATGACGTTTGTACTCCTCATATTCTTTTTTAACCATTGTGTTTACTTTGAGCAGCTTTTCCTTCTCAAACTTTCTTCTTCATTTAACAGGCTATCAACTCCTGGTTTTCCGATGGATCTCTCTCTATCACTTAGTCGTTTTTCTTTTTCAGCTGCTTGGTCTATTTTGGTGCTCATTCCATGCCCACTGTCGCCAAAACTATTTATGTGCTAATGGCCCTTCAAACCTTTATTTTAACTTCTACCCTGACTTCAAACCCATGCTTTTATTACAATGATCTCAACTTTAGCATGTTTAAAACTAATCTCATCTTGCTTCTTTCTCTCCAACATGTCATCCTCTTCGTTTATTCTCTCTTTTGGCTAATGATGTTATATGTCCATTCACTTCTCAAAGCTCAAAAATAAGTTGTCCTCATTGACTTCCATACAGTGGATATAGTTCAACTGTATCTTCAACATCCCACTGGTTCACATGCCTTATCTATTATATCCCTTCCTTTATTTTCTTACTACTTGCTCTTAGACAGGGACTCATAGGCATTCAGCTTTCATCCTGTATGAACTAGTATCACTTCAAATACTACTGCAAAGTTCCAGGCCTATTCTGGAGCTATTTTACTCAAATCAGGCAAATGTGCATGCACACATGGCAAAGATGTTTAATCCAAGTTTCTCCGCTTCTAAAAGCCTAAATATACAAATGAGGATTTTTTTAGACTTTCAGATTTATGATGGAAGGTACCATATGTACCATTCCTGTGACTGCATCTGCAGTACCTAATACAGCACCCACCCCATAAATAAAGGCTCGTGGTCATTTGTTGTATGAATAACTGATCGCTTGAATGAATGAATAAATAAACAAGTAAGCAGTAATAACAAAAAGTGTAGTGACAATTCTACTTTGCATACCAGAAATCATGTCCCAGGTGAAAAATCCCCTGTCCTGAGTATTTCTGAGACCCCGCAGATTATTTCTCCCATCTTATTCAAGAGTTGTCTGCTCTTCTGCTCTGCACGGGCTCCCACCCTCTATCACATTTGTTTGCAGCCCATTGAGAACCTATGGTCTAAATCTTACCAGTGCTTGAAGGAATTAATGTAAATTTGCTGGCATACACAGCTGCATGACTAAAGTAGTTTTGATTAATCAGATTAAATTATGCATTCTTTATAAGAGAGATAATTGTTCTTCTGTACCAAGTATCTCTCTTCCTGGACACCTGAGTAGTACTTATTAGCCTTATGAAAAGAGCAATTTTAGCTTCTTAATATAGGCCCTTTTCTCCACAGAATGGAGAAATACATTTCCTGGGCTGGGCTGGTATCCAGACTCTGACTCACGTGCTGTCTCCCACATGATGTTCTCATGTCAACCTCTTCTCTTTGTGTGGCTAAAGTGCCTTATTCAAGTCAACTCACTTATATTAATTTACAGTCTGTCTTAGTCAGCTTTATAAGCATATCCAAATACTTTGAACCCCACTCAAATCTTCTATATGGGTCATAATTAAAAGCCAATATTTTTCTAACTCCAATACAGACATTCTTAGACAATGTCATATAAAGAGGTTTAATAGAACCACATAGAGCAAAAGTATAATTATATATCAAGAATAAAATTCAGAGAGAAGTCCGATAGTTTACATCAGGTTTTTAAGTGTCTGCATAAATTCTTGATCAACAAGGTGAAATAGAAATCAGCAGAGGAAGATTCCATAGGAGCCAACACTCTGTACTTGAACTGTTTCTGGTTTATAAACTGACATCATCATTCATGCTTTGACTGTGGCGAGATTATTCTCCAAACACTTTGAATCACTAATAGAAACTGCTATTTGCCCATCCATCTGTGTGTTTCCCTAGTCTTACTAACTTCTCTTTTGGCTTTTTTGCCCCTATCATGATTTCTGACATTGTACTCATTCTAAATACCGCCACCCCTTAATTAGACATCTCATTCTCCTCTCATTGAGGCCTCACACATAAAATATTACCATAACCTCCCTTCTAGGGAACTCCCTGCCAAAACACACACATGTGTATACATGCGCACACACATATGCACAGTTAATAAGACACACTCTTCAAAGCTGCTGCTTCACTTTGTTATTACAGACACAAATCCTTCCACAGGACATCCAAGGGTGTTCTCAGTTTACACCCAGTTTATTTTTCCAGTTCCATACCTCTCTCACTCCTGCGAACACACCAGATCTAACTCTAACCATTCTGCTTTTTTCTCCCTTGAACACACTATGAGACACTAACACCTCTAAGAGATTTAACTGTTTTGGTTATTGGATATTCACTGTTCAGTACCACAAAAGACCACCCATCTTGGTAAATTCTGACTCATCTTTTTAAACTCAGCTTAGATATCACCTTTTCAAAATCTTTCTATTGTATTCATGCAGATTTTGTTTGTAAGTCTAAAAACTTACAAATATTGTTTATGTCATTAAAATCTGGAAAATGATCCATTTCTCAAATTTGGTTCTTTTATCCTCAATGGTTAATAAATAATTTAGGTCTTAATATCTTTGCACATTTACTAGAGTTTATTTTCAATAACTAGTGTCTAAGCAAGGTTTAATCAATATTTATACTTTAAGGAAATATACTTGAAATTGTCCATGAATTTATCATCTTTTGTTTTTAAATATTATTACTATACTCTGGCTTCTCTTAAGATCGTATAAATCTTTCACCTTTTAAATATTATTACTAAAAACAAGAAAAAAATTTTGATTAAAAACAGAAAAAGGAACTGAGAAGAATAAAAACAATTTGGTTCTTTAAGTTATACACACTTCAATCTGATTACAAATGAGCTTAAAATGGCATTTAGGATTTTTTCTCTAAGTATTGTTAAATTTTAGCCCAAAGTTTCTTCTTATTATACTTTAAATATAAACTAAAAATGTAAGATTTGTAACAAACAACATTTCTACTCTATTTTTGTTAAACATAAATTATTTTTCATACTTATAAATATTTTTTTTAATTAAGAGACCCAACCAAATACGGATTCAACATTCAGAATAAATGTTTAAGAAAAACAGATTTAAATATCATATTCTTTTACATTATCTTTGTCATTTTCTTGGATGTCTCTTTACCCACTAATAGAATCCAAAGCAAGAAATCAAGAAGATTGCTACATTTCTAGACAAAAACTTAAATGATGAAGTCCTGGATAAGATCGTCCATCACACCTCATTTGGAATGATGAAGGATAATCCTCTGGTGAATTATACACATATTCCAAATATAGTGATGGATCACAGCAAATCTCCTTTTATGCGCAAAGGTGAATATTTTTCTGAATTTCATTTCCCTTTTCACTTTCTTATACGTTGCTCTGAAATGAGGATTCACTTCGTGATCTCTATCAAATTACTTAGCCAGTTTGGGTATCAATTCCCTTGTCTGTAAAATAACAACATTAAAAATACTAACCACAAAAAACTGCCACATCAGATTAGAAATTATTAAAGGAAATAATGCATGTAAATCGATTGTCAAAATACCTTGAATATTTGATAGATATTTCTCCTCTTATTTACTACTCTGCTAAAAGGGAGTGGTCTTGTCATTTCTGATATGAGTCGTTCCAAATTTGTTGTATATAAATCCTCAATCTTTGTCTAAATTGATGTAAACATCTTTCTCTTTGTGATAAATTAGTGTCAGTCAGTACAGTACTGTATTATTTTTTAAGATTTTATTTATTTGTACAGAGGGAAGAAAGAAGGGAGAAAGAGAGGGAGAGAAACATTTATGTGTGAGAGAAACATTTATCGGTTGCCTCTCACACACCTGCAACCCAGTCATGTGCCCAGACTGGGAATTGAACCTGCGACCTTTTTGGTTTGCAGGATGACACCCAACCCACTGAGCCAGACCAGTCAGGAAAAAGTAGCATATTCTTTAAAGACCCCATGTCATTTAGAAAACAGTGGTCACTTTGTTAAAAAGGATTCATCAAGATAAAGAACCTTATTTTTTTACCCTATGGAAAATTTTTGTTACCTAAAAATACAGTCTGAATTACAGGAAACATGGGATCTAAATTTAAGTTGGGAAGGTGACAATAGAGGCAGATGGCATTCATTGTTGAAATACAGCGTTGCTTCCTTTGTGACTGGTTGTATATGATTTGTGTTATAATGTTTTACTAATGATAAAAAGAATGCATTTAACAAATTATTAACTTAAATTTGAGAAGTTATCCACCTAATAATGCCACCCTTTGATTTCAGCATTCTTTACGGAGTTGAGGGGAAAGGGGTAGAATTTCAGTTGGTGCACTGGGAAGTAAACATAACCCTAGGGATGAACTGTATACAGGAACATGTGAAAGAAAACCGTTAATTTTGAAAGAGTTATATGGCTAAATTATTTTGTGAAACATTTTTCTCCAAAACCTACTAAAATGGAAAATATTTCTAGTGTTTTAAAATTGTTTTTAATTTTTTAAGACTACATTTACCTTTGGAAAAGTAAACTCTACTATAAGAGGGCAAAGGAAGTTTTTCATTGTCAATGGTGCACTACAGCAAGGAAGATGCACACATATTTTCTGGTGGAAGAGTCAGAAAAACAATCTTTATAAAACAAAGCAAATGTTTATCCTGAAAGATTGTCGAGTGGAACTTCTAGGAGAGTTTTATTCTTAGTCATATGAAAACTGATACCACCACATGATCCTCATTGGGGTATAAATGTAGAGGAGATAAGCTCAGTACCTGAATTTTAGAGTTTTTCTAATTTCAACCTAAAAAAGTACATGCTGGTCTAGTGAGAGCATGCCCTCCAGAAGTGGTAAAGAACATGTCCTTCGTGGTCAGATTGATCTGGAATTGATCCAGACTATGCTAGTCCCTGAATTTATGACTTTGAATACATTAATCAGTCTGCCAAAACTGTGGTTACATCACTGAAAATACAAAGTACTAACATCTATGGCACAAGTTTGGGGAGAAGATTATGCTAAATAATATGTAAGTGTTTGGAATATTTTTCTGATCATAAAGAATACAAAAAAGTAGCAAGTCTTATTAAACA
The DNA here is from genome assembly GCF_022682495.2 of Desmodus rotundus. Classification (NCBI taxonomy): domain Eukaryota; kingdom Metazoa; phylum Chordata; class Mammalia; order Chiroptera; family Phyllostomidae; genus Desmodus; species Desmodus rotundus. Next base: position 125,797,338 of record NC_071390.1, on the reverse strand, counting down.
TTCTTATTAAAGGGATAAAGATTCTTCTATCGATTTACTCATTAATGCATTCAATAAATATTTAAAGCATATACTCATTCATTAATTTACACAGAGGAAACTCTTTACAAAGACCTACATGTAGCACATGTTCTCTAGAATGTGCAAGGTTGAATGACACATGCATCTGCCTCGGAGGCTCATAATGCATTGCAGGCGGCACGCACGCAAATGGATGCTGAGAAGGGCTCAAAGTGAAATGGCCAAAGGGCCAGGAACACTCAAGTCTTGAATGATGCAATGTTGGGTAAATCAATGTTATAATTTAGTTACACTATGGTAAAGGTGGTAAGAACAGGATAGGTGATGTCCAATAGTTATACCCATGCCCCAAACTGCAGCAAAAGAGAAATATCTGGGCTTTGCCATCATTTACTGTATCAGAAAATGTACACTTTCCTTATTCTTATGAAGCAAATGTGTTTGCATGTGGTATGTAATTTATACTCTAACTGGAAGATATTGGAATATTTTATATGTGACTCTTTATTGTTTAAGTCTGTGCTCTCTGTTTTTAATATCTTTGCAGTTGTACTATCCTGAATATTTTTACACTACCCTCACATATATTTTTAAGACCACTTGTCATCTGGTAAACATAGAACAAATTATAATAACCAGGAAAACAACCTAAGGGGAAGTATTTCATTAAAAGGACTTGAAATTTTCATGAAGTCATCACAAGTTAGTATACATTGCAATTGAGTGGGATATATTTAATATTAGTTATTTCATAATATAACCAAGTAAATGTTTTCCTCCAAGTGCCTTGGCAGTATGTTAGAATTTATTTATTTTTTAAATAAATATTTATAAGCATCCAAGTTTAAGATATTAAATAAGTTCATATCACCAAGTTTACTTTTGTAAAGATCATTCATGAGTGTTATGTTTGATGTTACTCTTCTCATCCAAAATGCAAATAAAATATAAGTCTGGTGAACTCAGAAATCACAAGTCTCCTCCAAGTATTCTACATCCTCATTTATGCCTTCTGGGAACTGATACTTACCAGCTCTCTGTCTTATGGATCGGTTGTGCAGATGAGCACTCCTTTGTACACTTTCCAAAGGAACTCATGATATAAAATATGTCCTGACTGGTGTACAGTTGTAACCCTATGACCCAGGACAATGAGAAACACTAAAGAATCTCAGGAAACTACAAATTAAACAGTTCATAAATTTAGACAAGAAAATTAATCCATTTCAGAATATGTCTATAAATGTCAGACTCTATAGTTATAAGGCACTTTTTAGATGGGAGGAATTACCAGTAAAACAGAAATGACATTTTAAAATACTCAAATCCAAAGGAAGGTCTTTCTTTAACTTTTCTAACCTTTTCTTTTGCTCTATGTTAGCTTTTCCATCATAATGGAAATATTTTATTCCTTTATATGTTTTTGTACTTTTTATTTTTAGGAATTACAGGTGACTGGAAGAATCACTTCACAGTGGCCCAGAATGAGAAATTTGATGCCATTTATGAGAAGGAAATGTCTGGAAGTACACTGCAGTTCTGCACCGACTTTTAAAGAACCTAAGCTGCAATTGTAAAAGAACCAACCTGTAATTTGTTGACACGGGGTCAGTTATGACTTGCCTTGGGCGATCCAACGGGTTTTTAAAGAAGCAGACATGCTTTTAACACTTTGATTTTTCAGTGTCATTAATCAGTTCCCAGTTTTGCTCCTGACTCTGAACTTCTAAATTCTCTAAAGTTAAGGCCAATCATTACCTTTTTGTAAACTGTTCGTGCCTTTTCCTAGACTAGTACTGCCAAGAAAGTATTTACCCTACCCAATTTCCATATATTTTGGCTTAAAATTAAGTTTTTCTCCCTGTTACCCAAGTAACCCAAGAAATTTGCACACTGACACTGTATTTCCTAGCTCTGCCCCAATTTCCCTTTGCTGAGTATTTGACTCTGGACACTCTGTTCCCCTGCTGTCTCTGGGTTTCAAGTTGTTCCCTGAGTCATAGCTCATGTTTTTGCAAACTCTCTACTGTGATAACATGGTTCATGTCCCAAATCATGTGGTTCGGACACTGGAACTGTTTTTATTCCGAATCTGAGTATCCAAATTTCAATTTCTGAGTTTCCAAAGATGAAAGGTCTATGTGAGTCTCCTTTGTACTCTTCTTCCCTGGGAACTGGAGCTCTACCCTGAGAGCCTGACTGAGGACTGGAGCCTGTTTCCTGGGGAGAGTACTTCCCACATCCAACGAGCGTGTTATGAACTGATGAAGATTGCCTATTGTTGTGCACTGGTCTCCGTTTGGGGACTTCAGTTTATTTCTTCTTGGTTCCAGTTCCCTGGGTCCTTACTTATTCTGGAGATGAGTTCCGACATACGACCGACACCCTGAGCCACAATTGAGATTCTACAGTAACTTGGGTTACAATATTTTGCTTCCCGAGGTGACTCTGTGCTGTAGGCCTCTGTACCTGGAATAGCTCCTCAAGCTTGTAACTCCTCTTTCCCAATTCCAGCAGAGGACTGGTCCAATGCCAACTGCAAACTTCCTAGGAGTGATATGTCTGTGATTCTGGAGATAGTTGAGAGCTATTATCTATTGTTTGCATTATAAATTACTTCAGGGAATGAAATTTGTGTTTATGTTTCTTAGACACCTGTTTAGTAGTAGTTAACCTTGAATAGCTCAGGGTATTGTGATCCAGTTACAACTTTCTAGAACACTCTTATGAACAAGGAGGTAAAGCCAATAATGTATCTATTTGATTTATTACCTTTATTAATAATAAATTAATATGGTGTAAACTTGGGATATTATGGTTTGTTTTTGAAAAATAATTAAGTATCTCTGAACTAGCCTTTCTTCTGTGTAATAGATTAGCTGCACTAACTGCCTTCACTAACAATGTGAATACTTTCCACTTTCCTTAGTTTTTCCTTGTGGACATATGTCTCTGTACCTGGACTTCATTCAAAAACCTTGAGTGAGCCTTAGCTATACCTCAGGTAGTTTTATAGGTACTGGAGATAAAGTGAGAAAAAAAATAGAATTTAGATTTTCTTTTACCTTTCTTATAGGTTGTTGCCTCTTGTCCATTTTTAAATCTTTGTTACAAATGGCAACACCCTGGTTCACTCTCTCCTGAGCTTACAGTCCACACCACACAGTAGCACTCCCACTAGAATTCCAGCTTCAAGTGTCCCTAATCTTTGAGATCATTCAGAGAACTGCCACCAAATTACCTTTCCTAAAACAATGAATTTATCATTACTTCTCTTTTCCAGCAGTCATTGGTATAATTTTTAAACAGAACCACTTATAATAATCTCCTTTTCTTTTTCCTCTAACCATAGCCTGTGATTTAAGGACAGTGATAGCAAATACATGGCAATGATGATTACTGTCTCATCCATGGAGCCTCACTAAGCAAGTCAAGGAATTGTTTTTGTAAGAAGCCACAGTGTGGCTTAAATTGTTTTCATCATGACATTCAAAGCAAGTGCTAGCACTGGTTCAGAGTACCTATGTGATAAGTACCTATTGTGAACCTTTGTCATTATTGATAAAAGTAAAAAAACGAAAAAATCTTCCAAGGGAACAATAGTTTGGATTGTCCTTTAGTGACCTGCTTAAACTTTAGAAAACTGAATGAATGAGATTTTAGTTATCTGTAAAATTAAGTAATTGGTTTGTGTTTCTTCCACATTGTAAAATTATCTGGATGTACTTGCTATCTGCTTTGTGACAACAATAATTAAACTCTTCACATGTGTAAACATGTACATGTGTATACATGAAAACACACAATACATGCATGCATGTGTACATATCCCATTGGTTCTGTTTCTTTGATGAATACAGTACATATTCTAAACCTTATTGCTATTCTGCATTTCCATGAAAGTTTTGGACTAAGTCATTGGATCAGCCCCAGTTATTATGTAAATATTGTGAACTTCCAATGGGTTAGAAGTCATTTAAGACTGTAAGATTCCTTCTCCGTAACTCTTCTATCAGGTAAAACTGTAGCACAAAGCACTCAACCTCTTATGCCAACATCTACTGACAAGGAGGCCAAAATGTAGCCATATCTCCTTGTCCTCTGCCCTATTAAGCACACTACGATAGTCATTCTGAAAGATGCTCCTGAGTGAGATGGAAAATTTACTTAACAGTAGTGGGAATCAGGTGACCAGGTCAGAATTCTAATTCTAGGGCATCATTCCAGTTGTCTGGTGATTTTTAAATTTTAGCTTGTAGTACCTTTGAAAGAACAGCAAAATGACTTCACCAAGACCTCATATAGTCTTTAATCACTGATGCTACATTTTCACTTAAAGACAATTATTTAATCTGATAAACATTTCAAAAGTTGAGAAAATTAAAGTGGTCTTAATTAAGATATACTGTTCCTAATTAATTTTTTCTGACCAACAGTTTTTCATTGTGTGCTTTAAATAACTTTTCTTTAAAACTGGGATTTATAATAGTGCATTCGATCAGACACTTACACTTATTGCTAATGTCAGTCCATAGGATCACTTGAGTTAAACCACATTTATTATTTTTAATGATTTTATTTATTTATTTTTAGAGAGAGGAGAAGGGAGGGAGAAAGAGAGGAAGAGAAATATCAATGTGTGGTTGCTTCTTGCACACCCCTCACTGGGGACCCGGCCAACAACCCAGGCATGTGCCCTGACTAGGAATTGAACTGGCAAACTTTTGGTTCACAGGCCAGCACTTAATGCACTGAGCCACACCAGCCAGGGCTAAATCAGATTTATTTTTATTAGCATTTTATTATTTCACAAAGAAGAACATTCAAGTAAATTCAGACAAGAAGTATGATTTTACAGTATTAGTAATCCATCCTCAATACCATATCTTCCTTTTCCATATCTTGTGTAATTATAAACCAGTCACCTTTACTTAACACTTTTTGGATATGTTGAGAAAAGTACCAAATGCTTTGGAGTTCTAAAGACAGTGTATTAGTCAGCATTAAACTTGACCCTTTAAAGAAAAGATTATACCAAATAAACTTTATTATTTTAACAGATTTACAGGCCTTGAAGACAAAGAAAAATGAATAAATTTTCCATTTACTAGACCTCAGTTATACTTTGATTTTCATCATCCAGTTTTATTTGCAGTTAAGTCCAGAGGTTTACGGATCATACTTCCGGGAATTCCTGGGGTCTGTAAAGGTTCCTCCAAAGGCTGCCAAGAGGCTAGAGGTAGGACAATAGCGGTGATAGGCATTTGGCTTCCCTCTCTGGTTCAAGTACAGCAGCTGTGCTTTTTTTGTTTTTAATAAACTTTTCATCTAGAAGAGTTTTAGATTTTATGGAATTATTCCCATGAAAGTACAGAAGGTTTCTGGGTACACACCCAATCTCCCCTATTATCAATATTTTACATTAATTTGGTACATTTGCCACAGTTAATGAAAAAATATTGATACATTACTATTAACTACAGTCCAAACATTATTTAGATTTCCTTCATTATATAATATCATTTTTCTGTTTCAGAATCTCATTCAGGGCACTACCTTACATTTAATCATCTTGTCTTCTTAGGTTCCTCTTAAGTGGGAAAGTTTTTCATCCTTTCCTTGCTTTTGATAACCTTGATATTTTTGAAGAGTTATCCATTTTGGTTGTGACCAGCATGGCTCAGTGGGTTGGGTATCGTCCACAAAGCAAGATGTCACCGGTTCAATTTCCGGCCAAGGCACATGCCTATGTGGTGGGTTCAGTCCCAGGTCAGGGCACGTACAATGTTTCTCTCTCACATGGATGTTTCTCTCCCTCTCTTTCTCCCTCCACTCCTCTCTCTCTAAAAATAAGTAAAGAAAATATTTTTAAAACATTGAGTTACCTATTTTGTAAAATTTCCCTCAATTAGAATTTATGTGATATTTTTCTCATGATTATACTAGGCTAATATGTTTTGGGGAAAAACACCAGAGTTAAAGCACCATTCTCAGGACATCACATTAAGGATGTACACTAACTCTATGACTTATCACTTTCGATGTTGACCTTGATCACCTGCTTTAAGTAGTATGTGTGCAGGTTTCTCTACTACAAAGTTACTCCTTGTTTTTCTTTTCCTTTCCCTATTACACATTTGGAAGACAATCACAGTCTACAGCTTACACTTAGAAAACAGGTTTACCTCCGAAAGGTGGAGTATCTGCAGAAATTATTTAGAATTATTTTGCTTGGGATATTTTTTCAATTCTTCACTTATTTATTTACATATTTATGTAATTATTTATTTTATTGGTACAAATGGATATTTATTTTATATTTTTACTTATAAGTTTGTAATACTGTATTTTGTTGCTCAATTTTTTCCAGTTTTGTCTATTGGGAACTCTTTGATTTCTTGTTCCATTTTGTTAGCTGGTTTCAAACATACATATATTTTGCAAATTACTGAGAGTCAAAGAAGTTTCTGACTTTATTAACATATATGTCAATTGCATAATGTAAAATTAAATAATATATGTGAACTAATTTTCATATATTATATATTATTAACATTTGTACTGATTATTTATTATATGTCAGACAATCTTGTAGAAGTATTAGTATATCTGTGATAAAGTGAGGAAACTCAAGCTTTGAACTAGGCTTTAAATCTAGCTCTAACTCAAAAATGTCATTATTAACCACTATATGACTCTATATAGAATTATATATAAATAATCTCCTTCAGATATTAGATATTAGATTATCTCTCAAAACACTGCCATAAACACAATTGGGTGATTGTGTCCAGGCCGACAGTGTTAAGGTTCCAAACTCTCTCCACTCTCAGAGCCTGGCTGTTGCAAGGGCACTGCCTACAAACCTGTGAAGATTAGATTTGTGAATGCTTTCCTTCTATAAGCTGTATCATATTGTTTCTTGTTAGTTTAAATAAAGATGGCAATATTGTAGTTCAAGCTCATCTAGGTTAATGTAAATTTTAAGTGTTGATTTGAAAACTTACTAATTAGAAAGAAATATCTCCATTAAAATGCATAGAGTCCAAATAAATGACTAATGAGACATTCTTTGTAATGCAGCCTATTCATACGATGAGAGGACTGACTGTACTCTGTCCTGTTCTCTCCTATTCAGGGAGGAAGAGAACAAGCTGTAATAAATCTTATGGATTTAAAACTTCCCATGCAATTTCGAGTATGGGAGAAAAAGGAGGAGATAGAACAAAATATTTTTTCACAAGTTGTATCCTCTACATCCCCTCCCTCCCTCTAGACTTATTAGCAGGAGTATCAAACTTCCTGAGCTTACTGGAAGCATATGTCAAGAAAACAAGATTCTCGGGGTTTTCCTTGGAGATTCTGATAAGATAGCTTGGGACAGTGTGCCCTAAATTATGCATTTTATGTAAACACCAAAGCTGATTCAATGGCTCCATTATCTGTTGCTATTTCCAAGTGATGAAGATGAACTATTCTGTTTTACAAGTAACTGCCAAATAGATGGACAGATGGATATATAGCTAGCTGGCTAACTGGCTGGCTGGATAGAGGGATGATAGATGGTAGATGGACAAGATAGATAGATAGATAGATAGATAGGTAGATAGGCAGGCGTAATGGCTTAAATATAGCCTCCTTTTTTACTGATTGAATTTAGATTTGGAGATGCAAAAAAGAAAAAAATAAGTAAATAGAACTTTTAAAACTCAATTTAAAAGGAAAAAGGAAGTCTAGTGAATTATAGAGCTCACTTTTACCCAAATGTGCACTGAGTTTTAAGTTAAAAGAAATGGGTGGCTTTTCTAGTACATTTGGCTCAGTATGTGACCTATTCATTCGCTTGAAGAACTGGTATAGATTCGGTTTCATTAAGAATGTGCTTGCTTATTTTGGGGGTAATTATACCTTCCACTGGCTAAAAGATAAATTTTTAACTAGATTATTATGTGGGAAAAATATACTTTGGCATTGTTTTGCTTGAATTCTTTTTTTTAGAAGATTTTATTTATTTACTTTTAGAGAGAGGAGAACAGAGGGAAAATGAGAGGGAGAGAAACATCTATGTGCAAGAGAAATATCAATAGATTGCCTCTTGCATACCCTCAACTGGGGACCTGGCCCGCAACCCAAGCATGTGCCCTGGTGGGAATCGAACCAGTGACCCTTTGGTGCACAGGCTGGCACTCAATCTACTGAGCCCCACCACCCAGGGATGTTTTGCCAGAATTCTTATTGACATATTTTGGGGTCTTAATTTTAAAGCACACTGGGTCTCTGCAACAAAGCAAAAACACAAACAGAGTAAACCAGAAAGTGGCAGGAATATATAATAAAGTAATTACACATGAAGTAAATTCTTTTCAGAATAGCCTAATGGTGAAGGCACAGTACTTGCGTAGTACAAAACTTCTAACTCAATACCTAAATTTTCTTGTATCAATACAATTTTACTTTTATTTTGAAGTATAATATACACAGAAACTAGTTTACAAATCTTAAGTATCCACATAAACCTTCCCATGTAAACATATCTGGGTAACCAGAGCCACATCATAAGAAACAGAGTGACACCAACATACCAGAGTCTTTCCCTCCCCTGTACACTTTTCCAACCAACATTGCCAGCAATGAAACCCACAATCCTGATTTCCAACAGCAAATGTTAGGTCTTTCTTTTTGAAATTTATATTAATGGAGTGATACAGATGGACTCTTTGACTTTCCGACTTTTTTCACTCAACACTATAATTGGGAGATTTATCCATATTGCATATAGTTGTATTTTTTCACTTTAATTACTATATAGTATTCTATTGTGGGAATATACCAATATATATTTATTCTTGATGGTCATTTGAAGAGTTTTCAGTTTGGTTTTTACCAAAACTACTATTATAAATATTCTTATTCATATTTTTGGTATGTAGATTTTTGGTACATTTACTTTTTAGTTCCACTTAAAGGTTAAATTATTAGATAATATGATAGGCAAAGATTGAAGACACACCACCAAAGAGTTTTGCAAAGTAGTTGTATGAGTTACAATTACACTAGCAGTGCATGAAAGTTGCAGTCCCGAGTTCTCTCCATCACTTAGAGTGTTATGTAATTTTCACTTTAGTTATCTTGATGAGTATGTGTCATACTATGATTATAATTTACATTTCCTTGTTGTCTAATGCAGTTGAGAAACTCATCATGTTCGTTGGTCATTTGAATATCTATTTTTGTAAAGTACCCATTCAAGTTTTTTGCTTATGTTCATATGCCTTGTCTTTTTAAAATTGATTTTGAAAGTGTGTATCTTTGTGTAATTGTATGTGGGTGTTGTACCTGTATGCATTTGAATATAAGTGCATGTATATTCTATTGATAAGTTCTTGTTATTATATGTATTTCAAATATCTCCCCTAATTCTTTTATGTTTTGGTTATTTAATGGTGTGTTGGTATTCCTAGTCTTAATGTAGGCCAATTTATCATTACTTCCTTTCTAATAACAATTTATATCTTATGTAAGAAATATTTGCTTACTGCCAGGCCATTAACATGCTCCATTTTTCTAAAATATTTCATTTTTACCTTTCATATGTAAATCTATAATCTATTTGAATGGTAAGGCTCCAGATATGTTTTACCCCCATAGAGATACCCAGCTGACCCTGTGCAATTTACTGAAAACAAGTCCTTTTCTCACTTCACTACAGCCAGGTTTGTTAGAAATCAGTTCATATATATGCAGGTTTCTTTATGGACTCTGTTTTTCTATTCATGCATCAGCACCCTTCTGCTCTAATTAATAAAGCTTAAAATATAACTGGCAATCTGTTATTATAACATCTCTAGTTTCATTTTTTTTCAAGATCATGCTGTCATTTACGGGCCTTTTGCATTGCTATAAACATTTTAGCTCATGAATTTTCATTTTTTTAAATGCTGTTACCTGTATTAAGATTGCATGTAATATATTAATCAAGAAATGATAAGTATACAACACCCTCTTTTATTTGGAATTTCTTTAATTTACTTTCATAAAACTTTTTATTTTCAGTGTAAAAATATTACACAATCTTGTTAGATTTATTATATATTTTATCTGTCTGTTATTTTAAATGATGTCTTGTTTAAATTTTATTTAATAATTTTCATTGCTGATATACAGAAATGCAACTGGTTTTGTTTTAATAATTTCTCTGTAGATTCTGTCAAGTATTTTTACATACATTATCAAGTCATTCATGAATAATAACATTTAATTCTTCCTTTACAAACCTTATAAATTTTTTTCAATATTTTGTTTATTTATTTTCAGAGACTGGGAAAAGGAGAGGGAAAGAGAGGGAGAGAAACATCAATGTGTGAGAGAAACAATAATCTGTTGCCTCTCACAATTCCCCCAAACAGAGACCTGGCCAGCAACCCAGGCTGTGCCCTGACAGGCAGTGGAACCCGCGACCTTTCAGTTCACAGGCGGGCACTCAATCCACTGAGCCACACCAGCAAGGGCTTTTCTTTATTTTCTACGGTGCTGTCTAGAACATCTAATACAATATTGAATGAAAATAGTCAATTGACCATTCATGTTCTTTTTTGCTTTTTACTCTTGCTTATTAAGTTTTTATTTTCCTGTTCTTTTCAAGCAAATCAAAGTCACTTCAAAGTCATTGTTGTGTGAGACATCATCACTCTCTCTTATCCACCCATCAAGTAATTCTTAAGGTGGAAGCTCTGATCATTAATTTTCTAATATGTGTATTTAAATATAATTCACTTGAAAACTTCTTTATCTGTACCCTACAGCTTTTGAAGTACCATAGTTTATTATTATTTAGTTAAAATATATAGTTTAATGATCATTGGAATGTTTTATTAGATTTCTAACAATTCCACTGTGATCAGAGACCATATTCTGTCTGGTTTTCTTTCTTTAGTGCTTACTGATATTTTCTGTATAACCAATCATTCAACTTTTGAAAGAAGTGAATTGCACTATGGCAAGACTCCAAAAAAGAAAACCCAAAGGAAAGCAATAAATAAAATGTCCAAAATCAGGTTTTTTAACTTAGAAAAAGTTCCCAACACTAACAGATATGCCACAAAACTAAAGGGAAAACTTAAATAGACCCATAATAAAATCTCTATCTGCAGAATTCCTCCCCACCGCATGAGTCCCAATAAAATAGTGCTTCTGATGCTTTCTAGCTAAGCACCAAGAAACATCTTCTCATTTTATCTCAAAATGATAAAACTGACTTTTGGGGTGGGTTCACGGGGTGAAGTAAACAGATGAGCATTGCCCAGTGGTAGTGAAAATGCTTCTGCTGGGATTTCCTCAGAGTGAAGGTGGCTTGGTTGTTTTAATTCTGATTTAGTATTTCCTCCTTTGCGTACTCTGTCCCTGGAGAGGTGAAGTGTCTTAGCTAACCAGTGAATTTAAAAGAATGGCTGAAATGTCCTGCTCTTCACCTCTTTCTTGTCCTGGGCGTAAGCCTATGTTCTTTGTTAAGAGACGAATTCCTCCTAACTCTCTTCGGCTAGGACCTGAAGTCGTATTTTCCAGCTTGGCCTCTGACAATAACAATGGTAATAATTTGGCTCCATTTTTAACCATTTGTTTTATTTCTTAATGTTATACTGAAGCTGGGCCAGGAAGAGTATTGTTAGTGGGTCCCCAAAGGCCCTCTATGTCTTGGGCTGAGAACATTGAAAAATAAAATAAGTAGACATTTTTAGGTAAAGCATTCACAAGGAGATGCTTTAGACATGGGAAAGGAATTTGGTTCTGTCCCTTAAACTCTGGTATGTAGGGAGATATTTACTGACCTTAGTGCTTTAATAAAGATGGTATTGGGCCAGTCTTCACCCATGCAGCCTTGGTAAGAAGTTTTATATTGATCATATGATAGTGGCTTTGGAGGTAACTGCAGCTTACATGTGATTTAACGATACATGAATGATTCTTTTAAAATGGGGTCATAGAGAAGGTAGTGTGGTCCATCAGAATGGCCTTGGTAAGAGCCAGGAGAGGATACAGTCCAAAAGGCAGCTCAGTGAATGACGTCAGGGAATGCAAGTGGTTCTGCATGACGGAGTTTGCAGATACCAGCAGAATTTTCTCCTTTGCCTTAGTGGAGTCAAGGATTCATTCCAGGCACAGATACACAAGAGCACCAGAACTAGGACCTCAGCAAAGGGTGCCTTGAGGCCCTTTAGCAGGCCCTGCTTTTCCTCAACTGCAGTAGCTGAGGCAAAGTTCCATACAGCAAAAAGAGCCCTTAAGGTCTATCAATCACTAGTAGGCAGAGCACTACTGGCTGCTTCTAAACTGCAAAGCAGTTGGATTCCCTGTGTATTACAGATATCAGGTTTTAGCAGGGTCTACACAGCAGTAGAACCATCAACCGCAATCTCATTCTGATCACATGGCCCTGGATGGAGCTGTAGAAGACTAACTTTGGACTCACCTGGCGCTGAACACACACTCGAGGGATACTCTCCTCCCATGATGACTTAAGTCGGCTACTACTTTGTTTAGTCTGGAGAAGTGTAGATGGATCCCTCCAGACACCTCTCTCCAACATAGCAAGACTTTCTTCAGTTTTATTTTGTATTGGTTTTGAGTGTACATCTTAGTAATTAAACAATCATATACTTTACATAAGAAAAAACTAAGTGAACTTTTTTGCCAACCCAATATTATGGAAGTTTTGGTATAGTGTCTTGCACCAATAAATTCTTACTAAATTTTAATGCCATAATTGTATTTACAACTTTTTAATTTAATACATAAGTGAGAATTCCAAAATCATTAACAGAAAATTGTGTTCTGATGATTCTTTTAAAAAGTGAATGTAGGAACAAATGAATATTAGTAGAACACACATACAGAGTATATTGCTTTAAAACTGTTCTATCAAATCTATCTGTCATGTGTTTATATGGAGTGTGAAATTAAATGTATTAATCTTGTGTAAAGGTACACTGAAAAACATACTAAAAAAAAGAAAGACAGAAAAGAAAACAAATACAGGCATGCCAGAACTAGGAGACAATTATGAACTGCCTCAGGCAAAACTTTGTTTGTAGCTATGTTAATTCTGCCCCATTCAGCTATTACAGGTGTGTTTAGTTCAAAGCACTTACCCGGTAAAATTTCCCAGCTATTGAGAACATTCTGACACGAGTAATAATGAGATACTATGTGATGTGGTTGCCAAAAACAATGTTATACAAGCCAGCTTCAACACTCCTACGTGGAATCTCTAAAGTATAAGCAACCCCCCAGAATAAACAAAAGTCTAATGTTACATTTCATGGCTTGTTTATTAGAGACAAAATAACTCTTGGATCCTGAAGATCAGTAAAAGAAGCTAGTTATTCTTTTTCTGAAATGAAAATAATCTTGCTAAATCCAAGGTCACTAAAGAGGTATGGATGGTATTCAAACAGGTTTCATGCATATTTTTGCATTTTGTCTTGATATTCAAAAACTATGCAAAACAATTTACAAGGTTATAATAGAGCTCAATGAGGGGTTTCTGTAAAAGAAATTTTTATTTTTTATTTTCCTCTCAAATTCCCTTATTTTCACAATATTAAAGTATAGGTGTCTCTTCCGTCTCATTATACATATGTTAAAAATAATCCAAACAATTTTACCACATTTCCAGATAATTTTGAATTGAGAATAAGTGCATGAAAATCTTACAGTCAATAATATGAACAACCAGTTTACTTCTTTAAAAAATGCTTATTCAATTTTTTAAAAATACATTTTAGTGAGCTTTTAACCGGAACGATGTGTGTGTGTGCATAAATCTGGGTACACAGTCAAGTTAGAAAGTCTAAGTGACAGAAATAAGTAGTGCGAATTGAGACGAGACATTCCGAACTGCAACCTGATTTCTAATTCCGCCAATATAGCTATGTAATCACAGAAAACTTCATTTTTTTGTGCCCAGTTCTCCCAATGGGAGTAATCGCGTCTTGTCGGAGTGTGATTCTCCGCAGTCACAAACGTCACTTCTCTCACTGAGGTGAACCTTAAAAGTAGTCAGATGGGACTCTTCTGCAAGTGAGGGTGCCTGCTGGGGAAAAGCCAAAATGTCTCTAAAGGAAGAAAATACCGCAGATGTTGAAGCAGGCAGTCTGCATTGAGATGAAAGAGGAGATTGTGAGGTTTGGCCTGACCAAATCACATGCAGAATTAGGAATGAAAAAAAAAATCTAAATATAAAAGCAAGAGAAAGATGAAAAGAACTGGGGGAGTGTTTGTGCATTATTTCTTCTATGGGGCAAGGAGTCTGGGGAAACCAGGAAGTCTGTCCTTCCGAAGACTCCTAAAGGAGATTCCCCAGGAGATTCCCAGCCTGGACTTCCCTGCCCACAGTGACTCAGCCCGCTCTCAGATCAACAAAGATTTCTTCCCAGGGCATTCCTCCCCAGGGCAGACCTTTGCTGTAGATGTGTTCATCCCATACGCTTGAAGGATGGCAAGTGGTAGCTTTTTGCTTGGAGGGAAGGGTGTGGAAAGAGCCTAAACCTGTGGCTTTATTTGTCCAAATACATTTATATAAGGCCATTTTGGGTGGTAAATGGAGCTAGGAATGGCTGTGGGGCTCTTATTTGTACTCCTGACCTCACAAATACCAGGAGTGCGCAAGTTCCAGGCTGTTTTTCATTTGGTAAAAATACAAAGATATAGATATACACACACACACACATTTATTAATTTATAAAATGGCTCTTTCTCCCTAGCCTCTCTTCATACGGACATATTATTTTCCTGACATGTGAGTCAGGAGAGATGAAACTGTCAATATATTTTAACCCATGTGTGTTACTGTTTGTTGGGATGAAAGGTCCATTGCAGTCAGTCACCAACAGGGCCTCCCGCCTCCTTGGGCATGCCAAGTCGGGACTCTGAGCACACATTCCACAGGGGTGTTGTTGGAGGCTGATTGAGGCATATACCATAGTCTACTGTGTACAATACTTCAGGAAGTTAATTATTTCTAAGAAAAGTGTTTGGTTTAGTCTGGTTGTGAACTACAGAACAGGTAAAACCAGAAATAGTATTCCAAAGTATATAATTTACAAATGAATTGCTTGACCTCAATTAATTTATAAATGGTCAATTACACAGTAATAAACAGGAAAAGAAGTTTACCATTTAAAATTATCCTCATTAAAATAGTACCATTTACCTTGATTTTATCTATGCACACAAACTTTTCAGAAAGCTAGAGTACAAAAACAAAGCAACAGTGATTCAGATTACGCCACCTCATTTAGATCTGGTTCCAGATGCCTCTGAGCTGTGTGGGGGTCCTCTGTGGGAGAAAGAATTTTAAGGGTTGAGCACTTGAAACTTGCAAAACTTTTATCGTCAGTGCTTACTTCTTGTTTTTATAAAATTGTTGAATATGTTAGCTTTATTTGATTTCAAATCACATACATTCTGCAAAATTCAAGACATGTTTGGGAAATAAACATTGATAAAATGGAGTGTCCTTTGATAAAAACAACTTGTATAAAGGACCCTGGAATAAAGACAATGGGGGGGAGGATTGAATGTAGGAGGTAAGGATGGGTAGGGCAGGGGACAGTAATGGGGGGAAATGGGGACAACTGTAAATGAACAGCAATAAAAAAATAAAATAAAATACTCAAAATGCAAAAAGAAAACAACTTTCACTGTTGTTACAGGGCATACAATGTAACTTATTATTTTTATAATAATTTTTAACTATTTCTCTTTAGTACTCTGGAGCTTATTCAAGAGGATGGGTCTTAGTATCTGAGGGTTGCCATGATCACTTCCTCTAAACAGTCCCCTGATAATGCTGAGTCAACTTGGACATCTTTACTTGCTACCATAATACGTGACTACCTTAGCCATATGTACATATCTGGTGTGTTAAAGGGTGTTTTTTGTACCTTGATGGAAATCTTACGCAAAGGGCTGACAAACAGCTTCAATGTTTATAGTCATTTTATATTATCATTAAGCCCTCAAACATGGAACCTGGGCAGGCTTGCCACAAAAGCCATGTAGATATATTTGCCACATATCTGAGTTGATTAAACATGTTGTTTAGGACACGCCCCCCCCACCATATAAAGAATAGCATGAATTGAAATATTTCAACAAAAAAGAAGATCAGGAGTGCTGGCCTAAAACAGAAAACAGAAAATACAGCAAAGGAAAACAGAAAAGGAGATGTGAGAGGGTTTTCTGGGAGAGTAGGAGAGTGAGAAGGAGGTAGAGAAAGAAACGTGGGGTCGTAGTCATGGGGTGAGACTGAAAGTGAGACCAGTCACCATAGTAGTGTTTTTTTCTCTAGCTCTGTTTCAGCCCAAACTACGTAGCATGTTTAATTTAATCAGGGTTCAGGTTTTGCAAAACCAAAAAATGAGGATGAGCAGAGGCAACAAAGTTGCATAGTAGAAAGGGGGGGAACCAGAATGAGTTATCATCAAGTATTTACTAAATACATTCTCTAGGATACGGTTATTAAAAGTCACAAATGTAACTATAATAACTATAATAATAGCATGGATTACTTTCTATGTGTCAAGCACATTTAATCTTTTTTTTTTTTGTTGTTATTTAATTACAGTTGTATGCCTTTTCTCCCCATCCCTTCACCCCACCCCAGGTGAACCCACTTCCCTCCCCCCTCTCCACCCTCCCCCTTGGATTTGTTCATGTGTCCTTTATAGTAGTTCCTGTAATCCCCTCTACCCACTGTCCCCGCCCCCACCCCCCACCCACGCCCTTGCTATTGTTACATTGTTCTTAGCTTCAATGTCTCTGGTTATATTTTGTTTGCTTTTTCCTTCTAGTGCTTATGTTCCAGTTAAAGGTGAGATCATATGGTATTTGTCCCTCACTTCCTGGCTTATTTCACTTAGCATAATGCTCTCCAGTTTCATCCATGCTGTTGCAAAGGGTATAAGCTCCTTCTTTCTCTCTGCTGCGTAGAATTCCATTGTGTAAATATACCATAGTTTTTGGATCCACTCGTTTGCTGATGGGCACTTCGGTTGCTTCCAGTACTTGGCTATTGTAAATTGAAGCACATTTAATCTTAAAAATTCCCTTTAAGATAGGCACCATTATTAACTTCATTTTATAAGTGGAGAGACTGAGCAATTAGCTCTGGCTGCTGTGGCTCAGTGGATTGAGTGCCAACCTGCGAACCAAAGGGTCATCAGTTTGATTCCCAGTCAGGCCACATGCTTGGGTTGCGTACCAAGTCCCCAATAGGGAGCGTGCAAGAGGCAAACACACATTGATGTTTCTCTCCATCTCTTTCTCCCTCCTTTCCCCTCTCTAAAATAAAAAAGTAAAATCTTTAAAAAATAAAAATAAAAAATAAATGGAGAGAATGAGCAATTAAATATTTTAAATCAGATAACTCATTTACTGGGCTATTAAGTATAACATAGTCATAAAAAGCCTACAGGATATACAACAAAGATGAAATCAATACTGTAAAATTTTTAAATAAATGGTTAACTAATACAATATTTTGTGGCTGGAAAGATAGACCTTTCTGTGGAATATAGGAAATAACAGTAGTACTTAGGGTACAAAACTAAAATAGAATAAAATATTTTTGGAACCAGTTAACCAGTGATTATTGAGGGAGTTAGAAGAAAATGGGCAGCCTGGTCAGAATAAGTAAATTGCCATGAAAAAACACTTTTGGAGATTTAGATTCTTCAAGCAGGAAGGCTACATGAAAGTACACCAACAGGAAGATCTTATTTAAGTAATACTAAAATGAACCCACAAAACAGAAAGCTTCTATTTAACAGACTTAATGAAAAAGCAGAATTTTAAACACAATTAAAAATTAGAAATATGACAAAGAACATTTAAAGTATCATACTTTCCAAATTAAAAAGCTCAGTAATGGAACAGAAATAGGTACTCATGGAAACCGAGTTATCTTAAAAGTTAAATGAAAGAACTATCCTACAAATAAAAATACAAAAAAAGAGAAAATATCGGTGACATATTTGGTCACCCATATTAGAGAAATGGAGGGGAGGTCAAGAATACCCTGTAGAGAACAATAAGGGATTCAGAGAGACAGAAAAATAAGAAAACAAAATTAATGATCAAAAAATGATTGTAGGAAAATGTTTTACCATGCCGAAGAATGAATTAAAATTTTAGATAAAATGTGCCCAATAAATCCAAGCCAGTCTATATGAAAAAAAAGGCTCATACTGGAAAGATTTCATTATTTGAGGAGAAAAATGTTTATTCCCTGTCAGAATACATTGTTTTATGTTATTTTGAAGAGAGGGAAATCAGATCGCTATTGGATTTCTCATCTGTAATAATGGAAACTAGTCTATAGCTTTTGAGAAAAATAAATGTTTGTGCCTAAGAACCTCCTGCCAAAATATTACTCATGTAGAAAGACCAAAGTAAAACATTTTGAGAACATTTAATGGTTCATACAGAATCCCATTTATTTACATTTTGAGAAAATTAGTAGAAGTATTTATACCAAAAATAACTTAACTAGTACAAATATCTCAAAATAAAAAGAAATAAACCTGAACAGGGTTGAGCAGAAACTAGTAAAATGAGTAGGGAAATGTACACACTGTTAATGTGCTTGGAAACTACTTGAAAAGGATTTTCAAAATAGAAAAGAAATGATAACCTATTCATAAAAATTTTCATAACATGTATGAGAGACAATATACTATTACTCAAAATACAAAAATTGACAAAACAACCACCTTTCTAAAAAACATGTGAAGATGAGTAGAAATTTTTTCAGAAGGAAATATCCAAATGTTCATTAAACTCACTCTTTCTAGTACTACAGTTCAAGCAATCTTTTTATTTCATTTATTTGGCTTATATCAGTCAATAAAATTATATAGGTTTAAGTGTACGATTCTACAACAGCTCATCTGCACATTGCATTGTGAGCTTATCATCCAAAGTCTAGTCCCCTTCCATCACCATTTACCCCATTTACCCTCCCCCACCTGCCCCACCCAACCTTCCCTCTGGTAATCACCGTACTGTTGTCAGCCTCTATGAGGATTTCTTTTGTTTGCTTAATCCCTTCGCCTATTTCACCCAGCCTCACAGCCCACCTCCCCTCTGACAGCTGTCAGTCTGTTGTCTGTATCTAAGGATCTATTACTATTTTGTTTATTTTGTTCATTAAATTCCACATATAACTGAACTCAAATGGTATTTGTCTTGCCAGCAATCCTTTAACACAGTGGAAGAGAGAATCCATTGATTTTGCCCCTTATCACTGTCCCTCATTTCCTCTTACGTTCTTATTTACCTTTTTACCCAGCAGAGCTTTTATTGTACACCAGTCACTCTGTTTTATCAATCACATGTCTTAGCTCCTCTAATCCATCCTCATATTTGTCTGGCAAAACCTCAATGTTGGCAGCTAAAGGTGCCTGGGAAATCCATGTAATCATGCTGAGTAGTACCAGTTATATTTATAATTATATAGTCACTACCCCTCCTGCAGTCTGGTTTCATTCACTTTCCTGCTCTTCATACTTTCTCAGCCATTCTCAAGCCCCCCAAACCACTTTCCATTTCACAAAAAAGGCACCAGAAGAGAATTACTACAAACTCTTGTCAATCAGCCTGTGTATGTCCAACCCTGTTGCCAGTGAAAATGCATTCTTTTGTGGTGTCACAGGAAAGGAAATTCAAAGCGTACACACATGGAAGATTTTACTGGGGTGAAGGGAGATAATACACCCTGGGGATGTAGCGGGCAGGCAGGCTCTAGCAGCAACTGCCTTGAGATTTCTGATAACCTCCATATAGTTTCTTCACTCTCCATAATGAGCAAACTGTTGTTAAACCATCCAACCCACTTCCTGATTTTTCCCTGCATCTGAATTTGTCCCTCCCCTTTCCTAGACCTACAGGGGTTCTGCACCTCCTATCTAATCTGATTCTTTTCCCAAATTTTCCCAAGCTGTATGTCACCATTTGGGCTCTTTCTTACTATGCATGGCACAAAGTAGAAGCACTTCACCCTGCTCATCTTGACTTGTGCATGTCCTGAAGTTCTACCGCATCATCTAGTTTCTACTGTGTATGTGCCCAGCAGAATTTCCCCTCCTGCTCCCCCCAAAATCCCATAATCTGGTACCTGACTGGCAGTCCCTGGGGGAGATGATTCCTGCCTGTTTCAAGGATTAAGTCCCCTCAGTGGGGGATGCAGTGGTTCCTCCCAGTGTGTGAATGAGTCTGTGAATTCTATAGCTTCATAGTAAATCAAGCTTAATGAAATGCTGTAACTTCCTAATGAAGCAGGCCCAATATCCAATTCAGCTTCCCAGTTTATTAATCTCACTGTCTGATTCTCTTTGCTTCATTTCTTATTAATAACCAGCTAACTACCTATGCTAACCATCCCTTCTGATCTTCTCACCTTTTTCTGTGGATGTACTGTCTCCCATGCCCACTTACTATACAATATTTTGACTCTTCAAGAATATCACTACACCAATATTTTCCTCTTTCCTCCACAATAATTCCCTCATCTCATGAATATTATTTCTTCTGTGTCAAAAACAAATTATAAAAATCTCTTTACCATCAAAATCTCCAGCAATCACTTCATTTCTCTGCTCCTTTACAACAAACTCTTAGAAAGTGTTGACTATATTCACAATCTCCAGATTCTCTTCTCCCTGAATCCACTCCAGTGAGATTTTCACCTCTACCATCTCATTAGACAACTCTCGCCAAGTTGACCTAAAGCCCAGACATACATACCATATTTTTCGGACTATAAAGATGCACTTTCCCCCCAAAATTTGGGAGGAAAGTGGGGTGTGTCTTATAGTCTGAATGTATCTTACCCGTCTTGCTCTGGCGGTGGGGTGGGGGTGGGGGTTGGCAGTGGAGCGGGATCACAGGAGAAGCAGGACCATATTTTTTGCTTCAAAATTTTTTTTTCCTATTTTCCTCCTCTAAAACCTAGGTGTGTCTTGTGGTCCGGTGTGTCGTATAGTCCAAAAAATACAGTACATATTAAAGTATATCTGGGTATATATATATATATATAGATATATAGATATATAGATATATAGATATAGGAAAAATACACATCAAATGATGAACATTAGCCAGGGGGACAGGAAAAGTAAGAAAAGCTTGAGAGATAGAAAAAAGAAATATATCAAATTCTTTATTAAATAACTTTGAAGTCCTTTACTGGTTGCCATCATCATGCATATATAATAGTTGTAAATCTGAATGTGAAAGCTAGTAAAGTTTGAAGAAAAAAGAAAAATAAGTTTTTCTAATTAAAATTTTTTTTTAAATTTAAGACCTGAGGAATAATTTAATTATAACCTATGACCAGGAATCCTCAAGTTTTCCAATAAAATCCAGGAGTTGAAAGAGAGGGAAAGTGGAAAGGAAAAACCTCATTAAAGTTCTCATTGCACATGCTGTGTGAAAGAAAGCTATGAATAAAGAAGTAAAGTTCTAGTAAGGATTTCCTCTTGTGGAGGATAATACCTACTTTATCTGATGTGTGGCATTATACATGCCTGATAAACTTGAAAAACTTTTACTTTATAGAAATATATAGGCAGGAATATAAAAGATATTAAAATTTACAACTGACATGGGAGAATAAACTGAATTAAATAATAAATACAATCATATGGCGGTACCCATGGCTTCAGAACTTGTCAAACCCTGTACTCGTCGCACTTTGATGATAAAAACATGTTACAGCTCTCGGTGCTTGATCGGG
The DNA here is from genome assembly GCF_022682495.2 of Desmodus rotundus. NCBI lineage: Eukaryota > Metazoa > Chordata > Mammalia > Chiroptera > Phyllostomidae > Desmodus > Desmodus rotundus. The sequence continues at coordinate 125,775,524 of NC_071390.1, read as the reverse complement.
ACTTGTCACACTTGCTAGAACCTGCAGAGGCATGACACTGCCCTGCAAGAGAAAATGCTTCATTGTTCAAAGGTTGTCAGTTTTGGCACTCCTCATGAGTTCTGGAATGAATTAACGACGAGTACCGAGGTACCACTGTAGTACTTTTTAAGACTAAATCAAATGTTAACAATCTTGAGCAATAAATGAATTTAAAAAGTGGACAAGAAGGAAGGAAAGGAAAGGAAAGAAAAGGAAAGGAAAGGAAAGGAAAGGAGAAAGGGAAGAAAGAGAAAAGTTAGCAAAAACACATAGAATGAGCATTTTTAATGACAAAACAGAATGACATATCCAAGTGATATGTCATATAAAGCAAATAATGAACAGAAAATGCTAAGTCTAAAATTATAGTGTGAAATAAAGAAACATATAAGAACAAAGATATTAGGGGTCTTAATATTATCATTAATGTGCTTGACACAATTGATATAAGACTTTCTTACAGTGAATGCAATCCTTTCATTTATTTGTAAGACATTTACCAAGTTGAAGGCATAATAATCCCAAAATACAATAAAGTGTAAGTATATTCCAAATTAAGAAATCATAGACAATATTTTTGTGACCAAGTGCAATACTAGAAATTCATTATTAAAAGTGAAAGTAAAATCAGTCACCTTGAAATTTAACTTAAAAATTACTCTCCCCAAATGTATTTTTCAGATTTGCAAATATCAAAGTACTAACTTTAGAATATCATTCTTCTGCACCAATATTCTGCCAGATTCCAGGCTCAGATGAAATATATTTTTTCTGGATCATAAAAGAAAATGGATTCAAGAGTTGATAGTGGGGTGGAGGGATGGGGAGAAAAGGCATACAACTGTAATTGAATAACAATAAAAATTTTTAAAAAACCCTAAGATGAATAAAAAGACTATAAACAGACTAGGCAATCAGCCCCTAAAAAAAAAAGAGTTGATAAGTATGATAGCTATAATTATATGCATAGGAAATATGTAATAAGGTTGATTTCATTATTACATAGGAAATAAGTGTATTAGTAATAGAAGTTTCTTTATTTTTTCTCTTAAATGACCTGTAGATTGTCTTCTCAACCTGGAGTTCCATAAGAAAATCACTCTTATACAGATGATTGCTACATAGAACAATTAATTTGAATATTTTAGAGCTCTTTTAATTAGAACTGATGGCAATCATCATTACCTTGATTTTGACATAACCACAGCATCCATAATGCTCCTACCATTGGAGGTTTGAATAGAAGGATTATTTACTGGTGATATTTTTAGCCAAAAGATGGTAAAAATTCCCAGGAGCTGACGAGACTCAAGAGTTTAGTACTTCCAGCTTAAATTTCTTGGAAAAGCACTTGAGTGTCCATGCAAATGAATTTAGGAGAGACATGAAGCCAGAAAACTTTTTTGTCTTCCAAAGGGGACATGAGATGCTTATTATAGAGTGTAAGGAATGGAAAAGTGCAAGCGATGTATTTCTCCATTTAGCTGCGATACAAGTTAAAACAAGAATCAAAAGCTAATGACTAGCTAAAGGCCAGGTATGAATGAGCCGGGGACATGGACAACAGAGGGGGAATTGACTGTAGAAGTGGGGGATGGGATGGGTGGAGGAGGACAGAGGGGGAAAAATTGGAACAATTGTAATGGAATAACAATAAAAATAAATAAAATAAGATAGAAAAAAAAGCTAATAACACCTTGGGGTTTCACTACCAAGCTTTATTTATTTATTTTATTATTATTATTATTAAAGTACAGCTTTCTGCCTTTTCCCACCACCCCAGCCCAACCCCCCAGCCCTCCTCACCTCCCTCCCATTTCCACCCCCACTCCATTATTGTCCGTGTGTCCTTTACTTTTTTAATATTTTTTAACAATGCTTTCTAAATTCCATTACCCTTAGTAAACACTTTCTGTATAGGTGGCACCTCAAATTAATGACAATGAAGTAGAGAAAAATCTAAAGAATTTTCTGCCCATGATTTTATTACTATTATTTTGTAGCCAAAATGTAGAGGAATGTGAAATATGTGGAAATGAGATATAACTACAAAGCTTCCAACGGTCAGAAAACTCTCAACTCCCTGACCTTGATTAGCTTGATCCGTAAAATCAAGTTAAGGAGTAAGAAATTGGTGAGGATTCAACAAGAAATTGTAAAAGCATTTTCACAACTATAATATACAAGTGTCTGTGTATCATGAAACAGCTGTAAACTTAGGCCCAGGTGAAACCCTGATCTCATTTCTGTCTTCTTTTCCTTGCAGTAGTTTATCTGGCTTTAAGATATGCTGCCCCCATGTGGACGGCAGCAGATAATGCTGACTAGCTGTGAGGAGTCCAAATTATTAGAATTTTCATAATTTTGTTAATGAAGTAAAAATAAAGTTCACCTAGATATACTTGGGTACTGAGACACATTGTTGTACTTACATAAATATGTAACAGATGAATGGATATATCTAACACAAATATTTGACATAAAGCAAATCATGTGTACATAGGTATACACAACTATACAAAACCAATATGAACACACACAGCTTGTAATAGGAAATTCCTTGGCTATTCTCTAATCACTAGTTTCCTTCATATGTAATAAGAAATACCTTCCCAGGTTATGGCCAATGTCAATTATAAATTAAAACAATAATCTAAGTATATTAAAGGTAAAACCGATTGCACTAGCAAAACATAAGACCCATTGAGATGTTGTTTAAAATAACTTAAAACAGTAAAATCATATAACTTATTTATGATTAGCTATTAACATTTCTAAAAATACTATTTAATTAACATTTAATTAATAGCAAAATTGTCTGATATAGTTTTCATACCTATTGAAATAAAATATAGCTAGGTTTTAAAATACAGCTGGAAAATAGTTTTGTCTTACCAACAGAATTTCACTCCCTGATTCCATAAGAAATTAACAAAAACAACAGCAATAATAAAAACAAAACAACAGTGATAAACTGTTAAAGGTGTCATTATTTTAACATTATCATGTTTTAATATGTTTTTTGGAAATAATTAACATTGTCAGTTTAATAAGAGAAATTTTCTAAGCCTTAGAATTTATTTCAAAACTGTTCAATTAGGAGTCCAAATAGATTCAAATTGCAGAAAAACTGGATTGAATGTTTTTGTACCTGAATTTAATATACATCTCACATAAACTTTATAATTCTATGAGAAAAATATTTCACGTATAAGGAAACAAAAACTCTCATGTCTTAAGACCTTGTCAAAGGGAGGGTGTATACAGTGAAATTAAATATGGACATTTATCAACCGCCTATGACATACTGTTCTTTTCATTACTCTGTGGTAGAAATTAAAGACAAGATTACACTGGACAGCTACATAGATAGGGAAATGGGCCTATCAGGAATTGTGTGTATGTGTGTGGTGGGAGGGCATGCATTACATGTGATGGGAGTGGTTATAGTTCCCTCGGAAATCTGTTGTGAATATGAAAACAAATAGAGCCAGAAACTCCACAAAATCAAAATAATCCATCTAGTGAGAGGTTCCACTGTAAAAGGAGGCAAGGGGCACTGGTACGAGGCTAAAATAGATAAGTTCTCCAACAGTGAAGCGCACATCTGGGTAGCCTTCCTTCATTTTAGAACTGGAAAACTTCTGGTAGCTTGGAAGATCACATCATCACCAATCACTTCCTCCTTTAACTTCAGATTTAACCAGGATCCTCACTTTTTGATGATAAATCCTATTGTTTGCTTTTCATAATTTGACTAGGCACATATTCATGAGTAGACAAAGTGGTTTAATTTTGCTCTTTTTTATATCTTTAAGGAGCTATTCTTTAGAAAAGTTTGTTTTTTGTAGATACCTTTTGTCAGGTTAAGGAAGGTCCTTTTAATCATAGTATCCTATAAGTTTCTAAAATTCATGAAGTGATATTAAATTTTACTAAGGGCTTTTTTTACATTTATTGAATGTAGAAAAAGGTCCTTTGACCTATTAGTATTGTAGGTTATATTAATGGTTTCTTTTTTTAAAATTAATTTATTTTTTTTATTCAGTTACAATAGTCTGCATTTTTGAATATATTAAACTTTAATTCCTGGAATAACCCTGATTTATACATGAAGTTTATTATACATAACTGAAAAGGTTATGCTAATATTTATTATTTGCCCTATAGATTAATGTGATTTTCCTATAATTTCATTTTTGTACTTTCCAAATTATGTTTTGGTAATATGGTTACCTACCTCCATAAGAGAAAATTTAAAATGGCCTATTCTTGAAAAATTGTTAAACCATGTTCAGGAACCCCTCTGCTCTGGACCTGAAGTGTTTTTGCGGGAATTTATTTAACAATCGACTCAGTTTCTTACATGGTTATATGGACAAATTGATTTACCCATTCTTCTTGCAATGTTTTTGTAATTTATTTGTCCTTTTCTTTATTTAACTCTCATTGTAAGCATATATTCTTTTAAATTAGTCTCTTGCATTTCTTTGTATATATTCCCAGAAATGGACTAGTTGGGTCATAAGGCAGTTCCATTTTTAATGTTCTGAGGAAATGCCGTACTATTTTCCACTGTGGCTGCACTAATCTACATTCTACCAACAGTGCAGGAGGGTTCCCCATGTGATCCCCAACACTTGCTGTTTGTTGATCTGTTTATGATAGCTGTTCTGACAGGTGTGAAGTGATAACTGATAGTGGTTTTATTTGCATTTTCCTTGTCAGGGGGCTTTAACGCAGCCCTCCGGTCCACCACGGATGAAGAAAAAGACTACCAAGACATGATCAGCTTGGGGAGGAAAGGTGGCCGCTTCTCTCAAAGGAGAAGGGCCCAGAGCCTCTCTCTCCAGGGGCTTTTATTAGGTTCATTCACAGAGGAATACAGATAAAGCTCATCAATCATTGTCAGCCAGTAAGGGTTAAACAATACATGATTTACAGAGAACTTTGAGGGCTTATTCTGAGTTACAGCCAATTAGTTAGAGGGCCATAAAACTTTAGGTGCCAGACTCATCTCAGGTCTGGACCCTTATCTTTTAAACTGAGGGTACAAATTAAGTAGGTTTCACAGGAATGTATGTATTTTTCTTAGGCCTGATTCCCCAGGGAATCCGCCCTCCCAGCACAGGACTGCACTGCCCTCTGTCATTGTTTCAGGCTTAAGTCAGGCAAGGGAAGTAAGGCAGCCAAGAGATTAGGAGACTTCTTGCAGACAGAATGAGGACTCAGGCTATTTCAAAGCCGAGGGGCGAGGGTCCATCACCCCCTTTTTCCACAGCCCCCCGAGTCCTTCCCTGCAGGCCTCTTTCGTGACCAGAGCCTGTCTTAGGTTGATCCTCCCTTGAGGATTCTTACCTGTCATTGGCTAACTGGCCAAGCAGGGTGAAGTGGGCAGAGGTGGCACTTCTGCCAGGGAGACAAGCTTTGTCTCCTTAGTGGCTTATGGTCCCAATTCTGACTCAGCCTTAACCATGGGGGTTACAGCCTCTGAAACCAGGCAGGGCGGTTCCCAACATTTCCTAATGATTAGCTATGTTGAGCATCTTTTCATATATCTATTGTTCATCTATATGTCCTCTTTAGAGAAGTGTCAAGTCAAGTCCCTGGCCCATTTTTAATTGGAATTTTTGGTTTTGGTGTTGAGTTGTATAAGTTCTTTATAAATTTTGAATATTAACCCCTTATCAGATGTATCATTGGGGAATATGATCTCCCATTCAGTGGGCTGTCTTTTCTTTTTATTGATAGTTTCCTTTGTGGTGCAAAAACTTTTTAGTTTGTTGTAGTTACATTTGTTTATTTTTACTCTTTTTCCCTTGTCTGAGGAGATATATCAGGAAAAAATATTGCTATCAGAAATGTCCAAGATTTTACTGAGTATATTTTCTGCTAGGATTTTTGTGGCTACAAGTCTTACATTTAAGTTTTTAATCATTTCGAGTTTATTGTTGTATGTGGTGTAAGAAGGTGATCTAGTTTCATTATTTTACACACATCTGTTCTATCTTCTCAATACCACTTATTGAATAGACCGTATTTACCTCCTTGTATGTTCTTACTTCCTTTGTCAAATATAACTGACTACAAAGGTGTGGGTATATATCTGGGCTCTCTATTCTGTTCCATTGATCTCTATTCATTTCTATACCAGTACCATGCTGTTTTGATTATGATGGCCTTGTAGTATAGTTTGATATCAGGTAGCATAGTTCTTCCAACTTTGTTTTTTTTTCCCTAAAGATCACTGTTGCTAATTTAAGGTGTTTTGTAGTTCTGTGTAAATTTTTGGAATATTTGTTCTAGTTCTGTAAATATGATACTGGTAGCCTGATAGGAATTGTATTGAATCTATAGATTTCTTTGGATAGTATAGACATTTAAATGATATAAATTCTTACTAACTATGAACATGATATATGCTTCTATTTATTTGTATCTTCAATTTCCTTTTTTAATGTCTTAAATTTTTCTGAGTACAGATTTTTTTACATCCTTGATTAAATTTATTTGTACGTATTTTTAATGCAATAGTAAATGATATTTTTGTTTGTTTCCCTTTCTGATAGTTCATTATTGGTGTACAAAAATCTAACTGATTTCTGGATATGAATTTTATATCCTGCTACTTTACTGAATTTGTTTACCAGTTTTAATAGTTTTTTGGTGGTACCTCTTAGGGTTCTCTATATACAGTATCATGTCATCTACACATAATGACAGTTTTAATTCTGGGTTTTTTTTTCCCCATTTAGATGTATTTTATTTATTTTTCTTGCTGGATTATTGTGGCTAGGACTTCCAGTACTAAGATCTTAAGGGAAACAGTATTTTTATTTGCTCATAGAGTATGATGTTGGTTGTGGGTTTGTCATACATAGTCTTTATTACATTGAGGTATGTTCCTGCTATTCTCACTTTGCTGAGAATTTTTAGCATAAATGGGTGCTGTATTTTATCAAATGCTTTTTCTGCATCTATTGATAAGATCATGTTGTTTTTATCCCTCATTTTATTTATGGGATGTATCACATAAGTATTTATGGGATGTATGCGATTTGCAGATACTGTACCTACCTTGCACCCCCATAATGAATCCCACTTGATCATGGTGTATGATCTTTTTAATGTGATGATGTATATGGTATGCTAATATTTGTTGGGGATTTTAGCATCTCTGTTCATCAGGAATATTAGCCTATAATTGTAATTCTTTGCAGTGTTTTTCTCTTGTTTTGGAATTAGGATAATGCTGGCATCATAAAATAAACTTGGGAGTCTTCACTCCTCTTGGATTTTTTGTAGTAGTTTAAGAAGGATAAATGTTAGTTCTTTGAATGTATGGAAAAATTTACCTGTGAAGCCATCTGGTCCCGGACTTTTGTTAGTTGGGAGTTTTTAATTACTACTTTAATTTTATTAGTTGTAATCAGTCTAATCAGATTTTCTGATTCATCCTAATTTTATCCATTTCTTCCAGATTGTCCAATTTGTTGTCATATAGTTGTTTGTAGTATTTTCTTATCACTCTTTCATTTCTGTTATGTCTGTTGTTACTTCTCATTGTTTGTTTCTGATATTATTTATTTGGACCCTGTGTTTTTTTTTCTTCTGAGTCTGATTAAACATTTGTCAATCTTGTTTATTTTTTCAAAGAGCCAGCTGATGAATTCATTGCTATTTTATATAGATATTTTTAGTCTCTATATCATTTATTTCCACTCTAATATTTATTAATTTATTATTTCTACTCACTTTCAACTTTATTTGTTTTTTTAATAGTTCTTTTTGGTGTAAGGTTAGATTGTATATTTGAGATTTTTCTTGCTTCAGGAGGTTGGCCTATATTGCTATGAATTTCTTCTTTTTATATATATTTTATTGATTATGCTGTTACAGTTGTCCCATTTTCCCCCTTTATTCCCCTCCAACCTGCACACTCCCTCCCACCCACCTTGCCCTCCTTAAGTTTATGTCCATTGGTCATACTTATAAGTTCTTTGGCTTCTACATTTCCTATACTATTCTTACCCTCCACCTGTCGATTTTCTACCTACCATTTATGCTACTTATTCTCTGTACCTTTTCCCCCTTTCTCCCCCTCCCACTCCCGTGCTGATAACCCTCCATGTGATCCCCATTTCTATGATTCTGTTCCTGTTCTAGTTGTTTGCTTAGTTTGCTTTTGTTTTTGTTTTAGGTGTGGTTGTTAATAAATGTGAGTTTGCTGTCATTTTTACTGTTCATATTTTTTATCTTCTTTTTCTTAGATAAATCCCTTTAACATTTCATATAATAATGGCTTGGTGATGATGAACTCCTTTAACTAGACTTTATCTGAGAAGCACTTTATCTTCCCTTCCATTCTAAATGAAAGCTTTGCTGGATACAGGAATCTTGGATGCAGGTCCTTGCCCTTCATGACTTCAAATACTTCTTTCCAGCCCCTTCTTGCCTGTAAGGTCTCTTTTGAGAAGTCAGCTGACAGTCTTATGGGAACTCCTTGGTAGGTAAATATCTCCTTTTCTCTTGCTGCTTTTAAGATTCTCTCCTTATCTTTAATCTTGGGTAATGTAATTATCATGTGCCTTGCTGTGTTCTTCCTTGGGTCCAGCTTCTTTGGGACTCTCTGAGCTTCCTGGACTTCCTGGAAGTCTATTTCCTTTGCCAGATTGGAGAAGTTCTCCTTTATTATTTGTTCAAATAAGTTTTCAATTTTTTGTTCTTCTTCTTCTCCTTCTGGCACCCCTATAATTCGGATGTTGGAACGTTTCAAGATGTCCTGGAGGTTCCTAAGCCTCTCCTCATTTTTTTGAATTCTTCTTTCTTCATTCTTTTCTGGTTGGATGTTCCTTTCTTCCTTCTGGTCCACAGCGTTCATTTGAGTCCCAGTTTCCTTCCCATCACTGTTGGTTCCCTGTACATTTTCCTTTATTTCACTTAGCATAGCATTCATTTTTTCACCTAATTTGCAACCACACTCAACCAATTCTGTGAGCTTCCTGAGGGTGGAGCTAGTGGGTCTCCCTTGAGGGGTTGTTGGGTAAGGTTCATGGGGAAGTGGGATGAATGACCGCTCCAAAGCCACACAACTCAGTCACTGACAGCCCCTGAGTCTGCCCTGATGTCTACACCATAGCTGAGTCAGCTGACTCCTCAGCAGGGTGTGAGATTTGCAGGGTGGGGCAACAGGAAGTCCAGAGAGTGTGGTGATTGTATACCCCCAGGCTGATGAAAGGTGAGGAGTTCTCTGCTCAAGAAAGATGGTTTCTGGTTTGGGAGAGGACCTCAGCACATGGATTTTTGTAACTATACCTTCAGCTCTCTCCCCAGAGACACAAACTCCAGTCTCTCTTCACAGGATTCTAATCCCCTTCCTCCCACCTTCCACCAGAGCCCAAGTGAGTGACTTCAAATGAGATTTTGTGGGTGGGCCCTTTAAGAGGGCAGCTGTACCTCTAGAAGACTCTTGTCTCTCATTGGCAGATAGAATCCTCTCTGATTTTCACAGTGGATGTTACATAGGTGCTCCTTCCTAGCTCTGGTGCTCTAGGCTGAGGAGCCTGGCATGGGATTGAGACCTCATGCTCCCCAGGGGCAACCTTTGCAGTTGAGATATCCCTCCAGAATCTCACCCACTGCCAGTAGAAGAGGGGTCAGCCCTTTTCATGTCTCTACCTTTTTATCAGTCTCGATATGGCTTCTTTTGTAAATCCTTGGTTATAAGATAGAATTCTGTTCAGTTAGTCTTCAGCTGGTTATTCAGGTTGATTGCTCTATATCTTGGTTGTAATTCCAGTTTGGTCCAAGGAGGATGTGGGCGTACTTTTTACCTTCTCTGCTGCCATCTTGGATCCTTCCTGAATACCTCATAACATTTCATTATCACTTTACCTGGATAGGTGCTGGATTAAAAAAAAATAGAGATATAAGATCTTTGTTCTAATAAGGAGATATTTGGAATTTAATCATTAGAAGCTTGCTATCAAGTTAATTAAATCATACACAAAACATTTTATTTGGGGGTAAATTTTACCCCACTACTGAAACAATACACATTTAGAGATTCTACTTAGTATCTGGAGGTTTTTCCACTCTGAATGGGAAAATATAAACTCTTTCTTTTCTTATATATTATATTTATTTATTGTTAGAAAGAGGGAAAGGGAGGGAGAAAGAGAGGAAGACAAACATCGCTGTGAGCCCTGGCTGGTGTAGCTCAGTGGATTGAGTGTGGGCTGCAAACCAAAAGGTCACCAGTTTGAATCCCACCCAAGGTACGTGCCTGGGGTGCAGGCCACTGGGGCTCATGTGGGGAGCAACAGCACATTGATGTTTCTCTCCCTCTCTTTCTCCCTCCACCTCTCTCTAATAAAATAAAATAAAATATTTTTAAAAAATCAATGTGGAAGAGAAAGAAACATTGACTGGTTGCCTCTTGCATTCCCTCAACCATGACCCAGGCATGTGTCCTGATTGAGAATCAAACCAGCGACTTTTCAGTTTGTGGGACTATGCTCAACCCACTGAGCCATGCCAATCTACTATTATAAACTATTTCTAAATCACCTAAATCATCTGTTTATTCTAGGAATTTATACTCAGATCACCTTGTGAGGTTACTTTCCATAGGGCTTCTTTTTTATCTACATTTATAACTACTCTCAATTCTACTTTAAAAAATTATGGTGCCCTATCAGATTATATTGCCTATCAAATCATGGTACACTACTTTATCAAATTATATTATTTTTCTTATTGAAACTTGTATTACAGGTTTGTCTTTATTTGAGGTTATTTTTTTTAATTTGGTAGTGTTTCTGTAGAAAGCAGATAAAGTTATTAAATAACATTTAATATTATTTCATAAGATATAATTGTCATAGCTTTAGAGGGTTTTTTTTTTAAGTTTTCCAAACTAAATCAATCTCTCTTTACTGCACAGCCAAGTCTTTTGTGTAACTTTAAATTAATAGAAGGGTACAAAATTATCTTGTAATTTTTCCCTATATATCAAGTAGTACTCTCTATGCTCTGACAAGTACCTAAGAAAATTGACACCAGACAACCCGCTCTTTACACTGATGGAGGCCATTAAGCTAAGAGAAACAACTTTGTTCAGTTTCTTATTTTTTCTTAAAAATTAATAGGTTGACATTTATAGTAAGAAAAGATTCAGGAATATATTTACTATACAATAAATGTGATATTATTTAGTTATAATATGTCTACAACTGTATTACATCAAATATTAATATATTATGATCACATTTCAATATTTTAGTGACATAAACTTTTATTTCTTTATTCTAAATATTTTTCATTACAATTGTTCATTTTATTTCTTTACCTCCTAGCTATGTTTTCCTTTTTATTTCCATTTTTTGCGTAATTACTTTAAGTTGCTGTCATAGAAAATAGAGCAATTCTCTACTGATGTTCTAATATAAAGTATGGACTTTATTATATTGTTAGCAATTGCTATATTATTCTAGCAAAATATTTATGTTTCAAAAGTCAGCTAACTCAGGTTTGAGTTACTGGGATCCTGTGGTATTATCTTATTTACAGTTTTGACACCTTTGAGTGCTCCATGTATTTCCATTGGGAGACACATCCATTGCTTGTTTAGTGTCATGCATCCCAACACATGCCTCAGCTCCTTTTAAGCTTGTCATTTCTGACAGGTATACAAATTAGACACAGTACAACAAGGATTTTTCTTTTCTTTTTATTTTCTGCAGGAGACATAGCTGAGCAAATAAGCACATTTCCATGGCACAAAGGAGAAGAAATTAAATGTTATTGGACAGAAAATACATTGGCTTAGATTTCAGCATGGTATCTGGAGACAATGAAAGACCAAGAAGGACTGCTCATTAAGCCAAACTAAAATAGCGAATTAAAGATGGAAGAATTTTGTTTGCCAGACGTTAATTTTTTCTACACTCTTTATCTTAAATCCAGTAAAAATTATTTTAATGAGAATGTTAGAAGATGCTACTTGTGGTTGAACTTTTAAATTAAATATAGTTTCACAGATCTAATGCTCATTCTTATAGAACATTGTTTATTATTACCCATTGTACCTGGAAATCAAAGACCCCTTACTTTGATGAGGTGTTAAGATTTTGAATATTCACAGACTTTATGATTATGATTAAAAAGTAATTTTAACATTCTCTTTGATTATGCATACTGAATTTTTGTTTGAATAACAGATACAAAGAAGCAATATAAAATTTTTTAAAGTGATGATTCAGAAAAAAATTTCTCTGTGGTATTTTTTCATCCACTTGGCATTAATATGCAGTGTCAAAAATGGTTTCAAAAGCAACAGAATATGAAATATAGACCCAATGTTTTCTTAAAATATCCCTGACAGAATTTATGATTTTATGTACAGAAACAATATATACAGAAATAATAGCCAAAATGGTTGGACAAAAAAAGGGAATGGTAATTGTTTACAGGGATATTGTACAATGAAAGTATAAAGCTTCAAAAATGTATTTAATGATCTAAATTAGTACCTTTTAAAATAAATTCAAAGATCAAAAATACCACCAGGATTTTTCAGAGATATTTCTTTATTATTCAGAGCAATTCACCTCTGCTGTACTTTCTACATTTGCTTTAACATAACCAAATCTCACCATTATAGGACTCAGGAAAAAATTCAATTAAAAAAATTTCATTTTATAATCAATAATAATAATTTTATGTTGCATGAGTTTGAGAGATATTAATTTTACATACTTCTTAATAAGAACCCAAGGTTACTTATCATTCAGTCATTATTTCAGATACATTTGGACATTCTCAGTTGACGGGAGTGGTGGAGACCATTATAGCAAAGGCAGTATCCAATGCAAACACTTGGCAGGGAAGTAATAGAAGGATATGCCTTTAACAAAAGTTAATCTGCTTAATAATGTAATGTATGAGGAATGTTGTGAGTAAACAAATCTGTATAACCTTTTTTTCCACTTAAGATCATATTTCTCATCATTCCATACTTACCCAACTAAAGGTTATTTAAGTTCAGGTCCTTAATGGCAAGTGATTGCTGTTAACGGTGCAGCGAGACACTTCAGGTAAGAAAATTAAAGCAATGTAAGCTACCTAAAAGCCTTGTGTATTGAACATTTGGATTTATTTTGGTTTTTCTTCTAAAAAGCAGTATTAACCATGACAAAATTGTAGGTTGAATTTTAGGTTGTTTTATTACTTCCTTTTGAAAAAGTTTTTAGTTCTATTTTGAAATAATTTTCCTCACGGGAGTTACACTTCAGAATAATCGTATAGATATTGAAGGAGGTGTATCATAGAGCAGTAAACTGAGCATTTTATCTAAGTGTGAGTTCAATGACGTCTCTAAAGGTTCATCTATTACTTCTACTCCCTCACAGTTGGGAGGTCATTTGTTTCTTCATTAAGCACACATAAAATAGCAAATAACATTTATATTAATGTATGGTGAAGATAAAAATGATTCTTACAGTGACAGTAGTCTTCAGAACAGCAACTATAAAAATCAGGATGTCATCCTTTGTGGGCATTTAAATATTCTTAATATTGGGTAATGGATTATTTATATTTATATATTTTTAAATTTATATATTTTATATATAAAATAAGTGTTATGCAAAATCAAATTTATTTATTAAAACAGGAAACTTAAAGTGTCTCAAGAAAATACTGTTATGGTATCAATAACCAACTGCGATAATAATAAATACTATGCTTACTGACTTTTTGTGTAATTCATTATAGCCACACTTTACTATCATCTATGATGAAAATATTTGTATATACTAGCTTCATATATTTTCATATATGAGAATTTTCTTTGAACACACCTGATTTCACAAATATATGCATCATTTTTTAGGTATAGTTTTTTCAAAAGTTTCTGGAAAGAATAGATTAGTTTTTCAGTGATCTTAAGACCAGAATAATTAAAATCACAAATTTGGACCTTCATGTTAGAAAAATCTTTTGTTTATAACCTCTTTAAACCTCTATGGTCAATAGAGGTTTTTCACCTAATTTTATAATTATTTTAATTTTTTAATTTAATTTTAAATTTATGAACACAATCAAATCTAAATGGTATCTCAGTAGTTTTAGAAATCTCTCAGTCGGTCACATCACTGTGCTAGGAAGCTGGAGCTGGTGTACTGAATCAAGAATTTGCAGTTATGACCTGCTGAATGAGTAGACACCAGCCACCCCCACAAGGGAGGCAGGCAGCACCTTCAGCAGGTAGCACCAAACTCCCACTTTGGGGAGATGAAATCCACTGGGTCATTTGCACTGAAGGTGCAGTTTCAATACACCCACACAATGGAAATGAGTCATAAAAGTTATTACTTACAGATCCCAGAAGTTAGGGACACAATTAAGCCAGGGGAAGGCAGTGCACCATCTCAGATCACACACCAGCAGGAGATAGAGAGCATGGTAGCAGGTACCTTGTTACATATAAAGTAGCCGGGGATGGAAGTCACTAACCTCTCTCCCACTCCCTAGCGTAACTCTAAGTGGTAATTTACTGTCGTTGTTGTTGTTCACTGTATTACAGATGTCCCAGTTTATCCCTCCCTTTTGCCCACTCCCCCACACCCTCACCCCCTCTTGCCTTCACCGCACTGTTGTCCGTGGCTATGAGTTATGAATATACGTTCTTTAGCTAATCTGTTCTCTTGCTTTCATCAGGCCCCCCACTCCCTCCCCTCTGATAGCTGTCAATCTGTTCCTTGTATACCTGCCTCTGTCTCTATTTTGTTCATTAGTTCATATTGTTTTTTAGATTCCACATATAAGTGAAATCATGGTATTTGTCTTTCACCATGGTTATTTTAAAAGGTGCCCCAGGAAAAGTAAAATAGAATTTATGGCAGGCATCCTATACTTAAGTTCTTATCTAAACGTCCAGTTTCTGGCTATGAGTTGGGTTGTCATACTGTAAAATGCCTAGGCAGGAAAACAAAGTCACTTTCTCAAAATTTGTTTTTCTCATCACAATTGATTTCATGATGCCTAGGCAGGAAACTTCAAGGAAAAGCATAGGCACTGTCTGGACATTGAAGCTATTGAAGGCCTGTGGCAGGGTTTTGGTCACCCAACACAAGGAATATTTAAGCAAATCAAAAATGACAATCCCCAACATCCATAGACAAATGACAGTTTGAAATCCTGCCCTTAGCCATCGCCTACCTCCCTTTTGGGGGGTTCAGCTAATAAAATAAATCAGAGCCCTTGGGTAAGGTTAGCGTAGGTATTTGATTGAAACATGGGTGAGATTATGGACTACTTATACCAATGGAGTCATCTTTTGTATGTGTGTTTGGATTTGTCCAGAATTTTTAATATCCATGCAACAAATGGTACCCTTTACAAGTACACACACCTCTTCCCTTGAAAAATAAGTAATCTAAAACTAAGTAGTTATCCAAAGCTATCTTTACTGCAGAATCATATTATTGCTTGTGTTGCCACCCTTTAAGGCCAGGCAGGTTCATGGTATTCGTGCAGACGGAAAAATATTCACAGAGCCGTTGGGATGTCTGGCATGCCTTTATTCGTGGGTGGGTAAGCCACGCATGCTGTAAGCTGTGTGTCTCCCTGCATGTCTCCTGTCGTGGCCTCCATCATGGCACCTGTCCCCTCGCATGTCTCTCATCATCACCCCCAGCAGGGAGTCTCTACCTATTTAAGTATTAGAGGGGAACAAAGCTTGCAAGATGCCAGAAATTATATGACATAACATAATTCTGTGCACCCAAGTCCACTTCATGTTATGGGAACAGTTTATTGGACCCAGTCTCAAGGCTATGAAAACACTACTTTTCAGGATCCTCTGAAGGCTATGGGAACACTGCTTCCCTTAGTTACCCAGACACCTGGGTGAGGAAGCCAGACTGCATCTACTTACCCTACATTGCCGCTTTAAGGCTCTGATGTAACAGCCTGGTATGTTTACCAAGGATGGCTGACAAGTTGATGTTTACCCTAATCAGTTGTTACTGCATTCCCGACCGTGCTACCAAGCTTTGACGCACACCTGTCTCTGTGAGGGAAAGTAGTACTCGCTCTCAAAATAATGCTGGGTATGAATACTGCATGCTTTTGATGTGAGAGGGTAGAAGGAGAGTTGAGTGGGTATCCTGCTCAGTAGTTTGTAAATGTAGTCCCTGGGGGACTAAAGTACAGAGTGGACCTTCAGTATCTCCTGGGAGCCAGCACACAGGCAGAGACGTCGGAAGCTGAGAGCAGGAGAAGTGCACATTTGGACAGCCAGGTGTATGTGATAGGCCCAGGGCACCTTTGTGTTGGACACCAGCTCTGTGCTCAGGGAGGCCAGAATAAGTTAGGTTTTTCTCCAGCTGACTGGATCATGGGGCCCAAGACTCTGGGGATTATGCTGTTCTAGACAAGGTGTAGGTCATATTCATGTGGTGTCGGTGCCTGGTCAGATATGGGGGACCATGAGGGACATGTGGGGCTCCTTCCAGGTGCCCCATACTGTAAGGCAAGTGTCCTATGGGGAGCTGTTGAGCATTACAGAGAGCGTAGAGCAAGCTGCAGGATCGCCCAGGATGCCTTCTGTGAAGCAAATGGGGAGAGGGTCAATAATCAACTGAGTAAACCACTAACTTTTGGAAACAGCCTTTGTTGATCCCAGCAATTCAAGAGGCCCCCTAAATGAGTTCTGGTTTCTTCCTATTGTATAAAAAGGTTAAGATTCTTGGAGTTGTGAATGGGGGGAGTGTGGTACCCTGAGCAGTGACTACGGGAAAGGGTTCTCATGAGGTGGTGCAGGGAGGTGACCCTGTGATTATGGCCTTGGAGAGTCGTGGGAGGAGGCTGTGGTGGTGGGAGCATAGCCAGAGAGGGTCCTCCCAACAAAAAGGAAATTCCCTAACTCCCAGCAGGATGTATAATGTGGGCCGATCCAGTGGCAATCCAGTAGGTGTGGTAAAGGCAAGAAACTAAACGAAGTGTTTGTGAGCCCCTGTAAGGTTGTGAGACTTCACACACATACCTTGGCTTTGCAAAGCTGCTTTCAACGTCACCTCTGAGCTCTGGAAAATGCCACTCACAGGGTTGCGAGCAGGAAATTTAAACAAAAAAAATGTTCAATTCAGCACCCAGGTTCTGGCAGAGCTCACCTTCATCCACCCAATCTTCCTTGGTGACATCTCTGTCATAGTAGAAGGTTTTGGAGGCAGCGCTTGGGATGAGCTTATGTCCCCTGATGTCATGGGCTGGGGCATTGCTACCTCCAGGTTTGTTGCAGGTGGAGGGAACCATCCCAGGAGGGTAACTGAGGGTCCAAGCAATCTAATGGGGTCACATAGATTTGGGGCATTAAGTTTTGCTTGCACTTTAATAACATTTACTTGTATCCTAAATTTTCAGTAAATTTTGGGGATCTTCAGGGGTGCAGTTTGCAAGTAACTGGGTGGTGATTTCCTCCAAGGCAGAGGAGGTTTCCGTCCATAAGTAGTAAAAGCTGGAGGCACGTGTGTAGCCTAGGTTTAAAACAAATTTAGTTCTGTGTTCCTGACCATGTAATGTTTGGCCCTGTATCACCAGAGATGGGTCTGAATTACATAAGCCTATCAGACAAATCAGATTGAAATTAGACAATGTAATGGTCAGTACCCAGAGGTCAGGGTATCGGTGACTGTTTGGGCAGGAAGGGCGGCTTTTAAACGTTTGAGCCATTGGTCATATTTAAGCTAAAGGGCTTGAATCACCTGGATAGTGTTCACAGCTGCTGGAATTTTGGGCATAGTCACTCTAGGGCTAGCTTCAAATACTCATTTTCCCACCCCCTCCCCAGATGTCACGGCAGGAGAGCAATTTTCTAATGTGGCTTGTCTGGGGTTGAAAGTCCGTGATGCATAGGGCACACAGGGCACTGAGTTTACTGTGTGCCTCATGTGAAGGTTTACTTTGGGGTGATTATGGGTCAGCAGCTCGTTGGTGCCTCCTCCAGAGTGTGGTGGTGTTAAAAGTGTTGTGATTGTATCACCACGCTGTCATCTAATGTTAACTGGTGTCAACCAAACTGACTGCCTCTTTGCACCTTTTAGAGATCCACACCATTCCCTTGGTGGTTTAGGTGCAACTGTTTTCCCTTTCTGTGTGGAGTTATGGTTAGGGAACATGAGTCATCCATTAAAGCAACTATAGTTTGGTAGGTGAGGTCCAGCAGCAGCATACTGAGTCAGTGCTCTTTTAACAGACCAGGAATATCTACGGCTAGGGGGTCATAACTAACTACCCCTCTCTAGGCCCAGCAGCCAGCCTCCCTTCCAGTGCTAATACAGGGGAACTCCCTTTGGCTCCCAGGAGATAGACTGTGTCTCTGGCCCCTTCCTGAGGGAAAGGGGCAAAGCCCTACTGTCCCATCTAGCTCACTTGTCTCAACACCAGACTTTTGAGTATGATTATTGCAAATCACCTCCAGAACTAACACTCAGGAGGGTCTTGTTTAGAGACCTTGAGAAACACACCCACCTCAGACTGAGACCTGTTGGTTGGTCTCTGCAGAGTAGTCTGATCTTTTACAGCACCCACAATTGAGGGTGGGTATTCTGGGCAACGCCTGAAAGCAGGAAATAAACAGAGCACAGTGCAATGCCACAGATCACCAAAAGGCAGTGATTTCAACCCAGAAAGTTAGCCATTTGCAGTCAAAGGCATTGTATAGAAAAACACACTGCACGCACAATCCCATCCTCTTGATCACCGATTGTGTTGTGTTGGTGTGTTGAATTAAGATGTGCATGACAGGAAACTGACCATGAATGGAGTTTACGTGACTGTAAGTTGTCCTGGGTGAACTAGTGAGTGAGTGGTGAGTGAATGCGAATCTCTATGATATTACTCTTAATTACTGCAGATTTTTTAAATACGGTATTTAGGCTACACCAAATTTATAAAACATGAGACTAAATCAAGCACAAGAGAAAATTATGCAGTCAGAAGACACAGTAAACATATTTCGCGTGAGGTTGCAGCTGGTGTAACATGGCATATTGTGTACAGCAAAACTTTTCAACAAATAGAGTACACTCTAAAATACAATAAAACTCTCGAATAGTAAAAGCACAGGCCACTGGCGTAGTTGTTTATGTCACTATCAAGTACTATGCACTGAACATGTTTGTGCCGTCCTTCCATACGACTGGCAGGGCAGGGGTGTCGTTCGTCCCAACATCACCATGAACACACGAGTAATGCTCCACAGTGCAATGTTACGATGCCTACAATCTCACCAGGCAATAGAAATTTTTCAGTTCCGCCAGAATCTTACGGCACCATCATCATATATAAGGTCTGTCATTGATGGAAACCTTGTTCTGTGGTGCATGACTGTATGTTAGTTGTTTAATACCGGATCTGATTTCCTGATAGTAAATAAAATGAATACAATTACAATGAATTGAGATCAGTTATTTGTTCTAATGGACTGTGACAACTATTTAAAAGTCTCCTTCCAAGTCACTATGGATGAGGTTGACGCCAGGAGGCAGAAATTCTGCGTATACTATGAAATCTTACTGAACAGAGCCTCGATTGGAAATCCACCCTGTGAACGGTATGATTTCTATTCTGCTAAGCTCTGAACAGTACTTTGTAAAGGTAAATGTTGCAATGAAGCAGTCATGTTTCACTACAGATTATCTTTGGTGATAAGGTAGGTCAAAAGAGGCATTATTAACAATTTTAGAATTTTTAATTTTAACAGATTTATTAAAACAAAAGAACCACCTCTGCTTATTTACAGAGAGATGCACATACAATGGTCATAGAGATTATTTTACTCAGATGACTTGATTCTGCCTTATCCAGTACAGGTCAGACAAACTTATATTGTACATTTTGTATTGTGTCAGTATGTTTTGGGCAGTTTATCATTCCTAGAGATAGGTGCTTTATAGTTGCTAATGTGACATGGTACACTCTAATGGGGCAATCTATCCTAGTGATTAATACTGCTAACCTAAAAATAAAAAGCCAAAGTGAGTGGCAATAAGCATTTATTTGCAATCAAAACACATTGCAATCCATGTCAGATGTTCAGGGAGAAAATCAAATTATGTCCCAATTATGGGGATGCAGGAAAGGGGTTTTTATGAAAAAGGGAAGGGAAATTATTATATGAATAGACGAAAGGCATTTATATTGATGTTAACAAGCTAAGTTGCTCTTTATCTACACATCGCTAGTCACTGTCCAGAATCATCTGCCTTGTGGTCAGGAGACCTGCTTTCCTGTCACCATCATAAATACTTGTTCTGAAGATAATGTTGATTTGGCTTAGTCCAACGGTTATTTTGCTCCTTGCAAACATTACAAATGTTCAAGGAACAAGATGTGTAAGGGATGGTGGCTCTGTTTTGAAATGGCTCCATTTATATCAATTTTCTCAGTACAATAGGCTTTGGAGCCAAAAAGCCTTAGGGCAGCTACCATCAGTTCCTTTCTCATTTTGTTCTATTAACTTGGCAAGCTACTCCCTCTCTCTGACCAATGTTTCCTTCTTTGATGTGGGAATAATGACCATATCTACCGTATTGAACCTCATTGTCAGTGCAAAGTAAATGATATTAACATATATAAAACATACCGCACAATGTCTGACAGATAGTGAGCAGTTAATAAATGCTAGTAATTATGAAAGGCAGAATCTAGGTGTAAAGTAGTTGTTATTCACACAGGCTAGCTAGCTTTCTGAGCTGCATGCTTCACCTCACAGTCTTCTCCAAAGAACTCTTATTCACTAGTGACATTACCCATCATCTCCTGCATATGCATTTGTACACAATTTATTTACTTACTTGAAATTTTTTCTCAGTGATTTATTAAGATAAAGTAGCAATAACTATTATACTATGATCATACTTCATATTTTAAGTATTCTCTTTGTAATCATTTTATCTATTAATAATTAGTAACTATGATCAAAATTAATTATTGCTAATGACATTATATGAAATTTATTAAATATTGAAAAACCTATAGAATTAGCATCTCTACACTCCAAACTAACTAAGCATCTCTACATTTTGGGTCATATCTGAAGTTTCGGTTCCCAGGCCTGAGCATAAAGTTCAGATATACAGTGGCTTCAAACAATATAATAGTAACAATTTACCAGTGATGAGATGTGAAGAAAGGGTTGAGGAATCTAGTAATGGAAAAAGAATAAAAAACATACGATAAAATATTTTTTAAAAACAAGAAAAAGAATCATAACTGAAGCTAAAACAACAGGTTGACAGGTACAATACATGTTGCCCCTAAACTGGTAATTATCATCAAATATGAAGCTACCATGACAAACATTTTGTAGAGAGAAAGCTCTTAAGGATATCACTGGTTTGAATGAAACTGAAGAATAATTTGCCTTTCCTTTTTATTTGAACAGAAATTCATTTGTGTCACATTTCATCAAATCTTCCACATCAAACTGCATCATGTTAAAAAACATTCTACTGATGTCTCTTCAGATGAGTCTCCTAGGAGTCACTCTTGGTGGGAATGTTCTGATTTGGCCAATGGAAGGTAGTCATTGGCTAAATATTAAGATAATTATAGATGAGCTGATTAGAAAACAGCATAATGTGACTGTCCTAGCTTCTTCTGGTGCACTTTTCATCAAGCCCACCCATACTCCATCTCTGACATTTGAAGTATATAAGGTGGCCTTTGGCCAGGAAAGAACCCTAGAAGTAATCAGGAAGTTTGTTTTGACCTGGATGGAAAATAGACCATCTCCTTCAACCATGTGGAGATTCTATCTCGAAATTGGCAAAGTCTTAGAGGACTTCCACATGATGTGTAGAGAAAACTGTGATGGTGTTCTCAAAAACCAAAACCTGATGGAAAAGCTGAAGAAAAGCAAATTTGAGGTCCTGGTATCAGATCCAGTGTTTCCTTGTGGTGATATAATAGCTTTAAAACTTGGAATTCCATTTATGTACACCTTGAGGTTTTCTCCAGCATCAACAGTGGAAAAACACTGTGGGAAGACACCATACCCTCCTTCCTATGTTCCTGCCATTTTATCAGAACTCACCGACCAGATGCCTTTCACTGACAGAGTAAGAAATTTCATCTCCTACCATCTACAGGACTACATCTTCGATCGTCTTTGGAAATCATGGGATTCCTACTATAGTGAAGCTTTGGGTAAGTGACAATTTTTTTGTATTATTTGAATTTAAGCGAGCATAGCTTTGTATGACCTCTTTTTTATTTCCTATGACTAGTTTTCGACCCCACATATCTATTACTATCTACCATTGTCATGTGATAGGAAGAAAGAACATAAAAGACAATATGCTTTATGCGTGCTGTTTTCTAATTTTGTGGACTTAAAGGCACCGACTAAGTTTTTTTATGCATAACATACAGAGACAAATATCTTAATTTAAAATTAGAGCTTGATTCTCATTTACATATTGTTGAAAATAGAAGTTGCCTAGAAACTCTAGTGGTGTGTGGGGAAAGCTGAAAGAGATTAAGCTTTTTATAAACCAGTCATTAATATAGACATTTGTGTCCTTGTGTGTATGTTTAAAAACACACATACGTGTGGATAATCTCTGGTCATACCTCATATATTTCCTATTTTTTAGTAAGCACTCTCTTGGTTGGGGAGGCGACAACAAAGACTAAGATGAAGTTCTTGGCTTCAAAGATTTTACAATTGTCAAACAGAGAAGTTAGACATGAAAGAATGTTTACAATAGGCATGATGTGGATAATGAAAATGTGTATAAAGAACAGAAATACTGTAAAGGAGATAAGCAACATGTGATAGGACAAAGTAGCATTCTGAAAAATTTTAGAGTTGAGTTGATACACGAGGAAATTTTTAAACAATACGAATTTTCCCGAAAACCAAGCATGGGGAAAGAAACAGTGTGCCTATAAAGGACACAAGGACAAAATCAAGGGGGAGGGTAGAGGTGGGGGAGGGAGGTGGGACTGGCTGCGGTGGGGTGAAGGGAAGGGGAGAAAATGCAGACAATTGTAAATGAATAAAAATAAATTAATTAATTTTAAAAAAAGATTGTGGGTTCGATTCCCAGTCAAGGCACATACCAAAGCTGTGGGTTCAATCCTCTTTCAGGGCACATATGAGAAGCAACCAATTGATGTTTCTCACATCAATGTTTCAATGTTTCTCTCTCTCTCTCTCTCTCTCTCTCTCTCTTTCCCTCCACTTCCCCCTTACTTTCTCTCTAAAATCAACAAACATATCCCTGGGTGAGAATTTTAAAATAAATAAATTAATAGACTTTCTTTTCCCATTTTATATTATTGGATCCATTTTTATAAATGAATTGACCATATAGGCATGGGTTTCATTGGTGAGCAGTGTTAAGAGAAATGTTAGTTACAATTGGTGCAAAGACCTATGTATTCTATCATTCAGAGAGAATAAACATAGCCTGATGAGGATTATAAACTATCCTGTGATGATATAAGTAAATAGCCAACACCATGGAGCTAAAAGTGAAAAGCAGAAAATGGAGAAATGGCCATTTTATCCGGTAATGAAGCTGTTAAGACCCGCAACAACTCTTTAATCTCCTCATGCGTGCAGTAAGCTAACAGTGACATCTGTGTATGTGCAGTATCTCAGTTCATAACATAGAGGAAGGTAATTGGAGAGCTCCTTGCTCACTATATATATGTCTCCACTTTCATCTTGTTATTTAAGTTTTTGTTAACTGCTCCTTCTAAACCTTGGAGTAATAATTATGATTACAATGCTCCTTATTCATACTGGTGAGATTATCCCCAGGTAAACCTCCTCCATGATGGCAGTCTCAGTATTACATGTTCCATTATATTGTGCTTGTAAGTTAATGCTAGTTATAAAGCCACACTATTCCACTAATCCCACATGAGACTAATACTTCTTACAATTTGTTCATGGGAATGTAATGAAGATTTCTAAAAATGTTCTTGCTCTCTGATTTTGATAATATCATCTTTCTGATCAAATTATCCTCTTCTAACTCACAATGACTATTTAAGTTAGTTTTCCTAAAACACACTCTTACTGATGCCCAGGGACATGAACACTCATTCAAAACACCAGGTAAGAAGTAAAAGTATTGATATGACAGATAATTTATTTTGGTGCAAGCCTTTGTATGTGTGATAAATGTGAGTGGCAATTAGAGCTGACATAAAAATAACATTTCCAGTTTATAATTTGAATTTTATCTTGTACTTCAGCTTGAATGCTCTAATCAAAGTCACTGCCATGAACCCACGTACATGCAGGCTCAAATTGTCACACCTGAGTAAATAAATAGAACAGCTTTCTGTAAGGTTAGTTTTCTGCAGTGTGATGCAATGAGAACATTAAGGAGAATCCTTCATCTGTACTAATTGCTAGATATTGGATATTATAATAGCAATATTACTTCTCTTATTTCAAGTCATGGGTATTTGGTTCAAATGATACTCATGGATATCATTATGGTAACAGCAGTTAACGTCTGTTGATCTCATCCTGTGCACTAGGCACTCTGGTAAGTGCTTCATGTGTGTTATATCTCAATCCTTGCAATACAATTTTGAAGAAAAAGCTTCTATCAAACACATTAAGATACAATCAGATGGTTACCAGTTTGAGAATAGTGCTCAAACTGAAGACTGACAGCAAAACTTCTAGAATTTTTTTCTCTCATTTTAAAATTTCAGGTACAAATCTAGTAATTATTTAGAATATTTTAGGTTTAAACTTTCTTCGTACTTCATTCTTCCTTTCAGTGCATTTAGCTGTTGAAATCTGCTGTTGTATTTCTCACTTATACTAGTTTGCTGAATGGAATTTAATTGGGCCATGTAATCTCTAGGTAACTTGCCATTCCTTTAGGCACAGTCTCCAGGTGACTCTGTTGCCTGGGGAGATTTGCCTGAGGATAGCTTTCTGGTCTTAAGAAAGCTTCTCTTTAATTAAAAGAAAGAAAAGCCTGCTGCAGGTTTCAAATTATTTGTTTAAAGTTGAACCAGGTAAAGTTTATTTTTATATTCATATTAACAATTAGAAAGCCATGTAATTAGGGAAACATTTAAGAAAACTATAATGCAGCATTTCAATGCCAGTAAAAAAATATTTATAATCCAAAAACATTAGCTGTTGCTACCGATGGTTTTATACTTTGGCCACTATAAAAACAAACAGGTTGTGAGTGTGTGTGTGGGGGGGGGGGGGGGTGAGTAATCTTTACATATTAGATTTGTATAAATACATAATGTATTATTCTATATAAAAATCAGATGAGTGATCTCTAAAAACTAATGTCATCTATAATAACAATAAACTGTCTTGCAAATATATTAAATTAAGAGAAAAAATCATCAGATCTTCAAAAAAGAAAAAGTTATGACCATAATATTTAGATCTTTGCATGAAGTAAGTATACATAGAACACAGGTAATTAGTGAAAAATAAAGTGATAGAAATGAAACAAATTTGAGTATATATATCTCTATAGTGTTTAATTTCCAGTAGACATTTTAAAGGAGAAAAAATGTATTAGAGTCTTTTCCCTGAAGAGTTATGTATTTTGGCTTGGATCTTTTTTTTTTTTAACTCTTTCTTCCTAGTCTCTCTCTCTCTCTCTCTTTTTTTTTTTTTTGCTACCCTCTCCCCTTCCTTCCTTTTTTTCCCCTTTATTTTTAAATTTAACTTAATCTTGATTTTTTAGAACCTTTCAAATAACTGCTGGCAGCATGACCTTTTCCAAAATGACCCATGGGCCAGATAACAGCCACAGGCAGGACATCCAAGATGGAGTTCGTTGTGGGACATGCAGGGTTCCCCAAGAGGGCTACCATGCTTTTGTTTCTCTCCTTCTCAATGAAGGAGAGTAGAGGCTATAATTTTTATGGCTATCATCTTGAGTTTTATATTGTTAACCTAAAAATAAAAGGCCAAAGTGAGACGCACCACACATTTATTTGATATCAAGAAGAATAGTTATTTGGGAAGGACTGTTTCAGGCAGAAATCCAAACAGTTCCAAGTAGGAGACAAAGCCAAAGGGTACTAATGACAAAGGGAAGGGGAGTAACGGTGTCGGAGAGAACAGAAAGTGTGCAAATCTCATAGTTAGCAGTAGATGGTGCTACTGGCCTTCATTTGCTGACTTGATTACTCTGTTTCTCGTAAAACCCATTGCAGAAAGCATGCACGTTAGCTAATAATTCAAAAGAAATAACTACATGCCAAGAGAAGGAAGGTATTTCTATTGGCATTTATTCTATTTCCTTCTATTTCCTTCCTTCTATTTCTATAGAAGGAAGGTGCCGATAAGCTAACATAGCGACACTAAATCTAAACAATATTTTTAATTTTCAGTCCAGTAGTGATAATATCTGCTTTCTTGTTATACTTAGAAATAGTTATTTGGGACACAGTGCTGCTTAAGCCTCAGTCCAAAGGGCCTTTTTGCCCTGTTTTAACATTCCAAAGGTTTGAGGCATGAGAGGACAGCCTCAAACTCAGCCTTTTGACTCACCATTTTAAAGTGAAGATTATATATTTGTTAAAACAAGTCAATTGCAAACTTTGGTACTGGAGACTGAGCATGACTGAAACTTGTGGAAGAATTCGCAGTGCTGAGAGACATCTGCACTGTGGGGGTGGAAAAATAAATGCTCCCCCTTTCTATCTAAGTTCTTCTGGCTGGACTAATAATTAAATTAACAAGAGTCAGTTTAACAGCAGAAAATGAGCAAAATCATTGTGTAGGTACATATGAGGGTCCCATAGAATATGAGACTGAGGACAGATCAGGCAGTTGGGCTTATATTCCATGTTGTTCAAAGGGTAGGAAGGCAATTCACATGGAGATAGAAAAGCAAATGTCTAGTATGTAAATGTTTTTTTTTATTTTAAGGAATTTATTTATTTTTATTGAGGAGAAGTGAGAGAGAATGAGAGGGAGAGACACATCAATGTGTGAGAAATTCATGGATTAGTTACCTCTTGCACACCTTCAACTGAGCACCTGGCCCACAACCCAGGCACGTGCCCTGACTGGGAGTGGAACCAGTGAACTTTCGGTTAACAGGCTGGCACTCAATCCACCGAGCCACACCAACCAGGGCTGGTAAATGAATGTTTGCTGGGTCATATTTAGCAATAGGACACAGAGAAGACTTTGGTCAAAGGGTCCTTTCCTCCCTATCACACACTAGTTATATTAAGTTATAAATATCTGTGGTGATGTCCCCCTTCCTGGAGCAGGTAGTCTATCTGAGTTCTTTTAGGCAGTTAGGTAGAGGTCAAAGGTTTTTTTCAGTCTCTCATTCTTTAAAATAGCCAGCTGAAAATAATTAATATCCCAAAGGCATAATTTAAGGTGGTGAACTCTTCTTCCCCCTGACACCAAAGCTCAGGTGCCTCAGTGAGAGAAATGAGAGGGGGTGATGAGAGAAAGAAAGACTCTCTTCCTACCATATCATATACAACTAACATTCATTGCACACAGATGCTGTTCTGAATAATTGGTACGCACTGTTTCATTCCGTGCTCACAACTGTAGGAATTAGACCCTCCATTCTCCCCCGTTTTGTAATGAGAAAGCCGCATAACTTGCCTGAGGTTATAATCACAAAAGTGGGGAAACATTTCATGGTAGACCTGGGGCTAAAATGAAAGTTCTAGAAAGATAGTTTATATACAAGAAAACAAAGGGAAAAGTGTTTATCTAAATGTAAGCATTCAAAAGAAATAACTAAATGCCAATCAAGGAACTCAAATTTAAAAAAAAAAAATGAAGCACTGATGTGAAGCTAAAACTTTAAAGTTAAACAGGAGTTGATTACTCATGTTCCTAAAACACTGTGAAGGCTGGTTTCCAGGCTTGTGGCTGCTGGAGCCACCTCCAGATCTGAAAGGCAATGGGAAGTAAATCAGCACAGTTAAATCATAGCCATTCTGTACAATGCTCAGGAAGCACACAGGAAGAAGACACCTTCAAGTCAGGGTATGGCTTTGGGTGGAAAATATGTAAGAAAGAACTTCCATACAAAAATGTTGTTTTAAGGATTTTCAATTCAAATGATAGCATTATACATATTTTAAGAAACTTTCTTGTAATTTAATTTTAAAGGGATGAACTAAACATTCTTCTGCAAGTGTATATTAAATCTTATTAAATATGATTCTAGTACTTTATATATGTTTTATTCCCCTTTGGAGTCCTCCCTTTAAAGTAAACATATGGGAATAAAAATAAAAATTTGATTCAAAATACAAGGACTGTATTATTCTCACTGGTGAAAATTTTCTACGGCTAATCTACTTTGTATGATAAAGCACCTTATAATAAAGACATACAACTTGAAGGGACTATATGTTTGACAAAGTGGCTTCAGCAATAAGTGTTACTTTCAGTTTAACGTAATTTTGAAAAGATAGAGTAAATTGGAGACACACTGTATAAATAACAGTTATTATTACAGAGCACACAGATACCAGGCTTATAACCTGTCTGCCTGCTTTCTTTTTTCTTTAACAGAGAACCGCATTTCATTTCTGTTGTTGAAATAATTGTATTAATGCAGATAAGAATTTTAATTACATTGTTTTCCTTTTCATCTATAGATCAATTGACATGAATAAGTGTCACTGTTACACTAAATATTATTTTATTTGAAAGAAACTTACCTAAGTATATTTTAAAAGTTTATGTACACCTGGAAAGAGCTACAGTAGGTTGGTTTCCATAATGGGCATCATCATGCCTAAGAAATTTGTCTTTCTGCTGGTTTTTAATTTGACTCTGGCTGAAATTGTTCAAAGTGGAAATGTGCTAATTTGGCCATCGGATGGTAGCCATTGGTTAAATATTAAGATCATTCTAGAAGAGTTGACTCAAAGAAATCACAGTGTGACTGTACTGACTTCATCAGCAACTCTATTCATCAACTCTCATCCTGATTCTTCTGTGAATTTTGAGGTGATACCTGTTTCCTTCATGAAGAGCAATATAGATTCCTTAATTGAACAGATGATAATGCTGTGGCTAGACCACAGACCAACTCCTCTCACACTCTGGACTTTCTACAAAGAACTAGGAAAACTCCTAGATAGTTTTTTTCAAGTTAATTTACAAATCTGTGATGGAGTACTAAACAACCCCAAGTTAATGTCAAGGCTTCAGAAAGGTGGTTTTGATGTGCTGGTAGCTGACCCAGTAACAGTCTGTGGGGAACTGGTTGCTCTGAAATTAGGAATCCCATTTATGTACACATTGAGATTCTCTCCAGCCTCGACAGTGGAGAGACACTGTGGGAAAATCCCTGCGCCTGCCTCCTATGTACCTGCAGCCTTGTCAGAGCTCACTGACCAGATGACCTTCGGTGAAAGGGTCAAAAATATCATATCTTATCCTCTGCAAGACTATATATTTCAGTCGTACTGGGGACAATGGAATTTGTATTACAGCAAAGTTCTAGGTAAGTCCCTACAATGTCCTCTTATTAATAACCTTTGATGACATATTTATTCTTATTGTTAACAAAGCAAAAGGTTTTCCTCTGACTGCATATGCCAAACTGAAGTAAGTATATTGATTATATCTTCATACAAGTCCCTGAAGTAAATATACTTATTATATCTTCATACAAGTAAAAATGCTGATTATATATTCATACAAGTCCTTGATCTTCATACAGGTCCTTCATACATTATCTTTGGATAAATTTCTTAAAAGTGAAATGGTAGTAGTAATATGTATGCCATTAATGCAAATAAACTTGTGCCTATTTAAGAAATAGCTTTTCAATGCATAAATGAATCTTCAAGTATAAATAGAAGTACCTTCACTAGGATAAATTATGGCACTACCAAAAAATACTTTGGCAAACATTTTGAAATGATACTTGATTTACTTTCCCTCACTGGTTCTTCATTCTTTTCTTTGCAGAAAACCTTTAAAAACCTAGGATTGAATAAGGGAAATTTGAGTTTTTGCCCCCCTCTGCCTCTCATTGTCTCTCCATCCTTAGACTCCTCTGAGTGTTTGGGCTAGTACTGTCTTCACCTGAATTTTTCAGTTTCCTTTGGCAAGCCTCGAGCTTCCTTGCCTTGCAGATTCCTTATGAGGATCAAACAAAATAATGCAAACTGTCAGGCCAGCTCTGATTGGCCATTTACTTCTCTTTCTGTCCTTTATGAGCCTTCTTCCCTTTATTTTCTTCCCTGCATGTTTTTTTTTCTCTAGATCTCAGTAGTGTCAGGGGTATGAATTAATAGTTGATGCTATCAATGGCACTTTCTTATACAAAATTTTGTGCTTTTACACAACTTTTGGCCTTCCTCTTCCTCCTTCTTTTCCTTTCTCTCTCCCTCTTTTCCTTCAGTTTTCTTTTTCTTTCCTTACTTCTTTCCTCCCTTCCTTCCATCTTGCTTTCTTTGTGTAAAAAGGTGTTTATTGAACAAAAACCCGATATCCACAACTTTTGTATGTACTGGGAATACAACAATTAGCAAAACAAATCAAAATCTCTGTGTAACCCCATAGAGCTTACATTCTAGTAAGGGGAGACAGATGATAAATGAAACAAATGTGAAAAACAGATAGGATTCTAAAGTGTGACATACTCAGTATAGTAAAGTAAGAAAACTGGATTGTTCTGGGAGTAAAATTATGCTTTTAAATAGGATGGTCAGGAAAAGTCTCAAGTAAGAGGGCATTCAGACAAAGACCCCAAGGCAGCGGGGGCAAGAGACAACAGACTCCCTAGAAGAAAACCCCTTCAGGCATGGGTAAGGGTGAGCACAAAGACCTGTGGCAGGCCATAGGTACAGGAATATTTTTACTGTAACTTGACATTAATCTTATCTTTCACAAGTAAAATTTGTGTGTGTATGTATATATATGTATATGTATATATACATATACATACATACACACACACTCATATATATATATGTATTTTTCTTTCCCTGATGCCAAAATATTCTTTATCCAATTTTTCATCACTTAAACTTTTAAAATTCTTGATAGAATTGGTCTAGAGGGAGGATAATGAACATATCATACATATAAATAAAACATATGCAAGTTAATTAAAATTTGCACATATGTTTAAAGATATGGTATTTAGAATTTTGAAAGTAACATCTGTTTTAATATTCTCTATAATGCCACTTAACTATGTTTTCTTTATTTCTGAATTCCAAGTTTCATATGCCTCGAAAATATTTTTTCTGTAAATTTAGATGTTAGTCACATGATTATTTTCTAAGACATCCAAAATATGTTCAATAATAATTATCACTTTCCATACATGTATCCCACACTGATTATTGAAGGTACTGAATAAAATAATTAATCTGCATGCCTTAAGTAAGGGGATTACAAAAAGTAAGATTGTGAAGGGTCTTGAGATTCTGGGTTCAAGTTCCACCTGCTAACTGTGTGATCTCAGGCAAGGACATGAAAAATTATATAATGTGTGAAAAAGCATGTTCTCAACTTCTCATTTTCAAAGGACAATCTATTTCAGAACTCTTGAGAAACAGATCTTGAGAAATACATGTTGAGAAATTAAGTGTATTATTTACTTAAATCCTTCACGCTCCTCATGTTACTAAACCTATTGGAACAACAAATAGCACCTTAAATATTTTATTTCAAAGTGAAGTATTATTGCCAGAAAGAACTGGTATAATCCAATTTGTCTTTTGTTTTCCATTACATTTTTAAAAATATTAAGGACACCTGTTAACTATAAACTGATACTGAAATAGGATAGGTACTTTATATTTGATATTTATTATCTTTGAACACAGGAGGTATAATAATGTACAATTTTAGTCGAGTTTCCATTTCAATGGCTGTCCTTCAATTCCGTGGGAAAAGGACCAGAAAAATAGCATGATTAACAGTGGTAAAGAAAAATTCCAAATATCTATATTTAAGGAAAAAACAAGGAAATGTCTAACCCTACTGGTTAAAAATCCTGTTTTAATTGTCAGGGAGGAGGTCCTAAACCTTATAGATGAAACAAATAAAGATGATCATCAACTCAATTTTAAAAATGCTTCTAACACCTAATAAAACAGGCATATTTGAGAATATGTCAATCATTGCTATTCCTTTCCAGGAGTAAATCTATTAACAAATCTCACCCAGGCCCAGTGTTCTGCAGGGCACCTTCAAATTACACTAAGCCTGATCTCTCCCCCAACCTTTGAACTGAGATATATGCTGTACAAAGTGTAGATAATGTGGGTAGTATTTAGGACCAGACCGCTCTGCTGCTGTAGGGAGGCCAAGGGTATGAATGCTGTAGTTAGTGAAAATAGCTAAACAGGTAAGGCAACTTGGAAGACCGCATTTTGCCTGTGTCTTGGTTTCCCAGTCTTTCTCTGTCTTTCCCCCGGCACGGTAGATCTGGAGAGAGGAAAGCTTAGTACTAATGTGGTACAAGTGGTGCTAAGTGAAGCACCACTTGGCCAGTGTAGTCTACTTATACCTGTCAGCCCTATGTTGGTTCTATGTTGCTTTCTCTTTCTATCTATGTTAGATGGATCTCCTAGAATTAACGCTACCTTTTTTCCAGCCCATGGAAAAAATATAAGCCTCTATATATTTCCTCCCTAACCCACTTGCCTAGAACTGGGGTAGATTACTCACAATATTATTCATATTTGATCTCTGGCTCCCGCTTGGAGCCCAGTATTTTGTTTGTTAGTTTTTCTGTGTCCCATTGCCATTCAAGGCCCCATTCCCAAACTCCTGTCCTTTTCTGGAAAGTTTGAATATCTCTGTTAATCTTCCATCACGACTCTTCTAATTCCTTATCACAGGCAGCTTTGCTCTGGTCAGTGCTGAGGGGTTCTCAAATTTCCAGCAAGCTTTGTTTTGGAGTAAAACATAAATCAAACATTTCAGCTCACTGAAGTTTCACAATGTGAAACCACCCATGCAACCAGCACCCAAATCCAGAAATGAAATGTTACAACCCACAACTCCTCTTCATGCTGCATACCAGCCCCTATGATGCCCTCCTTGGGGCGAACACTTTCTTAACTTCTAATGCTGTAGATGAATTTTGTCTGATTTTAAACTTTATATAAATGAATGACACATTATATAGTCTTTTATATTTTGCTAATTTTACTTATCATCATGTTTATTATATTTGTCCAAGTTGTTACATGTAGATATAGTTTTTTCATTTTCATAGTTATTTAGAGTCTATTGAATTAACAAACCACAATTTACTTACCCATTCTACTGTTGATGGACATTTAGACTTTTGGTGTTAGCTATTTATGATAAACACCGCTATAAACACTCTTGTACGTGTCTTTTGGTAAGGTACATGTGCCATACTGTTGGGTATATTCATAAGAGTGAAATTTCTAGGTTATAGCATATGACTTTCTAGCTTTTGTAGGTACTGCTAAAATCTAGTTTCCCAAGTGCTTGTACCAATCAAAAACCCCACCAGTCATTCACCAGAATTCCAGTTGTTCTTCATTCTTTCCAACACTTGGACATTTTTAAAATTTTATCCATGATGTTGATAGATAGTATGGTCCTATTTTTTTATTATTAAGGGTTAATTGACCAATGGCTTAAAAAGTACATAAAATATACAGTGTGATTTGTTTTATCAAATGTGTATACCTCTGTAACTAACACATCTATCAATCTGTTGGGTCCCTCTCTAACAAAACTACTCTCCAGATTTTTTCAGATACTTATTAGACAGAAAAACCCTTGAAAACTAATAACTTAGCTTTCATTCTTTTTCACTTCTGTTTTTTGTTGGCTTTTTTAAATTCATCCTCTAATTATTTTAATTGTAAAAGTGACAGGATTACACTGTTATTCATGTTCAGTTTGTGATCCACCAAGAATCCCTGGTCTAGTTCTCTATTCTGTGATTCTGCAGCTAACTAATGCCTATGTTAATTGTGCCATCTTTAGTGTTAAGGAATAGGCACTCTAAACACCTAATTGGTATCAAGCACTTTGATAGATAAATTGCATTTATTATTGCTAATCCACACCCAAAACCTCCAACAACATTCTTTATCTACCTTTTAGACACAATGCATTAGAAACTCAGAAAGATTAAATAATAGCTGAGCTCACAAAATATGTAATTGAACAAGATGAGAACCTAAAAATATTTAATCTACAACATAAAAAACATATGGTTCCTAGCAATAAGCCACTCCATAACTTCCAGGATTTGAACTTTAGAAGTCATAGACACAGAAGAGAAAGAAGCAAGGCTGCACAGGTCCCTCCCACCCTTTGCTTGGCAATCTACTGTGTCCTCTTAGTATTCTCTCATCTAACTGTCCTGAGGATACTGCTGTGACATCCTTTTAACTTGACACAGTTTGTTTTGCAAGTTAAAAATCTTTTGAATATTTTGGTATAAGTTGTCTGCATTCTCATAGAAGAATGTATGGTCCTGAATTTGCAGAAATTTGCCTTTTGCAAGTCTGCATCCTCAGGGAAGGGAATGTAAGGCCCAGGTGCCCTTGGCCTCTCCTGCTTGTTTACATTGCCATAGAAATTTAGAAATTCAGAAGGTCCTTGAGTAATGTTGTTTAAGTCAGTGTTGTTCTGTCCTAAAGTTGCTGAGAAAAAATGTTTACATTCCCAGCAGGGGCCACTACCTGCCCATTCTCCCCTTATGTGCATGGATTTTCTCTAGGTACTACACTTTCCTCCCACATCCCAAACACAAGCAGGTTAGGTGAACTGGCGTGTCTTAATTGTCCCAGTCTAAGTGAGGTGGGTGTGTGTACCAGTGCATCCTGTGATGGAGTGGTCTCCTGTCTCAGGTGTGTTTCCATTCTGTGTCTGGAGCTGTCATGATGAGCTCCAGCCACCATGACCTTGATTGGAATAAGTAGATTGGAAATAATTATCTTACTTGTTTATATTAATCTTTCTTAAATGTATGTATAGCTCACATTTATTTCAGTGTTTAACATTAGGAGCATTTTGGGCCTTCATTTAGAAGATTTTTTTTTTATTGTTGTTCAAGTACAGTTTTCTTTTCCCCCCACCCCAGCCCAACCCCCCAGCCCCCCCCCACCTCCCTCCCATTCCCCCACCCCCGGTTAGTGTCCATGTGTCCTTTATAATTGTTCCTTCAAACCCTTCACCCTTTTCACCTTAAATTCCTTCCCCTCTCCCCTGTGATCACTGTCAGCCTGTTCTCAATTTCAGTGTCTTTGGTTATATTTTGCTTGTTTGTTTGTTTTGTTGATTAGGTTCCTGTTAAAGGTGAGATCATATGGTATCTGTCCTTCACCACCTGGCTTATTTCGCTTAGCATAATGCTTTCCAGTTCCACCCATGCTGTTGCAAAGGGTAGAAGCTCCTTCTTTCTGCTACATAGAATTCCATTGTGTAAATATACCATAGTTTTTTGATCCATTTGTTTACTGATGGTTGCTTTACCTAGGTTGCTTCTAGCACTTGGCTATCGTAAATTGTCCTGCTATGAACATTGAGGTGCATAGGTTCTTTTGGATTGGTGTTTCAGGGTTCTTAGGATATAATCCTAGCAGTGGAATTGTCAGGTCAAAAGGCAGTTCCATTTTTAGTTTTCTGAGGAAATTCCATACTGTTTTCCACAGTGGCTGCACCAGCCTGCAAAAACCCCAACAATGTACTAGGATTCTCTTTTCTTTGCATCCTCTCCAACATTTGTTTGTTGCTTTGTTTATGATGGCCATTCTGAACAGCGTGAGGTGGTATCTCATTGTGGTTTTAATTAGAAGATTTTTGATGTTTTTCTGACCAGAAATATGCGTAGAACTTTGGTTTATATCAATTAGCCTATGGTAAAGTTGTTTTCATTATACATCACTGCAACTAAAGTCAGTTTCCAAAAACCTACTGATGATGTTAACTGACTTACTGTACTCTTACCTAGCTCCTGAAGAGAGAAAGAATTATTGTTATTTTTATTACAGTTAAGTGCAAATATTTAGTTTGAACTGACATTTTTTATTGAGTCTTTACTTCAAAAATATATTTTCTTTTCACTTTGTGTCTTCTAGAGTGTTCACCAATGTTTCTAATACAGTTTTGCACATTTGTTTATTTTAGCCAATTTGTTTTGTTGTTGTTATTATTTATTGAGTTATAATTGACATATAATATAGTACATGTTTAAGATGTACAAAGTAATGATTTAATATATGAATATAATGCGAAATGATCACCAAAATAAGATTAGTTAAAACATCCAACATCTCATATGGTTACAGTTGTTTGTGTGTGGTGAGAACTTTTAAAAGCTACTTGCACAGTAACTTTCAAAGATACTATACAGTATTGTTAAATAGAGCCACCACGTTGTACATGACACCTCCAGAATTTACTTATTTTATAATTGGAAGTTTATACTTTTTGACCACCTTCACCCATTTCTACTACCCCACATACCCCATCCAGGGAAACCAACTTTCTACTCTTTGTTTCTATAAATTTGGCTTTTTTTTTTTTTAGGCTTCACACATAAGTGAGATTATAGTATTTGTCTTTCTCTGTTTCATTTGACATAGCATAATGTCCCCAAGGTTTGTCTATGTTGTTGCAAATGACAGGACTGCCTTCTTTTTATCGCTGATTTATATTCCATCATAGATGTATACCAAAACTTCTTCATTCATTCATGCATTGATAAGCATTTAGGTTGTTTCCATGCCTTAACTATTGTTAATAATACTGCAATGAACAAGGGAGCACCGAGCTTTTGTATTTTTGATAATAACTATTGTAACAAGTGTGGGGTGATATTTTATTTTGTTTTTGATTTGCATTTCACTAATGATTAGAGATGTTAATCTCTTTTTCATGAATCTGTTGGCCATTCTATAACTTCTTTAGAAAAATACCTATTCAAGTCCTATGATTATATTTAATTGGATTATGGATTAATCCAGGTTTTTTTGTGATTTCATATAAGTTTTAGAATTTTTCTATTTTTGTAAAGAAAGCCATTGGAATCTTTTTTTAAAATTTAATCTTTATTCTATTTTCCATTACCACTTAGTCCCCTTATATCTTCCTACACTCCACAATCACCACACTGTTGTCCATGTCCATGACATTGGAATCTTAATAGGGATCTCTTTGAATGTCTAGATTGCTTTTTCTGGTATAAATATTTTAACACTATCAATTCTTACAGTCCATGAACATAAGATACCTTCCCATTTATTTATGTTTTTTTTTAATTTCTCTAATGTTTTAATTTTTTCTAGTGCTTTCACTACCTTGTTTAAAATTTATTCCTAAGTACTTTATTGCTTTTGGTGCTATAGTAAATGGGAAAACACTTTTATTTATTTTTCAGCTGTCTTATTTTTAGTTTACAGAAAACAACTGAGTAGTGTAGCTATAACTTTAGTAAATTCATTTATTAGTGCTAACAGTTTTTTCGTGGAGTCTTGGATTTTCTATATATAAGATCATGTCATCTGCAAACAGAGATAATTTTGCTTTTTCCTTTCTGATTTATATTGCATTTTATTTATTTTTCTTGCCTGACTGCTCAGGTTAACATTTTTAGTACAATGTTGAATAGGAGTGGTAAGAGTGGGCATGAATGAAAAAATATATAATAAAGATTATTCATTAAAAAAAGAAAAAAGAAGCTTTCAATCTTTCACCATTGAGTATGATATTATCTGATGGCTTTTTGGTATATTTTTATATAATATCTTGGGCTAGACAATTCACTGCAAAGGAATCTTTGGCAATTTCTATATTTTCTAAAATTTAAGAGTTATCTCCCTACTTGTGTTAATTAGAGTTAATGTTGGATAGAATAGATAGAACACATAATGTTAGCTATCTTTAAGTTGTAAAGTATATTATTTAGAGTTCTGAGAACTATCCTTTAAAGTCTTCTTTATATCTACTGTCTTTACATTTTTTTGCTGTTTTCCATTATGAATTTTTTGCTTTTCTTATATTCAATAACATGTTAGTCATGTTCTACATTGACCCTTGTCCTGGTTATTTACCTTGTTTTGGCAAGTGTCACTTTAGTGAATGTAATACAAGAAGTCTATTAAAAATTGAAGCTTACTCTCACTGCTCTGTGAACCCTTTGTCTTGTGATTTACCTTAACTGTGATTTAACTTATACTAAATCGTGCGGTACACATGTCCCCCAAGATCTTCACCCACAAAGATAGTAGTCAGCTTATTGCAGAACATTACTGCAAATTATGTCCCCTAAGATCAAGTAGCCCTCTGTGATCCACATTTACATGACCATGAACTAGATCAGCCTAGAACAATTCTGCTTAGTTTTCATCAGAATTGTGAGCAGAACCATAAACGAAATAGAACATTATTAAGACAATAAAGGCTTTGGGTAGTTTGTCATTCCATAATGGAAAACTAATGAAAAAGACTTCTAGCTTTGACTTACTCTATTTGTTAAATCCGAGAACTCTACCTTGCTTTCATGTCTACATAAGCACTTTCTTTTCTGCACATTAATATGCAGTGACATGCTATAGATGTTTAACAACTGGCTTTCTGTGGTTAAAAAGTAAAGTAAAAAAATTCTTTAGTAGCATTTACCTCTCCTGTGGTGTAAATTCTCCCACCTAGACTAAGTTCATGCTACTGGTGCTATAATAGCCAGCTTCAAAAGCCTTCTAAATATTAACAATGAACTCTCATGAACCTAAGGTAGTCAATCCCAGATAACCTTTGGCAGATCCAGTTACGACATCAGCCTTGACAGATTTATATGTCAAAGTTCATGAACACAAGTTTTATTATACAGAAAAATGTTCTCTCCAACACATTTTGCAGATTAATACCTGGACCTATAAATATTAGACCCATATATTTCTTAATATAACAAATATAAGCATATACATTTTTTTTTTTGCTTAACAAAACAGAAGCTACTCTTTTTTGGAGATATCTATCCTCCAAGCCAAATCTTGGGGAATAAATAAATGCCATACTTTGCAGTCCATTTTTGATAGGTACAGCATGCCCCATCTCCACTCTGTATATTATCAATATATGCATTTTAATATACATCATTTCTCACTCTTCAGGCATCCACCAATGCCCATATTCACCCTCTTTTCTTCCCTTTGCTTGATGGGTTGAAACACACACGAATGTAACTAATTTCGGTTAAGGCCCTTAACCCCATAGAGTCCTCTGCATTTCTTAGGAAGCTTCTATTCATTCCTTATAACACATTCATGTTTTTAAAATGGGCATCTTGTTTTCTAAATCTCTCTCAGTTTCCTTGTACCATATCTTAAGTACCTTCAAACTGCTTGTTGCCATCAGATATATTCAACATATATAATCATAATCAACTTAATTCTTTTAAACTACTCTAATAAAAAACATTGTTTTTATTCACAGAACGCCAAGTAAGTTTCTCTTTATTTCATGTATATTCTTTGAAAATATACCTTTCTGGTTCAAAAAACACTTTCTATAATGCCACACATTCTCCAGTTTCATTTCACTTAGTACAAACTTGGATGCTCATAGTGTAAAGAAAAGAATTTTCGGGTAAGAAACCAAGATGGAGGTGTAGGTGGACACACTGCGCCTCTTCGCACAATCAAAAGGACAACAACAATTTAAAAACAGAAAGCAACCAGAACTGACAGAAAATTGAACTGCAGGGAATTCTGACAACCAAGGTGATAAAGAAGAGGCATTGGTCCAGACCGGTAGGAGGAGCAGAGACGGGCAGCCGGGGCGGACAGGACTCATGGCAACGCGGCTGGACCCAGAGACTGATGGATTGTGAAACGAACGGGACAGGCAGTGCGACCGCTAGCAGACCCACACTCGCGCATAGATAAACCTGGAGGAATGGTGGGGGAGCGAAACAGACTTCGCAACCCAGGGCTCCAGCTCAGGGAAATAAAGCCTCAAACTTCTGATTGAAAACACCTGTGGGGGTTGAGGTGTCAGCAGGAGAGACTCCCAGCCTCACGGGAGAGGTCCTTGGAGAGACCCACATGGGCCTAGAGCATGCACAAGCCCACCCACCTGGGAATCAGCACTAGAGGGGCCCCATTTGATTGAGGGTGGTGAAGGGAGTGACCTGAAATCCCGCAGAGAGTGCAGAAAGGGCCATTGCTCCCTCTTGGCCCCTCCCCCACATACAGCATCACAGCGCAGCAACCAGCGTTACCCTGCCCTGGTGAACACCTAAGGCTCCACCCCTTTATGTAACAGGTGCACCAAGACAAAAAAAAAAAAAAAGGCCCAAATGAAAGAACAGATCAAAGCTCCAGAAAAAATACAACTAAGCGAGGAAGAGATAGCCAACCTATCAGATGCACAGTTCAAAACACTGGTAATCAGGAAGCTCACAGAATCGGTTGAATTTGGTTGCAAACTAATGAAAAAATGAAGGCTATACTAAGAGAACCAAAGGAAAATGTACAGGGAACCAATAGTGATGGGGAGGAAACTGGGACTCAAATCAACAGTGTGGACCAGAAGGAAGAAAGAAACATCCAATCAGAGCAGAATGAAGAAACAAGAATTCAAAAAAAAATGAGGAGAGGCTTAGGGACCTCCAGGACATCTTGAAACGTTCCAACATCCGAATTATAGGGGTGCCAGAAGGAGAAGAGGAAGAACAAAAAATGGAAAACTTATTTGAACAAATAATGAAGAACTGCCCTAATCTGGCAAAGGAAATAGACTGCCAGGAAGTCCAGGAAGCTCAGAGAGTCCCAAAGAAGCTGGACCCAAGGAAGAACACACCAAGGTACATCATAATTCCATTACCCAAGATGAAACAGAAGGAGAGAATCTTAGAAGCAGCAAGAGAAAAGGACACAGTTACCTACAAAGGAGTTCCCATAAGACTGTCAGCTGATTTCTCAAAAGAGACCTTACAGGCAAGAAGGGGCTGGAAAGAAGTATTTGAAGTCATGAAAGCCAAGGGCCTACATCCAAGATTGCTGTATCCAGCAAAGCTATCATTTAGAATGGAAGGGAAGATAAAGTGCTTCTCAGATA
Source organism: Desmodus rotundus (assembly GCF_022682495.2). NCBI lineage: Eukaryota > Metazoa > Chordata > Mammalia > Chiroptera > Phyllostomidae > Desmodus > Desmodus rotundus. The sequence goes on along the minus strand of NC_071390.1, from coordinate 125,734,411 downwards.
AGGTCTAGTTGAAGGAGCTCATCATCACCAAGCCCTTATTATATGAAATGTTAAAGGGATTTATCTAAGAAAAAGAAGATAAAAAATATGAACAGTAAAAATGACAGCAAACTCACAGTTATTAACAACCACACCTAAAACAAAAAGCAAACTAAGCAAACAACTAGAACAGAAACAGAACCACAGAAATGGAGATCACATGGAGGGTTATCAATAGGGGATTGGGAGGGGGAGAGAGGGGGGAAAGGTACAGAGAATGAGTAGCATAAATGGTAGGTAGAAAATCGACAGGGGGAGGGTAAGAATAGTATAGGAAATGTAGAAGCCAAAGAACTTATAAGTATGACCCATGGACATGAACTAAAAGGGGGGAATATGGGAGGGAGAGGATGTGCAGGATGAAGTGGAGTGAAGAGGGGGAAATGGGACAACTGTAATAGCATAATGAATAAATATATTTAAAAAAGAAAAGAATTTTCATTTCAAAGAAATCATCTCATATTTATTGCACCTTTTAAACTCCACTTCTTTGTGTATTATTCTAGCTATTTAGCCTACCTTTCCAAACTCAGCCAGCTACATAAAAATCAACCTTTAACTTTCATCCTTTTAAAAAAATTATTTTATTGTTGTCCAATTACAGTTGTCTGCATTTATCCGCCACCCCCCCACCCCAGCCATCCCCACCCTCTCCCCTACTTACACCCCCCCCCCCTTGGTTTTGTCCATGTGTCCTTTACAACTGTTCCTGAAAACACTTTCCCCCTCAACCCCATTATCCCCTCCCACCTCCCCTCTAGTTACTGTCAGATTGTTCTTAATTTCGATGTCCCTGGTTATATTTTGCTTGCTTGTTTCTTTTGTTGATTAGGTTCCACTTAAAGGTGAGTTCATATGGTATTTTTCCCTCACCACCTGGCTTATTTCACTTAGCATAATGCTCTCCAGTTCCATCCACACTATCTCAAAGGGTAGGAGCTCCTTCTTTCTTTCTGCTGCATAGTATTCCATTGTGTAAAAGTATCATAGGTTTTTGATCCATTCATTTACTGATGGGCATTTAGGTTGTATCCAGAACTTGGCTATTGTAAATTGTGCTGCTATGAACATTGGGGTGCATAAGTTCTTTTGGATTGGTGTTTCAGGATTCTTAGATTATAATCCCAGCAGTGGAATTGCTAGGTCAAAAGGCAGTTCCATTTTTAGTTTTCTAACTTTCATTCTTAGTTTATATTTCTATACTAAGCATTATATTTTTCTTGTATGTCAATTTTTATTGATTTTATGATCATATTAATACTATTGCTCAAAATAATATTATGAATTATGTTATATTTGGGAATGTGGAAATGTCACTATGCTATTCTCAATATTGATGTCTACAAGGAACATTTATGATGACCTACCTTTTGATGCAAGCTTCAGTTTTGTATTAAAATCTATTATGATTTAACCCTCCACTGAAGCATTTTTCTAAACATTCGTATTATTATGATGATTTATTCACCTTGGAATTTCTTCTGTGAGAAGCCTTTGAAGCCAGGATCAAAGTTTCTTCAAAGAAGATTTTCTAATTTGAATTTTAATTGGAAATCCATATGACAACTGACTGTGTTAAGAATTTTAAAGGAAAACTGCCAAGTGAAAACCAGCAATTTTCCTTCTGTAAACTGCTGTGTAAAGGAATTAATTTGTACAGGTGAGGAGAGATCTTGGAAATCTACCATTACGTGAACATATGTGTGGGGTGAAGAGTCTGCCAAGCCTTCAGATTTTCCTATTCCCCTACTCTTTTTTGAAGAAATAAGCCAAGTGTAGTGAAAACTGGTACATCAGAATTTCTGTTTTTACTTTGCTTAAGGAGTCTGCTGATTTTTTACTTTCTTGGCAAATGCAAAAAAAGGGGGAGAGGGGAAATGATTTTATATTTCATCCAGCAGTTTGACATAAATTAAAAAATGCCTACCCTTCTAAATGTATTAAAAATAATCCTCTATATAACCTAAGTTCTATCTTAGTTTTCTCATGCAATAAAATAACTTAGGGATATTTCTCTAATAACACATATTTTAGGTCAGTATCTGAGCTGTGTTGTTTAGGTCAGTATCCGAGCTTTGTTTGTACTGTTTATAATATATCATGTACCTTATACAGTCAGTAGATAACTTTATCAGTTTTTATAATCTTATCACTTCTGTGTTATTTATCTTGTATAAAAAGACATTCATACTCTAAGAGTATAATGTTGCCTCAATTTTCTTCTAGTGGATTTATGGCCCTATTGTTTCTTCTTGTTTTTGACTCTTATTTGGTCTTTGCTTTCTACCACTTACCACCAGAACTTATTCAAAGTCTCATTATGCAACAGAGTACATCTTTCCAATCCTTGACCCTAGATTTATCTTTGTATCTTCTAAACAAATCCACTCTGGATTTTTGTTTTATAGCAAAACAGAAACACTGTCAAGGGGCTTAAAATTTCAATATATTGTCTCTTTCAAATTATTGAATTTAATATAATTTTATAACTGAATATAACCCTTGATATAACTTAAAGCACAAATATATTAATATTCTCTCTTACTTCCAAATGACACTTTTTAACCTTCTAAGTATCATTCTTGAAGACTTAAAGTGTCATTTCTTCATTTCCATCCTCTACCAAGCACCCTCCGTTATGAGATTTGCTTCTCCTCAGTTCATCTCTACCATCTAAGATCCATCTTGCTTATAGGTGTCCAATATGTATTGGCTTAACTGAATTATTTTCTGTAATAGTATCTAAGCTCATTTTGAATTGTAATAGTATCTTACCTGTCTCTTTATTCTATGTGCTTTATATAGAATCTGGCCCATGTTAAATGCTAAAACTGCTTCTTGAAAGTATGAAATACTAAAGGATTTGAAGAGGAATTGGTTTGAGTAGGTGGATAGCTGGACACAAGATCTATATTTCTGTATTTATCCCCACCTTGAGATTCAAGTGTTCATGGGCCAAGTTGATATCTCCACAGACTTGTGCAACCATTAACTCATATACTGTGGGTCAAAAATCTTCCCATAGCTACTCCTTCTTTAGTGTTTCATGATTTTGCTGAAGTCATTATCACACTGGGGTTGCTTAAATTATAAACTGAAACTTTATTTTTTAGCTACCGGTCACCTCTTCTCATCAGTCATAAGACTTTCATTTTATGTTATTCACACACAAATCAATATTATATTCTCCCTGACAATCTTATCAAACCTTGCCTTCCTAATATTTATTTTTAACCCCTGTTAACATAAAAATAAAAAGTCAAAGTAAGAGGCAACAAGTATTTATTTGAGATATTTTTTAAAAATTGAAATCTGGGAGCATAGAGTCAGGAAGAAACCCAAACTTTGTCACAATTATGGGGTGAAGAAAATGGATTTTTATGAGAAAGGTAAAGGAAATAATTATGTGAATAGAAGAAAGGAATTCTATTGGTGTTAACAAGCTAAGTTATTCTTTAGCTATACAAGACTGGTAACTGATTAAGAATATCCCGAGGACTCAAAGATGATGACTGAGTAGGTAGATATTATACTCACTCTTCCAGGCCAAAACTAGAATTACAACTAAAATATAGAGCAATCAACTTGAATAACAAATTGAAGGCTAGCGGAAAGGAATCCTCATAATCAAGGATTTACAGATGAAGCCACATTGAGATTGGAAAGAAGGGCAGAGATGAGAAAAGAGCTGGCCTCACTCCCAAGGAATATCTCAGCTTCAGGGGATTCCTCCTGAGAAGCATGAGGTCTCAACCCCAAGCCAGCCTCCCCATCCCAGAGTACTGGAGCCAGAGAGAGGTGCCCATACAATATCTGACTGTGAAAATCAGCAAAGATTCTGTTCTCGAAGGAGAGACAGGGGTCCACCAGAGACACAGGTACCTTCTTAAAGGGCCAATGCACAAAATCTCACTCATAGCCATTCATCCTGGGCTCTGGCGGAGGGAAGGCACAGCAGACTAGAGTCACATGAGAACCACTGAGGTTTTTAGCCTGGAGCTGAAGAGATAGCAGCCAGGATGCTGTGCTGAGTTCCTCTCTCACACTGCAAATGTCATCTTTCTTGGGTGGAACATTCCCCTCCTTACAGCATCAGCCTGGCAAAATGCAATAACCCTATTATCTGGACTCCCTTTTGTCTGACCCTGTGGATCTTGTGCCCTGCTGAGGAGTCAGCTGCCTGGCACCGGGTAGTAGAGGTCTGGGCAGGTCCATGGGATGTGAGTGACAGAGTGGTATGTCTTTGGGCAGGGGCCATGTCCCCATCTTTCACATGAACTTGACTGGTGCCTCCTTACCATGGGAGATCTGCTAGCTCCACTCTCTGGGCTCTTGTCAGCCCCATCCTCCCAAATCCTGGTGGTTCCACCCTGCTGAAATCTGTGCAGAATTCAAGACAAGCTGAGTTGTGAGGCTCTGGAGAAAAGCCACTCCCCCTACTTGTCCTGAAACCTAATCGAAGCCTCTTCCTCACAGGAAATCCACTAGCCCCAACATCCCAGTTCTCAATCTCACCTTGCTGAGATTGAGCTCTGGGCATAATCTGGGCCAGACTGAGTTGTGTGGCTCTAGGGTGGAGACATTTTTCCATTGCACTCTGGACTGGTGCAGAGCCCTCCCTTTACATGGCCAAATCATGATCTGTTTGGGTATGATAAACTCTGCTGGCCTCACCCTGACAACTCCCTGAGACCTCACAGCACCATAGATGTATGCAATCACCCAATGGGTGGCAGCTAGACTGGTATATAATGGAGCATTTGTTGAGTGGCCTCAAATACAGCACTGGTACCAAATTTAAACCAGTATGGATCTGGTGAACACCATTTGCCCCCAACCAGTGACTCACTGACCTGAGTACTGTTTGGCTTAGTCACTGCTTTTTCAGTGACTAAGTGGAACAGGCAACCTGCAGGCAGAGGCAGGTTGGGGTAGATTTCAGGGTGCCTTGAGACTTTTGTTGACTGGTCCCTAGGCCTGGTTCTGATAAATGCCAGCCTTGTTGCACAGCTTGGTGCTTTCTACACGCAACCAAGCCCAACAGAGGCAGACACAAATTATGGATCTCATTTACACAGCAAGGTTATCATTGAAAATTGAAAAAGAGATAAAGATTTTCCCAGACAGGAAAAAGCTAAAAGAGTTAGTTACCACCAAACCAATATTATAAGAAACATTAAAGAGTCTTCTTTAAGAAGGAGAAGGAAGAGGAGAAGGAGAAGAAAAGAGTAATATAATTAAGATAATAAAATGGTAAAAAATACACACCTATCAATAATCACTTTAAATGTAAATGCTATCAAAATATGTAGGGTAGCTGAATGGATAAGAAAACAAGACCCATGTGTATACTGTCTACAAGACATACACCTCACAATGAAAGATACACACAGACTAAAAGTAAATGGATAAAAAATGATATTTCATGCAAATATTTTTTTAAAGCTGAGGTAGCAATACATATAACTAACAAAATAGACTTTAATACAAAAGCTATACTAATACAAAGAAGGATGCTACATAATGATAAAGGGAGCAATCCACCAAGAAGATATAACCCTTATAACATTTACACATCCAACATAGGTATACCTAAATATGTCAAGCAAATCTTGAAGACATAAAGGGGGAGATTGATCGTTATATTGTCATAGTAAAGGATTTTTAACACCCTATTGATATCAATAGATAGATCTTCCAAACATAAAATTAACAGAAGCCATGGTCTTAAATGACATAATAGATCAGATGGTTTAACTGATATCTTCAGAGCATTTTACCCCAAAGCAGTAGATTATACATTCTTTTCAAGCACACATGGAACATTTTCAAGGATAGCTCATATATTAGAACATAAAACAAGCCTCAATAAATTTAAAAACATTAAAATCATATTTATTAAGCATTTTCTCCAACCATAATGGTGTGACACTAAAAATCAATTACAAGAAAACTAAAAAATGCACAAATAACATAGAGGCTAAATAATGTATTACTAATCAACTAATGGGCTGAGAATGAAATCAAAGAAGAAATCAAAAGATATCTTGAAACAAATGAAAATGAAAACACAATGGCCCCAAATCTATGGGACACAGCAAAAAAGTCCTAAGAGGGAAATTTGTAGCATTACTGGCTTATCTCAAAAAAAAAAAAAATCTCAAAAAAAAATCTAACTTTACACTTAAAAGAAATAAAAGAATTAGAATGAGAACAACAAACAAAGCCCCAATTAAATAAAAGAAATAATAAAGATCAGAGCAGAAATAAACAAAATAAAGTTTAAAAACAAAAAATCAATGAAACCAAAAGCTAGTCCTTTCAAGAGATAAGTAAGATTGACATACTGTTAGCTAGACTCATGAAGAAAAAAGAGGACCTAAATAAATAAAGTCAGAAATACACCAAAGAAATACAAAGGATTGTAAGAAAATATTATAAACAATTACATGACAGCCAATAGGACAATCTGGATGAAATGGAAAAATTCCCACAAATATAAATCTTCCAAAACTGAATCAAGAAGAATAAAAAAATATGAATAGAAAGATTACAACTAATGAAAGCCAAGCAGTAATCAAAAACCCCCAACAAACAAAAGTCATGGAATGGATGGCTTCACAAGTTGAATTTTACCAAACATTCATAGAAGTAACAGCTAGCCTCAAAGTATGACAAAATTTTCAAGAGGAGGGAAGACTTCCAAGCTCATTTTAAGAGGCCAGGATTATTCTAATTACAAAACCAGATAAACACAATACAAAGAAAGAAAATTATAGGACCATATTCCTCCTGAACAGAAATGCTAAATTCCTCAACAAAATATTAGCAAACTGGATCCAGTGCTCAGTGAAATAAATCAGTCAGAGAAAGACAAGTATTATATGATTCCACTTATATGTGGACTCTAACAAAATTAACCAACAAACAAAATAGAACCAGACTCATAGATACAGAGAACAAACTGCAGCTGTCAGAGGGGAAGGGGCTTGGCAAGCTGGTTGAAAAAGGTTAAAGATTAAGCAAAAAAAACCCCAAAGCCTCATAGACACAGACAACAGTATGGTGAATATCAGAGGGAAAAGTAGGTGGGGGGAGGTAGAAGAGGGTAAAGGTGGGATAAATGGTGATGGAAGGAGACTTGACTTGGGGTGGAGAACACACAATACAGTATACAGATGATATATATTGTACATCATAAAACCTATATAATTTTGTTAACTAATGTAACCTCAATAAATTCAATTTATAAAATTCAAAAACCCCACAAAATTATAAACACTTACCAAAAAAATGTCCACAATTATCAGTTCTTGTTGTCAGGACATCTGCTTCCTGTTAGTTTTGTAAACTGTTGTCTATAAGACTGTTAGGCTCAGTCCAAAGGTTATTTTGTTCAGTTCAAAGAATTCAAGGAGCAAAATGTGCAAGGCCTTTCCTCTGGGATGGCGGCTCCAACTCCATTTTGAAGAGGCTTTATTTATACAAAACATTTCACACCTTAGACATTTTTTTCTCTACTACTCAACTCCTATTTAGATGCTAGAATTATATTATTAAAGGGTACATATGATTACATTCTGAACTTGATTTGAAAATTTGAGTAGATGTCATTTTATGGAGGTCAAAACTGAACCCAAAGTACATCATTCAAGGTTCTCTATAATGTCTTATTTTAATTAATGTTTTTTGTATACTGTGTTAACCTCCACTCTATACAAACTGAACTGAAAGCTGTGTACTTAAATGCCCATGATTTCCATGTAGTCATTCTTTTTCTCCTTTTCTTCTTTTTACCTTCAAACCCTCCATCTCTCTCACCTTTGTGTCTGGGCTCAGCTGAAATACCTCCTCCAACCTGAACCTTTGTCTAATTGTCTTCACATTGGAGTAACAGTATCTTCTGCTGCCCTGAAACACCATGCCTGTGTATAATATTTAGTACAGTCCTCTTGTCATTATGTAATGCATGTGTCTTATCTACATACAAGCAATGCTAGCATGTAACCAGTTTTATGACAAAACCTACTCTTTCCCCAAATTATCAATCACCTTGTTACATAGGATATACCATATTATTTACTGGACCTTCTTAAATGGGTTACTCTATTGTGGGGGAGCTTTGCCCGCAGAGCCCCACCCCCCCCACCCCCATCCACCATGGATGAGAATAAGTCTACCAAGACATGATCTGCTTGGGGAGGAAAGGTGGCCAATCTCTCAAAGGAGAAGGGCCAGGAGCCTTTTCCTCAATGGGCTTTTATTGGGTTCAATTTGCACAGGAATACAGCTAAAGCTCATCAATCATTGTCAGGCAGTAAGGATCAAACAATAGGTAACATACAAAGAACTCTGAGAGCTTATTCTGAGTCAGGGTCAGTTAGCTAAAGGGCTATCAGATTTTGGGAACAAACTCATTTCATGCTTGGACTCTTATCAGAAAATTGAGGACATTCTTAGCAAAGCAGATTTCACATGATTTTATGCATTCTTTCTTAGGCCTGATCGCCCCAGGGAACCACAGGTTCCAGCTCAGGGCTGCACCGCCCTCCTGCATTGTTTCAGGCTTAAATCAGGCAGGGGAAGTAAGGCAGCCAAGAGATTAGGAGACTTCTAGCAGACAGAATGAGGACTCAGGCTATATGTCAAAGCCGAGGGGCAAGGTCCATCACCCTCTTTTTCTATAGCCCCCCAAGTCCATCCCTGTGGGCCCCCTTGTGACCATACCTGTCTTAGGTCATCCCTCCCTTGAGGAATCTTACCTATCATTGGCTAACCTGTCAGGCTTGGGGCCAAGCAGGGTAAAGTAAAAGGGGCAGAGGTGGCATCCCTGCCAAGGAGATGAGCTTTGTCTCCTTAGTGGCTTAGGGTCCCAAGGTCTCTCACTCAGCCTTAGCCATGGGGGATTACAGCTTCTGAAACCAGGCAGGGTGGTTCCCAACACTGTATTATATTTTTACATTGTCAAATAAAAAATATTTTTCTCTTTTAACATATTTAAAACAAACTCCAAGAATGCTGCAAACATTTCCTACAAGATATTCAAATAATATTTCATATCTCCTCCTGAACAAGTATCATGCAGCACTGTGCCCAGGTGAACACTGACAAAGTTCTCTGCAATAACAAAGGAAATTAATTTTTAACCTTACATCTAAACTGCCACTTCACCTCTGTGCCCAGCAAATATTCAACCTGTGCAGAGCAGTGCGTGAAAGAACTCCGTCATGGTGTCTGAGAAGTGGATTTCAGCAGTTTTGCTGCTGCAGCTCTGCTGCACTGGCTGTGGATTCTGTGGGAAGGTCCTGGTGTGGCCCTGTGACATGAGTCACTGGCTCAATCTAAAGATTATTCTGGAGAAACTCACGGAAAGGGGACATGAGGTGACTGTGTTGGTTCCTCCAGACACTGTCATCATTGACTACAGCAAGCCTTCCACGCTGAACTTCGAGGTGATACCTATGCATCATGACAAAGAGGTTGCTGCAAATACATTAAATGACTTTTTAGATTTAGCTACTAACATCATGCCAAAACTGTCACGCTTGCAGGCAGCAATGAAATTGCAAGAATTTGTTCTTCAAGTGGGTGAACGGTTAAAATTTCTGTGTGAGAGTGTAGTCTACAACCAGTCAATCATGAAGAAACTCCGCGAAACCAACTACGATGTGATGGTTATAGACCCTGTGATGCCCTGTGGAGAGCTGATAGCTGAGTTGCTGGAAGTCCCTTTTGTGTACACACTGAGGTTCTTTATGGGCGGCACTGTGGAGAAGTACTGTGGAAAACTTCCAGCTCCACCTTCCTATGTGCCTGTGGTCATGGGGGCACTACCAGACAGAATGACTTTTATGGAAAGGGTAAAAAATTTAATGTTTTCCATTTTCTTTGACTTCTGGCTCCACCCATATGACGCTCAGCTTTGGGACCAATTTTACAGTGAAGCATTAGGTAAGCAGTTGCTTTTCATTCTAATGTAGTTATTAAAAGAAACTTAGGACATTTAAGAAAACTTTAGGAAAATGAAATAACTGTATTTTAAAAGATTTTCAGTTTTTAACTGGAAATTCAGTTCTAACAGGAAATTAAATTTTAACTTCAATTAAAACTAATTTCCAGTTAAAAGTCTATCATTTATAGCAGCAAACTCTTATCAATATTAATGGGCAAAGGGCATCAAGAAATATCTTATTGTGATTGCTTTTTCATTATAGTCATCTAATCATTTTGTAAGATACCTTGACATTTAATAGATTGTTATCAAAACAAAATACAAAACATACTAATAAATGTCAATCTAATGGAAAATGTATTTTTTGTCAGATGTATGACATCACAAATAAATATCATACACTGAGTTCACATAGCAGAAGAGGTTTGACTTCTTACCTGTAAAAAGAGCATAATGTTTGTCGTTTAAGAATAAGATGATTTCACTTTGCTTGATTCCAACAATAAACTAAAGCCTGAGCTGTATTAACTCTGGGATTAAGTTTGGAGTGTATTTTACTTTGAATTTGATCCACAAATTTTTGAGAATTATAGATCATTACTTTCAAAATTTATATCATTCTCTTGTTGGACCAGAGTAACTGTTATTCTTGTCTCTCTCATAAATTTATGATAAAACTTCAGTAAGTCCTACGCAAACTGTTTTATAATAGCTGGTCATAATGAAAAGTTTCCTAGGGTGCTTTACACGTCTTGTGGGAGTATTGTACAGGAACCTGAATAATTAAAACTAAAAGACATTATAGTTTGAGTTTTTGAAAGATAGCATTTTCTACTTCACTAATTACATATATCTATATATTTAATTGCTTGATCTTTTAAATAAAAATAGCTTTGCTTTGCAGTTTTCACATGTAGTGTTCTCATTTAGTTCCATCACCTGAGGTTGGCTTCCACTTCAACTACTTTTGAGAACCGTTAAGGAAGATGAATTAACAAAGAAAAGATAGCATTAAGTATTAGGAATATTAACTAATTTAACCCCTGCTTATATTAGTTTACTAGAGATGCCATAGCTAAATACTATAGACTAGGTGGCATAAATATAAGAAATTTATTTTCTCACAGTTCTGGAAACTAGTAGTGCAAGACCAAGGTGTAGTTAAGGCCAATTTCTCTTGGGGTCTGTCTCCCTGGCTTATAGATGACTACCTTCTTGCTATGTCCTCTCATGGTCTTTCCTCTGTGTATGAACATACGTAGTGTTTTTTCCTCTTCTTATAGGAGACCAGTCGTCTTGAATTAGGTCCCATTCTTATGACCTCATTTAACCTTAGTTACTTCTTTAAGGGACCTATCTCCAAATACAGTTAGACTTCAACATATGAATGGTGGAGGAATACAATTTAGTCCATAACACTGATTTTCCAATAAATAATTTTTTCACAGAACTGATATTTAAAGAAACTCAGCTTAGAAATCCTTAGCTTTACACATGATTTGAATTTATGTTCTATTGATTTCACAGTAAGTAATTTAACAACCAGTAAGCACTACCTGGGTGCAGGCAGTGTGTTAGGCACTATGGATTCAAAGTAAATAAGACCTGATCTTAGACTCAGTTCTACCATAAGAAGTAAATGCAAAACATAGAACTGTATACATATTCTCTATTTAGTGATGTTTTTCTAGTTCCAGTTAATCACTTTGAAGAGATGTTTGTCATATTATGCATTAATAGAGAAAAGATATAGGATTCTGTACATAAAATATTGCACAATAAATGTAGTCCTTGGAATGATAACAAATTTTAACTCTATCATCTTTAACAGGTTTTTCTTTTGCTGTAAGTACTTTCATTGGTTTCATTCTGTGTTTGCTCATATTCTTTATTAGACAATTCTGAATGTACTATGAATATAATTTCAGTCTTGATGTTATAATAAAAATAATTGATAAAATGGCTAAAAAATTCAAAAGGAACAAATACATATAATTAATGATAACTGGCTTAATATTTCTCCTACATAAGCATGATGAATTGTGTTTGCATCATTATATCATCAATGTTATTGTACATCAGTATGTATATATATGTATATATGTATATTTTTCTTTCTTTTAACCAATAGGAACAATTACAAAATGTTAATTTGGGGCTTTTTTCACCTGTTGTAGATTTGACATCTTTCCTCAGAACATTCCAAAATCTACATTGTTGTTTGTAGTGACTTAGAAATATTGATTAGAATGGATGGATCAAGTCATTGAACTAGCGTAATGCTGAGAGCTAGTTTGGTTGTTCCACGTCAGGTATTACAAGCAATGTTTCACTAAACTTATTGAACTTATGAGCCTTCTCTGGAATACCTCCTGAAAGGCCTTACCTGTAGCTCTAGCTGAGGAGGTATCAGTCTTTTCAGAAGTATGTCCATGGTGGTTTTCTCGTTTGTTTGTTTTCATCACTGATTTGCTTATAGCAGATAATGCAACATGAATATTCCTCTCTATTAATGAAAACCTTTTGATGTTGGGGGTCCATGTTTTCAAAACTTTTTAAGGAGTTTCTTGAAGTCTGAAAAGACTTCTGCTAAAACCCTTCACTGTGAATTTTCGTAGAAGTTTTTCTTCTTTTCCTCCTCTTGCAGTTCCCTTTCTCTTACATCTGCTTCAGATATGTGGTCCTGTTCCAGTTCCAACAACTCCTTATTAATCAGTTTGTAACAGAAAGTAGGTCCAGCTGCTTGCCGCTATGAAAGCCAATACTCGAGGCAGGTGCTGATGTAAAGGAAAGTGGTTTATTTGCAGATGCCGGCCATCTGGAAGATGTGGGGGACTCACTTCTCAAAGTCTATCTCCTGGAAGATGGAGGACTCATGTCACAAAACCCATTTCCTAATCTCAGTGCAGGCAGAGATTTTCATATGGAGGGAGAAGGGACCAGAACAAAGAGATCAAGGGAGGGGGGGCAAAGGTCTCTACATGCACACCAGCACAGTCCATTCCGATAAGGCAAGGTGTGCATCATGCCGGATTAGTCATCCTGGCTTCACGTCTTCCTGGCTCCATGGTAGAAAGTCAGCATGGTAGAAAGTCAGCAAAGTCATCCTGGCTTCACGTCTTTGGAGCTGGGATGCCTGAAGGTCAGAGTCTGTATCTTTTGATGTTAGTTCCCAGGATCTTTATACAAACATGCTGCCCATCTATAAGCCACATATTAAGGTCAGCACTTCAAGAAACAATGTCAAAAGAATAGTGGGGTGGGTTTCAATTTCCCATTGTTACAGGTTCCACAGGAACCATCTTTTAGAGCTCCTCAATGTCATACTCCTCCAAGCCCAGGTTAAAGTTGTTTGCTATTTTAGTGACTGTGCCTCTGGATTTTAAACTTCACAACTGTTTTTCAATGTTTTCTTCCACTTTACATGGAGCAGGATGGTCTGAAGTTGAGTACATCTCCTTATCCTTGTAGTATAGGGAGGGCTGAAATTGACTATTTCCCTTTCTCCAGGTCAGTTAGGCTGATGAAACCCCAGCACAATATGCTGTGGTTAACTAGTTTCCCCTCAGGACAGATCCTTTTAATAATACAGTGCTCTGGCATATTGAAAAATAATTTTTACCTCCTCCAGCTAAAAGCAGATTTTTTTTATTGTTGTTCAACTACAAAAAGCAGATTTTTTAAATTAATATTTACTGTGGAAAATTGGTCAAGCTCCTTGAAGTAATCACATAATATTGTGAAGACTCCCCTGATGAGTGGGTCCCCCTAGAGCTTTTGACTCAGATTTGTTCACAAGGAACTTCCAGCAGTTTATCAATTACAGTTCAGGTTTTCCTACCCAGACACTGGCTCTTGCAGTGATTTCCATTCCTGAGTCTCTGCTCCTGAGCACCTGCTCAGGCAAGCTCAGAGTCCCTTTATATCCCAAAAGAATACATAGATAGATCATTAGAAAGAACAGGAGAGTTTGAGAATTCTGATGGATAAAAAACAATATGAAAAGGCAACTGAAATTACTGTACATAAATAAACAAAAATTTAATTAAAATGCACACTTCTACTTTAAAATTTTTGAATAATTTTATAAGTGTTGTGTGAACCATTTATGAATCTCATGAAAACACATTGTAGAAAAGTAAGTAAAGCTATCATTTTCATTAATAAGAAAATAAAAGTTCATACAGATGTCCATTCTCCCCAAATAAATCTCTAGATTCATTGTAATTCTCTTTAAAATCTCAAAACCTAAGTTTCATGAAACTTGACACATTTTGTATAATTTTACATGTGATTTTAAAATCTATATAGAAGAGCAAAGAGCTAAGAATAATCCAGGTACTGTAGAGGAAGAGGTATTATGCTTTCAGATATCAAAAACCAATCATTAGCAAGATACTGAATAAGATGTCCTTCACATATCTCCCACCTCAACAGCAATAATCTAGCATTTATTCACAGATCAATGTGCCTTTATGGGAGTTTTGAGATCCATGTAAGAGATTGTGAAACCACAGTGCAGTCCAAGACCCAGGAAAGACCTGAAGTCAGGTTTGCAGCCAGGTGGCTGACTCGTAGACTGTGGTCCTGGCTATAAACACAAAAACAGCTTTGCACCTCTGAGAACTCAGCTACATCCTGTTACTCTTTAGTTCTGTCACCAGTTCTACATGCCAAGGGATCCATGAGAAGGAGTCGTGCCTACCTGTGCGTTGAGTAATAGATAAGCATTGTAGATAAGTAGTGAAGAGGAGCCTTGAAAAAATAGTGGTGGTATAATTCCTTATTCCTTGGCAAGGGTGAGAAGAAAAAGGGAAGAGAAAAGAGGTAGAAAGGGATGGAGCCAGGAGAGAAGGAAAAAAGAGAAACCCTAAAGGAAGAAAAGAAACTGTCCCAATCTAAAAAATAAATAAATAAATAAAATACTAAAGAGATTAATACCTTCAAAAAAAAGCATAGCCATAGCTTATTTGAAGACAACATAATATATCTTTATGCTTTCATTGTATGAAAGGATTTACATAAGTGCATAAAGAAAAAAATAAAGAAAATGATTAATTAATTCAACTCTATTAAATTTAAAACCTGAAAGTCATCACATAATATTTGAGAATGAGAAACACATCATAAACTGTGAGAAGATATCTGCAATACATAAAATAGACAAGGCTTATTTAAAATATACAAGTATAAAGCATTTATTGAATCAGTAACAAAAACCACAAGCAAATCCACTACAAAAAAATGAACAAAAGACATGAGCATAATATTCTCTGAAAAAGAAAGTAAAATGAGTTATAAAATATTAAATTTTACTCAATCTCAATAATAATCAAGGATATCCAAATAATACAAAAGATATAATTTCAGACCTAACAGACTGACAAAACTTAAAAAATCATTTATTTCTTTTGGTATTATAAAATTAAAATATGGTGACAGTTACAGAACTTTGTAATTATGCTAAATATTATTGTATATTTAAAATGTATAAATTTTATACCACATCAATTATATCTCAATACAATTATTAGTAAAAGTCATTCAATGCTATACTGAGTAAGTATGTGTAATAACGGGGACTAAAATGTCCTGCTGGTTAAAGTATAAATTTGAATGACCTTAGATGAAGTATAAATTTTTGAGAAAAGTCTTAAGATACCTAGGAGGAGAAAAAATATATATAGTTACCCAATTGATACTATTGATCTTAATAAAAAAAATGTTCATAGTAGCAGCCAGGTCTTCGCACACAGTATGTCACAGTGTTGTCACACAATGGAACAATACCTACAGAACTTTAAAAAAAAAGAAAAAGGAAAAAATACAAGATTGCATCTCCAAAAGAATATTGCACCTAAGTAGCAAATCTATGCTTAGAAATATCTGTGTAATATTTAAAAAACTAAACACTAAAGTGTTGAGGGCATCACATTAGGTGGTAGACATGAAAGTTCCAGGACAGTGCTCTATGCGTACTATTGCTCCCGAAGACCTTCCAGTCGAGCGAGATTCGGAGAGGAAAGACAGTGGTGTTGACCGTCCTGACCCCGGTAGGCCTAAGCTAATGTATGTGTTCGTCTTAGTTTTTTTTAAGTTTAGAAAGTTAAAAAAATTAAACATAAAAACATATAGAATAAAGATATAAAGAAAATATTTTCATACAGCTAGACAATGTGTTCCTTTTAAGATAAATGTTATTACAAAAGTAGAAAAATTAAAAACATTAAAAATCTTATAAAGTAAAACCATTGAAGTAAGCTGAAGTGAATTTATCATTGAAGAAAATGTATTGTTATACTTCTAGCCTAGCCTACGTATGCAGTGTTTATAAAGTCTACAATAGTGTGCAGTAATGTCCTAGGCCTACACTTGCACTCGCCACTCACTCACTGACTCCCAGAGCAACTTCTGGTCTTGCAAATTCCTTTCATGGTAAGAGCCCTATACAGATATGCCATTTTTATCTTTATACCATATTATTATGGTGCCTTTTCTATGTTTAGATTTATTTAATTCACAAAGACTTATCACTGTGTTACAACTGCCTACAATATTCATTACAATACCATGCTTTACAGGTTTGTAGCCTGGGGGAAATAAACTATAACCTGTAGTCTAGGTGTGTAGTAGGGTATACCGTCTAGATTTGTGTAAGTACGCTCTATGATGTTGGCACAATGACAAAATTGCTTAATAAGATATTTCTCAGAACATATTCTTGGACAAAAAACCTTTCTGGAACTAATAAGAAATCATAGCAAGTCACTGAAACCTGTATAATTTTATTAACCAGTCTCACCCCAATAAATTCAATTAAAAAAAGAAATCACAGCAGGATTATAGTATAAAGATTAATATAATGAGGGAAATGGGGGCAACTGTAATTGAACAATAAAAAATACATAAAAAATGAAAATTCAATCACTTCCTATATACCAGTAATGAACAACTGGAATTTGAAATTAAAAACACTATCATATACATTAGAACCCCCCAAACAAAATACTGAAATATAAATCTAAAGTGCATACGAGCTCTATATGAGGGAAACTACAAACTCTGATGAGCAAAATTCAAAGAACAAAATAAATGGATAGTTATTCCATATCCATGGATAGAAAGTCTCAATACTGTCAATATGTCAGTTCTTCCCAACTTGATCCAAGAATCAATGAATTCCTGATCAAAATCTCAGCAAGTTGTTGCATGGATATTGACAAACTGATTCTCACATTTAATGGAGAGGCAAAATATTCCAAATAGCCAACACAATATTTAAAGAGAAAAACAAAGTTGGAGGATGAACACTATTCAAATTCAAGATATTCTATAAAGCTACAGTAATAAAGATAGTGAGGCATTAGCAAAAGAGTAGATAAATAGATCAATGAAACAGAAGAGTTCTATGAAATAGAGACTCACACAAGATAGTCAATTGATCTTTATCAAAAAAACAAAGTAAATACAATAGATAAAGATAATCTTTTCGAAAGTAATACTGGAACAACTGAACATCCACATGCAACAAAAGATATAGACAAAACATTTTAAGTGTCACAAAGTTTAACTCAAAAATGTATTAGCCATATAGATGTAAAATTCAAAACTATAAAACTCCTAGAAGATAACATAGGAGGAAATGTAGATGACCTTGCGTATGATAAGGGCTTTACATAAAACACCAAAAGTACAATCCATGAAAGACATGATGGATAAGCTGGATTTTGTTAAAATTTAAAAATTCTGTTTTGTGAAAGACAATGTCAAGAAAATAAAAGATGAGACATAAACTGGGAGATAATATTTGCAAAAGACATGTCTGATAAAGGGCTGTTATCCAAAATATTTTTTAAAGGTGTTAAAATGTCTGTCCAGTAGGCCTGAGACTGGTGTGGCAAGGCTGACAGGCATTCCAAACAACATTAGCAAAACTATCAGAGTGTGGGGGGTAGAGAGGGAGCCCTTCAAAGTCTGTATATCATCCCCACTAGCTGGAAAAAGGATAACCTTGAGACTGTGCATTCATCCCTAGGCCTAGAAGATGAAGGGGCTTGTAGTGTCCAAAGCCCCTAAAACAAGGTTGGTTAACTGTCTACTTTCTGTCATATATACAAAATGAACAAATAGAGTCTGGAGCAAGATAAGGATTTGAGCTAACAGACCCCCACACATACCTATGTTTGGGTAGTCATGTCTCCCCTGGGGAAGCTGGCCCCACCTTTACCCATCAATCAATATATAACTTCTTCTCCCCCACCCAGACAACTATGTAAGTCCTTAGAACAAAGAACACAGGCTCCTCTCTTCTCTTGGCTCTTTTTGCCACATGACAGGCGGGGGGGGGGGGGGGGGTGCACCCTGGCCACTTGGCTTCTGGCCAGGGGACCTGTGGCCACCTGGGTGATGACCACCCAACTTCTGGCCACCCTGCTTTTCCCACCCCTGCTCTTGCCACCCTTGCTTTTGTTGCTTTCCCATTAGAACTTAGCACTAATAAACTGCATGCATGCTAACAGGCTTACTGATCTGTAATTCTTTCCTGGGTTGGCAAGAAGGACAAGGGTTTCTACAGTAACAAAAATGTCTTTTGAAATTATTTATGAACTTCTGCATACTTTTGCTCAATTTTATTTTCTTCACTTTTGATTGAGTTTATATTTTATACTGTGGATCACTGCTGCAAATATAGAATTTTAGTGAATAAGCTATGATTTTCTTAAAATGAGGTCTACAGGTTATGCATAATAATTTCACCCAGAAAGCTGATAATCAAAGCAGGGTGTCACACAAATGGAACGAGACATCTAAAGGACATAAACATTTTGGCATGGAAGCTATGAGGTGATGCTCTCATCCAGTCTTGAGCAATTTCAAGCTGAGTGTCTTTGTGAAATGCTTCTTTATTACCAAATTAAGACATTTGACTATATAACCTCAGACATATATTTAAACACTGCAAAGTAATGACTAAAAAAGGGCTATCTAACCTAGGGTGTATATAACCAGTTTTGATTAAAATCCTCAAGAAAGAAGGAATGTCATCTGAGTTGTTTTTTTTTTACTTCAATGCAAAACATGTTCTCTGTGTGTAAATGCAAATACTTCATCACCACAAACCTCCTAAAATTAATACTTAGAATCTGTCCCTTTCAAAAAAACATCATTTAAAGGTAACACTAAAATAAGTATGTAATATTGGTAATGTGTAGTGTGTACTTCACGCTCCAAACAGAATGGTACTGGGTATGAATTACTCAGGAAATGACTGTTTAGGAAAAACAATGGCAAATCAGTTGAAATAATTGAATTTGACTCAGGAAGATTAGGTAAACTGACATTGGTGGGATTCTACAACAATGTGTGTGAATGAGAAAGTATAACAAGCTGGAAGTTAGAAGCACTTTCCTGACAGGAATTTAGAAAACTATTGAGAGGTTATTTGGAGCTAATATGATGGGGCTTTTCTATCGCTGCCACTTAATTGGAGGGAAACAATGAGTATTAAATTTATCAGTACTTGGAGTTGTGGTTAAATTTTTTATTGATTTCATTTTTGTTAATTTATTTTTATTTATTCTTATTTGATATTATAAAATTTATGTTATTGAATGGATTATTTTTTATATTATTGTTCTTTTACCACCCAAATTTTATCCCTTCCTTCCTCCCTCCCTCCCCCCTCCCTGCCTCCTTCCCTTAAATATTACTTCAAATTTCTCTTCTTTTTAAAATCTAGATATATAAGTAATCTAAAGAACCTAGATTTATTTTTCCTTAATAGCACATCAGAAAGTTAGTGGTACATTTATTTTCCTAACAAACATATGCTAATAATATCCACCCAACTTTATTTTCTTTAGGAAAACCCACTACATTATGTGAGACTATGGGGAAAGCAGAAATTTGGCTAATGAGGACATATTGGGACTTTGAATTTCCTCGTCCATACTTACCTAATTTTGAGTTTGTAGGAGGACTGCATTGTAAACCTGCCAAACCATTACCTAAGGTAGGTCTATTATGCCGGAGGTCTATAATGGTCTATTATGATTAGGTCTATTATGATTTTCCTCTAAAGTTTAGAGCCTAAACAACAGAGACGTACTACTGCACATCTCAGTTTGTTACTCCAAATCAGTTTTCCAACTCATAGGGGTATCTTATGAGTGGTATTCCTTTTTTAGACTTGACTTTGATATTTAAGCTGAAGAATGAAGTGATGTAAACGTGTTAAAAATATGAGCATGTCTATTGTGTGGGTACTAGATTGAAGGTATAGGAAACTAAAGCCTTGAGTGTCACTGAGGAAACTGCTGTCGTCATCCTAACCAGTATGGTGGAATTATGAGTAGGAACACTTGCTATGGTTGTTTGAGTAATAAAGAGGCTTTTGTGAGAACTGTTGGGTAGATTCACAGGATTTGGTCAGTAGAAGTAAATATTGTCAGAAGACACAGAATCAGATATGGCTTCTTGCATAGCAGTGACCTTTACTGAAGTAAGAAATAATGGAAACACTTTTTGAGATGACAATTATGAGTTAAATTTCAAATTAATTTTAAAGATCCAAATTTCCACTTTCAGATGGAAATTTCTAGAAATTGTGTAGGTAATAAATATTTCTGTCCCAGCAGAGGGCATTAGAAATAGGTTAGGAGTCATCAGCATGAAGTAGAAGTCACAGAACTGAGAGACCCAAATGTTGAATTGGTTCTCTATGACCATGATGTCAGGGGCGGGGGTTACTGAAAAAAAGAAAATTTTGTAACACATTCCAAAGGTATAAGAGAATAAATGTGGACTGTCAAAAATGTTGGAAGAAAACAATATTGAAAAGTAAAAGAGATTAATAGGTAAACATAATAACATTGTATATAACTATATTAATAGGGAGTGAGGAAACACTCGTTTGCTTGGCTTTTAGGCAAATAACATAATATCTGTAGAAGGTTGCAGGTTAAGTGGTGTTCCCAGTAGAGTTCTTGATTTGTGCTTCAAGTAACATGTATATTTAAGTTTAAAATTTCATTTTAGGGCTTTGAATATGGTTTTCCTTCTTTTTTTTTAATCCTCACCCAGGTACATTGTTTCATTGCTTTTAGAGAGAGAGGAAGGGGGAGAAAGAGAGAGAGACACAGAGACAGAGAGACATCGATGTGAGAGAGAAATATCAATTGGTTGTCTTCTCGAGCTCCCCAACTGGGGATTGAACTCACAACCTGGTTTTGTGCCCTGACAGGGAATTAAACCCATGACTTTTGGTATATGGGATGAGGCTCCCATATACCAACTGAGCCACACTGACCAGGGCTGAATGTGGTTCTCTTACCAGCCAAATACAGCTTCAGGAAAACTCTATTGAGTGTTATTACAGGAGATAATGAACTAATATCTAAATGAAGACAGAGTAAGAGACATGTGACATATTCTGTGGCTCACTACATAATATGTTGACACACTATTATGTTTTTCACAATTTCCCAAAACAACTCAGACTTGTTTTATTACAAGAGGAGAATTACTCCATTTCAAACATTATTAATATAGACATTTGAGCAACATAAATACCAATCATGGCTTATATCTGATGAAAGAATTGTGCCAGTCACTGAATACACAGAATAAAAAAGCAATGAGAGAGAATCAAATCAAGAATTCAAATTAGAGAGAACCAAGATGGCGGCGTAGGTAGACACACTGCACCTCCTCGCACAACCAGAACTGACAGAGAATCGAACAGCAACGGGGGCTGACACCAAGGAAATAGAAAATAAACATTCATCCAGACTGGTAGGAGGGGCGGAGACGGGCACCGGGGTGGAGAGGACTCGCGTGGCTGTGGCGGGACTGAGACTGGCGGAGTGTGGGACAAATGGCGCAGGCAGTCTGAGCACTAGCAGACCCTGCGGTCCCACATTCGCACACAGATAAATCCAGAGGGCCGGACTCAGAGTGGCGGAGAACGGGGCAGGCAGAGCAGCGGGTAGCACCCCGCGGCACCACATTCACCCACAGATAAACCGGACGAACGGCGGGGAGCGAAGCAGACCGCGTAACCCAGGGCTCCAGCTCAAGGAAATAAAGCCTCAAACCTCTGATTGAAAACGCCTGTGGGGGTTGGGGCGGCAGCAGGAGAGACTCCCAGCCTCACAGGAGAGGTTGTTGGAGAGACCCACAGGGGCCTAGAGTGTGCACAGGCCCACTTACTCGGGAACCAGCACCAGAGTGGCCCAGTTTGATTGTGGGTAGCGGAGTGAAAGATTGAAAGCCGGAGGAGAGTGAGGCGGGCGCCATTGCTCCCACTCGGCCCCTCCCCCACGTATAGCGTCACAGTGCAGCGACCAGCATTACCCTGCCCCGGTGAACACCTAAGGCTCCTCCCCTTAAAGTAACAGATGCGCCAAGACAAACAACAAAAAAAATGGCCCAAATGACAGAACACTTCAAAGCTCCAGAAAAAATACAACTAAGCGAGGAAGAGATAGCCAACCTATCGGATGCACAGTTCAAAGCACTGGTTATCAATATGCTCACAGACTTGGTTGAATCTGTTCGAAAAACAGATGAAAAAATGAAGCCTATGCTAAGAGAAACAAAGGAAAATGTACAGGGAACCAACGGTGAGGCGAAGGAAACTGGGACTCAAATCAATGGTATGGACCAGAAGGAAGAAAGAAACATCCAACCAGAAAAGAATGAAGAAACAAGAACTTGGAAAAATGAGGAGAGGCTCAGGAACCTCCCGGACGCCTTGAAACGTTCCAACATCCGAATTATAGGGGTGCCAGAAGGAGAAGAGGAAGAACAAATAACTGAAAACTTATTTGAACAAATAATGAAGGAGAACTTCCCTAATCTGGCAAAGGAAATAGACTTCCAGGAAGTCCAGGAAGCTCAGAGAGTCCCAAAGAAGCTGGACCCAAGGAGAAACACACCAAGGCACATCATAATTACATTACCCAAGATTAAACGCAAGGACCTACATCCAAGATTACAGTATCCAGCAAAGCTATCACTTAGAATGGAAGGGAAGATAAAGTGCTTCTCAGATAAGGTCAAGTTAAAGAAGTTCATCATCACCAAGCCCTTATTATATGAAATGTTAAAGGGAGTTACCTAAGAAAAAGAAGATCAAAAAAAGGACCAGTAAAAATGACAGCAAACTCACAGTTATTAACGGCCACACATAAAACAAAAACGAGAGCAAACTAGGCAAACAACTAGAACATGAGGGTTGTCATTAAGGGAGTGGGAGGGGGAGAGGGGGGTAAAGGTACAGAGAATAAGTAGCATAGATGATAGGTGGAAAATAGACAGGGGGAGGGTAAAAATAGTGTAGGAAATGTAGAAGCCAAAGAACTTATAAGTATGACCCATGGACATGAACTATAGGGGGGAATGTGGGAGGGAGGGGGGTGGGCAGGATGGAGTGGAGTGGGGGGGGGATGGGACAACTGTAATAGCATAATCAATAAATATATTTGAAAAAAAAAAGAAGTAAAAAGTGGTAGTCACACAGTAATCCCAGGGATGTAAAGTACAGCACAGGGAATATAGTCAATAATATTCTAACAACTATGTATGGTGCCAAGTGGGTATTCAAAATATCAGGGGTGCCATTTTGTTAAGTATGTGATTGTCTAACCACTAGGCTGTACACCTGAAACTAATACAAGATAATATTTAAACTATAATTGAAAAATAAAAATTTTTTTAAAGAAATAAAAAAAAAAAAAAAGAATTCAAATTAAACAGGTAGGTATGTAAGCCTTAAATGGTGTGTGTGTGTGTGTGTGTGTGTGCCTACGCACACTCTATTGTTTTTATTCAATTATCAGTTTAGCCAGATGAATCAAAATGATAAAACTACCAAGTCCTGGGACTTCAGAGATATTCTCCTAACATTAACTAAGCTAAAAGCAGTAGTCTACATTTATGGCATCATCTTTCCCTACTAATTCTACTAGCCATACATTGAGAAACATCAGTGATTTCAGGGCAACCATGAATAGTTACAAAGAAAATGCATGGTACATATCTAGAGGGTGACATGAGCGTAGATTCTGATGTAAAAGACTCCAATTCCAGATTTCGCAGTGCTCAGCCTGCCCAACTGTAAGCAATATACAAGAGAATTTTTATTTTGCAAAGAAAATTGCATTTTACATCCGTGCTAAGGCTCAAATTAAGAGCATGCAGTTAGTATCACACTTGTGTGAGAACAGAATCACTGTCTCATACATGTTTTCATGATTATAGCATAAATTTGGGTTGTCACCTTTTAAACATATTACTAAATATCCCATTTTTAAAAAATAAATCTTTGTAGCCCTATGAATCAAGGAAAGAATAAATATGAGAAAAATATCCTAAATATCTAACAAAAAGTTAGGTCAATTCATTAATAATTTATTAGCTGTAAACTGGAATACTAAAACAAAAATTATAGCCTAGTTCTAAATCCTTTTTGGGGGGGAGCTTTCCCCCAAGAAGTATTTTTATGAGCTTGCAAACAATTCTGTTGGTTTATACATTTACCATACTTTGCCATGTATAATGCACAATTTTTGACCAAATATTTGAGGGGAAAATAAGGGTGCACATTATACATGGGTATAATGGTTACATACCATGGGTATAATAATGGGTGTAATAATCCCATGTATGATGTGCACACAAACTTGGGTGCACATTATACATGGCAAAACGCAGAAACCTTAGGAGTAACAGTTCCATTTATGATGGAAAGATCTGCCTTTTATTATCTATTCATTTGGTACAATGGTTTGATTCCATGCCTTTATTTATAATCTCTTATTAAATATTTTAGCCATGGTTTGCAGAAATACATTTTGTCTTAAAGATCTAGACGCTATGTAGTAGAACACAGAACGAGTCTAACAATATCTCTGACACTACTCTTGACCCTGATTATTTAGAAAAGTAGGTGAAAAATTCCACTGTAATCCTGTACTTATATAATAAAGATAATTTTATCTCTGCAGGAAATGGAAGAATTTGTCCAAAGTTCAGGTGAACATGGTATTGTGGCATTTACTCTGGGTTCAATGGTCAAAAACCTCACAGAAGAAAAAGCCAATCTCATCGCCTCAGCCCTTGCTCAGATTCCACAGAAGGTCAGTGCAACAACATACCATCCTAGTGAGCAGCCACTTCGCCAACTGCAGAGAGACTGTGGTCCATAGGACTCTTTCCGGATGAAAGTTGAAACTCTTTATACATTGAGCATAACTGGTACTGCCTTTAAGTAAAAATTTCTTAAAACATTAAAATTCTGTATTTGGGCACATTTGATAATTTGTCTACTGAGCCTTTGTAACACTATAAAAATAGAACTTTTTTAAAAATGTGTTTATTGATTTTAGAGAGATGGAGAAGAGAGGGAGGAGAGAGAGAGAGGCAGAGAGAGAGAGAGAGAGAGAGAGAGAGATCGATGTGTTGTCCCGCTTATTTATGCATTCATTGGTTGATTCTTGCATGTGTCCTGACTGGTGGTTGAACCCACAACTTTGATGTATCAGGACAATGCTCTAGCGAACTGAGTTACCCAGCCAGGGCAGAAATACATCTTTTTATAAAGTTGTTTTCAAGGAAATGGAAATAAAAATGTTAAGATCCCAATCACTTCTTACTATTTGAAATTTTTCTCCCTGCAATGACTACTCCTAGAAGTTCTCAAGTGTGTTAACTCCAAGGTCTAGGAAAAGAAAGGGGTTATTATGTAAAGAGGAATCACGCCCAAGAATATACTTTCTATCTCTAGGTTTTATTAGGACTCTATCAAAGTGTAGTTGGTTTACAAGTAGGAGCCTATCTTTCTAAATTGATTTTCTACAGTTAAAAACAATACAAAATATACATATTATTGTCAAATAATATATATTTTTTAATTTATGATATTCAATTAACTTTGTGTTGTCATTACAATTATAGATTTCTACTCTTTATATTTATACTCTGTTAACTTAAAAAAATTAAAGGCCAAGGTGAGAGGTAACAAATGTTTGAGATAAAAAAAAGAACTTTTTCAGACAGAAACCCATAGTGTTCTGCTTAGGAAATGAAGGCAAAGAGTATTTATGAAAAGGAAAAAGGGAATAATTACGTTAAAAAAGGAAGAAACTTCTGTTGATGTTAATATGCCAAGAAAGAAATTTCTATAGGTACAAACAAAGTGATTCTTTGGCTACATATGCTTGTGCTAATTCTAAAAAATGTCTTTAATTTTCAGTTTAGTAGGAAGGATATCTGCTTTCCTGCTGACTCTGAAAATAGTTGTTTGGAATACAATGCTGCTCTTGGTATAGTCTAAATGTTATTTCACCCAGTTGAAAGCTTCAAAATGTTTGAAGAAGACAGGCAAGACAATTGCTCTGAAACAGCAACTTTGACTCCATTTTGAAGTGGCTCATTTATATTATTTTAACAGCTCCTATTCATGAAACATCCGAGGATACTATATATTTGCATATTAGTTAAAGTAAAAAAAATCTCTGTGATAGTCTGCCTACTAATTAGGACTGTTAAAACTTTGGATTTTTATTTCTAAAAACATTTTATTTCTAACAAACTTTTCTGCTTGTTTTTTAAGTACATTAAAATTTTCTCTCTTTTTTTTTTTATTGTTGCTCATGTACAGTTGTCTCCATTTCCCCACCACCACTCCCCCTACCTCCCACCATTGATCTTATCCCCCTTTGGCTTTTATATGTTCCTTGATGTCCCTTCCTCCTTTTTCCCTTTCTCCCACCTCCCTCTCATTACTGTCAGTTTGTTCTTTATTTTAATGTCTCTGGTTATATTTTGTTTGCTTGTTTGTTTTGTTGATTAGGTTCCATTTATAGGTGAGATCACATGGTATTTGTCTTTCACTGCCTGGCTTACTTCACTTAGCATAATGTTCTCCAGATCCATCCATGCTGTCACGAAGGGTAGGAGCTCCTTCTTTCTTTCTGCTGCGTAGTATTCCATTGTGTAAATGGACTATAGTTTTTTGATCCACTCATTTACTGATGGGCACTTAGATTGCTAACAAACTTTTATGTTAAGAGTTTGCCACCTACTAGTAAATAATCTAGAATGTGTTTTACAGAATCCCCCAAAAGAAAAATTACGTAAGGAAAGTTTAACACCCTCACAATATACTTCATTAAATAATGGTATATGAGTAAACCTCCTATTTCATCCTCCCTCCAAAATTAAAAGAAAGAAGGAAGGAAAAAAAGAATGAAGGAAATAAGGAACAAGAGAAAGAAGGAAGGAAGGAATATGATTAATTGTCCAAAAGCCAGGCAATAAAACTAAAGCTAACTATATTTTTGGAGAATATTACATTTGAAACTTGAGAGCTAAGATGGCATCCTGACAAATAAATTTACACAGCATCCATATTTATTTTAATGTTTTTTAGTCCCAATTCTGGTTGACTAAACTAGTCATATTTATTTTCTACTTCTTCACTTACAATCTTTTAAGCTTTTAAGTGATAAACATCATTTTTAAGTGATAATAATATACTGAGTAAATTATTAGTACAAGCCCTTTCAAAAAAGGTAGACGTAAATGTCCTACTGTATCTCTCAGCGTTTTCTAACTACCCCTTTTGTATGTTCCTCTCAAATATCATGTAGAATAAGCTACATGATTTTTAAATAACTCTACAGCACTAAAATTCCTCAGTTGTGTGTTTTTACTTGCAAAATTAAAGTACTCTTTTTCACAGGTTTTATGGAGATACAAAGGAAATACACCAGCCACATTAGGAGCCAATACCCGACTCTATGATTGGATACCCCAGAATGATCTTCTTGGTAAGATTGAGGGAAATAGTTGTATAGTTGGATGATGAACAAGTTAAGTAACTAATAGCAACTAAATTTAATCAACATTTAATCATTTAAATTTTTTATTCATTGACTTTTTAGAAAGAGAAAAGAGACAAACATTGATGTTCCACTTATTTATGCATTCATTAGTTTATTCTTTTTTAAAATTTTTATTGTTATTCAATTACAGTTGTCTGCATTTTCTCCCCATCCCTCCACCTCACCCCAGCTGAACCTACCTCCCTCCCCCGCATCCACCCTCCCCCTTGATTTTGTCCATGTGCCCTTTATAGTAGTTCCTGTAAACCCCTCTCCCCACTGTCCTCTCCCCACTCTCCCCTCCCCACTGCCCTCTGGCTATTGGAGAGCATTATGCTAAGTGAAATAAGCCAGGCAGTGAGGGACAAATACCATATGATCTCACCTTTAACTGGAACATAATCAACAAAAGAAAAAAGCGAACAAAATATAACCAGAGACATTGAAGTTAAGAACATTAGTTTATTCTTGTATGTGCCCTGACCAGGCATCAAATCTGCAACCTTGGCATATCAGGAAAACACTCTAACTAACTGAACTACCCAGCCAGAGAAACATTTAATAATTTTAAATTTTACTGCTAATTTGAAAGCAAATGTAATTGAAGAATTGGCCTTTTATAGATTCCTGCTTCCTTTGGTTAACAAAGGAGCATCTTCAGTTAAGCCTCTGACCACTTTTTAAATTTCAGTCTCAGTTCAGATAACATCTCCTCAGTAAAGTCTTTCCAGATAATGCCGAGGGCATTAATTTTGCCATTTCTTGAGCTCGCAGTTTTCTGACGTAGCAATAACCTCTGTGTTCAGCTTCTATAGAAAATACTGCCTTCTTCATTGATTTATTCTGTAGTTTTTCTCCAACTCTCTCTGAAATTCTGTTAACATATAATGAAATTCTCATTTGTTTCTCACCCAACCCTCAAACTAGGTCATCCCAAAACCAAAGCTTTTATCACTCATGGTGGAACAAATGGAATCTATGAAGCCATTTATCACGGGGTCCCTATGGTGGGAGTTCCCATGTTTGCTGATCAGTATGATAACATTGCCCACATGAAGGCCAAAGGAGCGGCTGTGGAGGTGAACATAAACACAATGACAAGTGCAGATTTGCTCAATGCCTTGAGAACAGTCATTAATGATCCTTCGTAAGTACTACTGCTTTGAAAGGCTTGCCATTGATTATGTTATCCATCTTATTCAAGGATGTCCAATGTTTTGTGTATTTGTAATTGGTATACTTTCAAATAACAAACATAACATGACTAATATAGAAAGCACTTTATTATTTCATTCCCCAAACTGATGAAGTCACTCGCTAAAATTGCAACCAACTTCCGAGTTCAAATACCTATCAATATTTTTTCAAAAAAATAATGTTGATGACATAAATTCTCAGGTATTTTTTGAATCCTATGCTTATTTTAATAAATATACACACTTCTTTAAATAAGTGTTCAGTAAATACAAAAATAGATGTGAAAATTACCAAAAAATTAATCATTCCAAAATAACCCTCATTAAAACTAAGTGTATACCATCATTAGCATATGCAAATATACAGGGAGATAGAATAGTTATAACTGTATATGGGGGGACTCAAAGAAACTGGAATTATCTCCTGGAGGGCAGGGCCCTTGTAGCAGTTATCCCTGACTACATGAGTGTTCTAGGAACCCATCTGTATCAGTGTGCCAGCTGGCATTGTTGTGAAATGCTGCATTCAACTTCAGGTGAGGTGTTTTTTTTTTTTTTGAAGATTCCAAGTAGCTGCCCATTTCATGATGAATGATTTAAGAGCGCACCTTCCCACACTGAGTTAAAAGGTTTTGACCAAAACTGTCATGACCCCTGTGCCTCAACCTCTTCATTCACCTGATCTTGGCCCAAGTGATGCTTTTTGTTTCCTGGATGAAAAAGTCCTCAAAGGGAAATATTTTGCCCATGTAGGGGAAAGGAAACAAAAAATGGCAGAAGCATTAAAAGGCATCAAAATCAGCGATTAGAACTGTTTTGAGCAGTGGAAAAAAAGTCTCTTTAGGTGTATTGTATTAAATGGAGGGTATTTTGAAGGTGACTTAAGTTTAAACATGTAAGAATAATTATACAATTGTTTTATAAATTCTGGTTTTTTATTCTCCCCTTGTAAATATAGATTGCATAAATTTTTGACCCATTCATTTTTTGAAAATGTTATTCAGCTTCCATGGTTTTGCATGTTTTTCAATGTTCTTTTTGTGATTGATTTCTAGTTTCATAGCATTGTGTTCAGAGAAGATGCTTGATATGGTTTCAATCTTCTTAAATTTATTGAGACTTGTTTTGTGTCCCAACATGTGGTCTGTCCTAGAAAACATTCCATGCGCACTTAAAAAGTATATATATTCTGCTGCTTTGGGGTGAAATGCTCTGAAGATGTCAATTAAATCCATTTGATCTAGTATGTGGTTTAAGGCCACTATCCCTTTGGTGATTTTCTCTCTGGAAGATAAATTCATTGAAGTCAATGGGGTGTTAAGGTCTCCAACTATTGACTGTATTTCTATCAATCTCTCTCTTTATGTCCATCAAGATTTTATTCACACATTCAGGTATTCTTACATCGGGTACAGAAATGTTTACTAAGATTATATCTTCTTGTTGGATTGTTCCCTTTATCACTCTGTAGTGTCCTATATCTCTTAATATAGCCTTGGTTTCAAAGTTTATTTTGTCAGATATAAGTACTGCTACTCCAGCTTATTTTTCCTTTCCATTTACATGAAATACCTGTTTCCATCTCTTTACTTTTAGTCTATGTGTGTCTTTTGATCTAAGATGGGTCTCATGGAGACAGCATATATATAGGTTTTCTTTTCTTAGCCATTCAGCTGCCCTATGTCTTTTGATTGGAGCATTTAAGCTACTTACATTAAAGATAATTATTGATAGATACGTATTTAGTGCTATTTTATTGTTAGACTATTTTCTTCTGTGTGTTTTTTTTCCTTTCTATTTTTCTTCTTCTTCTTAAAGAAAGCCTTTTAACATTTGTTGTAGTACTGGTTTGATGCTAACAAACTCCTTTAGCACTTTCTTTTCTGGAGAGTTCCTTATTTCTCCTTCAATTTTAAATGAAAACTTAACTGGGTAATGTAGCCTTGGTTGTAAGTCCTTACTTTTCCTCTCCTTGAATATTTCACACCACTCCCTTGTGGCCTGAAATGTTTCTGTTGAGTCATCAGGTGACAGTCTACTTGGTGCTCCCTTGTATGTAACTACCTGCTTTTCTCTTGTGGCTTTTAAGATTCTCTCCTTGTCTTTAAGCTTTGTCATTTTAATTATGATGTGTCTAGGTGTAGGCCTCTTCAGCCCAACTTGTTTGGGACTCTGTGAGCTTTCTGGACTTATTTCTATCACAAACCTGCCCCCCCCAAATATATGTACTAATTCTGTCAGCCACCAAATGTCAAGTGAACGCATAACTTGCCTTTCAAATACATACCTATACCCATTGTTGTTTGAGAGACCATTAGAGATATTAGCTCTACAACTATGACCACTGTGATGCCACAATTGTTAGGGGCTCAAATTCTAGTGAGATATTTATATTTACCTTGAAAATCCAAAATCCATCTCCTTGCCATTTCTAAAATTACCCTAATACCTTCATCCAAGTTTGACATTGCCAATATAGACAATGTCCTTCCTTCACAAAAACATAAGTGTGTGCAATGAAGGAATCCTAGACACCGCAAAAATGACTCATTGGAGTTAACTACCAGTGTCCTAGGCCTATCGTTATTTACTAGTCGGACATTAGGGTCCATGCTTAGAGAATTTTTAAAGGATATTTTCCTGCAATAGGGGTTAGCCACAATCTTTGTCTTAAAATAATCATTAAAATCATACTTCACAAACAATATAAAGATTCCTTCTTAAAATATTAGCCTCATTCTTTTTTAATATGCTTATATTTTACATTTTGTCAAAAATGTATTTCACAGTCTCTGCTTTACAATTCTTAAAATGCTATACAGTAGCAAAGTTCATGCCACAGCAAGAATTAAATGTTTTATCAGCAAGTCTATGTCCTTTGCATGATATAAAATGTTATGCAAAAGTGTTACTACTTTCCTTCAATGAAAACAAAAGCTCTGATTTCTGTCTATGTCTTTGTTTACCAGTTATAAAGAGAATGCTATGAGGTTATCAAGCATTCAACACGATCAACCTATAAAGCCCCTGGATCGAGCAGTCTTTTGGATCGAGTTTGTCATGCGCCACAAAGGAGCCAAACACCTTCGCCCAGCTGCTCACAACCTTACCTGGTTCCAATACTACTCTTTGGATGTGATTGGGTTCCTGCTGACCTGTGTGGCAGCTGCTATATTTTTGATCACAAAATGTTTATTTTCTTGTCGAAAAATTGGTAAAACAGGAAAGAAAAAAAAGAGAGAATAGATCATTTCCAGTTTGATTAAGGCCTGAATGGGCAATCCTGTTCAGTTTCGCCACAACGACCTAATGAAAATATATCATGTTTTCAAAATTCCCATTTTTATCTAATTTAGTCTACAGGTAAAGCCGAGAATTGGACAATATCATTAACTAGCAAGCATGTCCCATTCTTCCTTTGTCTTTTGCCATGTGGTTTTACCCCCTTCCTCTCACTTTCCTGACACAGGGACATTAATAGTTTTATGTATATTCTATTCAAAATATCAAAACATTCTTTATTTTTAAAAATAAGTGATATGCTACTAACAATATGCTAAATTCTGAGGAACAAATAAAATGTGAGTCAAATTAGAGGGATGTAAAGGACACAACATAGGAGAATAAAATTCACAAGAGTCCTCTAGAACATACAAGTCAGGGAAACATCATAGAAGATTAGTATGCTATAAGAATGGTATTGATTTTTTTCATAAAATTAAGACCTTCTGCTTGCCTAATATTACTGGGGTCAGAAAATAAATTGATAACTGGGATGGTACATCACACTTGGACAGGTCTACAAATTTCCATTGAACACACACATAATCATGACTCATGTTCCACTTTGGGTGCCCTTTAGTGCAAAGATCTGAGTATTACCTTGAAACAAAAGTGAATAATGAAGTCATTATTTTTCTCAAGGACAGAGAATATAGCAATAATTAAAGGTAAACAGATCACTTTGGAGAAAATAATATGAAATATAGAAAAAAATTAGTAATTTTATGAAATTTTTAGTTAATAGTACAATTAATAAACCTAAAGTTAAATGTTAATTCATTATATTTAAAATCACTAATGCTCATAGTCTATAATCACTGTAATCAAAGATTTAGCTTTCTGTTAAAAACCAAATACCTATTTACTTGGAATGTAAGATCATTATATTATCTTTTTGTCTCTATCATCTATAAATTTAAATTCATCAATTGTTATGACAAGAAAATAAGATATTAGCAGATCTCCTTGACCAAAAATGTTTTAGTAATAATTTAGCAATGCGAAAAACTAATTAAAGGAAAATGTTCATATTTGAATCAGCTTTGCATTAATTTAACAAATATTTTAAAGATTGAACTTTCCCTTTTATAAACCTAATGACATGTCTAACTAAAGATTTAACTTCAATATTTGATGTGTAATTAAGGAGATAAATAAACAATATCCATTGGATTACTGATAATTTTAAAATTCTTATTCATTTTAGTGGTACATTAGGAATTACTTTTAATTTAAAAATAAATGTATCATGAAAGCATAAAAGTGTTTCTTCTTCAGTATGTTCATACTGAATATTCAAATAAATTCTACAAATTGTCTTTTACTTGACAAATTATCTTTTAAAGTTATATTTGCTAGGAAAACTGTCATATTTTGTTTTTATGATAACTTTACCTATTTCTATTTCTTTTTATTTTAATTCTTTTTTATTTTTATTTTTTATTATGTTTTCAAAGGCTACTTGAAATTTTAATTACTTTTATAAAGTTTTTTCATTTCATTTATTCTTCTGATTGAAAGCATGCAAAAATATTTCTATTATTTTAGTGACATATTTTTAAAAATCAAGATTATTTCTTTACCATATTACTTAACAATATAAGACTGTTCAAATATATTAAGGCCATGGCACATTCAAGTTTATATACCTCTAGGCTTGAATTGGGCCACTTTTCTTTTTTATTTTTGACCTTTAATTTCAAACTTATTCCTTTGATTATCTCACCTAATTAAATAATTTCAATAATTATTTGTATGACTATAAAATATAGTATGACTATAAAATTAGTATAAAATTACTATAAAATTTATATTTCTTATGTTTATCTATGCTGTACTCCAGACTTACAAGTCCAACTGCTATCTCTTCATCTATATTAGGATATTCACATTTTTTCATTGTATTTTAATTTATTTATTCTTTTTAAGGTTTCTTTATTTTTAGAGAAAGGGGGAAGGAGGGAGAAAGAGAGGGAGAGAAACACTGATGTGAGAGAGAAATGTCAATCGGTTGCCTCTCATACACGTCCTGACAGGGGATGGAACCCACAACCCTGGCATATGCCCTGTCAGCAAATGGAACCAGTGGCCTCTCACTTTGCAGGACTGAGACACACTAGTCAGAGCTCACATGTATTTTAAACATTTGATATTTGAAAGTGATCTCCTGCTTTTACCCCACCCCAACCAGTTCTCCTGAAACTGCCCCTATTTCAGTTAAAAATCAACTTGGTCTTTCCCGGTACTCACGTAAAAAATACTGGACTCATTATTTATCTCTTTCTTTTACAATTGTCCAATAATATCTGTCAGCATTACCTCACAATACATGGTGGGGCAAAAGTTGGTCCACAGTTGTTCATATGGAAAATAATATAATAAGTAATAAGTAATAATACAAGAATAAACTATTTTACATACTGAAAACTGTAAAGCTACTTTTGCCCCACGCTGTATATCTAGAATTTGCACCCTACTCTTCAGCTCCATGGGCTTTCCCTGGTGGAAAGTACCTTTGTCTCTCACCTGGAATAAAATGATAGACATAGCAGTATAAGCTTCAATAAAACAATAGGTACACTCTCAAGCTTCATGTTGCACAGAAGTGTATTTCTAATATAAATGTCTTAAAGGAGGTAGAAAGCTCTACTGAAAAATTAACCCGCATATAAAGGAAACAATTATCTCATTATTTTGATGTGCTTTCATCACTTAGGATGCTGTTCTTGTCTATTTATTTAGGTAAGGACATCCATAATCTAACTCAAGATATTAAGGCAGTGAAGAATATTTTCCTGTTTAAGTCATGTGATCAAGATACTGTACAAAGAGTATTAATCTGCTTTTGAAAAGAACTTAGTAACATGGCCACACCTAAAAAGCCTAGTTAAAGTTTTTTCTAGATACCCATCTACCTAATATCTAATATCTGAAATATTAGTAATTACTAACCACTGAAGCCCCTTTTCCTGTTGCCTTTTGCCTTATTTACAGCAAAGCATTTGACCATGTGTTCAGGCTAATTCAAAAATTCTTTGAAATTAAAACAATCTCATTTAAATTAGTATGCAATCTTAGAAAATATAGTCATTAAATAAAAATATACTCTTGGTATATCAAAACAAATAAGTTACTGATTGTTAACTATTTTTATAGATTAGTATATTGTATTTATAATTCAATCATATGCAACTAATAACTACAGGAAATGATTATTAGTCACTTATCATTCACTCTTTTCATCCACAATACCTCAGGTGTAACTTTTCAAATAAACCCTATATAATAAACTTTTCTAAGCTCTCATGCAATTTCACTCTCTTTTACTAGATACATTAATATTTATTATTGTGAATCACTCCTTTAATTATAAAATTTTGGTAAATGCTATGTATAAACTCTGTCATCCCTACCATGTGGCCTAAATGTCTTAGAAATCAAAATTACGTATGGGTGTGGCAGTCACAGTAGAATGTGAAGCACATAAAACAAGGCCTTCATAGGATATGAACATATTGGCTAAGAAGCTGTGTGTTGCGGTTCTCATCAGTCATTGACAATATCATACTAAATGTTATCAAGAAAAACTTCATGATCAAATGAAAAGCATGGAACTGTATGACCTCAAACATAACTCTGAACACTAAAATGTGATGACTCTAAAAGGAGATGTTCAAACCTGGGTTGCATTTCACCACCAACTTTGAATAGAATCCTAAAGAGAAAAGAATTTTAGAGTTTTCTCTTTAGTTCAGTTGAAACGAATATTTTTGTTCATATAAATGTTTGACCTGCTAAGTTGCAAGTAGTTAATCCTAAAATTAATACCTACTATTTGTTTCCCTTCAAGAAACAAATCAAAGGCATTTGTAGCATGTACATGTGTCCCTCACATCCCAAAAAGGTGGTGGTCCTGACTGTAAAATACTCCTAGAATTCTTGCTACAAATATAGTGGTCCATCAAGAGATGTGAGGAGAGTTGACTCTGGAGAATGAAATAGACTGATATTCAAAAATCCTTCAAGCATATGAGTCAATCAGAGACTGTAACAAAATGAAGACAGAAATATATCCCTTACTGCACTCAAAAACCATTGATAGTGATTTGTTGCAAATATGGTGGGACTAATTTATCGTTTTCAATTTAATTGGGAGGAAAATGTGCTTTAAATTCATCAGTAGTTTGAAGTTGTGTTTACATTTTTGGTTGATTTCTCATAGTGAAAGTACAATAACATATAACAATTTTTTTCTATCTTCCTCTTTATCTTACTCCATCTTTCTTTCCCTCTTTCTTATTTTTCTTTCTCTCTCACATTCTTTCTCTTTCTTTCCTTTCTTCCTTCTCTCCTTCCCACCCTTCTCTTTCTCTCTCCCTCCTTCTGTCCTATTATTTTCTTAATTGTTTTTCAAGTACAGTTGTCTCCAATTTCCCCTCTCCACTCCCCGCCCACCCCATCCATCTCCACCTCCCACCCTCAATCCTACCCCCTTGGGCTTTGTCCATGTATCCTTTCATACAGGTTCCTTTACGACCCTCCCCCATTATATTCCCCATTATTCCTCTCCTCCCTCCCTTCTGGTGTCCATCAGTCTGTTCTTTATTTCAATGTCTCTGGCCTATATTTGGCTTGCTTGTTTGTTTTGTTGATCAGATTCCACTTGTCCTATTATTGTTTAATGCCCCCTTTTTATTTACATCTATAAGCCATAATTATTCTAGAAGACTTAAACTTAGTTTTACTTTAATAGCTTTATCACTAAGTTAATGGTAAAATTTCCCCATTTGAACTTATATGCTAATTGGGTCCACTTAACTCTTTTTTGTTTTCTTTAGGGAGACCCATTGAATTACGCGAGACTTGGAAAAAGTAAAAATTTGGCTACTCTGAACATATTGGTATATTAAATTCCTCATCTATATTTATATACTTTTCAGTCTGTTGGAAGGTTGAACTGCAAACCCACCAAAATTTTACTTAAGATAGGCCTATTACAGTGGGGTTTTTAATATCCCTTATAATATGACAACTTCTGATATTCCTTTAAAGAATACAACCTGATAACAGTGACATGCTACTACAAATTTTGATTTGCATCTCCAAACCATCTTATATATCACAGATCTTTGAAGTATTATTAGCTCATATGGGCATAACATCAAGAATTTTAGCTGAAGCATGACATGAATGAAGTAGCATTTTAAAAATGCCAGTGGGATTGAAGTTAGAAAATGGATTGTAGACATAGAAAAGTACAACCACGCAGATCACTAGAGAGACTGTCTTAGTTATCCTGACAAGCATGGCTGAGGTCAGAAAGAAGGCATGGTAGAGAGATAAAGACACTTTCCTGAGACACTCTGGGGTAGACTCAAAGGTCTGGTAAATAAAAGAAGTTAAGTGTTCAGGGAAGTTGAGAAATTAAGGTAGACTACTGGATTTCTATCTTGTGTGTTTATTTCAATATTGATGGCTTTTCATGAAATAGGGAACAATTTAGAGGGACAACATCTGTAAGATGACTATGTTCTCTTTCAGATTTATTTATTTCAATAAATCAAAGCAATATTTAGGTGGAAAGTTTTAGAAATCATTTGGAATATAGTCAATCATTTTAATAACTATGTACGGTGTCATATGGGTACTACAATTATCAGGGTGATCATTTTGTTAGTTCTATAAATATCTAATCACTCTGTTGTAAATCTGAAACTAATATATTGTATGCCAATTTATTTATATTTATTCGTCTACTCTCACTTTTCACACACTCACAGACACAAATAACACAATGAACCATAATTCTTACAGTCAACTCACGTAAGTGATGCAAGATGAAAAAAATTGTTCCCTTCTTCCAAAATTCATCTATCAATATAAAAGTTTGTGCAGTATGAGTGCCTATCATGAGCCACAGCTCTTCTGAAACACTTGGATAATGTAGCAGGTACAGGTTGTTTACTGAGTGTGTGAATGTTAAAGGGATTATGTTGATGTATATTATTAGTGTAGCGGGATAGATAGATGACTAGATGGATGAATAATTACTTCATATCTTGAAACATTATAATCTGCCTAAATCTGAATATCCAAGGGGTGTATAAATATTTCCATGGAGTTGGCTTACTAAATCAGTCACTTCAAAAAATCTGATAGATCAGCAGTCCCCAACGCTTTTGGCATCAGAGACTGCTCTCATGGAAGATAATTTTTCCACAGATGGGGGGCAAAGGATGGTTTCAGGATGATTCAAGCTCATTACATTTATTGTGCACTTGATTTCTATTACTAAATATAATGAAATAATTATACAACTCACTGCATCTAGGGTTAGCATGTGGGCTCACCAAAACTGTGACGGAGACAAGTGTGCAGTGTGGAAAAGAGGCGTGGATGAAAATAATGGGTGGGCCACGTGCAGACTAAAATAAGTGTTGGATTCTGGCTCAAAGCCTGCCACCAGATGCATCTGTACAATTGAAAGACATCAATTCATTTGCCACTATAAAGCTTACCACCTGATGCAGCTTGTCGCTGGCCACTCACTAAAAGGGTTTTGATATGTATCTGCAAACAATTGCTGTATTACAGTCTCTGTGCAGTCAAACGTCTCTGCTAATGATAATCTGTATTTGCAGTCACCTCCCCCTCC
Source organism: Desmodus rotundus (assembly GCF_022682495.2). Lineage (NCBI taxonomy): Eukaryota > Metazoa > Chordata > Mammalia > Chiroptera > Phyllostomidae > Desmodus > Desmodus rotundus. Next base: position 125,695,399 of record NC_071390.1, on the reverse strand, counting down.
CCCCAGCATCACCCCTCAGCTCTACCTCACATCATCAGGCATTAAATTCTCATAAGGAACTGCAACCTCGTTTGCGCAGTTCACAGTCGGGTTCCTGTTCTTATGAGAATCTATCGCCACCGCTGATCTGACAGGCGGCAGAGCTCAGGCGGTAATGCGAGGAATGGGGAGTGGCTGTCCCTATAGATGAAGCTTCACTTGCTCCTCCGCCGCTCATCTACTGCTGTGCGGCCTGGCTCCAAGAGACTGGGGACCCCTGTAATAGATCAAATTGATTCCTAAACCTGCCGCTAATCTTGTGTATATTTTATCTAACAATGTTATCAGCTTTTAGATCTTTCAGGCAGAAATCATATTTCTTTACATCTTTGTACAAAAGTATATGTCTTTGCCCTTATACATTGTTTTCAGTCTCAGATCTAACCAGTAATTACAAATTTCGACTATAATCTTCACATTGACTATTTTCAATCCATGTTTCAGGCTACTATGGTCCCATATTTAAGTTACTGAATACACATTTTTAATCAGTTTCCCTTATTTTAAGTTCTTGCCTTTATATGCCATTTTTTGTTTAGCAACCAGAATTGTTTGCAAAATAAATAAATAAATAAATCTTATGATTGCCCTTTTTTAAAATTTCAGTAAATAAATTTTACCTTTAAATTAAAATCCAAACCATTCAGGACCACCTATTATCACCTATTTCAATCTAACTTTCTTCTAAAACCTACTGCCACAACTTCCTCCGTGGTCCATACCCACCAGAGTGCTATCAAATATCCATGAACTTTTCTCATTCCTCTATTCGTTTGAAATCTGTCCTTTTGCCACACTCTACCTGCTAAGGCTTTCATCTCACCTTCTATGTTATCTTCCTCACTAAAGCTATTTCCAATTATTCCATAGAGGATTGTGTTTTTCCTCTGGAATTCTGAACACCCTGTACTAGTCATATTACTCTTATCAAAGTATTTCCCATGTGTATCAAAGCAAATTATTTGCTGTTTCACATGGGAAAAAGATGTGTACCATGTTTTCACTTAAACCACTTGGCACCTGCAAACAGAGTAGAATGGATGTTGGGGTGGGGTATGTATGTTTCTGTGTGTGAAATATCTACTTTAGGGTTTTTTGTTATTTTCCTTATTGACAATCTAGAAAATAAATTTATCTCTATTTAATGTATTTAATGTTTAAGTTCTAGAAGTTAAAATAGTATTTTCCAGATATTTTTTTATTTGTTTCATTACCTCAGTAAATATTAACCTTGAACGTAATGCATGAACATTTTCCTTTTAAAGTTAATTTTTAACTTACTATGTGTCTTAATTGCCATTTGGTCTCTGGACTCAGCAGAAATACCCTCAAACCTCTGCAGAGCAGTGTGACAGAGCTGCTGTCATGGTGTCTGAGAAGTGGGCTTTGGCAGTTCTGCTGCTGCAACTCTGTAGTGCTGGCGGTGGATTCTGTGGGAAAGTCCTCGTGTGGCCCTGTGACATGAGCCATTGGCTTAATATAAAGATCATTCTGGAGGAACTCACAGAGAAAGGACATGAGGTAACAGTGTTGACTTCTCCACATACTAAGCTCATTGATTACAGGAAACCTTCCCCTCTGAACTTCGAGTTATTGCCTTCAGAAGTTCAGAAAGAATCAGTGGAGGAGGTACATGACAAGTTTCTGGACCTAATTCTTAATGTCTTGCCAAACTTATCACCCTGGCAATCAACAATAAAATTGAACAATTTTTTTATTGAAACAACTGCAATTTTAAAAATCATGTGTGAGGGTGCAGTCTATAATCAGACATTCATGAAGAAGCTCCGGGAGACCAACTATGATGTAATGCTTATAGACCCTGTGATGCCCTGTGGAGAGCTGATTGCTGAATTACTCAAAATCCCTTTTGTGCTCACATTAAGAATATCTACAGGAGGCATGAAGGAGAAACACTGTGGGAAACTCCCAGCTCCACCTTCCTATGTTCCTGTTCAGATGGTGGGTCTAACAGACCGGATGACCTTTCTGGAAAGAGTAAAAAACACAATGCTTTCAGTTTTCTTTGACTTCTGGATCCGGGATTATGACATTCATTTTTGGGACCAGTTTTATAGCAAGGCGTTAGGTAAGAGATTCTGCTTTTTATTTTAAACTTATCAAAATAAATTTAGAAATCTAAGTAGATGACAGGAATGCATTTTAAAATATCCATCTTCCAATTAAAACTCTACCAGTGACAATAATCAACTGGTTATCATAAAAGGTGAGTGAAAATGGGAATAAGAAATCTTTTGTCATGTTTACTCTGTCTTTATAGTCATCATACCATTTCTAATAAGATTACTTGATACTTGTTAGGTTCCTGCCCAAAATAATACAAAACATACAAAATGTTAATCCTCTAGGAGATGGAATGTTTGTCATATCTGAATATTACACATAAGTCCAGTACATTAAGTTTCCATATTAGAGGAACTTATAGCCACTCTTAAGAGAGGATAATGTTTATTCTAGGAGTAAGATAACATACTTGCCTGACACTAGTAATAAACTGAAATATCATTATTAATAAATAGTTTCATTCACCTGAATCTGCTCCCAAAATTTTTTATAATTAGTGATGTTTACCCTCATTCTTATATCATTTTTACTAGAACAGGTACCAATCATTATTATCCCTCTCATAAACCTCATTTTTTTGTTGTTGTTCAAGTACAGTTGTCTCCATTTTCATCCCACCACGACCTCTGCCCCATCCATCCCAGCCTCCCACTCTGGAACCCACCCCCTTTGGCTTTGTCCATGTGTCCTTTACACATGTTCCTTGATGATTTTTCCCCTTTCACCCTTTTATCCCTCTCCCCCCTCCTCTCTGGTTAGTCAGTTTGTTCTTTATATCAGTGTCTCTGGTTGTATTTTGTTTGCTTGTTTATTTTGCTGATTGGCTTCCACTTATAGGTGAGATCATATGGTATTTCTCTTTCACCGTCTGGCTTATTTCACTTAGTAGAATGCTCTCCAGTTCCATCCACACTGTCGTGAAGGGTAGGAGCTCATTCTTTCTTTCTGCTGTGTAGAATTCTATTGTGTAAATGTACCACAGTATTTTGAACCACTCATTTGCTGATGGGCACCTAGGCTGCTTCCAGCACTTGGCTATTGTAAATTGTGCTGCTATGAACATTGGGGTGCATAAGTTCTTTTGAATTGGTGTCTCAGGATCCTTAAGGTATAAACCCAGCAGTGGAATTGCTGGGTCAAAGGCAGTTCCACTTTTAGTTGTCTGAGGAAAATCCATAGTGTTTTCCACAGTGGCTGCACCAGTCTGCATTCCCACCAATAGTGTACTAGGGTTCCCTTTCCTCCACAGCCTCGCCACCACTTGTTGTTTTTTGATTTGGTTATGATGATCATTCTGACCGGTATGAAATGATGTCTCATTGTGGTTTTAAATAGCATCTCTCTGATGGCCATTGATGCTGAGCATCCTTTCATATGTCTCTGGGCCCTCTGTATGTCCTCCTTAGAGAAGAGTCTGTTCAGGTCCTGTGCCCATGTTTTGTCTTCCTAGTGTGGAGTTGTGTGAGTTCCTTATATATTTTGGAGATCAGACTCTTGTCTGAGGTATCATTTGCAAATATATTTTCCCATATGATAGGTTCTCTTTTCATTTTAATGCTCTTTTCTTTAGCTGTGCAGAAGCTTTTTTATTTTGATGAGATCTCATTTGTTTATTCTTTCCCTGTGTCGTTTGCTCTAGGGGACATATCGGTGAAGATATTGCTACATAGGATACCTGAGATTTTCCTGCCTATATTCTCCTCTAGGATTTTTATGGTGTGATGACTTATATTTAAATCTTTTATCCACCTTGAATTTATTCCTGTGTATGGTGTACGTTGGTGACCGAGTTTCATTTTTTTTGCATGTTGCTGTCTAGATCTTCCAACACCATTTGTTGAAGAAGCTATGTTTATCCATTTTATGCTTCTGCCCCCTTTGTCAAATATTAATTGACCATGCAGACCTGAGTTTATTTCTCTAGCTGTTCCTCTGGTCTGTGTCTGTTCTTATGCCAGTACCATACTGTTTTAATTACAATGTCCTTGTAATATAGTTTGATATCAGGTATTATGATCCCTCCTACTTTGTTCTTTCTCAAAATTGTTGTGGCTATTTGGGGTCATTTAGGGTTCAATATAAATTTTTCAAATGTTTGTTCTATATCTGTGAAATATATCATTGGTATTTTAATAGGGATTGTAATGAATCTATAAATTGCTTTGGGTAATGGACATTTTGATGATGTTAATTCTTCCAATACATGAACATGGTATATGATTCCATTTATTGTGTCTTCCTTAATTTCTTTCTTCAGTGTTGTGTAGTTTTCTGAGTACAGATCTTTCATCACCTTGGTAAAGTTTACTCCTAGATATTTTATTTTTCTTGTAGCTATAGGAAATGGGAATTTTTCCTGATTTCTGATTCTGATCTTTCATTGTTGGTGTATAAAAATGCCTTTGACTTCCGAATATTGACTTGGAACCCTGATGTTTTGCCCAATTCACCTCTTAGGTTGAGTAGTTTTTTTGGTGGAGTCTATAGGGTTTTCTATGTACACTATCATGTCCTCTGCAAAGAGTGACAGTTATACTTCCTTCTTTCCAATTTGGATGCCTTGTATTTCTCTTTTGTGTCTGATCTCTGTGGCTAGGATTTCTAATACCATGTTGGATAGAAGTGGTGAAAGCAGGCATCCTTGTCTTGTTCCTTATGTTAATGGGAAAGCTTTTAGTTTTTGCACATTAAGTATGATGTTGACTGTAGGTTCCTCGTATATGGCATTTATTATGTTGAGGTATGCTCCCTGTACTCCCACTTTGCTGTGTGTTTTTATCATAAATGGGTGCTGTACCTTATCAAATCTTTTTCCTGCATCTATTGATATGATCATGTGGTTTTTGTCTTTGCTTTTCTTTATGTGGTGTATTACATTTACTGATTTGTGGATATTGTACCATCTTTGCATCCCTGGGATGAATCCCATTTGATCATGCCATATGATCTTTTTAATGTATTTCTGGATGCAGTTTGCCAATATTTTGTTGAGGATTTTATCATCTATGTTCATCAGCCATATTGGCCTATAATTGTCTTTCTTTGTTGTGTCTTTATCTGGTTTTGGGATTAGGATGATGCTGGCTTTATAAAAAGAGTTTGGGAGTCTTCCCTCTTCCTGGATTTTTTGGAATAGTCTGAGAAGAATAGGGTTAGTTCTTTCTTAAGTATTTTGTAAAATTCTCCTATGAAACCATCCCATCCAGGGCTTTTGTATGCTGGGAGGTTTTTTTATTACTGCTTTGATTTCACCAGCTGTTCTTGTTCCTTCAGGCTTTCTGGTTCTTCTTGATTCAGTTTTGGAATATTATACTTTTTCTAGAAACTTGTCCATTTCACCATGGTTTTTAAATTTCTTGGCATGTATTTCTTTATAGTTTCTTACAATCCTTTGCATGTCAGTGGTATCAGTTGTAATCTCTCCTCTTTCATTTCTGATTTTGTTTATTTTGGCCCTCTCTCTTTTTTTCTTGATGAGTCTGCTTAAAGTCTTGTCGATTTTGTTTATCTTTTCAAAAAAAACAACTCCTGGATTTATTGATCCTTTGGATTGTTCTTTTAGTCTCTATGTCATTTAATTCTGTTCTGATCTTGGTTATTTTCTTCCTTCTACTCACTTTGGGCTTTGTTTGTTGTTTTTCCTCCATTCTTGTAGATGTAGTGTTAAGTTGTTTATTTGAAATGTTTCTATCCTTTTTCACTAGGCGTGAATTGCTATGAACTTCCCTCTCAGGACTTCCTTTGTTGTGTCCCATAAGTTTTGGACTGTTGTATGTTCATTTTCATTTGTTTCCAGGAACTTTTTGACTTCTTTCTTGACATCATTATTAACCCATTAATTGTTTAATAGCATGCTATTCAATCTCCATGAATTTGAGTTTTCCTGTGTTTTTTCCTTGAGGTTGGTTATTAGTTTCAGTCCCTTGTGATCCAAGAAAATGCTTAAGGTGATTTCAATTTTCTTGAATTTGTTGAGGATGGTTTTGTGTCCTACTATGTAGTCTATCTTTGAAAATGTTCCATATGCATTTGAAAAGAATGTGTACTTTGATTCTTTGGGATTGAAGATTGTACATATATCTGTTAAGTCCATTTGATCTGTTTTTTAATGCCACAATTTTCTTGTTGATATTGTTTGGAAGATCTATCCTTTGTTTACAGTGGGGTGTTAAAATCCCCTAGCATAAGTGTGTTACTGTCTATATCTTTCTTGAAGTCCTCCAAGATTTTCCATATATATTTGGGTGCTCCTATGTTGGGCATATATATGTTTACAATGTTTATGTCTTCTTGATGTATTCTTCCCTTGAGTATTATAAGACACTTCCTTTAATGTCTCTTTTTATGGCTTTTGTTTGAAAGTCTATTTTCCCAATATAAGTATTGGTATTCCAGATTTTTTTTCCTGGCCATTTGCTTGGAATATTTTTTTTCCAACCCTTCACTTTTAGTCTGTGTAGGGCTTTTGTTCTGAAGTGAGTCTCTTGTAGGCCATGTTTTCTTATCCATTCAGCAACCCTATGTCTTTTTATTGGAGTAGTTAATCCATTAACATTTAAGTTTATTATTGATAGGTATTTATTCATTTTCCCTCCTGTTACCTGTGTTCCTCTCTCTCTCACTCTTTTCCGTTCTCTTCTTGAAGCAGTCCCCTTAGCATATCTTGCATTGATGGTTTGATGGAGGTGTATTCTTTCAGCCTTCTTTTGTCTTGGAAACTCCTTACTTCACCTTCCATTTTAATTGAGAGCCTTCCTGGGTAGAGCCGTCTTGGTTGCAGGCCTTTGTTTTGCATTACTTGGAATATTTCTTGCCATTCTCTCCTGGCCTGGAGTGTGTCTGTTGAGAAATCAGCTGTTAGCCCTACTGGAACCCCCTTGTATGTTACTTCTGGTTTCTCCTTTGATTCTTTTAAGATTCTCTCTTTGTCTTTAAAACTTGGCATTTTAATTATGATGTGTCTTAGAATAGGCCTCTTGGGTTCATCTTGATGGGGACCCTCTGTGTTTCCTGAATTTGTGTGCATTTCCCCTCTCCAGTTTTGGAAAGTTTTCCACCATTATTTTTTCAAACAGGGTTCCTGTCCCCTGCTCCTTTTCTTCTCCTTCTGGTATTCCTATGATTTGAATGTTTTTGCATTTCATGTTGCCTTAGAGTTCCCTTAAGCTATCTGCACATATTTTTAGTCTTTTTTCATACAGTTGTGTAACCTGGGTGTTTCTTTCTACCTTGTCTTCCAGCTCACTAATTTGGTCCTCTGCTTCATCCAGCCTGCTTGTAATTCCTTCTAGTGTGTTTTTAATTTTGGAAATTGTATTCTTCATTTTCTCCTCATTCTTGTTATAGTTTTTTTCCTTTTTCATATTGTTGTAGGTCTCACTCAGTTCCCTGTAGTTCTCTGTGAGTCTCTTGAGTATCCTTATAACCATTCTTTTGAATTCTATATCTGTTTGCTTACCTCCATTTCATTTAGCTTTTTTAGTGGGGAGTCTTCCATTCCTTTTGATTGTAGTCATTTTAGGTGACTCTTTTTGTTTGTGTCTGCTCTTCCTGATGCTCTGCTTTGCTAGCTGTCTTTGTAGGGTAAAATTCTATGGTAGGAGTTCTGTGGGACCCAGTAGTGTGGTCTCTTTGACCTCTTCATCTGGATACTCTAAGGTTGCCCTTTCTTCTGTTTGTGTGGGCTCTCTTGTTGTACTTAGCTTTTGCCTGTTGGTGGTTTCTCTGTTGGTCGGTTCTCTCCTCCAGCAGGTTTATTGGTGTTCACAACTCTCACTTTATCTTCTATGTGATCTGTGGCAGGTTGAGGGCAAAATGGATTAAGACAGCTGAAGAGTATTGCATGGGATTTAAAGTACCAACAAGTAGAGAACAGATAGGAGATCCTTTGGAGAAGGACAGTGATAACCGTGATATTTCACCCAACTAGCCACTTTTAATAAAATGTAAAAAAAGGGATAAAATTCTTATTAGATTGGGGAAGGAATGTGAGCTGAATCCAGAAAACAGTGCTCTTGTGCAAGGTTAGATGGTGAGATATAATGAGAGTAAAGGATAGAAACTAGGCATAGTATGTGAGAGAATAGAGTTAACCACAACAGTAATAAAGCTCAGGAAGATAGTGAAATAGGCCAAGACCAGGGAGACGTGCTGTGAGTATTTACAGTTGTATGGAGTAACAATTATTTACAATAATACTGGAACAACAATAATATGACAAGAAATATATGATCTGAATAAAAAGAATAGAAAGTATAAGATGGAGGCATAGGTAGACACATTGTGCCTCCTCACACAACAAAAAGGAAAACAACAACTTAAAACCAAAAAACAACCAGAAATGATAGAAAATCGAACTGTATGGAAGTTCAACAACCAAGGAGATAAAGAAACGTTCATCCAGACCAGAAGGAGGGGCGGAGACAGGCAGCCAGGGTGGAGAGGACTCATGGCAAGGCGGCGGCTGGCAGACCCAGTGAGGTGGTGGATTGTGGAGCGGGGCGGGCCAGACCTCACAAGGTGGCAGACCTCACAAGGTGGTGGCTGGCAGACCCAGCGCCCCACATTCCTGCACAGATAAACTGGGAGGAACGGCAGGGGAGCGAAGTAGACTGCACAACCCAGGGCTCCAACCTGGGGAAATAAAGCCTCAAACCTCTGATTGAAAACACCTGTGGGGGTTGAGGAGGAAGCAGCAGAAACTCCCAGCCTCACAGGAGAGTTCGTTGGACAGACCCACAGGGGCCTAGAGCATGCACAAGCCCACCCACTCGGGAATCAGCACTAGAGGGGCCCCATTTGATCGTGGGTAGCAGAGGGAGTGACTAAAATCCGGCAGAGAGTGGAGAAAGTGCCATTGCTCCCTCTCGGCCCCTCCCCCACATATAGCATCACAGCGCAGCAACCAGCGTTACCCTGCCCTGGTGAACACCTAAGGCTCCACCCCTTTATGTAACAGGTGCACCAAGACAAAAAAAAAAAATGGCCCAAATGAAAGAACAGATCAAAGCTCCAGAAAAAATACAACTAAGCAACGAAGAGATAGCCAACCTATCAGATGCACAGTTCAAAACACTGGTAATCAGGAAGGTCACAGAATCGGTTGAATTTGGTCGCAAACTAGATGAAAAAATGAAGGCTATGAGAACCAAAGGAAAATGTACAGGGAACCAATAGTGATGGGGAGGAAACTGGGACTCAAGTCAAGGGTGTGGACCAGAAGGAAGAAAGAAACATCCAACCAGAAAAGAATGAAGAAAGAAGAATTCAAAAAAAAATGAGGAGAGGCTTAGGAACCTCCAGGATATCTTGAAACGTTCCAACATCCGAATTATAGGGGTGCCAGAAGGAGAAGAGGAAGAGCAAAAAATTGAAAACTTATTTGAACAAATAATGAAGAACTGCCCTAAACTAGCAAGGAAATAGAATTCCAGGAAGTCTAGGAAGCTCAGAGAGTCCCAAAGAAGCTGGACCCAAGAAGGAACACACCAAGGTACATCATAATTACATTACCCAAGATTAAACAGGAGAGAATCTTAGAAGCAGCAAGAGAAAAGAACACAGTTACCTACAAAGGAGTTCCCATAAGACTGTCAGCTGATTTCTCAAAAGAGACCTTACAGGCAAGAAGGGGCTGGAAAGAAGTATTTGAAGTCATGAAAGGCAAGGGCCTACATCCAAGATTGCTGTATCCAGCAAAGCTATCATTTAGAATGGAAGGGAAGATAAAGTGCTTCTCAGATAAGGTCTAGTTGAAGGAGCTCATCATCACCAAGCCCTTATTATATGAAATGTTAAAGGGATTTATCTAAGAAAAAGAAGATAAAAAATAGGAACAATAAAAATGACAGGAAACTCACAGTTATTAACAACCACACCTAAAACAAAAACCAAAGCAAACTAAGCAAATGACTAGAACAGGAACAGAACCACAGAAATGGAGATCACATGGAGGGTTATCAACAGGGGAGGGGGAAAGAGGGGGGAAAGGTGCAAAGAATAAGTAGCATAAAGGGTAGGTGGAAAATAAGGGGAGGGTAAGAAATGTAGAAGCCAAAGAACTTATATGTATGACCCGTGGACATGAACTATAAGGGGGGAATGTGGGAGGGAGGGGGTGTGCAGGATGGAGTGGAGTGGGGGGGGGGGAATGGGACAACTGTAATAGCATAATCAATAAATATATTAAATAAATAAATAAATAAGAAAAAAAAGAATCGAAAGTAAAAGACCAATAGTAGTGTGTTATTGGAATACAAGTGAAGTAAGAGAAGAAAAACTAAAATGCAGTATGAAAGAGAGAACAAGAAAAATCAGCCAAACAATGCAATTAAACACAAATAAAATGAAAAAACTAAACAGAAAGAGAAATAAAAAATAATAAATAAAAGAAATAAAAATACTGAAAAATAATAACAAAAATAAATAATAAAATGCAAGTTCTATAGGATAGCAAAGTGCAATTTGTCTCAATTTCTCAGTTGTTAGCATTAGCCTTGTGATCCCTCTCTGGAGCTGTTTTTGGTCCTTTCACAGCTCAAGGTCTTACTGTCTCACACTTGGGAAAAGAAAGAAGAAAAGAAAAAAGCCTCCTGCTGACTTTAAACCCACTAAGTGAGTTCTGCTAGTATTTCTGGGTGCTGCAGGCAGGTGGGGGCTGGGCTTCACTTTTTCCTTTCCTGTGGTTTTGCAAGGATAGGGGCTAGGTCTGGGCTGAGATATTCACTGGTGCCCAGTCTCCAGCACAGGCCTTCAGAGTGCTACCGGGCCCCTACTGTCCATCTGTGCCAGGCCCATCACCTTTACACCACCACCGTGTTCTGCTCATGAGGTGCTCTGGTTGGGAGCAAATTGTGCCCCTCCTCCTCACTCTACTGTGGCCCAGCTGCTGGGAGAGTTCCTTAAACAGCCGCTGATAGCTTTTTTTCTTTTTTAGTAAATTCTTCTTGTTTGCACCCTCCATGCTTAACAAGCGCCCGGCTTTTCACACAGCCCAACTCTCTGACCAGTCCAGAGACTATCCGGGTCAGGGTCCATCATGGCCCAACTCTTCTCCCTTCTCCAGGTGTCACCCGGCTCCCCAATTTCTCTGGTCCCTCTCATAAACTTTAAAGGGAGCTTCCAAAAGTCCTGTTTGGACAGGTTCATCACGGCTGGTCATGAAAAAGATTCCTAGGATGCTTTATAAATATTTCTTGGGAGAATGAAGCACGAAAACTTAAAAGAGTGATTAGAAAACTCTAAAAGACTTTGTATCTTGAGCAGTTAAAGAGAACAGATTTTTTTTAGCTTCACTGATATACACCTATTAAACCTATTCTTAATTCTTTGCGTTTTCTGCTTTAAAATGTTTGCAATTTCATATACTCAGCTGTGATCTGAAACTCAGATAGGCTTCTACTTCAACTATCTTTAAGAAGCACAGACAAAAGCAAAGGATCATATCTGGCACTAAATATATTATCTAATTTCATTCATTGAATATCTAATTGCTTCACAAAACTGATGTTCAAAGAAACCTACTTCAAAAATCCTCCGATATAGACATGATCTAAACTTAAATGCATTGATTTGTTATAATTAATTAATATATTAATTATAATTATTATGAATACCTGGAAGCACACTACATGCTAGGCTCTATAGATTTATTTTACTGTTGTTCAAGTACAGTTGTCTCAATTTTCCCCCTACCATTCCCCCCAACCCCAGCCATCCCCACCTCCCACCCCTGATCCCACCCCCCCCTTGGTTTTTTATCCATGTGTCCTTTATACATGTTCCTGAAAAACCTTCTCCCCTCACCCCCCATTATCTCCTCCCACCTCCCCTCTGGTTACTGTCAGTTTGTTCTTAATTTCAACGTCTCTGGTTATATTTTGCTTGCTTGTTTGTTTTGTTGATTAGGTCCCACTTAAGGTAAGATCATATGGTGTTTATATTTAAGTAAAAAATACAAGAATATTGGCTCAAGTCTACCATCAGAGGTAACTGTAAACTATAATATGTCACTGTCACATTTTGGTATAATAGGATTATGAGTAAAGACCTTTGGAAAATCTCAACTTTAGAAAAAGAGGACAGAGACATTATCTAAGGAGAAGTGAGAAAAAAGAGTATTTTCTATTAAGCAAAAATTATCCTGGCCATGCATTTAGGTAATCCCTAAGAAGTCCTTAAAATTAAAAATGATCTCACTTGACTCATTGGGTAGCTTAACATAGTAGGTTCATATGATAATAACATCTACTTCGTAACTAAAATTTAACCCATTAGCCCTGGCTAGTGTGGCTCTGTGGATTGAGTGCTGGCCTGAGAATCAAAGGGTCACTGGTTCAACTCCCAGTCAGGGCACATGCCTGGACTGCAGACCAGGTCCCTGGTAGGGGGTGCACAAGACACAACCACATGTTGTTTCTTTCCTGTTCTTTCTCCTTTCCTTCCCCCTCTCTAAAAGTAAATAAATAAAATGTTTTTTAAAAATTTAACCTATTCATTAAATATATGTGTGTGCATATATGTGTGTGTGTTTATACATTATACACACATGCACAATATATTTAGAATTATCCGTTCTGATTATATAACTCAATTTTATGCAAATTATATAACTAAAAGGGGTATTTGTTTATTTTATTTTACTGTTTTATGTCTGTGATTCCTCATATGTAACATTTCAAATATAATTTATAAAGTTATTTAGTATATTTTATATTTAAATTCACTTTCATTCTCTTTCCTTTTATTCCATCTATACTCATTATTGTGAATCATTACTTTAAATATAGAATGGTCTTAACTGCTTTAAGTTCTGTCTTTCTAAAATGAAGCTAAGGTCATATACCACATCACCTAAGGAGACAAATGATTAAGTGAAATAAGAGAATGACTAATTAAAATATCACCTCAAAGTCTGTAATCATGCAGGATTTGAATCTCAAAAAATTAGACAACTAGACAGCAAAATCACATTAATTCAGAAGCTAAGAAATGGAGTTCTAATATAATCTCTGGCAATTTCAAACTGAGTGTCTTTGGGCAAAGTTCCTTTATTATCAAATTATAGCCATTGGACTATATAACATTAGATAATATTTCAAATACTAAAAAGTGATGACTCTAAAGTGAGGCTTAACTCCTTGGGTGTATGTTACCACCAACTTTGATTAGAATCCTAAAGTGAAAAGGATTCTCACCTCGGTTTTTCTCCCTTTCTCTCAGTTACAAAAACAGTATTTTTCATAAATAGAAATTATTGACTTGGTTATTTGCAATCATTCTTGTACATAAAAACCTAAAATTAATACCTTCAATGTGTCTCCTTGAACACACTTCAGGAAGGTAACAGTACAGTGGTGAGTGTTAATCGTAGTATATGCTTATGTACCACACATCCCCAAAAGAGGGTCACCCTGAGTATGAATTACTCAGGGAGTTCTTACTAATAAAATAGTAGCCCATTAAGGCCCTGCCTCCAAGATGGTGGCACCCAGTGCATGGGGCTGTAACCTACCTCTGCTCAGCCTCAAATTATAGTGCTGATGGTGTTTTGAGGACTATGGACCAGCCTGGGTTCATGGCCTCTCTGATGCAGCTGCCTTTATTGTCACCTATGAATATGTGAAATGGTTTTTGCATGCTGATTCATCTTCATATCTGATGCCTGTGAAGCACACGTTGGCTACCTCTGCCAGAGAAGTGGTTACATGCCTGATTTGAGTTCCTTCTGAAGTAGTTAAGCAGAGGCCACAGGTTTCTGCTTCTTTGAGAACATTTAAAATTTTATCTAACATCTTTTATCAAGAAGGCATTCAAGGACTGTATTGACGCTACACAGCACAGTTTTGAGAGAGATTCCTTTCTATTCTGTCCAGTTTCCCTTACAGCTGTCCTTAAAATCCCTCTGGTCCTGGAGGCAGGATCAGGTGGTGGATTCTTGGCAGCCAACAGTCTGTGGAGCTTTTGCAGGTAGATTCTCAGCTGCAGTCACCACACCTCTGGATGTGGTAAAAACAAGAATCATATTGGCAAAGGCCTGTTCAGGCACTGCTGGTGGGAATGTCCTCTCTGCCCTGCATGGGGTCTGGCGGATACAGAGACTGTCAGGATTATTTGCAGGTATCTTCCCTTGAATGGAAGCAATTAATCTGGGAGGCATATTTCTTGGTGCATATTACCAAACTCTCAGCTTTCTGTTGGAACTTGGCAAAGAGAGCCTGTGAATTCCATGGTCTCTCATCCCCTTCTTTCAGAAGTGGCCATGCTGTGAGTGCTGCCCCCATCTGGCAAGCAGTCATTCACTGTCTGAACCATGGAACACAGCGCTGAAATCCAGCTCTGTGGAGTTCCCATGAAGAATGTGTCTTCCATGCTACAGGCTGGCAGAACTGATGTCATCAATCTATTTGCCAGAAAGTTAAGAAACAGAGAAAATGATGTCCACATCAGTACTTTGAATGGCTTTTCTCAGAACCACTTAATAAATAAATTTGCTGATGCTGAAAAAATAGTGGCCCATCAATTGAAGTGATGAAATATAACTCAGAAGGATAAGGTGGATTGATATTGATGGGGTCCTACAATAACATGAGTAATCCTGAGATTAAAACATTTGGGGTGGGAGAGGGAGGAAGCCTGGACATATTCCTCACTGGAAGACTAGAAACCATTGAGAGGTGATTTAGTGCAGATGTTGTGGGATTAATCTATCATCTGCCATTTGAGAGGAAAATTAGTAATGAATTCATTTATACAATAGTTTGGAGTTGTGGTTAAATGTTTGTTTTATTTTACCTTAAAAATAAACATAAATAACCCCATTTTTCCTTTTTTTGCTTACTTTCATGTTTATTTCTTTTTTTTCTTTCTTTTATTCCATGTTATTGTATTAATGTCCCTTTTCATTTCACATTTAGAAGCTGTATTATACTACAAGACTTAAACTCATTTTTCCCTTGATAGCTAATCATCAAATTGGTGGTGCAATTTTTCCATTTAATTTATAGTCTAATTCCTTCTGCCCAACTTTAAACAAATTTTTTTTCCAGGAAGACCTACTACATTATGTGAGACATTGGGAAAAGCTGAAATTTGGCTAATTAGAACATATTGGGATTTTGAATTTCCTCGTCCGTACCCACCTAATTTTGAGTTTGTTGGAGGGTTGCACTGCAAACCTACCAAACCTTTACCTAAGGTAAGATTATAACACTGAAGGATTTTACGTACCTTAGGGTATGATACCTGATTTCCCTTTAAAGATTACAATCTTAATAACAGAGACATGATGCTAAACATCTTTGGATGGCCAATTCCATTTTCATTTTCTATGTCAGAAGGGTTCTTGTGACATTTATGTGTATTTTAGGCATTATATTGGGAAATGAGGCTGAAATTGGCATGATTGGAGCAGATCTCAAAATATTACTGTTTTTATAGTATGAATAACTTATAGGAGTGACAGGAAGCTGGAACTATGAAAATCACTGAGGATACTCACAAGCATAATAAAGTTACAAACAAGGGCACTTTTCATGGTGGTAGAGAGATAAACATGCCTTCATGAGACAATGCAATAAAGAAGACTCCTTAATTTCCATTTGCATGTTTATTTGATAGTGATGGCTTCTACTGAAGTAAGAAACATGAGGTGAAGTTTACTTGAGACTAATACAATGAGTCTATATTGTGACTACTCACTTCAAGGAGCACGCAGAATTTTTTAGAAGTCATTTGGGTACTATGAGGTCTCAATCTCAGTACACAGTAAAGGAAAGATTGGAGGTCATCACCATAAAGTAGAGTTCATGGAAATGAGAGACCCAGTCTTGGCCTGATTCTTTACTACCTGATGACAGGTATTTTTTTTAATGAAAAAGATAATTGTATACCACATCCTTAAGCCTTAAAAGAAAAAATGTGGAGTGTCAGGGATGTTAGAAGGAAACAGCATTGAGAAACAAATGGGTAATACATAAGTATTACACAGGCACTGTGTTGAACTATCAATAGGGAATGGGGAAGAAAACCCTCATTTACTTGTACTGTGAGAATATTAACAAAATCCCTTTAGGAAGTTTGCAAGGTACATGGCGTTCCCAGGGGAATTCTTGATTTATTTTATGGTAAGGTGTATATTGATGAATAATACTTCATTTCAGAATCATAAATATCCTTTTTCTTATCAATCAATTTATGAATATGGTTGCAAATCAAATTCTATTAAGACTTGGTATAATGGACCAATATCTAACTTGAGAAATCAAAAAAAGAGGTGGCAATTTCTACGGCTCTGTAGATAATCTCCCATGCCAAACTTATTTTTACCCTATCACTCCCACTTTTACACACATACACATACTCATAGCCACACACACAAAGCTGCATGATTTCACAAAATCAGCTCAGATAAAATGGAAGGAGGAAATTTATCCCCTTCTAAATTCAACTTACTTATTGATAAGGAGTTTGTGCAGTATGAATACCAATCATGACTTATGGTTGTTATACAAGACTTATTCCAGTCACTTAATATATACATTGAAAAACAATGATAAGGTGGAAGCAGTTAGTTTTGAGTGTTGGTGGTGTGGCAAATGGCTCTTAGGAAAGGAAGGCTCAGGCACAGACTGCTGTCTGGGCACTGTGACTTGCAGGGTGCATCACAGAGCCAGAGCAGATGCTGGAGGGACATATGCAGATTTCAGAAAAACCTCCCTCTGAGTACAGTCTCACAGATAATGCTGAGATGATAGAAGGAAATGAGAATACTAATAGGGAAGAGTCATCAAAACAGAAAGTGGATCTCCAGTCTTTGCCAGCTGGAGCCTACCTGGATCAGACTGTTGTGCCTATCTGGTTACAGGAATTTACTGTGCTGGCAAAGGAAAAACCACCAAATTCCATTGAATTTCTAGTATTGTATCTTTTAAAATAATGAGGCATGGTGTGAAGATTGAAACTGACTTATTGGGAAAGACAGGAAAAAATTAATTTCTACTGTAGGTTTACATGATTAAGAGACAGCTTTGTGTGTGTGTGTGTGTGTGTGTAAAACTTTTTATTTAAGTTTAGTTCAGTGGTAGAATTCAGGATTGAGCATGGATAAGAAGATAAAATTCTGATTAGTTCTACACTTGATATGTTAATAGACAGACAAAGGGATTGGGAGTGTGAATTTTCATTGTAAACTTTTTGTATTAATTGTTGTTCAAGTACAGTTGTCTCCATTTTGTCTCCTCGACTCCCCTCAGCCCCATCCACCCCTGCCTCCCACCCTGGATCCTGCCCCCTTTGGCTTTGTCCATGGGTCTTTTATACATGTTCCTTATTGACCCTTCCCCTATTTCCCCCCATTATCCTGACACCCCTCCCCTCTGCTTACTGTCAGTTTGTTCTTTATTTCAGTGTCTCTGAATGTTTTGCTTGCTTGTTTCTTTTGTTGATTAGGTTCCACTTATACGTGAGATCACATGGTATTTTTCTTTCACCTCCTAGCTTATTTCACTTAGCATAATGCTCTCCAGTTCCATCCAGCTGTTGTGAAGGGTAGGACCTCCTTCTTTCTTTCTGCTGCATAATATTGTGTAAATATACCACAGTTTTTTGATCCACTCATTTACTGATGGGCACTTAGGTTGCTTCCAACACTTGGCTACTGTAAATTGTGCTGCTATGAACACTGGGGTGCATAGATTCTTTTGAATTGGTGTTTCAGGATCATTAGGGTATAATCCCAGCAGTGGAATTGCTGGGTCAAAGGGCAGTTCCATTTTTAGTTGTCTGAGGAAATTCCATACTGTTTTCCACAGTGGCTGCACCAGTCTTCATTCCCACCAACAGTGTTCTAGGGTTCCCTTTCCTCCACAGCCTCGCCAACACTTGTGGTTTGTTGATTTGGTTATGATGGTCATTCTGACCAGTATGAAGTGGTATCTCATTGTGGCTTTAATTTGCATCTCTCTGATGGCTAGTGATGCTGAGTATCTTTTCATATGTCTCTGGGTGCTCTGTATGTCCTCCTTGGAGAAGAGTCTGTTCAGGTCCTTTGCCCATTTTTTAATTGGGTTGTTGGTCTTCCTGTAGTAGAGTTGTGTGAGTTCTTTATATATTTTAGAGACCAAACCCTTGTTGAAGGTATCATTTGCAAATATATTTTCCCATTACGTTGTCTCCCTTTTCATTTTGCTGGTATTTTCTTTACCCATGCAGAAGCTTTTTATTTTGATGAAATCCCATTTGTTTATTCTTTCCCTTATGTCCCTTGCTCTCAGGGACATATCAGTGAAAATATTGCTGCGTGGAATATCTGAGATTTTCCTGCCTATGTTCTCCTCTAGGACTTTTATGGTGTTGTGACTGATATTTATGTCTTTCATCCACCTTGGGTTTATTTTTGTGTATGGTATATGTTGGTGGTCAAGTTTAATTTTTTTGCATGTAGCTTTCTAGATCTCCCAACACAATTTGTAGAAGAGGCTATTTTTACTCCATTTTATAGTTCTGCTCCCTTTGTCAAATATTAATTGATTGAAGAGAATTGGATATATTTCTGGGCTCTTGATTATGTTCCATTGATCTGTGTCTGTTCTTATGCCAGTACCATACTGTTTTAATTACTGTGGAATTGTAATATAGTTTGATATCAGGTATCATGATCCCTCCTACTTTATTCTTTCTCAAAATTGCTGCGGCTATTCATGGTCATTTATGGTGCCATAAAAATTTTTGAAATATTTGTTCTATACCTGTGAAATATATAATTGGTATTTTAATAGGGATTGCATTGAATCTATAAATTGCTTTAGGTAGTATGGACATTTTGATGATGTTAATTATTCCAATCCATGAACATGGTCTATGAAACCATTTATTTGTGTCTTCCTTAATTTCTTTCTTCAGTGTTGTGTAGTTTTCTGAGTACAGATCTTTCACCACCTTGGTAAAATTTACTCCTAGATATTTTATTTTTTCTTGTAGCTATAGGAAATGGGAATTTTTCCTGATTTCTGATTCTGATCTTTCATTGTTGGTGTATAAAAATGCCTTTGACTTCCGAATATTGACTTGGAACCCTGATGTTTTGCCCAATTCACCTCTTAGGTTGAGTAGTTTTTTTGGTGGAGTCTATAGGGTTTTCTATGTACACTATCATGTCCTCTGCAAAGAGTGACAGTTTTACTTCCTTCTTTCCAATTTGGATGCCTTGTATTTCTCTTTTGTGTCTGATCTCTGTGGCTAGGATTTCCAATACCATGTTGGATAGAAGTGGTGAAAGCGGACATCCTTGTCTTGTTCCTGATCTTAGTGGGAAAGCTTTTAGTTTTTGCACACTGAGTATGATGTTGACTGTAGGTTTCTTGTATATGGCCTTTATTACGGTGAGGTATGTTCCCTCTACTCCCACTTTGCTGCGTGTTTTTATCATAAATGGGTGCTGTACCTTATCAAATGTTTTTTTCCACATCTATTGATATGATCATGTGGTTTTTGTCTTTGCTTTTCTTTATGTGGTGTATTACATTTACTGATTTGTGGATATTGTACCATCTTTGCATCCCTGGGTTGAATCCCATTTGATCATGCCGTATGATCTTTTTAGTGTATTTCTGGATGCAGTTTGCCAATATTTTGTTGAGGATTTTATCATCTATGTTCATCAGCAATATTGGCCTATAATTGTCTTTCTTTGTTATGTCTTTATCTGGTTTTGGGATTAGGATGATTCTGGCTTTGTAAAAAGAGTTCGGGAGTCTTCCCTCTTCTTGGACTTTTTGGAATAGTCTGAGGTGCATAGGGGTTAGCTCTTCCTTAAATGTTTTGTAAAATTCTCCAGTCCAGGGCTTTTGTGTGCCAGGAGTGTTTTGATTACTGTGTCAATTTCATCAGCTGTTATTGCTGTTTTCAGGCTTTCTGGTTCTGCTTGATTCAGTTTTGGAAGATTATACTTTTCTAGAAATTTGTCCATTTCACCCAGGTTTTCAAATTTCTTGGCATATACTTGTTCATAATTTCTTACAATCCTTTGCATATTGGTGGTATCAGTTGTAATCATTCCTCTTTCACTTTGATTTTATTTATTTGGATCCTCTCTCTTTTTTTCTTAATGAGTCTGCTTAAAGACTTGTCGATTTTGTTCATCTTTTCAAAGAACCAGCTCCTGGATTTATTGATCCTTTGGATTGTTCTTTTAGTCTCTATGTCATTTAATTATGCTCTGATCTTAGTTATTTCCTTCATTCTACTCAAAGAAGCAGCTTTAATTGGCATAATGCCCCCCCTTTTTGGTAATATAAGGACATTCAGGATAACAACTTATTACTGAAGCTGAAAAAGAAAACACTTCACTGATTTTGATTTAATCATACTTATTAATGAGTGTATTCTGTGCAATTTTTTACAAATTTTTTTAATGTTGTTTTTAAAATGACCTTCATTTTAAACTGTTACTACATCAAAGGCAATGATGAGAGGTCCTCTGATCAAGAATATTCACACCTGAGCATTTTATTCACACACATAGATAAACATTTTATTCAAACCCCATGTGTTTGGGAAGGTGAATCAAAATAATTTCAAAATAATTTGTTATGTTAGATATGTTCTCCCAACATTATTGAAGCTGACATTGTTAACTTTGACATTGGCTCTTTTCTGATAATTTAATAGACTTTAATTGGTGAACATGTGACTCCAAATCTGCCACAAAAGAGTTCACAAGGAATGCATGCTGCAAGTGTAGATGATGTCATTCTCATAGAACATGATCTGACTGGTCCCAAACCCAGAGTTTCCGACAGCCAGTTTGTACAACTCTAAATGGTGAGGCAGTTTAATTTACAGAAGTTAACTATCAATTCTGTGCTAAGCTCAAATTAACAACATGCAGCTAGTATCCACTTAAGTGGGAGTTTTATTCATCAGGAAGACATAATCACTGTCCCCTAAAAGTAATTTGTGATTATAGAGTAGTTTAAGTATGCCATCTCTTTCTCTAATACATTACTGTGTACCACAATTCTAACAAATATCTGCTTAGCACTATAAATGAAAGGACACTTATACATGAAAAAATTACCATTGAATTCATATGTAAAAAAAATAGGCACATCAACACAGTTACGATTGATCAGATGTAAACTGTCAGATACCAAATTCAGACCCATTTGAGGGCTTTCTTTTGAGGAATATTTTTATGAGTTTGCAAACTACTCATTTTTTGATAAAATTAAATCTGGTGAGTAACAGTGTCCATCAACCATAAAAAGTGTAGTATTCTTATCACCTAATCTGCTTGTATAATGGTTGACTCCATGGTTATTCAC
The DNA here is from genome assembly GCF_022682495.2 of Desmodus rotundus. Lineage (NCBI taxonomy): Eukaryota > Metazoa > Chordata > Mammalia > Chiroptera > Phyllostomidae > Desmodus > Desmodus rotundus. The sequence continues at coordinate 125,673,953 of NC_071390.1, read as the reverse complement.
TAATCAATGATTATGCATTTAAGCCATGGATTTTATTTATTTATTCATTTAAACAAAATTTATTGCAGTTACATTAGTAAAATTATATAAATTTCAAGTATACAATTCTATGATACTTCATCTGTATATTGCATTATATACTTTCTTTAAAAGGGACTAGGTGGTTCTAGACGTCAAAAAAAAATCTAACTATGCCTCTGACAATTCTCTTGAATATTTATTTTAGAATTCTAACTGAACTTTATTTTATTCCCTGTGATGCTGTACCTCTAATACAAAAATTATTTTCTCTACAGGAAATAGAAAAATTTGTTCAGAACTCAGGTGAAGATGGTATTGTGGTGTTTTCTCTGGGTTCAATCGTCCACTGTATCACAGAAGAAAAGGCCAACCTCATTGCCTCAGCCCTTGCCCAGATTCCACAGAAGGTCAGTGTACTTTTAATCCTGCTGGGCAGCCACTTATCAAATGGAGAGTGTGACTAGGTGTCTTTCAAAAGAAAGTTGAATTTCATTTTACACTTAACATATCAGGTACCACATTAAATAAAAATTTGTAAATCATTAAATAGTGAGTGTAAACATATTTCAGCCTTGCCTGCTGAGCTTTGCTGTTACTATGGAACACGTCATTTTAGAATCATTTGTTTTAGTGAAATAGAGATGAAAACATTAAGTGCCTTGTTCGTGAAATCTTAAGGCCTGTTCTGACTACTCCTAAAATAGTTCTGAAGCACATTCACTCCCAGACCAGGAAAACAGAGAATGAAATGACAAAAATAGAGATGAATCATGCACAGGAATATACTTCATATCTTTATTTGTATTAGGACTTGATTCATCATAGCTGAGCATAGAAGTAGAAGCCTAGATTCATTTAGTTTTATTTTTAATGAGAGTTTTCTAGAATTAAAAGGCAATAGAAATTTTAATATTATAGTCTAGAAATTTGCATGTCCTCATTTATGATATTTAATTAATTTTAATGTTATCACCACCATCCTAGATTCTGCTATTTATATAATGCTATTTATAAGACACATAAGAGTTCTTTTTATTATATATTTGGTTAAACTCTATAAAATTATATTTAAAAATTCTATATAAAAGTAAACATGATCGTTGGAAAACCAAACAGGATGCTTCATTGAACTTTGGAATATAAGCAAAAACACTATCTTATTCTTACTTAAATAAAAAGAAGTTATGGGAGAAAAAGTAGAAAGAAATGCAGGGTGAAAAGATAATCAGTCACCCCAAAAATAAGGAGAGAAAATCAAAAGCAATAATATTGGTAAGAAACATTAATTTGAAAATATAGCTAGGAATGCCAGTGACATAAGTTTATACAGAAGTCAGGTGGCCATAAAAACTTTAACTTCCAAATTCTGATTTGGTAGGCTAATACACATAATTTTCTAATTCTTCACTTACATTCTCACTCCCAAAAGTTCTCAAATGATAACAGACAAAATGATAATAGTATACTTAACATACAACTACCACAAATGGTTTTAAAAAGATGGTTGTAAACAATCCCACTATTTCTTTCAGTGTTTACAAAGTACACCTCCATACTCCCTTCTCAACTGCAACCTTAGAGTAAATACATGATTTATGCATAACTCTACAACTTTAAAATGTCATCAGCCAGTGAAACATATGCACTGTCTTCTACAGGTTTTATGGAGACACAATGGAAAGAAACCAGCCACGTTAGGAGCCAATACTCAGCTCTATGATTGGATACCCCAGAATGATCTTCTTGGTAAGACTATGGGGAATAAAACTGTATATTGGTTGATGGACATGTTGTTAATTCTTTAACAGCTAACATTAATGTAAAAACTAATATCAACAAGTAGTTAACAATTGTAAATGTTTCTCATGTTACCTCTAATTTTAAAAGATAGAATTGATGATTTGACCATTAATTTTATCGAATCATACTTGCTATAATCCAAATAAGAATTTCAAGTGACAGAGAGAGAACTAATGCCTCCTTTCCTACAATAGCAATTTTCTATGTTAGCAGTGCCCTACAGTAAAATACTGTAAAATACTGCCTTTTTCAGCAATTTATCCCATAGATCTTCCTCTTCTGTATCTGAGTTTCTTTCTACATGTTATAGTGACATTTTCACCCACTTCTCATTGTATCCCCAAACTAGGTCATCCCAAAACCAAAGCTTTTATCACTCATGGCGGAATAAATGGGATCTATGAAGCCATTTATCACGGGGTCCCTATGGTGGGAGTTCCCATGTTTGCTGATCAGTATGATAACATTGCCCACATGAAGGCCAAAGGAGCGGCTGTGGAGGTGAACATAAACACAATGACAAGTGCAGATTTGCTCAACGCCTTGAGAACAGTCATTAATGATCCTTCGTAAGTATTACTGCTTTTGAAAGCATTACCACTGATTGCATTATGCACCATACAAGGAAATATTAAAGATCACGCTTACCGACCTTTTAATAGATCTTCTTCCATAATCTCGGGCCATTCACTATCTGGGTCTTGGAAATCTCCTGGAAAGTGTAGTTCATACAAAGTCACATTTCCTGCTTGGAAAAATGGGCCTCAATTAACAACACTTTCATTCTGATTTTTTTCTGTCTTCATTTAACCACATTCTGTTAAGAATATATTCCTTTTACAATCTCCCCACTATATGTGTTAAAATTCTGTGCTAAGAACAGAGTTCATGTAACAACAATTCTGTGGCCCTTAGATCAATTTTTATAACATGTATATGTAACTAACAAAAATGAAATTTAATTAATGTCTTTCTCTTTTTGCCTTCCTTATTTTCCTTCTAGTTATAAAGAGAATGTGATGAGGTTATCAAGGATTCACCACGATCAACCTATAAAGCCTCTGGATCGAGCAGTCTTCTGGATTGAGTTTGTCATGCGCCACAAAGGAGCCAAACACCTGCGGCCAGCCTCCCATGACCTCACCTGGTTCCAGTACCACTCTTTGGATGTGATCGGGTTCCTGCTGGCCTGTGCAGTATCTGCTATATTCTTGATCAGCAAATGTTGTTTATTTTTTTGTCGAATATTTGGTAATACAGGAAAGAAAAATAAAAGGGAATAGATCTTTCCAACTTTGGCAAAGGTCTGAGTGGAAATCCTGTTTATTCCTGCACCTCCTTCCTGTTTTCAAATTTCCCATTCCCCCTTTTTAGCCTAAAATAAATCCTAGAATTCCACAAGAGCATTAACTGGTGAGCGTGTCCCATTCTTCCTTTTTCCAGTCCCAGTTTATTGTTATCCTCTTCCCGTTTGCCTACTTTCTGACACAGGGGCATTAATAACTCTAAAAGTCCTATTCATGATATCACTATTTTAATTTTATAACCTTAAGTGATATGGTGATTGCTGGAGAGAACAAAATATAAGCTGAATTTCGTGGATATAAGGAGCTTAGAATAATACAGTTCACAGGTTGCAACAGATCATAAAATCAGTGAGGCAGTAGCCTCAAAAATTAGTTTGCTATGAAAATATGATTTCTTTTTTAAATAAAAACAAGCCTCTCCACTTACCCAGTGTTGTTAGGGTTAGATCAAAATTGAAAATAATAATAATGGGACATTCTGCTTTGGAATGTTTAAAAAGTTTCCATAAAGCTCAGCATTAGTCTGCTCAGACTTGTTATTAGCCATAACAAGATCCTGAAGAGTCAGTGGCATAAGCAACAGAAATTTATTTTTTCATAATTCAGGAGGCTACAAGTGCAAGATCAGGATATCAGCAGGGTTGGTATGGCTTCCCTTCCTGACTGGCAGACAGCCATCTTCACCCTTTGTCCTCTCACAGCCTTTTCTCTCTATGCCCAGGGTGAGACAGAGATGCGTTATGTCTCTTCCTCTTCTTACAATGACACAAGTCTTGTGAGATGAGAGTCTGCTCTCATGACCTAATTCAATCTTAAATATATTGTTAAAGGCCTATTCTCCAAACATAGTCACATTGGGAGTTAAGGCTTCAACATATAAATTTGAGACAGGTACACAATCCAGCCCATAACAAACTCTACCAAACCATTATGCTTGTTTTCTCCTTTGATGGACAATTATTTCTTGTGTGTCTTTTATGTGCAAGGGACAATTCTGAGCTGTCAGGGAGCTGTAACGCAGCACCCCCATCCACCATGGATAAGTCTACCAAGACATGATCTGCTTGGGGAGGAAAGGTGGCCGATTCTCTCAAAGGAGAAGGGCCCAGAGCCTTTCCCTCCATGGGCTTTTATTAGGTTCATTCACACAGGAATACAGATAAAGCTCATCAATCATTGTTAGCCAGTAAGGGTTAAACAATACATGATTTACAGAGAACTTTGAGGGCTTATTCTGAGTTATAGCCAATTAGTTAGAGGGCCATAAAACTTTAGGCGCCAGACTCATCTCAGGTCTGGACCCTTATCTCTTAAACTGAGGGTACAAATTAAGTAGGTTTCACAGGAATGTATGTATTTTTCTTAGGCCTGATTCCCCAGGGAATCTGCCCCTCCCAGCACAGGACTGCACTGCCCTCTGTTATTGCTTCAGGCTTAAGTCAGGCAAGGGAAGTAAGGCAGCCAAGAGATTAGGAGACTTCTTGCAGACAGAATGAGGACTTAGGTTATTTCAAAGCCGAGGGGCGAGAGTCCATCACCCCCTTTTTCCACAGCCCCCCGAGTCCTCCCCTGCGGGCCTCTTCTGTGACCATGCCTGTCTTAGGTTGATCCTCCCTTGAGGATTCTTACCCGTCATTGGCTAACTGGCCAAGCTCAGGGCCAAGCAGGGTGAAGTGGGCAGAGGTGGCACACCTGCCAGGGAGATAAGCTTTGTCTCCTTAGTGGCTTATGGTCCCAACTCTGACTCAGCCTTAACCATGGGGGGTTACAGCCTCTGAAACCAGGCAGGGCAGTTCCCAACACTGAGCATTTGCTTAGATAATAAAGATAATTAATGGAATAATTACTTTTTCAACAAGTGAAGATGTTAGTACTGTTTTAAAAGTAGATTATTTAGGAGAAATAAATTAAAAATTATAGAAAAATTGTTTGACTAATTTTAATAAGATTTTTAAAGACCAGTAAAATTGATAAAGTTAAATGTTGATTCATTATAATTAAAAATTACTAGTATTCATAATTTAAGTAATAATTCTATATAATCAAAGAAATAATTTCCTACAGAAAAAGCCATATACTCTGATTGTAAAATCATTACAATTTTTTCGATCTCTAAATTCTATAAATGTAAGTTTATTAATTAATTGTTATTTAAGAGTATCAGATATTAGAAGACCTGATATATTAAGTATTTATCAATGCATTACTCTAATGTAAGGTTAATATTCATATTTTAACCAGGAAACTTTAAAAACATATTATACATTGCAGTAAGTTTACCCTCTCATAATCTTAATGACATATGTACTTAATGTTTTACTTTCCATATTTGATATACAAACCTGGAAAACATAGGTTTACAGTTGTTTGTATGGAAAATGGTATAATAATTAATAAATGATAAATAATACAGAAACAGCTCTGACTAGTGTGACTCAGTGGGTTGAGGGCACATGCCTAGGTTGTGAGCCAGGTTCCCGACTGGTGGCATGTGAGAGGCACCACCATGCTTCCATGTCATTAATTGGTACAAATGAATTCAGTTACACTCCTGTTTCCATGTTCACTGGGCCTTATTTCGTTCATTTTATCTAGTCCAGCCATGTCACCTACTAGCCAGTGGAGGAATGAGTTTATTTAGTATTTCTTTCTAAGAAACAACTTTCTCTGATAAGCAGAGGTAAGGAGCCTATATTATCAATGTCTTGCTCTCCACTTCCCCTTCATATTCCACTGTAGTTTTTTCTACATTTCAAACAATCTTATTCACGAGTGACCAATGTCTCTTTAAAATCTATTGAGGTTTTCCCCATATTTCTACTTTCTGAAAAAGACAATAGCACTGCTAAGTTTCAACATTATTATTTCTATTGTTTTACTTTATTATCTACAAATATGCTACTAATACTATATTAGTGATTTAATATCTATCATTTCATACATACTGCAATTTACCAGGAAAAAGTTACATGATTTTAAATAAAATTTAATTATAATTGTTAGTAATTTCATATGATTTGATATTATCACTGCACAGTATAGATGACATTAATACACTCAAATGTCCTTGACACATGCTAATCTGGGCTTTTAATCAGCATATCAGCATATTAATCATGAAAGGAACTACATAGGAAAAACTTAGGTCTTATACTTGGACATCAAAAGCAGCTTTTCTACACTGCCTACAACTGAATTCTGCATCAATTTCAAATATAATCTTTATAAAAATAATTTTAAGGTATATTATTCAGTAATTTTGTTTAATCACTTATTTAAATCTGAAGCTACACTATTTTCCACAATCATTCAATAATTACATATTGAAATTTCACAATTTTATCACTCAGGCAAACATTTATATAACAAGTTGTTTCTATGAAAAAAGAGTCAATTTCAGACTATTAATATATAAACAAACATTTGAACCATGTCCACATTAGCCACTAGCTGAAAAAAAGAAAATGACAAGTGTTGACAGGCATGTGGATATAAAGGAACCCTAATTACCGTGGTCGGGAATGTAAAATGATGCAGACTTTACAGAAAACTGAATGGAGGTTCTCCAAAATATTAAAAATAGAATTGCCATATGATCTGGCATTTCCCCTTAAGTGAGTTTATATCCAAAAGAATTGAAAGCAGAATGTTGAAGAAATATTTGCACACTCATATCCTTCAAAGGAGTATTTATGATAGCCAAGAGGAGAAAATAACCCAAATCTCCATGAACAGATGAATAGATGCAGACAATAGGGGTAGGAACATATATAAGAATGTTTTTCTGCCTTAAAAAAGAAGGAAATTGGATTCTCAAGATGGCAGCGAGAGAGGTGGGAGTAGAGTCCACTTCACCCTGCACATGGGTAAAACACCTAGCCAATCTACTGAAGAACAAAGTGTACAGCCAACAGTACCCCAGCATTTATGAAGATAGAAGACCAAATGTATAGGGGACACTGAAAAAACAGATGGTAAGGGGATTGCTTCATAACCAACCAAAGAAATACCCAATAAAAATCAAAAATCAAAGACATACACAGAGCCAACATAAACCACAGCCCAAGATCAGTGAGATCAGGAGATCAAGGAGACTGTACCACTGAATCTCACAGGTATTCTATCACAGAAGTTTACACCATAAACCCAGGAGGTCAGAACAGAGCAACTTATGAAGCAGAGGCTAACAGGAAGAGTCTCACAAACAATGGGCAGGCAAAGAAACAATCACCAAATGAAAGGAAAAGGGAAGTCTCAGAAACAATTTTGTAGTTATTAAAATGTTGAGAGCTAGCCAACGTAAGATTAGCAATTAAGATAGCAGAATAGGAGGTCCCTCACTTGTATCCACCCATAGCAACAATAATTTGGCAGCCACCTAAATACAAAAGTTTGGGGTTTTTGGTGTTTTTGTTTTTGTTTTGTTTTTTTGCAAGTTTTGGGAACCAATATGAAGCCTGTGAAATGTGGATGGAGCCCAAGACCGAGGAGGGCCATTTTTAAAAGGCAGGCCTGCACCAAGACTGATCAACCATGATCCTAACTACAGACCCCATATGCCAGTGGATGTGACTAGAGCCCTGACTGGCCCTGGTCCTGCCACCAGCATCATTCACCAAGGGACCTCAGGGGAACCACACCTGCCCATGCCTTGGGTAACAACCTGCTAACCTTGGTCTCTGAAGGGGATCCAGAAAAAGTCCTATAACTTACCTCCAACCCTCTCTGCTATGGTCCAGGAATCCAGTGGGAAACATGCCCATTTGTACCACTGGAGGCAGATTCAATGACCTCAATATGACTGCAGGCCTAAAGCAACCCTTTCATTCTGATCCACCCCTTCCTAGTCACGGTCCAGGAACTGACTGCCTTCCAAGACATCAGGCCAAGAGACATCTATCATGCCCCCAGAGGCAGGCCTGCAGACCTGGGACGTGTCTCTGGACCTTAAGCAGTGCTATGACTTGATTCTAGCCACTCAGCTGTGCTCCAGGACTAGTCCTGCCTGACCAAGGACCCACCAGTGACCCAGTGGGAGTCCTCCCAGGGACCTGGGGAAAGCTATGACCATGCAACACCTGAAAACCAGTCTGTGGACCCAACTGTGACATGTTATAAAACTATAACATTTAGGACAGTGTGATAACAGAGCAAAGAGAGGCAGATTAAGCAACAGAACCAAATGCAGGAACCAGAAAAATACTTATGTATATATAGATATTTTCTATCTGATAGAGCTGGTTAGAGACATCAGAGGGGGATGTCTACATATTTCATCGGAACAATTGCTTACCTATACGGAAAGGAAAAATAGCCTGGCCTCTTGCCTCACAGCATACACGAGAATCAACCCCCAAAGTACTAAAGATAAAATGTGAAATGCAAAACTACTGACTATTTTTAAAATACATTATAGAACAACATTTTCATAATCTCAACATAGGGAAAAAACTTTAAAAACAAGAGAGTCACAGCACTAATCATAAAAAATGATAAATTTAAGCATGGTAAAACACAGAACTTCTACTCATTAAAGACACCATGAAAAGAGTGAATAGATGAGCCATAGGGGAGCACAGAAATTTGCAATGGGTATTATCACTCAGAAGTAGCTTCCTAATTCAAAGGTAGAATGGCTTACTGATGACTAAGTTACAACAACACCTGGGAGGCAAGATCCTGAAAGGATGGGGTATGTGATGCTATGTCCCATAGCCAGAATACATGGGTGTGGAAATCAAGGCATAGAAGTATAATTACACTATTACTTGTATAGGATGTTTCCTTCCCATTTGGAAATTTATCTTAATCCTCAATGGGAAATGCTTCCATCAGGGACACAATAATGGTTCCATGGAATTGGAAGGTGAAACTACCAGCTTGCCACTTTGAGCTTTGTATGTCACTGGACTAACAAGCAAAAAAAAAAAAAAAAGCTAATCTAGGTATCTAGGTTAATCTACTGTACAGAGTGATCATTCTGATCATGGAGAAGTTTAGTTGTTGCTACACAATGAAGCTGATAGAACTACATCTGGAACCCGGGAGATTCTCTGGAATGCCTCTTACTTTGATGCCAAATTGTAATGTTAATGGAATACTAACAGCAACCAGAAAAAGGCAGGATAACTAAAGACAGACCTTTCAGGATTGGAGACTTGGGTCATTCCACCAGGTAAGGAACCCATATATGTAACTGGTGGAAAACAAGGGTCGCATGATGGGTTTAACAAAGCAAGCCACAGGTATCAACAATGACATGGCCAAGGTACAGAAATGAGGACTACAGTGGCTTTGATATTTTCTCTTTGCTCATCATATACATGTGTTATTTCTATACACTGATCATTTTCTTCTTCTTTCTCCTTCCCATTTTATTTCATACAGAAGTTCTTAGAGGTTAACTCTTCACAATATAATCTTTGGATAACAGAATATTTATTGGGATTATGACTAAATTGGGGGGGTTGTGACTGTGATTAAAGGGTGCTTTTTAAATGTTTATTTTGGGTAATTTATACCTGCCAAAAGACAACTATTTATATATTTGAATGTAAAATTTAAGTGAACAGAAGCTACTGTGCAGAATAAATAGAACAAGAATAGTATGTGCTGAATAAGTCTAATTTAAAAAAAAATTACCTCTAATGATTCATTATCTTGGTCACACATATCCATTTTGGAATCAGATGATCCAGCTTGTGACAAGTTCTCTGATTTTAGGCAGATACTTATTAGTACTTATAAAATATGAATGGCTTAAGGTTTGTAGGAGGATAGAGTGAGATAATGTACACAAAGAACTCAGTTCAGTGAAATGTGTATATTTTTCCAAATCATCCATTAACTCATATATTCATTCAATTAATTTATCATGCACTTACAGTGGTTAGACAGTGTGGTAGGCACCAATGCCTCTTTTTATGGAAACTAAAGTCTTTGGGGGAGTGGATGACAGATATTAAATTACCATTTCAACAGTTTTTATCTAAATTTCTCCCACTTCTCCAACTCTGTTTGTTTAAATCACTTGTGATCATTTTTGCTTTGGGTATTGCTTGTTTACTTTTTTTGTCTCCACCTTGAGACAGGAAACTCAAAGAGAAAGCCTCCTCCTGGCTTGTGTTCTTCTCCTATCACCACAGTGCAGGGCATATTACAAAATGTTATCAGCAATTAAAATAATATCAAGATTTGAAAATAAATAATTATAAATTTTGATAAGTACTCTAAAAGCTAACAACAAGATACTCTAACAAATAATCACCAACAGAAGCAACAAATGATAAAGAACAGGAACAAAAGAAGATATCAATTTTCTAGCCCAAAGGGGAAGTTGGAAGAACCAGCTTTAGAGTTCAGATCTCCCAGAGGAGCTATTACTCAATCAGTGGCAAGGCTGAATAGAATTGTCTTGAAGGCTCATAGAAGTGCTGTGTGCACTTCACTGTGGAGAATCTCCTGCTGTTCTATGAACACATCTAATGGTCCTTCCTACCAGTGCCCAAATGTGGCCTCTGTCACATGTCCCGTCTCTCCATTTGGGCACCTCTTCACTGTATATAAATTGAAGGAACAATCTCAGCCAGTGTTCAAGAAGAACAGGACTGGGAAAGATAGCCAACAGGAAAACAAACCCAGGCACAAGAACTGAGCATCTGATGCTATGGGGTCAAACAGAAATTGCAAAACGTGTAGAAAAACTTTTGTAGATGAATCTTCTTAAATACTCACATGTGGACACATGTCATGGCAATGTTTAAATCCAAAAGAATGAGTTCAACTCAGAAATAGCTACTGCTGTCCATAAGGAAACCTCGGTTCACATTGGAATGAAAAATAAACATTTTTGTTACAAAACTGTGGCAGCATAACAGAGTTAATAGTACTATGTAAGATGTTGCAATATATTCTTTCAGCATACCTTCTTCATCTGATATATGTCTTGGATGAGCATTAAAATAATATTTGGGGTTAAAAGAGTTTATATATTGTATATCTTTAAATGAATAATTTTCTATACTCTTTGTTACACATTTATGTCAGGATTTAGTGGAAAGTGTTTTGAAGTTTTTAGGGTTAATTTTTTTAACTGTGTGTTTACAATAGAGTCCTTAATAACACGGGCAGTTCCTAAATTCAACTAAACCAATTTTCATGTTACATATATTAATGAGCGAACTACTTATAGACTGAGAAAATGCCTTTTTTAGTGTTTTTAAGTTTTAGAATGTACTACATAAATTATAGGTGACTATGTATATTAAAAACAGTAGAACTTTTAATTACCTGAGCACTACCCTCACTGAACCTGCTCAAAGTAAGAGAGTGCACGTTTCAGACACAACTACAGTGTTAAGTTCATCACAGTTGTTTTCAGGCCATAGCAGTGTTTAAGCAACTTTGCAAGTAGTTTCTTTCCCAGTGGTCAATAAAAACAGGCCAGAATCTCGTAATGAATGTGGATTTCTTTAACTATGCTCTTTTATATCAGACTATCTTCTGTACTTCTATCATAGTGCTTTTTTTTGCTAAGATGACATGCGAACTCACTACTACTTCTCTTTGGTATGCCATTTTATCAAATTGGGGACCTTTTGTAGTACACATATTTCTTATCTGTATACATACAGAATTTCTATACACAGAATTTCTCTTTTTAAAAGTACATAACACTTTTCCTCATACATCCAAGCCCAACATGGGGAGACACAAAATGTGGATCACAGATAACTCCAAACCGCCCACTGGTGTTAAAATGTACTTGACTATCAGCTGATTTCTTTGTGTATCTTGGTGTGATACACCAAGTGATAGTTGCCCACTGCCAGTCAAAGAAGTAGCTGACAGGTTTGCACCAGCATCGCTCCAAAGAGGCCCAGAAGAAACAGACCCAGGGGCCAGCTTCAGACAACAACAGAGCAGAATCCAAAAATCTTCACAAGCAGCATGTCTACAGGGAGATCTCAGCAGGCACCAAACCCTGCTGAGGCTCATTCTGCCCATGTGATCAGCACCCGCACAGCAGCTTGCACATTGTGTTGGGAGTTGAGCCTCACAGCTAGCCTAGGGCTTAATCCCATGCACAAAAGGGCCAATAGCAATCAAGACTCAATTAAAATAAGAGAGCCCACATAATGTGCACAAGAGACATTCCTAAAACACCCAGCTCAGGTGATCAGGGAAATTGCAGCACTGAGTCCCACATGACACCTACTACATAAGACCATCCTACCAGAACTGGGAGTCATAGAAGATCTACCTAATACATAGAAACAAACACAAAGAGGCAGCCAATATGGCGAGACAAAGAAACAGCACCCAAATGAATAAAACAAGAGAATCCTCCAGAAAAAGAGCTAAATGAAATGGAGACAATAATTCATCAGATATAAAGTTCAAAGTAATGATTACAGGATGCTCAACAGCATGACAAGAGGACACAGAGAGCAAAAAAAAAGACCAGTCAGAAATGAAGAATGCAATATCTGAAATAAAGAATACATTAGGAGATTAAATGTAGCAGAAAGAAAAATCAGTGATTTGGAAGACAATATAGAAAAAAAAACCCAACCAATCAAAGCAGCAAATTGAAAAAAAGAATTTTAAAAAATGAGTATAGTTTAAGGAACCATTGGGACAACATGAAGCATAACAACATCCACATCATAGGGGTATCAAAAGGAAAAGATAGATAGCATGCAATCAGGAAACTATTGAAGAAATATGGACCCAAAACTTCCCTAACCTGGTAAAGAAAAATGATGTACAAGTCAAGGAAATACAGAGTCCAAACAAAGAGGCACACACAAAGGCATATCATACTTAAATACTCCAATCTAAAGACATATGGTAGCTGAATGGATAATAAAGCAAGACCCATGTATATATTGTCTTTAAGAAGCCCACTTTAGAATAAAAGATACACACAGACTAAAAGTAAAGAGATGAAAAAAGATATTTCATGAAAAAGGAAAGAAAAGGAAGCTGGGGTAGCAATACTTATATCTGACAAAAGGGTACTAAAACCAAGGCTATAGTAAGAGACAGAGAAGACACTGCATAATGATAAAGGGAACAATCCAACAAAACAATATAACACATATAAATATTTATGCATCCAACATTAGAGCACCTAATATGTAAATTAAGTCTTGATAAACATAAAAAGAGAAATTGACAGTAATACGGTCATAGTAGGGAATTTTAACACCCCATTGACATCAATGGATAGATCCTCCAGACAGAAAATCAACAATGAGACATGGCTTTAAATGACATGCTAGAGAAAATGGATTTAATCTCTTCAGAGCATTTCACCCCAAAGCAGCCTAGTATTCATTCTCTTGAAGTGCACATGACACTTTTTTTAGGATAGACCACGTGTTAGGTCACAACAAAAGTCTCCACAAATTTCAGAAGAATGAAATCATATTAAGCATCTTATCTGACTATATTGCTATAACACCAGAAATTAATAACAAGAAATAAAACTGAAGAACACACAAAGACATGGAGGCTAAATAACATGTTACTAAACAATGAATGGGTTAACAATGAGGTCAAGGAAGAAATCAAAAGATACCTTGCAACAAATGAAAATGAGACCACAACAACCCAAAATCAGTGGCACAGAGCAAAAGTAGTCCCAAAAGGAAAACCCATGGCATTACTAGCCTATGTCAAGAAACAAGAACAATAATAACAAGAAAAAGCTCAAATGGCCTAACTTTACACTTAAAGTAACTTGAAAAAAATACAAGCAACAAACCAAACCCAAATGTATACAAGGAAGGACATAATATGGATCAGAACAGAAATAAACTAAACAATAAAAACAAAAAATACAAATGATAAATGAAATCTAGTTAACTCTTTGAAAAGATGAACAAGATTGGCAAACCTTTAATCAGAGTCATCAAGACAAACAAGAGAGGGCACAAATCAATAAAATCAGAAAGGAAAGAGCAGCAATAACAACTGATACCAAAGATATACAAAGAATTGTAAGATGAACTCCTTTAACTTGACCTTATCTGGGAAGCACTTTATCTGCCCTCCCATTCTAAATTAAAGCTTTGCTGGATACAGTAATCTTGGATGTAGGTCCTTGTCTTTCATGACTTTGAATACTTCTTTCCAGCCACTTCTTGCCTGCAACGTATCTGTTGAGAAATCAGCTGAGAGTCAAGCATATTTTAATATCCCTGTTGGCCATTTTATGTATTCTTTGAAAAAAATCTATTCAATTCCTCTGCCCATTTTGAATCTGATTTTTTTCTTGCTACTGAGTTGTATTAGTTTTTTATATGTTTTGGACATTAAAACCTTATCACATACAAAATTTGCAAGTATTTTCTCTCATTCTGTAGATTGCCTTTTCAGTTTGTTGGTTATTTCCTTTGCTGACAGAACTTATTAGTATGATATGGTCCTTGTTTATTTTTACTTCTGTTACTTGTACTTCTGGTGTCATTTCCAAAAATTTTACCAGCAAGACCAATATCAAGAAGCTTTTACTATGTTTTCTCTAGAAATGTTATGGTTTTGGTGTTATGCGTAGGCCTTTTCCATTTTCTGTTCATTGTTATGAGTGCTGGGGTATAGGGGTCAGGTTTCATTCTTCATGTGGTTATCCAGTTTTCTGACCCCATTCATTGAAGATATACTATCCCTTCCCCATTGAGTATTCTTAACTCCTTTGCCAATTTGACTATATATTCAAGGCTTTGTTTTTCTGAATTCTCTATTCTGATCCATTGGTTTATGTGCCTATTTTTATGTCAATATCATAATTTTGATCACCATAGTTTTGTGATATAGTTCGAAATCAGGAAGTGTGATGCCTTCAGTTTTGTTCTTTTTTAAAAGATTGTTTTGGCCATTCAAGGTTATTGTGTCTCCATACAAATTTTAGGGTTGTTTTTCCTATTTCTGTAAAAGGGCTTTAAATATGTATTTGAATTTATTTATTTATTTTTATTCAGTTACAATTGTCTGCATTTTCTCCCCTTCCCTCCACCCCACCCCAGCCAGTCCCACCTCCCTCCCCCACCTTTACCCTCCCCCTTGATTTTGTCCATGTGTCCTTTATAGTAGCTCCTATAGACCCCTCTCCCCACTATCCCCTCCCCACTCCCCTGTGGCTATTGTTACAATGTTCTTAATTTCAATGTCTCTGGTTATATTTTGTTTGCTTTTTTCTTTTGTTGATTATGTTCCAGTTAAAGGTGAGATCATATGGTGTTTGTCCCTCACTGCCTGGCTTATTTCACTTAGCATAATGCTCTCCAGTTCACCTTGCCTACTTGAAAATAAATAAATAAATTTTTTTAAAAATAAAATAAAATATTTATTCTTAAGCAGAAAAAAAAATAAATAAATAAGTATTTGAGTTGTATTTAATATAGATGTCTTTGGGTTTATGGACATTCTAACAATATTTTTCCCAAATGTCATCTTTTTATTATTAACATGTTTTCATTTATGATTTATATTAAATAATATTTTGTATAAGTTCTGGGTGTACAGCATAGTGGCCAATCATATAATTTATGAAGTGTTGCCTCTGATATTTCTAGTACTCAACTAGCACCATACATAGTTATTACAATATTATTGACTATATTCCCTATGCCTTCTTTTATATCCCAATGACTATTTTGTAATTACCAATCTTATGTTTTTCACCCCCTCACCTAACCAGCTTCCTTTCTAGTAACCATCAGTTTGTTCTTTTTATCTGCGAGTCTGTTTTGATTTGTTTATTCATTTATTTTATTCTTTAGATTCCACATATAAGTGAAATCATATAGTGTTTGTCTTTCTCTGATGACTTAATTTACTTAAAACAATCCATGCTGTTGCAAATCATAACATTCCATTATCTTTGATGGACAAATAATATTCTATTGTTTATATGTATCAATACTTTTGATCCATTCTTCTGTTGGTGGGTACAAAGGTTGTTTCCAGATCTTGGCTATTGTAGATAATGCTTCAATGCACATAGGCAAGCATATATTTTTCAAACACAAAGTGTTTTGTTTCTTCAAATATATAGTCAAAAGTGAATTACTGAGTCATAAGGAAATTCATTCATTTTTTTTATTTTTTAATTTTTTTTATTTTTATTCAGTTACAATTGTCTGCATTTTCTCTCCATCACTCCACCCCACCCCAGCTAGTCCAGTCATTTTTAATTTTTTGAATGACCTCCATACTTATTTCAAAGTGGCTGCACCAATCTGCATTCCCACCAACATCACACTAGGGTTCCCTTTTCTCCACATCCTTGCCAGCACTTGTTGTTTATTGCTTCACTAATGAGCCATTCTGATAGGGGTAAGGTGATATCTCATTGTGGCTTCAATTTGCATTTCTTTAATGATTTGGGATGTTAAGCATTTTTTCATCTATTAGCCATCTGTATGTCCTCTTCAGAGAAATGTATATCAGGCCCTTTTCCAATTTATTATTTGGATTATTTAATATTTGGTGTTGAATTATATGAGTTCTTTATATGTTGTGGATATTAACCCCTTATCAGATACATACTTGGTGAATATATTCTCCATTAAGTGGGTTTTGTTTTTATTTTGTTGATAGTTTATTTTTCTGTGCCAAAACATTTTGGCTTGATATGGACACATTTGTATGTTATTTCTATTGTTTCCCTTGCCCAAGAAGATATATTAGAAAATATATTACTAACTAAAATGTCTGAGATTTTACTACCTATATTTTCATTTAGGAGTTTAATGGTTTTGCATCTTACAATTAAGTCTTTAATACATTTTTACTTTATTTCTGTATATGATATAACAAGGTGGTCTAGTTTCACTTTTTGCATGTATCTGTCCAACTTCCCAATATACTTTATTAAATAGTTTCTTTACTCCATTTTATGTTCTTGTCTCCTTTGTTAAATACTAATGACGATAAAGGTGTGGGTTTATTTCTTGGCTCTCCATTCTGTTTCATTGATCTGTATGCCATTGTTTGTGCCACCACCATGCTGTTTTAATTACTATGACCTTTTAGTATAATTTAATATCAGGTAGCATGATTCCTCCAACTTTGTTCTTCTTTCTTGGTATTGCTGTGGCTATTTGAAGGGTTTTAAGGCTCCATATACATTTTGGATATTCATTCTAGTTCTGTTAAATATGCCATTGGTATTTTGATAAGAATTGTGTTGAGTCTATAGGTTGCTTTGGGGAGTATGGACATTTTAACAATGTTAATTCTTTTTATCCATGAGCCCACTACATGCTTCCATGTGTTTGTATTTTCTTCAATGCCTTTCTTCACTGTCTTATAATTTTCTGAGTGCAGGTCTTTTACCTCCTTGGTTATATGTATTCTAAGAATTTTTTTAATTTTTTTAAAATTTTTATTCAGTTACAATTGTCTGCATTTTCTCCCCATCCCTCCACCACAAGACAGCCAATCCCACCTCCCTCACCCACCTCTACCCTCCCCCTTGATTTTGTCCATGTGTCCTTTATAGTAGCTCCTGTAGACCCCTCTCCCCACTACCCCCTCGACATTCACCTCTGGCTATTGTTACATTGTTCTTAATTTCAATGTCTCTGGTTATGTTTTGTTTGCTTTTTTCTTTTGTTGATTATGTTCCAGTTAAAGGTGAGATCATATGGTATTTTTCCCTCACTGCCCAGCTTATTTCACTTAGCATAATGCTCTCCAGTTCCATCTATGCTGTTGCAAAGGGTATAAGCTCCTTCTTTCTCTCTGCTTCGTAGAATTCCATTGTGTAAATATACCATAGTTTTTGGATCCACTCGTTTGCTGATGGGCACTTAGGTTGCTTGCAGTACTTGGCTACTGTAAATTGTGCTGCTATGAACATTGGGGTGAGTAGGTTCTTTTGGATTGGTGTTTCAGGGTTCTTAGGATATAATCCCAGTAGCAGAATTGCTGGGTCAAAGGGCAGTTCCATTTTTAGGTTTCTGAGGAAATTCCATACTGTTTTCCACAGTGGCCTCACCAGTCTGTATTCTCACCAACAATGTACTAGGGTTCCCTTTTCTCCGCATCCTCTAAGAACTTTTTTAATGCACTTGTAAATGGAATTGTTTTCTTAGTTTCTTTTTCTGATAGTTCATTATTGGTGTATAAAAATGGAACCAACTGCTGAATATTTATTTTATATCCTGCTATTTTACTGAGTTCATTTATCAGTTCTAGGACTTTATTGTTGGAAACTTTAGGGCTCTTTATATATACAGTCATGTCATTTTTAAATAGATGAAACTTTTCAAATGGAAATTAACTATTCTTAGAAGAAATGTCAGAATTTCTCTCAATGGGTAAGAAAGTTTATAAGGCTAATTTAAGATTATAGAGGAAATAAATATTTGAGTTATAAAAACATTAATCTTTATGTATGTAAATTTTATATGTGTATACACATTATATATAAAGATTAATATATATATAATATATGTATGTATTTTATACATGTAGACAAAGGCATATAGTAGAGAGTAACTTAAAAAATAGAACCAAGGCCAAAGTCTCAAAAATAAATCTGCTAAAAATTAATCCAATAAAAATAATCATTTAATTGAGGCATTCAAGATATAATGTGAAGGAAAAGCACAACCAGAACTGACAGAAAATTGAACGGCAAGGAAGTCCAACACCAAGTAGATAAAAAAGAAACATACATCAAGACCAGTAGGAGAGGCAGAGACGGGCACTGGGGCAGAGAGGACTCACATGGCCATGGCGTGACCAAGACTGGCGGAGTGTGGGACGAACGGGGCAGGCAGTCTGACCACTACCAGACTCTGCGACCCCACATTCGCACACAGATAAACCGAGAGGACCAGACTCAGAGTGGCGGAGAACGGGGCAGGCAGTGTGGCGGGTAGTAACCCGCAGCCCGACACTCACGCAACCGGGAGGAAGGGAGGGGAGCGAAGCAGACCATGTAGCCCAGGGCACCAGTGCGGGGGAATAAAGCCTCAAACCTCTGACTGAAAACGCCCGTGGGGTTTGGGGCGGCAGCAGGAGAGACTCCCAGCCTCACAGGAGAAGTCCTTGGAGAGACCCACAGGGGCCTAGAGCATGCACAAGCCCACCCACTCGGGAACCAGCACCAGAGGGGCCCAATTTGATTGTGGGTAGCAGAGGGAGTGACTAAAATCTGGTGGAGAGTGGAGCGGGCGCCATTGCTCCCTCTCGACCCCTCCCCCACATACAGCATACAGTGTCACAGCGCAGCAACCAGCGTTACCCCGCCCTGGTGAACACCTAAGGCTCCACCCCTTTAAGTAATAGACCCACCAAGACAAAAAAAAAAAAAAATGGCCCAAATGACAGAACACTTCAAAGCTCCAGAAAAAATACAACTAAGTGAGGAAGAGATAGCCAACCTATCAGATGCACAGTTCAAAACACTGGTAATCAGGAAGCTCACAGAATCGGTTTAATTTGGTTGCAAACTAATGAAAAAATGAAGCCTATGCTAAGAGAAACAAAGGAAAATGTACAGGGAACCAATAGTGATGCAAAGGAAACTGGGACTCAAATCAATGGTGTGGACCAGAAGGAAGAAAGAAACATCCAACCAGAAAAGAATGAAGAAACAAGAGTTCGGAAAAATGAGGAGAGGCTTAGGGACCTCCAGGACATCTTTAAATGTTCCAACATCCGAATTATAGGGGTGCCAGAAGGAGAAGAGGAAGAACAAAAAACTGAAAACTTATTTGAACAAATAATGAAGGAGAACTTCCCCAGTCTGGCAAAGGAAATAGACTTCCAGGAAGTCCAGGAAGCTCAGAGAGTCCCAAAGAAGCTGGACCCAAGGAGGAACACACCAAGGCACATCATAATTCCATTAGCCAAGATGAAACAGAAGGAGAGAATCTTAGAAGCAGCAAGAGAAAAGAACACAGTTATCTACAAAGGGGTTCCCATAAGACTGTCAGCTGATTTCTCAAAACAGACCTTGTAAGCAAGAAGGGGCTGGCAAGAAGTATTCCAAGTCATGAAAGGCAAGGACCTAGATCCAAGATTGCTCTATCCAGCAAAGCTGTCATTTAGAATGGAAGGGCAGATAAAGTACTTCTCAGATAAGGTCAAGTTAAAGGAGTTCATCACCACCAAGCCTTTATTATATGAATGTTAGAGGGATTTCTCTAAGAAAAAGAAGATAAAAAAAAATATGAACAGGGAAAATGACAGCAAACTCACAGTTATTAACAACCACACCTAAAACCAAAACAAAAGCAAACTAAGCCAACAACTAGAACAGGAACAGAACCACAGAAATGGAGATGACATGGAGGGTTATCAATAGGGGAGCGGGAGGGGGAGAGTGGAGGGAAAGGCACAGAGAATAAGTAGCATAAATGATAGGTGGAAAATAGACAGGGGGAGGGTAAGAATAGTGTAGGAAATGTAGAAGCCAAAGAACTTATAAGTATGACCCATGGACATGAACTATAGGAGGGGAATTTCGGAGGGAGGTGGTGGGCAGGATGGAGTGGACTGAGGGGGGGAAATGAGACAACTGTAATAGCATAATCAATAAATATATCAAAAAAAAGATATAATGTGAAGGGAAACTAGGCATCAAATGGCAAACAGGAAAAGTAGAAAGCTGGTTGGTGAGTGAAAACGGAGGGTGAGTAGGTCTGTCCAGAATAAGATTACATACATAATCCAAAGACCAAAGTTTCTAAGATCATAATGTTAATAATTAGTCAGATGTCATAGCTCATGGAAAATAAGCTCTTAGGAGAGATGTCATCACAAAAGGTATGAAAGGTAAGGTGAAGAAAACAAGGCATCAAATGGCAAACAATCAAAGCAGAGAGCTGGAGAGCAAGAAGGTCTGGATGGTGGGGATGTCTGTGGTAAATAAAAGACTAAACCAATAATCTAAGAACAAAATTTCTAGTGAATCTGCTAAAATTAATCAAAAATCATAGGTCATAAAATAATAAGCCCTTAGATGAGATAACACAGTAAGCATGTGCACTGTAATATGAAAAGAAGGCATCAAGTGGCAAACAAAGTAGAAAGTCAGGCAGGGAATGGGGTAGGTGGGTGGGTTGGTGGGTCTGTGGAAATATAACACTAAACAAATCATCCAAAGTCACAAAGAAGCTTAGAATACATTTTAGGTAAATAATGGAACAGAGGTGCAAGAGATTGATGCAAATAGACTTTAACAACAAAGTCCGTTTTCCATCCTGACTTTCTACAAGTTACTCATCACAGCATTGCTGCTTTATTCTAGAGATAAACTGACAAAGAAGATCCCTTGGCCAATTTGTAGAGGATTTCAGCTTTTGCTAGTACATCTCCCTTTACCACCCTTTCCCGCATGTTTTGGAATACTTATCTTTAGTTTTTCTAATATTTATAGCTTTTTAGAGACCAGATACACAAATTTAAGTATGGGAAAACACTCGATGTACTGAATTATGGTATAGTTCCTCAGGACCCCATTCTTTCCAATCAGTTAACCAAGCTGCCTTCCTTTTACATTATATTGTAATAGTCAATGTTTCAGAATGTTTCAACTTTACTAGGACAAAAAAATAAATGACATGGAGATGGAGGTAAATAGATACTATGCCCTGGCTGGTGTGGTTCAGTGGATTTAGTGCTGGCCTGGGAACCAAAGGGTCGCTGGTTTGATTCCCAGTCAGGGCTCATGTCTGGATTGCCAACCAGGTCCCCGGTCGGGGGGCAGTGCAAGAGGCAAACGCACATTGATGTTTCTATCCCTCTCTTTCTCCCTCCCTTCCCCTCTCTGTGAAAATAAATAAATAAAAATCTTTTAAAAATGGCATCATGTCTTTCTCTGGCCTCAGAGAAGTCTGGTAGCCACCATTACTTGTAGGAGAACAAAGGCAAAAACACAGGACCCAGCTTCTCTTAACTCACTCTGCCTATTTTTGAATTTTCTCCCTTTTATTGAATCTGTTTTTATAGGGAACTGTTCCGCATAGCATGGGAAATGTAGCCCAGCCCCCACTCGGAAAGGCCAGTAGGAAGTGAGGTCCGGCACACAGGACCTACACCCAGGGATAGGTTCTTCTGTAGGGAATCAGGCCTGCATTGTACCTAGGCTGCTATGAGGCTTGCTTTTGCTAAAATTCCCTCACCCTGAATTGAGGTAGCAAATGTTTACTGCATATCTTTAAAGTAACTTCCTAAAATCTATGCTAAACCTTCCAAGGATGAGTGTAACCAGTTCAACCACTTTTCCCTCTGCATTTGCAAATATCCTTCTTCTTTGATGTAATTAGCAACTCCTCTCCTTTGTTTTCTATAAAAGGTAATCACCTAAAGTGAACCTGTGCATAGTAAATGAGGACCATCATCGATGCAATGTGCCCAGAAAAGCAATAAAAGCCTGTCCAGGCAAGGTTCACGGCCCTCTCTCACTCAGAGAGTGGCCATGCTGTCCCTTTTTCTCCACAGGACTTCTGTAGTCCGTGTGGATTTGTTTTTCACAGCCACAACACACGGACTCTGTGGGCCTGGGTCCACATCATGTTTTAATGGACCCACTAAAAACTTTAGAGAGAGTCACTCCAGTACTTGTTGAGCAAAAGGTCATTTATCAGACCTTTGAAATCTGGGCAAGAGCCTGATGCAATCATGTTGTTCTTTTCTTCTAGAACATTTTGAACTGTTGATCCTAAACTAAATATTACAACACCATCCTCTCCAAAACTCTTACTTACATATATATAAATGAGAACCCTCAATTTATAATCCACAACTTTTCCTGGTGTTTCTAACTCCTAGAACTGACAGACTTCCTAACCTTAATCTTAAACTATGACTCTGTTCAATTAACTTTTTTTTCTGGTGACATAACATTAATTAACTGAGACAAAAGTATCAAACAAATGAAGAGTTATTAAAATAATTTTGCTTTTCTTAAAGTCTTATGTCCTTTTTCTTTGTGCCACATGCTCTGGTAATATTGGGCATGTATTTTAATCTCATCCCTATTACTGAAATAGCTTTTCAAAACTTTCTGTAGTTTATTTCTTCCTATTTTCATAGAAAAAAATAAGTCCTAATAAAATTATCATAACATGTATTGTCATTATTTTTATACAGAATTATTAAATCTTGAGTATTTGATTCCACTTCTGATCTTGGCCCAGATATTTTAAGGAAGCTAAAGTCATGATTAAAAATAAATGTGACACGTTTTGCCTGTAAACTCTTTATCTTAGGTGGATTCTACTCCATGAGAGTGTGATATATTAGGTAAAACAGCTGATAAATCTACCATATTTTCTATTTGAATGATCTATCCATAGCTGTCAATGGGGCACTTAGGTGCCCTACTATAATTGTGTTTTTGTCAGTTTCTCCCTTTAGTTTGTTAGTGATTGCTTTATATTTTTTGATACTCCCAGGTTGGGTGCATATGTATTAATAAGTTTTATGTCCTCTTGATATACTGTTCCCTTTATCTTTATAAAATGTCTGTCTTTGACCCATTATCACTTTTGTCTTAAATTCTGTTTTGTCATGTAAGGGGGGACCCCCAAATAAACAGAATTTATTTTTAAAAATTGTATATTTATTCTTACATGTTTAAACTTCAGTCACCTTCAAAGTACTCTTCATTTGATGCAATACACTTATTAAGACTTTTTTCCACTGTTCAAAACAGTTTTTGAACTCATTGATTTTGATGCCTTTTAGTGGTTCTGCCATTTTTCCTTTCATCTCTTCCACATAGCAAAACACTTCACTTTGAGGACTTTTTCATCCAGGGAAACAAAAAGTAGGCCATTTAGGATGAGATTGGGTGAATACGGAGGGTGGGACACAGGGGTCAGGCAGATTTTGGTAAAAAACTGCTGAACACTTAGTGAGGTGTGGGCCAGTGTGTTCCTAAACCACCCATCATGAAATGGGCAAATGCGCTGAAAGAGTCTTCAAAACAAACAAAAAAATCACTGAAGCCAAACGCAGCATCACACAACACCAGCTGGTACACTGAGACAGATGGTTCCTAGAACCCTCACCTAGTGGGGAAACCCTGGACTATAAGGGCCTGCCTTCCAGAAGACAATTCCATTTTTGAGGGGTCTCCCCTCTTATATATAGTATGATCACACCTGCTTTTCTATAGATGCTGTTTGCTTTGAGTACCATTTTCCTCCCTTGCATTTTGTTTGAGTCCATGTTTGTCCTTTCTGGGATGTGTTCCCATAAGCAGTACGTGGTTGGGTTTTGTTTTTTGATCCAATCCACTACCCTGTGCTTTTTATAAGTGAGTTCAGTCTATTTTCATTTAGGATGAATATTGATATATGAGTATTTCCTTTTCTGGTAGCTCTGTGTCTCCATTATTTCTTACCCCTGTATTTACACTATTTAATTTGGTGGTATTTTGTGATTTTTTTCCCCTTATTTTCTCTTTCTTGTTATATATATCAGTTCTCAATTATTTTTGTGTGGTTACCATTAGGTTTATACAAAAGAAAGTTTAAAATATACAGTAGCCTTTTTTTCTTCTGAATGTAACTTTATTCCTCTGTGCAAATTCAGACCTATGCCCCACCCCTTACATGGTTTTGTTGTCACATTTTATCCTTTTTCATACTGTGTGCATTTCCAAACTGCTGTGGCTACTGTCTTCTTTTTAAAAAACTGTTCTTACTTCATTTAATCTTCATGTAATGTGTAAGTGTTTAATAGCCTATCCTGAATGAGAGTGGCATCTTCTTGTTTCTACTTGTCTGTTATTCATCTTACTCATAGTTTTGTGTCCTTTTCTTTTTCTTTCATGTAGAAGAGCACCTTTAAGCATTTCTTATCATTCGGGTCTTGTGGTAGTACAGTCCCTCAATGTCTGTATGTCTGGAAAAGGCTTTATTTCTCCTTCATTTAAAGGATAACTGTTCAATATATTATTCATGGCTGGTGATCTCTCTCTTTCAATAGTTTGAGTATTTAATTCCACTCTCTTCTAGTTTGTAGGGTTTCTGCCAGAAAATCCAATGATATTCTAATGGGTTTGCTTCACAGATTACCATCATCCTTTCCCTGTCTGCCTTGAGAATTCTTTCCTTGTTGTTAATTTTTTTTAATATTTTTGAATTTTTTATTGTTGTTCAAGTACATTTGTCTCCATTTTCCCCCCCACAACTCCCCCTACCTCAGCCATACTTACTTCCCACCCTTGATCCTATCTGTCTTTGGTTTTGTTGATGTGTCCTTTATACTTTCGACAGTTTGCATGTAATGTGCCTTGGAGGGTCCTTTTGCATTGATTTGATTAGGCATCCTGTTAGTTTCTTGGATTTGAGGATCCAGTTCTTTGCATAGATATGGGAAGATCTCACTGATTATTTGCCTTATGTGTTCTCTGTTCCTCTTTCCCTCTGTTCCTTCTGGTATATCCATTATTCTTACCTTTTTCTTTTGATTAGAGACAGAGAGTTCTCATAGAGTTCTTTCATTTATTTTTTTGACTTTCAATTCTCTCTCTTGTTCCACCTGAG
Source organism: Desmodus rotundus (assembly GCF_022682495.2). Classification (NCBI taxonomy): domain Eukaryota; kingdom Metazoa; phylum Chordata; class Mammalia; order Chiroptera; family Phyllostomidae; genus Desmodus; species Desmodus rotundus. Next base: position 125,648,302 of record NC_071390.1, on the reverse strand, counting down.
TCATTTCTAAATTTCTGTCTTCTAAGATGTCACTAATTCGTTCATCCATCTGGTCTGCTCTACTTTCTAAGCTTGCTAGCTTACTCTTCACCTTTTATTGAGTTCTTCAGCTCCAGAATTTCTGTCTGGATCTTTTTTATAGTTTCAATCTCTTTGGTGAAGTACTTCTTTTGTTCATTGACTTTACTTCTGAGATTGTTGAATTGTCTTTCTGAGTTTTCTTATATCTCATCGAGTTTTTCAAAAATGCAATGTAGAATTCTCTATCATTTAAATCACATATTTCCATGTCTTTTATTTTTGGAGGTTTTGTTGGTTTTCTTTCTGAATTCCCTTCTTATATTCATTGTGCTGCTGGAACTTCTGGAACTCGGGGGACTTTGTTGCCTTGGCAATAGAAAATCCTCCCTATTCTCCAGGAAGTAGGTGTCCCCTTTACAAGCTGGTCACTTTGGTCTAAGGGCATCAATCCTATGGTTTGGTATGGTTTGGAAGGGGTGCACTATCACTCTCACATGTCCCTAATGCCACCTTCTTTCCTATAGCCAGAAGTCAGGGCTATTCTGAGTTGACCCAGCTTCTTCTACACAGCTATGCCAGCAGAGTGGGCAGGGGAAGTGAGTTCACACATCCATGGTTCTTCTCTTACTTGTGGGTTTAGCCACAATGAGTTCAGGACCCTTAGGCTGAAAAGCTTTTTTTCTGCCCTTTTGCCATCTGCTGAGTGAGGATTTTATTGCCCCGGAGAGCCAAAGAGAGATGTGCTAGGTGGATTCCCTAACTATGGAATCCTTGGTCCAGTGCTGGCAACTTGGGGGCACTGTGACTCTTTTGCAGTTTCTCTGCCTCTGGTGCTGGGCCCAGCCTCTGTGTGTGCCAGCCACCCAGGCCCATTTGGTGTCACTGCCCCTCCAATCTGGTCCATCCAATGGTGGGTGCATACCAGCCCTTCACTGTTACCCTGTCCACTGAGGCTGAGGTCAGCAGAGGGCTGCATGTGGCTTCTTTCACTGTCCTTCTCCCTCCTTGTCTCTTTATTCAGTCAGATATGCCTACCTTGAGATACCTCTCTCCACAATGCTTCACACGTGTTTGTGTGTTGAGCAGGGAATTCCTTGTTGAGTTATAGCTGTCCAACTTCCTGTAACTTGAAGAGGAGAGATATGGAGGTCCCCTTATGCCACCATGCTGCTAATATCACTCCAAAATAGAATTTTGCAAAAGCCTGAGTTGGCGCATAAAGATTCAGAATCTCCCTCCATCTTCTATTCCCTCTTTTCCCATGATGAAAACAGTATATACCTTAAAACTAGTCTTCTAAGAAAATACCAAGAGAAAACCCTAGGCCTCCCTGATTCTACTTGATGTTGAATTGTGGAAGGAACTAAAGAGCAGGCCCAAATGTGCCAGGCCTTGTTTCCTGTTATAGCACAAAATGGTGATAGGAAAGAAGAGACACAACAAGCTTCGACTTTAAGGTCACCTAGTCCTACCCATTCAGTAACCTGGCCCAATCTATATACTGTTCTGCCCAATTGGATTAAATACTACTTTCTCAGGGATGGGGAGGAAGGGAAAAGACAAAAACTGGAAGGTGTGGGTGAGTCAGATTTAGCAGAAAAATGTTAAGAAGTTTTCCCTTCCATGAAATTTATAGTTATTTTTATGAAATTATAAGGTCAATCTGAGCTCTCTCACTAGTTGTAAACTACTTACTAATTTTAGGCATGATCTAAACTACCCTCAAACAACCCCCACTACTTTTATGTCTGAAAGCCTGGGATCAGGCTAACACTGACAGGCAATAGACAGCCACCTGCCATTTAAAAAATATTACTCCACTAACCTAGGATTCCATGGGATTTCATCCCATTGAGAAGTGAAAACTTCAACAACAGTCACTACTTAGGGCTGGATGTAGCATCTTTGATACAGGAGGCATTCCAAAATTTAGTATTTTCTACTTAATAAAATGAAAGTAGATCTCTTAACAGTACAAACTGGTAATTTTTCTGTTTTAGTATACTTTTGGTCAATAAAAATTAATATGGCATTCTTAATTTTTTTAAATTTTCTCATTTGTAGCCCTGGCTGGTGTGGCTCAGTGGATTGAGCACCGGCCTGTTAACCAAAGGGTCACTGGGTCGATTTCCAGTCAGGGCACATGCCTGGGTTGCAGGCCAGGTCCTCAGTATGGGACTCCCGAGAGTCAAACACACATTTTCTCTCTCTTTCTCCCTCCCTTCCCTTCTGTCTAAGAAATAAAATAAATAAAATCTTTTTTAAGTCATTAAAAAAAGAGAAAAGAAGAAACCCTGATCATGACTTAAAAAAAAAATTATCACTTGTAATATTATCAAATTTGCAATTCCTAGCTTTATGTAAACATATCTAAAACTGTGAATGAATATTAATGCTTTTAGAGGAAAAATACTGAGACAATGTCTTGAAAAATTTCTACTTAAATCTCTTAGGTATTCAGCATTTAAAAAAGAATGAAATATTGAGATTTGCGACATAGACCTAGAGGCATCATGCTAAGTGAAATAAGTCAGAGAGAGGAAGATATATAACATATGACTTCACTTATATGTGGAATTAAAAATAAACAGAAACAAACAACAAACAAAATAAAACAAAAACTGACTCATAGAATCAGAGAACAAACTTTGTTTGCCAGAGGGAAGAAGGATGGATGAATGGGTAAAAAAGGTGAGGGGGAAAAGTAGGAACAAACTTCCACTTATAAAATAAGTAAGTTGCAGAGGTGTAGTATAGAGAATAGGGAATATAGTCAATAATATTATAAGAACTTTGCACAGGGACAGATTGTTAATAGACTTAGTGTGAACAACACTGTAAGGATATAAATGTTCAATTTTTATTCTGTATACATGAAGCTAATATAATATTGTATGTCAACAGTACTTTATTAAAGATTTTTGAAGATTATATGTAATTTAAAACAATTTCTAGTCCCCAATAAGAAGAAATTTGGTCCCTTTCTTCCAAGTAGAAGTATAATATTTCTGACAATATAAAATAGATACAAATTTTTATCAAAATGTTTTATGGAGAAAGAGAACAAGCAAATTCTCACCTATTCCTCTCAAAAAATGTTAAGCAAGCAAAACCTTTTCTAGATTAAACCTACGAGTTCATTATATGAGATAGCTGTATGAAATAAAATTGCAAAAATTTCTATTAACTTTGTGTTTACACTAGTTCTGATTGGCTTGTGAAGCTTTTAAGTATTAAATGTGTCATTTACAAACTAATTTTTCTCAACTCTTTAGAACTAATAATAGCATGTTGTAATATACTCTCTAAAAGATAGTTGACAAATAGGTACCTATACTTTTTGGTACTTAAATTTTTAAAAAACTATTCAATAGCATTCATTTAACATTTCTTGGCAGAAATGCCCAATCTGTTAATTGGAGGAAGCTGGGCAAGATGACTTCTTGAGGTTTTTTTTTAATGTTCTTCATGGAGAAAATCATTCCCTTTATCTTTATAGGTTCTATGGAGATTTAATAGAAAGTGGCCTGATATATTAGAACCCAGTATGCAACTCTTAAAGTAGTTCTCACAAAATAATATTGGTAAGATTGTGGCAAACAAATAATTAAATTCTAATGATGAGAAAATCTGAGGAAAAATAGTGAAATAGTAATGTAATATAATATTTGCTTTTGAAAACATCGACTCCCAGTGCTAATTATTTCTCTGTAAATGTTCCATAGCTTCTTGGTGTGTCCTCTCCTGTCCATGCTCTTCTACCCCAGATCTACTTCCCACTGTCATTACAGTGCTTTCCTCTGAGATGAGATAGAAAAACACCACTACTTTTTTTAACTTTCAGTGACTCACATTGTCTGCAAAATAAATGCACCCAATGGAATACAAAATATTTTGTTTTAATACATGTATCATTTGTCCTTTATTTCCAAAATCCCAGGAGATACTCCCTATATTAACAGAGTGAATACTCTCTATACTCTTAAGAGACATTTCTTCACCTCTGTTATTTTGAACATGGTGCTCTTTGAATCTGGATTCACTCCCACACTTGTCTACTAGACAAAACAATTAACATTAACATCACCCTTATGTAAAGCTTTCTCTCATTTCCTCAAACAGACTTACTTTTGAAAGCCACAAATGTTCATATGATTTCATGAGCAAAGGAATATTATTCAGAAAATATTGCCTTCTTTATTGGTTTGCACTGTCTACTTCTATTTTTAACAATGGGATTCAAGATTCATTGTTTTCATTGATCTCTTTTGCAGGTCACCCCAAAACCAAACTTTATTGCTCATGGTGGTGGCAATGGCATCCATGAAACCATTTACCGTGGAATTCCCACAGTGAAAACTCTTGTGTTCATTGACCACCCTGAGGACATTGCTTACATGGAGGCCAAGGGACCAGCTATTAGATTGGACTTAAACACAATGTCAAGTAGCAATTTTCCCAATGCACTGAAGCCAAATGAATATAACATTTTTCCTAGGTAGTAACTATAGGTAAGGTCTCTTGTGAAAAGTGATCATGAATTTTGTCTCATTATTATGAAGTTAACTCTAAAATAATAAAAATGACATGATCAATCAAAAATTCACTTTAACATTCAACCATTTATTTCAAAGTTGCATTTTAATCCCATAGATTTAATGGGTAACCAACTAGTGCAACAATTTTCTATTCAAAAAATATTTGAAGTTATATACAGCTTACTGTAAGAAACAAAACTTTTTAAATTGTGACTAAATACACAGAAAGACTGATAAACATGAAAGCAATACCAGAAAAATATTTTATTTCAATACTTAAAATTTCTGAAACTATAAAAATATTTTTGTTAAAAATTATTTTATTAATATTATTTTAATAAAGTATATAGTGAGATAACTTACTAAAAATTCTTATCTTTAGAGTACAAACTTTCAACATATTTAGTGTTTACAGAGTCATGAAACCCTCACCACATCATAATTTAATTTTAGAATGTTTTTGTCACTCTCAATATGCATTTTGTATCCCTTAAAATTCACTCTCCATGCTGCTTCATAGCCTTAGGCAAGATAGATTGATAGATACAGACAAAACTGGGAATACACGGTCTAGCTGGAGAGGTGGGCTGAGGGAGAGGACAGGACCTTCCTTGTATGGAGGGAGCCGCAGGATTGAGCAGGAGAATTTTCCCCAAAAGAAAAAGACCCTCGGGTGCACGTTGGGGAATTCCCCTGTAGCAACAGCTCCAGTCTCCTCTCACCGGGCCACCTGCCCCTCCGTGTGGGGGATATTAAGCTCAAATCCGAAGCACCAGGGGGGAGAGTGCACACCTCGGGGGAGGGGGGGGGCCTGAGACCACAGGCAACAACTGGGGAGTGTGCACACCAACTGGGGAGGGTCCACACCAACTGGAGAGGGTCTGCACCAACAAGGGAGTATCCCCACCTCACCTTGGAGGGAATTAAGACCACAGGCACTGACCAGGGAGTGTAAAACTCGGAGAGACCTAAGACCACAGGAACCAGGGAGACAGCAAAACAAGGAAGGCACTGTGAGCACACCCATAGCCCGGAGGAAGCCTACCATAAAAAAGAGTAGGTAGAAGCGGGAACACCAGGATACCTACAGGAGGAGGAAACCCACCAACAAAGGAAACACCAACAGATAAGATCAGAAGAAGGTGAAGGAGGGAGTGGAAGTCACACTAACTCAACCCAGGACCTATCTGAAAATACAACTAAATAGTGAAGAAATTACTAAGAACAAACAACTGAACAAGAGCAAGAGAAAAGCCTCAAAACCTAGTACACATGGAAGAACCAGCTGCAACAAAACCTGCCCACACCTGCACAACAGAAAACAAGAGGTGGGGGACCCACTGACCCTCAGATAACCAGCTGGTGGGAAAGACCCACCAAAGAAAGACCCAACAACACCCAAAAACTAAATACATACACAGAGCCAACATAAACCACAGCCCAATACCAGTAAGATCGGGAGATCAAGGAGACTGTACCACTGAATCTCATAGGTATTCTATCACAGAAGTTTACACCATAAACCCAGGCGGTCAGAACAGAGCAACTTAAGAAGCAAAGGCTAACAGGAAGAGTCTCACAAACAATGGGAAGATGAAGAAACAACTCCCAAATGAAAGGAAAGGGGGAAGTCTCAGACACAATGCTAAATGAACAAGAGGCAAGTCAACTAGCAGATAATGAGTTCAAAGAACTGATTATAAGGAAGCTCAATGAGCTCACACAGAATTACCAAAAACAACAGGGAAACGACAATGAACTCACTGCAAACTATATTAACATGAAAAAGGAAAGAGAAACTATCAACAAGGGCCAAGAGGAAATGAAGAATACAATTTCTGAACTGAAGAACACAGTAGAAGGAATCAAAAGCAGGCTCGATGACGCAGAGGATCAGATCAGTGAACTGGAGGACAAGGTAGAAAAAACACCCAGAATGAGCAAGAAAAGGAAAAGAGACTCAGAAAGAATGCAAAGGGGTTAAGGGGAATGAAGGACAACATGAAACATAATAATATCTTAATAATAGGGATACCAGAAGGAGAAGAGGAAGAGCAAGGGATAGAAAACCTGTTCGAAGAAGTAATGATGGAAAATTTCCCTAATTTAATGAGAGAAAAAGTCACACAAATCCAGGACACAGAGAGTACCAATAAAGAGGAACCCAAAGAGCCCCACTGCAAAGTACATAATAATGAAAATGGCAAAATTCCAAGACGAAGAGAAAATCTTAAAGGCAGCAAGGGAGAAACAGGAAATAACATACAAGGGAGCCCCAATAAGGTTAGCAACTGACTTCTCAATGGAAATGCTCCAAGCCAGAAGAGAAAGGCAAAAAATATTCCAAGTAATGAGAACCAGAGGCCTGCAACCAAGACTACTTTACCCAGCAGGCTCTCAATCAAGATAGAAGGCCAAATAAGGAGTTTCCCAGACAAAAGAAGTCTAAAAGAATATACCGCCACCAATCCAACTCTGCAAGAGATGCTAAAGGGGCTGCTGTAAGGACAGGAAGGAAAAGACAGAGAGACAGAGAGAGGAACACAGGTACAAAAAATCGTCAGTGAATAAGTACCTATCAACAATAACCTTAAACCTAAATGGATTAAATGCTCCAATCAATAGACATAGAATAGCTGAATGGATGAGAAAACATGACCCACACATATGCTGCCTACAAGAGACCCACCTCAGGACAGAAGACCTACACAGACTGAAAGTGAAGGGCTGGAAACAAATTTTCCAAGCAAATGGACAGGAAAAAAAAAGCAGGGTAGCAATACTCATATCAGACAAAATAGACTTCCAAAGAAGGGCCATAAAGAGAGACCCAGAAGGTCACTTCATAATACTCAAAGGAAGAATCCACCAAGAAGACATAAACATTGTAAATATATATGTCCCAACATAGGAGCACCCAAATACATAAAGAAAATCTTGGAGGACTTCAAGAAAGATATTGACGGCAATACAATTATAGTAAGGGATTTTAACACCCCACTGTCAAAGATGGACAGATCTTCCAAACAAAATATCAACAAAGATATTGTGGCATTGAACAACACCCTAGATGAAATGGACTTAACTGATATATATAGAGCCTTTCATCCCAAAGAAGCAAAATACACATTCTTTTCAAATGCACATGGAACATTTTCAAAGATAGACCACATGATAGGACACAAAACAAGCCTCAACAAGTTCAAGTAAATTGAAATCATATCAAGCATTTTCTCTGACCATAAGGGACTGAAACTAAAAAAAAATCTCAAGGAAAAAACCCCAAAACACTCAAAAACACGGAGATTGAATAGCATGCTATTAAACAATGAATGGGTCAACAATGAGATTAGGGAAGAAATCAAAAAGTATCTGGAAAAAAAACGAAAATGAACTCACAACAATCCAAAACCTATGGGAAACAGCAAAGGCAGTCCTGAGAGGGAAGTTCATAGTGATACAGGCCTACATAAAAAAAGTAGAAACATCTCAAATAAACAACCTAACCCTACACCTACAAGAACTCGAGGAACAAAAACAAAGACAACCCAGAGCAAGTACAAAGAAGGAAATAACCAATATCAGAGCAGAATTAAATGGCATAGAGACTAAAAGCACAATTGTAAGGATCAATGAATCCAGAAGCTGGTTCTTTGAAAAGATAAACAAAATCGACAAGCCCTTAAGCAGGCTCATCAAGAAAAAAAGAGAGAGGACCCAAAAAAACACAATCAGAAATGAAAGAGGAGAGACTACAACTGATACCACCAAAATACAAAGGATTGTAAGAAATTACTATGAAGAACTATATGCCAAGAAATGGGAAAACCTAGATGAAATGGACAAATTTCTAGAAAAATATAACCTTCTAAAACTCAATGAAGAAGCAGAAAGCCTGAACAGACCAATAACACCTGATGAAATAGAAACAGTAATCAAAAAGCTTCCCACACACAAAAGCCCTGGACCAGACAGTTTCACAGGAGAATTCTACGGAGCATTTAAGGAACAGCTAACCCCCATCCTCCACAGATTATTTCAAAAAATTCAAGAAGATGGAAGACTCCCAAACTCATTTTATGAAGCCAACATCATCCTAATCCCAAAACCAGATAAAGGCGTAACAAAGAAAGAAAACTTCAGGCCAATATCGCTGATGAACATAGATGCTTAAATCCTCAACAAAATATTGGCAAACCACATACAGCAATACATTAAAAAGATCATACACCATGATCAAGTGGGATTCATCCCAGGGATGCAAGGATGGTACAATATTTGCAAATCAATAAACATAATACACCACATAAACTAAAGCAAAGACAAAAACCACATGATCATATCAATAGATGCAGAAAAAGCATTTGATAAGGTACAGTACCCATTTATGATAAAAACCACTCAGCAAACTGGGAATAGAGGGAGCATTCCTCAACATAATAAAGGCCATATATGAGAGACCTACAGCCAACATCATACTCAATGGACAAAAACGTAGAGGTTTCCCACTAAGATCAGGAACAAGACAAGGATGCCCTCTCTCACCACTCCTATTCAACATAGTATTGGAAGTCCTAGCCACAGCAATCAGACAAGAAAAAGCAATAAAAGGCATCCAAATTGGAAAGGAGGAAATGAAACTGTCACTGTTTGCAGATGACATGAGAGTGTACATGGAAAATCCTATAGACTCCACCAAAAAACTACTCAACCTAATAAATGAATTTGGCAAAACAGTCAGATACAAAGTCAATACTTAGAAATCAAAGGCATTCTTGTACACCATCAATGAAACATCAGAAACAGAAATCAGGAAAAAAGATCCCATTTGATATAGCAACAAGAAAAATCAAATACCTAGGAATAAACCTAACCAATGAGGTAAAAGACCTGTAACTCAGAAAACTACACAACACTGAAGAAAGAAATTAAGAAAGACACAAACAAATGGAAGCATGTACCATGCTCATGGATTGGAAGAATTAACATCATCAAAATGGCCATACTACCCAAAGCGATTTATAGATTCAATGCAATCCTTATTAAAGTACCCATGACATATTTCACAGATATAGGACAAACATTTCAGAAATTTATATGGAACCATAAATGACCCCAAATAGTTGCAGCAATTTTGAGAAAGAAGAACAAAGCAGGAGGGATCACAATACCTGATATCAAACTGTATTGCAAGGCCACTGCAATCCAAACAGCCTCGTACTGGCAAAAAAACAGGCACATAGACCAATGGAACAGGACAGAGAACCCAGAAATAAACCCAAGTCTCCACAGTCAATTAATATTTGACAAAGGAGGCAGGAGCATAACATGGAGAAAAAATAGCCTCTTCAACAAATGGTTTTGGGAGATCTGGACAGCTACGTGCAAAAAAATGAAACTCAATCACCGACTTACACCATACACAAAAATAAATTCAAGGTGGATAAAATACTTAAACATAAGTGGTAACACCATAAAAGTCCTAAAGGAAAACATTGGCAGGAAAATCTCAGACATTCCACACAGCAACATCCTCACAGACACGTCCCCTAAAGCAAGGGACATAAAGGAAAGAATAAACAAATGGGACCTCATTGAAATAAAAAGCTTCTGCATGGCTAAAGAAAACAGCACCAAATTACAAAGAGAACCAACAGTATGGGAAAACATATTTGCCAATGATACTTCAGACAAGGGTCTGATCTCCAAAATATGTAAAGAACTCACACAACTCCACTCCAGGAAGACAAACAACCCAATTAAAAAATGGGCAAAGGACTTGAACAGACACTTCTCCAAGGAAGATATACAGAGGGCCCAGAGACATATGAAAAGATGCTTAGCATCACTAGCCATCTAGAGATGCAAATTAAAACCACAATGAGATACCATCTCACACCTGTCAGAGTGGCCAATATAAACAAATCAACAAACAAATCCTGGAGAAGGTGTAGAGAAAAGGGAACACATACTGGTGCAGCCACTGTGGGAAACAGTATGGAATTTCCTCAGAAAACTAAAAAATGGAACTGCCTTTTGACCCAGCAATTCTACTGTTGGGATTATACCCTAAGAATCCTGAAACACCAATCCAAAAGAACCTATGCACCCCAATGTTAATAGCAGCACAATTTACAGTAGCCAAGTACTGGAAGCAACCTAAGTGCCCATCAGCAAATGAGTGGATCAAAACCTATGATACATTTACACAATGGAATTCTATGCAGCAGAGAGAAAGAAGGAGCTTATAACCTTTGCAACAGCATGGATGGAACTGGAGAGCATTATGCTAAGTGAAATAAGCTGGGCGGTGAGGGACAAATACCATATGATCTCACCTTTAACTGGAACATAATCAGCAGAAGAAAAAAGCAAACAAAATATAACCAGAGACATTGAAGTTAAGAATAATCTTACAATAGCCAGAGGAGAGTTGGGAGGGGATGGTGGGGAGAAGGGTTTTCAGGAACTACTATAAAGGACACATGGACAAAATCAAGGGGGAGGTTGGAGGTGGGGGAGGGAGGTCGGTTTGGTTGGGGTGGGGAGAAAATGCAGACAACTGTAATTGAACAACAATAAAAATTAAATAAATAAAGAAATAAAGAAATAAATAATAAAAAATTGGGAATACACATTTCTCAAAAAGCATATGTAGTAAAATACCAATATTGACCATATGGTTACCTATAAACCAAGACTCAGCAAATTTGAAAAATTAAATGATTTTTTGATAAATAAGTCAGAGTCAATGAAGATATCATAATGGAAATTTTAACACATGTAATTGATAATCACAAAAATTAAATGTAACAAGATTTGTGCTGTACTTCAAAAAAAATTTAGAGCCTAAAATGCACATAGATTTAAATAGTATAAAGTCTAATACACTGTGAACTAAGCTTGCATTTTAAGATCTTGGAAAAACAAGCAAATTTAACCAAAGTAGAAGGAATTATTAAAGGGGAAGTGAATTAACATAATACAAATACAATGAAGATGATCCATGAGTCCAAACACTATCTTGAAACAGACCAAATAAATAAACTCCTGGCAAATTGGATCAAGAAAGAAATAGAGCAGTACAAATTACCAACATCAGAAATAAAGAAATAACCAGAGTCATCAGGCATTAAAGCTTTTCTTAACAGTGTATTATGCGTAACAATAAAAACAAAATCCTATATAATGAAAAAATATAAAACACAATTTATACAAAGTGACACTAGAATAAGTAGAATAGAAATTTTGAATTGCCAAATAATACCCATTAAATAAATTGAATCTTTGTGAAAAACTATTAAAACTTTTAATTGAGTCCTCATTAAAACTACTAGAACTGCCAACAAAGAAAACTCCCAGCCCAGATGCCTTCCCTAGTGCATATTTACAAATACTTTAGAAAGAAATTCCACTGATCTTCCATGTACTCTTCTAGATAATGTGGACAAAGAGGGTCCACACCCTAAACATGACAAGCTCAGGGAAGGCCTGTGTGTCAGGTCTTACCAACTCAGAGACCAAAAATAACCACATAGGATGGTCTGAAATTAAAACTTTCTCACTAAAGAGAGTCATGGCAGGTAGTCATGTCCTAGTCCAGTATCTTTCTTGACAAAGGCCAATCTTTACCTTAACTGAGACTGTCTATGTTCTTTTTCCACCCATGATAACATACCTTTGAGATGTCAGTGTAATTTCCTTTTTCCAGACCCCGCAGGGCACAATCACTGAATCCCCTCATTGGTATTGCTATGATGTTCATTGTAAACTGTTAACACCCTCTACCCACCAATGTAAAAGAAGTATGTGTCACTCTGGCCAGGTGGCTCAGCTGGTTTGAACATTGTAATTGTTTATTACATTCTAAACATTCATTTAAACATTCTAATTGTTTATTATTGGTATATAAAAATGCAATAGATTTTTATGTAATGATTCTGCATTCTGCAACTTCACAAAATTCTTTTATTAGTTTTAGTAGTTTTGTGGTGGCATCTTTAGGGTTTTCTATATATATAGCATCATGTCACCCCCAAATAATAAGAGTTTTACTTTTTCATTTCTGATTTGGATTCCTCTTATTCCTTTTTCTTACAATTGCTATACTAGTACTTCCCATGCTATGTTAAGTAGAAGTGGTGATAGTGGGCATCCTTCTCTTGTTCTTAATCTTACAGGAAAAGCTTTCACCGTTTCACCATTGAGTATGATGTTAGCTGAGGGTTTGTCATCTATGGCCTTCTTTATGTTGAGATATATGCCTTATACAGCCACTCTGCTGAGAGTTTTTATCATAAAAGGATGTTGAATTTTGTCAAATGCTTTATCTGCATCTTTTGACATGATCATATGATTCATAGCTTTTGTTATTATTGAGATGTATCACACTGCTTGATTTATTATAGTTGAATCATCCTTGCATCCCTGAAATAAATCCCACTTGGTCATGGTGTATAATCCTTCTGAAACTAATGTTGTTAAGAATTTTTGCATCTATGTTTATCAAGGACATTAGCCTGTAATTTTCTTCCTTTGTAATGTTTGTGTCTGTTTTTTGTATCAGGGTAATGCTAGCTTCATAGTATGAGATTGGAAGCATTCTTCCCTCTTCAATTTTTAAAAGAGTTTAAGGACAGGTATTAAATCTCCTTTAAAAGTTTGGTAGAATAACCTGTGAAGCCATCTGATCATGGGCTTTTGTTTGTGGAGAGTATTTATTACTGCTTCAATTTATTTCTTTTTCTGACAATAATTTTTCTTTTGTAATTACAGTTGACAGACAATATTGTATTAGTTTCAGATGTACAACCTCCAGTAATTAGATATTATGTAACTTACTAAGTGATCATCCCAATACATCTCATACCCATCTGACACCATACATATTTATTAAGATATTGACTATATTGCTTGTGCTCTATTTTACATTTCCATGACTATTCTGTAACGACTAATTTGTACTTCTTAATCCCTTCAACTTTTATACTCATCCCTTCAAGTCCCTCCCACCTGATGTATTTCTCTTCTTCTTAAAGAAGACTCTTTAACATTTCATGTAATACTGATTTGGTGGCAATGCACTCTTTTATCTTATTCTTGTCTGGGAAGCTCTTTATACCTCCTTTGATTCTAAATGATAGCTTAGCTGTGTAGAGTACTCTTTGTTTGAGAACAAAGAAAAGTCTTTGCTTTTCATTACTTTGAATATTTTGTGTGAATCCCTTCTGGCCTGTAAAGTTTCTGCTGAGAAATCAGCTGAAAATCTTATGCAAGCTCCCCTGTATATAAATACCTGCTTTTCTACTTCTACCTTTCAGATTATCTGTCTTTAAACTTTGGCATTTTAATTATGATGTGTCTTGTTGTGAGCCTCTTTGGATTCGTCCTGTTTGAAACTCTCTGCATTTCCTGGGCTTGTATGTATGTCTCTTTCCTTCATCAGGTTAGGGAAGATTTCTGTCATTTTTTCACATAGGCTTTCAATTTCTTGCTCTCTCTTTTCTCCTCTGGCACCCACATCATGTAAATGTTTGTGTGCTTGATATTGTCCCAGATGTTCCTTATACTAGTCTCATTTTTTGAAATTCTTTTTCCTTTCTTGCTGTTCTGATTGGGTGTTTTCTTCTTTCTTGTTTTCCAAATCTCTGATTTGATCCTCTGCTTAATCTTTTCCACTCTTGATTCCCTGTAATGTACTCTTCATTTTAGTTAGTATATTCTTTATTTCTCTCTGTTTTTTTTTATGTTTTCTAGTTCTATTTTTATGTTTCCTATCTTTTTGTTGAAGTTCCCACTAAGTTTGTACACTCTTTTCCTAACTTCCCTGATCATCCATACAAACAATATTTTGAACTCTGCATCTAGTAAATTATTTGCCCCCATTTTGTTTAGTACATTTTCTGGAGTTTTCTCAGTCCTTTCATTGGTACATGTTTCTTTGTCTCCTTATTATGGCATCCCTGTCTTTGTTTCCATATATTATGTAGAGCTGCTATATCTCTCAGGCTTGGTAAAGTGGTCTTATATAGTAGGTATCCTTTGAGGTCCAGTGACACAGCCTCTACATTCACTTGAGTTGGGCACTCCAGGTGCACCCTCCTGTGTGGGATGTGTACACCCTCCTATTGAAGTTCATACTTGATTGCTGATGTCACATTAATGGGAGATATTTACCCCAAGACTGATTGGCTACAAGGACTGGCTGCTACCACCATTGAGAATCAGCTTTTTAGGGACCCACCCATTAATCAGGACTTACTTCAACAGGGCTCTGGTGTCTGCTGAGTCCACCCCCTCAGTGTCTCACTTGTGGAGGTGGTTTGGCAATGCTTCATTGTGGCCTGAAGCCACAATGGTTTATCACTTTTGTTTCTTTTCAAAGAGCCATCGCTTAGTTTTATTGTTCTTTCAATAGGTTTTTTTCTTTTTCATTTATTTCTGCTCTGATCATAACTATTTCCTTCCTTCTGTTTACTTGGGGTTTCATCTGTTCTTTTCCTAGTTCTATTAGATGTAAAGTTAGATTTTTTTTTTGTCTGGGATTCTTCTTGTTTCTTGAGGTAGGCCTGTATGGCTATGAACTGCCCTAACTGCTTTGCTTCATCCCATGAATTTTCAAAAATTGTGTTTTCATTTAGATTTATCATAAGGTACTTTTGATTTCTTGTTTGATTTGCTCTTTATCCGTTAGTTGTTTAGTAGCATGTTGCTTAGTTTTCAGGTATTCATTCCAGTTTTCTTCCTGTAGTTGATGTCTAGTTTTGTGCCATTATAATCAGAAAAAATGCTTGATATAATTTCAATCAAGGAACATTTTTTGAGGCTTGTTTTGTGGCCTAATATGTGATCTATTATAAACAAAGTTCTATGTGCATTTGCAAAAAAAATGTTCTCTGTATTTTGTGGATGAAATGTTCCATAAACATCTATTATGTCGATCTGATATAATGTGACATTTGAAGCCATTCTTTGTCTATTAATTTTCTGTCTGGATGATCTACCCATTGCTGTAAGTGTGATATAAAACCCCTACTATTATAGTATTACTTTGGATATCTCATTTGATGTGCATTAACAATTGCTTTATAAATTCAGATACTCCTATGTTGGGTGTACAGATATTTACAAATGTTACATTCTCTACTTCAATTGACCACTTTATAATTGTGTAATGTCCTTTGCCTTTATTTTAAATTTGTGTTTTAAAATCTACTTAGTCTGTTATAGCATTGCTACCTCAGCTTTCATTTTATTTCTATTTAGATGGAATATCTTTTTTCATCTCTCCATATACTGGCAATGTGTTTTTGAATTTGCAGTCTCTTGTAAGCAGCATATTGATGAAGCAAGTTTTTTTAATCCATTCAGTTGCCCTATGTCTTTTTAAAAAAATTTTATCCTCACCCAAGGACACTTTTTATTGCTTTTAGAGAGACAGAAAGGGGGAGAAAGAGGGAGAGAAAGAAAGAGAAACATCAATGTGAGAGAGAAACATCGGCCAGTTGTCTCCTCATATGCGCCTCAACTGAGAATCAAACTTGCAACCTGGGTATGTGCCATGACTGGGAATCAAATCCACAAACTTTTGGTGGATGGTACAATGCTCCAACCAACTGAGCCACACCAGCCAGTGTACCCTATGCCTTTTTATTGGGCCATTAAATACATTTACATTTAAAGTAATCATTTATAACTATGTACCTATTGCCATTTTGTTAATCATTTTTGTAGTTATTGTAACCCTCTGTTCTTTTCTTTTAATCTCTTCCTTTGTGTTTTGCTGCTTTTCTGTATTGCTTTGCATGTATTCCTTTCTCTTTGTTCTTTGTATACCTTTTTTAGTGTTTTGTTTTGCAGTAATGATAAAGTTTATGTATATCCTCCTATATCTATAGCAGTCCATTTTAAGTTAATATGCATTTAAGTTCAAATATATTCTAAAAGAATTACTTTTTACTTTCTCTTCCACATTTTGTTATTGATGTCTATTTGAAATATTTCTGAGTTGTACATCCACAAACTATTTATTGTGTGTTGAGTTGGGTTACATACATTTTTTTCTTTTGACCTTCATACTAACTTTTTAAATGTCAGATTTGCTGTTTTTATTAAATAAACCTGTGATATATTTTCTTTTCTTATTTTTCTTTATTTGTGGTTATGCCCTTTCCTTTTCTACTTAAAGAAGAGCCTTTAACTAGAAATAAGACAGACTTATACGCACAAGGTCATTGCTAGCACTTATAATCATAGAATAGATATTAAATCTACTTGTTTACAAACAAGATCATCTACATTAGCTTTTCCAACTTCTCTGTGAATGCTGTGATTGTTTATATTAGTATGATATATTTACTTTGAGGTGTAGGAGTTATATTTTAACTTCCTGATTGATTTCTCCTTGTATAAATATGAGCAATGACAAAAGGGATCATTAGTTTGGAAAGAAGCATGTGTTCCAGCAGGATGTCTATGAAATGGATTTCGGTTCTTCTGCTGCTACAGCTGAGTTGTCAATTCAGCCCTGGGGGTTGTGGAAAGGTGCTGGTGTGGCCCACAGAATATAGCCATTGGATCAATATGAAGATAATCCTGGATGAACTTGTCCAGAGAGGCCATGAAGTGACTGTTCTGACATCTTCGGCATCAGTTCTTGTTGATGCCAATAAACCATCTGCTATTAAATTTGAGATTTATCCTACATCTTTCACAAAAGATGATTTTGAGAACCTTTTCATGACACTGGTCTCTAAATGGACATATACACTTAAAGGTACATTTTGGACTTATTTTCCACTAGTGGAAGAAATCATTTTGGAATACACTGATTCTATTCTAAAGCTCTGTAAAGATGCAGTTTTGAACAAGGAACTTATGACAAAACTACAAGAATCAAGGTTTGATGTCATTCTTGCAGATGCTATAGGACCCTGTGGTGAACTGCTGGCTGAGCTACTTAAAGTACCTTATGTGTACAGTCTTCGCTTCTTTCCTGGCTATACAGTTGAAAAGCAGAGTGGAGGAATTCCACTACCTCCATCCTATGTACCCATTATCTTGTCAGAATTAAGTGATCAAATGACATTCATCGAGAGGGTAAAAAATATGGTGTATGTGCTTTATTTTGACTTCTGGTTTCAAACGTTTCATGAGGACTGGGATCAATTTTATAGTGAAGTACTAGGTAAGTTATGTTTTTATTTGGTAATATGAAAGTCTAACTTTCTTAGTGCCTTGGAAGGTGAGTTTGCACAAATATTAAGTGTTATGTAAGTAAAATGATGAAATAAAATTATAAATTGATCTCTCACTATCACAAATATTATGGAAATGCTTAAATTATAGGGTCAGTGAAGAATTGCCTCCTCTTATAAACTTTAGTTTGATTTAAAAACTGAACTATTTTGCCATATTACCTGAAGGATTCTTTCATGATATAGTGGCTCTATCTTAGACATAGGAACATATAATTTGGGGTTTCTAATGAGTTCACATCCCTTCACTAAAAACTTATGATTCATCCATTTAAACATCTAAAAATTTGTAGAAAGGTAAACATATTAGTCAGTAAACTATTGGGTTGGCAGAAATGTTCATTCATTTTTTAAGTACAAATAAAAGACACATTTTTCTTTTTTACCAATAGCTTTATTATTTTTATTTTTTATTTTTGTTCAGGTACCATTTACAAGTACTGTTTACATTTCTCAGGGGATCCAACCAGTTGCTTCATTATCCCTCCAGCACTGCCAGCTGTGGGCACCCAGCCAGTCCTATCGAGTCTCCAACCACACTCCTTACCAGTCAGTTAGTGCTGAAGATGATTCTTCTGTCAGTCCGAAGTTATAAGGCTTCTCTCTCACTACTGTTCAGTTGTTTGTTCCGGGTGATTTCTCCACAATTTAGTTGTAATTCCAGGTTGGTCCTAGGAGGAGGTCAGTACAGCTTCCATTCATTCCTCTGCCATTGTGCCTCTTCCTCACCCATAACTTTATTGAACAATGTATTCACCATTTTGTTCCACAACCTTCTGCCATTTTCAGGTAACTTCATAATCCCATTGTCCCAAAACTTTTTATCTTTTTGAGCAAAGAACTGTTATATGTACCTTGTGCAGTCTTCCAAGGAACTGAAATTTTTTCCATTAATAGAATTTTGTGAAGACCTAAATAAATGGAAATCTGAAGGTGCAATGTCTGGTGAATGTGGCAGATGAATCAGAACTTCCAAGCCAAGCTGTAAAGTTTCTGCCTGGTCGTCAAAGAAACATGTGGTCTTGCATTATCTTGATGGAAAATTACGTGTTCTCTGTTGACTAATTCTGGATATTTTTCTGTAAGTACTGCTTTCAGTTGGTCTAACTGGGAGCAGTACTTGTTGGAATTAATTGTTTGGCTCTGGAAGGAGGACATAATAAAGGATTCCCTTCCAATCTCACCATATACACAACATCACCTTCTTTGGATGAAGACTGGCCTTTGGTGTGGTGGGTGGTTCATTTTGGTTGCCCCACTGTCTCTTCCATTACACATTATTGTAAAATATCCACTTTTCATCATCCAACAGAATTTTTTTTAAATGGACTGTTTTCATTACATTTAAGTAGGGAATCACATGCAGAAATATGGTCAAGAAGGCTTTTTTCACATAATTTATGTAGAACCCAAACACCAAAGCAATCAACATAACCAAGCTGGTACAAATGATTTCAAATGCTTGATTTGGATATTTTGAGTATGTCATCTATCTCCCACGTGGTATAATGTTAATTGTTCTCAATTAGTGTTTTGATTTGGTTGCTATCAACTTCAAGTGGTCTACACTGACATGGAGCATTGTTCAGTGAGAAATCTCCAGCATGAAACTTTACAAACCAGTTTTGACATGTTCGATCAGTCACAGCACCTTCCCCATAAATTGCACAATTTTTTTGCATTTCAGTAGCGTTTTTACCTATTTAAAATAACAATCCATAACACGCCAGAAATGTTGCTCGTTTTCTTACATCTTCAATATTAAAATGGCTACACAAGAATTCACAAATATTGATTTTTTTTAATGCACGCTGATATGACAGCTGTCACAAAGCAATCTAACATAATTGTTTCAAATGAAGTTAAAAACAACTAAGCACTACGAGAGCCATCTTAAGGAAATACAAACAAACCGACCTTTGAGCCAACCCAAAGGTTTGGCTCTCATTTTGTGAAAGCTCTCCCTTTTAAGACAAAATGAGCCAAAATTAAGAGTGAAGACATCTGTTATTATACTTTATGAAAATGTTCCAAATTTTCCAGCAGTTATTTGCAAATATTTTATTAATGTACAAGAATTATTAAGCTCCTAAAATAAATCAAATGCAGTTATAGTACCAGTGAATAGCTTGCTAAATTATAGAAATCACACTAAATAATCTAGAGAAAAGTGTTTCCATGGCTACGGTAGAATTAATTGCTTGAGGAGTTGAAATCATTGTTTACATTTGCATCTATTACTTTTGCAGCTTTACAAAGTAAACAAATACATGTTTAGTTCTATAATTGCTTAAGTTCAATCATTTTCTATGATTGCGAATGTACTGATGTGATGATAGAAAAGAAAAACTATTACACTTTAACCTATGTATAGTTCATATATATAAACAATAAATGGAAAATATGTATATTATATAAATGTTTGTTTATAAAACCACAAATATTTTAAACTTCTTTAGTTACATTATTCCAAGCATTTTCCAGAAAACTAAATGGTATACTCACATTAAGTATTCTCATTTCATCTACTTTTTGTTTGTTTTTTTCCTTTCAGGAAGACCCACAACATTATCTGAGTTGATGGGGAAAGCTGAAATGTGGCTCATTCGAACCTATTGGGATCTTGAATTTCCTCGCCCACTCTTGCCGCATTTCAAATTTGTTGGAGGGCTCCACTGCAAGCCTGCCAAACCTCTGCCTAAGGTAAACCTATCCATGTTTGTTTTACTTTGTTTACTTTGCACTTTTGGTAGTAATGATTCTATGTTCTTCATTTAGAATGTCTGATCACACTGAAAAAGATATGGGAATACAAGGAAAGGAACCCGACAATTTGAAACTCATATATTTCTGTACTATTACAATGATCTGAATGCCATTATCATTACAGAATAAAGTGTTATACTTGGGAGATGTTGGAAATCAGGTCAGTTAAAGTAAGGCCTTCTTAATTCAATACATAAGAGCGTATCAGCCATAATTCCAAGAATAATTTTAAAGTCAATGAGCGTAGAGCAAGGATAAGTGATGGGCACATAGAGGAGTAGACACAATTTTTGCCCTCACACACAAGATATTCTCCTTGAGAAAATATAAGCAAGTAATAAAAATTGTGTGAAAAGTATTCTAGTAAAGAAAGAACATAATGCTACTATAATGCTAGAGAATATCCCATGGGAATGGATCATACTACGTCAGGAGTGACGACAGCAATCAGGCATACGTGAGCATAAGAGATCCCTTTTTTCTGTCCCCTTCAACAACAAAAAGTGTTATCTATCCATGAACAAAATGTCGCTGTGGAAGTTGGGATCCAGCATTACAAGCTAAGGGACCTGGGAAGAATCTCTCCCACCTGTACATCAGGTAATAGGCAGAAAGACACCAGTACTGGCTGTGATGCCTACAAGATATTGTGAATTGTTCCAGCCGCTCGTGGCTGCAGTCCAGGAGCACTTACAAACCCTGACTTGGGCAGTCACCTATGGCTTAGAGACCTGTTGAGGAAGTCCAGATATCCAGGGGAGGAGTTCCAACACACTATTGGAGCACAAAATATATGTGTTTAAATGCTTTGGTGTGAAGTAGAGGAAAGCTTAACTTTTCCAGCAACATTCTTCCTCCAAGGCAACACAATTTGAAGCTAAGAGAAAGCCCACGATTTCTCCAACAGGGAATAGGACGAGTGAGTCAGTGGAGGCTGAGCTTTCCCTGATGTGCAAATAAGCTTCCAAAGGGCTCATTTCTCTCTCACAGCATCCAGAATATTAAATTAGGAGCTCAGTAACTGCTTAAAGGGAACAGATCGGGACAATAGCACATAAGATTCCCAGAGGGCATAAAAGAGTCACAGTTCCTCCTGACTGCACTCCCTCCTCCATCAGGAAGCCTGACCACAAACTAGGAAGAAACCCTCTCTTACAGATCCCCCAACTAGGCTGTGGGCACCAAAAGTGAATTGCATTCCAAATCCATATGTCCTGCCCTCTACACTCGGCTCCATGTACAAGCTGCTAAGCTCAGCAGCATGAACAAGATTTGGGAGAAGGCTTCAGATCAAGAGCAGAATACAGGCAAGGGTTTGCTCCTAAGAGAGAAACCACAAACTGGAGCTGTAGCACCACCTTCAGGAAAATAGGGAGGCTATCCTCATCTGGCCTGGTGCTTTATAGGATAGAAGGACACCCAGATTTAAGAATTCTCCCACAAGAGGGAGCAAGAAGCAGGCATATTCGTACTAGGTCTGAAAAAGCCTTCTCTCTGTCAGTATTAACTAAAGGTATTTCTACCCTGAAAGTAGTAAAGATGAAAGTAGATGACTGCTAATTCAAATGCAAAAACCAGCAATGCAGAACTGTAAAGGACATGAAAACCCAAAAAACATTAGATCACCAAGTTTGACAATAATCCTCCAGCAACCAAATACAGACATGGAGATATATGATTTACCCAATAAAAAATTCAAACTAGCTGTGTAAGAAAACTCAATGATCTAGAAGAAAACAGAACCTTGTGTACCATCAGTAGAAATGTAAAATCATTGCATCCACTATGGAAAACTATATGGATGGATATCTTTGAAAAATTAAAAAAGAGCTACCATATGATCCAGAAATCCCATTTCTGGAGGTGTATCCAAATGTAAGAAAAACAGGATATCAAAAATATACTCATAAACCCATATTTTTTGCACCATTATTCACCATAGCCAATAAATGGAAGCAACTTAAGTGTCTGTCAACAACTGAATGGGTAAAGAGATGTGAACTACACACCGAGACATGACACACAAAACAGAATATTATGCAGCATGAGAAAAAATGGAAATCCCACATCTGGGACAACACAGACGGACCATGAAGGCAATATGCTAAGTGATAGAAGTCACAATGAAAAAAACAAATAATGTGTGATGCACTTATATGTGGAACGTAAAAAGGCAAACTCAGAGGAACACAGAGTAGAATGATGATTACCATGGACTGGTGAAAAGGACATGGGAGGTTGAGAAGAAGTCAATCAAAGGGTACAAACTTGCAACTCAAAGAAGATTAAGTTCAGGAGATATAGTGATTATAGCCAACAGTGCTCTGTTATATACTTGAAAGTTCCTAGAGACTAGATAGTAAATGTTCTCACCACACACACAAAAAGATAATTATGTGGCCAAATAGAGGTGTTCACTAATGCTAAGGTGGTAATCATACTATAATATATAAATGAATCAACTCAACACACTGCAAATTAAACTTACAGAATGTCCTATGTCAATTGTACACTAATTTTTAAAACAAAAGCTTAAAACAATGATTAGAATGAAAAAAAAAAACTTTACATGTTAGAAGGATTAGGTTATTATTTTCCAGAGAGAAACAACCACAATTTAAAACCAATGATCAGAGGGGAGGAAGAAAGGAGTATGACGTTTGGATCAGATATCCATTAAACTTTTGGTTCTTTGGATATTTGGGGTGAGGGTGCTGTAAGTACATTGAACAATTAGAAATTCCTCTAGAATTTTCTCTAGAAGGTAATAAAATTTGAAAACTGATAAGAATCAGGGAACACAGAATAATTCTGAAACCATTTTGGGTGAACATGTCTTTACCAGGAATTTCATTTACATAGAACCAAGCTCCTCAAGAAGGTGACCAGATGGATCTCTGCTGCAGAAAGCCCAGCTGTTCCTCTCCCTCTGTGGGGCAGGCAACCTCTGGGGACTCAGGGAGGTAATGATGAGGGCCTTTCACAGCTAGTTACATGTAACACATTCTAAAAAATCATCCACTTTAAATGTGATTTCAGAACAAAAGTTTTCATTCACAAATAAGCCAGAACCATAGTCACTTAAATAAGTACCTATACAAGTACAATTTTGGAATCTTTCACCTATTTCACAGAAATTTCAGACAATAATACCAGACTCATGAATTATAGTGATTCTCCAGTTTGTATAGAGTGATTTAGGGAGAGAGGTCCAAAATGTCACCATAAAAAGACCCTGAATTTACACTCATGCATGAACACACTGAATGTGCACCTACATGTAGAGCAGCAAGTCCTCCTGCAAGGTAACTGAGGGTCGGTGGAGCAGCTCTACACAACAAAAGCAGAGAAATTGCACGGAGAAGGTTGAGATACTGAGAGAACTCTTTGGATACTGTGGAAACTCTTTGGGACTGGAGGTGCCAGCAAGTGCCATGGTTTACATTCTCTTTCCACAGATAACATGGGCAGAAATTTAATTCAAGTGCTATAGTCCATGTGCAAGGCCACCAAAGTACGCCATAGCCTGCTCACCCCACACCCACTCTAGGCTCAGACAGCCAAACTGCCATAACACAGCTGCACCCATATGCCCCTGGCTGCTCCCAACCCAGCCAGCCAGCCCGGCAGGGTGCACCCAGGGTGTGCACTCTGGGAAACTCAGCCTATGTACGCCTCCACTGGGGCTAGTCTGTGTGCCTTCAGCAACCACTTCAAAAGCCACTCCATCAGGACAGGTAGTTCTTTATCTAATCCTTAAAAATAAATAGAGAAAATAAAACAAATGAAGAAACACAGAAATATGTTCCGAATGAAAGTATTAAAAAAAAAAAACAACCCAGGAACAAAACCTCTAAAGAACAAAGATAAGTAATTTGCCTGATAAAGTATTCAATATAATGGTCACGAGGATGCTCTTCAAACATGACAGAAGAATAGAAGACCATAGTGAGAACATTAAAAAAGAATTACAAAATATAAAACACAACCATCAGAACTGAAGAACATAATAACTAAAATGAAAAAATATATATGCTAGAGGAATCAACAGATTAAACAATAAAGAAGAATAGGGTAGCAACTTGAAAGACAGAATGGTGAAAATCACCAAATCAGAAGAGCAAAAAGAACAAAGAATTTTTTAAAAAACAAGAATAATTTAAGAGACCTCTGGAACAACATCAAGAATACAACCACTCACATTATAGGAGCCCAGAAGGACAAGAGAGAGAGGAAAGAGCAGAAAAACTATTGAAAAAAATGGCTAAAAGCTTTCCCAACCTGGAGGAGGAAACAGACATCCAGGTCCAGGAAGTACACAGAGCCTAAAACAAGATGAACACAAAAACATCCTCGCTAAGAGGTGTTATAATTAAAATGACAAAAGCTAATGATAAAGAGAGGATCTTGAAGGTAGCAAGAGAAAAAGAATTAGTCACATACAAGGGAAACATCATAAAACTATCAGCTGATTTCTAAGGAGAAAAGTTACATGCCAGAAGGTTGTAGCAGAATATATTTCAATTACTAAAAGAATAGAACCTACAACCTAGAATACTCTGCCAGACAAGCTTGTCATTGAGCATCAACGGAGATTTAAAAATTTTCCAGATAAGCAAAAATTAAAGTTCATTACCAATAAACCATCTTTACAAGAAATGTTAAAAGGCCTTCTTTAAACAGAAATAAAAAGTCCATAACCAGGAATAAGAATGAAATCTCACTGGTAAAGCCAAGCATATGACAAATACAATGGACCAGCCACTTAAAAAGCTAGTATTGGGGAAAAGTGGGGACAACTGTAATTGAATAACAACAACAACAACAACAAAAGAATTAGACACCTAAGCAGAAATAAGTAAGTAATAAATAATAAACAGACACCATGGGAAATATGGTCCAAAATATTGTAATAACTCTGTACAGCGGAAGATGGTACTAGAAATACTAAAGGATCACTTTGCAAGTTATGTAATTATGTAACCACTATGCTGGATACCTGAAACTAATGAAAATAATATTGATTGCCAACAGTTGTTTAAAAATAAAATAATAAGTTTTTTAAAAGCTAGTATGATGGTTCAAACACAATAATAGCAATACAACAATAAGTATATAGGGGATGCACAATAATAAAAGGATGTAAAGTATGATGTCAGCAACAAAACAGAGGGAGCAGTAAAATAAAGCTCTTCTGTAATGTTTGGAACACTACAAAACAATGCATGTTGGTTAAAAAATAGACTGCTATAGCTATAGACCAATATATATGAACCCCATAGTAACAACAAACCATAAAGCTACAAAACATAGCCCCCCAAAACAAAGGAAAAGAACCCCCTCAAAAAAAAAAAAAAAAACAAATCAACAGGCCAAAAGGGAAAGATCAGTAAAAGAAGAAAGAAACAGAAAACTACAAAAACTACTAAAAAACAATTACCAGAATGACTGATTACTTTCAATGCAAATGGAACAAATTCTCTAATAAAAATACATAGTGTGGGGACCCAAGTTGGCTGCAGAATAGGTGAAGGTGCTCACACCTCCTCTTTATGCGAAACAGGATTTACAGCTAAATTAAAGAGCAATCAACTTTGAATGCCCCACTGAAAGACAGCTGAACAGGAGTATTATATCCAAGGATTTCTAGGAGAAGCTACAAAGGGACTGGTAATCAGTGCAGAGATGCAGAGAAGTCTGGCCCCTGCACCCAGGTGGGGCAGCTGAGAAGCTGGAAAGACTGATTAGTGTCTGCAAAAGTCTCTCCTATGGAGCATGGGGGTCTCAGCCCCAGTTGGGACCCCTAAACCAAGGAACCAGGGCCAGGAAGAGAAGCCTGCATAGTATCAGGCAATGACAATCACCAGGGACTCTGCTGGAAGGAGAAGGGAGTCTGTTAGCATCCCAGGTGCTCTCCTAAAGGGCCAACAAACAGGAGCTCACTCTTTGGCACTCATCCAGGGCTCTGGTAGGCATAAGGCAACTCAAGGCATATGGAAGCCATAAAGAGAAGACCTGGGTGTTGAGGCTCCAGAGAGCGATCCGGAGAGTCCACTACTGAGGTCCCAGTCCTAAGTCAACATCCCGCATCACCCTCGTGATTGTCGTGATTGTCGAGGGTCAGGCTCTCCTGTTCTTACAGCATAAACTGGGGCGGGGGCGAGCATTAACCTGGTCCTTAAAATACTAGCAATATCATCCTGCCACGCTGGAGTCAGGCAGAAAGTACTGTCGACTGCACGCACAGGGACCTGAGGCCTATTCTTTTCCTGGAGAAACATAGGCAGACTCTCAGAAGGTGAATGAATCTTTCCCCCTGCCCGCAGGTTAAACAAGCATCCTCAACAGAAGACGCCCTTGTCAGGGTCTCTGGCAGCACGGCTGTGGAACTAGGGAAAAGGAGCAGCTCACTCCCCTCCCATGGGCCTGTGCCAGCCCCGCAGAAGGGCTGCCTTGATCTGCACCTCCCAATCCCACGGGTCCCATCCTGCCGAGCACTGTTCTGCG
Organism: Desmodus rotundus; assembly: GCF_022682495.2. Lineage (NCBI taxonomy): Eukaryota > Metazoa > Chordata > Mammalia > Chiroptera > Phyllostomidae > Desmodus > Desmodus rotundus. Next base: position 125,621,214 of record NC_071390.1, on the reverse strand, counting down.
GCGGGGAAGAGGGCACACAGCTCAGAACTGGGAGATGAGGCGCAACGCCCTCAGAAACTCCCTTAAGGGTGTCTGGCGGTTCAGCTGCAGAGCTACAGAAGCGTGCAGCTCAGTCCTCTCTGAACGCCTGGCATCACCCCCGCACAGTGCTACCTTGATCTGTTCCTCCAAGTCTCCCTGGCCCCATTTGACTGGGTTCAGTTCTGTGAAGAAAAGGGTTCAGGGGGCACAGCTTGGAGCCAAGAGCTTCAAAGTTCAGCTCTGTTGGGGTCTCTGCAAGCGACAAGGCTTGCAGCTTGCTCCGCTCCCTTGCGCCAGCTCCGCCCACAATGGGAGACTAACTAGATCTGTTTTTGTAAATACCACCTGCCCCTTCCTGCTGGGCTCAGAACCTTGCAGGGTAAACAGCCCTGCTCAGAGCTGGGATATTCAGAGTGAATCACCCTCAGAGGCTCCAGTCTGGGGCTTCAGCAGTCATGGCTAAGGGTGAAGTGCAACTGGCGGCCTCCTGTGGCCCAGCCAGTGCCACACACACGCGTGCGCGTACACACACACACACGTGTACAAATATGTGAAACAAAAGAATTCAAACTCATCAACATTCTGCTGCAAAGGAACTGAGGAATTAGACCTGTTAAAAACAGCCACTGACAGAAAAAAAAATGTAGGTGCCTCAAAAAATTAAAAACAATTACCACTTGGTTTGTGTGTATATCCAAAACAATGACAAGAGAATCCTGGTAAGATATTTCAACACCCAAATTCATAACAACACTATTCACAAGAACCAAAAGGTGAAAACAACACAAGGGTCCATTGATGGATACATCAATAAACAAAACATGGTATTTACACACAAAGGAGTCCTGCGTGTTATGTACCCTTGAGTCAGCTCTGACTCCTGACGCCCGTATGAATGAGTGATATCCGCAAAATCCTAGCCTGAGCAGCCCTCACAGCTCTGGCAGCCTCACGCCTATGGCTTAGTTTATGGAGTCATCCATCTCACATTTGATCTTCCTCTTTCCTGCTGCTTTCTGTCTTCCCAGCATTATTACCTTTTCCGAAGAACCCTGGCTTCTCATGATTTGCTCAAAGAATGGAGGTCTCAGTTTTATGATTTTTGCCTCCAGAGATTTCAGGATTAATTTGCTCTAAGACCCTCTTGTTCCTCTTTCTGATGGTTCAGAGTTATCTGTAGAGGAATGTTACTAACCCTTAAAGTTGGAGGAGATTCTAACAAATGCTGTACCATAGCTGAATCTTAAGGACATTTTGCTAAGGGAAATAGGCCACTCACAAAAGACAAATACTGTATTTCACTTATATAAGGTATCTAGACTACTCAAATTCATAGAAACAGAAAGCAGAATGACAGTTTTCAGGGACAGGTGAAATGGGAAGAAAATGAAGAATTATAGTATAAGAAAAACAGTTCCAATATGCAAGATGAAAAAGTTCTAGAGGTGGGTTGAACAACAACAAGAATACAAATGATACTCCATTGTACCCATGGAAATAAATAGGTAAGATGGTCACTTTATATTATGTGTGTTTTATCACAATCTTAAGAAATAGCCACTATGCTAAAAACTGCTTATAATAATTAATTTTCTCTCTTGTTTATTTGTAGCAATTCTTTCACTAGTGTTCACTCTGCTGTTGCTCTTTTGTGATGGGAAAATTTCTTCCTTCACAGGAAATGGAACAGTTTGCCCAGAGCTCTGGAGAAGATGGTATTGTGGTGTTTAGCCTGGGGTCAATGGTCACTAACTTGACCAAAGAACACGCCAATATGATTGCATCAGCCCTGGCCCAGATTCCTCAAAAGGTTAGACAGAGTACCTTAGTATAGAAAAATAATGAGCATGTTAAACTCTGTAAAGCATCTGATTACAGAAATTCCTATGTGAAAGGCAAACTCTCATGATAGCTCCAATTTATCTCAGATAACAATTTGAAAACAAAGGGTCCATGGCAGGAGCTAAAGTGATGCAGAGGGTATTTTGTTTGACAGTAACGTTGGCATTAACATGGTGACCACAAAGAAATATATATCAGAAGTACAGTGTCAGGTCTGGTATTATAACAGCACTGTAGACAGGTCCAGATATCGCCTAATTCTACCCTGTCCTTTGCTCCTTTTTCTTGCAGGAATCCTAGGGAACTGTGCACACAACAGATGTTCTCAGAAAGCAGTTATATTTTAACAGTAACTCAACTAGGGATGATAACAGTCTGAAAGGCATCATGCAGTTTAGGCTTGCCAGGTAATTCAGGCCTCCCTTACTTTCTCTGAATTTTTTTAAAGGCCTATTCAATGTGTTCTTCAAGGTGATATTCAGAGAAAGGATGTCCAGAGCTACCAAGCTGCATCCAGATACCCGAGCCAGCCACAATGAGTTAGAGAATGAGGGGAAAAAAAAAAAGTCTGTAAAAAAGAAAAAGAAAAACTCCCTGGTGAGCTGGGCCATGATAAATTCTAAAGCAGGAGACATAAAAGAAAGGATAAATGTTGGTCCACACCTCAAGGTGGCCCTGTGTTTTATAAGCTGTGGCCCAGAAACAACCCATCAGAATAATAACCTCCTGATTGAAGAAGTATACATGGGAATATAAAAAAGAGTCAGCCAAAAGCAAGCCTAGCATAAGACAGGTTCACATGTGCCCACTTCTCCAAAAAATACAGTAGTAAATTATTCTAATATATCAAATACTCTTGAATTCTCTGGGTATTTGTGAAGTGCTTTTAGTTTCCTAAATAATGTAACTTTCTCCTTATCACCTATGCAAATTTTCTGAGAACCTGAAGTTATTATAACACTCACATAAAAAATAGATGTTAACTAGTTATAGACTAGAATCCACCTTATGAGACTTTCTTAGAAATTTCAAAACAACCTAATTTAGGTACTGGACTTAGAAATTGCTTGGCCATTTATGATTGATTAACCATATTAGTCAATGCTGTCTGTGCATTGTAGCACATTGTGAGGTGTCAATAGTCAGTTGCATAAAACTTAACATCATCATCATATTTGAAGTGCCAATGGGCTTTTCAAAAACTCTTCTATATTTTAGAGACTTTTCAATCCTAGCTAGTGTGAAAACACTAAATTCAAGTAAAAATTACCACTTGAAATTTTTCTTAGAGGAAATAGTAATTCATAATTAGTCATCTAAAAGAAGCTAAACATACTCTTAAAACAGAAATTATTTATTATTGTTAATAAATTATTAAACATCAGAATGATTTACTTTTCACAAATAGCTGAATACATTGATTTTGTAATTCAAATTATATAAAACTCTAATAAAATAATTCATGAAACTAATGAATCTAAGTAACCCATACCCCCATGATTCAAAAAGAAATAAACAAGTTAACATTAAATCTGGAGATGAGAGCTGGTATAATAGTTAAAATAAGTGTGCAGATAATTAGCAATATGTTTGAATAAGTCATTGATAGTGTTATTTGTCTAACCCCTAACATTATGATTACATTCATACCTGACTGAATATAAAAATAAGTACATGTAATATGAATATATACTCTTCTTCTGTCAGTGTTTTATTGGTTCCCATTATCTAACATGTCTTGTCCTCATTTCCTTATCTGTAAGATGGAAGGGGTTGAACTAGATGTCCCTTAACCTATTTATGATTTAACATGCCACAATTTTGAAATTTGACTCATGGAAATGTTATTTTCTTTACCCTAACAGGTTATATGGAGATATAAAGGCAAAAAACCAGACACATTAGGGCCAAATACTCGCCTGTACAAATGGATCCCCCAGAATGACCTTCTTGGTAAGACTCTGGAAAACACTGAAATCAGCATCAGTTCCTCCAGAGTGATGAACAGTTCACTAGGAAAGAAATGTATTGAACATTTCTTATTGAAAACCTCAGAAATAAAAATGAACCCCCTCATATGTATTTCACAGCCCTAGGGGGAAGGATAAGATATAACAGTTGGCATCTTATTTTACACAGTCACGTTCCTTAGGGCCACAAAGAAAATACCTTTATTGCACGTGTGATTTCCTCTCACACAGAATGACTCAACAATTTCTGGTTTATCACCCTGTCTCCTAACTTTCTCCTTACACCAAACCTTTAACCCACTTAAGGGTGTACAAGTGCCCCTGAAAACATCAGCCCATCTTTTGTTACCAGTGACTCTCCATTTTCCCTTGGAAAAAAGTCAAAATCTCTTTCTGAAATAATAACATATTCCTTTATAACGTGTAGCTTTTCTTCCTCTGAGCCTATGCCACCGCCATCACATCGCGTGCTGCCTTGACACCCTACATATCAGACTCAGTGACTTCACCATTTTATTTAGAGAATATATTCTAACATGCTTCACTACTTTTGTGAATGCACTTTCAAAATTTTTATACAGATTCTTCTCTTTCAGTTTGTCCACTGGCAACTTGTATTCATTTTCAAGTCATAAGAAACACACCAATCTTCTACATAAGCATTCACTATCTCTCTGGAAGATTTAGGTGCCTCTTCCTTTGAATTCTGAACAACATTTTAATACAGGCTGAAGTGCATACTAATCTGTTACTAAATATACCTTTATTGCCCAACTCTCATTTTATTCCAAGATTTATAATTCATAATTTGCTTAAATTCACCCAATCCTAGGTCATCCAAAAACCAAAGCCTTTATAACTCATGGTGGAGCCAACGGCATCTATGAGGCCGTCTACCACGGGATCCCAATGGTGGGCATCCCTTTGTTTGCGGAACAACCTGATAACATCGCTCGCATGAAGAATAAGGGAGCTGCTGTCAGACTGGATATCAGCACAATGTCTAGTGCAGATTTGCTCAATGCATTGAAGACAGTCATTAATGACCCTTCGTAAGTATCACAGTTTTTAATAGATAGTATTTATAGAAAGGTTCTTTTGTCAAAGGTGCATATGAGTTTCATCCCATTTTTAAGAAGTTTTTTGACATTATTATCATAATTTAACCCATGTTAAACCTGCTTTTAGTTTTAACCACTCTTTTATTTCAAAGTTGCATTTTAACTCTATTTTTTTAAATAGATACTCAACTAGTGAAATAGTTTTCTCCTCCAATAATATAAAGTAATAGATAATCACAAGAACACATTTTTAAAAAACATATGATAGATCTCATAGACAAAATAATGATGAACTAGAAAAAAATCATAACATCTTTCAATTCAACATCTAACATTCTGATACTATAAATTTCTTGACACTCAAAAATTATTTTCTTATAATCATTTTAACAGATTTTATGAGATATTATTTACATACTATAAAATTTGTGTTTATATTATAAAATATAAATATATGTAGTTTGTTTACAGAGCTATGAATCTATCACCATTATATAAATTTAGGATATTTTCATCATCCCCAAAAGACAGGTCATGTGCATTAGAAGTTACTCCCATCCCTCTCTCCCAATGTGAAAAGACTTTCAGTCTCCATAGGTCAGTCATTTTGGACATTTCATAATAAGAGAATCATACAAGAACTTGCTTTTGTCACATAATGTTGTTTAGCTTTGTCACTGTCATAGATCACACTGCTGAATAATATTCTATGATATCGATATAGCACATTTTATTTATCCTTTTATCATTTTGTGGACATTTTGCTTGTTTCTAAATTTGGTTCTTATGATTTTGCTATCTGTGATTTTGTATGACTATATTGAAAGATGTCAGTAGTTACAGCAAATGTAAACAGACTAAATTATTTAAATACAAGTAATGTCTGAGTCAGAGTGGATTTTAAAAATTATATACACTACTTAGGAGACATGCCTAAGTTGCAGTGTACAAGATTTTAAAAAGTAGAAAAACGGTCTATTTCAACAATGACCATAAAAAAGATTTAGCTCTACTATTATCAGACACAGTAGACCAGAAGCACTTCTAAAAATAAAGATAAAAATGTTCATAATAATGATCAGGTTAATCTTTCAAAACAATACAAATTATTAATTGGTAACACCTACTAATAAATCCCAAATTCAAAAGAAATTAAAAGTGGACAAAAAAGAGAGATCAAAATACAAGCCTTTAATCATAATAATATTTTAAAAGATCATTTTCTATAATATAAGAAGGATAAAATAAAAGATTTTATACACAATTTTAAAATGCAACCTTTTTGATATATATACAACAGTGGAGAACATATATTTTTAACAACAAAAAGAATAGTAATGTATTTGAACACCCATACTGGGAAAATCCAGTGACTCAGTATATGAAATTTCTCAAATTGTAAAGACTATATGTCTAAGCAGATACAAATAAATGAGAAACCTAAACTAAAAATATCTCTACATCTATAAAATTAACACATTCTTCTCAACAGTTCCCCATTTTGGTATGTATGGCACAGAAATGTATAAATATGTAAACCAAAAGACATGTACAAAAATGTTTGCATCAGCCTTAGTAGAAATAGCTAAAAAAATATTAACAACCCAAATGCCCACCGAACATTGTGAAGCTATGATCTGTGGTACTGTCATATATTGGATACTATATAGCAATGAATTAACTAACAAATGCTACAGAAAAGACAAAAACTAGTATTACAATACAATTCTAATAAGTAAGAAAAATTAATCTATGATGTTTAAAGTAATGATAATAGTTAATTTGTGGACAGGATTACTGACTAAAAGTTCTAGAAAATAAGGAGCACTAGCAGTGTGTGGTGCCCTATATCAGTATCTAGCTAGTAGGTACATTGAGGGATTTACTTCATGACTATTGACTAGGTATTATGAAATTTTGAGCTGTTTATTTAGGATATGTGTGTTTTTCCTATGTTTTTTATACTGAAATTAAGGGTATGCTTTACAAAATACATTGTTTTGTTTTCTCGTGGTTTGTTTTGTTTTGGGGAGGTGACAAGTTTTACATAAAAACTGATTTGTCTTTGTTAGGAATGTATATAGCACACATTCGTGTGGAAATTATAATTTCACAAGGCATACAGGATATCTCTTAATAGGCCACATAAGGAAATAATATCTCATGACTGGTTAATCACACTATTGTTACATGCAAGGGGAGATGAAGGAATGAAGTCAAATTTAATAAAGAATCAATGGCGAACCAAGAGCTGATTTCCAGCTGCCAGTACAAAAATAAAAGTCCTGTGTTGCTAGAGCATGTGGCTAGGGAGCATGGTAACAGGTTGGAAGGCTGGCTGATCTCTTTCAAGGGCTTCTTTGAGGGTTATCACCACTGTATAAAGGACATACGATGCCAAGACAGACAGGAATGCCCCAAGGGTCTCTGGAGAGTTTTTTGGTTAGTGAAAAGTCACCCTGCCCAAACCAAATCTCTCAAACAGTCCTAACAAACTCTCAGTATTTGTACCCTGTGTGTTTCCTTGCCATAGTTGCTTCACCACACCTTCTCATCAATAAGCCCAGGCTGGGGGCGAGGGCCTTTACTCATGAACAGACATAGGATGTAGAATGGCATCCCCGTACAACTTACTTCATTCTTACGTGAAAGCAACTATTTTTGTCTTTGTAGTAAACAAGTGGATTAAAGTGACTTCACTTAATGCATAAACAAGGGGATTTGAAATCACATAAACCAATGCACATGTATTTAAAGATGTATGGATCAAATAGTGAAAAAAATCAAAACTATAGAAAAAATGCCCTGGGTGCTATTAGTGTGGTCAGTAGAGGTTTCTCTGACACATGACATAGACCCCAAGGCCTCTGTCAGAAGTTAAAAGTAGCCTTTGGTGTTGCAGGGAAGACTGTTCCAAGAGGGGGACAGAGGAGAGAGACAAAGTGCAAAAGTGCTGTGGTGGAAACACACTTGGCAGCTTCAGTGAGCAGTCAGAAGGCCGAGGTGCCAGCAAGAGAGTGTGCATAGGAAAAAGAGATAGGACAGGTTGTTGCCAAGTGTCTGCCCATTGTCACACTGAAAAATTCAACCAAGTAAATGTGAAGATCTAATGGACGGTATTGAGTGGTTCATGAATGGGGCAAAACACCATTAGCAACTAGGACAGTTCTCAGAGGTTTTGTACAAAATGGGAGGTTTGTATAAGCAGAAGAATGTAGTGGGGGAGTTATTAGCGAAATGGAAAAAAAGATTATTTTTATTATTTTTTAGATTTTATTTATTTATTTTTAGAGGGGGGGGAAAGGGAGAGAAAGAGAGGGAGAGAAACCTCAATATGCGGCTGCCTCTCAGGTGCCCCCAACTGGGAATCTGGCCCACAACCTAGGCATGTGCCCTGATGGGAATCGAACTGGTGACCCTTTGGTCTGCAGGCCAGCACTCAATCCACTAGGCCACACCAGCCAGGGCAACAAAAATTTTAATTTATTTATTTTTAATTTTTTATTTTTTAATTTTTATTTATTTTTATTTTTTAACATTTGTTATTGTTGTTCAAGTACAGTTTTCTGCCTTCTCCCCCAACCCCTCCCCACCATCCCAGTCTTCCCTACTTCCCTCCCCTGTTTCCACCCCCCCCTTTATTATTGCCCATGTGTCCTTTATAATAGTTCCTGCAAACTCTTCTCCCTTTTTCCCTATAATCCCCTCCCCCCTCCCCTCTGGTCACTGTCAGCCTGTTCTCAACAAAGATATTATTTTTAGACTGGACATCTTTTTCCAGGGAAGGAATGGCAGGGGATTACCGTGCAGATTGCCTCTTCTTCCAGTGGAAGATACAGAGGTGCCAGGTGATAGATTAACTATTGGTAGTGATCAGAAAACTCCAGAGTGGTTGATCATGATTTTATTTCTGGGAAAAGTTAAAATTTCAAATAAATCAGGTATTAAATCTAGTTTTGACGTCAGATCTTTCAGCATAACTAATGTCATTTAGGGTGTACTGTGTTCTTGATAACACTGTGTAGGTTCCTGAAGGCCAAAAAAAGGTTTGAAATTTATTCTAAGTGGATTGAGAAACCATAAGGAAATGTTGAGCAAGAGAATGTGATAATCTTATGTGTTTCAAAAAATATCATTCTGGGTGGGGAACATACAATAGATTTATGAAGAGAAAAGTAGAAACCCATGAACCACCAGTAAGGAGGCATATCTCACACCATGATAATATTGCACTTAAAAAACTTTGAAAGCATCATCATAAAACTTCATTTCACCAACTGATTTATGTCTTGGAAAGAAAGTCCAAAACTATCAAAACAATTTTATAAAAGTTTATTTGAGCCAATAACTGAGGAGCAGCCCATAAGCAAGATCAATGGATGAGAAAATGCTCTGGAGATGGCAGTACGGCAGTTCTTTTCACGCATTTAGGATCAAAGGAGAAAATTTAAGAAGAGTTACAGGAAATCCACTAGTATTAGATTAAAGAGGCATGAAGCAAAGTAGAGGTGGGTAGGTCCCCCTACCTACTAGGACTGGATAAAAATGAAATGGAGAGGTACTACTTTCACATTGGTAGGAACAGAATACTCCTTTCACATTGGTAGGTGCAGAATAGTTAACATTACATTTATAGTAAATGCAGCTGGTATGTGGGCAACAAGAGATGTTTGAGGTCATTGTGCTCTGCTGCCTGAAGTTATGCCTTTGAGAAATTACTCAGACAGTTCAAAGGTATGTTATCCTTGATGTATAAGAACAATGGAAGGGCTCTTTTAAGGTAAAGATTAACTTTTACTAAGGAAGCTATTGGCCTGGGATGAGACTACTCACCAGGGCCTGCCCAGTTAGATATTCATGATCAGATCATCCTGTGTGGTGACCTTGTGTCACTGATCTTGTCCAGCCTGCCCTGTAGCCCCTTTTTCGTTCACATGGATAGCCATCAGAATGGCTCCTATGACTGCTCTGCTAAAAGAGGTGACTTTCCCATCTTATCTTCCATCTTCACTTTGTAAAATATTTGTTGTCAGAAAATTTCAACTTTAAAGCAAAACCATCTATGAATTCAGGCCCAAATAAAAATATACTACTTCTGCAATCCTATGACATTTATTTGAAACATATGTATGACACTTCAGAACCCGTTCATGGGAATAACTTACTTAGGCAAATTAATTCCTTTCCATGTCAGTATCTTTGTGTTTCTCCTTTAGATATAAGGAGAATGTTATGAAATTATCAAGGATTCATCACGACCAGCCAATGAAGCCTCTGGATCGGGCGGTCTTCTGGATCGAGTTTGTCATGCGCCACAAAGGAGCCAAACACCTGCGGCCAGCCTCCCATGACCTCAGCTGGTTCCAGTACCACTCTTTGGATGTGATCGGGTTCCTGCTGGCCTGTGTGGCAACTGCTGTACTTGTCCTCGCAAAATGTGTTCTGTTTTGTTGCCAGAAGTTTGCCAAAACAGGAAAGAAGGGGAAAAGCGAGTAGTGTTTCTGAAGCCTGAAACTGGTATGTCCTACAGATTGGGCTCCTCCAGTTTATTACAGCAAGAAGTAGTTGCTCCTCCTGTGACAAAATAACTTTTTTCACAATTTAGCTTCTCATGTCAAAATTTGTCTTCAAATGATTTCTACCTGTTTCAGAGTTATAAATATGTCAAGCCAAAGATAAAACCTTGGAAATATAAAATAATAATTAATCCATGTGAATTTATATTTAAATTTTTATTCAAATTACATGTTATATTGAAATAATAAGCCTAACTGTGTCTCAAGCATCACACAAGGACACAAAAACTTAAGTAGTCTGACCACATGTCAATATTATTTCATAAACACTCAGAATATTTTAACAGTGCTTTGGTGCAAAATTCTGTAGTTTTGTCTTTTGCTAAAGAAACTATTCAATAGTTAGAACTGTGTAAAATGGTTAAAGCTTCCATTTGACTTTTGGGAAACCAGTAATGTTCCTTGATTTTGCTGTACATTCAGACTCAGCATCACTTCTGATATAAAGACATGGCAGGTCATTTGCTTTCCTCTAATTTAAGTTAATTTACCATCAAAACGTACACAGATTTAGAAATATAACAACAGCTAACTGCTGTCTGTTTTTGGATGACTTTGGTTTCAGTAGCTAATTCTCTTTACTTCAGAGCCCCTTAAAGAGTCACCTGGTTGCTTCCACTCTCATCTCAGCCTTTGATAATGTAGAACCCATATTCTAAAGGGACTTGTTGAATCTGTGTTCTCTCCAAATGTGTGAGTACATATGTATTTCCACTTCTTGCAAAACAAGGCACAGTGTCACTTGACTACCTACAGAAATGGGGGATATTCATTCAATGTGTCAGTTGAAGGGAGTTTGAAATAATGATTATTATTCAACATAACCACACTGGTTCTGCATGTCTCATTTCTTCTCTCTTTCCTCAGAAGACTGCTGTTCCATCCCACTCATTAACCAAATATAAAAACATTCAATCCTTTGTCATGACAAAAAAAAATTATCACCTCTTTCCTTTAAACCTAGGCATACTTTGACCATAATCAATAGCAATGCAAAGAATACAAAAATCATGTAAATTTATTGAAATAGGAAAATAAAAGCACAAGGATTCTCAAAGCCCTCCTAAAACATATGCACCATGTGTGAAGTGGTCCAGGCTAGCAAATAATTCCTGTCTTTTTTTGGTCAAGAAGAACAACATTTAAGTCTCACAATAAACATTCTCCAGGCTGAGGCATGAATTTATTTTTGAAACAAATTAAAACTTCATTGATGGGGGACTTATAGAACAATGTTATCACTGATTTTCCATGTAACTCTTCTATATATTTGAAACAATTTTAAAGAAAAACAGAAGTAACATAGTGCCATGATAGATTATAATGTTAAATCATCCATATGGGCATAAGTTTCCTCAAATTTATTTTGTAATGCACATAACAGAAAGGTTGGTAATCAATGTATAGTGAGAAATCTTACAAATCACAAACAAAAAGACAAACATTCCAAGATGAAAATAAATATGAACAGGCAACTCCCAGAAGTAAAAATGGCCAATAACATGAAAATGATAGCGAAGGCACTGATTTTAGTAAAATATAACTTGAGTCAATAAATTGTTGCCCACAAGATATTTATCAAATGTAAGCATCATGTGGAAGAGGCCTCCTTTGGCTGCCAGAAAGTACTCACCTTGAGGGCCAAAGCTGCCCAGAGTAAGGAGCCCCTGAGCGCCTGGAAGGAGAGACTGACAGTGGCTCTCCCAGCACAGCAGGACCCAGAGTAGTTGGTTCCTGTGTCACCTCTGCGACCCAAAGCCTCCGGGTTCCAAGATGAGATTCTGCACTCAGGCAGCAGTTAGTGCTGCCTGAGCTGGGCCTGCAACCACAGCTGTACCTGGTAATTGGGTACTTGATAGTCATTGGCTGCTGTGGGCTCAGCTGTCCATGGCTTAACACCTGGCAACAGCCTGTGCAGGCCATCTGGCCTTCTGGATTATGACATGCTAGAAAGCAGAAAATTGGTTCTCTGTGCATGGTAAGGCACAAGTCCGCCAGGGCTGGGTCTTCATGGCCCTGCCTAACTGCCTGTTTGGTTCTGCCCAGAGTGCATGCCCCACACTTCCGCACTTAGACTTAGGTCACTGCCCAGACGTGTGGGCTGATTGCTCGGACAACGGGCCCTCTCACTACCTGGTTAAAGATGCCTAGGTGCTGGCCTACCAGCCTCTCCTGTTGACCAATGCCAGGACTTCAAGGACCAAAACGCAATCTACCACTATTGATACTGATAGACATGCTGTCTAGACCACTGGGAGCAGGCAAGGAAGCAGGGACTGCCAGAGCAGATTGAGAACTTCCCAGGGCCATGCACAGCAGTGCCATGTCCCTCTGGGTGGGCCATGTTTCCTGGGTAACCAAGGGCATGCTCCCTATCCTGGGGCAAGTGTCAACAGGAAGAAGTTCTTACACTGAGCACCTGCAAGTCTAGCAAGTTAATTGGATAAGTGGGGAAAAACCCTCTTACCAGCTTCTGTAACAGATTGGGGGTAGGACCAGGGGAAAGCAGGCACAAGAGCAACAGAAGTTAAAATGGCAAGAGATGATTCTAGACCAAAGAGGTCTGCCAGTGTAGCCAGGGGAAAGCAGGGATTGGTTGTGAGACGGACCCATCCAAAGATGTGAAAGTTCAGTAAGTTAATCATCATTCTGAAAAAGCGCCTGGCCCATCCCACACCCAAAACTAATACACCCAAGGGGAACAATATCTCTCTCTTAGGAAAGAGATATGTGGCTTGCTGCTCAAGACATGCTCTCAGAGGGTATACTGGACTGTCCTCTCCATGGGCCATGTGACTGCCAAGGTCTCCAGGAGGGAGTCTCTCTCACCGCCAGCCTGGTGGAGCAGGTGCCAGTGCCCTCCGATCCAGAGTATGGAAACTTGGTGTCCCAGAAGACACATGGCTATTGTCAGCACTGGCACAACACGCAGCCCCCACGAGGGAGCCTCAAACCAGACACAGCCTGGTACAAACTACCTGGATGACCACTTAGCAACCATGTGGCATTCCAAACCATGGTACTTTAAATGGAGCAGGAATTCTGGGCACTGCCATTTGTTTTGGTCTTATTAAGTAGAGTTGGGTTTTGTGTGGACTTTGCAGAGGAGATGAGCTTTCAGATGGGGAGTTCCCCATTTTCCCAGATCATTCAGCATTCACATAACTTTTGTCTTTCTCACCAGCCTCTGCCTCTTGAGTTTGCCATTTGGTGGCAGCAAGCAGCTGAACCACACTTTGGGTCAGAAACACTATGACATTGGGCCTTGCCATTACTGAGTGTTCCCTCAGCTGCCTCCAGCTGCATGGATGGCAGGGTGCTTGCTTGTAAGTGGGGTCCTGGGCTGCCTGCAGAGGCAGAAATTGTTGAAGAGCATTCCAGATCTGGACCCCTGGTACAATTGCAGCCTATTGCCCTTGGATGCCTTCAGAGGACATTGTTGCTCTATTCACCTGTGGAGGCACATCCCACCTGTGCAAGTGGCCCATGGTGACTGACCTGCAGAACTGTGAACAAAGGCTTCTGTGGCACCTCAGCCACTGATATATGCCACTCCCTGCAGTTGCTCAGCACAGGAAAGCCCATTTATGTCACTAATTAAACCTCAATAAGCTATTTCTGGATTCAGGGTACCCATCAGGCCTCAAGTGAAGGTGGACATGTGTTTTTTGACTCCTCCATACACCTCCCTTTGAAATATATGGAACCGGTCAATGCAGAGAGCCTGAATCTCTGAGGACAGGCAATACCAGAAGGACGTGAAGATACTGCTGTCCTGCCAGCAGTCAAGAGTGAGACTCTTTAACAGTCCGGCACGTTGTGGGGGCCTCATGACCTGGGCTGCAAAATCGATGGCACATTTCTGAAAGACTGAGGTGGCTGGTATAGTCTAACCTGAGAAAGATGTGCATTGCCACATTCTAAATTATATTTTTTGAAGATTCTTCAAGAATGTAGAGAAGAGCCTGGGAATGATTCTACAATACCTGTGAATACCTGGACTCCGTTTTATAAGAGGTGTTTCTATTGTAATTTGGTGGATGACAGTAGCTACTAATGGGTTCAAGTAGTGTTTCTGAGAATGGCCTTGTGTCTTCAGCACCTGGGTGTCTTCAACATGTGTACTGTAACGTAAGTCACGGGGTTCAGTGACAGCTTTTCTTTCACCTCCCCCAATCAAAAGCTTTCTAAATTGTTTGAATTATGCCTGGAATTAAAGAGTAGTAAACTTAGTCTCACCAAATTGATCACAGATGACATGCTTGAGGTCATTTTATTGTTTACTAAGACATTCTTTGGGTATTATATATACCTCAAATGATAACATATATTCTACAGAATTAAGTGTTTAAAATGTAAATTTGTTTCATTACTGGAAGTGGTCATTCTATTAAACATTTTGAAGTAATATCAAAGTGATATATTTGCAGTTTAGCAAGATAAGGCAAACCACCTTTGTAGTACATTAGTTTCTCTTATAAATTTCTGATTTTTTCTTAAAGTCAGCTTTAGAGTCTACTTTCTGTTTGTTGTACACATACAACATTTTCTGAATTATGGCTTGGCTTGAATTGGGCTCCAACCAAGTCCAAGTCCCAACCTTCTATTCCCTTCCTGCCCTTTTCCTCCAAATAATGTTATCTTTAATTTTGGCTTTACAGTATGGCCAGGAACCCACATTCAATATTGGCTAAAGCAGCGTAGTTCACATTCTTATATCCCTTCCAATCTCAGGTGGAAAACTTTGACTAATATTGCTCATTATTGCTTTGCTGTAGGTATATACCATTTATCAAATTAAAGAAATGTTTTTCTATTAAAAATAAATCTAAAAAAACTAATTTTAGGGAGTATAATGTGGAATAATGTTTTCAAACAAACTTTAAACATACCATGTAACCCTGCAATCCTACCCCTAATATCTGTCATATAAAAACTTACACAGGCACATATTTATATATAGTATGTTCCCTCAGGTACCTAAATACCTATCAGTCAATGAACACACCTCCAATGAGAGGGATAAGGTATACAGTAATTACAGAGAATAGTAGATTACAAGCAATATCGTTGCATATTCTCCATATCACACTGCAAAATAAACAAGTTCCAAGGATAAAAACATAAGTATGATACTCTTCTTTGGAAATAAAATATATGTATATTTGTATAGACACAGAGGAAACGTTCTAGAAGAATACAGCAAATTACCAATGATGGTCATTTAAATGTTTATATATGGCATCTTTGTTTGTTTCACAACATGGCTTTCATGTATTACATGAAATAATAAATGTATTAGTGAAATAAACATATTGATTCAAATTAACAAGTTCCAAGATTTTAAGAATGTCTTATCAATTTGTTAGTTTTACTTAGAATACTTAAGTTGAGCAAAAATCTCGTATACAATCTATTGTGTCAAAATGGGGCTCCTTTACATATTTTAAAATGCCTTTCATTTAAAATATCTAGGAATACATATATTTCAATGCTTATTAAAAATTTCAATCCATGACAAAATCTAAACTCACTATTCTTAACAATTTTATTGTGTTGAATGCCAATATTTTAGGAATTTTACAGTAACTTGGAGACTTCTGCTGGCTTACATTGAAGGGTTATATTTGTGGTGATTTTGAGATATGACTACAAATACTTTGACAGTCCTCCCAACCCATCTCCTTCCCTTGAACTTTGGCAGGCCTTGCAGCTGCCTCAACAAAAAGCATACAAAAGTGATATTAGTTCCAAGGCTCTGATAGAAAAGGTAATACATTCTTTCTCTGTTTCTTTCTCACCCTTTCCCTCCATCTGGGGAATCTGTACAACCTCAAAGCTAGTTTCTCATCCATTCCCTAGTGTCATCAAAATCATTGAGAACACACTCTTCAACCTTCTGCTCCAAACTCTTTTCCTCATTCCGGGTATGTCTGTGAGTATCTTCCCCATCCATTTGCATATTCATATCTGTTCCCTCTATGCATATGAAAAGTTTGGCGGAGGACTTCCATGGCCTCCATCCTAGCTACTTCTTATCTTCTCAGAACTAAGTGATCGAATGACATTCATGGAAAGGGTAAAAAATATGATGTATATGCTTTATTTTGACTTTTGGTTCCAAACATATAATCAGCAGAAGTGGGACCAGTTTCACCGTGACATACTAGGTAAGTTATATCTTAATTGGTAGCTTAATGTCCTAACTTTGCTAATGCCATGGGAGGTAAGTTTATATAAATATAAAGCCATAGGAATTTGTCTTTCTTAAATCATATGTCTAAATAATAATATATAATGATTTTTCAATCTCACAAATATCACAGAAATCTTTAAATTATAAGATTATTTTTAAACCTATGGTCCATTATTAATATGGGGCACTTCTGAAATCAGAGACCCCAAATTGAAGCACTGAGAAGTTCTAGAAGCAATTACATATCCATTCTTTGTTTGTTTGTAATATAATTTAGTTTTTATTCCTTTTTTGGAAAGTGTTTTATTCTCTCTTTGTTGTTTCTTAAATAAAGTGTCAAAATATTGGTCATCTTTTACTTATTGTTAGAGCTCTTCTAAGTTCACAGCAATTTTCTATACGATCTCCCATATAACCCCTATCCCCAAACATGATTAGACTCCCTCGTTTTCAACATATCACCAGAGTGATACATTTGCTATAATTGTTGAACCTACATTGACACATCATTATCAACCAAAGTCCAGTTTATGCTGGAGTTTACACATGGTATTATATTAATATATTCCATGGGTTTTGACAAATTCATACTGACATGTATTATAAAGAGTAAGTATTATGTATTATGCCCCAAAAACTCTCTGTGCTGCACCTATTTCTAATAAATCCATTTTACTATATATTTTATTCATCTTTAAAAAACATTAGAAATTTCACTATCTTGATCAAAGCAGAAATGTCGATTAGGTTACTTTATTTCTAACACAGCTAGAAATTGTTTCCATTTATTTGTCCTCAGTTTCCTTATTTAAAATTAAAAATTAATTTTAAATTAAATTAATCTTATTTAAAATTACTCTTTTGGCCATGTTGCCTAAAAAATTATTTTACAATTGACAGATATTCTATCCCAGGCTCAAGAACCTATAATTCAAGGTTTCTAATGATTACATATTTATTCACTAAGTGTTTACCAATCATTTGTTTTAAAAGCCAAGAATCTGAACTTCCGGCCAAGATGGAGGCATAGGTAGACACACTGTGCCTCCTCGCACAACCAAAAGGACAACAACAATTTAAAAACAAAAAACAACCAGAACTGACAGAAAATCGAACTGTACGGAAGTCCAACAACCAAGGAGATAAAGAATAAACACTCACCCAGACGGGTATGAGGGGCGGAGATAGGCAGCCAGGTGGAGAGGACTTTCTGCACGGTGGCGGCTGTCGGACCCAGCGAGGTGGTGGACTGTGGAGCACGCTGGGCAAAGCTGCAGCTGGCCAGCAAGGCAGCAGCTGGTGGACCAGTTGACAGACTGCGCAACCCAGGGCTCCAGCGCGGGGAAATAAAGCCTCAAACCTCTGATTGAAAACACCTGTGGGAGTTGAGGCGGCAGCAGGAGAAACTCCCAGCCTCACAGGAGAGGTCGTTTGAGAGACACACAGGGGCCTAGAACATACACACACCCACCCACCTGGAATCAGCACCAGAAAGATCCAATTTGATTGTGAGTAGCAGAGAGAGTGATTGAAAACCCGCAGAGAGTGGAGCAAGCGCCATTGCTCCCTCTGGGACCCTCCCCCACGTACAGTGTTGCAGCACAGCGATGAGCATTACCCTGCCCCGGTGAACACCTAAGGCTCCGCCCCTTTACGTAACAGGTGCACCAAGACAAAAAAAAAAAATGTCCCAAATGAAAGAACAGATCAAAACTCCAGAAAAAATACAACTAAGCAACGAAGAGATAGCCAACCTATCATCTGATTCAAAACACGGGTAATCAGGAAGCTCACAGAATTGGTTGAATTTGGTCGAAAATTAGATGAAAAAATGAAGGCTATGCTAAGAGAAACAAAGGAAAATGTACAGGGAACCAATAGTGATGCGAAGGAAACTGGAACTCAAATCAATGGTGTGGACAAGAAGGAAGAAAGAAATATCCAACCCAAAAAGAATGAAGAAACAAGAATTTGGAAAAATGAGGAGAGGCTTAGGAACCTCCAGGACATCTTGAAATGTTCCAACATCTGAATTATAGGGGTACTAAAAGGAGAAGAGGAAGAGCAAAAAATGGAAAACTTATTTGAACAAATAATGAAGGAGAACTTCCCTAATCTGGCAAAGGAAATAGACTTCCATAAAGTCCAGGAAGCTCAGAGAGTCCCAAAGAAGCTTGACTCAAGGAGAAACACACCAAGGCACATCATAAGTACATTAGCCAAGATTAAAGATACGGAGAGAATCTTAGAAGCAGCAAGAGAAAAGGACACACTTACCTACAAAGGAGTTCCCATAAGACTGTCAGCTGATTTCTCAAAAGAGACATTGCTAAATAATATTTCATTATATGAGTATAGCACATTTTATTTATCAATCTATCAGTTCAAGTTCCTTTTAATTGCTTCCACATTGAGCTATTATGAATACTGCATTATATTTTTATGTGAACCTCTGTTTTCATTCATTTTGGGGTAGATATCTACAAGTGGATTCTCAGTGACATGGTAATTTTATGACAAACTTCCAAACTGATGACCAAAGAGATTGCACCATTTTATACTGCTATCAACTGTGTTTGAGGGTTCCAAGTCTCCACATCAGTGTAAATACTTGTTATTATCAGTCTTTTTTTAATTTTTATTGAATTTATTGGGGTGACATTGGTTAATAAAATTATAAAAGTTTTAAGTACAATGTTATAACACATCATCCTGATATTGTATTCTGTACACACCACCCGAAGTCAAATCTCCTTCCATGACCTTTTATCTCACCTTTACCCTCTTCAGTCTCCCCCTACATCTTTCTCCTCTGGTAATCACCATACCTTAGTCTGTGTCTATGAGGTTTTGGTTTTGGGTTTTGGTTTTGGGTTTTGGTTTTTTTGTGTTTTGTTTTGTTTTGTTTTTGCTTAATCCCTGCAGTTTTTTCACCAAGCCTCCCAACTCCCCTCCTCTGTGACAGCTGTCAGTCTGTTCTCTGTATCTATGAGTCAGGTTCTATCTTGTTTGTTAGTTTATTTTGTTCATTAGATTCTACATACAGTGGAACCTCAGTTCTTAAACTTAATTTGTTCTAGAAGGCTGTTTGAGACATGATTTGTTCAAAAACTGAATTATTTTTTCCCATTAGAAATAATGTAAATTGAATTAATTTGTTGCAGGCCTCCAGTGACTCCCAAATAAAAATTGACTGGTTACCCAAGCTTTGCTATTATCCCTCTACATCACATTCAGCTCATTTCTCCTGACATTTTTCTTGAAAACTTGTGGGTTTTTAGAATGGTAGATGAGTAGAGGCTTCACTATAAAGTCCCGCTTGCATTTCCACACAGCAATGTCAGCCTGCCCTTCATTGGCTTGTGTCCTGTCAGTGACTTCTCCTCCCACATCAGTAGGTCCTCTTTGGCATTTTCTTCTAAAAGAGGCCTGTCTCATCACAATTGAACACTTGTTGTGGAACAAATCCCTCAGCCTCTACATATTCTTGAAATTCTGTCACAAAATCAGCAGCAGCTACATTGTTAGAATTGGCAGCCTCCCCATGCCTCACTATACTATGAATGCCTCTTTTAAATTTATTGAACCAGCCCCTAGTAGCCTTAAGTGAACCACTTTCAATACTTGTTCCAGGGGTATCTTTCAGGGGGTCAGCATGCAGTGTCTTCACTTTTTCACGTATCATTGCCTCCGAAATGCTATTACCAGCAGTTTTTCATTTATCCAAATGAACACTTTTCCTGCCTCTTCTACTGCCTGTGAGCATCGTTTTAGGAGCACTTTCACACCCTTAGCAACATCAGCAATCTCGATGGCCTCTTCATGTTTTAAAATTGTGCTAATCACTGATTTCACCATGCCATACTCAGTAGCCAGATCAGACAGGCAAACACCTCTATCACACTTAGCAATTATTTCTTTTTTTAAGCTCTGTCATTGTTTTCATAACTTTGCTTTTCACTTTGCTGCTATCACTAACCTTCTTAAAACTCATGGTGACTTACTGTATGTATTTAATAATAAGCAGCAGAAAAAGAAGACAAAAAACATGACAGTATTCACAGCACAATTTCCTAAGGTGTTATCAACGTGAGATTTAGTGGCAAACTGACTCACGCTCATGCAGTCTCTCTTTGTCACCTGAAGTGTCGACCCCTTATCAGACGTATCATTGGAGAATACATTCTCCCATTCAGTGGGTTATCTTCATTTTGTTGATGGTTTCCTTTGCTGTGAAAAAACTTTTTAGTTTGATGTCATCCCATCTGTTTATTTTTTCTTTTGTGTCCTTTCCCAGAAAGACACAGCAGAAAAAATATTGGTACAAAAATGTTCGAGATTTTACTGCCTATGTTTTTCCCTAGGATTTTTATTGTTTTTGAGTCTTACATTTAAGTCTGTAATCCATTTTAAGTTTATTTTTATGTATGGTGTAAGTTGGTGATCTAATTTCATTTTTTTGCACAGATTTGTCCAATTTTGCCAACACCATTTATTGAATAGACTATCTTTACCTTATAATGTGTTCTTGCTTCCTTTGTTGAATATTAATTGACCATAAAGACATGGATATATTTCTGGGTGCTCTATTCTGTTCCATTGATCTATATGTCTGTTTTTATGCCAGTATCATGCTGTTTTAAGAAATCTTGAGAAGGAACAACAAAGCAGAAAGACTCACACTACTTGATACCAAATTATACTACAAGGCCTTGACTGCAAAAGATAATGACCAGATCTCAACATGTCAGAGTCCTTTTAAGCCCAGGATAATTTTTCTGTCGATATCCATGGCATCCCAACACATCGGCGATGTTGGCTGGAGTGACTTTCACTCATCTGTATATAGTCAGCCTTATTGGTAATAAGTCCTTATTTTAATAAAATTGGATCAATCTTTCTGGTCATAATAAAGCTCTCTCCAAAATATAAAATGAACATTTTAGAATTTTATATTCTTTTAAGAACTTGTGAATTTGTATTCAGCAAGAATTCTCACTGGGCGGACAGGAAAAAATCTACCTTGGTCAACAGTGCTGTCTAGAACAAAGGAATAGGACTTAAAATCAGCAAATCTGATTTCATACTTAAATAACTTCACTTGAAAACATTTCATGACTATCTCCTGTCTTTTTTAAAATTATGTGGAACATTACTTGGGAGTATGTTTAAAATATTTCCTTTACATTCAATTTTTATGTTTTTATCAATACTCTTAAAATTAACTTTGTTTTGAGGTGATTACAAATTCACATGCAATTGTAAGAAATAATACAGAAAAATCCCATGCACCATTTACCCAGTTTCCCCTGATGGTAGTAGCATTTTGTAAAAGATAGTACGTTATCACAACCAGGAAATTGAAATTGAAATAGTCAAGATACAGGACATTTCCACCACTCAAAGATTCCTCCAGTTGTCCTTTTATAGTCACACCCACTTTCTTCTCACCCACCTCACCCTCATCCTTATCCCTCTTTTTTTATCTTGTAACTCCATTCCTTAGATTCCTAGGCCCCCCAAGGGTTTCAAATTATGGAGATGCACAGGTTTTTCTTCCCTTTATGGGAAAATGAAGTTACTGTGATTTTGCCATTAGATCTGCTTTTTCATGGCTTTGAAAATGTAAGATATTAAGCACTTTCTCTGGGACCAGGATGGGGTTAGAAGCTGCATGGACGGTGAGTGGAACAAGGGGAAGAAAATTGCCATGTGATTTAACATATGTAAGCTATCTCTGCTACATCTATGCCCTAGTTCCAGGGAATTACATAGACAACTGTCAGGGAATCCAAAATAAATTTTTAGAATGATGCAGGGCAGAGATAAATAAAAGGAAAAAAGAAAGAGAGGCAATAGGGGAAAAGGATTCTTGCCTTAGAAAAGTAAGTTTGCAAATATAATAGTGGTGGTTGAGAGTGTTACTAGTTTCAAATGAAATTCTAAATTGTCCCTAAAACAATTTGATTATTAAAATTAGTTTAGAAAGGTGAAGATTTTTTTAATCAAATCAATTCCAATGCTATTTACTTTTTATAACTAAATTAAATGTTTAGTTTTGCCAAGAGAATTAAACAAAGCAATAGGTAAGGATGTTTTTAGCCACCAAAATCATTTCTACACAAATAGCTCACAAGGCTGGGTATTAATTACAATTTGAGTTAATCTTGAAATAATTCATGCCTGGAGCTTAGTGCTGCTTACACCATAGTGGTCCATGAGGGCAGGATGCTTGTTTTGGAAGGCAACATTTTTGACACAGTTCTGAAGAATTATAGAAAATTAATAGCACCTCTGAATAAAGATCATATGGGTAAAATAAATAAAACGCATGCTTAAATAGTAGTGTACAAGGTTGTACATACAAAGACAGAAAAAGATTTATTTCAACAGTAACCATAGAAAGATGTTATAGCTTTACTAATATCAGTTACAGTTAGACAAAAAGCATTACTAAAAATAAAGAGAAATACTTCAAATTATAAATAGGTTAATCTTTCTAAACAAGACAAATTGTTCATTAGTAACACCTACTACCTACTAATATGCTTACACATAGATAGATTATATATATTATATATATTGTCTGTATATGTAGAATATTCTATATGTACAGATAATATGTATTTATATGTAAATATATAAGTACATGTTCTATATACAGATATTTATTATTATATATTCTATATGCATATTATATATTCCACAAACTACATAGAAGCACCACCTTCCTGGACCCTGTCACTACTCTTTTCCCCAAATATAAAACAATGGGGAAACACATTTGTTCAAGACCTTACTAATTTATTAATGAAATTAACCATGTATTCTGTAGCATAAACCAAGATGCAGTATTTTTAAAATCTTAGATAATGAAAAGTATATTGTCTGGCCAGACTAGAATTTTAAATTAGAAATCATTTTTTTAAAAGATAACTAAAAAAATCTCTAAACTTGGAAAATTAAACAATACATTTCTAAATAATTAAGCATCAACAAAGAAATCATAATCATATATGCACCTTCTCATCAAAACCACTTCTAGGTTTATATGCAACAAAGTGCATAAATATATAAACCAAAAGACATATTCAAAATGTTTATAATAGCATTAGTATTAATGGATGAAAAATTATTAATCTAAATGTCTATTTGTCTCTAAATGAAGAAATAATTTGTGGTGTAGTCATACAATAAACTACTATAAAGTAAAGGAATAAACTAGCAACTGCTACAGAAAATAATGACTATATACTATAAGATTCTAATATACAAATAAGATAAAGTAATTTATGGAATTATAGGTCAGGAGACTAGGTAATTTGGACAAGGACGTAGCAAAATGGTCCAAGAATTGGGTACTTCTATGGAAAATGAATGGTCATATTGGTATGTTCATTTTATGATAATTTTCTTGATAATTTTGAACTTATCACTTAGAATATATGCATTTTCTTATGTATTTCATACATAAATTGAAGGTATATTTTACAAAATATATTTAAAATTCTAGGAATCAAATAGGGAAAAAAAAACATGAAAGAATTGCCTAGATATGCTATCATAGTGTGGCCAGGAAGAATCTCTCAGAGATGTGACCTGCTCCCAGGTCTCCAGCAGAGGTAGAAGCAGCCTTGGGACTTTGCAGGAAAAACTGCTCTAGGAGAACAAAGGAGACACAAAGTGCGAAGCGCTGACATGAGAACACATTTGGCAGCTTCCATGAACAGCCAGATCAGTGTGACTACAGCAGTGTGCATAGGGCAAAATGATAGAAGAGGTAGCCAGAGGTCTGTCCGAGTAAGGTCCTGTCGGACAAAGAATAGATGTGGATTTTATTCTAGATGTGATGAAAAACCAGTTAGCAATTTTGAACAGGTGAATGTCTAGTTCTGATGGGTTTCAACAAAATCTGTTTTGGTTACAGGGTTAAAAATAGTTAAGAAGAGAAGAGTAGAAGCACAGAGACATCTGAGGAAGCATTTCTCCCACCAGGACACGATTCTGCTTTAAAAACTTCTAGAGCATTATCCTAAATATACATTTCCACTGCCCTACATAGCATGTAGAACAGCTCCTATCATTTCCTCTGCAAAAAGAAAGATTTAACTTTCCCATTTTCTCTTCCATCTTCACTGTCTAAAATGTTTTTCAATCAGAAAATTCCAATTTAGAAGTCAAACTTTCTTTGAGACCCAAATAAAAATATACTACTACTTCTGTAATTCTAAGGCATACATTTTTAAAATTTTGTTTGACAAAACCCTTGGTGGTTTTGAATTGCTTAGGTAAATTAATTCCTTTCGATGTTGGTACCTTTGTGTTTCTCCTTTAGATATAAGGAGAATGTTATGAAATTATCAAGGATTCATCACGACCAGCCAATGAAGCCTCTGGATCGGGCGGTCTTCTGGATCAAGTTTGTCATGCGCCACAAAGGAGCCAATCACCTGCGGCCAGCCTCCCATGACCTCAGCTGGTTCCAGTACCACTCTTTGGATGTGATCGGGTTCCTGCTGGCCTGTGTGGCAACTGCTACACTTGTCCTCACAAAATGTGTTCTGTTTTGTTGCCAGAAGTTTGCCAAAACAGGACAGAAGGGGAAAAGCGAGTAGTGTTTCTGAAGCCTGAAGCTGATATGTCATATTAGATGACATATCCGCCAGTGTATTCCAGCAGAAGTTTATTCCAGTTTATTCCAGCAGAAGTTGTGATGTGAGGATCCCTTCTTCCTGTAACAAAATGACTTCTCCCAATTAAGCTTTTTAGGTTAAAATTTGTTTTCTAGTGATTTAGATCAAAATTTGTTTCCGAGTGATTTACTACCTGTTTGAGCTAGAAATATTTCATTTCAAAGAGAAAAAAAACTTGGGAAAATAAGAAATAACAAACTATATGGGTTTATATTGAACTTCACTGCTTTGATGCACAAAAGAATACCAGAAAAAGTTACTGAGTTTAATGCTGTTTCACATATTGTACATGGACACAAAAACATTAAGAATTCTATTCATAATATCCGTATTATTTAGAGACAATTCAGAATATTTTAACTTCATTTAGGTGCAGAATTTTGTAGCTTTAACTTTTGTTAAGGGAATTCAGTCATTGGAATTCTGTGAAAAGATTCACCCTTCCATTTTGGAAGACAATAATGCTCCTTGGCTTTTACTGTGCATCCAGCCTCAGCATTGTTTCTTACCTAAAGACATGGCAAGTTTTTGCCTTCAGCTAGTGTAATATACTTCCCAGTTTGTTGAATTAGAAAAATAACAGCCCTGGCTGGTGTGGACACCTCAGTGGACTAAGCGCGGGCCTGTGACTCAAAGGGTCACAGTTAGATTCCCAGTCAGGGAACATGCCTGGGTTGCAGGCCAGGTCCCCAGTAGGGGGCACATGAGAGGCAACCACACATTGATGTTTCTCTTTCTTTCTCCCTCCCTTCCCCTCTCTCTAAAATAAATAAATAAAATCTTTTTTAAAAAAGAAAAGGAACAACTGCTACATGCTTCCTATTATAAAATTGAGCTATTTATGAAAACCTTTCATTTCACAAACTAAATTATCTTTTCCTTGTGGCCTTAAAAATATTCACCTGGTTACTCTCTCACTCATATCATCCTTTAATAATGGATATAAAGTATCAGTTATAGATTAAGATAATATAGAATTGGTACTTTTGAAGGGACTTATTGATTTTTAATTCTCTCTAAATTTATATATTTCATTCAGAATAAAAAGCATCACTTATCTACTGACAGATATACTGTGTAATTCAATGTTTGTTGAATACAACTTGAAATAATGATGATGATTCTATATAACCATGCTAGATCAGCATGTCTGTCTCTTTCTTTTGTCTCTTTCCTCAGGACACTGTTGCCCCATTCCTCCCACAGCTTTTATATATGTAAACATTCAATTCTTTGTCATTACAAAAAAATAATATAGTGTCATTTTTATTAAACCTAGGCACACTACAACTTACATAATCAGTAACATTGAGAAGAATACAAAAGTTATAAATATTATCAAAAATTGGTAAAGCAAACCAAAAGAATCTGAAGACACTCCTGAAATCTGCACATCAGGACAATAATTTATGAACAAATTGGTCAAAGACAGGAAAATCATTTATCAATCTTTATTGATCAAGAAAACCAACATCAAAGTCTTACAACAAACATTCTCCAGCCTAAGGCATGAAATTTATTTTGAAGACAAATTAAAACTTTGATGATGAGGAAATTATATTAAAAAAAAAAACTTACCACAGAGGTTTCCGCGCAACTCTTCTAGAAAACTGACACATTTTAAAAAACAAATAAAACTAATATTGTGCCATAGTAGACAATATTATTAAATCATGCAACACAGGTAACGGAAACAGTGTTGGTATTCATTGCGTAGTGAGGACTACTACAAATCTCCAACAACAACAAAATCAAGCACTTCAAACTGCATCTGTGAAAACAGATGATGAATATGAAGAGAAAATTCGCAAAAGTAAAATGGTCAATAACACGTAAAAGATGACAAAAGTCACTGATGCTTTGGAAAACAAAAATTAAGTCATTAAATTATTTTTCCACAGATAATTTGCCAAAAACTTAATCTTGTAAAACTATTTTTGAGGCAGTATAATGTGGAAATACCCCATGCCTCAGCTTCCCCACCAGTGAAAGGCAGATAAACTCCGGTATTAACTCCCTCATGCGGTTGTGGAAAGGATGAATGTGTGAACACTGCAAAGCACTGAAAACAGTTGCTGTGCATAGAAAAATGTAATTTGCATTATGATTTAAATACATGAAAAAACTCTCACAATGATCTTAGTCTTTGCATAAGTTACTTAATATATATTTTCTCTGTAGCCTTAACCAATGGGTCAGTAGCACCAAGGGCTTTAAAGCAAGAGGGGTAAAGCAGGGGTAAAGCAGGGTCAAACTGCTGACTCTAATATCTTAGGGTTCTGTGGTGATCCCCATGTTTTCGGGTGAGTACCCAAAAGGCATTCCCTTCCTTTTCATTTACAAAAAGGAAAAAGGGAATCTGATGATTAAGATGCATGGAAGTAGGCGAGTTTATTAAACTCTCCTTTAAGGCTCTAAAGGCTATTTCATCCCATTCGACCCATAAGGTTGGGTCAGGGCTGTCATTTTCTAGTAAAACACATGAGGTTTTGTAATCCAATTTTGGCAATAGCCAACCAGCTCAAGAAAAACTCAGGAAACTCAAAACACCACAAAGCCTCTTTGGATCCAGGTATATAGTTCTTGTTCCAATATTAGATGTCTCAGGTAGATGTCCTGAGTCTGGGCAAACTGAAATTTTTTTTATAGACTTTATGTCCCTTTAAAGCCATATGTTCTAATCAGTGAATGCTGTCTTCCAGTGAGGACACCTGAGAAGAAAGGCAAAGAAATAAATTGGTCACATCTGACAAGGTAGACCTGTAGGGAAAGTTATACCATCCAAATAAGTCTTTAAAATTTGTCAGAAATAAGAGGGGCTTTCAGTAAAAGCCTAAGCTGTCCGGGTAAATTGTTTTCCTTCCCAAATGAAGGCAAAAAGGTATTGGTTAGCTTCATTAACAGGAATACTAAAGAATGTACTACATAAATCAATTACACTAAAGAATTTACTTCCAGTTCACTTAGATGCTAACAGTGTATAAGAGTTAAGGACAACAGGGTGTGGAGGGGTAACAATGTTGCTTATTTTTCAGAAGTTCTAAACACACCTCCACCCTTATCCTCAGCTTTCTCACAGATAAAATGGGAGGGTTACAATGGCTAGTGCAAGAAATAATAAGACCCTGAGTTATGCAATCTTCTATTATGGGCTTTATCTGCCAGTGCCAGATAAAGATTTTGCCCATAAAGAAGATGCAGTTGATTCAATAGGGAAAATTGATCAGTGGTCCACATTCAGCTACGGTACTAACAAAAACAGAACAAATAAAATATGTTGAAAAGCCATTTTAATTCTCCTTATTGGCAATTCTAGCAGTTACTGTCAAATTCTAAGATCATAAACCATAATCAAGTGGGATTTATTCCAGGGATGCAAGATTGGTACAATATTTACAAATCAATTAACGTTAATTGTGGGGTCTGCTGGGCACGACTCCTCCAACCCCCATAAGGGAAGGCTGGGGGGAGGGCCCTTGGCCAGAAGGAACGTGTATGGCTTTGGAAAGGGGTTGTAAATTCCCTCCTTAACTCCTTTTGGGAGTGGCTTCTGGTCCTGTGTGACTGTTTTTTGACCTTTTCTCTCTGCACTTACACACTGAGGTAAAGTAGTTTAGAGTCACACACAAGACACATGCCTGTGCCCCTGTCCCTTTTGTCTGGGACTCCTTAAAACAAGTCTCGGACTCAGGGAGGTGCGGTCCTGCTTTGCTGATCTGCCGCCGTTGGTGCTCCCTGTAATGTCCTGTAATGTGAGTCATAAAGGCTCTGTCCCAAGGAACGTGTATAAAGGACCCATGGAAAAGACAAGGAGGGAAGGATTGAATGTGGGAAGTGGCGGGGTGGGTATGGCAGGGGAGAATAATGGGGGGGAAATGGGGACAACTTTAACTGAAAAATAAGTAAAGAAGTAAATAAATAAAGGCTCCATCCAGTCCTCCTGTGGTTTTCTTGGCTTATCTGAATGAGCAGTCAAGATCCCTGGGCTCAACCTCCAGCGTTAACAATAATACACCACTTAAACAAAAATAACATATCCAAGGAAAACAATAAACAAACAAAACTGGAACAGACTCGTAGATACAGAGAGAGAACTGGTGATTGCCAGAGAGGAGGGCAGGGCTGGGTAAAAGAGGTGAATGAAGGAAGTAAGAAGTACAAATTGGTGGTTACAAAATTGTCACGGGGAAGTAAAGCTTAGGAAGTATAGTCAATAATATTGTCATAAATATGTATGGTGCCAGGTGGGGTACTGGAAATATCAAGGGGAACACCATGTAAAGTATATGGTTGTCTCACGACTAAGCTGTACATTCAAAACCAATACATAATAAATTTAAAAATAAAAATATATATGATTTTTAATTTATTTTTTATTTTATTTTTCCCATTACTTGAAAGAGATTTTTAACACTAATTATTTTTGCTTCTCTGCCTCCTAATTTTATAGTCTCATTTAGGCCATTAGTTTGATTAAAATAGTCAAACAATTTAAACCTCTGGGGTTTAGACTTCTCATCTCAACTACTGATTTGACCTTGACTCTAGAGCTCTTTCCAGTTCTAGAATTCTATCACTCTACCTATTTATTTATAATTGCTAGTGCTATTCATAATTATTAATACCATTCACAAGGGTTTAGATATGCTTTGGTCTGTTCTAGGATTTGATTTCATCTGGAAGCTTAAATGCCTGCTATATATACTGTTCTTATTGCCTTTGTCCTATAGATATTCTTGTATAACTTTTCTCCAAGCATTTATTTTTTTAATGTATTTATTGATTATGCTATTACAGTTGTCCCATTTCCCCCCTTCACTCAACTCCATCCTGCACACCCCCTCCCTCCCACATTCCCCCCCTATAGTTCATGTCCATGGGTCATACTTATAAGTTCTTTGGCTTCTACATTTCCTATACTATCCTTACCCTCCTCCTCTCCAAGCATTTATTCAATAAAGTAGTAAAATGATTATAATGATTAGATTGTGTTCAGTTATGTTCAAAGTACATGAGTACAATTTTTTTAAAAGCTCGTTTGAATTGACTAATTTGAAACAAATTTCTCACCTATGGATAGAAGGTTAATAATACCCAGGAGTAGTTAATACGAATAAACTTACACAGAAATATAAAAAGAAAACAGAAAAAAAAAAGACTACACCAGCCTCACGGAAAATGTTAAAGGAGTGCTAATTAATTCTGAACTAATTTCCACATAGAATGCAATGTTTATTAAAGAAGACGTAAGAAAGCTCTGGCCAGTAGTTGAGTTGGTTAGAGCGTCATCCCAATACACCAAGGTCGTGGGTTCGATCCTCCATCAAGGCACGTACAGGAATCAACCAATGAATGCATAAATAAGTGGTACAACAAATGAATGTTTCTTTCTCTCTCTCCCTCCTCCCACTTCCTTTTTCTTTCTAAAATTTATAAATAAAAAAGAAGACAAGTATACTGTTTTCTTCTATTTTAAGTATATTTAGTATTATTAAATATATTCTTTAGTATATATGTCCTTAAAACCGTAAAATAATCACAAAAATTACTGAGTAATAAAACAAAGGAGGATGGGGCCTTCAGAGAGAAGTTTCTCCCGGCACTCCCGCCTTGCAGAGTCACCGCAGTGTTCTCTACTGATGAAGCTGAACATTCGTCCCGCTGGCAAAGAAGAAGTATCTGTAGGGTTCAGGTTTAATATCACAAGGCTGAATTCGGAGTGGACACAGCAAATTGAAAACTGGTACAGCAGAAAACGGTATTCCAAATTTCTCTTTTGTTGGCATCCCAAAAGTTTTTGCACCTTTGGACACAGCAACATGTAAAATTTAGGTGACTGAGACACAGTTTTCTTTTAAAATGAAGTCTGTGAAAGTGCGGATACAAACAGGTCCTGACGAAGATGGGCTTAGACAAGGCCCATTTGGTTTGTAGCCCTACGGGTGGTAAATGCCCTGACCTCTGAATGCATAATCAGAATAGACACCCTGGCAGGCTGGAATCTTGATTGCAGTATTAGCTAGCTCAGTCTGGGTTAGAGGGGGTTCATTTTGTTGGACTTTGTGTAGCCTTCATGTCTTCACTGGTGGCCAACCTATTCAAACACCCATCAAACCAGCACTAGAACGACCCGTTTTGAGGTACCTCTCCTATAGCGTATGTTTAATTCTACCAATGCAAAATACATGTAAATGCCTTTCGCTGATTTAATTGGCAAATCCCTAATTATTAATCTGGCCATCTGTGCTTTTGTCCATTTAGAATTTTTTTTTTCATGTACAACATTTTTTCTACTGTGCTGTTTTACTATTGACTCTGGTGTGAAGGTATAAAGGATAAATTCATTATTTGTTAAAATTCTAGATTTCTGGGGTCATGGATGCCAGTGGCTCAGAGTGACTGGCAGAGAAACAAGATCAATAGAACTGGTGGAATTTAATCAAGAATCCTAGGTCAGAGAAGACGAACTCTGAAGCTGGGTTGATCAATCGCCCTGACGCGTGCAGATTGCAAGAGTCAGGATGGAATGAAGTCAAGGTGGAGGCAAACACGTTGAATCAGATCAGAAACATTGCAATAAAGGTCAGGAAAACAATTAGGAATAAGAGCTTTGGAAATACAGGAAGTAACTAGGAGGGCTCCAGTGCAAGGTGTTAGCAAATAACACATATTCTAATCGGTTTACTGGAAACTCTTAAAGCCTTTTGGTTTGGAAGACTCTGTCAGTCAAGGTTCAGTCAGGAAAACAGAAGACTCACTAATTCTCTCTATAGCTGATCTTGTCCATTCTTCTATCCACCCATTCAGCTCCATTTTATTTTGTATAATCAGTTATACATAATTTAATCAATGGGTGTATTTCCAATTCATAGAATTTCCAAATGGTTTTTATATTCATCTTTCTTACCCCATTCCAGTTTCATGCTGTTCTTTCATCACTGAACATATTAAACATGCTTATTTTTAATTTTTACATTATTTTTATTATATTTTTCCACTACCATTTATCCCACCTATGCCCTCTTCCACCTCCACCACCCAGCCCCCCACCACAGTCACCACACTGTGGTCCACGTTCATGTGTTCTTTCTCGCTCTCTTTTTCTTTTCTCGATCCCTCCACTACTCCCCCAAACCACCCTCCCAGACCTGTCAGCCTGCTCTCTCTGAGTCTACACATGCTTATTTTAAAATCTCATTCTAATTTTTGTCTCTATCTGCAGTCCTCAGGTACAAATCATCCTATTTTACATAGTTAGTCATTTCTTCATGTGGTTTCCATGAATTAATCTTCAACAGAGGTTGGTTTCTGCAAACATTCCACACACATGTCCCCTGCGTTGTGAAAGCATCCCTTCAGAATGGTTTGCCTCTGCTACGGCGTAGAGGATCACCAGTTCCACTGCAATTTAATTTTTGTTTTTAGCCTAATCTCACTGCACTCTGTAGGCAGAGTAAATTTTGGTTCCTAGGGTAAGGCCCTCATTGTCTTTTATTCCTCCACCAACCCACTTTTTAAATACATCCCACAAACATCTATTCATGGAATTCACTCTTCGGCAAACAATTGGTGGATATTCTTTCTTGGTTTTATACCCTGCTGCATGTTTTTCTATGTTGTCTTTTATTCAGGACGGGTGTGTGAATGAAGCAGGAGAGTGCAGAAGGGTCATGTGTGATCAGCTCAGTCCACTACACGGAATGCACCTCTTAAATGTGTATGTTTGTGGAAGGGGCATTTCTTTTTAATGAAGAATTTTTAAATTTTTCATTGCATTATAGACAGAGATGTCTATAGAATTTGTTAAGAATTAATCTGTAATGTTGCATAAGGTCAATTTTATAAAATGTTTCATGTGCAGTTAAAAAGAATATGTTTGGAACTATAGGATTCAATAGATGAATCTTGTTATTTTCGTTGCCAGAATAATCAACTTTTGTTTCAAAACAATCAACTTTCATACTAGTTTGTGTTTGGGCTATCAGTTTTCTGAGGAATATTAAAAATCTCACAGTTTTTCTTGTTTGCAAAGTCTTAGTAAATTCTATCCATAGAAATGTCTTTCTTTATCACATTTAATACTGTGCATCTTTTATTATACTTTGTCTGATAGTATTATCAATACATCAATTTTCATTTAGTTGGTATTGGCTAAGTACATATGTATGAAACAATCTAAGCCATGTTGTATTAGTTATTTCTCTTTTAAACAAAAATGAAAGCTGGATTAAAATATCTGAAACTCTCAGTCTCTTAAGTTTACTGATTTCATAGTTACATTAGTGTAAATGTATTGCAGTACATTAAATGAAAATGAATATATTATATTAAAAAATTAATTTGCACTATCGGTAACAACTTAAGATTTTATTTCCCATGTTTTTGCTCACTGCATTCTTCTTTTTCCTTGCTTTTTGTTAGAATGAGCAAAATGTTTTTATTCTCCAAGCTGCCAATAGAAGTCATCCATATTTATATGTCCCAACTCTCCCCACCGAGAGGGCCTAGAAGCAACAAGCACACCTAGTATCAGATCTTAGTTTTCAGATACTATTCCTCAATAAAAGGAACAATGGCTTTCTGGAGAAATTATTAATTTCAGCCCTGAGGTAAGAAAACCACAAGATGAGCATGATATATCCTGTGGTATCAGACAATAAAGAAGTAAACAAAATGATGAAAACAGGTCTGAAGGACATGGAGGGCGGTGAAAGGAAACCCCAGTGAGTCAAACGGGGAGTGGTTTGAGCAACAGAAGTAATAATGATAGTTACAGATTGTAACTCATAGAATCAATTTTAAATATCCATAAATCTAGAGTGACAAAAATAAAAATACACAAGCAAAATGGAGAAAAGAGGATGTTTTTTCATATGGTAGAATTTCAATAAAAATTATAGAAGGAATTTTGAATATAGAAATCATCATTAGGCAAAGACCATCACAATACTTGCCTCAGGCAAGAATTATCTATCAATGAATATCAAAATTAGAGCAAAAGCATGATGACAAACAACATTTATATAGTCTCAGAGTATCTCCTCACAGGTCATTTTATAAGGAAAACTCATCGGGGAGGGCCGGGGTGGGGGGGAATATTGGGGGGAAATAGAGACAACTGTAGTTGAACAACAATAAAAAAAGGTTTTTTTAAAAAGGAAAATTCATAACTTTACAGGGCAGAGAACTACAGACATCATCTTAAGTGATCAAAGTTAAAATCACTACTAATAGGATACATTAACATCATATGCCTCTTGAAAATGATGGATTTAGAAAAGCACATCACTCCTGTGATATTCTTACCAAAAAAAATGTATATTTTAAATTTAATTATAAGGAAACACAAACAAAAAAGACCAAGGGATTACCCCAGATTAAAAGACACTACGGAGACATTATAACAAAACGCAACATATGATCCTGGCTGGGGATTTGGTACAGAAAAAAGTTAGTGAGAGAATAGAAAAGACTGAGTTAGACTCTTATACTGTGGTCCCTACATCATACCTGTACCCTGCCTCTCTGCCACCCCCGTCCCCCAAGTTAGAGTCCTTTTCTAAAGAAATAGAAACAAATAATCTGGTGTGAAATAGAGTAACTGGAATTGATGTAACATCCAAGTACAGCCTTTCTCATTCTGACATTTTGGGTCCCCTTATGTAATTAATGTCCAGGATCACATACTCAGCATAAAAGTCAAAGCCAGCCAGTTACAAGTCCGTCACAGATACAAAGAGATCCCTGTGATTCTTGCTGTTGCCTTATTTTTAAATATAAACAT
Source organism: Desmodus rotundus (assembly GCF_022682495.2). Classification (NCBI taxonomy): domain Eukaryota; kingdom Metazoa; phylum Chordata; class Mammalia; order Chiroptera; family Phyllostomidae; genus Desmodus; species Desmodus rotundus. The sequence continues at coordinate 125,586,071 of NC_071390.1, read as the reverse complement.
TTAACTACAGATCAAAATACACTTGGAAAAAAACGAATAAAATGGCAGAGTACAGTCAAAATAAATAAACACACATACACATCAGAATAAACAGAGGTAGTGAACAAGATAATTTAAAAATATATTTAATTTTATTAGTAATCACAGAGCTAATTAAAATTGTTTCATTCATATAAAGAACAATATACTGCAAAATGGAACAAGATAAAAGGGAGGAATCTTATCTATTTCATACCTATTATACCCCACTGTATACCTTTTCCTCCTGTTTGCTCTACTTCTTGCTGGCAAAGGGTTTTTGCATAGTGATAGTCTAAGTACAGACCTCTCACTTTCTGCACTGAGGTTTCTTTGACATCACTGCGTGTAACTGCTAAAGGAATTTGCCTGATGCTCACAGGTGCATACTGTAACAGCAAGCCCAGTAGGAGCCCGCTCCCATCCCCAGGCAGTCTTTTGTGGGCATACACCATCCAGCTTCCTACTGGGGCCCAGTGGGCTTAATTCCAGCTGTTCACAATGATGATCAGCTTCATTGACTTTCCTCTCTCCTGGTTTCACCCTTTCCTGACCCCTACTCCTATACTCGGCTTTTTCAAAATAAAGTATCACATTCTCATTCTTTTATCAGACTCTTGCTTTCTGAGGGGAACACAGACTAAGACAGTTTGTACCAGAACAGATTCTAATTAATAGACCTACAAGATAAGACTTGGAAATTGGATAATTCACTGATAACTGGCAATAACAATCTCATTGCCGATATATGTACAATGATGCTAACTCCCAGCACTCTGTAAAATCACAACTTATGAGGGAGTGAGAACTTGGGGTGAGGTGCATGGGCAGGTAAAGTATCGACTTATGGACAGTATAGGGAACAATGGTAGTTACATAGTTCATAGAGTGAAGGGATTTTATTAACAGTTATAACCTTATAAAAACAGGCTTAAAGAAATGTCAAATCAAAATATGCTGTGAAAATCAAGAAATATTCTTTGGCAGTGTTTAAAGAGACTTCTGCTGCAGCAGAAAACCAGGTTTAGAATTTAATGGCAAAGATAGCAGAGCTAGAAAAGAGGCTCAATTCACAACCTCAGCAGGCCTCATGTATTAAAGTCTGCCTAGGAAGGAGACCCTGAGGCCTGGGCTGGGGAAACGAGCCTAAAAATCTTGAATCTCCCAAGTTCTTCTGGGTTCTTCTTCTGTAAACAGTAGTGGAGACATTTCTATCAGAAGTCACAGTGAGGTTTCCACTAAACTTAAAACTATGACTACCACGTGGTAATTTGGGATCCCTCATTATCACTGGGACAGTGGGCAAATAAAATAGTTATCATCAGTGGGGAGTAGTGAACCTGACTACATTAACGAGCTAGGATCACAATTACATTCTAGGGAAGAAAGGGACTTACCCAAGACCCAAGAGATGCAAAGGGGTGCCTAAAATTCAGAGGGGTAGTAACTCAGTGCCTAATGATAATTCTAAGCATATGCTTGTAGCAACCATGACCTAAGAAGAGTAAGTAAGGTACCTTAGGAATAAAGGCTCATTCATCCCATCAGACTAGCAATTTAGACATACCAGTAACTAGCTCCAAGAGGGAAATATGGAATTTGTAGGAGAGGAAGAAGATGATAAGTGCTAATTATTTCCTCAGGACAAATTGCAATAGTGGGGATACAAGCCTGTTTTTACTAACATTTCCTTGTAAATGTTGAATTTGTCCACTATATTGAACTCTGACTGACTGGACTTAAGTGGGGGCACCAAAAGATAAGAGCATTTTAGAACGTACATTACATTGCTCCCTTTTTTGCCCTCTTTCTCATCTTCACACCCCCCTCCCCAGCCTTCCAGTTTCCTTCAGGCACTGCGCTGTCAACTAGCTTCCTTGAGGACATAACACGACACCATCAGTCTTCAGCTGCACTGCACAATCCACTTGCTGCCCCTGACTTTCTCTGATGCTACCGTGAGGGACATCTGTGCGAAGCGGTGCTGACTTCACTACATGAAGAACTAATGAGTGCAGAGTTAGCACGATATACAACCCTTGACCAATAGGAGATAAAAGCCAGTAAAATGCACTCTTGCCCCTTCCATTGTTCAGGTGGACTAATCCGAGGAGTGTTCTATGCCCCACTTCAGAGGCCGCTGGACAGAGACCCGTTAGCCACAGCAAAGACCAGCTCAACAATGCACTGTGGCACTGGCTTTCCCTCCTTCCTTGTGTCACTTTCCCTGTTCCACACTCCTGTTTTGTAGGATCAGTTCCAGAAATAAAATACTAACATGCAAGCCCTTCTCTCAGTTTCAGCTTTCTGATGGAAACTAAGAGAGACATCTTTAGAAGATAACAATATAGTTGCTGAAATTAAAATATATCAAATCAAAAGACATGTTGGAACATAACAAAGAGAATCTCTTAAAATGTAAAAAGGCAAAAATAATAATAAAATAAGTAAAGGGAGCACTGACCTAGTGGCTCCATCTAAGATAAACTCAAGAAAAAATACTAAGAAGATAAAGAGAATTATTAGCAAAACAACGCAATGAAGTTTTCCAGTGTATACCGGACAGGTCTATGACCTTCAAAAAGAAATGGCCAATGGAGAGACAATCTCGATCAATAAAATATTCATTATTGTGAAATTTCAAATGCAAATAAATGGAAGATCTGAAAAGACATGAGAGGACAAAAAAATCGATTGCCTGAAATAGAAATTGCACCACCACCAGTCTCCTCGTCAGGAACAAGGAATGCTGGAGGGGAGTAGAGCCATGTGTTTATATCTTTGAGGCAAAATATTAATCCAAATTTGATCTCTCCAAATTAACTATCGAGTGTCAGAAAATAATTTAAAATATTCTAGTAATCAAACATATCTCCGTACATCAGGCAGAATGTACTAGAACGTATGCCGCGGTCCAGCCACAGCAGAGTCCAGGGGTTTCCTGAAGGTGCTATGAGGCGTCAGCGCGTGGAGATCAGGCAACTACACAGCTCAGAGGCAGGTGAAGCACTGACTCGTTTATTGCAAATACAAGTGGATTTTTATATTTTCTTTTCTGGCATAGATTAACATTTGTAGGTGCATAGCATGATCAGTTAAGCAGAAAAATTAATACAAAGGTAACCAGGAAAAGTACGTAAGTTTCCATGGATTTAATTATATTAAACAAGGATTGTTTCGACTAAAGTTTTCATAGATTCAGTTATAGTGAACAAAGATTATTTTAACTAGGAGAGTCATGAATCAGACGATTAGACATTTTTAGAAATTGTTCATAGGGCAGAAGTATACGGTAGATTGAGCAGAGGCAATAAATAAGGCCTTTGTGATATCTAACTTAGCTATCTATCTTTTCTAAAATGTTTCCCTGTGTACTATAAACTTTAACTTCATAATCTTTTGTCTAAAATGTTTCTGTGTACTATAAACTTTAACTTCATAGTAACTGTTTCTACATGCTTAATAGCTAACCAGCTTTTCTTATTTCTATGGCTGTCTAATTGATATATATTCTTATTTAAGGTAAAGGAGAGGCTGTTACTCTAACGACTTTTAGACATTCAGGGACTTGTTGACCAGAGATGCATTGGTCTGATTATATCCTGTTTGTGTCAGCTGCTGGTCAATTCTAAGAGTGGTGATCATTTCTAGGAGATTCCAGATGATTAAGGCAGTAAAAATACAGATTCCAAGAAAGAGAAAGAACAAAATCACACACAGATCCCAAGTAATGCCACGTCCTCCAGGCCAGGATACGCTTCTTTGAAGACATATGCCCCATGTCTGGACCTTGTCAAACAACATGGTTGACCGTACTGGAACTGGACGTGGCAAACATAATTCAAAAATCTTCCTAACTCAAAATAAAAAAGGATTATTTCTCCCACATGGTACATGTCCATTGCAGGTATACTGAGAGTTGTGTGTCAAATTATCCTCATCCCAGAAACCAGGTTGGCAGAATTGCCACTATCTGAAACATTTTGGGTGACTGTCACATAGAAAAAGAGGAACTTTCACTGAAGAAAGCGAATTGACTTCAAGGCAGCAGAAACATACAATTTTCCCATGTGCCTGGAAGGTGGGTGGTGTGTGTAGGGGAGGAAAATATATTGCAAACAGAACTAATGACTACTAATTATCTTAGGAAGTTACATGAAGAATTTACTGTAATAAAACAAAACTCTAAACATAAAGAAAGAGAAACATGGATGGATCTGGAGAGCATTATGCTAAGTGAAATAAGCCAGGCAGTGAAAGACAAATACCATATGATCTCACCTATAAGTGGAACTTAATCAACAAAACAAATAAGCAAGCAAAATATAAGTGCAGACACTGAAATAAAGAACTGACAATAACCAGAGGAGAGGAGGGAGAGATAACGGGGGAAATGGTGGAAGAGTCAAGGGACATGTATAAAGGACACATGGACAAAGCCAAAGTGTGGTAGGATTGAGGGTGGGAGGTGGGTATGGGTGGGGCAAGGGGAGTGGTGGTGGTGGCGAAAATGGAGACAACAGGTACTTGAACAACAGTAACAAAAGAAAGGAAGGAGAGAGGGAGGGAGGGAGGGAGGAAAAGAAAGGGAAGGGAAGGAAGAAAGAAGAGAGGAAGGAAGGAAGGAAGGAAGGAAGGAAGGAAGGAAGGAAGGAGGGAGGGAGGGAGGGAGGGAGGGAGGGAGGGAAGGAAGGAAGGAAGGAAGGAAGGAAGGAAGGAAGGAAGGAAGGATTGGAACCACTAATCAGTGGAGTCATAGTGGATTTCCTGTGCTGAGTCGAGCTATCAGGATTGGAGGACAAGACTTCAGTTAAAAATGAATGAAAGATGATTGAAAACGAAGGGGGGGGGGTAAGAACATGAATAAAATTACTGGTAGAGGAGGAGGAGTGGGGTGAGTAAAATGAGAAGATAAAGAAGAAAAAAGAAAAGGAGAGGGGGAGGAGGAGGAAAACATTCAATTAAAATTTATCCTCAGAACATTTTCCATTCAGGAGCATGGGTGCCAATGGTATGGAACAGAGAGGAAAACAGATTACAATTGACTCTGGAACATGGATTTTAACTGCATGGGTCCACTTGTAAAAAGTCAGACATCCAGAGAGTTGTTTATGAGGCCATGCATTTAATGGTTGAGACATCTGCTACTTTGTGCATCTCATTTGGAAACTGCCCCTCCTGATGCAACTCCGGTTGCGCTCACCCTAAGATCCGGTGCCTCTCCTCCCTCCCATGCTGGCCAGTCAAGGAATCCCCTCTCGCTGGAGACAGATGAGCTGAGGTGGATCTATGAAACTAGCACGGCTATTCAGAGTCCTTTTGTGGAACAGGTATGGAAACCTAGTGGAAAATGGCCTTCTCCTCTGGCACTGAAAACTATGTGAATAACAGAAGCCTGAAGATGGTGACAGCCATTTTGAGACCACTCAGACTATGCCAGAGAACAAAGCCATCATCACAGCCAAATCATTACTGACATACCTGAATTCAATTTCACTCTCCTGGATTTTTTACTCTACAACAAAATCCCTGGTTGAATTTCTGAACCCTGAATAACTAAATTTTGTTTTTGGCCTGAACAAATGTTGATGTATATAGATTTATGGAATTAATATTGTAGAATATAGGATGCCTCTCACAGTAAGCAAGACTGTCATAAATATCTTCCAGAGAGCTAATCAAAAATTTCAATTGTATAGACATATTATTTTGATTCCTCTGCATAGGAAAAAAAATATGCAATCTTTTTTTGCAATGTGCAAAAAGACTGCAATGTGCAATCTTTTACACCATGTTTCTCTGTCATTTTTTTCATCAAAAACAATCAACAAGGAGAAACCACTTATTGTGATTAAATGAGCTAAAGTATATAGAATAATATCTGGCAGTGAGTAGCCAATAAATGTTACCTTTATAGAATAAGTTAACTAGGACCAAAGATGGCAGAAAAGTAGATGGAAGTTACATCCACCTACTCCCAGGATCGTATCAAAATCACAACTAAATTGTAGAACCATCAATCAGGGTAGCTGAAGGCTAGCTGAGCAGAAGTCTCCTAAGGATATACACAAGCCACAGGAGACTTGTAGGAAGGGTAGAGACATGAAATCGGCTGACCCTGCACCCCAGTGTATGGTGGTGGCAAATCTTGAGGGACATCTCAACTGCAAAGGTCCAGCCAGAGGAGCAAGGGGCCCCATGCCGAGCTCCCCAGCCTGAAGCACCAGTGCTGGGAAGAGAAGCACAAATAACATCTGGCTATAGAAGTCAGTGGGAATTCCGTCTACCTAGGTGAGCAGATTGCTAGAAACCCACCGTCTTAATGGGCCACAACAAACTCGCTCACTGGCACTCACCCTGGTCTTAAGCAGAGGAATGGTGGCTTAGAGGGGACAGGAGACGTACAGGAAAAGATTGAATGGCGTGGTTTTGACGAGGGCTGGAGGGACAGACACCATTGTTCCTGTACTGAGTCCCTCTCCCACACCGCCCACAAATGTCATCGTTCCTGGGTCAAGCCCTCTCCTTCACACACATTAGCACAGTAGACAGTTTGAGCCCATGTTGCAGTCTTTGTGAAAAATAAAAACAAAAACGCTTGAGGAACTTTGGGCAAACTCAGCGAGTGCCAGAGACACACAGGAAGAGACTGTGTGGCTTAAGGGGGAAGGGCATTTCTTCCAGCACGCTGGACTCCTCCACGATTCCTGAATTGGGTGCTCCCCTCCCCATAGCATTTGCAGTAGCCTTGCCCTGCAGAACCCCAAGGCCTCGCCTTACTAAACTCAAACCCGACCGAGGGATCTGGGGGAGGTGGGCGGTAGCTGCCCCTGGTTCACCCAGACTTGCTGAGTGGCCTCAGACCCAGCATTGGAGCCAACTGTACTAACCTGGTAAACACCAGTCAACCCTACCTGGGTTGAGAATCTGCCTCATACAACCGGTTTGCTGCCCGAGGCTATTTCAGAGGCTAGGCCTAAATGGCAGCAGCAGGTGGTGGCAAATCTTGAGGTACCTTGTGCCTTTTGCTGACCCCAGGCCTGGCACTAGCAGCAGCTGGCCTAAGTACATTGCTTGTCCCCTCCCACAAGCACCCACAAGCAACAGTTGCCAACCACGGATCACTCTGTAGCTCCTAACAGGTTGCCCAGAGCCAGTTATAGCCAGTGTCTGATACTGACCTGTACTGAGTCCCTCTCAAGTAGCCCCAGAACCAACACACTCAGCAGCTGTCTTCAAACAGCTGACTATGACCTGATTAGCTCCATAAGCAGCCCAGCCAAAAGGAGGTCTTGGCAAACCCCAGACCCTGCTGGGAGAATTCCACTGCCTGGGGTTAAGTCCCTGTACAGCAGCTCATATATTATAGTCCTGGTTAGTTCTCACTCAGACAGACTGAGGGCCAACCCCACCCACAGATGGGTCAACAGCAATCACAATTAAACTACAACAGGACCTGAAATAGACTAAACAAGAGACATAACTAGAGCACCCAGCTCAGGTAATCAAAAGACTGCATCACTGAGCCCCAAAGGACACTTACTACATAACGCCACCCTATCAATATTGGTAGACATAGCAAATCTACCTAACAGAAACAAACACATAGGGAAAGCCAAAATGGGGAGACAAATATGTCCCAAGCAAAAGGAGAAATCTCTAGAAAATAAACATTAAAATAGAGGCACACAGTCTACCAAATATAGCGTTCAAAGCAATGGCCATAATGATGCCAAAGGAACTTAGTGAGAAATTGAACAGCATAAAAAAAGGACATAGAAACCATAAAAATGAAATTTGTCGGAAATGAATACATTATCTGAAATGAACATACACTAGAAGGAATCAACAGCACATTAAATGAAGATCAAACTGGTGGGTTGGAAAACAAATTAAGAGAAAACATCTAATCAGGATAGCAGAAAGAAAAAAATTTAAAAACATGAGGACAGTGTAAGGGACTTTTGGGACAAATGAAGTGTAAGGACAGAAGATAGCATCATAGCGGTAGCAGAAGATAAGAGAGCAAAAGATTGAGAAACAATTTGAAGAAATAAGGATGGAAAACTTCCCTAACTTAGTGAAGGAAGAAGACAGACAAGTTCAGGAAGCAAAAAGAGTCCCAAACAAAATTAACCCAAAGAGGCCCACACCAAGACACATCACAATTAAAATGGCAAGGGTAAAAGCAAAGAATCTTAAAAGCAAGCAAGACAGTTAAGTTACCTGCCAGGGGGCTCCCTTAAGACTGTCGGCTGATCTCTCAACAGTAACTTTTCAGAACAGAAGAGATTGGCACAAAATATTCAAACTGAGGTAAAGCAAGGACCTACAAGCAAGACTACTCTACCCAGCAAAGTTATCATTCTAAATTGAAGCAGAAAGAGGTTCCCAGAAAAGAAAAAGCTAAAGGAGTTCATCACCACCAAACCAGTATTATAAGAAACGTTAAAGGTGTTTCTTTAAGAAAAAAAGAACATGTCAATAAAAAGGTACCTATCAATAATGTTTAAGTGTAAATGGATTAAATGCTCCAATCAAAAGATATAGGGTAACAGAATGGATAAGAAAACAAGATCTATATATATGCTGTCTACAACAGGCCCACTACTCACTCACTCTCTCACACACACACACACACACACACACACACACACACACACACGGATGGGAAAAGATATTTTGTGAAAATGGAAACAAAAAAAGCTTGACTAGCTATATTTATATCAAAATTAGGTCTTTAGAACTTCCAGCCAAGATGGAGTAGGTACATACACTTTGTCTTCCTGCAAACCAAAAGGACAACATATTTAAAATAAAAAAATAACCGAAACTGCCAGAAAATTGAACTGTATGGAAGTCCAACAACCAAGGTGTTAAAGAAGAAACATTCATCCAGACTGATAGGAGGCATGGAGACAACAGGGGAGGAGAAGACTCAGGATAAAGTGGCGGCTAGCAGACTGAGTGGTCCCACATTTGTGTGCAGATAAAACAGAGTTAACACCTGGGGAGCAAGACCCACTGCACAACCCAGGGCTCCAGCTCGGGGAAATAAAGCCTCAAAACCTCTGATTGAAAACACCTGTGGGGGTTGTGGCAGCAGGAGAAACTCCCAGTCTCACAGGAGAGGTCGTTGGAGAGACCCAGAGGGACACACACAAGCCACCCACCCGGGAATCAGTACCAGAAGGGCACAAATTCCTTGTGGGCGGGGGGAAGTGACTGAAAGCCAGCCAAGGACTGAGAAAGCAGCATTGCTCCCTCCTTGATCCCTCCCTCACACACAGCACCGCAACCCAGCAAAGTAGGTTATTCCTTCCTGGTGAATATCTAAGGCTCCGCCCCTTACAAAACAGGTGTGCCAAGACCTAAAAAAAAAAAAAATATGGCCCAAATGAAAGAACAGATCAAAGCTCCAAAAATGGAACCAAGCAATGAAGAGACAGACAACCTATCAGATGCAGAGTTCAAAACACTGGTAATCAGGATGCTCACAGAAATGGTTGAGTACGGTCGCAAAATAGAGGAAAAGGTGAAGGCTATGAAAAGTGAAATAAAGCAAAATGTACAGGGAACCAACAGTGAAGGGAAGGAAACCAGGACTCAAATCTACAATATGGAGAAGAAATAAACATTCAACCAGAACAGAGTGAAGAAACAAGAATTCAAAAAAAAATGAAGAGGCTTAGGAACCTCTGGGACAAATTTAAACATCCCAACATCCAAATCATAGGGGTGCCAGAAGGAGAAGAGAAAGAACAAAAAATTGAAAACTTATTTGAACAAATAATGAAGAAGAACTTCCCCAATCTGGCAAAGGAAACAGACTTCCAGGAAGTCCAGGAAGCTCAGAGACTCCCAAACAAGTTGGACCTAAGGAAGCACACACCAAGGCACAACATAATTACATTACCAAAGATTAATGATGAGAGAATCTTAAAAGCAGCAAGAAAAAGAGAGACAGTTACCTACTAAGGACTGCCCATAAGACTATCAGCTGATTTCTCAAAAGAAACCTTGCAGGCAAGAAAGGGCTGAAAAGAAGTATTTGAAGTCATGAAAAGCCAGGACCTTCACCCACGATTGTTCTATCCAGCATAGCATTTAGAATGGAAGGGCAGACAAAGTGCTTCCCAGATAAGGTCAAGTTAAAGGAGTTCATCATCACCAAGCCATTATTATATGAAATGTTAAAAGGACTTATCGAAGAAAATGATAAAAAATATGAACAGTAAAATTACAACACTCTCACAACTATCAACTGAACCTAAAAAACAAAAAGCACAAACTAAGCAAACAACTAGAACAAGAACAGAATCACAGAAATGGAGATCCCATGGAGTGTTATTAGCAGGGAGGGTGAGTGGGAAGGATGGGGAAAAAGGTACAAAGAATAAGCAGCATAATTGGTATGTACAAAATAAGACAGGGGGAGGTTAAGAACAGTATAGAAAATGGAGAAGCCAAAGAACTTTCATGTACAACCCATGGACATGAACTAAGGGATACGGGGCAAGGCTGGTGGAAGGAGGAATGCAGGTTTGAGCAGAATAAAGGGGAGGAAAAAAATGGCACAACTGTAATAACAATCAACAAAATATACTTAAAAATAAACAATGGGACATCAAATTAAAAATTGCACTGAAAAGACAACCTATTGAATGGGAGAAGGTATTTGCCAATGACACATCTGATAGGGGTAAACATACATTTATGAAGAACTCACACAAGTCAACACCAAAAGAACCCAAACAATCCAATTAAAAAATGGGCAGAGGAACTGAATAAACACTTCTCCAAAGAGGATATACACATGGCCAACAAAACATATGAAAAGAAAATGCATATTGGAACTACAGTGGGATATCACCTCACACCTGTCAGATTGGCTATCATCAATAAATCAACAAACAATTGTTTGTGAGAATGTGGAGGAAAGGGAGCCCCAGTGCACTGTTAGTAGGAATGTAGATTGTTGCATCCACTACGAAAAACAGCATGGTGGTTCCTAAAAAAATTAAAAATGAAAATGCATTATGACCCAGCAATTCTACTCTGGGTATACATCTGTAGAAACCCAAAATACTAATTCAAAATAATGCACGTGTATTTTCATTGCAGGTTGTGGTACATTTATACAATATACTCAGCCATAATAAAAACTGCCCTGGCTCATGCAGCTCACTGGATTGAGCGCAGGCCTGCGAAATAAAGGGTTGCCAGTTCAATTCCCAGTGAGGGCACACACCTGGGTTGCACGACAGGTCCCCAGTCAGGGGCAAACGAGAGGCAACCACACATTGATGTTTCTCTCCCTCTTCTCCTCCCTCCCTTCCCTTCTCTTAAAATAAAATCTTAAAAAAAAATAAAACCTTACCATATGCAACAGCATGGATGGACCTACAGGGTCTTATGCTCACTCAGAAAGAAGACAAATACCATAGATTTCACTTATATGTGGAATCTAAAGAACAAAATAAAAAACAGAAACAGACTCATAGATACAAAGAACAGACTGATGGTTGCCAGGGAGAAGGGAAGTTCCAGGAGTGGGTGAAACACATGAAGGGATTAAATACAGACTGGGAGTTACAAAATAGTCATTGGGATATAAAGGCAGGCATAGGGAATACAGTCAATATATTGTAATAACTGCATATGGTGTCAGGGGGCTACTGGAAATATCAGGGGGAACACTTTGAAAAGCATAGAATTGCCTAACCCCTATGCCGTACACCTGAAACCAAAATAACACTGAATGTTAAACTGTAACTGAAAAACAAAGGTTTAATGAAAATTTAAAAAATTAGATATTTGGGGGAAAAATCGTTAGGATGTCCATACTACCCAAAGCCATCTACATTAAATACAATCCAAATAAAAAACTTAAGGCATTTTTACAGAAATAGAAAATCCCCCAAATTTGTATGTAGGCACAAAACACCTTGAATATCCAAAGCGATCTTGAAAAAGAACCAAGCTGAGGGCATCACACTTCCTGATTTCAAACTTTATTACAAACTATACTGATCAAAATTACGATGCTGGCATAAGCAGCAGCACATACCAATGAGTCAGAAGAGAATCCGGGAGTAGGGGAGAAGTCTCAAATATATTAACATTTGACAAAGGAGGTATTCAGTGGGGAGAGTGTATCTTCAATAAATGGGGTTGGGAAACTCAATAACCACATGCGTAAGAATGAATACTTAAACTGACTCATAGAACAGACTGAGGATTAAGAAGGGAGGGAGGCAGAGAGGGGAATGAATGAAAAACATGCAGGAATTGAGTCCAGATTGGTAGTTAAAAAGTAGTCACCAGGAATATAATATATAGAATAGAGAATATACCCAATACTGTAACAACTTAAAATACCAGGGAGATCACTTTGTAAAGTATGATTGTCTAATCACTATGCTGTACACCAGAAACAAATACAAAATACCAAATGTAAACTGTAACTGGAAAAATTAAATTACTGGCTAAAAGTTAACTAGACACTAAGATTCTTAACACCCAAAATACAAAAACATAGGTTAACATCTAAATGACTAGACACTTTAGGAAAACCCTCTCCTTAGTAAGGAAGCTTGAAGGAAACATTTAATATCCTTAGAACCTAGCACTATAATTTTAAACATTAACTTATATTCTATTTTTTCCAAGATATGAAGTAGCTTCTTTAGAAACATCAAATTATATTGAAATACGATTGCAACCGTGGACCTATCAAGTTACTGCTTTGAAATCTTGGGCAAGTTATTAGCCTCTCTGGGTCAATCTTCCCAACTTTAAAAATAGGAAGTGAGCCAGCTTGGCACGGTTGCAGCGTTGTCCTGTGAGCCGAAAATTCATGGGTTCAATCCTCAGTCGGAGCACGTACAAGACGCAAACAATGTTTCCCTCTCACTGCTTCCCTTCCCTTCTCTCTAAAATCAATAAGCACATCCTCAGGTGAGGATAAAAAAAAAAAATTTTTTTTTTAAGGTAGTGGGATGTTTTAAGAGGATAGTCAGTATATGAAGCACAAAGGGCTTTTACATACTAAGTGCATAATGATTTATAATTTCTTATGACTACTACTATTATTTTAGGAAAATAACTTATTACTTACCAGTTTAACATTTTGATTTCTCTACATCTTAGAAATTCATCAGTGTTTAAGAACTTACAAAAGAAATCTTTAGATTTTAACTTGTATTAACTCAGTGATGATTACAAATAAAACGTCAATGAAATGACTTACCTTATACTACCAACTCTTTGAATCAAAGATAATGCTGAAAACAGAACCAGTTTCCTACTACTAGCTTAATTATTCTTTCCATCACACTTCAAGATTTTAAATAAATCTTAGGCTTTATTTTTCAAATACATACAACTACTAATAGTGAATGCATTGGGAAAAGTTATAAATGACAGTGAGACTATAAAAGCAGTATATTGATAGTTTTAAATATTTTTCAAGAGTGAAGTTCCTATGTTCCTCTGTTCAGACCAATGGAGTAAATGTAAAATTGTGATTTGGTACACAGGTATAACCCAAGAAACTGAAATGCAAGAAAGTCTTTCTTAAACTGTTTTCACGTGTGATTCTCTATTTTATATGGCTTGTTACTATTGGGAGGAATTGATGGTTAACTTAAAATATGTAACTAACTCTGAGAGAGTTAAATTTTAAAAGTAGAAACAGCCATAAATTAGTTCACTAACACAGATACTAGAACAGAAAACCTGAAATAAGAAAAAAGTCCCCTGACTAAAATAGATCCTAAAATGTTATCAGAGGAATAAATGCTTAACCAAAATATCAATATAATTCCATTGTGTATCATTAGTTCTTACATTAAAAGTAGAAGTAAGCTTTTAATATAATTGGCATAGGTCATTCACTTCTGCTAAAATATGTGAAACAAAGGCAAATGGGGCTCCTACAACTCCTAAACTCAAAGTGTTCGTCTACCAATGGTAAGAAAATAAACTTGCATGCGGAGAAAAAAGAAATACAACCGATGTCAGTCTTTCCCAATTTATTTTATACAAAACAGTAGCAATGTAGAATATGGGGATTATCTTCTGCTGTCACGCGCGCAAGTTGTGAACATTCCAAGCCAATGTTTACAGTTTGGAGGGAAGGCTAAACAATAGCATCAACCATGCTACTGAACATGGGAATTTTTTATTGAAAAAGATTAAAAATTAGATAGCAATGTCTTCATAATATTGCTCTCATCATTGAAGACTGAAGAAAAATAAAAAGTCACTTAAGATAAAAAAAAAAAGAGGGAAAGGGCGAAACCAAGAGGCTGCTACAACACTGCCATACAGTCAAACCATCATACTTCAATAATTGCATACTTGATAGCAGCATTATTTTTACTGAACTGTGTGCAACTACAGTTAGAAACACATCGAAGAAAAATATCATGGCAGTCATCAGTCAAAATCCAAAAGAAGAAAAGCAAACAAAGAAATAACTCTAGAACGAACACACTGTAAGTAGATGAACATGTATGGAGAAGGAATCAATATCTACATCCGTGGACTGTTCCATTCTGCCCCAGTTAAGTGTCAACTCAAACTGTCAACTGTGCATTTTTTGGAGGATTTGAGTTTTTTCCAGTTCTTATTATACTGCATGCTTGGAACAAAGAGGGTCATAATAAATCCTTCTACACAATGAACTTTAAGTAGACAGCTGAAAATAAATTTACTACTTGTAAACACACACCAAAAAAAAAAAAAAAAAAAATTACAAGATTTTTTTTTATCTTTAAACAATCAGTGCTTCCAAAAGCACATTATCTTCTGTATCGACCTCTCTCCCCTCGGTCTCTGTCACGATCACATAATCGTTCTCTTTCTCTTTCTCTGTCACGTCCTCTATCTCGCTCTCTGTCTCTTCTGTTGTCTCTGGGGCGATCCCGCTCTCGTTCCCAGTCTCTTTCACGGGGTCTACTTCTCCGACCACTGACGACAGCTTGTGTGCGACGAAGGAAATCATCCACCCTCATATCATAATCGTGCTAGAAAAGGTAAGAAATTGTTTAGGTATGTCGAAAACTGGAAAAAGTTTATGAGTCTCTATACTGTAATTACTGTCTAGTAGAAAGAAGCTAGAAAATGCACTAAATACATTAATTCACAATAAGTAATTCTGCCATTTAAAAACAGAATTTTGATATTTTAATTAGATACTTACAATAGAGGATTACATCTATCTCATTAAAAAAAACCACTCCATACAGTTTCCTAATGTAACTTTAATGACCTTTCCATCCAATCCCTTTATCTAAGATTTAGGCCAAAGTAATCACCTACTAATGACTGTCCAGCACATCATGCATATATGCTGACAATCATGCTAAATGTCATCAATGTTTTTCTGTAATAGGTAAACCCTACTGGTAACTTTCTCCTTTGATGCTACAAGCTAACACGCAACTTATCCTTTTAAGGTAAAATTAACAATTCTCACATTCCATATTTTCTTTCAAACTAAACCACTGTTAATGACAAATAATTTATGAAATTTGGAAGAACTTTAAGAAAATATGAACTTCAGGTAAGATTGTGGATTTCACAAAGAGCTAGTCAGTAATACACAGGAATGCTGAGGAGGACAAGGGAGGACAGTAAGATGAATAAACTGCCTGAGTGAGATGCAAGCTGTCACTGTCACTAATTCTAAGCTTGACTCCTGCTCTAGTTTTCTACTCTTAATTCTCAACTCACCTTTACTTAGTGAACTTAAGTCTCTTTTCAAAGGTAAACATAAATATACAGAATAGAAGATTCAAAAACACAATTCCGCATTACTTTTCATATATGAGTATGTATCATATAAGCATTAGTCAGGATTCTCAAACTGTTTTTATTGAATTAAGATTAAAGGTCCTAATATGTGATTTCTGAAGGACTAATATCTTTATTAGGATAAGGTAGTGATTTTCACAACAGGTGTGCTGCCAGAATTTTTAAAACCTGTAACACCTAACTATTTAGCCAGGCACACTGAGATTTTCCCCCGATACTGTCAAATAAAAAAATTACAACAGCCAACACAAAACAGCCATTCAGTGTGAATGCCCTGTACTGAACCATAAATGTGTAGTATTATGTAATAGTGTTGCACCTTATTTTTGGTCACACTGCATTGTAAAGTTGCATCTGACTGGTTATTTCTTGGTACCAGAAATCCTTATATACAAGTACAGGTACCTGATTTTTTAAAAAGTCACTTTGTAAATTCAATTAAAAAAAATAATTAAAAAAAAAAAAACAAGTTTGGAGCAAAAGGGGTAGGTAATTACTATTATTACTTTGTAACTTGATCAAAATTATAGCTATTATAATGTGTTTTGGTATGCCACAGAATTTCAGTAGTTTATGTATGACATGAGATGAAAAATGTTGGAAATCACTGGGAAAAGGAAATAAATGACAACAGATTAAAGTATCTCAAAGACAGGCGAGTAAAGTACTGGGCACACTGACCCTCTTAAATATGCATACTCTTATCTAAGTGGGAAGATAAAAGGATATTTGACCCAGCAAAAACTCCATCTCGAGTGTTTGTGTGTGTGTGTGTGTGTGTACACACGCACGTGTGTACACAACGCTGGGGGTTCTGGGCTGGTGGGTCAAATTCCAAACTGTATATCCTATTTTAACAACCAAACTACCTTTCGAAGGCTACCAAACTTACACACAAAGGAATTATGCTAACAAGTGCCAGGAGACCATTTCATTTTTAAAAATAAAAGTACTATTAGGGAAAAACTGAATACCACTTAATAAAGTCAGCCTCACTAGTTTAAAAACAAAAAAACTCAAACTAGAGATTGTCATTCATTCATCCTCTCTTTAAATGGACAAAAAAGCGTTATCAGATTATTAGAACCAGTAACTGTTTAAGTACAATTTACTCGTCTGCTACATCATAGCATGTTTGTCATTTGCTAGCATCATCCTACGAAGCAGAGATAGGTAGGTGAAATAGTTCTCTTCATTACTAGTTTTAACAAAATTTGGTAGAAACAAATGACAAAATGAGATTGGAAATTTACCTGTTAACTACGGGAATGAATATACACCATCTATCCTATGAACACTGAGTCAGTCAGAATATACAAAAATCTTAGAAACACCTATTTGCAATAATATTAATTAAAGATAAGTGAAAACACAAAATATCCTAGTATACCACACCCTAGGACATTACCTAAGAGCTATCTGTAGGAGTTGCCTCAACTTAAGCAGTCTGTTTGATCAGTAAAAGAAATGTAGTCAGTCTAAATAATCCAAAGGGATAAGCCATTGTTAATAAACAAGTTGTGAATTACTCCAAAACAGTTTGCTGTAAGAATATGAAACAATCCACCAATCAAAATAACATGGTAGCCTCTACATTTAAATAATCTACAATTCTAAGTAGTTCCCTCACACTTTCGCCTTCTCATGCACTTACTACTCGTTTATCTCTGTATCTTGCTTCATGTGGTACTGGATGATGTCCTGAGTAAGGGGGATGAGCTTGAGGAGGTGGAGCATGGTGCTGATAGTAAGGATGGTGTGGAGGTTGTTCCATTCCCGGATAAGGAGTCTAAAAAAACAAAACCCCAGAAAACAAAAGCCCTCTTCCGTAAGTACGTACCAAACATCCTTATAAATAAACCACTCTTAGAATTCCCTACCTAAACCACCCATCCCAAACAAATATTTAATCTGTACTAACCATCTACTTTGATGGCATAAAGGTTCTTCCAAATATCCTTTATTTGCTTGTTTATATGTCCGTAATAAACTCTAATTGCACATCTTTTGAGATTTAACATGTTTACTCTTTAATACAGTATCATTTAAGTACTAATAGAAATGGCAAACCCTTACATACTATGAGCACTGTCAGCACTGTCCTAAACACTTCACATGTCTCATTTAATTCTCACAGCAACCCTATGAAACAGGTGCTATTATTCCTATTTTATAAAAGAGGAACCAATTAGCTAGGTAACTTGCTTAAAATCACATTCTAATAAGGAGGTGAAGCTGGGACACAACATGAAGCAGTGTGGCTCTAGAATCAGTCATCTTAACCATGATGTAAAAATCTGTTCTTAAAAAAAACACACACCTTCTAGTAGCTAATGTACTCTTAAATTGATTGTAAACTGATTAAGGGCATTTCAAAGGTTACTTCCGTTGTTAGTGCCAAGATGTTATTAAATTTTTGTTTTAAATTTCATAGAATTTAAAAGAAAAAAAATTTGTAATTCATCTATCTCTATATAGGCCCTTACGTAAAACGAAAGTCAGATGACGAGGCCACATTACAGGTAGCATTATTCTTTTTGTTTTTCAAAGGGTAAAAAATAATAAGAACTATTTAAATTTCCAAGTGTTTCATTTCTTGGGAATTAAGGCCTCAGCTATCCTCAATACCTTAAAATGTACTCTAAGAAGAATATGCAGTTTTCTTAAAGGAAACTATTAAAAATTAGAAACATGGTTTAATTAACCTTATTTTATACAGACAATTTACTGAATATTCGGGTCAGGCACTATGCTAAACTTTGCACATATTTTTAAGTTTAGCTTCTCATCTATCCTATGAGACTGACACTATTCCGTTAAATATCAAGCCACACAAGGACAGGTACAATGCCCATTTTGCTGACCAGTGGATAATCAGAACAAGTACAGTGCCCTGCAGAGAGCAGGCACTAAATATTACTTTGATAAGCCAAAGAATGAACAAATGTTTATTGAATTTTACATTCAAGGAAATGACGAATGTACTTATAAAACTTGCCCAAGGTCAGAACTGAGAAGGTAAGGTATATGACCCCAGGCAGAATTTGTACCACTAGCCACCTACAATAAGCCATAACCCTTATCGATTAAGCCTGTTATCAACACAAATCAAATTATTCATTAGTCTTTAATTTTAAAAACACTATGTCATTATTTAGTACCAAAGATATATACTTAAGTCTCTAAATAGGTAACTGTTCAAGAATATTTCATGTTAGCCATCAAAATACACAGAACTGCAAACAAAAAACTATTTGCAAAAACAGAATACAAACCATTCCTTGCCAAGGTGGTGGTGGTCCCATGTTATGAAATTCCCTCACATAATCATTGTAGGACTAAAATAAAAGGTGATAATGTCAATAACAAATAGAAATAAAACTCAAAACTACAAAATAAATCAGATCTTGATTTTATGTACTTTTAACATACAAAATGAAATGCTTACCCCATTTAAAAACACATCTCGGCGAACTCCTGAAAATCGTCTGTTGGGAATAAGATTTGTGAAACTAAATTCAGGTAATTCATAAACTAGTTCCAAGAATGTAATTCAAAACTAAGCAAGAGTGAACCAAACTTACCTGTCTACTTCCTGGTATCGTGGGTCCTTTAAATACCCTGTTCAAACATCAAGCATTTTAGTAAATGAAATTTATAGTTTTCATTATGGCATCATAATTAAACCTTCCTTACCACTCATCTCAATTCTTCCCATGAATACTGTGATGCTATTAAGTCATACTATTATTGCATTATTCCATTTTCAGATTTTCTTCTCAGATTACATGATAATCTAGGAAGTAATAATTTACTGGTATCACAGACTTATAAACTGGTAGAGGTTTTCGTATGGATCTTCTAAATCCACACCCCAATTTTCGCTAGATAGATAATTTCTTCATTCTGCACCATAAGGAAGGTAAGGGCAAAGGAATTATCTTGAGGACACTGCAACAGAATTTGTTTAAAACAAATGTTTACCTTCTACCTGAGTATACATGTACACAGTCTTGCTAGGTCAACCATAGATACTTTTGAAAAATGCAAACTTAAAGGGAAGAAAACAAAACTGCAAGAATAAAGAGGTATAGATTTTAAATGAAAGAACCATGGAAATAAAAGTATTTTCCCACCACCTTTCAGTAAGGCCTCAGCATATTAAAACATAAAAAGTTTGAGTGGCCACATTACTGGAGAAAACCCAATTTCATTCCTTGTAACACCTATTTTGGAGAAGAGTAAAGCTTATTAAATAAGCCAGTTGTTATGTAACAGTGCTGTTATGCTCTTTAACACCAATTTCCAAACTGCCTAAATTTTTATAAATGTATCATGGTATTAAATAAATTTCTTCTTGTAAATACACTTTTATTTTTTTTTAATCCATCAAGGGAAAGACTAACTGAGAAGCTGGCTTTTAGGTTACAAACAAAATATTTCCCATTCCTCTCCAAAAACATAAACTCAAAGATTTTTATTTAGAAAATATAGCATGATTTCAATTTCCAAACAAAGCTATGTAACACATGAAATACTAAATATCATAGGAAATAAGAAGCATAAAGTGTAAGATTTGTGCTTTCCCTAACTATACCTAACCTTTTGCAGTAATTATAAATTAGCAAAATCAGATAATTAACAGATTTATGATAATGAGTCCAGTAGGATAAATTAGATAACCTCAAGAAAGGAGAGAAAGTTACTAGGTGAGGACTATTAATAACTTCCTGAAGTTTGAGTAGTCATGTCCTAGATTTCTCACTTTTACAACTACACAATTACAACAGAAGTTTTTGTGTTTTTGTTGTTTTTTAATAATTTTAAGTCAAATATCTGCAGGATTATAAAATATTAACCTGGTCTCTGGTGAAACTCAGGGGCATAGTCAATCCTTGGTTTCTTTCTGCTGTTATGAATATCATAATCTTCTGGTCGACGCCTACACAAATTAGACATATTAGAAATTAAACCAAAAACTGCTGGGAGAACAAATAGCAAAGCAAGAGTTTCTGACAGAAATAAGTACAAAAATTTGCCCATTATTTACTCTAAAATAACACTCAAATCTGTGGGAAACAATCTTGAAATTTCTAAATTTTAATTTCTCAAATTACTATAAATCAATCTTTTCAGTATACTGCTGGAAGTAGATACTCTCTGCACTCCTCATGCTAGGATGAGACAGCTGGAAAGAGGAATCTCCTCAAAATATGTAAATTACATTTTAGTACTCTAAACAAAAGTGAATGATCCACCCTTGAACTAATTTAAGTATCCAGTTTAACAATTAATACACTTTCCCAAATAAAGTCTCCATTCAAATGAAAAAGAAAGGAAAAAATACTCTATCATTATACAATAGGTAACTTTAAAAACTATATATTTAAACTTATTACTGTCATTTTAGGATAAATCTCAACAAAATTAAGAATGTCTTAAGTATTTTTCGTCTCTGCACAAAATTATACTTTTTGTATCATCATACAGAAAATGTGATAACTTATTAAGTGACTTTACAAGAAAGTTTTGAAATTCTTAATACTATGAAAAATAAATTTCTGTATTTAGTAACATTTAGGAATTAATGGAATTTTTTCCAAAGACAATGCCTTAAAATAAAACTGGCAAGTAATGGGGCAGTTTTAACAGAGTTCATAAAAGGAGTTCAAAGTATTCTTTAGGAAGTAAAATTTTACTCTCTGCAGTGTGCCCTCTACTGTCTTCCATAAGTCTTAATGTTTAATGTAATACACAATTAAATACACTTCATTTTTACTTAGCATTTAAGAAAGGGCTACACAAAATTTCTAAATATCCAAATTTTTTAGGTAACAAATATATCTTTTTACCCTTAATGTCTAAAAAACTCTACCAAAAACTGTCAAACCTGGCATAACTCGTTTTCCAGCTATTTCTGAGTATCAATCACTTTCAATAACTTTTGCAACACAAATTCACGTAAACTTAAGTGCAATTATCCCAAGCCCCACCCCCAACAGAATAAAACAGTTGCATCTACAATATATAAGACTAAGAAAATTAAAAGCTGGTTTAAAAAATAAACATACCGCTTTCTTGTAGTTTGGGGAGTGCATTTACGACCGGTATAAAACATGATAGTAACAGTTCATATAGTAGTCCAACTACTGACTTTAAGCTGTAAGCCACATACATATATGGAGGCCCTGGCAGGCTTGAGAGAAGGTGTAGTGGTGTAATAAGTATAGTTTGCAGTCCATTGCAAAACTGAGGTAAAAACTTCACTTGTATGTACTGTATTGCACTGGAAACCTCTTAGCTTAAAACTTCAAAAGACATCTTGGTGCTCAGTCCTTTTAAGCCAGAAAATAAGGGGGCTCTGCCAGGTTTCCTCCTACCTACTCGACAGTGTCCTTTTTAAGCTCAAAGGAATGGGGACTCTTGTTGGATTATCTGTACCTACCACAGGATGTTTCCATCAAAAGGAAACTTAACCAAAGGTTTCATCCCATCAACCACACATCCAACAGTCTTTAGCAGAATATTTTAGATTAGCTGTATGCAAATCTATACAGGGGAAGGTGTTGGGTAGAAGGGCTTAACTCAGTCCTTTGCAAAGCCTTCTCCAATTCTGTATCAAGTTAAACCCCCTTTTCCTGGAAAATGATGTTTAGTTCATAAAGTAGTGATCAATAACCATGGCGATCCTCTAAAAAACACTTTTAAGTCCACAGGTACTGCCAGCATCTGGAAAAGTTGTAAACAGACACAGCAACAGCCCTTCGTTTTGGTTTGTTGCCGGGTCTCCCAGGGCCACTTGATCCCCTTTGGAAAGGACCTATTTTCAGAAGCTCTGCAAGATGTATGAATTCACTGGGTACAGGTTAGAGAATATCTGGCAATGGGGTTAACACATCACGGTGATAAAATTTGAAACAGTCCCAATAATGCTCCTCTTGAATATCAAAATAACTTAAAATATTTTATCCTCTATATGAGGCGTCATCTTCTGAAAAAATATTAGTGATCCTTTATAAAAGTCCCATATCTCATAAGGGTTATCCAGAGACACACCTGCAAGAAAAGGCTTTTTACAAAATATTAACATTTTTTGTGAATAAAGACTTCCTCCTCTTCCTCTTTTCTAGCCTGTTTTTAGCAACAAAGGCCTACCTCATTTCCATTTTATACATTGTATTATCAGAATATCAACTAATCTAAATTGGATAATACTCTTTAGAGCAAATAATTTTTCTGCATAAGGAAAGATCCCCATTTTCCTCTTGAAAAATGACTGAGATCAAGGTGACCATGTGAAATCCTCAATGAAGCCACAAACTAGTCCATGCAGCTTGATTTGAGGATTTTCTCTTTCTTCTTTACCGCAGGACAAACTTTTGACGAATCACATTCCTCCATCATGTTATTCTGATACATGTGCCTATTATCAGTCCAAAGAACGTTTCTAACCTTCCCACATCCCGGACTGGTTCTCGACGGGATGGACGTCCTCTTGATCGGGGTTGAGAATGCATTCTTCTCTTGTGACGCATTTTATGAATGACCTGATACAAGTCAATACTTTCATCAGGGGGAAATAGAAGACAAAGCTGGGTTCCACATTCGAGTTCAATTTCCTAGAATAGGAAAGTACAAGATGAAGATAGGTGAAACTTGTAATAAACTTGATTTTTCCTGACATACAAGAACAAAAACAGTGTTTCGGAGGTTTCCTTCCAGAAACTGGCGATCACATGGGATTCCAATAAACATCCTTGAAAGGTTTAAACTTTTCAACATTGTTTCCTGTCTTCAATAAGGACAAAACTAAAACGTGTAGAATCACCAAAGTTAAATATACAAATGCAACTGCTTAAAATTCTGAGACAAATGCCCTCTGCAGATTATTTATTTGTACAAAATTCAGAAATATCAGGACAAAGGTATTCATCTGTCTCAGTATAGTGGAGGAAAACATGTTATGTTAGTGTGTGCCAACAACTTTGATAATTATAAACTGCTAAATGCACTGAAATCCATTAGATTAACTACAAAGGCATAATAATCTGTGGAATTTTAAATTTTAAGTTTTATTCTCCAACTACCAACATTTTCACTTATGAGCAGTGAAAAATTATCATCTCTGTTCAAAATTACCTACAGAAACTGAGAGTCAAAGGTTTGTGTTTATTTTAAATAACTGCACATTTTTTTATTTCAATCGACTTGACAACAATCCCAGTACATATACCGATCTTTTTATAAAGCTTCCTTCTATTCAGAAAACATAAGCAAAGATGTTCTGAACATCAGTAATACTATAATGAAAACTCATTTAAAATCAGGCCAATTCTCTTCAAAACTTTTTCTTCAATGGTATTAATGGAAGTACCATATAAAGCTTCCAACATCAGTGGAGGTCTTATTAGTCAGTCATTAATCACAGTAATCATAAACTCCAAATAAGAACATTTTCCTTAATACTGCACACAATCTTTCAGAAATAAGTTTAAAATGTCCTTTGGTATAGGTCTTAAAAAGTGTTGATTAAAGGTGTTTTAAAAGAATTAAAATAACAAACCTGTCCATCACGTCCAATCTTTACTGGTTTGTGTTCATTCCAAGGATTGGTGAGATGAGCCGACTTAGTGAAGGGTAATTCACGCCTAAATACAACGTAATAGTAATTACACTCTTTTGCAGAATACTTTAAAAGGACCTTATGCTACTTTCATAGTCAATTCCTATGTTAATCATGATTTAAATGTGACTAAAATTTAAGAATCACTTAGATTGGTAGAGCTACTCCCCAGAGAAAGAGCCCCTTCAGAATGCACTCAAAAAAAAGGTAACACACTGCTTAAGAATGTGAGCTTGGAAACAAAGACAATCTGGAGTTTGAGTTTCAGCTCTCTCTCTTCTCTGAGTCTGAGTTTTCTTCATCTTATAAACAAGAATAGCACGTTCTACTTCCTATTTGTTTTATGTAGTTTGCAAATGAAATGACATATAAAAATGTTTACTGTATTTCTTGATTCTGTGTACTCAAAAAATTTTGTATCTTTTATTAACTGATAAACAAAGAGCTGAATCTTAACCGGGTAGTTAATACCAAATGAAAACAAATGTCCCCTTATCCTTGGTTCAGGACTGCTTTACCAGATTCAAGTGTCTTCCCCCTTTCAATAAGACAATTAATTATTACCCATCATGAATAGAACGGCTCTTAACAATACAAATGTTTGTTTATAAATCTATGTATTTGTATGTATTAATTATGCCCTCCACTTACACCAATATACTAGACCTATACCAATATACTTACACCTATATACTAGAATAGAAGTGCAATATTCTAGTATATAATTTTAAACAAACTCTAACTCCTTCTGAGCCATAGGGCAAAATGATCTCACCAACTTAAAAATAAGATATCCTGTATTTTTGTAGTTCTTTATCAACCTAGCACAATGCTGAAAGCAAACATGACATTTAAAAAATACTTGTTAGTTGTCAAGGATCAATAAAAAATTAACAGCATTAGATTAAGTTTCTACCTATTTGTGCATAAAATGAGTAATGCCAAAATAAATAAATGCTTTAAGAACTATTATATCTACAATACAAATGAAACTGCTCAGCTTAAGGATAAACATAGATAAATAAGGTAAAGAGCTGCTTTCGTCCCTACTCTTTTTTCCACAGCTATCAAAGAATAAACAAGCACACACAATTATTTTGTAAAAGAGTTGGTACGATAAATAGAATACAGAAGATTCATTTTGTTTTTAATGTAGATAGTCGTATCTCTTTTGGAGAGAAAAATAATCTGAAAATCCTTAGTGGCACAGCAGTAAGCCTGAAAGTCACATGGCCCAGGAAATGCCTCACATAGAATGATAAGGCAGGGTTACAACATCTGAAGCAATGAGAAGGGCTTACAGCAAAAGCAAAATGGAGAAGGAAAAGCACAAGCAAGTAAGCTGGTGCAGTGAACAAACTATATAATCACTTATTTTAATCCTACATGAATTTCCTTAAAGATGAATACTGAATGCTCAAATTTTGGTAACATTTTTAAACCTTAGAAAAAATTCCGACATTTACAAGGAAAGAGAAGTATAACTAAAGTTATAGTAGTATTGTAATAAGGTGGCATGCTCTGTGGTGGTGGTGGTGATATGAATGTATGAGGGAAGTGGGCAGTGAGTGATGCATATGCCCACTAGGTATTACTGAAAGACTAGGACTCAGTCTCATACACATCTTACTTCCCAAATCAAGAGTGGTTCAAGAGCGCACAAAATGACTAGTAAGATGAATGATTTTGATTTGTACCTCTTCTGTTGCTAAATACATTTCAAACAAGTTGGTAAATTAACCAGTAAGTCAATGAAAAGGAATATGAAAACAATAATCTATGAATAAATTAAGTCCACCTTCTAAAATTCATAAACAAATTTACTAATCAATAATGTGAAAATAATGTCAAAAGTCACACTCAAAACAAATTTGCTGCAATCAATCTAAAACTAGGCGACTATTTTTTTCTCCTATTCCCAAGAAAGCACCGTCTCCAAATATTTTCCAGGTACACCAATGATACTTCTAGTTATAAAAGCATAGACTAAAAAACCTGTCCTTAGACCTTTACAATTTTATCCATCTAAAAAATGTCTATCACTCTAAGAAATAACTGGCACCTTGTTTTCCCTATAAAAAACCAGATTTTAAATTTTATAATTTTATTGATTATAATTAAATTTTAACTTAATTCTAAGAATTATGAATTTTTTTTTATTTTAAAACTCTGGGTGCAGCGCAGTAGGGTTATCACCCACTCTCTCACCACCCTAACATCACAGTCCAACATTAAAATTCTTTTTTCATGTGTTGTATCTTCCCATTTTGTTCCACAGACAATTATTTCTGCATATTATATTTAAGTAACAAACCTTAATTTACCTAACCAATGTCCTACATGGAAGAATTTAGTTGCTTTTAATTTTTTCCTAGAGTAAGTAGCGATGGGGCGAGTAATGATGATGTATTTTTATGCATATAGCTTTTTGCTACTATATTAACAATCCAGCTAACACGTTATTTCCACTATATCATTGTCCATGTATCTTCACAGTTCGTCACTATCCCACAGTGAAGGCTTTACTCCTTAGGCTAGGCCCATTACTCTTTATCTTTGCATTTTGGTCTTCTTCATAAAAAAAAAAAAAAAAAAAAAAAAGATGACTCCCTATCCCACCCACATACCCTCCCAACCTCCCCAGTTTGTTTTCATGTTCTTCTTGTGCTAATCTGCCTTCCTGAATATAAACTGCATTTTTCCTTCTTATTCTTATCCAATTCCACTATCCCTACCTATCAAAACCCAGCACCTAAACCAACACATAAATTACATAACACTAGTGGGGTCCCTTTTAAGTAATTTTTATCTAACTAAAATTAATTGTATAAATAATAGAGTAGTACATGCAACAAGAAGTTCACTTAAATAATTAGCACTGTATGTGTTTAAATAACTTTCTAGGCCCAAGATGGAGTGACTTCTGCCCAAGGCACCATGTAAGCAACCTGAAACATAGATATTCTTAGCCAACTCTAGGCTTTCTCACCCCAAACAAGGTTCACAGTGTGGACACAGCCAATCGGGTGTGTCCTATTTGTCTCCTTGTTCTTCATTCTTTATCCTATAAAAGACTTCTGCCTTCCACTTCATTCTGCAGTTCTCCACAGGAGACTGTCCCTTTCATTTAGTGTTAGTTTTGTTTGTATCAACTAAATTGACTTCTTTAATCATTTTTTAAACAATGTACAATCATTCAGTAAGAACATAAGACTGCTAGTAGCTCAGTCATCAAAATAAATCTTTTTCTAATATAACATATTTAAATACTCCAGTTTCAAAAGATCCCAATGCCACTACGCACAGTTGGCTAACTTCCTTAAGAGACACTTGTTCATAATAAAGGCCATATATGAGAGACTACAGCCAACATCATACTCAATGGACAAAAACTTAGTGCTTTCCCACTAAGATCAGGAACAAGACAAAGACGCCCTCTCTCACCACTCCTATTCAACATAGTATTGGAAGTCCTAGCCACAGAAATCAGACAAGAAAAAGCAATAAAAGGCATCCAAATTGGAAAGGAGGAAATGAAACTGTCACTGTTTGCAGATGACATGATAGTGTACATGCAAAACCCTATAGACTCCACCAAAAAAACTACTCGACCTAATAAATGAATTTGGCAAAACAGCTGGATACAAAGTCAATACTCAGAAATCAAAGGCATTCCTGTATATCAACAATGAAACAGCAGAAACAGAAATCAGGAAAAAAATCCCATTTGATATAGCAACAAGAAAAATAAAGTACCTAGGAATAAACCTAACCAAGGAGGTAAAAGACCTGTACTCAGAAAACTACACAACACTGAAGAAAGAAATTAAGGAAGACACAAACAAATGGAAGCATGTACCATGCTCATGGATTGGAAGAATTAACATCATCAAAATGGCCGTACTACCCAAAGCGATTTATAGATTCAATGCAATCCCTATTAAAGTACCCATGACATATTTCACAGATATAGAACAAATATTTCAGAAATTCATATGGAACCATAAACGACCCCGAATAGCTGCAGCAATTTTGAGGAAAAAGAACAAAGCAGGAGGGATCACAATACCTGATATCAAACTGTATTACAAGGCCACTGTAATCCAAACAGCCTCGTACTGGAATAAAAACAGGCCCATAGACCAATGGAACATAACAGAGAGCCCAGAAATAAACCCAAGTCTCTGTGGTAAATTAATATTTGACAAAGGAGGCAGGAGCATAAAATGAGGCAAAATAGTCTCTTCAACAAATGGTGTTGGGACATCTGGACAGCTACATGCAAAAAAATGAAACTCGATCACCAACTTACACCACACACAAAAATAAATTCAAGATGGATAAAAGACTTAAATATAAGTCGTAACACCATAAAAGTCCTAGAGGAAAACATTGGCAGGAAGATCTCAGACATTCCACGCAGCAACATCCTCACAGACACATCCCCTAAAGCAAGGGACATAAAGGAAAGAATAAACAAATGGGACCTCATCAAAATAAAAAGCTTCTGCATGGCTAAAGAAAACAGCGCCAAATTACAAAGAGAACCAACAGTATGGGAAAACATATTTGCTAATGATACCTCAGACAAGGGCCTGATCTCCAAAATATATAAAGAACTCACACGACTCCACTCCAGGAAGACAAACAACCCAATTAAAAAATGGGCAAAGGACTTGAACAGACACTTCTCCAAGGAAGACATACAGAGGGCCCAGAGACATATGAGAAGATGCTCAGCATCACTAGCCATCAGAGAAATGCAAATTAAAACCACAATGAGGTACCATCTCACACCAGTCAGAGTGGCCAAGATAAACAAATCCACTAACAAATGTTGGAGAGGATGCGGAGAAAAGAGAACCCTAGTACACTGTTGGGGGGAATGCAGACTGGTGCAGCCACTGTGGGAAACAGTATGGAATTTCCTCAGAAAACTAAAAATGGAACTGCCCTTTGACCCAGCAATTCCGCTGCTGGGATTATACCCTAAGAATCCTGAAACACCAATCCAAAAGAACCTATGCACCCCAATGTGCATAGCAGCACAATTTACAATAGCCAAGTACTGGAAGCAACCTAAGTGCCCATCAGCAAATGAGTGGATCCAAAAATTATGGTACATTTACACAATGGAATTCTACATAGCAGAGAGAAAGAAGGAGCTTATACCCTTTGCAAAGGCATGGATGTAACTGGAGAGCATTATACTAAGTGAAATAAGCCAGGAAGTGAGGGACAAATACCATATGATCTCACCTTTAACTGGAACATAATCAACAAAAGAAAAAAGCAAACAAAATATAACCAGAGACATTGAAATTAAGAACATTGTAACAATAGCCAGAGGGGAGTGGTGAGGGGATAGTGGGGAGAGGGGTCTACAGGAGCTACTATAAAGGACACAAGGACAAAATCAAGGGGGAGGGTAGAGGTGGGGGAGGGAGGTGAGACTGGCTGGTGTGCAGCGGAGGGATGGGGAGAAAATGCAGACAATTGTAACTGAAAATAAATAAATAAAATTTTTTTAAAAATAAAGATTTTGTAATTAAAAAAAAAAAGTTAGGAGCCCCCCCCCAAAAAAAACAAAAAACCCCACTTGTTCACAACTAAATTAGTCATGCCCCATATGTACCAAGAGTATTTCCCATTCCATAATAAAAAAGGATGTTAAATCACTAATATTACATAGATATGCGCTAGATAACATTCCAAATAACTGTCTAATTCATGATAAATTTACTGCTATATTACTAATACGGAGAAATAAATAAAAAATACATAAAACAATTGACCAAACAAACCTTTGAACTTTGCATCCTGTATTAGATTATAAAGATAGTAAACAAGACAAGCTAAGCATATTGATGCTATTTTTACTTTAACATTGTTAAACTTTATGATCCAAATCAGTGTAGAAATAAGATTAAAAAAAAAAAGGAGTAACTAGAGATAATGATAGATTAAAACTAAACAACTCCAGAGTTTTAACATTATTCCCAACTGGTAGCCCATTCAAACAAGGGCAACTTTTATTATCTACACTTGTAACTTACCTGCAAATCCAGTCAATTTTAAAGACACCTCCCAACATTTTAGCATTCATTCCTGCTGGAAGCACCCAATGTATAGGAGATCCTCCGTGATGTGATTCTGAAGAAAGTCTTGCAAATCCTAAGGGAATCAAATCACAAGATAATATAAAAATGCTAATAAAGTATAATCAGTGCTTTCATATATCCCAATTATTTTTATTCTTACCTTGAAATTTTCCACTCTCTCTGACAGAAAATATTAAGATAACACTCCTTGCAGATCTGAATGCAGCATTTAATTTTTTCTCATTTACTGGCAGTGTGGACCATACACCCTATACAAATAATGCAAAGATTATACAAACTGTAATCAATGTCTTTCATGTTTCCAATTATATTTGCAAAAGACTAAATCTACTGATACTGTTCTATTTTCAATTCAAGTAAGTTATAATGAAGATAAGAGGTCTTACTTATCAGCTATCAAAATAATGTAATAATTTTTCAAAAACTCAGGAAAAATATGGAGAAAATCACCAACCTTAACAAAATTATTAAAACAACTAAACACATGTTTGGGGAGGGAGGTGGGATTCAAATCTTATGGGCTAGAATTCTATATAATAAAAACAATCACAAATATTTTAAAGTCATAGCCATTTACTGTGGTAAAAACATGTTGTTTGAAGGTGAATCACAACACATACATTTTCTGTCTTAAAAAACTGTGACTAACAGAATAATTTTAAGTTATTATATAAATAAATCTGTAAGTGAAGAATATATCAAATTTCTAGCATTTCCCAGTTTTTCCACTTAAGTTCAAATTTTTATGTATCAATAGTTTCACTGAAGAGGCCTGTGTTCTTTACACAGAACCAGAACATAGTTAATTTCCAAAGAATTTCAAGCAATTCTTTGTTCATGAATAACTGAGAGAGACAGACAGAATGGGAAGGTAAAGCAAAAACTCTCACTCAGTTTTACCTGCTCACACAAACTAGAGCTCATTCACAGTAAGTGCTTAATTACTTCTGCATAAATCCACTCCAGCTGAAAGGAATAAACCTCTACTAGACAGCTATTTGGTACATTATTCCTTCCATATGTAAATTTTGATGGGGTAATCCTCAACAAATAAAGAATATTAATGTTGATAGAAATACAATTAGAAAAAATAACTTTAGTTCTTCATTTTCTAAAAATTAGCAGAAACTGTAATTATTCATTTTAAACCAAGAGCAGAAAGATATAATAGCTGGTGTAATAAACATGTATTTTTGTAGCAAAAACACAAAAATTATTGTCTTACAACATTCTACAGCAACTGGGCATAGCCTTTTTGTGAAGTCTGTAGTTGGACTTTAAGCTAATTCTTTCCTTTTCTTCTAAATCCAAGTGACCTTACTTTTAAAAATAAAACTCTCTCCATAAAGAAATGAATTGAAGAAGATCTCGAAGTATAAAACAAGCATCAATATAAGGCAAAAACTGGTTAATTAATAAAACTTTAAAAAAATATTAGCGCAATTAGCAATCGAATATAGAAACACAGAAATCAACAGAAATACATCTTTTATAGTACAAAGTATAATGCATATACATATATATTCTTCAGTATTGAACATGTGACTTCAAAAATCATCTTAAAAAGATTTAAAAGAAAACCCACATTACTATAAGGTTGCCTAACCAAGCAGAAAACAGACCCTATGTGGCAACTGGGCTCTGGATCTTTAAAGCTTTTATGAAAAATGACAGTGTATGTTATGCTAATCAGTTTGACCTTCCCATTAAAATTTTCAAAATTAGGATAATGTCAACAGAACTGACACTAATACCTTAGCTTTGGCAAGAGACACATTCTCATGGTTGTTACTCTTTATGAGAAAAAATCTTGCATCTTGTAGGACATATTTGAGTTTACTCGTTTGATCTGAAAAAAAGAAATCCAAATTGATTAAAGAGAGGTCATTATGACACAAAGGGGTGTAAGCTGTACTAAAAATAGCCCTCCACAACCCAGCTTTTAAAGTTCATAATCACCCATCCAACCTGTAAAGCTAAGCCACAAGACATAATAAAGCAAAGCTAAGAAAAAAATCAGCATTTTGCAAGAAGTAAACCTAATCCAGTGATGTTCCGATATATCAGATCCATACTTAAGTATGACAATGGCTACAAATTTTACAATTTCTTTCACCAAATTATTCTTTTAAAGATCGAAAACAGACTATTATGCTATTAAAAAAAAAATATATATATATATATATATATATATATATAGCATCCATGGTGCCCCAAAACTCTAACACACCCTGAGATGTTTGCTAGTGCTCTAAAAGACACGCACTAAGTGAACATGGAGACCTATGTAAGACCACATTATTTTTCCATTAATATATCAGAACATTACTACATTAAAACCAACTATTAATGGAAAACCAATAAGGCAAAACAATGACTTTATGCAGCATGCAATGAAAACAATTTCAAATTTAAATGATACCTTTTCGGACAGCACGAACGGAAGATGATAATTTCTCATGCTTCTTTTCTGAACCTGTATTTAGCCAAAGTACATTTGTTCAGATTGAGCTTTAATAGAGATAAGACAAAATTTCTACAGTCTTGTCACATAAAGTTCTCATTCAAGACAAATTATTCTTCCTGGCGCACCCACACACACAAAAAAATACTTCTCAATGTGTACGAGTGTTTTGCTTTTTGGGTTGTTTGGATTTTTAAAAGATATGTATATTTGAACAGTTTCCCACTCAGAAAACTAGTCACTGAATCATCATCTTCCAAGAAAAAAAAAAGTGAAATTCCACTTAAGCAGTAACAGAACAGGATTGAAATAATAAGAAAAAGCTTAGTTTTCTCTAGAATTATTACACTGAACATGCCATCAACAAGTTCATACTAAATTACAGCCTCCACACACTTTCTACAGCAGATTACATTAGAAATCAGTCGCATACGATTGCAGATAAAGGTAAATGATAATACCTGCATATGACTCTGATGCAGAGCTTCCACTTCTATCAAAAACAATTGGAGAAATACCTCTAGCTCTCTTTCTTTCCTTCTTTTTCTCATCTAAAAATAATTAAGCAAGATTTTAAAAAACATTATAACACTCAGGTACAGGTAACAAGAATGTAACATTATGTATCCTGTTTTTTGCATAATACCTACATATTAATCATTGCTAATCTCTTCCCTGCCTACTCCATTACCTCAGAATGAGGTATTCCATTTCAGACAGTACTCAAAAACTAAGGACATTTTGTTGTTTCCCCCACCATTTCCAATCAAATAAAAACACATGCCCATAATTGTGAGTTCTTTATACTATATATAAAGGTGTCTTGAATAAAGTTTCCCAAGAGGTCGGAAAAATCTGCAAAGAAAACCCAACTTTCCCTTCAATAAAATTTACTGTATTCCCCTCTATGTATCAGGTTCCACTGTTCTAGGTCCTCTTTTTTTAAAAGTATACCATGAGTCTTCATCACAGTTCCAACTCATTCTTAGATGTCTAATGAACTCCAGACCCAAAGCTATTCGATTTAAAAAAATAAAAAAATTAGTAAATTAAAGACTCCCTTCTGGTGGCCATTGCTTATTTTGGTGTCTTCCACTCCTCTTGATCATTTCCTTCCTAGGTTACTGCTCCTATCAAATTCAATCTAAAATTTATCCCTAAAATCTTAATGATTTTCTATGTATTTCTATGAGAGATGGGTGTCTTCAGTAAGCAGAAAGGTTTGCATTACCTGTCACATAGAAACTATTTCAAGCTTAATTTGGAACTTTATATGCAAGTAAATGAGGACCTAAGATGGAACAAGGTTCTCCTGTCTCTATTTATTGATATTTTAATTATATCATTATAAGCTCCTTTACTTTTCTCAGCTAGGAAATAAAAATGGATATGAAGGGAGAAAATGGCATTTTTATATATATAAAAAAACAAAGCTGAAACATACTCATCAATGATTTTGCATACAATTTCCTATTATATAATGACTCTGCAGAGTTAACTATTTTAAAAGCTTTAAATAAATTACCTCCCTTAATCCTCCCAACAAGCTCACAAGATACATAATGCCATTATTCTCATTTACAGAAAAAGAACCTCTATTTAGAGGGGTGGTTAAGACAACTTGGCGAGTGTCCTGCAGTTTCTGGGTAGTGGAATCTAGTTTCAAATGCACGACCTGTAACTTGAAGTACAAACCCTGAGTTCTATTCTTAATGAGCTAATGAAAAAGTTATTTTACTACTATTCTTGAAAGGGAATTCTAGGTCTAAGATGGAAAACTCCAAGGACATCCTAAGTTCCTTGTCTTTAGTTGATGCATCTTCTCCTTTGTAACTGACTAGTAACTGCTTCTCCAAATAGATGTAACAAGAAACTTGTAAATGACACTAGTTTTCCTAACTTGGAGCTGAAAGGCACAGCAAAGCAGCACATAATTGAACAATTACAAAGCTAAGACCATTTAAAGCTAGCAACCTTGTGGTCAAAATGATTATTTCAAATAACCAGTGATATTTTGGGAAAAGCATTTATTTCCAGGCTTGCTAGCTTTGAATGATGATACCTAACTGATTGAAACTTTTAGTATAAAATACTGAAAATCTCACTCAAATAGATTAGACACCAGGGGTTGTGTCAAAATCCAAATCTGTTTCTGAAATCATTTGTTTTGTTCACTGACTGAACCTTCCTATATAGTGCCTGGCACACAGTATGTACCCGATTCATTGAATCAAATACCATATCCACATGAAAGAGATTTAAAAAATTAAAACCCTGTTAAAATTTTTATTTCAAATATCCTAGCATGTTTAATTTTTTCCTCAAATATTTAGGAGTCTACTACAAATTGATCACTGCAGATGATACATCTCTCTCTGCTATTTAAAAACAGTATTTTGAGGGCCAAGTATATGATGACAGAGGAGACTAATCTTTGGATGGTGAGTATACAGATGCTGTATTACAAACTTATATATCTGAAATATCTACAATGTTATTAACCAATGTTAATAAATTTAATTTTTAAAAAGATTGTATTGATTTATTTTTAGAGAGAGGGGAAGGGAGGAAGAGAGGGAGAGATATATAGATTGGTTGCCTCTCTGATGCCCCCATTGGTGACTTGGCCTGCAACACTGTCATGTGCCCTGACCAGGAATCCAACTGGCAACCTTTTGGTCTGCAGGCCAGCACTCAAATCCACTGGGTCACACCAGCCAGGGCTCGATAAATTTAATTTTTTAAAAACCTATGGTTCAACATACTAAAAGGATCTCTCACAAAGATAACGCAGAAAAAAAATATAAAAGCACAAATGCGATCCTATGCAACTGTTTTTATGTAATGTTAAATCCACCATCACCATGAGAAATCTGCAATAATTTTTCATCTTTTTTGCATTAACTCCACTGCTCTTAAGTTTATGATCTCCTCTCCCACCTATTATCCTCAAGTCAAAAAAACAATGAAAATCATCTGACAAACCTTTAAAGTGTGTCACTTTTGTAAGAAAGTAACTGAAAATACTGAGAAAAAAATAAGGTAAAATAAACTGAAATCTAAAGAAATTATGCCACAGAAACCAAACTGTTAATCCCTTGTATTTAAAAGTTTTCATCTCCCAATCAAGGACCCCAAATCCACCTCATTATTTCTTTTACCCATTATCACAAGCTACTCCATGACAAAAATACTAAGTACATACTAAGTAGTCTCTAAGACACCCTCCACATATGGGATCTTTAAATGAAAACCTGTAAAATTCCCTTTGTTAAGGAAAATAAAACAGTTCCAGGTATATCTTTTAAACTAATATGTATCTTCTATTAACAGTTTTGATATCAAGGTTTTATAAAACTGGATACCATTCATGTGAAATACCTGATCTACAAAAATACAAAGTATTATTAAGTACCTTGCTACAGTATCAGCATCATCTCAAAACTTCTTAAAAATGCAGATTCCAGGTCCTACCCATTTAAATAAGTCCCTTTTGTATGAGGTCAACAAGACAAACATTAAAGTCTAAGAAACAGTTTCTACCATGGATACCAAAAAGAAGACTCATGTCGCAAAATATTTCTAACCCCATGGTTGTTTGTTATACACATTTTCCCCAATAAATGAACATTCACTGATATTGCCAATGCAATTGTTCTCTATCATTATAAACTATAAAAGATATACCGTATCAGTTTTCAAAACTCCCGAACTTAACATTCTAGAAAGCAAAAGGTTGAAAGCACTTCAGTTGTCAATCACTAGACAGTAGACGGCCATTTGCTCTATAATCTACACTCTAACAATATGATTTACTAACAATGTATCACTAAAATGTTAAAATTCTGTAATAATGAATATGTAACTATCCTATATATCAAAAGATTAGTATTTTTCTTGTATTCCAATTATTTAGTACATTTTGCTTAAGTAGCAGATCTGGCTACATCTTTACATAAGACGGCTGTTGAGAGTATAGTCATTACATAGCGGGCAAAGATCTTTAAGTACCCTGACCTCTCCTTGCTGTACCCTCTGAATTTCTCCGCTAAAAGGGGCTCCCTCAACCTAGTGACTGCAACCACCTAACATGCCTACATTTACATCTCATGGATCAAATAAAGTGGTGGGACATGTAGTAATAAAGGAACGACCAAAGATGGCTCTTACCCAATCTCTCCACAAGACTTTTATACACTCCTGTTTTACATTTTCTACCATTACACCCAGCCCTCTGGAGACCCTGCACCAGTCAGTCAACACACAGATGGAGAACTGAAAGAAAAGTTTGTGCTCCCAAATGAAAAGGAGTTGTTTCAATTTCTATTGCCACATGACGAAAATTTAGAGGCATTTAACATGGATATATTGTAATACCTAGTGCACAGGTGCCATACAGTTCAAGCACATCAGTGCTAAAAAAGCTGTTGCTAATATAAAAATCTAAGAATTCGTAACATTAAGACCTGAAACACATTTTCTTATAGAAAAACAAACTTATGTTCATTTATAATATATTTAAGCAGGTAAATGCCTTTACAAAGGTATGTAAATCTTATTCAAATGTTTTTACAATACTCAAAACTTATAATTAACTATTAAAAAAATCACAAGGCAGTCTTACTGACCTCTTCTAGCTCCTCGAAAATTTTGTAATTTAAACATGTTCAAGAATAAAACCAAACTGGTCAAGTTTTTTGTTTTTGTTTTTAAGGACAAACTTTTGCATGTAAATAGTACCTGATCCATCCGTGCCTGAACCAGATCTGACAGACCCATCTGTGAAGGAAACGGATTCAGAATCAGAGTCGCTAGCCTCACTTCGAGTGTCATAATCATTTCCCTCTTCCTTCTGATCTCTCTCATCCTGTTCATATTCTTCCTCTTCCTCCTCTTCTTCTTCCTCCTCCTCCTCTTCTTCTTCCTCCTCCTCCTCCTCTCCGTCTTCATCTACCTCTTCATCCTCCTCTGCATCTTCTTCTACCTCTTCGTCTTCCTCCACATCTTCCACTCCTTCCTCCTCATTCTCAGTATTGTTGCCTTGCTCATCAGAAGAAGCACTGCTGCCAGTCTCATGGTCAGAACCATATTCTTCAGAGTTCACCTCTTCCTTAGAAGACTGGCTGGATCTGCTTGCACGTCTATCCACTTCAAGCCCAATTCTCTGATGTTTAAAGAAAAAGGTAATCAGCAGTCATATAAGAGACAAGGTCAGAGTGAATAAATAGTTCTAAAGCCTCAGAAAAAAATTGCTTTCTGTTTTATAGCTGCAATAATATTTACTACCTCGGCACCATCTGGTGTAGGAGATTTGGCCCTCCTTTCAGGATCCCTTTTACGGAGACAAGTTTTTTCTGCTTGACTCTTGTAAGGTTCTCTGGAGGCACTGCTTGATAAACGAATCTTCCGATCAGCTTCTAGACGCTTGTTTCTTTCAGATCTTTGATATTCCTCATTTTTATATTCTGTGACTGACTTTCCCTTTGTACTAACCATTCTTTTGTTATTGCTAACTGATGAGCTCAGTGGCTTAGAAATCAACTGTCTTGAATGAACAGAGGGCTTTTGTCGTTTGATGTCAGTAGATTCCATTCGGTCACTTTTTCTTTTTGATCCTTAAAAACACAATTTAAAATAACATATAAAAGTGTTTGGGTATTCCATTTATTTCACCAAAGATTAACAGATACTGTATGTCAGAGAGGGGGAAAACCTCATTCATTTAAAATATCTTCTGAAATAACTTTATTCAGAAGTTAATCATAAAGAAAATACGCCTTTCAAACCTTGGAATAAACTCATCTGAGATGTTTCACACATTTGGAAAAAAATCCAAGTTACTCTTACTCATGTGGAATTAGGTACCACTGTTTATGATTGTGCTTTTGGTATTAATGTCTCAAGAAACAAGTACAAAAATTGAATCTCTATATACAGTTATTTTAACAAAAATAACAGAAATCTTACCCTTTTTCTCGTTTTTATCTTGTTCACTCTCTGGATTGTACAGTTCATCGTCCTGTTCTGGTACTTCAGTTAAAATATCATCTAGAACATTAAGTTCTCCATCTGAAAGCAAGAAAATTGTAATAGGTAAAATCATTATCATTAAGGCTATGGAAGTATAAGAACATAACCCTCAAAAAACTTTTACTTCAGGATGAAGACAAAAGAGTAATTCCTATGCAATCATACAAAGTAAAGACAGTGATACAGAGCCCTGATGTACAAAGTCAGGAGTATACACCCCATTGGGTATGAAAGGATTTACAAGGACACACAAAGTGTATCTCACATCCTTTAATTTCTACATTTTGTAACTGCTTAAAATATGCACAGTAAATTAGTATGGAAACACATGTGTATAACTTATACATACACATTTACCAAAGATTGTGTACTCCCTGCAAGATACTTATTAACTACCAAGAGAAAAGTTGGCAGACTGCAGCATGATCAAAGTTACCATCATCAATAGTGGGTCAAATCAACATCACAGACCTCCTGCACTGAGAATAGAACAACAATTCTGTGATATTCCTATGAAAAAATGCAAAATTTGAACATATACATAAGGAAACATCAACCAAACCCAAATTAAGGAATATCCAAAAATGTCAATGTCATGTAAGAAGACTAAAGTGACCATGACTGAGTGAATACAGCACTTGATCTGAAACATTAATTGGGAAAACTAATAAACTCTAAGTAAGGTATATAGATTACAGTAAATATCAATGCTAATTTCCTGATTTTGATAGTATATACTATAGTTAAGTAAAGCTTGGTCTTCCTTTTTAGGAAATACATATCTAAGTATTAGGTGCAAAGAAGCATCATGTCTGCAATTGACTAATGAACAATTCAGGAAAAAAGGGTGTCTGCATGCATATATGCACAAATATACACTAGAGAGAAATGTAAGAAAATGTGAATTAGAAAGGTCAATGTGGTAAAATGTTAACATTTGTGGAATATGGCTGAAAAGTAAAGAATATGTACTATTCTCATGGCTATTCAGCTCGAAATAATGTCAAAATAAAGTGAAAAGAAAAAATTATTGATGTGCAATACAATCAAAAACATCTGAAGCCACTGGGACGGACTAGAAGAGTGTACTTGCCCAGACAAGGAAACTACTGCTGTGACTGACATACTGCTCAATGACCATGAAAACTTAAAATCCAGTCTGTCACCCCAATCCCACCCTCACGCTGTCCAATAGGACAAAGTGAGTCTTAGCAATACATGCACTATTTACCACTTTCACCTGATTTTTTAATAATGGACTAAATCTAATAGAAGTTTTCAACACTAAGTAGTCCAGTATCAAAAATAGGTTTTCAAATTTAAGATGTAGCAACGAGAAATATAAAGTCATGAAACTAATGAGATAGGACAATTATTTTTATGGTTCCAGTCAAAAAGCCCCTCAAAAGTATAGCGAGGCTTATTAACCTGGGTTCTCTAAGCAGGCTAGATGGGATTCAAATTTCCACCAAGGTAACAGAAATCAGGGACTGAAGAGAAACAAAACCATTAATATAGGTGTGATAAGAAGGAAAGCAAGGTTAGGTAGGATACAGAAAAGGTAACACAACACCCTCCACCATATGAAGTTCATTTGAAGTTAGATACAGTTGCTATTTAAGAACATCTAAAAATTATGTATGGCACAGCAATTGATTTCTTTGGTGATAAAATGTCTATCTGTACTTTACCATTTTCCTGAAGAATATATACTATGTGGATTTTTAAATTTTTGTTTACTTATTTTTTTAAAGAGTTATTTAAAATCAAAATATGCCAACCAAAAAGGCTTCTCTCACCTTCTGGATTCAGTATTTTCACTAAGGAGGAAATTCTCTCAAGATCTGAATGATGGCAAACAAAATCAATTTTAGACTTTGTATTATAAATAAAATAAAAACATAATATAATAGAAGAAAGTCTAAGTTTTACAGATATTTAATAATTCTTGGGTAAAAGCTCTCTAGTCAGGAAAAAAACAAATGGGTCCCAACAGATCTTGACAGAATACATTTACAGAAACAAAATTTAAAACTATCATAACAAAGTAAGGAAGTAAATACAGTGTTACTTCTTTTCATGAAATTATTAGTTAATTAGAAATATCAACTCAAAAGCGTGGACCTTCACATGAATTCATACGCTTTATGTGTTATAAATAAGACATTTAAAGAACTATGCAGTTTCATTTAAATCAACCTAAATTTCAGACATGCCTAATCATAATTTCCCTATTATTAAAAAGTGAATTTTTGTTTTAAAAAGCTGTAACAAGTAACCATTAAGTAAAATTCAGAGATTAGTTTTAAAAAACATCCATAAATTCTTAAGACAAACACTAACCAATGCTTACTTTTTTAAACACTTTATAACTTTCACATGTGTCATATGTTCATATCATAAGAAACATGTAAGTATGTTTTCTCATCCATTCCTCTGCAGATATACAAAATTACTTATGTAGAAATAGATGGATATGAGTCTATAGTTCAGGCTTTCTACATCTAGGGTTAAATTAGATGGAGAACATGAAGAACACCTTTAAACAAAGTACAAGAAACAACAAATAATGTAAATGATTAAAAGGTAGTGTGTACTACCTTTTAAAAAGGTAATTTCAAGTTAGTGCATCAGAATGCTCTGTATTACCAACATTATAGCATCTTAAATGTACTTTAAGATTAACCAGCATCCTTATTTAATGGTCCACACATTTTTATCTGTATTATAATCCAAGATATCAATAAGCTAACTGTGGTTTTACTACAGTATTGGCAAACTAAGACATGCAGAACAAGTTAAGCACATAGCTTGTCTTTGACCCACAAGAAAAGAAAGCTTCCAGCATTTTTTAGGTTGTATTTAAAAAAAAAAAAAAAAAAAAAAAAAAGCAAAGAAAAACATGACCAAAACCATATGTGGCCCACATAAAGCCTAAATTATTATTTACTACCTGGCCCTTTATAAAAAGTTGGCCAGTCCTGATATACAAATTACCACATTTTCTGTTATTTTCCTCCATCACTGGAACTAATTACTTTTTTTACTGAAATATGACAGAAAGGAGAGATTTGAATTTGACGAAAAAAATCCAGGTTACCATTTAAGAGCTAGATAGCCTTGGGAAAATTCCAGTCTGAGCTCCAGTTTCTTCACCTCTGGTAAGAGGCATTTAGAATAAAAATATCAGTGTTTGGGGAAGGAAGGAGGGAAGGCAATTATCTGAATATCCTGACGAGTTTTTCAACCTGTAAGTCTTTTCCTATTACACTATCAGATTCTAATAAACTTTGCCTGTTCACAACCCTTTTGTTAATGACTAGAGGACATGATACAAAATTCAGCCCAAAATACAAAACAAAATTTTTTCAGTAAGACAAATGTATACATGTTCTGATTATCTATTGCTGTATATAACATGCCACCACAAAACGTGGTTTTTTTTCTTTAAAGATTTTATTTATTTTTAGAGAGAGAGGAAGGGAGGTGTGAGAAAGGAAGAGAAACATCAATGTGCGAGAGCAACATCAATGGGTTGCCTCATGTACACACTCCCTAACCAGGGACTGAACCAGAAACCCAGGCACGTGCCCTGACCTGGAATTGAACCCGCAACATTTTTGGTGCATGGGACAATGCTCCAACCAACTGAGCCACACCAGTCAGGGCAAAACTTGGTGTTTTAGAACAGTACAATCATTTACTATTGTTTATAGTTCTGAACCTCAACCTAGGTAGGTCTCTCATATGGCTGCAGTTAGTTAGATGGTGTCCAGGACTAGAATCATCTGAAGGCTTGCTCATTTACATTTCTGGCTGGCACCTAGGATGGGAAGACTCAAAAACAGCTGAGGCTTCTAGGGCATTTCTCTCTGTGGTCACTCTCCACCACGGCAGCTTCAGGGTAGGCAGACCTCTTACCTAGTAATTTAGGGCTCTAAAGATGTACAGATCCCAACAGATAATGGGCCAGGCAAAAGCTCAGCAACATTACTACACTATTTTATTCAGAGGCAATCCCAAAAGTCTACCCAAATTCAAACAGAGGAGACAGACCTGAGACTCCACCTATTGTTAGGAGAGGTGTCAAATACTTGGTATCCTGTAGAAATTTTCAAAATTACCATTTACCTTGTTTTGTTTAAACTTAAGGATTTTAATTATAAAGGTAAGGTAAATATAATTATAAATTATAAGGTGAGGGTTTACAGTACTGAGTTATAAAGCTAACTTAAGCTGCTTCCTCTGACCCCTTCTTTCCTTGGCTAGAAAATGTACACTTAATGTATATTTTAATTCATTTTTTCAATTTAGAATGAATTAGTCATGAACAAAGAAAAGATTATTTTAATATTTTCAGAAGCTACTGCTATTAGAGACCAATCATCAATGGCATATCCTTTTTGAAAAAAAAAGAAAAATTAACTGAGAAAGTAATGTCCACAAACTCTTCATGGTGACTTTAAATTACTTTAGTATATGTTCCAAATCACTCTCTTTGTTTTGAAACTTAATATTATTCTGTATAGAAATATGTATATATTAAATTACTTCACAGTTGTTTGACAAAAGCAACCCACCCTAAGAATATTAAGATAAATGAGCAAAGGAAAGTAAATGCCAGGTGAAGAAAAGTTCTAGGAACATACAATTCATGTACTCTGAAAATAACTCTAATGCACTTATTTCTAGGATAAAGCACTTCTCACTAAGTTTTTTTTTTGGGGGGGGGGGTAAGTCTACATAAAGAACTATACAGACTTTAAAATATCATTAT
The DNA here is from genome assembly GCF_022682495.2 of Desmodus rotundus. Taxonomy (NCBI): domain Eukaryota; kingdom Metazoa; phylum Chordata; class Mammalia; order Chiroptera; family Phyllostomidae; genus Desmodus; species Desmodus rotundus. The sequence continues at coordinate 125,542,215 of NC_071390.1, read as the reverse complement.
AAAACCTCAAAAATCGTGTTTAAGATGTCACAACAAAATGATATTTTTCATGTCTGTGAACTGTATTAGCTCAAATGAAACACAAAATGCTGCATTAAACAATACATTTCCATTTATGGCTAAAATTCAAATCCACCCAAAGTTATACACTAATAGACTTGTTAGATAAATCTAGCTCTTGGACGCCTTGATTTTGACAACTAAAGATTTAACATGAAAATCCAAATCTTGCATTTTTAAAGAACTATTTGATCATTAGGGGCCCAGATTCTCCCCTAAAAACAGCCAGCTGGAGCAGTCCTAATAGCCTTCTCTTAAGACATAGAGAAGGTAACATATGTGAAGGTCTGGCACGAGAAAATTTGGGACTATGCCTGGTAAATCAGTGTATTTACTAATATTACCCGAAGTTGGACCGTGCTTGCTCTTTTATTTTTTAATGTATACTCACCACCACCTACTGTATTAAACAAATACTTTATCTGCCTGACGCTAGTATGTATATAAACCTGAAATTCCTAAATAACACTGACGTTAAATAACTGCCAATCAATTGAAGGTTCAGTTCTACAAACCCTAAGGCACAGGGGATACCAAACTCCATTTTAGGATATACGGTACTTTGTAAAAGAGTAGAAATGCTAAAGGGGACAACTGTACTCAACTCCCATGGATTAATTGCCATGATAGAATGTAAAGCATCATGTTGTCAGATCTTCTAAATTTTCAAGAGAATTCCCAAATTCGGATTTCTATTTGTAACTGCCTGTTAACTGTTGCCTCAATGAAAAATATAACAAAACAGGCTGCTGCTGGCTTGAGTGCTCTGTGGAAGTGTAATCATCTGTGAACCTTTTGCTTTCCCAATGTATGATGTATATGGACTTCATTTAATGCTCACGTAAGCTAGCAAGATCTGTTATCACAAACTGTTAGCAAACTGCGTTTTTACATAAAGGTATATAGATTCAGGGTACGTAAGGCAAAAATAAGGAAATAAAAATAATCATTGTTTTTAGAGCCTGCTGAAAAACTGACAAGATATTAGCAGTAAAAAAGGCTTGTGTTTTGTCGCTTGATTGGGGCATTTTGGTTTGAGATAAACATGGGAACTTAAAAATCTAACTGGCTTTCAAAGTAGTTATCGGTTACATTATGTATGCAACAAAATGAAGCCCCAGATTTAAAATGACTAAAATTTCACAATTCTGAATCCAAAGGTAGTAAGTACTCTTTCCACTTTAATCTTACAATTCCTGGCCCAGTAAGGCCACAAACTCCAGGGATATTAGTGTAGAAAATTAACCTTTATCTGAGACACAGTCCTTTTTTTTTCTAAACCCCAGAAGCTTCTAGGTCAAGAGACACAAAGTACTATTTATTTCAGGGTCCAGCAACAAGACTAAGACGTAGAGTATTTAAATAAAGAAAACTCTCAGGTAAATATACTACACATTTTGTTTTCCAAACAGGGCACCAGAGCACATTACACATTGTTTTACTTAAACACAGTTTTACTGGGGTATGGCAATGGATTTCCTAGAACCTCCTTTTCTGTTAGATTTTACATCAATCTTAGTTTCTTTTTTTGTCATTCAAAACTGTCAATCCTCTAAATGAAGTGAAACTGTCAATCCTCTAAATGAAGTGTAGAGATTTGGATTTCCCATTCCATCCACATTTCTTGCCTTCCAAAAAAAAGCATACAACTGATGTCTAAGAAGAGCACTTTTAATTTTTTATTCCACTTTTATTATGCATAGAACAAATACATTAGAATACCAAATACTACTCTGTACTTTATAGGGCCTTAACTAAAGTGGACGGAGAAAGGCAATCTTATCCTAAGGATATATTTACTACAGGGAAGGCTACAATATGTATATACATATGTGTGTGCACACATAACTGCCTACACACATTTATATGTACTTGCCTGCATGAGTGTGTGTACATATATAATTCAAACTCTGAAACTCTCGGCTTTGGCATCAATAGCAAATGTCACATAACTAGTCAGTTATTAATGAACTCCAACCTGTAATGATTTACAACACACAATTACTGGATATCAGGTACCTGGGAAATAAGTCATACTCCTGCTGGCCCCTCATGGAGCTTCCAGTACTTAGGAAAGGGGTAATTCATTATCCATATTAACCTTTGTAACTGCTCTTTGGAGAAAACCTTGTAAGGACTTTAAAAAATAGAATTTATACAAGGTGTTTATAGTATAAAAGATGTGTACTGCCTCATACAGAAAACAGCACTCAACCTTAGTTATCACCATCAACATTCCAACTTCTTTCATACCTACTTTTTGGACAAATAATCAAAGGAACTGGCAATCTGTCCAATTTATATAGGCTTTAGCTGCTAAGTATGGTTATTCCAGAAGCATTATAGAACTTGATGTCCCTTTATTACACAGCTGATATGAAAAACCCAATAATCAAAGGACTCTATGACCAAATTTTTTTTAACTGTTCTGTTAGGAAAGCATTTAGAAGGGACCTGAGGTTTGTCACATGTCTAAGATTCTTGTAAAACTTATCTTCATAATTTCCCAACGTTTCATATAACTGATGATAGTAAGAACTCAGCTTCCCACATTTTCTTGTTTGAGTATGAGAAGAAAAGGGCAAGTATTTATTCTAATTCTGGCTATTAATCTAGCTGGGTGATAATGATCAAGTGAATTAAGGCACCCGGGCCTCAGTTTCCTTATTTGCAAAATGGGTTATTCTAGAAATCTTCCTATTTCCAAACTAAATAAGCAATTCCAGTAGGTTTGTATTTGCTAGCTTTCCTAATAAATGCCAGACAATCTTAATCTAAACTATAAAGCACATATATCAAAAATTTTAAGCCCTGGCTGGTGGGGCTCAGTGTATTGAGCGCGGGCTGCAAACCAAAGGGTTGCTGGTTAGATTCCCAGTCAGGGCACATGCCTGGGTGGCGAGCCAGGTCCCCAGTTGGGGGCCATGTAAGAGGCGACCACACATTGATGTTTCTCTCCCTCACTTTCTCCCTCCCTTCCTCTCTCTCTAAAAATAAATAAATAAAATCTTAAAAAAAAAAACAAAAAACTACTCAACCTAGTAAGTGAATTTGGCAAAAACAGCAGAATACAAAGTCAATATTCAGAAGTCGATGGCATTTTTGTACATCAACAATGAAATATCAGGAACAGAAACTAGGACTAAAATCCCATTTACTATAGCAACAAGAAAAAAAATTTTTTTTTAAATGGGAAAAACCATTATGGAAATTAAGTTTTATAAAAACTTTCACAAACATGAGGCCTTTCAAAAGTTGGACAATTTATCCTAAGTACTCCTAATAGGTGGCATACTGCTTCCCTATTATAGTTACAAAATTTATGTATTTGGACTGCATTTTCATCAGTAACTCCATTTCTAAAACAAAAATATTACAACATCACCCACTTTTCCTCTGCAACCTACATTACTGTATCTACTCTATTACTGACTTGCAACTATGTTTCAATAGACTGAATTTTTGAGTACTGAGTTTTACTCATTTTGCATTTGGTTCATCTCACCCACAACTGCTATCCACTCCCACACAATCAAATGTTGACTGAATTACTGATTAAAATCATTTGGTCTAATAAGTGACTTTACTACCAATTAAAAGCAGTTCCCTTTACTAACACCATGCAATCCTACATTCACATTCCTCCCAGATTTCTCAAAAAAGTAGGGATGGAGATTTTTTTATGATTCATTTAAGGAAGGAAAATTAAACGACTATATCCTTATCATTCAACCACTATATCCTTATCATTCAACTGCTTTACGACAGGAGCAGTATCTTAAACATATTCCTGCCCAGTCCACTTCCCAAGCTTGTCCCTTTCCTAGGGCAGTTTATGACTCCTCTCTCTCTGAAAAAGAAAAATCAGAGAAGAAAAAGAGCACAGGCCCAATGCAACTGTACTCTAGAGCCCATTTAACAAATCCCCACCCCAACTAATTAGGCACACAGAAGGGCAGATCTGTGAAATACAGGACAGGTGTTCCATATTTTGATCAATTATAACCTTTCCAAAGCCATCGCGGTAATGTTAGGGTTGGAAGAGAACTTAAGGCACCCTGTACTGATCCAGGATCTACATTAACATCCTAGGGCCTGAGGGGTCGGTATTTCCCAAGACTCGGCATTCCATTCTCACATCATCGGTTCTTCCTAGATTTCACTGTAATTGTAGCCCTCCAATTCTCTATAAATTACACGCCTTTATTCCTGGTTGTACCCTCTGAGAGAAAAGCACAACATATTTTTATCAGAATAGTGGCCAGAAATTTTTTGTCCGGTTTAAGTCACATAATTATCTTTCAAACATCCTGTTCTCCAAAATAAGAATTCCAGGAAGCAAACTGGCGATTTTTACCACTTTGCCTATTTAACAGGAACAGCCAAGAGGATTTACTTGCAAGTATTTCTCGAGATTAATAATCCACCTACCTATACGACTTTTTAAACATGCTCACTTACTAGACTAACATCTTTAACCGTGGTATTAGGGGTTTTCGAAATTCAGCGTAACAGAAAAGGTTGTTGTGCATTATATAGGCCTAATCCTACCAGGAAATAAACCTAAGCGCTTGCAACTCAGAAAAGGCCTTATCTTAGCCCCGCCCAGGACAGCCAAACGGAAAGTGAAGGAGGAAATTAGGATCAAAGGAAAACCCTAGGCCAGATGGACTGGGTCACATGGAGATCCAGAACGAAAGCGCAGGCCCGTTCTCTCCCACTGTGTGCAAACGTCTCGGTGGGAGCCCCGGCTCCGCGCGGGGCAGCCTAACTCCCCAACCCCCACCCTGCAACGGAGAACTACCGCTCCACGGACCCACTCCCGAGCCCCGCCTCCGCCCGTCACCTTTATCCGCACTAACCTTTCTCCTCCCGACTGTCGGCCGCCATTGCTCCTCTCCTGTTTCCGCCGCCGCCGCCGCCTCGACGCGACTCGCGCGTGGGCCGCAGCCGCGGCCGCAGTAGCACGGGAACGTCCGTCAGTCCGTCCGCCGGGCTGCGTGCTCAAGCACTTTTGCCTCTACCACTCACCTTTCACGACTCACCCTTTTTCTCCTCGTTTTTTCCCTTTCTCCCTTCTCCCCTTCCCTCCTCGCACTCGAGCCTCCGGAGGCTTAGGCCCAGTCTTCCCGTTGGGGCTTAGGGACGGGAGGGGGATTAGTGGGAGGGAAGGGAAACAGATGGCGACAGCGGGCGGTGCTAAAATGGAGCCTGCTTCCTGCATGAAACAATTCCACTCCCGAAATGCCTTGCGCTGTTTACGCTTCGTTCCTCCCTGGCAACGTCACAGTGCGGAGAGGGGTGGGGAAGCGAAACGGGCCCGGGAACGAGACCTAACGTCGGCCAGTCGCCCCGCCCCTGCAGCCGGGCGGCCCCTCGAGTGAGTCTGTCTGCGGCCGGCCGCGTCGCCCGGGTGTTACGTCCGCAGTCTGCCGCGATCAAGTACCTTAAGTGCCTCAGACGGGCGGACCTTCCAGCTGCGGGACAAAGATACTTCCTGTTGCTCCCCACGACTCCCGATTTTCAATTCTGGAAATCGGCAACTTCTTCAGAACAAATCTGGGCAGGGCCCTCTTTTGCCGCCACCGCTTTCTACTCTGAATACCAGGGATAGTTTCTCAGTTGGTGTCCCAGGTTTACCAAAGGTAGCACAGGGTGCAGGCAGCTCACTTGCACAAAAAACTACTGGTTTTGTTTTTAATTGGGGAAAGGAAATATACTGAGTGTTAATATTGCATTTTAGTTCACATAATAAATTTGATTTTAAAAAATTATCAAGGCTCTGGGGCACACAGTTGATTGAAGACTAGTGAGAAATTGAAACTACGTCGTAAGTGACCAAAAGTTTCTTAACTACATAATGTGCTAAAACATGCAAGGAAACCTCTAAGTTCATTGTCCAAAGAAGTGAAAATGTAACTTGGTTACACTGCGCCCTAACTGTGTTTACAAAGGAAAGAAGATATGAAGGAGAAAAATGTAACATGTAAGAAACAACAAATGGTATATTCAGAGAAAGACAGAGTCTGCAGTATCTTGTTCCTTGATGGCCTTTGTAATAAATTAAGACCAAACCGAAGGCCATGGGAAGATTTTCAAGGAGTGCAAAAACAAGAATGGAGAATTGTTTGGAGCCATGTGGTGGGTTTTCAGGAAAAAGAGAGAAGGAAAAAATTCAGAACATACTGGGTTGGCCAAAAATTCCGTATGTTTTTTTCCATAAAATAAAAGACATGTTTCTCATTTTCACCAATAGCTTTATTGATTTGGATATTTTAAGTGTGTCGGCTATCTCCTTTGTGGTGTAATGTGGATTGTACTCAATTAAGTCTACATTTAATCACTAGCAACCTCAAGTGGTCTACCTGACAGTGAGCATTGTCTAAGCAACCCATCTCCAGCGTGAAACTTCGCCAACCACTCTTGACATGACCAATCAGAAAAGCACCTCCATACAGTGCACAAACCTTGTTTTTTTGACTTTCAGTTGCGTTTTTACCTTCCTTGAAGTAATAAAGCGTAACATGCTGAAAATGTTGCATATTTACTTCCATCTTCTATGTTAAAATAGCTACACAAAAATTCACCAATTTTAATGTTTTTTTAAAAATGAACACTGTAGGACAGCTGTCGCAATACAACAAATATTTCTAATGGAATTAAAGACAACTAAGCACTAGTGGAGCCATCTTATGAATAAAACCAAATGAACTTTTTAGCCAACTCAATATGAAACCCAACTACGTATGGGATACTTTTGAATCTGGGGTTAATAGAATACTACTTCTGCCTTTAAGAAATTTTTAGTATAATAAAGAGAAGAGATAAGTTAACAGGAAATTACTATGTAAGATTAGCTAAAAACCGCATATTCTTATTGTGTGCATTTGACATACACAACAATATTATTTGGTCATCCAGAAAAGTAATTAAATTATATTACTAGCTCTATTTTACATAAAGGGAAATTAAGCACTAAAGGTCAGAAGTGTAAGTAACGTGGTTCAAATGAAGGTCATTCGGCTCCACCCAGCCTGCCCACTAGACAATACACACTGCCTCACAGAGTAAGCTCAGGAAGTTATTGGAACCCTCAGGCGCATGTTGAAGCAGGGTGCAGCCAAGAGGAGGGCCCCAAGAAGGGATTTGTGATGGGGTCCAGGACTTGGGGTGTCCAGGAAATATTAGAAAAATGTATATAGGATGTCCTCACCCCCACAGGCCTGAGCCAGGGGGGGATGGGACACATGGGACAGGGCCATTCAGAGCTGTTTTGGGTAGCAAGAGCTTTGCAGCTAACCCCTGGCATGGTCATTTAACATATCTATAACCTTTAACTGGTTTCATGGATGTGTTAAGTAGCTGTGGCCCTGCTTTGAGCCAGGGAGGTGGGAGTGACTTCCACCCAAGATGGGACTGGGAAGCAACTCCCCCTGGTTACAGGGCCTGCGTGAGAGCGTGGAGATGATTGGCTCCATGCCATGGGGCCACATCTGCCCAGACTTACTATGGCAGTCCAGTAAAGCTGGAAGAATACGGGGATGCTGGCAGGTGTAGCTGACTGTAGGAGGAGTCGGAAATGGGGCTGCAAAGGAAGATGGGTGCTGGGATTTAAACCTAGGTGCGGCAGCCATAGAAGGGGGAGGACCACAAGGTTTTGGGGGAGAAAAGAGTAGACCATGCGGCTCCGAAGAAAATAGGGGGCCACACGGTTCTGGAGTGAATAGGAGAACCACGAGGTTCTGAGGGGAAAGGAAGAGGACCACGCGGTTCTGAAATGGGGAAAAGGACCACACGGTTCTGAAGGAGAGTAGAGAGGACCATGTGGTTTTGGAGTGCTTCTTTTTGCCACGCGGCTTAGGCAGCAGGAGAGACTTTGCAGCCATAGAAAAAGGGGAGGAAGGACTCTTGCTGCTGGGCCATGAGAAGGTGCCACATGGCTTTGGATTAACTGGAGATCGCAGCGGCCACACAGCTGATGGTGCCGGGAGCCTGAATCACGGACTTCTACTTCTTTTCCTGAGACACGGTACCCCGGACTGGGCACAGGGAGAGGGAAGGACTGTGCATCTGTGGGCATTCTAGAGGACTTTAGTATCTTATTGAAGACATTAAGTCATTACTCTAAGTTTGTGTAACTTTTAAATAAACAATTCCTTTCCTTTTCACCAGTCTCTGGCATTGAGAGACGTCTTTCCTCTGGCGGCGGGCATTTCGAACCTAGCAGGTGGGCATGGGGGGAAGGAACCTCCAGAGACAGAAAGGGGGAATCCTTTCTGTAATAATTTATCGTGAACCACCCCCACCCCTTGCTCTGTAACAATGTCACTCAGACTGGGGAGGGGACAGAATGCAGTAAGAGTCAAGGAAAGCTTTATGGAAAGGGAAAAATAAAGCCTAATTGAGAACTAAAAGACTATTAGTTTAGGTGAAGGGGAGACAGGACAAAGGTGATGAGCAGGATCGTTTTTTACGGTACAAAAGGGGGGTTCAATTCAGGTTGCTATTCAATGATTAAGTAAGGAGGCAGAATCAATAAAATTGTTCTATAATGTTGTATTCATTTTTAATTCAGTCAACTAATATTTATCAAATTCCTATTTGGTCCCAAATCCCAAATATTGTTATAGGCACTTGGGGGTCATATATATACAGTAAGATTTGAGTTCTCTCTAGTTAGGATGACAAGGCATAAATAAACAAATTAAAAATCCTGATGAATTGTATGAAAGAGACGAGGACAAGGCAGGGAGGAGGGAGTGCTTTCAATGTAAAAAAACCCTCACCTTGAGGAGGTGAGGTTGAGACTGATATCAAGAAAAAGGTGGAGGTAAGAGTGAATCAGGCAGAGAACAGTATATATAAAGGCTCTGAGGGAGAAAGAGATCTTGGTATGATCAAGGAACTAAGGAGAACACCAATGAGCTGGAGCCCAGACCATGAATTAGAGGGCAAGTAAGTGCCTGAGATAATATTTGAGGGACAGGCCACGTCTTTGGAGTGAAGACCTAATTAAGACCCTGGCTAACACAAAAGCAGTACAAGATCTGCAGAGAGACAGGCTTTCCAGGTTAAGCCACTGGAGGGTGGGAATGGAAAACATCTTGGCCTTTTGACAGATCCACACCTCTAAAATATAAAAGCAAACCTATAAAAGCAAGTTGAAAGTAATCAGCTTTCCTTGTGGGAAGAAAACAAAATGTAGTCTCTGAAACATATTTTCAAAATATTCAATATTAACCAGGCCAGGGCCAGGTAATATAGACAGGTTGCTAACTGGTTTTCATGGACCTAAGACTTTCCTTGAACTAGCAATGTTGTGCGCTTTTATTGAAGTTTAATGCCTTCGATGAGCTCATGCCCTTTTCAATAAGTCTTGGCCTTCACCACCCCTCTCAATTGCCTTACCCACGGTGAATGTTACTGATCAAAGTATATATCTATCAAGCGTGTAGATTCAGAAAAAAAATAGACAGTTGAATTCTATTGCTGTGTAGAGGTTATTTAGAGTGAGGAACAAAGGAAACACAGTCCAGAGTCTTAGAAAATATCACTGTAGGAAAGGCAAATGTACAATCTGAACCTAGAACGTCTTGTCATACAAGAAAGAAGTAATCAAAAATGCGAACCAAATGACTCAGAAGAGTTGCTAACTAAACTGTCTCCCACTGGGAACATATGAGATATTTAGAGCTTCTGTAAAGGTAAAAGTGCATTAGATTGAAACATAACAAATGTTTTATTCCATGAATTTATAATAGTTCAAATTTTTTTTTCAGCCCCCTTTGAATGATGCTAGGGAATAGTTCATTATTTTGAAAACTGGTAAACAAAAAGAAATTATTATTTACCTTGTCTTTCAAGTTAGCATTATAACTCAAGGTTAACAAGCAAATAGTTGATGAAGGGAAGTTTATCTTTATGAAAGTATTCTGGCTAATAACATGGCCAGGGTGAAGAAATGATAGAACCAGGACATCATTACTTTATATTCATTACCTAAATAGGTGGATCAAAACAATGGTTATTAATGGTTGCCAATTAACATACCAAAAAGACAACCAGATGTTATATGCCTCCTGATAGAAGTACATCACACTATCTATAAAGAAATCTTGCCCAAAACTTAAACCTGGATCTCAACAAGACTTTATCAGTGGTTCTCAAGAGAGGGTAATTGTGTCTCCAGAGCACATTCAGAAATGTTTGGAGAAAATTATGGTTGCCACAACACAAGATAACTAGCACGTACTGCGTAGAAGTCAGGAACGCCATTAAACATACCGCAAAGAAAGCCCCTATCTCAATTACAAAGAATTATCCAACTCCAATGCCCATAGTGTTCTTGCTGAGAAATCATGCTCTGGGGCACAGGTGAATGTTGAACAATGACATATAATATATCATTAGCAAAATCCACACAATAAGAAACTATGGAAAAAACAAGCAGGTGTCTTTAAAAACAAATTAAATGTACATTGTAAAACCATAAAAATCATAGAAGAGATCATAAGCAGTAAAGTCTCAGACATCTCTCGTAGCAATATTTTTGCAGATATGTCTCCTAGGGTCACAGAAAAAAAAAATGGGACTACATCAAACTAAAAAGCTTCTGCACAGTAACAGAAACCATCAACAAAATGAAAAGGGAACCCACTCTATAAGAGAATATATTGGCCAATGAGACATCTGATAAAGGGTTAATATCAATATCTATAAAGAACTTATACAACTGGGCACCAGGAAGACAAACAATGCAATTAAAAAACGGACAAAGGACTGGAATAGACACTTCTCCAAAGAGGACATACAGATGCCCAATAGACATGTGAAAAACTCCTCAACATCGCTAGCCATCAGAGAGATGCAAATTAAAACCACGATGAAATATCATCTCACACCAGTCAGAATGACTATCATCAATAAATCAACAAACAACAAGGGATGGTGAGGGTGTGGAAAAAAGGGAACCCTAGTTCACTGTTGGTGGGAGTGCAGACTGCTGCGGCCATTATGGAAAACAGTGTGGAGCTTCCTCAAAAAGTTAAAAATGGAACTCCCTTATGACCCAGTAATTCTACCTCTAGGGATATATCCTGAGAATCCTCAAACACCAATTTGAAAAATTTATATGCACCTCTATGTTTATAGCAACACTACTTACAACAGGCAAGATCTGGGAAGAGCCCAAGTGCCCATCAGTAGACGAGTGGATAAAAGAGCTGCGCTGCAGCCCCGGCCGGTGTGGCTCGGCGGTGGAGTGTAGCCCCTTGAATAAAAAGGTTGTGGATTTGATCCCACATCATGTACCTAGGTTCTGTGTTTGGTCTCCAGGCACAACACATGCAAGAGGCAACCAATTGATATTTCTGTCTCACCATAGATGTTTGTCTCTCACATCAATGTTTCTCTCCCTTTCTCTCCACCTTCTCCTCTCTGTACAATCAGTAAGTATGTCCTCAGGTGAGGATTTTTAAAATTTTTAATTAAAAAAAGAAAGCTCTGGTACATTTACATAATGGAATGCTATGCAGCCATAAAAATGAAGGAAATCTTACCTTTTATGACAGCATAGATGGACCTAGAGATTACTATACTAAGTTAAGTAAGCCAGTCAGAGAAAGGTAAATACCATATGATCTCATTTATATGTGGAATCTAATGAAGAAAATAAACTGACAAAATAGAAACAGAGGCACAGATACATGGAACAGACTGACAGCTGTCAGAGGTAAGGGGCATGGGGGACCGAATTAAAGAAGGTGAATGAAGTAACCAAGAACATCTATGCATGACCCATGTACACAGGCGACAGTGTGGTGACGGCCAGAGGGAAGAGGGTATCGGGGCTGTGACAAGTGGGCAAGCGGGGGATGGGGACATATGTAATAGTGTCAACAATAAAAATAAAGAAAAATAAATAAATTGCAAGAAAGGAAAGAAAGCTGGAGGAGTTAATAACATATATATTAAAATAAACTTATGAGAAATATCAAAAATATAAACCAACTGCAGTACATGAACATTATGGGTTGAGTTGTGTCCCGCACCATGTGTTGAAGACCTAACCTGCAGTACCTCAGAATGTCTTTATTTGGATACAGAGCCATTTCAGACGTAACCAACAGTGATAGTGGAGCAGGAGAGACCCTTAGTCCGATATGGCTAGTGTCCTTTTAAGGGAGAAGGGAGACAGAGGAATACAGGAAAGTTCAACCAAGTGACAATGGAGGCAGAGATTAAAGTGATGCAGCCAAGGAAAACAATGGATTGACAGCAAAAACCAAAAGCTAGACAAGGCAAGAAGACTTCTGCCCTACAGGTTTCAGAAGGAACATGGTACTGTCATCACCTCCATTTCAGACTTCTATTCTTTTGAACTGTAAAGCAATAAATGTCTATTGTTTTAAGCCACCCAGTTTCTGGTACTTTGTTACAGTAGCCCTACGAAACTAATAGTATGAACTTTATTTGGATACCAATTTATATACATGAATACACACACACACCCATACACATAAACACCTCAGCAAGCTTTGAACACTGAGTCAGTGTCTGATTAAAACAGGATAGCAAGAGGCTGGGAGAAATCCTTGGCAAGCAGAACAGAGAAACTGAGACAGATCGCTGAACAAACTGGCCAAACTATACACAGACACAGGAGGTAACCTCCCTAGAGATAGTATTTAGGCCTCAGTAGTATTTTAGCTCCAGGGGGAGCAGCAAAACCAGGTGAGCCACACCAGGACCAACTGCAGTGACTACCGACCCCCTGCTCTGGTGCTGATCGATCAGGGGAGACCACCACCCTAAAAGAGCACACTTGGAAAACTGATGAATATTCTGCTGAACCCCTGTCCTGTGACCTCCCCTAAGATTCTAGCCTGCAAAAGAGAGATGAAAACCTCCAGACAAGGACCCACTCCACGTCTTCTTCCTCTGGGGAGCAGCCAGAGCCATTTCCTTATCTCTGTTCTTCTGCCATAGGCACACATCTCCTAAACTCTAAGGGTCCCCATGAGACTTGCAACAAGGGGAGAAATGGGCAGCAGCAGGTGGTCCCAGGCTTACCCCCTGAACCTGTGCCCAAAGCCCCCTTTTCTCTGACTTCCCAGTGAGCTAAGGCAGCTCAGCCTAGTCTTTCCTATTGCTTCTTCTATGCTAAGCCCTTCCGCGTTTCACTGTCCCCAGCTTTAATTAAACGTACTCTCATAGTCACCTGGACTCGTGTTTTCAAATCCTTTCTACAGGAGGTCAAAAACCCACACACTATCTGCTGGTCCTACACAGATCTACTCAGGGCCAGGTCCCTTATTGGGTAATGTGATGATTTTGAAAGAATTACTATTAATTATTTTTAGTTGTAATACTATGTTTTTAAAAAAGAATGTTTATAATTACATAATACTAAAATATTAGCAGAGGAAATGATATGAAATCTGGGATTTGCTTCTCAATCAACTGGAAGAGGGCAGAAGGATATATTTAATATATAACCCTATATTTAATATATATTTAAGATATACTCCCATATTTAAGTCTTTGTTATTAAAATAAGATTATGTTTTAAAAAAGAAAAGCACAACTGCTTAAAAAATATAGTTTTCGTTTCAATTATGTTGATAAAAAGGAAAACTTGTCATGGTTATAAAGGATTGAACTCTAGATTTGTTGAACATTGTTTTATTCAAGTAAATGATTGCGTAGTGATAATGATAGGGGACTTAAGAGTTGGAAAATTTTAGTTTAAGTAATAGCCAATAAGCTTAGTAATCAATGCATGTAAAAGCTTTTGTTCTAGGAACTGAAGGTATGACCCACCCTGACTCCAGGAGACCATAAGCAGTTCCATCTTTGTTCCTCAGAAGGACTGCAAGCAACTCAAGAAGATATCTGAGCCATCGTACTCCATGGTGAGATGACCACTGCCCAGGACACAGCTAAAGACCACCACCTGGGGTACAGCTTAAGACCACTGCCCAGCACAAAAACGCTGCAGTTGTTTTTTCTATTAACTTTGCCCTGAATTTCAAAACCCCTCACCACACCTTGTTTATTCCCTGCTATAAAACCCTTGGCCTGGAAAGAAAAGACAAGATGGTCTGTTAGGGTATGAACCCGCCGTCTTCTCAGATCACCAGCCGTCTGAATAAAGTGCCCATAACGATTCAATCCCAGTCTCTGCTTATTGGGTTTGGTAGTGACAGGCAGCCCAAACTCTGTGTCTTTTCCGGTTTCAATACGAGCAAAGGCTTCAAAGTCACAATGAGCCAATACAAATTCCACTCACTAGCATGAGGCCTTAGAGAAACTAACCTGTAATCTATAGTCTTTATAAAGACCATAGTCTTTATAGTCTTTATAAATGAGCATTTAGAAGTCATTTTCAAAGGGTTGCTACAATATGTAAAAGGGTTAGAAAAAGGCAGTTAAATGTTCAATAAACTGGAGCTACTGTTACTTTATTTTATTTTATCTTTTAAATCCTCACCCAAAGATATGTTTATTGATTTTAGAGAGAGAGGAAAGGAGAGAGAGAAAGAAATCTTGATCTGTTGCCTCCCATACATGGGGCCCCAACCAAGGTTTGAACCTGCAACCTAGGTATGTGACCAGACCGGGAATTGAACCTGCAACATTTTCGTGTACAGGACAATGCTCCAACCAACAGCCACTGGGCCAGGGCTCTACTGTTACTTTTATTATTTCTGTAGTTCAGGAAAGATAGATTGTCCTACCAATTATCATCAGATAGAACTTAATTATCATGGGATGTCATCACATGAACTTAACGGCAGATGTAGAACTAAAAGGCTCTAGTCTAGATACTTAGCTTAGTTACGGATGCAGATAATTTCCTGAGTAATGATGTGTAAACTGAAAACATACAACCACAAATTCTCTTCAGGCCTCAAGGATCATCATAATATTGTTTTAAAATACAATACAGCTTCTGAAGGGGGAAGTTCCTATTAAACTGATGGTAATGAATTGTGAATTGAGATTCAAAGAATTTGGGTAATGATGAAAAGTGGCCGGTGGTATCCACGTAAGGCACAGAGATCTGACCAAGATCCCTGGGGAGGAGTAGAGAGGGGCTGGAGAAAGAAGGTGCCCGAGGCAATGGTAAGGATTGGCTGAGAAGCTGAATGCTTCCTGAGTGCGTGGAAATAAAAAGAGGTCTGGCTCTCTGGATCTCCCGCTCTCAGCTCACTCACTGGCTCTTTCCTCCTCCAGGATGCCTGGGAGGATGATCATGCTGCAGCTGTCTGCGTTTCCCAATGGATGATATTTTGTATGGGAAGGAACTCTGGGTGTAGCTCAGGATCAGGCTGGCCTGGCAGAGCGTGGCAGGATTACTCTTCTGTTGGGGTTCCGGAAGCGATGACCTCTGAGGAAGAAGCTTGCCATTCTTCCAAAACTGTGTAGCTTTTGTATCTTATATTGTTTTAGTTTGTAAACTAACCCTATAGAAATAAGATAATTAAAACTAACTAGGGGAATGATAGGATAACTCAGATGTTAAAGAATTTAGCCTTAAGTGATAGGCTTAAGTGACTAATGCATGTGGAAACCTTCCAAAATTATGAAGCTTCTGAACAAAGACTCCTTTCCTTTATTACCAAACTTGCCTCTGGAATTTTGCCTGGAGGGTGGTGGTGGCAGCAGGACCCCACTTGCTGTTCGGTAACACCTATGCAAAGTAGAACAACAAAAAGATTACCAGATTTCAGCCATTATTAGGTTGATATCAGAACAGAGGTACCAGAGCAGGGATGTCAAACTCATTTTCACCAGGGGCCACATAAGCCTTGCTGTTGCCTTCAAAGGGCCAAATGTAATTTTAGGACTGTATAAATGAATCTACTCCTTAACTGTTAAGTGAGAGCTCAGCACTGCCGCTGGGTAGAAACAAGGTGCTGGGACAGATAAAACAAGGTGGAGGGCCAGATTTGGCCCGCAGGCCTTGTTTGCCACCTGTGTACTAGAGGACAAGTAAAGCTAGGGAAAGAGCAATGGTAGGGAACTTTGGAGATCTAGCCTTTCTAGGGAGAGACCACATCAAAGTCTCATAATACCCCTGATATCCACCTGAGACACTGAGAAGGCCACACCCTAAGAATAAGGACCGTAGCCTAAGGTAAAGTTTAATCATGACCTACTCTAAGACTAAAACCAGCACCCAGCAAGATTCATAAGGAAAACAAAATTTGAAGTCTGAGTCTGCATGTTAAGGTTAAGAAACGACTTTGGCTCACCACAGATCTGCACCTATTAAGCATAAACATCCTATTAAGCATAAAAATCTACACAAATTCAAGGTGATCAACTTTCATAAGACTAGCCTTGGTCAATAGCTGGCTCGGTTTCATGAGCCAGAGCTGCCTCACTGGGTGGTTCTGAAATTTCTGACAGGTAGAAACTGTGAGAGATAATAAATACTTACATTGTTTTTAAGCAACTAAATGTTGAGGGTGTTTTTTTTGCACAGCAATAGATAACTAATATACAATGTCATATGAAAAATCAGTTGTTGCTCTATGTCTAAATACAGCAACAAAGAGTTGGAAAATAAAAATTTAAAACATTTATAACAGTATTAAAAACAAACAAGAATACTGAGAACTGCAAAACGATGTTGAGAGAGATCAAAGACCTAAATAAAGAGGTGCTCATCATGCATTGAGGACTCAATATTGATGTCAATTCTTCCTAAACTGATCCACAGATTCAACGCAACTCCAATTAAAATCACAATAGGCTTTCTTACAGAAATTGACAAGGTAAATTGAAATTTGTGGAGAAATGAAAGGACCAATACTTCATAGCCAAACCAATTCTGGGAAATAAGAACAATTTTGGAGAACTAACACTACCTGATTTCAAGACTTATAAAGCTACAGTAAATATGACAGTGTGGTACTTAGTAATGTAAGAGAAATAGATAAATCAATAAAGTATTTCATACCTAGGCATGAAATGCAACACTAATTGCATAGATAATTTGTGTTATATTCACATATGGTTATGCAGTACAGCATTAAAAATGAAGTAGATCCACCGTGTAATGGTCAGCACTCTGGACTCTGAAAAATGAACTAGAGCCGTATGGACCAACGTGGTTAGACTTAGAAGATACAATGTTACATGAAAAAAGGGAAGAGAACTGAGAAGGAATACAAAGGGGACTTCACCTTTCATCAGATATGCTTTATTTATTTAAAGACAAAAAAGACCAGAAACACATGCAAAAGTAATAAGATTAGAGCACATAAAAATTATAGTGTTTTCAGTGTTTTGGGAATATTTTATTTTTTAACTTGCACATGAAGAATACTACTCTAAGTTTAAAATAGAACTCATTATTGCATGATGCACTTGTGTCTAAAAGAGTTGGTCAGACAAATCGAACTAACAAGCAAACTAGAGACAGAATCACAGACAGCAGGCTGACAGAGGGGCTAGGTGTGGCAAGATCAAGCAAGAATGAAAAAAAAAAGGGGAAACAGCTAATGGACATTGACAACAGGGTGGTGATAGCCAGGGGTGGGGGTAGATAGAGGAGGTTAAAGGGGGATAAATGGTGAGAGACTTGACTTGGGGTGATGAACATATAAGACAGGGTACAGATGATGTGTTGTGGAAAAGTGTGTCTGAAATCTGTATAATTTGGTTATCCATTGTCACTCCAAGAAAGTCAATAAAAAGGAAAAATAAATAAAATAAAATAAAATAAAAAGTTGGTCAAACCAGCAAAAAAACCCTGACCCTCCCATATTCTTTGTCTCTTGGCTGTCTCCACTTTGGGCCTTGTTTCTGCTCATTCTGAACAGCTTGATGAAAATTTAAGAGAATATCCTAATTGAGCATGTGTAGTTGAGAGGAGAGCACAAGACAGGACCGTGTGCTGAGATAACATTGAGATGTCATCTGGACCTCCAGATGTGGAAAGCCCAGTTTGCTGTGAAGGAGAGTCTGTTCCATGCGGTGGCTGCTGACTGTCCTGAAAGTTGGACCTGGGTCAGAATAGAGACTGCTTCCTGCAAATCCCCTTTAGAGACTGCCTGATCATAATCAATGTTTATTCTGACATACATCAGCACCTTGACCCTGCCTCTGACTGAGCGCTGGTTCCTGGAATAGGCATTGTCCTGATCTGGTCAAGCAGGTCAAGTAATTTCCCTAACCTGATAGCATTCACGTGCTAGTACTCGTGACTATTCCCTCCACCCGCCCACAACTTTAACCCTATATAGTTGTTCGGTGCATGTCGAGGGGCGTGGAAGAGACCCACTTTGTTTTGCAGCTGCCCAAGATGTATCTGGTATGTAAATTTTCCTTAATAAACTTTGCTAGTTGCCAGGCTGGAGTGGCCTGCCTCTTTCTTTAGTCTTTCCTTGCCACGCACTTACAGAGGTAGATTTTCAGTCTTGGGGCTTTTCTCTGGGCCTGCGTGTACTAACACTGGCCTTCACATACAAGCCTCTCTTCTGTATCGCCCGGCTGTGTACCATTGGAAGCTAATGTGTAAGCTAACATGGTTGGACCTGCTTTGCTGTTTCTGACACTGCATCCTTCCCTATCTTCACCCAAGCCTGGTAAGCATGAGGTCTTTTTGTAAAATAATGCACCAAATGGTCCGGCATAATAACAAAGCAATAATAGCAAGAGAGTTACAAACTTTCACTTATACGATGAATAAGTTCTTGGAATCTAATGTACATCATGGTGACTATAGTTCATAGTACTATATTATATACTTGAAATTTGCTAAGAGTAAGTCTTGTGCTCTTGTTACATCCAAAAGCGGTAACTATGTGAGGTGATGGATATGTATGTTAACTTGATTGTGGTAATCATTTCACAATGTATATGTGTATCACATTTTCCACCTTAAGTGTATACATCTTTTATTTTCCATAGAACTGAAAAAAAATTAAAAGAATAGAGACAGAATGTTGGTACTGTAGCTGCTCCTCTTTGAAGAACATCTGTCAAGGACCTATACCTCTCAAGGGCAAATGGGCTTTTCCGGTGTGACCAGAAATGGCGAGGCCAAATGTTGGGAAACGCTGAGGTGGAGAGCAGAAGACTAGAAGAGAGAGTCTGAAGGAAAGCCCTAGCGAAGGGAACCTCTAGAACCCACCTGATGTGGATCTACAAGATCTTAAAGACAACTTGATGGAAATCATTCATCCCTGAACAACATAGTGTTGAACTTCTTGAGTCCACTTACACGTGATATTTTCTCAATAAATCCCGTACTGTTTTTGATCCATGGTTGGGATGTGCAGATGCTAGGGGGAGGGAAGGAACGTGTGCATTGTTCTATGCCAGTTTTATATAGGGACTTGAACATCCACAGATCTGAGTATCCATGGGGTTCCTGGAACCAATTCTCCACAGACAGGGAGGAACAACTAAGTTTTGGGGAGAGTCAAAATTTATACCTGGATTTTCATATAGAGGGGTTGGTGCTCCAACCCTTGCATTATACAAGGATAAACCGTATACCATGGTAAACATTGCTGAACTATTGAGTATAATGCCACAGAGTCCTTGATGTCTTAAAATAACTAATTTTCGACTAGCACATTTACTGGCCTTTTTATTATTCTAATGAATAAAAATTAAAATAGGCTATTGGACCTCTGGTCAAGATGGAGACATAGGTAGACATGCTTCACCACCTCCTTGCACAACCATAAGGATCACAACTAACTGCAAAGCATAAAACACCCAGAACTACCAGAAAATCAAACTGTGTGGAAGTCTGACAACCAAGGATCTGAAGAAGCCATATTCATCCAGATGGGTAGGAGGGGCAGAACTGGAGAGCTGGGGCAGAGAGGATATGGTGTGATGCAGTGAGGTGGTGGCAGCGAGGTGGCTGGCAGACGGGTGGTCTCACATTCATGTGTGGTGGATAAAATCAGGAGGGATACCTTGGTAGCGGGTGATCCCAGCCCCAGGAGAGACCACACAGCCCAGGGTATCAGCACTGGGAAAATAAAGCCTCGTAACTTCTGGCTGTAAAAACTAGTGGGGGCTGGGGCAGCAGAACAAACTGCCATTCTCTCTGGAGACATGGTTTACAAGGCCCTCATGGTCCTAGAATGAATGAAAACTCATCCACTCTGGGAACCACCACCAGGGAAACAGTTGGAGGGGTGCCAGTTGCATAGGGGAAGGGGGTGAAGTGACTGGAAACGGGGCTAGTGCTGAGCAAGCCTCAGCGGCGTTGTCCCCTCTCCAACCCCTCCCCCACATACAGAGCCAGAAAGCAGTGAAGTAGGTTGCCCCGCTCTGGTGAATACCTAAGAGTCTTCCCCATACAACTTAACAGGTGCAGTAAGCCAAAGATTCAAAGTAGCTCTACCTAATACACAGAAACAAACATAGGGAGGCTGCCAAATTGAGGAGACAAAGAAACATGGCCCAAATGAAAGAAAAGAAAAAAATGCCCCAAAAGAACTAAGCAAAATGAAGATAGCCAACTTATCTCAAAGTCATGAAAGGCAAAGACCTACATTCAAGATTACCATGTCTAGTAAAGCTATCATGTAGAATGGAAGGACAGACAAGGCACTTCCCAGACAAAGCAAAGCTAAAGAAGTTCATCATCATGAAGCTCTTATTTTTTGAAATGTTAAAGGGACTTATTTAAGGAAAAGAAGATCAAAACTATGAACATTAAAATGATAACAAACTCACAACTATCAACAACTGAACCTAAAAAAGAAAAACAAAAACAAACTAAGCAAACAACTAGAACAGGAATAGAATCATAGATACAGAGATCATTTGGTGTCTTAGCAGCAGGGAAAGGGAAGGGGAGGGGGTGAATGGGGGGAAACCTACAGGAAATAAGAAGCATGATTGGTAGGTACAAAATAGACAGGGGGAGGTTAAGAAAAGTATAGGACATGGAGAAGCCAAAGAATTTATATGCATGACCCATGGCCATGAACTAAGGGGGTTGGGGATTGCTGGAAGGAAGGGGGTTACTGGGTGGAGAGGGTAAAGAGGGACAACTGTAATAGCATAATCAATAAAATATACCTAAAATTAAGAAATATAAAACTGAGGTATAATTGAAAAATAAAATAAAATAGGTTATCACTCAGGAAAGCATTTTCTGCCTTATCATAGGGACAGAACACCTTCCCACACCCTTGAAACAGCCCTGTGGGTCATGTTCACAGAACTTGCTGGGTGACAGGCTTGACCTTCTGTGCCTGACCAGGGGTCTACAAGCCATACCAGCTTTGGCTTCCAGAGTGCTTGAACTCAAGAAATTCTCATTGAGGAAGGGGTCAGAGTAAATGTGGCGGAGGGTGGGGTGCAGAGGGGTGCTGACAATGCTTAGTCTTTTTTATAGAGAATGAAAAGATAGTAAAAATCCGTGTGCAGGTCTCTGTTTGTCCTGAAACTTGTCTCCTTCAATTAAAGAATCAATGAAGGCTCAATCCACAGGTGGGAATCATCCTAATATTGATAGGTCTTTAAAGACCCTCCAAACCAGTGTTACCTCACACTTTTTGCTTCTTCTGATAAGACATCATTATCTTCCCTGAAATAGAATCAGTTACTCATTCTTTTTCTTTCATCTGTCCTTTCCGTTCTAATTCCATTGCCACCACCCCTAGTTGATTTCCTCCCAACTGGTTGATCATCTTCCTACTTGGTCCAGGCTATCATGCCTAAAACCACCAGAATGGTCTTCCTGAAATACCACAATCATGTTACTTTCCCGTTCAATATATATAAGTAACTCTTTGGTTGTCCAGATAAATAACCCAGCCTTAAACCGATTTTCCATGTTTGGTACCACCTAATTTTCATTCTCATGTCTCAATTACACCTAATCAAATGATCTCATTGAATTAAGTTTGTCTTTTTGCTCTCTGCTAAATACACTGCACTATTCTCTATCATATTTACAAGTTTGCTCATGTTATTTCTGCCTAGAATTTCATTTTTACTGTTTTCTGTTTCTTATTAACCTCTGTTTCCACTAGACAGTAAATGCCATGTGCTCACAGTTCCTTTTGAGCTGTACCATATATAGGACCCATGTTACTTATATGATCTGCCTGCCCTGGCCACAGTGGACTGGATTAGGGTCAGGCTTCTGTCTTGGAAACCTATGGCCTGGCCTAGAGCACGAGCTCTGTTCAGTAGGAATACTCTGTTTTGGATGGTTACTGGCCTACCAAATTATATCCCCTCTCTTGTGAGCGAGTCAATAAACAGTAAGGCAGGCAGAAATGAAGAGAAGGAGGAAGAGAAGTCAGAGGTCACAAATAAAAACTAGCCATGGGGTTAAGAGCAGAAGGCTAAAGTCCTGTTAGTGACATAAAGGGTAGCCAAAGTAAAAAATCAATCAAAGCTAACTCACTGTATGATGGAATGATTCCAGGAGAAGGAACTAAGAAAATATTTGCTAGAAGTACTTGCTAGAGTTGCTATTTATTTAGCAAAACTCTGTGAACTAACCGGAGCTATTTCTATGTCCTAAATTAGCTCCTAGATATTTATTTTTTCATGGCACTTGCCTAAAAGGGTGTGAATTGGGCACCTCACTGCCCCCTATAAGGAGTCCAACATGCATCTCAATTGTGAAGAAAAGCTGTTTCTACTTTTCTTTAATTGACTTTAATTTTAATCAATCTTCTGTAAGTATGTATACCTTGTATTAAAAAAAACTGTATTTATTTGCATATTTCCTTGTTTTTTTTTTTTTTTTTTAGAAAAGGTATCATCCAGCCTGCTTCAAGTGCCCATTGCCTGTTCTGTAGCCCCATGAGGCTGCCTGTCTGCTCCCCTCAGAGACCCTTCTCTCGTGGGTGCCTGTTACACGGCTGTCCAAGCCAGTGTCTATCAGCCCAAACTCGCTGTCATCTTCTGACGAACAGTAACTTCTTCTTCTTTTTAATATTTATTTATTTATTTTTAGATAGAGGAGGAGAGAGGGAGAAAAAGAGGGTGAGAAACATCAATGTGTGGTTGTGTCTCACACCCCCTACTGGGGACCCGGTCTGCAATCCAGGCATGTGCCCTGACTGGGAATCAACTGGGGACCTTTTGGTTCTCAGGCCAGTGCTCAATCCCCTGAGCCACACCAGCCAGGGCAACAGTAACTTACTCTTAAAACCACCTTCCTGTTTTTCGAAACAAAATTGTGATTCATATAATTTCAGTGCCCAAAATGTATATTTCAATAAAGTATTTATGATAAAACAATGGTAAAAAAATTTATAAATCTTTAGAAAAGTTAGAAATATATGATCCTTACACTATCTGTTTTTCAATTCACCCTTAGAACTAACCAAGGTGATAGCTATTCTACAAATATTTGTTGATGTAAACTTGAAAACTAAATAAAATATGCCTTTTTGGTAAATGTTTAAGATTCTGACTTCGAAATCTGATTTGAGTACAGTGCCACTATATTTAGGCTACAGGTAATACATGCGTGAGGGTTTTATATACAAGCATGTGTGTATTGGGAGAGTTAGGCAAACTGGAGGTGAAGGTCCTAAGGTAACTATTCAATATTTACTCATTTTTAAATGCCAGGCACTGTGAAAAGTGCTTGATTTAACACTCATTTTACAGATTGCAAGATAGAAGCTTATGGCTAGTACAACGCAGAACGAGAGTCTGAACTTGCCTTTTCTGATTCCAAGGTCTCTGCACTTAACCTCAATCCTTTATTGTCACTGATGATAAGATTAGAAAAATGTTGTATACCAATCATTTGAAAAACATTTGTAAGTGCTTGTCTTTGAAGTTTCATCAACAATTAACTTCTGAGTATGTAGCCAGGGTAATACACTCAGCTTTTAAAAATAACTGGATTAGAATGTCAAAAATTATAGAATAAACAATTATATTGGAATTCATTGTTATAGCTAGTTGGAAAAGAAACTTATCTCCTATTACCCTAGCGGTAGATGGTAGGGAACAGAGTGTTTTGACTCCTTTAGCTCTCCAGAAGAAAAAGCCTCCTATGTAGTGCTAGCCAATTTCTGTGGTATAAATACTCCCACAATGACCTATTTTAAGTTACTGATGTGACATTGCATCACTGAGCAGAGCTGAAAATTGTACAATAACATACGATTATGTAGTATCTTCATCACACATAACCTCAGAATAGATGTAAGTGTATACAACCTAAAACACATAGGCAATATTAAATTTTTGTTGAAAGAGTTAGGAAGAAATATGTCTTGACATTTTCATTTTTGTATTAATATAATTTATTTAACTATAACTTTATTTAACTTTTGTTAATCACAGTGTTTAACCACCAGTTTGCAAAATTTCTGAAACTCTGTGAATGGGGTCTTGTAAGTCATTACGAGCCGGCTCCAGCACACCATTGCCCTTAGCTGTCCCTCAGGCCCACGGCTTCCAGGAGCTGTCTTCGTGTAATGTTACAGTATCTCCTGGCCACAGCTGATGACAGTCAGGCCCAAGTCATTCATCCCAGAGTTTAGAAATGGAATCAGACCAGGTATCATTTTCTCTGTGTGGCTGAAGCTGTAACTAACATGTGTTTGAAACAAATCACTTTTGGACCATAGTGTGGACTGAGTAGCAGGTAAGATTGATCTCCCAGTAAAGGAGAGTGAAGAAATGCAAAAGGAAAAAGAGAAGTAGGGAAACACATCTCGGTTGTCTTACAGCATTCTAGTTTTCAATGGTAGTTCTTTTTGAAGCCTGGATACACTTTCACTGTTGGACAGGTAACCTTGCTTCCTGTTTAGTCAAATAACAAGGCCATTAGACTGAGGACACTCTAATGTCATGGTGGCCTATGTAAACAAACCAAAACCTAAACCTGTAAATTTCTCAAGGTAGCCAAATCAAAACCCCTAAGGAAAACCAATCATACACAGCCAACTAGGATTTAAGCTGTAGCCCGTCAAACATTCCCTGTCTTTGCTTCTGCACTTTCTCTACACTGTGTAAGCCTTTCCCATGGCTCCTGTCAGTGGAGTGCTCCTAATCACATCTGGTTTGGTGCTGCCCCCTTTGAATCCATTTTTGCCCACATAAACTCAACGTCTTTTAAATGCCTGAGTTTATCTTTTAACACTGGTGACAATGCACAAAGTTGTTCAGTCACTTTTGAGGGCAGATTAGCCATTTCTCACAAAAGTAAACATACTCTTACTATATGATCCAGCAATCACACTTCTTGATATTTACCCAAAGGAGCTGAGAATTTATGTCCACATAAAAAACCTTCATATAGATGTTTATAATAGCTTTATTCATGATTGCCAAAATTTGACAGCAGCCAAGACATCCTTCAGTAGGTGAATGGATAAATAAACTGTAGTACATCCTCACAGTAGAATATTAATCAGTGCTATCAGGACATAAAGTATATTAAATCATGAGAAGACATGGAAGAAATTTAAATGCACATTACTAAGTAAAAGAAATCAGTCTGCAAAGGCCACGTACTGTTTGTTTCCAAATATATGGTATCTTGGAAAAGGTAAAATTATAAAGACAGTAAAAAATCAGGAGTTGGAGGTGGGGTTAGAATAAATAGGTGGGCCACAAAGGATTTTTAGGGCAGTGAAACTACTCTACACGGTACTATAATGATGGATATGTGTCATTATTATACATTTGTCCAAACCCACATAATGTACGACACCGAGAATGAATCCATGCATAAACTCTGAGCTTTGGGTGATTATGATGTGCCAACGAATGTTCACGAATTGTAACAAATGTCCCATTCTGG
This sequence comes from Desmodus rotundus, assembly GCF_022682495.2. Classification (NCBI taxonomy): domain Eukaryota; kingdom Metazoa; phylum Chordata; class Mammalia; order Chiroptera; family Phyllostomidae; genus Desmodus; species Desmodus rotundus. The sequence goes on along the minus strand of NC_071390.1, from coordinate 125,516,381 downwards.
TGGGGGGTGTTGCATGTGCGGGGCCAAAGGCTTTATGGGAAGTCTCTGTACCTTCCTCTCAAATTTTCTGTGAGTCTAAAACTGCTCTAAAAAAATAGTCTTGAAAAAACATAAGTAGGAGAATTTTTACTTGGGTAAGTTTGGATTTAAATTGTGCCAGACTCTGAAGAAGCTTCCCGGCCAAATTTCCAGGAGCATTGTAGCAATTCCGTGGGCTCACTGGAACACAGTATGCATGTGTGACTCTCATGCTTCAGAAAGACTTCAACACAAGCTGTGCTCCTGCAAATCAATGTTTCCACTTAAACTGACTCATTTGACCAGGTCAGTTCATATGCCACTGCACGCAGAGAAAGGTGTAATAAAAAAGAGGAGAAATATGAAAGGCATTCAAAAGCTGAGTAGTGAACTTTATACTTAGTTAATCATTGCATTTGTTTTCCAAGGGCTACCCAACTTTTTGGAGAGAGAAAAACAAGGTAGAAAGCATACTCAAGGTTGAAATTAGTACATGCAGGCTTTCTGTAGGATATTTAGGCTACACGCCTTATCTCCATCTTAAACCTTAATTTTAGCTAAAACTTAAGTAGCCCAATCTACCGGCCTCTTCTTCCCTTCCCTGTCTCAGTTGTTTTTTTTTTCCAGAAGTATTTATTGAATGTCCATTACACAGCAGGCACTGCTGAAGACATTGGTTTTGGTGCTGAAATAAGGAATGTAAACTTGATCCTCTTCATTTGGGGTTCTCTCACCCATATTTTGTACTGTGCTTAAGATTCATGAAGGAATATGGTAGGCAGTTAGACAGACGTGAGCAGAGCAAGGACAATGGGCCAGGTACAGAAGGTCACAGAGCAGAAAGTCCTGGGTGCCTGGCAACCGGCAGAATTGGAAAAACAAGGACGTCAACCCCAGGGTGACCTTTCCTCCCCTAGCATATTTCTAGTCATGCGGTTTAGGCCCCTGACCTTTCATGTTGCTGGTCCTGTGGTTCAGACCTTCCGCTGACCTGCATCAAATACATCTGGCCTCATTTGTGTTTCAGTTCCAGGCCCAGAGAAGCAGCAAAACTATACAAAAGACACCAAGGCTGACCTCAGCACCATCGGCATTGACTAAATGACCCAGCATGGTACTCGTGCTGTTTCTCTCTCTCTCTCTCTCTCTCTCTCTCCCTCTCTCACATGCCCACGCCTTTCTCCATCCCCTTCACTAGGCATGTTTCCTTTGGCTCTTTCTCCTTAGCTCCAAAGGCCCTTCCTTCCCTCTGTGACTTGTTTCCTGAGTCCATTTCTTCTCTCGCTCACTTATTCTGCCTCTGTGATTTTCTAAATTGTGGATGAAACAGAACCACAGACAAAATCTGAAAGCGCGGGTGGGGGTGGGGGAGATGCTGCAGGATGGCCTTACAAATTCAGAGACCTAAAGTAACCACATAAAACAATCTGAGTTTAAAAACTCTAACTAAAAGCAGGTCATAGCAGACAGTAAGGTTGTAGGCTAGAATCTTCCCTGGCAAATCAATCTTTACCTTCATTGAGCTGTTTATTATCATTTTACATCTATAATAGCACACCTTTGGAATGTTAAATTTCCTTCCCCCGGCCCCCATCCCTCAAAGCACAAGCACCATACCTGAGGGATGCGACAAATCCTCCTGATAAGAATAACAATGAAAGCATTGTTATTGTTATCACGTTAATTGTTGACTGTTAACTATCCTGTGTCAAAAAAGTATACGCCTATCTTTGTAGCTTTTATCCAACCCAGAGGTCCTCCCCACACTGTGCTTTCTCCTGCCTCCCCAACGGATTTCTTGTAACCCACTTACATCTTCTATTTTGTTTGTAATGTATAAAATAAGGTGCAAAACTGCCATTTTTTGGAGCATTTTCTCAATCTGTTGAGATTTTCCTTCCTGGCAATTATCAGTTTGGCTTAAATAAACTCATAAAAATTCTTACAGGTTTGAATGTTTTTTATGTTGACAAAATAAACATTCTCTTATAGTTTGAGCTTTAACTCTGAATTCTTCCTTAGCCAGAACTCAAGAACTGAGGTTGCTGAACCCAGGTCGGGTCTGACTCCAACCGTCTAATGCCTGGTGTCATTTCTCTGCCAATAGAAACGTGTATTGAAAATGCAGATTCCTGGTCTTAAACCCAGAGCCAGGTTCAGAGGTTTGTTATAGGCCTGGGAATCTGCCATTTTAACCAGCATGTCAAGTGATTCAAGAGAATAATATAATTGGACTTACGCTTTTAAAAAGATAACTCTATCACTCTCTGTGCATCTAGCAATTTGGTTTGTGGGTGCTCCGACTCTGCAGATTTTTCTCCCTTTAAGAACTCTGGAATCAGGTCCTCTGTTCTCATTTAGACTGCTGCTTGCTATTGGTCAAATTAACCACTTACTACTGTGTGTTCTAGTTTGCGAGGGTATGTGGGAATCGGAATTTCTACCTCAGAGTATTATGTGCAAATTTAACAAGTAAAGCATGCATAGTATCTGGCGCATAGAGGTAAGTGCTAAAAAATATATACATTATTGTCATCGTTGCTGTTGTTATTGGTAGTTTTACCGTGGCTTCCTTTTAGAGGGAAGTGGAATAAGACAAAGTTTTACTTACAACAAATGATTAGGCTCTTGGGGCATGACTAGAAAGTTGATTGCTTTAAAAGAGTTCTAACTGCTTTTATTATCTAGAGAGCAGGCAGAGATCACTGTGTTAGTACTGTTAAAAAGAAAACCAAAATGGCATCGCTTATGCTAAAAGCCCATGATACCAATCCTTAGATTTAACATTTGATTTAATTACAGTTTCATCCTCTCCCAGAAATGTAATCTTGATTAGCCAGTCTGGAACTTTCTGGTCAAGCACCAGTAATCTGCTGGTACAATCTTTTTATCCCCCAAAGAAAGAAGAGACAATCTGTATGATAAATATCCTTCCTTCCCTCAAAAAAAAAAAAAAAAAAAAAAGTCCTGGCCCCCAAATAATTTCTTTTCTTTCACTAATAGCTCCCTTGCTCCACACTGCTTCCTACAAAGACTTCCCGGTCTGTACAACCCCTCCGAGTGCCCTTCTAAGTTGCTAGATGGGACACCACCTGAATCATGAATCAATTAAAGCCAATTAGATCTTCAAATTTACTCAGTTAAATTTTGTTTTTTAATAGTATTAATCATTTTATTTCACATTTTCCATGTGTTGACTTATTAAATTCCCGGGTAGTATGTGCTGCTACCATTGTTGCTGCTCTGAAATTTTCTTCTCATTGCTTAAACAAACAAACACACAAACAACAATGGGAATAAAAAGGCTTACTTTTGGGCTCAGGACATATTTGGGGGGGAGGGGAATTGGGGAAGGGATTTTAATCATGCCAATGGCCTCTTTTCTATGGGGGATTTAGGGGACCCATGTAACAGATTATTGGTGCTTGACCAGAAAATTCCAGACTGGCTGATTAAGATTATGTTTCTGGGAGAGTTCAAGATTGCAATTAGATCAGGTATTACAATCTACGTTTGGTATCACGGGCTTTTAGCATGAATGATAACATTTTGGGCCTGTGGTTTTCTCTTTAACAAGAGACAAGGCTAAAGCAAAGAAAGGAAACTATTTGGTTGGCTATAGTTTAAAGCCTAGTTGGCTGTTTGTATATTGGTTGTCCTTAGTTTTTGATATGGTAACCTTGAGGCATTTACAGGCTGAGGTTGTGGTCTGCTTACACAGGCCACCTCAGTTTACTGGTCCCTGGTTTAATTATTTTAACATAGCTGAGGGAAGTGGTATAAATGATATCAGAGGGGAAAGAAATTTATGTACTGTTCCTTTCCTCTCTTGTAAAGAATAGGGACAAGCAGAAAACCACTAGATTTAATTGTTCAGAAAAAAATTGAAATCGCCCTCCTAATTTCCTTCTCTTTCCCAAGAATTACCTGAGCAATTGAAACCATCTACCATTTATGGAGGTTTGAGTCACATTTGCTTGAATATTAAAGAACAGTCTACTTTATTTGGTAACTGGATTACATCTAAAAACATATGTTTTTGAGGGAAAATTAGGTGATACAGCAACAGAATCATGAAAACAGAAGCAGAAATCTCTTTCATACTCTATGTCAAAAAATTCACTTTTAACTTTCTCTCCCACCACCTTGAACTACTCACTTGTGCTTAGTTGTTTGCTCTATGAAACAAAGCCCCTTAAAAAAAAAGTTTTGGGTATAATGATTAAGTTATAAATAACTTAAAGTAAAATAAATTGTCCAGTAAAAAAGTTTATAGAATTTAATCCTATATGATTAAATATTAATTTTGACCTTATGATTTTTAAAATTAATGTCATATTCCATTGTATGGGTGCGTTATTGGATACGGTTCAGCGGACCGTTCTGTCTCGTTTAAGGAGAAATGAATCTATTACTGGGTGTTACATAGTTAAGCTCTTGGAGACTGTAGGAGCCGCACGAAGTGAACTTCCGGGACGGCTTCCACTCGCGGGAATCACACAGCGAACCCGGAGAACCCGAAGCAGAATCACCACCCGCAAGGGTGCGGGGGCCTGACAATGAAGGATCCGTCTGTGCTCACAGAGCCAAAACCGGGGCTGCTGCGGTCCCGCGTCAGGGATCTGTGTCCCTGACTGGTGGACCCCAAACTGACCTCAAACCCTAACAACAAGGGCATCTGGGAAATGTAGTTTTTACTTTCCAAACTCGAAAACCCGGAAAGAATATTTTAAATAGATTGGAATGGAAGTAGAGCATTGTGTTATAATCAACGTAACCATTCCTTAAATTTTATATTTTTAGGTTGTTACATTTAAGTTGTTATATTTTTCTCTATGATAAATACATTTCTACAGATGGAATCTCTGAGTCAAACACTATGGATATTTTAAAGTTTTTTTTTTTTTTAACTCGTCATTATAGCAAAATTGTCCACTTGAAAACTTACACCAATTGATATTCTTTCCAGCCATCCTTGTTCCATATTGTCAACCATGATTAATACATTTGTTTTTTTAAAAATAAAAATAACACATCATTTAAATACACAGAATTTCTTCTGCCAGTAATTCAATTCTCACATAGGTGAATTATAATCAAGTCTTTATAACAGCCATTTCCTCAGTAGTTCTTAGCAATGCATTTAAACATTATCTCTAATGATGGGAAACTTAACTGTTGTTTTTCTTCCATGTATAATTATTATTAGTTAAATAAATAACTTTAAGATCTAGTGAGCCCTATGTTAATAGACAGACAATCCTCTTTAGGTCTTTCAAGTGAACACCAAAGAAACTTTCTTCTTTTACTGACTCCAAAATTAAACTCAGTTGAAGTCTGTAGGCCTGAACTTTAAGATTATGTGACCTGATTATGATGCAGCTAATTCAATTTAGGTGCAAATGCTAGACTTGAATTGTGTCTGAATATTTATCAATATAACTTTATAAGTTCTGTGCATTACTTGTGCAGGGGTCCAGGCTCTGAATGTCTCGCCTCTCACAATAAGAGCCTCTGTAAGGAAGAGCACTATGACTCAAGGAGGTGTGAAGGGTCCAAAAATACAGCTCTCATTCCATCTTCTGGAAACTGCTGGAGGAGTCACTAATCTAATGTGGCTGGATAAATTATCCCGGAACCCTCAGGTATGTACAGCATCCAGACTGAATTGTTAAGAGTTTGATTGATTGATTTTCTGTTGCTGGGCTAAAGATCTTCCTTTTTCTTCCTAAGTATAGAGAGATTTAGAGGAGGCATTAAAGAGAAGGCTTGTTTTATTCATATTTAATGACTGAGAGGGGAAGAACTCATTCTAAATTCACCTTAGAAACTAGAATATTAATTTTTCACCAGGTTAGTACAAGACTGCAAATCCAGGACACTGAAACAGCTTAAAGGCTGTTTACAAGACCATAAACTGTCATCCCTCTCCATCTAGTGGCAAGATAGGCTAACTGCAAGCAAGTTCCTAAGACTATTCTGCCATTGAGTGTTAGAGCCAACTATTTAAAAAGAGAACAGTATTGTTGTATCAAATAAACCTCATCACTATTTTGTTAAATTTTAATATAAATAAAAACCCTATGTAAAATAACCCATGATTGTAATTTAATATTATATCAGGTTGTCTAATTTGGAAATTAATACCTTTGCTGGATGATAAACAAGAATATTCACAACTACAGGCCTTTTCTTGAAATATTTTTCTTAACATTGTAACTATTTTATTGTCTTAAAAATATTATTGCTCTTAAGAAAATGCTGAGTTATTTTTTGTCACAGGGAGAAGATTTAGAGAATATGTTGCCAATAAATTTAGAGCTAATTAGCACCAGAATTGAGTCATTGGGTGCGAGATTTTTGGTGCAAGAACTTTGCAATCTGGGGATATTAATTAGGGTTCTATGGTTAACAAAACTTGCAAAGGTAGTGGGTGGCCCCAAGTTAGGTGGACATTCAGCACTGAGCCTATATAGGTGGTTCCAATACGTTCAAATACTATTAGGATTATATAGTTGGTGTCCATGCCATCTGGTTATTAAATCACTTGGATATTATTCCAGATCACAAGGGACACAGGAGAAAATAACAAAGTAGGAGGAATGCAAGTACTATGAAAAGAAAGTAAGCAAACCAAGAAATCTCTAAGAGAGGAAGCCAAATGAATGGACCAGATTGAACAAGTATTTTTTAAAAACATACTAAATTACCTTAGATAACTAAAGGAGTAAATTGGAAACATGAATCAAGAAAATCAATCACATTAATTGAACAATAAAAAACAATAAATTTATAGCCTAACTGAATAATATTAAAAAAAGAAAATCAATTATGAGGGACCAATTGGAGATACTGAATATGAAAAGTCTAATAGATAAAATAATGGAGTAAGAGTAGTATAAGCCATGCCTCACAACTGTCTTGTGCATGTTTTTCGGAGTAAATCCACTTGAAAAACAAAGTAGTCAGCTGAACGATCAGGTCAGTGAACACTTCCAGAAGCAATTAGGAAGGCACGACATGCTAGTTAAAAAATGAGAAAAAAGTTAAGACATAATGACAGAATGTTGCAAGATTAAAGAATGATATTAGTAGTTAGATGGAAAGAACATAGAGGGAGTGTTAGAAAGAGAATGTTAAAGCCAGAATTTTTCACCCATAAATTCCATGCAAGGCTGAAATAAGCTGTTGCAGATACCTCAGAAGGCTGACACGCAAAGATCTGATTTGAAAACACTGTGTCAGGAAGTGTTTGAGCAAGAAAAGGAATAACTCCAGGAGGTAACTAGATGTGGGAAGTGTGAGAAAAGCAACGCTTTGCATTGCATTTGGGTCAGAAACTGCTGGAGGCATCTTTAATGCAAACAGAGATTTCATGGAGTACATACGTGCCACACATGTCACATGTATTGTGTGCATTTACTGGAGGAAGAAAGGCCATAAAAACCTCCCATGAGTTTATTTGCAATACCAGTTAAATGTGAAAATGCTCTACTGCCTAGAATCAGAGGTGGTATTTGAAATACATGACATCTAGTACAGCACACAAGACATCTAGTAGTGGCCAATCAGAGCAGACACCAGCCAAAGTGCAGGAGGGGGCCCAGGAGGCGGCTGTTGTGCCCTTCACCTGGGGATTGTGAGTACTTTGGGGTGGTCTTGGGTAGTGGGGAGGCACTGGGGAGTGGTTCGAGATAGCTCCTATTTACCAACAGACGTGGAATTGTTCAAAATTTTAGCAACTGGTACAGTCATGTATACTGGCAGAATAGTAAAATGCCTTCATGGTTGATGAGGTCATGCAATTTTCTGAAACGTGCTTTACTTGTTTTTTTTTTTTAAAACAAACCTATATTCCTGGGAGATTAACACAGTCTTTACAGTAAAACAATTTGGCATATCGGAGAGTTTCCTCTTTACATTAAAGTTAGAAAATATGAGTAGAAGATATTGTTATAATAAAGGAGAGGGAAATAGCAAACAGACTCTCACACAAGGATGTCAGCTTGCAAGGTTTTTCACTAGGCTTACTGGGTTGTAAATATTCAATACCATTTTTTTTCTATATTTTAAAGAAAGGTGATTTAAAACATGGAACATTTTAAGCAAAGTTAAAAAAAAAATCTAACTGATAGTTTCATCTCATTGCAGACGTCAGCCAAATTGCAGGCTGGAGCTAAGGCCAGCAGATCTCAGCCCTGACGTCCAGCAGACTGGTCTGCAGGCCCATGAGCGGGAGGTAAATGTCATTGCAGCGTGCAGTTTGTCACCTAACAAAAAACTTTCCTTTGTCACTTGTGCATTTATTCATCCTTCATTTGATGAACATTGAACATCTATGTGCTAAGCATTAAAAATCTGAAGCTGGTTTTTTCTTTTTAAAAGATTGATTAGACAAGCTTCTGACAATAATCAGGAAAAAGAAGGTAGATACAAATAAATACCAGCACCCATGAAGTTTGCTTTCTACTGTTGAAACAGAAAATATGCAATACTCAGGGAAACCCAAATGGCTAATAAGGAAATAAAAAGTTGTTTACATATACCATTCATCACAGAAATGCAAATTAAAACACCAATTAGAGAGTGTGGTAAGGATGTTGGGAAATAAGAAACCTCCCATCCAGTTTGAGGGAAAGCAAACTGGTTCAACCATGCTGAACAACAACTTGGAAATACTTGGTAAATTGGTATACTTATACCCTTTATAGGATATAGCCATTACATCGTAGGTCTCTTTTACATGTCACTAAGAATATTTTTAACAGCAGTGTGTGTGATCACTAGAAATCTTGGACATCCATCAGGACAAAAATGGAAAGTAAAATGGAAGATAGACACGTAAGGAATGCTCTAGATTAATATATAACTAGATGAATATTAAAATATCATGGAAAGTGCAAAGAAAAGGAAAAATAGATTTATAAAAGACCATCTTTCAAGGACATTAATGCACATGCCCAGAAAACACTACATTTATTTTTAAGAATATGTGTATATCTAAATAAACATAGAAATAAAGACTGGGAAGACATTACATAAACAAGTATGGAAAAGAGATGAAGATGGTGGGTGAATGGAAACAATAGTAAAATAAAAGTTTAAAAATAAAAAAAGAGACATTGGACAGATGCTGCTAATGTGCTATGAAATAGCATGTGATTAATTGATTTTTGTGCACTTGTTAGAATAAAAACAATAATACAGGGCAGAACCTGGAGTATGGGGTGCAGAGTAATTTGAGAGAGAATATGAAAGTCTCTGAGCACACTGAATTCTCAGGTTCTGATGATCCCCTGCTCTTAGAGAAAGATAATAAATATCCAAGTAGTTATATTTTAATTGTTTTGGTTTGGTAAATGATAACAGGATAAATTGTTAAATTCTTATTGACACATCTATTTATATTAGTAAACATAAATGCAGAAAATATATTTAAAAAGAAAATGATATGCCATGTTCATTAAAACTTCACCTTTCCACGTGACATACATGGTGTTTTTTTCATAGTGGAATCTCTTGCAATTATCTTGTTAATTGGTATAATGTGGTGCTTAAATTTATTCATAGATTTTAATGTGATATCATTAGAATTATTCGACTGAAGCCCGATCATTTTATCTTTAATTATCATTAATGGCCTTGAGTGAGGTTTATCTTTGGAGCTCAGTGCATCTCAAAATTACCTGACTCGCACTTACCCTGTGCTCTATGTCCTGACTGTCTTGTTTCCTTTGAATAATCACAGGGAAAAAAAGGCAGTGTAGTATACAGCACAGCCTATTAGAGGAAATGGCTGAAATAGTATTCTCTTAACTGTTGAATGTGAATATTGTAAGGATATTGTGCTTATATGTGGAACATTTAATTATATTCAGCATGTTTTATCATCAGTACTTGCTCCGTAATTCATGGTACAGTGAATATTTGTCATGAGGAAAAATACCAGCTTTGTATCTCAGGGAATCTAAAGAATGTCTTTGGCTGCTGATTAAAGTGCTTTTAGAAGTTGAAAGAGTATATGTGTTTCTGCAGGGTGAGAAAGGATAGGCGTTACCATCTGAGAAAGAAAAAGCTTACTTTATCACTTCGAGTGATGATTACGGTCCCGCTGTCATCTTTCCCTTTCATCTATTAACTAGTGAACAGGGTTAGGTTACTCCTTCCTTCCAGTAGGTGGATTGAGAAGGACAGGCTTAGAAACGTTACCTAAGGAAGTGTTCTTATGGCAAATTGGTTTGTTTCACTCTGTAAATGGGAGGTGATGCCGCTTACCTCTTTATTTTCATTATAATTATGTTTATTTTTCTGGTTATTGCATGTGGAATTTTATACATATTGAATGTCAAAATGTTTATGCTATTGCAAAAATGATTATTTTGAATTCCAAAGACAGATGAACAAGATAATTCTTGGGGATCTGATTGTGTTGGAACTGAAAGGTCTTGCTTATTTTTCTTAGCATTTGCCTGGTGGTTGCTATTGCTACCTGTTCTCCATGAATTGCTCCCCAAAGAAGTAGGATTTGTGAGACTTAGCTCCGATTGTGATTTTGATCCATTCCTCTGGGTAAGGCCAAGTCACAAACTCCCTGTTCGCTGTCACAATAAGCAAGGTGACTAAGAATGACCTATAGTACTTTCCTTCAGAAGCTCCATCATGCAACTCACTGAACTTTAATTACTCACATGGCCCTGGAGGGACATTTCCTCTGTTATTATCTGTAGGAAGAAATACTCTTTAGCGATCCAGTTATTTTCTATCATAATGTGGAAAGTCCATGTGTTCTTCTATGAAACATGAAATTCCAAAGACTCTATTTACAATGGAAAACAAGAAAAATTTTGTCATTTTACTTTTTGACATGATTCCTAGATGAATACAGGTGAGGCTTCTGGTAGATCAGGAGCTATAGCTTCATTAGTTAAAGGGAAATCATAGGAACACCCACACATGCTGTATTTTTGTAACTTTGGAGTTGCAACCAGCAATCTTCACCAAAAGCTATTAATTAAAAGTGATATTCTATACATAAGATCAGGTATGTAGACTAAGGCAATGATGAAACTAGATGACTACTTTGACATAAATATAAAAATAGTATATCTCAAGATCTGAGATCTTTCTAATTTATAAAACACTTCTACACACACCTTTTTAGACACTGGAACTATTTATTGACTTCTATCCCTTGAACCCCTAAATTTCCAGTCATAGCTCAATGAGTGTCGGAAGTAGATATTTATCTTTTGTTGTTCTTTTTGCCCAGAGTGCAAACTCCCTTTCTATATTTGGAGAATTTGCCACCATGTGCATCTTTGACAAAACCCCCAAGTGCCACATTCTCTGTATCTCCTCTTTTTTTCCTGTTAGGGCACAGGAACCTGGCCTGGGCTCCGGTGAGCAGCTGCACCTGTTTGACTTTGCTTTGGGAGCTGGGCTGCCTGGAGCAGGGGTGGTAGAGAACCTGGTCTGACGGTGATGGCCGCGTGCAGGAAACAACTTGCTCCGGTGCCCAGCGGGGACAGAGCTAGTGCGGCATGGGGTGTCCAGTGCCGGAGGTGGGGGCCTGCAAGTGGGGGCATCCAGTGCTCACCATGGTAGGAAGGTCTCCCTGTGACTCTGGACCCATGGTTTCAGTTGTGGTCATGGCTGCTCCCGTTTCCTTTGTGCTTTTCCCTTTCCAGAATGTGGTTCTTTAGCTTTTATGGCAATTCTTTTAGCTATTTAAAATTCTTTCAAAACAATGCTTTTCTACCTAAATTAAAGTTGGCTTCTGTTACTTGCATTAATACCTGTAACCAATAAAATATAGAATTGAATTACATATCTCTATAACCTTATAAAGAGAGGTTTTGTGAATACTGTTACATATCAGGAAACAAAGATTAAAAGATTAACTTGGCTAAAATCAGTATTTTTGATCATAAACAGATCAAAAATATTATTTTTTTGAAATAATTTTGCCATGAAATTATGGAAGTGCAATAAAAAGCATTTGGGATATTTTAGATTTGAAACAACCTGTAGATCCCCTATGTGGGAGTAGGAGGCAGAGGCTCTTAAGTCTCTGCAGCTTTACAAAGGGCATGCTTCCCACTACTCACTCAGATGTGGTCATGGAGAACAACAGGCAAGGAGGAGCCTTCCAGAGGTTGGGAACATTGGATAATGGAGCTCTCCCCAGGAAACATAATCAGAACCTAGTCAAGAACTCCCCCGGACTCTAGGTCAGTGTCTGCCCAGTAGGATTTCAAAACTGGTTCAAACCAGTGACAGCTGTATTTCCCATTCTCCTTCGGAATGGAGTGTTATTGGGGTTATCTTATCCCCACTCCACCACTGCAATTAAATATGTGTTTTGGGGTTTAGATCACTTCTATTTTTAGTTCATAGGTCTTTAGCATCTAGAGCATCACATCTTGATCAGATGGGAAGGATGGCCTGCCCACTGGAGAGCCTGGGTCCAGAATAATGCAATTAGTAATGAAAGGTTTTGGGCTAGTGTTTCTCGTCTGGGAGGATGAAGAAAGGGGATGGATGCCTAGGAAAGAGGATTGTGGAATAGACTGGCTAGATGCAACTAATCTTATTTTTTTCCCTTGGACATGAGGGAATGTTATAGTTCAAACTGTCCCTTGCAGTTAGATCAGCACGATTGCAGCGATGTGACTGGTAAATAGAACATGGGCAGAGCCATTCATGCTACTTGTAGGCCTGGTTCCTTGAATGACCTTCAGAGTCTTTCATGCACTCTCTCCATTCTGCCAGGACTATAAGCAAGGACTTTTGACAGAGTGGAGCTTCCTTGAGTCAAGGCTTGAAAGACAGCTGCTCAAGAGAGCTGCCAGACCAAATTTGGATGATAACTTTGTAAAATCACTAAGATTTTGGAATGGTAAATAGTTACTGTCATCTTTGAAGATATGATAAAGAAGAAATTATATGAGCACATTCAATAAGTCCACATATACTATTAATAAATAATCCTCGTACAGTCTGAATTTTATCTGTTGCGAATTTGGAAAAGAAAGGGGACTGGATAAAAAGGTATTCTTGGATTCCTTGGAATATAGCAGAATATATCCCAAGAACAAATAAGATCCTAGTGAGGAAATATATAGCAAAGTGAAATGAATAATTAGGTCTTCAAAGCAGAATAAGAACTAGAAACAAACAAGGGAAAGGTAAGCGATACACCAGACACTGATTCCCGAGCCTGGACATGTGATGAGAGGGGCAGTGGAAGAGTCACGAGAGCGACGAATACATTTCACGTAGGAAAGGAAAAGTTTCAGTGAGTCCTATGCATGGGATTTATGTATTACCTGCAGCTGTCTTACTCAAGGAATTCCAACTGCACTGCATACTGTGAATGTTAAAATAATCAAGATTCTAGTCTTTAAAGACTTTGTGATACATTTCAACAAAAACTATTAAGCTCCTACCCTGTACTCAGCAGTGGGGACATAAAGATGAGAAAATGACAACCCCCACCCTCAGTGAACATTCAGTTCCTAGGGAAGACTACTATTCTTGTTACCAGACTAAAGGGATTTGTTTGCCTGCATGCATCAAAGCCCAATAAAATGAGAACAGGAGTTTGTAGCAAAGAAAGTAAAGGTTTGTTTAAGAAAATGGTGTCGAGCCTGGAGACACAGGAGGGCTGGCACTGTAAGACCTGGCTCCTTGATGGTTCCATGGGGACAGATTATATATGGGGAAAAATTGTCAGTCATGGGAGTTGGGGTCATGGGCTCTACTGATTGGCTGGGGCCAGGGTAGGAAGTAGTTGATGATTGTGACAAGTCCGGATACAAGCCACCAGGCTGTCCTTTGGTCTGGTTTTGTAAGGGCGTGGTCTAGTGTTGTCTGTTTTCATGGGCCTGGGGCTGAAACACAAGTGAGGTCAAGATGTTATCTTCAGTTTGACCCACAACTGTGTTCCCTTGATCAACAGACCTGAGACTTTATCCTTAAAACAGTTCGACACTGACTAGAACCTGAAGACCTAAGGGCTTAATGTTTAAGGGAGTGGACATGCTGGATGCCACGGTGCTGTTCGACTGGGCAAAGCTGGCTTGAATTAAGAGAAAAGTCATGTTAAATAAATGAAATTCCTGTACGGTTACATTCTGCACCCGATTCTAACATATGGGCTTTCCCCCGGCATCACACAGCAATGCTGTGACACCAGCGGGGTGTCCCGACACGTATCTATGTAGAGATAGCATCAGAATCCACAAGTTAAGAGCTCAGTCCTTGGGCAGACTGTTACACTTCCAATGCTAATTACAAGTCCAGGTTGTTATCTCTGCTTCTGACCAACTGGCTATAGATCTAGGATTCCCACGACCCCTCAAGTTCGATTACTGTGCTAGCACAGCCCACAGAACTCAGAAAACTTTATTCACCACATTCCTGATTTATTACAACAGTTGTTAAAGAATATTAGTCAACAGCCAGAAGAAGAGAACATAGGCTGAGGTCCTGAACAAAGTAGCTTCTGTTCCCATGGAAATTAAGGCCTGGCAGAGTGACCCAGGAAAGGTTCTGATTCAGCAATCTGTCCTATTGGGCTTTTATGGATGCTTCATTACAGAGGCATGCTTGATTAAATCATTGACTGGCTGTTGAACTCCGTCTCAGGCAGCTCTCTCCCCCCAGAGGTCAGGAGGTGGGACTAAAGGGTTTTACCCTCTTGTCACCTTGGCGGCTCCCCTGGCAACCAGCCTCCACACTGCCTGACTTAAAGGCTTTCCAAAAGTCATTTTATTAACATAACAAAAGACATCTTTACAGCTCTCATAACTAAGGAAATTCCAAGGGGCTTAGGAGCTCTGTGCCAGAAACACGGACTAAGTCCCAATATATATTTCATATTATGAATTACAATATCACAAGGACACCCAGACATGCAAAGATACGGTTATAATCCAGTGAAATATTTGGCATAGTGGTTAAGAGGATGAACTCTTAAGCATTCGTAAGTCAGATTGCCTGGGTTCCAAACCAACTATTTAATTTACAGGATACATGACCTTTGAAGAGTTACTTAGTATTTGTGTGTTTGTGTTCAATGGGGATAATAACAGAATTTTCCACATAGAGTTAGTTTGAAGTTTGAGTTAATATATCTGAAAACCTAGAACAATATCTAGCACACAGTAAACATGGTATATATTAACTATGATTATAATCCAATAATCTATGGTGTATTAGTGGGGACCCAAAAAAGCCCTAAAGTATCTTTTGGAAGGTGGGCCCCTTATAGTACAGGCTTCCCCCACTAAGCAAATATTCTAGGAACCCATCTGTATTGGTGTACCAGCTGGTGGTGTTGTGAGAGGCTGTGTTCGGCTTCAGTGAATTTATTTTGAAGACTCTTTCAATGTGTTTGCCTATTTCATGATGAGTGATTCACAAGCACACCTACCCATACTGCACTGAGTGTTCAGCAGTTTTGACCAAAAATGGCATGAACCTCATGCCCTACCCTCCCTATTCACCTGATCTCACCCAAGTGACATTTTTTTGTTTTCCTGGATGAAAAAAGTCTTCAAAGGGAAACGTTTTGCTGATGTGGAAAAGGTGAAACAAAAAATGGCAGAAGCAATAAAAAGCATCAAAATCAATCAGTTCAAAAACTGTTTTGAGCAGTGGAAAAAACCTCTTGGTAGGTTTATGCATCGCATGGAGAGGACTTGGAAGGTGACTGAAGTTTAAACATATTAGAATAAATACACCATTTTTTATAAATAAATTCTGTTTTTTTGGGACCCCCCTTTCATTCTGGGGGTGAGGAGCAGGAATAGGCTAATTTAGTCTGCAAGGTGGAAAATAACGTTAGAGGGGCTGAACTATGCAGACCAAAGGGGAGAGGTGGGTATTAAATCATATGACAATTAAAAAAACAAAAAGACTTCAGCTAAGATTGAGGACCTGTAGGGGGAAGTCTCATGTCCTACCACTCAACAGAGGTTGCCTAAACAGGAAAAGACCTTTGCATCTGCAACAGGACCAGCCAATGGGAGACTGTCACAACCCAGCCAATGAAAAGCCATCGCACTGCGAATTACCAGTTTCCTCCAATGGATTCTCTGTTTATAACAGCTCCTCCCAGCTTCCCCTTTCCTCTATAAAAGAATATTTCCTCTTTATTCTCTAGACTTGTTTATAGCTTGTATGAGCCAAGTTGCAATTCTCTACTCTTTCTCCATGAATCCATTTTTGCTGGTAAAATAACTATTTATTTTTAAGTCCACAATCATGCATGAGGGATCTTACAGACTGTGCCAGGTTTTAGAGAATGGGAATTGGATGAATCCTTTAGCATGGACTCATCGTCCAGAGGATACTGCCGTGCCAAATGAGAATTTATGCCTATTGGTGGATTATATAAAAAGTTAGACCTGACCAGAAGCAACTTTATTACATTCAGCTAATGCTTAACATCTTGGTCTATAAAGCTAGTTTCTGTCTCCCTTTCCCTTTTTATACTGCACTTATAATAGTTATTTTTAAAAAGATTTTATTTATTTACTTTTAGAGAGAGGGGAAAGGAGGGAGAAAGAAAGGGAGAGAAACATCGATGTTCAGTTGCCTCTCACATGCCCCCTCCTGGGGGCCTGGTCCACAACCCAAGCATGTGCCCTAGACTGGGAATTCAACCAGTAACCCTTTGGTTCCCAGGCCAGCACTCAATCCAATTAGCCACACCTGCCAGGGCACGCTTATAATAGTCATACAGTTTAAATCCTTATTCAGAGAAAAGAAGAGGGTTGACTCACTCTTAAATTTTTTTTCTATGTTACCAGTTTTAAAACTTGCTCAACTTAGAAATAATTCAAGATTTCATAGTGGTTTCTTAGATATGAGTCAATATTAGCAAAAAAGATGTCTAAATTCCACATTATACTTTTAATTGACTATTTTAGCAAAAAGAACACAAAAAGTCAAACAACTTCAAGACGTCTTTTCTACATAAGAATGTAGGAATTCGCCAATCCACTGAAAACTTACTGCCTCTTCTCTGTATAAAAAAGATTCTTCACTTTCTGAAAATGAGAGAACTGTTAATTTCTTAATTTCCTTCCTAGGTACTTTCAAATGTTCATGTTTTATATGAATGAGTCTGCACAGCACTTTGTAGGCTAAAAACAAAGGTTTTCAGTTTTCAGCGTTTGCCCCAGGGCTTTGTAACCAGAGCACCACCCTACTTCTTTCTGAGGTGACTACACCCTCTCTTGTCTAGATATTAGAATCTCTCCTGTACGTGTATGAGCATTTGTCTCTCTGACAAAGTTTCATTGTCAGGGAATTCCAAGATAGGGATCTCTGAGTTAAAATTCCAAATTAAATGCATCCACCCACCCTTATATCATAATTACTTTCTTGGAGCTTTTAAAAAAACAACTACACTCATCAACAGTTTCACAACTGCTCCTCTGAGTGGCAAGACTAGTAGGCAAACTTCTAGAGAAATTATCTCACCACATTATTAATGTGCACATTGTTAAAATATTTCAGTGTTGTCATGATGGGCCAAGGGGCCAAGTTCAAAGATTCCAGCCACGTGAAGCTGTTGGCTCGGCACTTCAGAACTCAATTGAAGGGATTTGTAAGGTCTCTTGCTTTAGCTGTATGCTGTCTGCTTTTTTTTTTTTTCTTTTCATGAAGAACATCATACAGTATTTGGGGGGATCATTAAGAAATTTTCCCTTTAGGAGCCACAGCTAAAGTTATAATCTGGTAGCTGCTTTGTTATATCTTTATGTGATAACTAGTCGAACTAGTCATTAACATTCTTTTCTCTGTTAATTCCACTTTGGTCAAATATCTCCCAGAATGAAATTAGAAGACAAGATTTCCCTGCATATTTATAAATTCACTTACCCTGAAACAGCTACATGACATTATAGACTACGAGAACTGAGAAAGGCCACAGGAATGTTGGTTTTAGTAGTGAATAGACTGTATATTTGATCCAGGAGGTGACGTGACTAGCACGTTCTGGTCGTTAGAGCCTGCAGACTTCCTTACATCATTCCTGGGCCCTTTACCTCAATTTCTAACTCAAGTTAACATTAAGTGATCAGACAGATCTTGTTCAAGTTTTCACTGAACAAGACTTGATACTGTGACTAAGGTGATCTTGTTCTCTCCATTTCAAACCCTTTTTCGCTGTTTGTCTTTCTGGCCAGGTGGAAGAGAGGACTTGTCACAGCTCACTTTAGTAGGAGTGGTGAATTTGTCTAAGTCTGAACCAAAGCTTACCCAGCTTTTTAGCTTGACGTAGTCCCATATGTTTGCTTTTTCCTTTGTTTCCCTTGCCTGAGGAGATATATTAGCAAAACATTGCTATGAGAGATGTCTGAGATTTTACTGCCTATGTTTTCTTCTAGGATTTTTATGGTTTCATGATTTATATTTAAGTCTTTAATCCATTTTGAGTATATTCTTGTGTCTGGTGTAAGTACATGGTCTAGTTTCATTTTTTTGCATGTATCTGCCCAATTTTCCAATACCATTTATTGAAGAGACTGTCTTTACGTTATTGTATGTTCTTGCCTTCTTTGTCAAATATTAATTGATCATAAAGGCATGGGTTTATTTCTGGGCCCTCTGTTCTGTTCCATTAATCTCTATGCCTTTTAAAATGCCATTACCAGGCTGTTTTGATTACTGTGGCCTTGAATTATAGTTTGACATCTGTAGGGACAATGGAGTCCGTCAGGCTCCCTCCCCTGGATGTCCTGGGTGAACATAACTTAGCAGTGTTTGTATAACCTTGAGTAAGGGCCCACATGTGTAGAATGAATCTCTGATGTATGACTAAAGGTCAGTATTGGCACCTTGTTGGTTTTGTGTGCACTTAATATATAAAGGATTCGGGACTTCCCATGGTGTGACATGTGGCTTGCGGTGGGCATGGATGCCCCCACCCCAGAATAAAGGCATGTCAGACATCTGATGGCTTCATGAATTTTCTTCTGTCTGCCCCAATCCTGTGTGAACTTGCCTGCCCTTGAACAGCTGCAGGACAGTATCAAATAGTGTGATAACCTCCAACTTTGTTTTGTTTTTCCCCCTCAAGATTGTCAAGGGTATTTGGGGTCTTTTTTGTTTCCATATACATTTTTTGAATATTTGTTCTAGATCTTGAGATATGCCATTTGTATTTTAATAACAAGTGTGTTGAATCTATAGATTGCGTTGGGTAGTATGGACATTTTAATGATGTTAATTCTTCCAACTTAAACATGGCATATGCTTCCACTTATTTGTATCTTCTTCAATATCTTTCTTTAGTACTCTATAATTTTCCAAGTATAGGTCTTTTACCTCCTGGTTTAACCAAGGAGAAAGAAAGGGAGAGAAACATCAGTGTGTGGTTACCTCTCATGCACCCCCCCACTGGGGACCTGGTCTGAAACTCAGCCATGTGCCCTGACTGGGAATGGAACTTGCAACCTTTTGGTTTGCAGGGCAGCACTCAATCCACTGAACCACAACAGCCAGGGCTCTTTCTGTTTTTAAGATTCTCTCTTTGTCTTTAACCTTTGACATTTTAATTATGATGTGTCTTGGTAGCGTCCTCTTTTAGTTCATCTTGATAGGGACTCTCTGTGCTTCCCAAACTTGCATAACTGTTTCCTCAGACAGGTTAAGCAAGTTTTCGGCCACTATTTCTTCAAAGAGGTTCTTGATCCCTTGCTCACTTTTCTCTTCTTCTGGCACCCCTCTGATGCGGATGTTGTTATACTTGATGTTGTCCTGGAGGTCCCTTAGACTTTCCTCATTTTTTAAAATTCTTTTTTCTTTTTGTTGCTCTGCTTGGGTACTTACTGTTATCTTGTCTTTTAAATCCTGATTCAATACTCTGCTTCATCTAGCCTGCTGTTTATTTCTTCTAGCATATTCTTCATTTCAGATACTGTATTCTTCATTTCTGACTGGTTATTTTTATGATTTTTGAGTCCCTCTTAATGTTTACTGTCTCTTTCTTCCCCTAAGGCCTTTTAGCATTCTTATAACAATTGTTTTAAACTCTGCATTTGTATCTTGGTTGCTTCCATTTTATTTCATTCTTTTTCTGAGGAATTTCTCTGGTTCTTTCATTTGGGGCATATTTTTTGTCGCCACACTTTTTTCTGCCTTTTTGTGTTTGACTCTGTGTGTTAGGTAGATCTGCTATGACTTCCAAGCTTGCTATGAGGGCTTTCTGACATAGGTGCCTTGTAGGTTTCAGTGGCACAATGTTCTAGATCACCTGAACTAGGTGCTCCAGAAATGTTTCTTGTGTTGGTAATGTATCCCCTCCTCTTGTGGAGTTTGAATGCTGTTGGGCCATTCATGGGTGGAGTTGCCCCTCAGGATGGCTGACTATAAGGATAGATCTCATTCATTGTGTATGAATACACTTCAAGGCATATGTATGAGTGCCCTTCAGGATCTGGTTTCTGCTGGATTCCCCCTTTGGCTGTGCCATTTGTGTGGCTAGTCAGGTTTAGATCTAGTGAGGTTTGAAACCCACCTCTCACTATGTTGGTTCTGGACCCAGTTGAAAGGGGTTCCAGTGAAGATTGGTGTCAGATGTTGTGTTTAACTGGCTTGGGGCTACCTGTCTGGAGCTACCACATTATTCACAGATGGTGTCTGTGTCTATTGGGTCTGAGTGTGTCTGAGAGGCACCAAGCTGTGTACAAGGGTTGGCTTCTTGCTGCTCTGGCCTAGGGGGCAGATCCATAAAAGGCCCAAGGCTCCCTAAGTTTGGGGTCCATGTGTTGGCTTCTCCACACCCACCCCTGACCCAGAGGTTGTCTGGATTTCCCCAGAGCCTTTTAATGCAAGAATGTAGAGTGGGCCTAAGCTGTCTGCACCCCACATTCCCTTCCACATGGCTCAAGCTCAGCAGGAAAGGGTGATTGGGTTAGGAGGATGGGGCTAGTGGGTCTCCTACTTAGGTGTGTTGTGGTCAGGGACTCAATGGGAAGAATGTGGCCCCTACTTCAGAGCTGTATCACTCAGTCCCTGTTACAGTCTCCAATTGTAGCTCCCCTGGGAGGAGTGTACCATTAGTTCAGTTTGGTTGCATCCAGCTGTTGTCACTGCAGGAGCAAGCTGAGCAGGGTAGTGCCACCAGGACTTGGGAAAACAGATCCAGACAATCTTCCATCAGGGGCAGTGCTGGCTGAACTCACAGGAGGGGAGAAAGCCCTATGTCCTCTCTTAGCTGCATAGCCACCCCAGGTTGAACTTGCACCAAAGCTTCTGAGGAAGATGCACTCCAAACTTCTGAGCTCTTAATGGTGTTCCCTTCTTTCTACAGGTATGAGCTCAGCAGGGCAGGGCCACTGGGAGTTTGGAAAAGAATTCAAGAAAGCTTTTCACTGGGGGTAGTGTTGGCCATGCCTGTGGGAGGGCACCAAGCTCCTTGCCTCCTCCCAGCTCTGTAGCCAGAGCCACTTGAGTCCCTGGACCAGAGCCTGTGAGGGAGATGTGCTCTGAAGGCCCCAGCTCTTGGTGGTTTTTCTTTCCCCTAGGAACTGAGCTCAGCAGGGTGGGGTCGCCAGTACTTGGGATGCTAGAACAAATCAGTTTCCTTTTGGGGGTGGTGCTAGCTGAGCCTGCAGCTGAGGAGAAGACCAGCCCCTGTTCCAAAACACCACAGTTCAATGTCTGTCTGAGTGTCTGTCTACAGAGTCTTCAGAGAAAGGAGCAGCCAACAGTCCTTTCTGCTGGCCTCAAGCTGGGCAGGCTGGTGTTGCCACTATTGGAGGACTAGGTTAGTGCACTCCATACACTGGTGCTGTAAGAAAAGAACTGTCCAACCTAAGAAGATGGTACCTGAGTGAGGTGTGGGATATTGACTCAGGACTGGGATCTCAGTAGACCTCTCTTCAAGGTCATGCCACCCAGATTTTCTCTTTATGACTCCCATGTGCCCTGTGTCACCTTCCTTCTACTGGAGTCCTGGATGAGTGCTTGAAAGCAAGCTCCTGTACATTGGCCTTGTAGGAGAGCACCTGGGATTCTCGCAGACTCCCTCCTCTTCCTGGTGGACAGAGTTCCTGCTGATTTTCACTGTCAAATGCTATGCAGGCTCCACTTCCTGGCTCTGGTGCTATGGGTTGAGGGTCCTGGTGTGAGACTGAGATCCCATGCTCCTCAGGGGGAATTTTTGCCACTAAGATATCCTTCCAGCTTCTCAGCTGCCACACGTGGGTGCAGGGTACAGCTTTCTCTGCATTTTGTCCCTTCTTACCAGTCTCTATGTAGCTTCTTTTATAAATCTTTGGATATAATACTTTTGTGCAGCTTTCCTTCAGGTGGGCATTCAGGTTAATTGCTCTATAATTTAGCTGTAAATCTGGTTTGGTGCCAGGAGGAGGTTAAGTGTAGCTTCCACCTAATCTACAGCCATCTTGACATTCCAACAGTTTCTAATTTGTTCTTACTGTTTGCAACATTGAGCATTGTCATTCCTTTTAACAGTCAATGCTGATTGGTGAACAATGGTGCATTTTTATTTTAATTTGCATTGTTTATTACAATATTTTCACCCTTTGTAGATCTTCTTCTATGAATTGCCAGTTGTTTACTTATTTTTTTCTATCAAACATGCTCATTTTTCCTGTGGATATTTTAAGAGTTATAAAATTTTAATTAAGGGCATTAACACTTTGTCATATGTATTGTAAATAATTCTCCTTTTCTTAAGTTGCCTTCTTATCTGGTTTACATGTTTTCAGGAGTAGATCGTGGTGTTAGTTACCTTGCTATGAGGAGATATTACACAGAGACAGATGATCGGTCTGGGAAGAAGTGATTGGGTTGGGGGCATGAATGATGGTTTTTGTCTTGGATTACAATGAAGATAACTGGTTTACTCTCTTGGACAATAATGTAATTTTGGTACTATATCCTCTACTATAGTCATGTGCCACTTAACAATGAGAA
The DNA here is from genome assembly GCF_022682495.2 of Desmodus rotundus. NCBI lineage: Eukaryota > Metazoa > Chordata > Mammalia > Chiroptera > Phyllostomidae > Desmodus > Desmodus rotundus. The sequence goes on along the minus strand of NC_071390.1, from coordinate 125,493,401 downwards.
TACATTCTGAGAAATGTGTTTTTTCACACAGTGTACTTACACTAACCTATATGGTGTAGCCTACTTCTGTAATTGTATGTGCTGTACTTTTATGCAACTGTTAGCACAGCAGGTTTGTTTGCACCAGCATCACCATAAACAAGTGAGTAATGTGTCTGCTATGACATTATGACAGCTATGACATCATTAAGTGATTAATTTTTTTCAATCTTATGGGACCACCCTGTATTAACAATGACACCCAAGAAAAAGAAATTAAAACAAAAACAATTCCTTTCGTAATTGCAATTGAAAGAATAAAATACCAAGTAATAAACTTAACAGAATATGTGAAGGACCTAAATACTGAAAACTACAAAACGTTATTTAAAAGACTGAAAAAGACATGAGGAAATGGAAAGATATTTTGTGTTAATTGATTGGAAGAATCAACATAGTTTAAAAGGCCATATTACCCAAAGCAATATACAGATATAATGCAATGTACAGATTTACATCAAAATTTGAATGGCATTTTTTAAAAGAAATAGAACAAAAAAATCATCATATTTGTATGGAACCACCAAAGATCCCAAACAGCCAAAGCAATCCTGAGAAAAAAGAACAGAGCTGGAGGTATCACATTACCTGACTTCAAATGATCTATACAGCCATGATAATCAAAACAGCATGGTATTGGCAGTGGATTTTTGTACATAGGTTTTGCATCTTGCAACTTTATTGTATTTGTTTATCATTTCTAATAGTTTTCTGGTGGAGTCTTTAGGGTTTTTTATATACAGAATCATGTCATCTGTAAAGAGTGACACTTTTTTTTTAAGATTAAAAAAATATATTATTTACTTTTAGAAAGAGGGGGAAGGAAGGAGAAAGAGGGGAAACATCAAGGTGTGTTTGCCTCTTGCACGCCCCTCACTGGGGACCTGGACCACATCCCAGGCATATGCCCTGACTGGGGATCAAACCAGAGACCCTTTGGTTTGCAGGCCTGTGCTCAATCCACTGAACTACGCCAGCCAGGGCTGAAGAGTGACACTTTTAATTCTTCATTCCCAATTTGGATGCCTTTTAATTCTTTCTCTTGTCTGATTGCTCTGGCTGGGACTTACAGAACTCTTAAATAAGAATATTGAGAATGGGCATCCTTGTCTTGTTCCTGATTTTAGAGGAAATGCTTTCAGTTTTTTACCATTGAGTATGATATTGACTGAGGGTTTGTCATATACAGCCTTTATTATATTAAGGTACTTTCCTTCTTATAGACATTTTATTCAGTAATTTAATCATAAATGGGTGCTGCGTCTTACCAAATGCTTTTTCTGCATCTCCTGATAAGATCACATGGTTTTAATCCTTTGTTTTGTTAACATGGTATATTACATTGATTGATTTACATATGTTGAACCATCCTTGTATCCCTGGACTGAACCCCATTTGATTGTGATGTATTATTTTTTGAATGTATTGTTGTATTTGATTTGCTAGTATCTTGTTTGGAAATTTTGCATCTGTATTCATCAGAAATATTGGTCTGTAGTTTTCTTTTTTTGTGTTATCTTTGGCAGGTTTTAGAATCAGGGTTATGTTGATATCATAAAATGTGTTAGGATGTGTTGCCTCTTCTTCAATTTTCTGGGACAATTTGAGGATCGGTATTAAATGTGCTTTGAATGTTTGGTGGAATTCACTAGTGAAACCATTTGGGCCTGGACTTTTATTTTTGGCAAAGTTTTTTTTTTTTTAATTTTTATTGTTATTCAATTACAGTTGTATGCCTTTTCTCCCCATCCCTCCACCCCACCCCAGCTGAACCCACCTCCCTCCCCCACCTCTACCTTCCCCCTTGGTTTTGTCCATGTGTCCTTTATAGTAGTTCCTGTAATCCCCTCTTCCCACTGTCCCCGCCTCCCCCCCCCCACCCTGGCTATTGTTAGATTGTTCTTAACTTCAATTTCTCTGGTTATATTTTGTTTTTGGCAAAGTTTTTGATGGTTGTTTTAATTCCCTCACTGTTGATTGGTCTATTTATATTTTCTAATTTTTCATAATTCAGTCTAGGAAGGTTATATATTTCTAGGAACTTAAACATTTTTTCTAAGTTATTGATTTTCGTGGTATGTAGTCTTTCATATTACTCTGGTATGATCCTTTATATGTGTGTGATGTCTGTGGTAACTTCTCCTTTATTTCTGATTTTGTTTATATGACTCTATTCTTTTTTTCTTAGTGACTCTAGTTAAGGGTTTGTCAACTTTATTAATCTTTTCAAAGAACAAGTTCTTTATTTTTTTTGTATAGTCTTTTTGTTCTCTATTCATTCAATTCTGCTGTAGTTTTTATTACTTCTTTGGGGTTCCTTTTATTCTTCTAGATCTTTAAGGTATAATGTTAGGTCGTTCACTTGGGATTTCTCTTGTTTCTTGAGATAGGCCTGTAATGACATAAACTTCTCTCTTATTCCTGCTTTCACTAGAAGTTTCATCTCAGAAGTTTTGATGTGTCATATTGTCATTCTCAATTGCCCCTATATATCTTTTGTTTATTTTTTTTTAAATAGATTTTATTTATTTCTTTTTAGAGGGAGGGGAAGGAAGGGAGAAAGAGAGGGAGAGAAACATCTATGTGAGAGAGATACATCAATCAGTTGCCTCTCGCATGCCCCCAACTGGGGATCTGGACCGCAACCCAGGCATGTGCCCTAAATGGGATTTGAACTGGCAACCTTTTGGTTCACAGGATGGCACTCAATCCACCAAGCCACGCCAGCCAGAGCCATATATCTTTTGATCTCACCTTTAATTTCTTATTTGACCCAATCATTTTTCAGTAGTATGTTGTTTAATCTATAGGTACTTTTTTCATGATTATAAGGTGAACTAAAAATTATTCACAGAAATAGAATGAATTTGTTAAAAATAATCCAACATAGAGTAGCTTTGATATCCTTCCTTTACTTTTGTCTCTCAGTCTTTATAGTCTCTATTGCACAGCTTGAGTTCACAAATGACTCCCTAGTGACTCTCCAGCAAAACTAAAATACCACAACTCTTTGGATGATAATGCTCAGCTGGAGTTTTACCTCTTGTGTTTGTGTGGTTCCTTCCAAATAGAAGATACCCACTCCACTTCCACATTACATCCAGTCCTAGTATAACAACTCCTGTCAAGGTTCTCAGTCCTGAACTGCAGAGCAGTTGGTCCTTCTGAACGCAAATACTTATATAGACTTATATATTGTCAGTTCTTTAAAGTACAGAATTCTGTATAATTCTATATACATCCTTGCACAATATTCAGAGGGATTAAACATTCATGGAAACAGAGGGAAATATAAGGCTTAGGATGTGCTCTCTTTGAGAAGATGTGACCCACATCTAAATTAGTGTTACTCTGTAGCCACTACAAAATATGTTTTTATGTATTTTCTCCTATTTACTGCTTCCAAAAGAAAACTGCTTGCTTTATGCTCTGTTTAAAGCCAAAGCCTCATAGGTAACATGCTTTCACATGCAAAATAAGACTAAGTGAAAAAAGCCCTGGCTGGTGTGGCTCAGTGGATTGAGTGCCAGACTATAAACCAAAGGATCATCAGTTTGATTCCTAGTCAGGGCACATGCCTGGCTTGAGGGCCAGATCCCCAGTAGCGGGTGTGCGAGAGGCAAACACACATTGATGTTTCTCTCCCTCTATTTCTCCTTCCCTTCCTGTCTCTAAAAATGAATAAATAAAATCTTTAAAAAAAGACAAAGTGAAAAGAAACAGCAAGAAAGTGGCTATAGGAAAAGGTCAAGAGGTGACTGAGATGACTTCTCCAGAACTTGTACAACACATATGTCTCCAGCTTCATCAGCCTGTCATTACAAACTGAGGGTAGGTTTCATTTTTGTGTCCAGATAATTATGGAAAAGCCTCTGCTGATCTGCTTACCAGATATTGGCACTTGTTTGTCTACAACACTGTGGAAAGTTTCCAGGGTGCTACGTCAGACGTGACTTTGCTGCAGTAAAATCCCGTCCTGCAGCCTGCCCATCCTCCTGGCCGACAGGATTGTTACCTTTGCTGCTGTTTACCAGATGTACACTCTGCCTCTACCACAGGCATTGCCAGCCCAAACACTGTTCTTGAAATTCTCCATGAGATGTTTGAGAGCCTGCTAGGGCCTCGGCAAAACTTGGGAGGCATAGGAGTTGCAAACTCAAATGTCAACAGAAGTCTGGCTGCTAATGGAAATGTGGGAAGACTGTGTGGTGTAACAAAAGCGGCCATGACATTTGGTTTTAATGTCAGGAAATTACAGGCAATGAGAGAGTGCTGGTGAACTGGCTAGTACACGCCTCATTTAAAAGTAGAAGCTGCTATTCAGAGCCAACTGATGGTTGACTTGTGGGAACAAGACTTAATTTGCCTGATCTGATTTTGCAAGAAAAGTCTAAACCATATTTTTGAGGTGAAACCTTAGTTTTAACACTGGTACCTGATTTTTTTTTCTAAAAAACTGCATTGCCATGGCCAAACCAAACATTTCTAATGGGAATGAGATACTACTTTATACTCATTGACTAACAGCTGCCACCACAAGTAGCTGCTCTTAGAACCCAAAGGCAACTATACTTCCAAGTCCCTGGACAGCAACTACCAGACTTCCATGTGGTATGTGTCAACACATGCAACGCATGTGAGTGAGAACTCTATTCTTATCGGGGGAAAGCCCACAGCCTTACCACGAATCTGTCTAACTCCACCAACCACTGAAAACAGCTACACTTTGCCCAACTCCATCTCAAATAACAGTTTACGTGAAAGGGTTACCTTGTAGTCTCGCTATCACTGTCCCAGATGCAATACCTTTGCTATCAGTCTTGCCTTCTGGATGAGGCAAAGAAAAATTCTGCATATACAGTATGATTTTATCTCATACTTCTGGGAGAAAATTCTTGAATAAAAATTAAAAACACAGCTTTCAACAAAATAGCAATTTTCAGGTAGAGAACTGACTGATTCAGATTTAGGAGAAACTGTCTTCAGCTCTGTGGGGGCAGTCTTGCTAATAAACCTAATTTATGTTACTCAGCAGGATAAGGTCAGGCTTCTGCTTAGGGGCTACTTCCCTATATTCAGGACTCTCCTCAAGAATAATGAAAAACTACTTGCGTACCAGTGAGTAGGGCCCACCCAATTTCCACACCAGAATGCAGAAAATCTGCATTCCACCTTTGCATGGAAGTTTCTCCTGCTTCAAAATTTAAAGTTTACTCTCTACTAGATAGCCTAGGAACCTTGATTGAAGTCAAAACAAATTTAATAAAAGAACACTTCAGCCACAGAAGGAGACACAGAATCCCAAAGTCTACCACCAGTAGTAAGAAACTACATCATGCAGGGGAGAAGGTGAGAGGCCACATCTAGTTTTTGGATAACTCCTCAGCTAGATACCCATTTGGGGGTGATGCATCAAGTACAGGAATTATATAACTAATATCTATGGTTCTGATTTACTGCTCGCTAGAAAATATTACAATAATTTGATTTGCCCACTAGATTTGTCTACCAGTCGAGAATGTGCTGGTCAGACCAAACCAAAAAATAGGGCCCACTTAACTAGACTGACAATACTTCTCATTATAAATCAATGAACAAGTTTTCTGATGACAGACTTCAGTTATACAAATATATAAGTACATGGCATAAATGCATAGGGAGTGCTTTATGTATTTTATATGCTCAAATATTTGCTAATTTGATTTTAAATAGGCATTCATTCACAGATGGTAACATGAGTAAATTGAAATATCGCTTGTGCATTCAGCTCATTTTTAACTTTTCTTTATTCATGGACTGAAAAAATAAATTTCTATTTTTATTTCTCACATTCTTTTTCAAGGTTAAATGAATTGACACCTGTACCTGCACTATTTGCGCTGCTGTTAAAGGGAGAGGCTGAAGAAAATTCACACTTATTGACAGCTTACTTTTGTCTGGCCCCTCAAATATATGACATCATTTGTTTTGCATAATAACCCTAGGGTACAGTAGGTGTTCTTCTTATTTTATAGAAATGGATTTAGGCATGTTTGGTAAAACTTGCCCTGGGTCACACAACTAGTAAATTGCAGGGCTGAGATTTAAATTTAAAGAAGCTAGATGACTCTTTTATTTCTTCTGACTTATTATTGACAGATTGTAACCTAACACTCTAAAAGAACATATAATTTTGTGTGTTACTAAAAGTTTTAATCTGTCCTAACCAAAGTTTAAGTGGTATTTGAGTGAGCCAGTTTGGGAGAGGCCCTGACTCAAGTCTGGCAGACACATGGGGTTGTAGACGGATGGGCCTTATAGATAAGGGAGTCAAGCCAGAGACGTGAGGCTTCCAATAAATCGGATTTCTAAGTCATCCTTCGTAAGGCAGTGGGAGGCACAAGGGAATGGGTAGAAAATAAGTGTGGCTTCCAAATAATCAACTTAGTTGCAGAGAAGTTAGAGAAAGTTCAAACATAGCAGATGATTGACAGGAGGCCTATGGATCAGATTAGCTACATATTTCATCTAAAATATGACTAAAACATTTAAATACTTAACCAAAATGCACACAGACCTAGAAAATACGACTATCAAGTTCTCAGTTATTGTTTTCTTTGACATTGGCTTTGTTTACCTAATAATTTGAGTAAATATAATATTTCAGGTTCAATTTTTTCTTCACTGAATATTTGGCTCAGGAGTTTCATTGCAAGCAGTATGCTGATGAAAAATCCATTTTTATTATCCTCCAATGTCTTTTCTTTCTAGTAGTATCAACATTTTCCTCTATAACTTAGTATTCTAAGATTTCACTACCATGTTTTTGTGTTTTAAATTTTTCGTATTCACTGGCCCTTTGTGAGCTCTTATGTCTGTGGGTAGTTCTGGAAAATTCTAGGCAATTATCTCCCGAAATAGTTCTTCTACCACATTTTCTCTGATTCTATGAAAGGATGTTATGCCTAGTGGGGTAATTTGATGACTGATCTTTTGGATTAATAGAGCTTTCCATTCTTCTTAGTGTCACCCTCCATCTAGGACACTGCCCTAGTATCTGCGGTGTCCTAAGTGGCCATGTTCATCTTTGTGACAGGAGGTAGATAGTGCTAATTGTCTTACAGGAGAGAGAAGTGCAAGGATTGACCTACCTGGTCTCTTCCTTTGTGACACTCTAGCAAATCAACCTGCCAATTGCTTCTGAGTCTAGCTTCTTCCAGATTTCATCATCTATAGACATGGAGCGTTTGTGTGGCTGGTCTCACCTGCTAGGTTAGAACTTTCCCAAGAAAATCCTGGAGTCTGATCTCTTTCTTGTCTGTGTATTTCAAGATCAATTAATGTTTCTGTAGTTATTTAAGTAGATGTTTGATTTTTATTATGGCTTTTTAAATTTATCTTTAAAAATATATTCTCCTTAATTTCTGTGAATTTAGTGTGGGAAGGAAGATTACATCAAATGTTTACCATTTTGAAACTGGAAGTCTGTCCTCCACCCTTTTATTCATCAATATGTGTGCTTTGTAATTAATATTATGGTCAAATAACTATCCATGGAATTATCTCAAAAATCAAACTTAACAACTTAGAATATTCCCTTGTATTCCATGTTTATTCCTTACAAATTTACCTCAGTCCATATTTCCCATTACTGTCCATTTCCCCCCAAAACATACACACATACACACATGCACATACATATCATACACTTAGCATATATATTCCAGGTAGATTTACTGTGGTATAAAGACACAACCCTTCATTAAATGATGATGGAGATGCAATGAAGGCAAGCCAGGAGCTGTGGTTGACAGTATTTGAAACATTGACTTTTAACTGTATTAGTTATGATTATGGAACAGAAATGGGTGAAGCATTCATTCAGATTTTGTTATTTATTTATAGCTTGATAATATTTTTTCTTTTAATTTTTTTCTAATGCTGAAATATTAAGGTTTAGGGAAAGAAATCTTTATCTTTAGGCAAAGTGACCATCCTAAGAGGCAAAGTTTTTTTAAGTTCTGAAAACATTATTTTTAAAGTTGTTAATTCAATGGACCCATTATTAAAAACATTTCTTTTTAACTGTAGGTATTTGGCATGCAAAGTTTAGCTCTGTGTTCAACTCTGTTGATTTGCTCCTGTATTTGTGAAATTTTATTTTTAAATTTTCTTCAGTTCTTAAATATCAAAAGCAAATCAGAAGTAGACTCTGTATGTGTATGTCTTAAGAGGTTTTTTTTTTTTACCTGAATCTATGTTTGAGTGGATTTTTTTCCTGAAAATTTGAGCCAGAAACATGGGTGCGCATTATACACAGCCAAATATGGTCGGAATGGGAACATCCTGGAAAAGCCAGAAGAGTTGGGAATCTTTGTTTTAAGCCTTGCTGGACTAAAGGAATACTGTAGCCCATTGTAAAGCACCTTTCCCTGGAATTCAGCTACAAGGGCAAATTATAGAAGACGGCCACCCTCACTCCCACCCTCAACACTTAAATGACTGCTTCTCATCCATGTCAAAACAAAGGCCATTAATCCAAGAGTTACAGGGAAAAGCAGAGCTCCAGGTATGATGCAGAAACAGCCCAACTCTCTCTCTTTCTTTAACAAATGAAAGGCTTCAATGGGCATGACCCCACAAGATTTCCAGCTTAGTAACTAGCAAATAGAGATTTCTGAATTCAAATTGGGTTGAACCCAGCAAGGTTTTAAACTACAGATGCTCCTCAACTTACGATGGTGTTGCATCCCGATAAACCTGTCATAAGTTGAAAATATCATTGTTGAAAATGCATTCCAAACATCATAGCTCATCCTAGCTCAACTTATACATGCTAAGAACACAATATCTAAAAACAGCTGCTGGCAACACAGTACACAGTAGAGTATTGGGTGTTTACCCTCGTGAAGGTGTGCGTGATGGGGAGCTGTGGCTGACTGCTGCTGCCCAGCATCAAGAAAGAGTATTGTACTGTGTATTACTAGCTGGGAAAAATTCAAAATTTATCATTGCAAGCACAGCTTTTACTGAATGCTTTTGCACCATCGTAAAGTTGAAAATTGTAAGTTCAACTTGTATTACCTGTAACTGAAATTTTAGGAGTGAGAACAAATATCACTCATTGGTAATGCAATCTTGAGGCATAAATATCTACACCTACAAGGAGTGATTTAGATTTGCAATTTAGGGTGACTCTTCCCCAGTATCCCTCATAGGGACAGCCTTGAAAGTTACAGGTTAAGGGAAGTCTTTCCAGGGAGCAGAACTCAAGGTGCAGAATGGCTCACCAATGATATTTTTTTCTACTTTCAAGAAAGCAAGTCATAGTATTTTATAGTACATCCTTCAAACAAGGAATCCCTTTCCCCCTTTCTTTTCTCTAAATAAGATACTTTATTATAGTTACTCTGCTTTTGGTGTGCCTTTATTTGCTCTTATAATTCCACTGTCCAACCCACACCCTTCTCTATCCTACTTTCTGTTCTGAGAGGTTGACCCGTATAAACAACATCAAAGAATTCTTGCGTCCTCAGGCTTTCAGCTGGGTTTGCTCATGGAGAAGGAGAGAAGTAGATCAGTTGGAGAGGACAGGAGGGAGCAGGATCCTTATCTTTTCATTCCTTTCCTGAAAAATTGCCTTCTGTGTCCCTCAGCTAAAGGTCACTGCTCATCTCAAGCCAAATCTTTCTATTGACTCTCTCCCTCCCTCCTTTGGTAACTGGCCTAGGGGCAGTAGCTCAGTTGCTGTAAAACCTGGGTTCCTGGGCCCATCTTTTAATTGAGTTGTTTGTCTTCCTGGAGCGGAATCAGAGACATTGAAATAAAGAACAAACTGACAGTAAACAGAGGGGGTAGGGGAGAGGGATAATGGAGGAAAATAGGGGAAGGTTTGTCAAAGAACATGTATAAAGGACACATAGACAAAGCCAAAGGGGGTAGGATTGAGGGTGGGAGGTAGGGAGGGATGGGGTGGAGGGGAGGGTTGGGGTGGGGGAGAGTACTGGGGAGAAAATGGGGACAACCGTATTTGAACAACAATAAAAAATAAAATAAAAATAAAAATAAAACTTGGGTTCCTGTGTTATACCTTGTAATTCTCCCAAATCTACACCTTAGTAAATAGTCTCTTTGCAAACAATTCCTCCTTGAAAATATTCTATTTAGTTGTACCATTTATTTCTTCTTCAGCCTAATTGATAAAACAGTGGAACTCATTGTCTAAACCAAGACTGGTATTTTGAAACTTTATGCTATTGTCTGACTCAATTGTACTGAAAGCAGTTGTATAGAAAGCTTAGACTAGCAGAACCCCGACTTGGGACATTGTCTGTGAAGGTCTAATAGACATGACTGTGTAATTTCCTGGTGGGGAGGGAGAGGGTATTTTTGGTGGCACATAGATCATGCTTGGTGGGGACATTTTTGGAATTATATTTATGGGCAATTGAACAGTAAATTGTAGTGACTATCCACTGTGGTTCTATTTTATGCCAATAATTTTTTAAATTTTCTCTTTATAAAATAATCTGAATTAGTACTCTTGCCAATTTAACAGCATTATTTTATTAGAACAAAGAGATATAAAAATAGTACATAAATTGACCTGTCATAAATTGACATGAAATCCAAAAAAATATGAGTATTTGAGATTTTTAGAAAACATTCACTTTAAATAAATGACCAGGCAAATGACCAGGGAAAGGGCACAGATATAATCAAATTTGGTAGAATATTTATGATGTAACGTATTATTTTTATCATGATGTGGTATTTGCTATGATTATTTATTGAAGTGACTATTCATATATAAACTATTGCTCCTTTTCACGTGTTCTTCACCCATCATTGGGGGTTCTTTGGTAACAGAAAGGAATGCTATAGCTAAAAGGGAAATTGCCTATTCTCTTTAGATAACCCTAGTCTTAATCCACTAATACAATGTCCTTTTTTGAAAACATTACAGCCCAACAAAGGATAATTGGTTAATATGACATATCAACTTTAAAACCCCCAAATGACACCTTCTCAAAACTTGCCTTTTTTTAAATTGTTCAATTACAGTTGTCTGCATCTTCTCCCTACCCCTCCACCCCACTGTAGCCAGAGTTTCTTAGGGATTCATTACTTTCTGACCCATTTGAATAATGCATTGGTATGCCAGGAAAAGCATCACAAAAAATCCTCTTGCCTCTGAGGCCTGCCTTTTCCTGGAGTTCAGTGAGGAGGTATTTGCTTAGCATTGTACACGACATGGCAAGTGTTCTAGTATTGGTTTATAGTAACCCCTTCCCCCATTTAAGGTGGAAAAGAAGACAATATCATGTAAAACTTTCAACAGATTCACAGGAAGGTAGTCTACCTTGGTTGAATTTAGATAATATGGTTTTGATGACATAGTTGTATCTTACAAGTATGGTCATTTGATGAAGGATAGTTCTGTCTTCAGAATGGGTACTGACATTGAGGCCATGTCCTTAATGGATTCACTGCTAAAGAACTTCGTGCATTTGATACCACAATAAGATTGTACAATCAACTTTGGGGATGTTGGAATGGTACAGGTACACAATGGAGGCATTAAAAAATGATGCTGTGGAATTGCACTTATTGACGTGGATGGATGTTCACGATATGCCATTAAGGAGACAAAAAAAATCCCAGCACAACAAAACCTAAGCTGTATGGTGTCAGGAGAGTTTTGGCAGCAAGTAACAGAGCATCCAACTCAAAATGAATTAAAGAATAGTTATTTTTATAATTCTAATTATTAGATTTATTAATCCAATTGATCTAGTCCAGAGGTAGAGCCGGCTTCAGGATTGGTTGATTCAGTGACCCAATGATGACCCAGTGACCTCAAGGAATTAGTTTGTTTCTCTGATCTGTTACCTGAAATATCTTCCTCATCCTACAGCTGGTTCCCAAAATGATTGTAAGATAGATTCCAGGTACAATTTGGTATAACAACTTGCTTCCTCATTCACATTAAAATAGAGGAGGGAATGATTATCACTTGCTCTAAAGACTGGAAAGGAACTTCTGTGAACATCTCTATCAGCCATCTCCTCATTTATCATTGGCTAGATTTGCATCATATGCAAATTAATAAAGTCAGTTGGCAAAGGGACTGTGATTTTTTAAAAATTAAATTTACTGGGGTGACCTTGGTTAATAAGATAGCTGTATATAAATTTTAAGTGCACATTTCTATAATACATGCTCTGTGTATTGGATTGTGTCCCCACCATCCAAAGTCAAATCACCTTCCGTCACCATATATTTGGTTCCCTTTACCCCTTACTACCTCCCACTCCTTCCCTCTGGTGACCATCATACTGTTGTCTGTGTCTGAGTTTCAGGTTTATATCGTATGCATGAGTGTGATCATACGGTTCTTAGCCTTTTCTGACCAACTTATTTCACTTAGTATGATATTCTCAAGGTCCATCCATGTTGTCACAAAAGGCAGTATTTCATCTTTGCTTATGGCCGAGTAGTATTTTAATGTATATATATATCATGTCTTCTTCATCCAATTATCTATCAAAAGACATTTCAGCTCTTTCTTTAGACCAGACAGGATCACTCATTGAACTAAGGTCAATTTTCCAAGTCAGAGTGCAGCTAATCAATGAGGAGTAGGGTGGAATGCATTTGGAGAATCAAACACAATTAAAAAAATCATGTATCTATCATCTATCTACCTATCTATCCTATCATCTGTCTAATCTATATCTATGAGAGGGAATAAAAAATTAATACTACACTATGATAGTATAGGGGCACTGGAATTACATTTCTTATATACTTTTAAATTATCAATCTAGATGTATTAATGAATAGTCTAGAAAAGTAATACTACAAAATGATGGTATATGGACAGTGAAATTACATTTCTTTTACATTTTCTTCTTTCTGGTTACTATATGTAATATTATTGAATAAATAAGCATGCATTCTTTTTGTCACTTTAACCTTTTAGTTGGCAAATTTCAAATAAATCTCCAAGTAAAGGGATAGTACAATGAACCCTCAAGTACTCACCACCTAGCTTCAACAATTTGACAAATCTTGTCTTATGCATTGTTTCACAAAAGAAAAACATTGATTTTAGTTAAAAAGAAGTTAAGAACTAGTCACCTACTTAATATTTTCTCTAATCTGTACAACTTACCTTTATTCAAATCAGTGAAATTAAGTTAAGGATATCCCAATATATTATTTTTGTCAGTTATACAAGATCCCTCTCAAATAGTCCCCAATTATTTCTTTGAAAATTTTGTTTTGCTTATCTTCTTATCCTACTTCTGCTTCTCAAAAACTGCACTGTGGTATCCCCAATACTGGGGGAAAAACACATGACTCTAGGAATTTGGGCATACAGAATGAAGTGGCTCAATGAAAGCAGTTATTTTGAAATCTTGTTTTTATTTTAAAAATCTGTGCAGATTTGCATTTACCCTTTCTATCTATGCTTAATAGAAATAGACTCTTTAAATTACTCACCATCAGATAAATTTGACACTGCAGGTCGATGGTCCATGCTGGACTTACGGCTTTGTGTCCTCCATGGCAGCCTGATAAATACCCCTGTGAACACAAGGTCCCCAGTTTGAGAGGCACAGCCTAGGCTTTTCTCCCCATTTCTAAAACCCTGCTTTTGCCCCTAGACTTTGTTTGCTTGACTTTAAAACTCCAGTCTCTTTACAGACTTGGGCTTACGTTCAGACTTTGGCATTTTCCACCACGGACCTTCTCAGTTAGTGTGCCCTACCCTAGGAACTATTATTCCTCAGTTGCCATTCCTACTAACAAGTACAGGCCTGGCCCAATATTCTGTGGGAGGATCTTGCATCCACAAAACCACAAGTGTGAAGATACTTGTTCATTTAATAGGTCTTTATTGAGAGCTATTTGTCAGGCACATAGATAGTACTTGCGAATACCGCAGTTGAAAAGGACACAATCCCCATCTTTAAGTAGTCTACATTGTCACGAGACACACAAATGAACAGACAATTACAAAATGGGCTAATAAGTGCTACATGAAGTGAAGTATTGTGTTATATGAAGCACAGAACAGGGTCCCTTAAGTGGCTCAAGGATGTCTTCCAAGAAGATGATGCATTATAACGACAGGAGAGATAAAGATGGGCTGTCTTTGTGGTAATTTTCTATTTAAACAATTTAACCATGCAAAATTATTTCTTAGACGTTAAGTGGATTGTCAAAAATGGCATTCAATAATGGGAACTTGTTTCCAAGGTTGCTTTTGTATTGACCTATCAAGAAGGGGGCGAGCCCAAAGAGTTTGAATGCTTAGAGTTGTGGTTTAAAAAAACACCCAACAAACTATTTCCTTCAGATTGGACTTTTTTTGTGTGAACATCTTACAATTGTATTATGTATTTTATTGAAGTATCAGTACTTTTTCTCAGGCTGCTGTTGAACAAAATTGACTTTCTTTGTTACACTGGTGCAATCTTAATTATTTGTGCATCCTTGGTCTTCCACGAAGTACTTGACAAGCAGAATCAATTGCTCCATTTCCTCTTGCATTATTAGCCTTTTGTTACCTTACCACACATGGAACATTCATATTTGCCTCCTGTGCTCTGCCTTCCTGCTCACAGAGAGCAATTAATTATTCCACTGTCTAACCATGAAACTCTATATGTAGGGGTTGGCAAAAGCATGTTTACAGTTGTCAGCATGTGAAACAGTTTATTCTTGTATAATTATTTATTAATAATTGTGTTATTTTCTACATAAAAATGTAATCCTACCTTTGTCCAATCCTGTATACTTAAATATAGTAGATTTTAAAATACACAGAGTAAACTGATACAAATATAATTTTGTTTTCATAGTCAACTGATTCTTTTGATTACATTATCTTTAAAAGTCTATACTATCTCAGTGTTCAAAAACTTTAGATTGATTTATTTTTTGTTTTTCAGTAAAAGAATGGAATAGTGGTGGTGACAGCATTAGCTCTGAAGCCATCCCGCTTACTTAGGTGAATATGATGTAAGACTCACTTCCCATTGAGTAATTCAGAAACAAACATAACCAATCATTGTGAAGTCTTCTGAGGTGGAGATAGAAGGGTAGGCTTTGTCTACACACAATTAATCAGGACTGAGTAATGGAATTGAGTGAGAAAACAGTTGAAGGGCCTGTCTACCCTTTCCTTGCCCTCCCATGAGTGTATAGTCCTGCACTTCAAGTTATTTCAGCAAAAGAATGTTTTATGTCTGGACTTTTTCTTTCCCAATTTTAACCCTCTCTTCTCTTCTCTTCCCTTTCATGTGTACATCAGGCCTCATAATGCTATATACGGTGACTTTTGATACTGAGTATTTTCCCTTAAATCTTTTTAGACCATAAAGAAATGGCTTGTTCATTCTGACAGTCCGTTTAGGGGTTCTATTTTAATAATTTGTATCTCACGCTTTCTGATATTCCACACTTAGGGCAGGTCTCATTATTGCTTGTGTATCTGTTATAACTTTATCAGGCATGAAAAAAATAAGATGAGTCACTAATATGTAGGAAAATATATTACTCTAGTAAACTAAA
Source organism: Desmodus rotundus (assembly GCF_022682495.2). NCBI lineage: Eukaryota > Metazoa > Chordata > Mammalia > Chiroptera > Phyllostomidae > Desmodus > Desmodus rotundus. The sequence goes on along the minus strand of NC_071390.1, from coordinate 125,477,798 downwards.
GTTTGAATGGTGACAGGAAGTTGTAGCTTCCATTGATCAAAATAGCCTTGTTTGTGATTTTAGAGAAAAACCAAAGGAATTGTCAATTAAGACCAGTTTTAAATAAGCTGATCAACATATGAGTATTTTATAACAATACTTCTAGTAATTCTGTAAATATTTTTGAGTGACTCTGCTGTACTAGTTATTGTGCTAGATGCTATGAGGAATAAAAAATGAAAAATGACAAAGTTATTTCCTTAAAAGAGACTGCAATATCAGTTATCCTTTTCTTTCACTGTAATCAAAATCATTTTATAATTTCCAAACAGAGAAATATGTGCCGGGCACACCTTGTTACGCTCATTGATAGACTCTGCAGTTCAAGTTTGATTAATTTAGTACCATCTAACCTCATTTAATTTGTATAAATTTTGTATTAGAAAGTATCCTTTATACAATTGTCTATCAAATCATTAACATTGCTAAATATCCCTTCCTATATTTCTCCCTTTTTAAAAGAATTAGGTGTTACATAAAACTATAAGTAAATCAATTTAAAATAGAAACTCACTAGACTTCGTATCTTTGACTGAATATTGAATAGTGTATGTCTTCCCTCAGGCAATTTAGATAATTTATATATACATATTCTCTTGGTTAGCCTTATAGATTCAAAATAGGTGGTCTTTTAGGTCTTGAGTTTAATGAGTTATCAAAAGTACTTTAAGGCTGGAAAACCCCCAATGCAGAAGTTAAAAATGCAGTATTAAAGTATGGTGGCTAACAACCCAACCTATAAGGTAGAACTAGAGAGACCAGGCTTAAACTCCATCTTAGACATTCACCAGTGTGTCACCTAGGTGAGTTATGTAAGTGCTGGGAAAATCAATGGGAAGGGACTTCTAGAAAGTAGGAACAGCAAGCATAAAGGCTATGAGGCAGAACTGAAATCAGGGGTTTAAGAGCAAACAGAAGACCCATGTGGTGGAGTTGGGTGACATCTAGTATTTGGAGATGAGGTGGGAGTAGTCAAATAATTTTAGATTAATAATAGATACATGCAATGAACCAACAGAAATGATGAAACACCATGATAGAAATACTTCAATGAGTATGATCTAGTGGAAATTAAGGGACATATAACTAGGTACACTTATAAACAAGATTTTTAAATGTTTAGTAGGACTTTTCCTATGGAAAAACTCCAAAGAGATGCTAAAAACAGGACAGATTGTTGGGAACCACCCTGCCTGGTTTCAGAGGCTGTAACCCCTCATGGTTAAGGCTGAGTCAGAGTTGGGACCATAAGCCACTAAGGAGACAAAGCTTGTCTCCCTGGCAGGTGTACCACCTCTGCCCACTTCACCCTGCTTGGCCCTGAGCTTGACCAGTTAGCCAATGACGGGTAAGAATCCTCAAGGGAGGATCAACCTAAGACAGGCTCTGGTCACGGAAGGGGCCCTCAGGGAAGGACTCAGGGGGGCTGTGGAAAAAGGGGGTGATAGACCCTCGCCCCTCGGCTTTGAAATAGCCTGAGTCCTCATTCTGTCTGCAAGAAGTCTCCTAATCTCTTGGCTGCCTTACTTCCCTTGCCTGACTTAAGCCTGAAACAATGACAGAGGGCAGTGCAGTCCTGTGCTGGGAGGGGCAGATTCCCTGGGGAATCAGGCCTAAGAAAAATACATACATTCCTGTGAAACCTACTTAATTTGTACCCTCAGTTTAAGAGATAAGGGTCCAGACCTGAGATGAGTCTGGCGCCTAAAGTTTTATGGCCCTCTAACTAATTGGCTGTAACTCAGAATAAGCCCTCAGAGTTCTCTGTAAATCTTGTATTGTTTAACCCTTACTGGCTGACAATGATTGATGAGCTTTATCTGTATTCCTATGCAAATGAACCTAATAAAAGCTCCTGGAGAGAGAGGCTCTGGGCCCTTCTCCCCTTGAGAGAAGCGGCCACCTTTCCTCCCCAAGCAGATCATGTCTTGGTAGTCTTTTTCTTCATCCGTGGCGGAACCGGGGGAGGGGGGCTGCGTTAAAGCCCCCTGACAACAGATAATGCCCCTTACCAAGTGTAAGAACACTTTGAGGTGAAATAACTTGCTTTCCTAACAGCAGCCATCATCCAGCTCCCAGTGAACATAAACAGAAAACTAGGGACAAGGGTGGTGAAAGTAAGTCAGCAAACTCCTGGAGAGCACAGCCTTCACAGAAAAAGGTTACTCCTCTTCCCAAGGAAAACAAAGAGATTACCCTTTCTCCTCCTGAAGCCAAATGCTGAAAACCCATTGGAAGAATCATTTGTAGAGAGAGTGTGTGAGTGTGTATGTGTGTGTGTCTGCAAAGAACAGTGATTGGCATCTCCTTCCTCAGCTGGGTGGATGGAAGCAACTGGACACCAAGGTCCATCTGGGGCTGCTTTGGCAGAGCAGTGTGGTGAGTGTCTTGGAGAAATTAAGCATTTGCCACTTGAAGTTTGGGAGCTGCCTTTGAAGCAAAGATAGCTGCTCACTTCCAGTCTTCATATTTTTGAAGAAGAGGACCTTGCTGGAGTAGTTCACACTCACAGTATAAGAAGGGGATATAGAATTTGTTCTTGAGAGGAATTAATCCCCTTCTCCCCCCATTCTGGTATTCTGAGCTCTTGGAGGGTTCAGAAGATGATCTCAGTGGTTACCATGGCTATATGCAGACTAGCATGGAGCAAAGGAATGGGGAAGGATGGGAGCTAAATGAAGGAAAACTCTAGCTGGAGAAGGAGTCAGAGGCAGAACTGGGGTCAGAAACCAAAGTAGGCATGGTTGCTTTCCCTGATGGATTTTTCAGTGATTGAGGGGTTAGGGTAAAGCTGAACACCATCCAAAGAAAGCTGAGCACATCACCAACACAGAGCTCTAACTAGCAGAATCTATTAGCAGTAGACAAAATTGGATTGAACAAGGGAAATACCTGGGACACTTTCCCACACCAACACATGCTGATTATGTAAGGTTTCTACTATCCTAACGTCCTCTGTGATTCCAAAATTAGAGGAACTAAGCAGTGACAAGGGAGAAGCCAGGCCTCCTTCAAACTTGTCTATTCCAAGCAGCCAGAATCACAGTTTAAGTTTACACTGAGGGGAAAAGAAGGTGATCTTATTTATATCAGATACACACTTGAAGTTTTAAACTAGACCAAAGTCCTAATAACTTTGTCCTAAATTAGTAGAAAATGTTGTGTGCCAACATCATTATTTCATTAAGTACTACATCAAGACTTCATTAAGAAATATGAAACGGAGATTCAATTCATCATAGTTGGAAAGCCTCGACTGGAATAAAAATAAAACTATTTCTCATTTGTGTTACCATTGTGATATATTACACAACTAACCAGGCAGTGAAAACATAACACCAATCACATTGGATCTACTAAGGAGGCAAAGTGCACTAATCTAAAATCATAATCTCATGGATATTATTTTATTTAACTGTAAAATTCCATTCAGCTGCTTGGTTTTGATAAAGAGTTGATTCTGTCAACTGCCTCTTTGGTTGAAGAAAGTAAATGGATCTTCCCTCAATCAGCAACATGTGTATAATACTAATTCTCCAGGCATTTGTCAGGGATATGAACTCAGACTATCTCATATTCTGTTCTTATTAAGATCATGTGAGAGAAATGATATTTAAGGAACTTCATCTAAGGAACATGGTACCTATAGTTTAGGTACTTCGAGTTCTACCTTTAAATCAAGGTAGATCAGTGAGAATATATATTCATGACCATATAAATGCATCTGTAAAAATCTATCACCAGCTTCACTTCAAAATTATGTTCTTAGGCTTCTTTAAACTTGTTATAAAAAGTTATATAAAACTCTTTTCTAGTTTCTAATAAATATTGCTGATATTATTCAAAGTATTGCTCAGTATAACCTTATATGAGAAATTTCTTCATCAACTTAGTGAAAAGAAAATTTTTCTCCTGATGTGTTTCTTTCCTTTCAATACTAAAACTTTTCTTAGATTTCTTTGTTATCCCTTACTGCCAGAAAATTCAAAGCCAAATTCACAGCTCTATCAGAATAAGTATGTTAAACAATATGTAGAACATATTTGCATTTGTACTTTTTCTTGAATTTGATTTCTATTTTATCAACTTATTGTATATGTTGGGGGAATCTCCTTGTAAAGGGATAATATATATGAATAAATTACTTCATATACCAAGAAGAGTTTTCTCAGAAGACTGTAAGTTGATCTCCCAACATAAAATTGATTAATCTTCAAAAATGATTTTCAAAGACTAATTGCCAAAACCTGTTTTAAAAATAAGATGGAGTACCGGAAGTCCTAGCTACAGCAATCAGTCAAGAAGAAGAAATAAAAGGCATCTAACTGGAAAGGAAGAAGTAAAACTGCCATTATTTACATATGACATGATACTGTACATAGAGAACCCCAAAGGTTCCACCAAGAAACTACTAGAACTGATAGAGTAGTTCAGCAATCCCATTCACAATTGCTACAAAAAGAATCAAATAACTAGTAAAATAGCATGAGAAAGTATAAAGGTATAAGTGGATTCAGTGGTAATGGGAAAAACAATAAAGATTTAAAAATGAATTAAAAAACAACAAAAATGGGCCCCAAAATGTTATATTCATTCACTCACTCATTTAACAATACTAACCAGTCTGTATTGTGTATTCCAAAAAGTTATACAATAAAAATATTGTTTTAACATTGTTATTGTCTGTTAATTGTAAAAACCTTACCTCTGGTTTTTACTATCTATATCATTATGTATTGCAAAGCTTAACAGAGCCTCCCATCAATGCCCAGAAAAATTAACTCCAGCATTCTGAACACAGTTATAGTAGATGAAGAATAACTTATAAAGGAATAGAGAAAACAAATCATATTTTGGCTAAGAAAATAAGACACAGAAAAGGAAAATTAGTGACAAAGAGTAACAACCTGCTCTTCAGCAGCACTTTTATATGATCTCTTTTTGCTGAGATAGAAAAAAGATTGATTAGTTATATATATATTTATTTTTAAAATTTATTGAGATGACATTGGTTCATAGGATCATATAGGTTTCAGGTACACATTTCTATGATACATGATTTGTATATTGCATTGCATGCCCACCACCAGAGTCAAATCATCTTCTGTCACCATATATTTTGCCCCCTTTACCTTTTACTACCCTCAGTCCCTTCCTTCTGGGAACCACCATGCTGTTTTCTGTGTCTGTGAGTTTCAGTTTTATATCCCACTTATCTTTCTCTAACTTATTTCCTTTAACATAATATTCTTAAGATCCATCCTTGTTGTCATAATAGGCAATATTTCATCCTTTCCTCTGGCTGAGTAGTATTCTACTGTACATATTACCACATCTTCTTTTTCCTGTCCTCTATCAAAGGACACTTTGGCTGTCTGCATGTCGTGGCCACTAATTACTTATTTTGATGCTGTTTGTCTTCTTAGCTTAAACAAAATAAAGTTCACGGGGCCCTTCAAAACAGGAGGAAACAGATCCACAAATGAAAATAACTGTGTTTATCGGCTACCTAGCTGATTCACTAGTTTAATGACATTGGCCAGTTTGTAATGTATGACCCAGCAAATTGGCCAATAAAAGGATTGCTCTAGCAATACAAAGATAACATAGGTATAACTTCAAGTGCTTCTGTAAATTAATTAGATGACCGTGCATATGCATCCATGTATTGAGGCATAAAAGAACTTGGTTTAAGCTAGGGGATATTTTGACAATGATATAAACCATCCATGACTAGCCACACTGGCATTATACTTCTCTAGCAAATTCATGCTTACGGCCATCACATGCCTTATTGTTATGACACGGACAGGTATAGGAAGGACCACGGAATAGCTTGTTGACTGGTAAAAATGCCTGTGGTCATGTTGCTATTTTACTAGTTATGCAATATAACATATCAGCCATGGGTTTCAAGGCCACAAATATGTTCTTTCTGACTTTGCTTTCGCATTGCGCGGAAGCGCACAGAGGAGACAGACTGCCTTGATCTGAGACACAAAATGGAGGATAAATCTTTAAATACATTTTCTTCACAGAATAGTTTAGGGCAAAAGGATTGTAGAATAAAATTTATGATTTCACAAAAAGAGCAACACAGAAAATAAATATTCAAAGGAAAGACAAACTTTATTTCTAAGAGCCTTTTTTCTTAGAGATCAATTAATTTAAAAATAGTTGATTTTGCTTTTGTATCCTACAACTCTAAGAATAATTATCAAAGGGAAGCCTAAGTACATAAAATGCTCCATTTGATGGATAATTTATACTCTAATGTTTCATTCCTCCTTCTTTCCCTGTCATTCTCCAAATATCTACTAAAGTATAAGTGGTATCTTGAACTTTGATGACACACACTGTTTATGTCCTCTGAGCAGCCTGAAGGAAGGACACGAACGTAGGAAGAATGTTCTTATGATAATCTCTTGATACTTTAGAGTGATATCCAGTCAGCTTCTATTTACACAGCCTTCATCTCTGGTTTTCTGGTTTTCTATAAATTCTAGCTTATATTCATAGGGTTTTAAAACATTTATCTTTAGGTGAAATAATCCTAAGTATACAGGATCATAGGACCATATACAAGCATTTTTTTGAGTTTGAAATCTAGATTTGGGTTAAAAAAAAGTCATGAGATTCTGTTCAAATGAATCTGACAGGTCTTGGCCCAAAGCCGCACTGAGGAAGAATCTGTTTTTCTCTGAAGACAAGAGTATTATCAACATTTTTGTAAAATAGAATATAGTATTATTAAACCAGTATTAATATCTCCTTAGTGAGAATTTCACTTTTTTAAGGCTGTATAATAGGAACAGTTTAATCTCATAGAATGGAAGTTTTTACTTCATAATTGTTGCCTTTTTATTTTTGGCTAATTTGTTCTTCCCATGAGTATACAGAAAACTATTACTATATGTTAAACAACTTCAAGTAACTATAATGTCATTCCACTGCATTAAGTGATCTATTGTCCAGAAATAGAGGGTAGATACAATGCTCTCTCTAGTCCTTAGTACAGTGTGCCTCAACATAGAGGATTTTTTGGGTTATTGCTAGAGAGTGATTCACTTTGCGGCAGCCCAAACCCACTCTTCACTGTGGATCCCAATGTCTATATCTGTTCAGATGAGCCATTGGCTAAATGGATGTGTGGTAAACATTAAACAGTATCTATTTGCTCTTTTAATGGTGGTTTTTAGGACTGGTCACACATACCTTCTATCACTTTCCTTCCCTCCCTCCTTTCCAGACATATTTTCGAGAGCTATATATGTTAGGAATATGGTTATTGTCTTTTAAGAGTTCACAGTCCAGTGGAGTTGAGATACAAGTAAACAAAAAATTGTACTATAATACAGTGAGTGTTATGATACCATGAGATCATAAAGGAGAAACACCTAATCTAGTTTCTTAGGATTAGGAAAGTCAATTTAAAGATTATACATAACACAAATACAGAGTTTTGCATATACATGTGTGAACACATTTTTACAATTCATAATTTTTCAGAAATAAGACAGTAGTGATTCAATGTTGGCTGATATGCTGGTCTCCGGCATAATGAAAGAGATATACTGTCTGAATTGGGGGTTAATATTTGTAAACAACTTGACTTTTCTAGAAGAACAATGTTACATAATTTTAAGATATTCATGCTTTTCTCATCTCTACTATATTTTTGACAGTTGATTATAGTTAATATCAAAGGAAAACTTTCATCATACTCATGGCAGAGTGGAAGGCATGTCATATTAGTTAAAAAATATGAGCATTTGTACTCGTTTAGTGGTTCATAAATTATGTGATTTTGACCAAGTCATTCATCTTAGTTAAACCTCAGTTTCTTCACTGGAAACATGAAGAGGCTGAGCAAGAAGATTTTAGAGTTTCTTTCTAGATTTAAACATCTGACTTTTATAAATATTCTGGTCTATGTTAATACTTTTAAGTTAGAGTCTTAAGAAAAGGTTTTTAAGTTTCCACTCCTAGAAAGTACTTATAAACTATGTTCTCTAGCTCCTTATAAAATTTGACTTTGTCCTACAAGTTACACAAACAGTTTTCATCACACTAGCCAAGACCCGTCAGACTGGTTCTGTTTAGATCATCGGTGACTTCTTTCCTCACCTCATCCAGCCCAGGAAGTTGTGGATAGAGCCTGGATGCACACACTTGGTTGCAGACCTCGGTCTCCACAGGACTCTCCCTTGCTGGTCAGCAATGCATTCGTGAGTTGCCCCCTCTCCTTTTCTTCATCTTAAGTTAACTTGTAGTTTAAATAAAATGGCATAAACTACACTAACAGATGTGTAGATAGAATTTATTTTTTGTTTAGCATAGAAAAATACTTTTGATATTTAACATAAAATTACATCAAGAAATAGATTTCTATTCTATTTTAATGTTTTCTGTTCTCTTATGTTCCATCCCCTAAATCTTTAATATACTTTCAGAAAACTTCAAAAAAAGATAAAGGTACATAGTGTTTGACAGCTCTCTTTTAGTTTTTGTTTATTTAAAAAAGAATAGAACATGTTTTTGCTTGGGCTTTGTCTTATTGAGAAAATATTCTTTTTTTCAAAGATATACATGATAAAAGAATCTGATATCATGCAGATCCAAAGTACATTCATTTATGTAAGTAGTTAAAATTTTAAAAATTGTAGATGTTTTCAAAGAGTGAAAAATAATTTAAAAAGACAATATGACTAAACTGTTATAGCTAGATTTAAAAATAAATCTAATGAGGTACCACAGTCAACTTCTATAGTAGATGTGTCACAATTATTTTGAGGTTGTTTTCTTTCGAAGTTAGAAACTAAACAGAATCCAGGTTTTAGTGTACAAGTTTGTACTCTGAAACTAATTTTATCTTCAGATTAAAATTTTATTTTCTCTGATTGATGCATTGGCATATCTTTTATTGAAATTAATTTCTACTTTCAGAACAAAAGAGTTTGAAAAATGTAAAACTTGCAATGGAATCTTAATAGAGAATAACACTCAGGTGCTGTCATTGATAGAAAGTTCTACAGATTTGTTATGAGAAGTTTAATACTTGTCTATATATGTTAATGAAGAAACTACATTAATGCCTGTAAGAGCTACAGGCATTACAAATTTAGTCAGATTTTTCAAGACTACCTGCCTTTGCAAGTACTTCTCCATAATCTCTGATGGTTTGTGTTCCACCCTTTTTGCCTGCACTATTTTTAAGAATACCACCACAGAAAAGAGTGTTTTCATTTAAACTTATAATTTCTATCAAACTCAAGATGTTGAATAGATTTCAGGTTTTTTTCTATGCTAGACCTGCGTGAGTCTGGGATTTGTGTAGAGGAGCTGTAAGGTGGGGGTATTGGAGTGAATTTTTCTACTTATAGACTCTAATTTGAAACAAAAGATGTACCTAATCTTAGTCCTACTTTCAAGCAGATGGAAGGTACATCTCAAGGAAAAAATAAAAAACAAACAAAAATACCTTCCTGATCTAAAAATCGTATAACAAGTGGAGCCTATCATGTCTGAACTGACCTTGGAAATGCTAAGGGAATGGACTCCAGGGAGAAGGGAATAAATTTACGACACACAATTGCCGGAGTAGGTGTACCAACAGCAGTGCTCTGGGGAAAAAGATATGATTGAAATGCTAGGACATATGTGGGCAATTTCTTTTTAAGGATTGGCTCATAACTGGGAAGTCGTATAAGAAACAGGTGGATAGTTTTATTAAATGGCATGTTCCTCTTTAGCCAAATTTCTGATACCTCCCTCCCCCTACTCCACCTGTTCTAAATGAGAACCACTATTTTAGAATTTAAGGGTGAGAGGAAATTTAGACCCAGGTAAACGTTCTTCTTTTGCTGCTATTTCCTCCAAACTCTTATGCTATTCTTTGAGCATGCAGTGGTCAACATGTGAGTTTTATAAACACACACAGCAGAAAGTTAAAGAAAACTTTATCAATAATAAGGTTATAGGGAAGAGAGTTAGGTAGAAAAGAATCTATTATTAAATAGAGGGGAGAGAAAAAGTAGGTTTACAGTTGCAAGTCCATAAAACAGCTTATTTTTGTATTATTATTTATTATTACATTATTTCCCAAGGAACAACTGTAAACCTACATTTGCATGTATTGATGATGGATGTATGCTAACTGTATCCACCAGCAACCACTGATGAGAATTAGAGATAAACAGACCAAATTTATAGACACTCATACCTACACACATTTAAATAGATGAAGGTAAAATGAGTAATATTCAAATTAAACATCATGGAAAACTTTACTTTTTACTCAATAGGCTATGACTGTCTCTCAGTGTGTGGCTTGCATTAGATTCACTGGATGCTTGTTAAAAACAGGGAAGTCCCGTTCTCATTCCAGAAATTCTAATAAATCTCTGGTTGAGGCATGGGAGTTACACACGTTATTTCTTATTTGTACTAAAGTTTGAGAAGAAGTGATACAGTATAAAGCCATAAAAAGGGAACTGTTAAGATATAAAGAAATTAAAGCAGACATGACATAGGTCATCTTTTAAAGAGGTAGCCCTTTGTTCTATTTAAATTGGTATAATTATAGCTTAATGGGAGGTGCTCTCATCCTGTACCTTTCCCTGCAAGGGAAAAGAGCATTCATTTATGCAATGTAGCGATAATTATGGAGGAGAAGATAATTTACGAAGGTATGGAAAACTGAAGGAGCATACAGACACTATTTGGGTAGTTTGTGTCAAACTGGGAGGGTGGTCATTTTTGGATTAAAAATCTGTTTGTTTACATGGAAAACCTTGATGTAAAATTAATCTGGTTAATATCCCCCTCCACCCCCGAAATTAGTCAATAGATAGTGATATCTAAGGGCCACTTTATTGAGAGTTAGGCTCAGGGCTGCTGTATGATTGTGCTGCAGGTGGTTAACACTGGGCCTCACTTCTCCTTCAGCTTAGATCAGTCCTGTTTGCCCTGGCCAGGCAGCTCAATTGGTTAGAGCATTGACCTGATATTTCAGGGTCGTGAGTTTGATTCTGGGAAGGGCACCTGCAAGGAGCAACTGATGAATGCGTACATAAAGGGAATAACAAATTGGTGATTCTCTCTCTCTCTCAAAAGAAAAAAAAGAGCAATCCTTGTTCATGCAACAACTTTTAGCAAGTTCTCATTATGTACTCAGTTCTGTATGGAAGACAGCCATCTGTTGAGCACCTATTATATGTATTGTACATTTTGTAAATCTCATTTAATTTCGACAATACTCTGAGAAGCAGTTATCGTGATCACTGTTGTAAGAGATGAAATAACAGCAGCTCAGAGTGTCCAGGTTCAGTGAAGTGTTGAGTCTAGAATCTAACTGCAGCCTATCTGGCTCTAAAGTCTATACTTTTCTACTGCAACACACTGTCTATCATGTGTGGGGACCAAACAGAAGAGTCCTTGAAAAGTTTGTAGTCTAACAGAGAAGTGGTAGACACGCACACATGCATAGCCACACACGGAGAAAATGTGTGTGTATGTGTACCCGTGCACACCAACACAACACGGAGGCACAGAAACAGATCATAAATAGATTAATATGAAATAATACACAGATATGCTTAAGAAGGAAAGGCAGTGGTATAATTTTATTTTCATTGATTGCTTTTAAAAACATTTAAAAGAATGAATGATCTGCCCTTATTTAATTTTATTAAAACTGTCTTTATATTCAAATAAGATAAGAATATGACATAACTTTTCCACCCTATCTAAAGGTGATCAGTGACTGAGAGTATAGCACTTTAATTACCATTTATCATCACTACTTTATAAAAAGATTACGACATTTACCATCACCTGAAAATCAAGTTCATTTCAGTTCAGCATTTCACAAAAGGATTTCATCGGTTTAGAGTAACTATAACTGTGTAGTAGATCTTTGTTATTTTTTCATTGTTGTCTGCTTTTTTCCAAAAAATATGTCATTGCTTCACTATAAAGAGGGAATAAATAGAGACATTCAAGAAGAAGCAATATCGTGTGCTTCAAGATCAGCACAGATGTTATAAGGTTTATAATGCCTGATGGCCTTATGCTTGATAATGGGGTCCGTTGGGCAGTTGAGGAACAGGTCTCCTAAGAGGGTAGGTGGTGAAATGGGTACTCTGGCTGCATTTCTTGGCTTTGTCAGTGTTACAATCTAGAAGAACTGTACGAAAAGCTTTTAGAAATGGATTAGAGATTAGGAAAGTTTTAAGAGGTTGAGAAAGAAAAATGGGCTGTCAAGACACCAATTCGTGTCAGAACCTGCAAGACCAATCTTCTCCCAGGCACGCACATTGCCTGCATGGTTGGGCAATTTCTGAGATTTTTAGAATAGTGATTCTGAGGTGATAGAACTAAGCTTTGGGTAATTCAAAAGTATTATACAATCATTAAATTCTATCTTGCAAACTTTCGTCTGGAGCTGTCAGATGATATCTTTCTCTTTTGAAGCTGCAAAAGTAGATATGGAAGAATTTAGCACTTTGTTTAAAGTTGAACTATGAGTTGCTGCAGAAGAAAATAATTATTATTGTTTCACACGTACTATGTTCCAACTGTTTTTCTAAAAAACGTACACATATTAGTCTTTATAACAAGCTATGGTTATATTATTATACCCATTTTACAAATGAGGAAACTGAGGTTCGCAGGTAATATTACTCCCTAGGGGCAATAAATGGCAGAACTGGGTAAGCAAGGTCTATCTGACTGCAAACCTAGGCTCTTATCCAGTGCTATACCATCTTTACATTGTCTCCTTTATCTGCTTAGGTGGTTTTACTGCTACACTAATTAACTGTCTTGTGAGTTTAAAGACATAAACGTTAAATTTGCAAAAAACAGTGTTATTACTCAATGAATAATCTCCTAAATAGACCTCCGAGGCAGGTAGACGGGAAGCATTGCTGTCTGTGTTCTATAAAGTAAGTGATGCAACATTCAAAGATTAGGTAATTTGCACGCGGTCACAAGAATGGGTGAGTATATCAATATTAGAGATGGACCTCCCAGTTCACCTGTACTCTCAGTCCAATATTGTCAAGTAGAAAAGTTAACACAGGTGTCTACCTGACCCAGGAGATATTATTGTTACTGTTATTACTTATACCATTTAGGTTTGTTTAGAAATATATGGCCTTTTAAAAATTAGGTATTATAAATTAAAAGCTTGTCAGGTCACATTTAGTAAAATTCAGAGAATATATATATAGTAGGAACACATATATTCAGATACATATTTATGTATAATATGTATATGTTTTTCATACATAATTCCTATATATAAATAAATATATACATAAATAAAACTTGGTACCTATCAAGAACCCTGTGAGGCAGACAATATTAATAGTACCATGACCTTACTGATAGGGAAATAAAAAATTGGGAAGACTGAGACTTTCACCTCTGTGGGTGATCGATGGAGCTGGAGTTTGAACGCACCTGCTGTAACTCCAGTTCTGTACTTCCTCATACTCCCCGCGGCCTCCACCACACCGTGATCCCCAGAATCACAAGTGCTCCCTTGATTAAGCAGAGCTAACTTTCCTTGTTCTTCAGACAATTAGCTTAATCTTAGTGTTTCAATTTCTCTAATCAAGAGAATACCAAAGATTACAAATGATACCTCCAAAATACTACAAACCAATCTTTCAATCTATACAATACATTCAAGCCATAATTAAGCACTTGGACATATATTAGTGAATTCAACAGCAAAGTTAGATTTGAGCTTCATAAGTAGAGTTCTAAATCTTTGCACTAAATTCTATACTTCAAGGCTGACTATTGGTCTGACTTACAGATTCTTAGAGACAGATGGATCCAAACATGAGTGGTTTTTTACATTTTCTTAAGCAGTTGAATCCCTTTTGCACATAAGGCTAATTCAAAGCCTTGTTTGAATAGAGCAGAGTTGCTAGGGGTGGAGCGGGACTAAAGCTTCGAGCCTCACCTGCCCCTCCTTATCCCCTCGGGAACACATAAAGCAACTTGAGGGATTTTTCAACCCACTTTAAAAAGAAATTAATTTCTCATTATGAAGGAGGAATGATGACAAAGCCGACATTTGTTGAGCATTTACTGTGTGCCTGGCAGCCAATTGTTCTATAAGTGTTATTTCATTTAATGCTTAGAAGAACCTGATAGTTAGGTTCTCATCATCCCCATTTGTAGGTGGGGAAACATAGGCTTATAAAGGCTAACTTGCTCAGAGCCACCTAGTTTGCGACAGGCAGAGCCAGAACTAAACCCGAACTGTCTGATACTGAAGCCCAGACCTTTATCTATCCACTAAGTGAGAATATGGAAGTCATTTGTTTAAAGTCATATTATAATGAGATCCTCAATGGAAACTTGATATACTGATTCATTAGTATTAGATGTATTACTTGTATGCCAAGTTTATACTGGTAGAGAATATTAAGTAATAATATTTTTATCATCTTTCACATGTACAGAAATTGCAAGAGAATTAGTAAATGAGTTTTTCAACGTCCTCTTTTCTCAAAGATAATCATATAAAAATAGCTATTTACATTGATTGCAACTAACCTGTTTTCATATTGTAATTTTATTAAATTTACTTAGGATATCAGGAAACACTGCTATGGTTTAGCGGCTTTAGTGTTTAAAATGTAATTTTTATTTCAGTTTGATGTAAAGCAAGTCTGAAGGTCGGCAGGTGAGGTTCGTAAAGAAATTAGGTATCTAGCTCCTGCTGTCATGCTGTCCCACTGGCACAAACATATATCGTCCAAATCATGGTTCAGTATGGTTGCCTGAGCTCTGGCTACCACATATGCATTTTAACTATGACATACACACCAAGGTTCTAGCCACTGGAACAGAGATTCCATTGGTCAGAACTCATTCAAATGGAGACTCCTATAGACAAGGGACATTATTCTGTTTTCCAGGTGGATATATGCCCAATCCAAAATAAAAGATTCTATTATTAAGGGAAAAGAACAAGTATTTGGGACAACAGACATGTTAAGTTTGAATGATGAGAAGCACATCATCATTCAAATGTTGTGGTAACAGTAGGCAGGTCGCTGTATGGGTCTGAAGTTTAGAAAAGTTATTTATTTGATAGCCATCAGCATATACATATAAATTAATGTCATGGACATTGGTATTTGAAAACATTTGGTTCTTTTGGATAAAATAATACTTTTCTTATAATATTATGGTATTAATTTACATATCAAATTCTACCTTATTCTAACATGAATCTGAGCAATTTCATCATTATTAAAATATAATTGGCATTATTAAAATGCCAATATAGTAGAGTATAATTAAGGTGAGTATATAATGATCAATGTCACAAATCTCATGTTCCATCCAAAAGTTAAGACTCAATACTTCCATATATTACAGGTTGGCAATTGGGGTAGGAAATCTATTAATCAAGAAATAACACTTTTGGAAAATAACATAAGCATTGAAATAGTTCATATATTTTCCAATTGTGTTTTCTTACTAAGTTAATTCAGATAGGATTAAGTACAGAAATTTCTAGATTATCTAAAGGATTCCTAGTGTATGGTTTACAGTGCTTAACAGGGAAACAGCAACCTAGAAGACCTCACAGGGTTTTAGCATGTGTTGCGACTGGCACATTACAATTTGAAGGCACTTCAGTGGCTTAGATAAAGTGGAATTTTATGGGTCCATAGGTTTTAAAAATGGATTAGGATTCAAGTAATTAAGAAGTTTTATGTTTTCCTTATATGTAGGATACTTAGATTATTTCAAATGACTTGCACTCCCTTAATTTGACCATTCTAAATTATCTGGCACATAGCTACCAGAAAAATAATGCATTTGAAAAATTACATTAAAGCTTATTGTTTAACAGATGCTGAATTTTAATTATAATAAAATTAAGCTTTTCTAGGTTATTTGAGGCATGGAACACTAGCTTTGGTGAAAATTGGAGAGCATGTATATTAATTAAAATCTCCATTATTATTTTTTTAAAGTGAAGATATTGAGAGCACATTCAACACCATACAAATTGGGGATTAGAGGCTGCTGGAATTTGTGATGTTGAATATGATCTCAGATTTCTCATCTGAGAAACTTAGAACATAGATGAAAGAACTTAGTCCTTAAACGAACACTCTTAGGAATAAGATACAAGTAATTGGTCTCCCACTTCAGTTATGTCCACTATACCATGCCAACTCTCATAGGTGGTATCGAAAGAAAGTCATGGGAAAGATGTGGTAGAAAGACATCTAACACTGCAAAAATTAATGAAAGTCTGTGCCACATATTAGCAGTCTCGGTGTCTATAGCTCAGGTTTCTCAATCATTTTTCTTCTGATAGACCTGCCATGACAATCACATACTTCCTATTAATTCTTATTTTCATTCCACATTTTTAAGAGTGTATAATTCCCTATGATGAGCTGTAGTGGCATTCCTTGTCAACATTTCTGTGGGAAACTCCTGCTTTCAAAGTTGTCTATTCAGCTCATGCTAATTTATTATATTGAACTAGAAAGAGTTTGGGAAAAGAAAACAAATATATTAGTGGAATTAAGGGTTAAATAGTTCAATTTAGAAGTCTATAAACTCATACCTAATTACTTAGCAATATCTTTAAATTTTTTTGTGCCCCATCTATCTGTGATTGTAAATTTCTAGAGGTCAAAGTGACAACTTAAATTTCCTAGGCTGCACTGTATCTGGTTGGGAACTTAATAAAGACCTTGAGGATAACACAATAGAGATCAGAGACATTCCTTACTGTTGAGTTGCCATGAATACTTATACAGTACACGTATCTAACAAAATCTGATGATATCAGATGCTGTCATCACAACTTGATGTTAAAGTAGGTGGGAGGAAAGATTATCACTGCAGTTTTATGGTTGGTTAAATATAGGAATGGTTAAGCTATGGGTTTTGCCTAAGTTAGAAGTTAATGAGTGGTAGGGTTTTCTGTCATTCACAATATTTATTAAAAACTTCCTACTGTGCAAAGTAATATTATGTTAATTAAAAACTTACTGCAGTAATAAGATACTATTTTTTAAAAAAATCCTTTCCTGAGGACTTTTTTTTTTTTTTACTGCTTTTAGAGAGAGAGAGGAAGGGAGAGAGATAGAGAAATGTTGATCTGAGAGAAAAAATATCGATTGGTTGCCTTCTTATTTGCGCACCCTAACTGGGATTGAACCAGCAACCTGGGTATATGCCCTGACTGGGAGTTGAACCCGTGACCCTTTGGTCTATGGTATGATGCCCCAATTAACTGAGCCACACTGGCCAGGGCAGTAATGCTGTGTTTTAATATCTATGATTTCAATCATCTTTAGATACTTTATAATGTGAAAATTCCATATGGAGCCATTTCAATAATAGTTAGGGAAGTATTGTCAGATAAAAGATTATCATAGAACTTGGTATCTAAATGATTTCATACTGCTCTGCCCCACATCAAATTGTTTCTACTGAATAGTAATTGATGCCATTTGTTAGTATTGAGGAGCATTCTAAGAGTATTATAATACAATTTTTTGTTTCTAGACTAAGAATATTTTAGAGAATATAATTCATTATATTACATAGCATTTGTTATGAGGAATTGAAAGAATTGTATTGCTTCAGGACAATTGCTCAGTTTTTATCTTATGGGTATTTTGAAAAATGTACCTGACCAAGGTTTGCTTCTTTGCTTTTTTTTGTTCAGTTTTGTCTTCAGATGGCTCCTACAAAGCTATAAATTTTGTGGCTCGATTTAAGGAAAAGTCTACATGAGAATTTAATTCTATTCTCATCTAATGTTTTCATTTATGTTTTGTTTTTTCTTGCATCTCAACTTAATTTAATACCATATATTATATATAATATATAATGTTTATGTAAAAATCTATGTATATTTAAAATCTCCTTAAAAACCACCTTAATCCAGTGTAGAGCAGTTGTAAAGGGGAATGTAAATAAAAACAATTCTAATGAAAACAATGAGTTTCCTACCATTTGTCTTAGTGTTAAAAGAAAATGGAAACAGTCTAGTAATTATACTACCACCTTGTTATAATTATAACTTCTCTATGAGAACTGTTTACAGCTATTACTGTAGGGAATACACACATAATCAGTTCAATGACCTGGTGGAAGCTTTTAGACACTTTATAGATGTGTTTGTGAAACAGTAGACAGAGCAGAATATGTTATTTGTAATTTTTACTAAGGAGTAATTTGTGTTGTTTTTAAAAATCAATGAGATCATATGCTCCATGCACACATATACAAAAATTTAGTCTTGCCCTGGATATTTTCATAATCTCACTGTAGAAAGTATGAAAGAGATCAAAGATCTCACCAATGTCTGCTGATAGGAAAAACCATTTGAAAGATTTGTGTGGATAGGACAAGAAGTCACAATCCTATGAGCTAAAAAATAAAGCTAGAGCCAAACACAAAATAAAAAGTAAATAAAATTTATTAATTTATATTTTAAATCTTAAGTGTTGACTTAGGGTATTAGCAATGTCATAAGGTAATATATTGTTACTTCATTGTGGTATCTTTCATTATGCTTTTGTTTAGAAATTGTTAACAGACAGACATTCAATGACTCCAAACAATGTGTCTCCTGAGATTAATGTCCTTTTATTTGCATTTGTCACTTTCTGTACTATCATAGTACTTTACAGCTGGTAGATCAAATCACAGTTGGAAAATCATATATTTTAAACACAGATGAAATAGAAATATTAACCAAAACTTGACTATTATATAAAGTGTTTTATGGCTATTAGGCTTCTTAAGTAGTAATTTTTCTTTACAATTTCTGACCTGTCTTTCTTTGTGTGCCATATTCCAAATTCTTTTCTAAGACTATGGCAGACCAGAAGTGCTTTAAGATAAATCAAGACCCATATTGTGGTACTGACAAATAGTTTGTTTAATTTAGTTTAGTCAATGTCAATTCAATTCCCTCTGGGAATATTTCTTGAGCATATAGAAGTATATTCTATATTTTCCATGTTCCAAGAGCCCAAAATGCATACTTATATGTGATATTTGGGGATGAATAAACTTAACTGAAGTGAAGGGGCCTTTTGGAACTGGCTCTGAAATACACATAAGCTTTTATGATGCAAGCATAGACTCCATGTGAAAATGTTATTCAGAAACCGTGGTAAATACAAAACAACTGCTAAAGACTCAAGTGCTATAGTTACATGTCACTGTTAGAAAATATGCATGTATTACTTTGATGAAAATAAAATTAAGTTTTAAAAAGTCCTTTCAGCTAAACACACACACAACCAGAAAGCCCATAGCACTTTCCAGCATTGGTGCACCTACCAAGACGGGCCTTCCTGGGAAGAGTGAGCTAAGGGGAGGGACTTGGGTATGAATGGGCCTTGGTAACTTGTTTAATATAAAAGATACATATGCACGTCTAAAAAAGAATAGACCCTAGGCTACTCCACATAGGAGGCAGGAGGAGCAAAGGCAAAGAACTGGAAAGTTGCAGGGCAGAAGGAAAATGCCAGCCTACCTGAGGTCAACTTGGGTTTCAAGCAGTCTCAGCCATTGACTATATCACTTCTAGAAAGCTAACCGAATTAATGGAGAATGATTCAGAGACTGGGCAGACAGGACAAAAACCTGTTGTCAAGCCATGAGACAAGTTTTAGTGAGAATTGCTAAAACAAGGTCAGTGGCAATGGGATTAGGATAGACTACATTAGATTTGCTCTTAAAGTGAGAGTAGAAAATGAAAAGACCATTACAACTTCCCAACACAATTAGCATTTCATCAACTCTTGCTTAAGTCAACCATGCAGTAATTATGTCCCAGAGGCCACATTCAGCTTACCATCTGTTTTTGTACAGTGCTTGAGCTAAGAATGATTTTTGTACTTTTCAATGGTTGAAAACAAATTGAAAGAAGAAAATATTTCATGGCAAATGACAACTATGACATTTAAATTTTAGTATACAGAATTAAAGTTTTATTAGAACACAGACATACTCATTTGTTTACGTATTATAGTCCATGGCTGCTTTTGCGTTACAAAGGCAGAGGTGAGCAGCTGCAGCAGAGATTGTGTGGCCCAGAAAGACTTAGTTATAGCTCTTTGGACCTTCACAGAAAAGTTTGCTGACCTCTGGGTTCAGTAGTTGATACTAATGCTGTGGCACCAGCAGCTTTATAGATATTGTGCACATGTTCATTGCTCACCTGGACCGACCTGGTGAAACATGTGAACTAAGAACATCACTGCTGCGTATCTTTGCAGAGAACGTGCAAAGGCTCACAATCCCTTATCAATGAGTCCACGGTGGTGGGGTTGTGCAAGGGGCTTTTCCGCTGAACTTTCCTCTGAAGCGCTGTGACTTCTCATTCCCTAGTGCTTGCCATTTATTTGTGTTATTACCTTTTTTCTCCTTGCTTTTTTGTTGTTTGCGGCTTTTCCTTTTTAGTACTCTTAAAAATGACACATTAGAAAGTACAAAATAATGCAACTCTGGTCATGTTACTTGTCTTCTGGCCATTTTGGGCTTATAAAAGTGTACCCACATTTAACTGCTTTATTCACCTGCTATATTCACTGTCTAATCACACATGTCCCCAAGTGGGAAATATAAATAATAAAAATAAAGCAATTTGATGTCATTGAAACTACTAGAATTCAGCCAGTCTGTCTGAAGGGAATTTTATGGAAGGAGGTTCAGATAAGTTTCAACAGGATGCAATAATGTTTGCACAATAACTTATGTGCAGAAGGGGGTTAATTACACATTTCTGGTGATATGTAAAATGGTTTTATTTTTCCCTTTTACTGATTTTTTTGAGCACACTTTTAACACATCTAATTTGGAGCAATTCAGTATTGAATCACTAACTGAGAAAGCAACAAATAAAGTAAATTAAGAAACAGGGTGAATCAGTTTAAAAGCTATTCTGTACAGAATGAAAGGGAAGGGAAGAGATAATGTTTCAAATGACAGACATTTCAGTAATGTGGCCATTACTCTTATTATTAATAATTAAAATAATGATGATAACAATAACAGTCCTTGCTATTTGTACAATGATTTTCTACTTGGGAGCTCAAAATAATGCAAGATTTTATCACTTTTTAAAAAAAAATCTCTACATAGCTCATCAGGTTAGGAGAAGTCTGGGGTTATTATCTCTGTTTTTCATATGGAGAAAATAGGAGATAATTGAATCTGCTGGTACAAGATTGTACAATAAATAGGTTGATGGTGGGACTCAGCAACATACTCTCTTAATTGTTTATTCAAAGCGTTTTTGATGGTTTCTCTTTTCTCTCTGTCCCATGCTATCCCTCTTATCTTATTCAAAGTCACCAAAGACCATCACTGAAACAGCTGTAATCGGTGGGGGTCAGAAAGGAAGGACACAGTGGTACTTAGGGCACAATAGTGGGAGAAATTCCATGAAAAAGCACATAATCATCATAGTTATTTTTTGCTGTCTTGAAACTCAAAATCTTTTACTCTCTCTTTTGTTTAATTCAGAAGCTATGATATTTTTTGTTACAAAAAATTCACAATAAAACAAAAAAGTACATTAAAATTAAAATTTCTTATTTCTGTTATTTTGTCTCTCTATAGTTTGCTATGTAGACAAATATGTAGTTTTATGTACAAAAATTCAACACAGAATGCATATCCTTTTTCTGCAATTTTTTCATTAAAATATATCATTGACATTTCCCATGTGAACACATGTAGCTCTACCTCATTAATGTAATGACTGCATTATTTTACTTTTCTGCCTCAATTAAAACTTATCATAGAATAGAACCTCTGTCATATTTCACAATTCTACATAGTGCTCATATACTTTTGATAATTACATCACATGTCTTATAATTATAAATTTATATTTTTTTATCTGGCATGTTTTGATATTAGTTGAGAAGCTCTTCTTTTCCCATGTCTGCCTCCCCACCCCCAAGTTTTGCTTACGTCTGCTATATGCATCTCCTTTCTTCTGCAACAGGCGAATAGCAAGCATTCAGAGACGAAGGAAGGGGAATCAGTTTTTAGGCTTCGTAGGCACATATGCACATAAAAAATAACCTCCTGTGGAGGTCTTTTTATATTGCAGTAATTGTCATTCTAGGAACAGGTGTTCGGAATCCCACTCAAGGGAGAACTAGTGTTAGAAGAGATTGGGGAGAGGAAGATGAAGTTTCCTTGACTACAGCCTCATGGGAAAGTCACAGGAACAAGGGAAGAGACCAAATAGAGTCCTGGGAGCCTTCCACTACATCCCAGTGCCTTCAGCAGAGGCAGAGTCATGTAGTGATGATGGCATTACTCACTACTAAGACAACGTTTGCACAGAACAGAACATGGAAGCAGAGGTAGGATGGGATGATGGTGTGGCAGGGACCAAAATGATAATAACATTTCTTGGTCATAAATCACCAGGAAACAGAGACCCCTTCGTTGGTGCAAGCAACACATTTCACATTCACGATCTCATTCTGGGTCCTGCAGTTAACCACATGCTTTAGAAAGAATGAGTATCCTGTCCCTCATTGACAAATGGAAAAACTTAGCTCACAGTCTAAATGATTTGTACAAGCTGGTAAGGAAAGAGCTGGGCTTGTTTTTTTTTTTTTTTTTTTTTTTTTTTCCTATTCTGATTCAACCCCTTGGTGCTTCTCCAAAATAACACCACACATTTCCCCTAGTCCTCATGTACCAGACACTGCTCTGGAGGTATAAGTACATGCCATTGATTCTACCAGCACAGTAAACACCTCAAGAAATTAAAAATAGCATCACATTCAAACTCTTTAGCCAACTGACTTATTGTTTCATTTTCTCTAGTTTTTGAGCTTGCTTAGGAACTATTACAACATAAGGAAACAGCAACTTCACTAATCACACATAAAGCAGGTTGACACACATTTTTTCAGTAACATGTTTTTGATGGCAGAAAAAATGGGAGTGGTTGAGGGAGTCTCAAGAAGAAAGGATTTCCTGCAGCATCATAGAAGTTTAGAGATAAATAGTAGCTCCAACATTCAGCTTTTTCAGAACAGACCTCTCGCTATTTCTTTTGCGTATGCTCAAAGCTTATTTTGGAAATAAATCAGAAAAATAGAAAGAGATTGAATTAGAAACTCTATCTGGAACCCGGTATTGTTCAAGCTGTACCACATTTCATAGGTTAAGATTCCAGTGTGGTAGAAACAGGCTTGAAACATTTCCATAGCTCCTACAGCGGCTAACCCAGTGTCGTGCACATCGCGCAGTAAACCATGGCCAGCACTGACGTGACATTTTCTACATGCTAAGTGCTGTGTAGGCACTTTAGATGCAGTGATTCATTTAACCCTTACAACAATGCTATGAATAGGCACTATCATCATCCTCATTTTATGGACAAGGAAACGGAGGTACAGAGAAGTCAAATTACTTGCCAAAAGTCAGGTAACCAGAGTCAGGCTGGCTTCAGCAACCTGGGACCAAGGTGTGTTCTAAACAAAAGAGTACTCTACCATCTAAAATGAGTGTTCCAATTTCCGCAGAAATATCTGTTTTACCGAAGGAGTGGGCATGGTGTACACTGTGATATAATTAATCGATTTCCTTTCTTTCTCAGGCGTTCTGTGGCGAGGGCCACAAAGAGACCTTGTGTGAAACCATGGGTTATTGGCCTCATCACCTTTATTTCCCTGATTGTTCTGGCAGTGTGCATTGGACTCATTGTTCATTATGTGAGATACAGTAAGTATGGGCTGCCCTGGCGTCCTGTGATTTACCCCAGATATTTCCTCTTGTACCTTCCTGTTTTGGTTAGCCTCAGGCTTATTCTTTCATTACTATTATTTATGTAGGTGGTACAAAGAACACTCTACCTGCCTTGTTTCATGTTTACTCCTCATAAACCAAGGGGATTCTTTCTCCTATCTTTGATGAAGCAATGTTTCCTGCTGGGAATAACACGCTAGTTTTCAAACTCATTAATAAGTAATAATCAAGTCTTAATTAGGGAAAGACCATAGGAGAGCTAGAGTCCAGTGTCTTGAGCTGTTTGAGGTCATAGGGCAGTCACCTTGACCTAAAATAATTCTAACTCATTGAAATCCTGACAGCCCAATAATCAGAGATCATAGAGAAAAAATAGGTTCTCCTCCATGCTAGTAAGTTGGAAAAATGCTCATAGTGATATATTTTTGAATAAGTGCCTATTTCTGTTATTTTAAATCTCATCTTGGGATATATGACAAGTGATTAAAGAGGAGAGGATATGGTGAGAAGGTTAATCGTAAACAGGTTCACTCTGCAGTAATTGGGTACTTCGCTGATAGATGAAACATGAACACATTTGTGTTATTAGAAAGGTCCCCAGGGTACTTCAGAGCTGTTCTTTGAGGGTATGACAACCCTTCTGAAGTTACCTTCTACTCTGCCTTAGGTTTTAATTAGTTGACTCCACTATGACCTATTGGTTTAAAATCTTCCTTACTCACTGGGTAATGTTTTGATATTCAAGACCCTGTAACTGGAGACTACTCACTTGATTACTATGTAATTGGGAATTTGCAGAAGTGGCTTTATGGTGATATGTAAATCGATGATCTTCTGCTAGCAGACACAGTTCAGTCTTAATTTTCCAAGCAACATGGATCATTTACAAGCAGTTAAAAGAAAAATTATGTAATGTAAAGAGATTTTTTTTTTGGTAAAATTTGTCCACAGGCAAGTCTTTGAATTTGGAGTACCTGCATTTTGATCATTTTTCTGGAGCATGTTTTTAATAAAAAAGAAGAGTTAAAATAACTTTATAATCCTATAATTCTGTTATGAATAGATTGAGTTCTATGATGTTGTAAGCATCATTATGCTTCTCCATAGATGCCTAGGACTAAGTTTTGTTCACTTTTGTATTTTTTGAATTTAAGAGGATCCTGGCACATATTAGAAACTTAATTAATATTTATTGAATTCTGAATGATAAACAATGAGCTAGTCATACTTATGATATTTTCTAGGGGTATACTTTGGCTTGTCTGACTTCCTAAGGAATTCCTAGTAATGCTAGTGGTCTCAGTACCTGAGTGAGAAAAGATGTTTCTTTCTTCTTCTTTGTATCTTCTGAAGCCAAGTGTGTATGAGCCTTAAAATCTTATTCATATGCATACAATGAAAACCTGGCAGGATTTTTCTAGTAACCTGTTCCTGGATCCTGTTGTTTGGATGATCAGCTGAGTACTATGAAACACAGTTTTTACCGCCCACACAGCACACCTGAATAAACAATTGTTGTGATGTACATTACTGTCATAACTGTGACCTGCCCTCTGTTTAGGGGAATGTAAACTGAAAACAGAGTGGATATAGCACGTGTGTATTTAGGAGATAGTGTACCTAGATAATGAAACTAAACCAAACAAATCTATTACAGAAACAGACAGATAAAGATGGAATTGATCAGACTTGAAGAAATGTTGTTTTGGCATAAAGCCCAGGACAGTGTAGAATTGTGTGCCATTTGTGTCCAGGGGCCTTTGAAGTTGCATCTCTGTCCCCTCTGGGATTTGAATGACAGAAGGTGACTCTATTATGAGTAACATCATTGTAGGTTATAGAATCACAAACCTGTGGGAAAACTCAGGGTACATCCTTATTTTTCTTACTTTTCTGTTAATATTTCCAATGATATTCTTCAGTAACTACACATGCCATATAATTCTAACAACTGGAAATACGTTTTGACACTTAGTGATCTGTTTGAGTCATTTGAGCAAAGTAAAATACTGACTAGAGATAAGTTGTTCATTTGGTTGAAGTATATGGAGTTGCTGCTATTTGACCATTTCTGACTTATATGAATGGCAATTTCAAGTGATTCAATCTAATAATAAAAGAAAAACACCCTAACAAGTCTAAGGATCTAGAAGGGTCTGTTTTCTTCCTCTTTAGAACCTTACTATTCAACATGTGATTAGGTGTGAGCAGCATCAGCCTGGTGCTGGGCAGGGAGCTTGTTAGAAATGCAGTCTGGGGCCCAAATTTAGACCTAAACTATTGGTCAAGATTTCAACAAATTGAAAACCTTACTTAAAATTGTATATATTGCCAGGGACCTGCCTGCATTTCAGCTCACACTGGCCACTCGGGGAAGGGCGGCGAGGAAGGAGAAACTTCCTCAGGACCTCAGTTTGGTGGCTAGTGCTCAGCAGGCCCCAACCTTTCCGAGTCTCCGGCCTGTTGGCCATCTTTTTTATGTGTCACTCCAGACGTTGTCAGAGTGTGACTGGTGGTTTCCCTCTTTGGATAGCCAGGGTGTTTTGTTTGTTTGTTTGTTTTTTAATTTACCAGCAGTTTCCCCCCATAACTTGTATATTATAAGAAATTTCTCTCATAGCTGTCATGAATAGGTTTGGTTTTCTCCCACCCCAAAAAGCAGCATATAGAGAAAATCTGTGCTCTGGGAGTTAGACCTCGGGTTAAAGCCCAGTTCTGTCTTTTCTGGCTATGCCATGTCGGGGTTAGGCAATGTATTGAATATTTATTTCCCTTATCTGATAAATGTGGATAATACTGCCTTCCCATGGGAGTTATTATAAATAAATGAGATATGTAAGTATTTCTGGGATACAGGTGTCCAATGCTAGTTTTCTTTTCCTCTGGGGTTTAGGTGAAAATGGAAAGAATGAGAAGCAACAGAGAAGAGGCGAGAGATTGAGACTGGGTGAGGCACACTCCATTTTCCTGGAATAATCATCCACACCAGTCTTGATCACCATTGTATTCCTAATCTTCAGCACAGAACCTCTCACAGAAAAGATACTCAGCATTAATATTTGTTTCATGAATCTTCTGATGGCTCTCTGCTTACTTCATGTACAGGAGAGTAGATGAAAAGCTTTGTTGCATTCATTCTTCAGCAGGCCCAAAATATGGGCTGCCGAAACCAGATGCAGAAAGTGGATACAATGGCTAAGGAAACAGACAAGCCAATTCCTGTGGCTGTTGGGAAAAAATAAATACAGTGGCAAGGGAGCCACGTGAAACTAAGTGGTGTCCCTGGAAGATTATGCCAGGTGGCAGCTCTAGCTTCTGAAACTTTTAGCTGAAAAGTATACTGAACTCTTAGCATTTTAAGCCCTACGCTCATCTCATTCTTTCGTCAAAATACATATTATTATGCTAGAGTCCTTGTGGCCAGAAGTGATGTGAATTGGAAGAAACCTACTCTTGGAATATAAAAATGCATTGCCTTTTGGGAAGCTTCTGAATCCATCCCTGTGTGTATGTGCAGATGGTGTGACCTGCTGCCTCCTGTGGCTTACTCAGGCATTGACAACACATGACTAATTAGCCCACAGGAACCCCAAGCATTTCTTATGACTTTTACACTCCAGGTCTCATGATGATGAATATTGTTGTCTTTTCTTCTGAGATAATCCTGAAACTCACGGCACGATGATGGAGATGAAGATTTGAGGAGGGACATTCTTTCCCGTTGCAGTCTGTCCAGCTATCACCAAATGGGAAAATGATGAGCTTTACAAGCATCTGATAAAAAGTATGATGAGTTTTTATTTCTCTCCATGTAGATCAAAGGAGGACCTACAATTACTACAGTAAATTGTCATTTACAAGTGACAAACTGTATGATGATTTTGGAAGAGAGGCTTCTAAAAATTTCACAGAAATGAGCCAGAGAATTGAATCAATGGTAAGCATTTTGTCCTCCATTTGTAGGGCCATCACTTTTTTACCATAATTTTTACTACCCTTGTTTCTAAGACACCTATTCAACTGATATTGCATATCTTTTCAAAATGAGAAGAAGTCCCCTACCTAAGAGATACAATATAAAAATAACAATACTTGACTTTGGAGAATATGATGTGCAGAGCTAAACCAAGTGACCTTAGTCATTCCTTTTTGCATTCCTACTCACCCTTCCTTCTCTAGGGCTATGCTCTTAACCAGCAGAATCCAGAAATTCTGCCATTGTGAAGGCTGATGTATCCTAGACTTCCTAAAGAAGAGACCTCGAGCAAAAGACCACAAGACTGAGACTAGTCATACATTTTTAAATACTAAAATACTTAACCTTGGGCCAGGTTTTGGTACATAGGTCTATAGGAAATCTGTGGATACTCATTCTAGCTTTAAGGCATTAACACTATCCTGAGGGATGAATCAAATATTTTTAAAAAATGGGAAAATAAGCAGTATTGGCCAAAAGAGCAAGGGCTTGGGTGATTACATTTCATTGTCAGATTACTTAGAGAATAATTTAGACTTTTCCTGATATTTTGTGAGGTAATTAGTGATATGATGTGATGGAAAGCACCCTAAACTAAGAGTCGGGACACCTATTTTCAATACCATGCGCTAGCTAGTGATGTGTTATTGGGTGCACCACTTGCCATTCTGGAAAAATTTCTTTATGTGAAGATTAGAACATTAAAACTAGATAATTTCCAAATTGTCTTCCAGTTCCAACACTCTGAGTAAAAACAGAATGGCAGTGACACTCCTGGAAACTGCCTAGTAGATTGGGAGCTTCAGGATTTGAATATCTTGCTAAGAAGGGGGTCAAATCTTGGTTGTGTTTATTCTTATAAACACCAAATCAGGGATATGTCTGAATAAGCTCTCCATATATATATACATACAAAATACAATTATTTGTATTTATATGTAAATACAAATAATTTAAAAATATACAAATACATATACACACACACACATATATATATACACACATACACACACATACATATATATGAGTTTTTCACCAGGTTTGGAAACCGTGTGACACTCAAGCATTCGTTTTTATAACCCAACTAACTACATGGCAGAATTATTTCATTGCCCTTGTTTCCATTTGCCTATATCTCAGGATGGGAATGTTTACATATACTTCTCAAAAATCACTCTGTTTATTCTCTTTTATCTCTTTCTGAGTGTAGCATAGCAGATGTCACTCCTGGCCACCCCACCACTGTGGTTTCCTAGCTCCTGTAATTCCCAAGGCGAAGTTCAGTAGACTAGAATACTAAAAAGATTCCTCAAGTTTAGTACATGGTGAAATGTTGGTCAATGTATTTTGCTTTGTTTTGTTTTTAATTAAAAAAATTTAAGCTTTGAATTAGCTTGCAGAATTTCAGAAAATTGTTCTTGCTGACATAATCTGGATATTTTTGGAACAGGTGAAAAATGCATTTTATAAATCTGTATTGAGGGGAGAGTTCGTCACATCTCGCATTATCAGATTCAGGTATGTAGATCCAAAATTATTACTTCTGAATACAATTTAAAGCTAAAACTGTTAACACGATCAGTTATAAATATTGTTCTAAGTGTTATAATATGATATAATTCAATTTAACAGATCCTCATTTCATACCTGTTCTGTGTTAGGCATGGGTTACAACGTGCCTCGCTCATTCTCTAAATGCAAAAGAAAGCATTTGCAAGATGATTGTGAGGGGCAGATGTATTATTGGTGGCTATGTTATAGAACTGTTTTTACAGAAACTCTAGCACAAATAGGGACCTAAGTCACATCCTTTGGTTTAATATTAAATAGTGTGGTAGACAAAGTTTGTCTTTACCTATTGGTTCTCCTTATCAGCTTTTTATCTTCTTCTATTCTACCCTTTCTGCTCCAAATAGTTAAGATCTCAGATCTGATCATCAAGTGTGAGAATAAATAAAAGTTCAGAGCATAACATTTTAAGCAAAACACTATGTGAGAATCTTAAATAATATATTATCTTAATGAAAATTACTTGTATTTTTCAAAAATAGGATAAGAACTATTTCCAATATTATTTCAATGACAAAACCCCCCAAGAGTTACTTCTTAGTTTATTTGCTAATATCTTTGAGGTGATCACTTTGGCCACTTTCTCCTAAAAATTCCATACTGTCTAGTATTTAAAATATTGTTCTTATTTGGATTTCCTTAAATTTTTACCTTCTGAAGGGGATTTCATTCACCCATGTGGCTTCATATGCTGTTGAAATCAAAGTTATATTTCTAGTCTAAACTGTTGTCCTGACTTCTAGAACTATATGCCTGCCCATGCACATCTCCACATGGAAGTTCCACAGAAATATTTTGAACTCAAGGAAACTTAATTCATTCTAATAAGAGACCTGGAATTATATACACCTTCCTTTGCTGGGCTCCTTGCATGTTATGAATAACTAAGTTCTATGAATTTTATCCACCAAACCACTTTCCAATTTACTTCTTCATCTTACTAATCTTGCTGCTCATTATTTTTTCTCCTATTACTGCAGTAGGAAGAAATGAAGTGTAATGGAAAGTTGGAGTCAGTTTTAGAGATGTTGAGTTGAGAGAGTAGGAGACCATGTGAGCCTGAAACAGGAGTCTAACTTGGGGGAGGAAAAGGGAACTGAGGTGAAGATATACATTGGCTCATCATCAACTCAAAGATTCAGAAAGTATGGCTATGTACAGAATTTCTCAGAAAAAGGGCAATGAAAGACAAAGTTTGATTAAAGCTTGAGGAAAAACAATATTTAAGAAGATGCAAGAAAAATAGCAACCTGGCAAATAGGGAAAGAGCAGGAACAAAGAAAATTCATGATGCACAGAAGTTCAAGAAGAGAGTGGTTGGTGTTGACAAATACTACTGAGAGACCAAGTAATAGGACTGGAGAGGAGTGACTGGATGTGTCAATGAGGAAGTCATTTTTGTACAGAAAAGAGTCAGTGGAATTGGAGGGGAGGAAGCAGAGTGCAAAGAAGTAAATATGAGGCAGAATGTAATTTACCCTTTCAAGAAGGTTTATTGCAGGAAGAATGTGGGACATAAATTAAGTGGCTGGGGCAGAGAGAGGGTTTTATTAAGCCAGGTAGTATAGGAATAATTTGAGACAGAAGAAGAAGAAGTAATTGATGTGCAGGGTTGCTGAAAGGCAATGAGATACATAACAATAATCTTTTTAAAGCTCTATTTGTTTCTTCAGATTACAAAAGCAATACAAATATATAAAATTCAATAATATAATTCAATAAATTTTATAATAATAAAATTCAATAAATTCACTTCCTACTATTACATAAAGTAGGAAGTGAAAGCTCCCTTTCAAATACTTCCACTCCCAGGAAGAATTCACCTTCTTGGCAATTTATTTTGCACACCTTTTCAAAGACTGAATGTACATCCGTTCCATTCTTTAGCTGGCAGTATAGTATTTCACTACAAGTATGGATCAGGGTTGACTTAGCCAATAACCTTTTGATGGACACTTGAGTTTTTACATACTTTTCTGATTTAAAAACAAGGTTATTATGAACATATGCATACATATATCCTGTACACAAAAGAGTATGTTTGAAGATTAAATTTCTAAAAGTAGAAACACTATATCAGAGGGGATGGATAATAAAATTTATAATAAACAAAACTGACTTCTAAAATAATATTCTAATTTATATTCCTGTTTACAGTTTACATCAGTAAGGGTCAATGCTGTGCAGAGGGAGGAGTAAGATTTTTGGGGAATCGATTGTATGGGGAAAAGATAGCGGTGGAGCAGCTGACAGAGTGAGAAAGAGCAGTCAAGGTTGAATCCAAGGCAGTAACTCATTCAAATGACACTAAAGCTAATTAACACTCTACCTTGAAAATGCAACCACATCAAGTCAAGACAGTTTGGTTGAGCTCTAAGATTCTTAGGATTTAGGAGTTGTTTACGACAATGTGAAGGTTGCTTAGGAAAAATGTTTGGATTAAGCCTGAAAGCTAAAGCTAGAGTTGATTTCATACTCAGTGTGCATTACATTTGATAATTTTGAAAATTTGACAAGTGTCTATTTTATGTATTAATAACCATGCAGTTAACTGGATCCTTTAGTGGTAAGAGGCCATGAACATCCTAGCTTACTATCAAGGAGGCTGAGCTGGGAGGTCTGTATGTGGTAA
This sequence comes from Desmodus rotundus, assembly GCF_022682495.2. Taxonomy (NCBI): domain Eukaryota; kingdom Metazoa; phylum Chordata; class Mammalia; order Chiroptera; family Phyllostomidae; genus Desmodus; species Desmodus rotundus. Next base: position 125,445,780 of record NC_071390.1, on the reverse strand, counting down.
CAATAGAAATATAGAAGAAGACAAATTAGATCTTTAAAATTAATTGATGTATTTGCTTTTGTGTGTATTTCAAATGAATGATAAAGAAAAAATACATTGTGATATTATCATGTTTTATTCTGAACTATATATTTTAAAGCCAATTTTTTATTCCTATTTTTGGTCAACAGTAAAGAGAAAAATGGAGTGTTGGCTCATATGCTGCTGATTTTTAGATTTCGCTCTACTGAGGATTCTGAAGCCATAAATAATATTGTTCAATACGTTCTACATAAAAAGCTGCAAGATGCTGTAGGGCCTCCTGAATTAGATCCTGAATCAGTTGAAATAAAAAGTAAGTTTATTTTTGATTTTTCTTATCTAGTTTAATTCTCTTACATTCAATAGCTCCATGTTAAGTTTGGTCTTAGGCAATGATTTTTAAAAACTACTTTGGATGTCTATAGTTATGGGGTCTTACCACTAGCAGAACATTTATTTTGCACCAAAATGGTCCTAATAAAGTATTTTAATTTTTAATACTACCCAAAACTTATGCCTCACATGCAAGTCTGTCATTAATTCCCTTCTGGGTTTTCTTTCTATATTCGGCCTTATATTTTAGCTATAGAATCCAATGATAAAAGGGAAAGTGAGTTTGCATATCTATTCCCCTTCTTTTTCTTGTTGTATTTTATATATTTTATAAATATATAAATGTGATGTGGGATGTGTGTGTGAAAAGTTTCATGCTATCCACATATTTGCCATCCAATATCATTGATATACCTCGTTAGAGTTTCCTCCTGTAGAACATTTCCAATGAAAAATTTATAATTTATTTTTATGTGTTTTGGGTATATTTTACAACTAATATAAAATTTCTGTAGGTTTTTTCATTTACTTGTTTTTGTGGGGGTGGGGTGGGGTGAGAAAACAAACAGTGATAGGCCCTCATTCTTACAAAGTGAGAAACATAAGAGATCCTCAGTAGAAATAAAAGTCTGGTTAAGAGCTAAGTCTTGTTCCAGGCACAATGATGGTCTGTACAAATATGGAGGCCAAATATATAATCTTAAAATTTCTAGTGGCCCTTAAAAAAAGAAAACTAAACATACAAAATTCATTTAAATAGTTTGTATTTAATCCAATGTATCTAAAGTATTATTTCAACAGTAGTCAATGTAAAAATTATTTGAACTATTTTTCCATATAGTTTTTGTACTGAGGCTTTGAGATCTATTGTACACTTTATATTTACAGCACATTTCAGTTTAGACAAGCCACATTTCTTTTTTTTAAATTTATTTATTTTTTTATTTTTTATCTTTTTTCAATTTTTATTGTTATTCAATTACAGTTGTCTGCCTTTTCTCCCCTTCCCTCCCCCCCACCCCAGCTGAACCCACCTCCCTCCCCCACCCCCACCATCCCCCCCGATTTTGTCCATGTGTCCTTCGTAATAGTTCCTGCAATCCCCTCTTCCCACTGAGACAAACCACATTTCAAGAGCTCAGTAGGCACATGTGGCTAGTGGCACAACATGGGAATTGGAAAAACTAGAAATGGGACAATAGGGGACAAGTAGAAAGCTGGTAGACTTAACTCAAAGCTTAACCTGATGGTCAGCTACCTTACTTACTTAGAAAGGGAGGCTTCACTAGTCAGGGCTAGCTACACAATTTGTGTTGCCCATCGAAAGTAAAAATGTTGGACTCTTCAAAACACAATAAAAAATGGCTGTTAAAGGTAATAAAATATAAGACTTTTTTTCTTTCATGGTATTCTTGATTTGTAATAATATTTTTGTTAATGTCATTCAAAGTGAAAAAATTAAAATTGCTAGCATGAGTTTTACTCTTCACACATCTGTGAGACTGGCCCGTCAGTGGCATCAACATGCAAAGCCGGAATTTTTCCTAGGAGGAGCTCAAGACAGAAGGGAACGGGGAGGTCTGTGGTGGTGTTTTTTAATATTTACTGAGAAAAAATGTCATTTTTTCCTCATTTTTGACATTTCCCACCAGAAGAGCCAGGATAAAGTCAGAGAGAATCCTTTCTAGAATACAGATTTCCAGTAAATCAATACTATTAAATACTAAAAGAAAAATTAACATTATGATTTTTGCATTTGGAACTCCCATCCTGCCATGTTCAGAGAGAATAATTTTGGTCATTGGAAACCTACTGAGTCAGGATATTTGAGTGCCTAGAGGTTAATGTACCTGTGGCTTAGTGATTGCATAGGGTTAGGGCCTGATTGTTCAGAAGTCAACAAGCTAAGGAGCCATTGGCTAGAGTTGAATAATAATGTGAAGACAAATTGTGTTGCTAAAACTTTAGCAGAAGGAAGACTTATAAAGCAATAACATTGGTTTTAAATGGGAGTAAGAACTAACTTATGGAAATGCCACTTGGATGTTAAACAAATGGGACTATGCCTATGACTTTAGTAAAATAATCTGAAATAATGGTCAATAAAAATATCATTGCATTTGGGCAATCAATACTGTAGTTTAGAGTATTATTTTCCCCAAAGAGACTATGGTCCACCTAAATTTTATTTCCTTGTATAAAACTCAAATGCCTGAGCTTTAACATAAAATAACTGAATCAGAATTACAGAGAAGAGAAATGGGAATTTACATTGTGAAGGTGCTCCCCATGTGACTCTTATCCACACTAAAGTTTATGAAACTGCTCAGCCCTGTGGCTCAGTTGGTTGGGCATCCTCCCACAAAGGGAAAGGCTGCTGGTTCGATACCCGGCCAGGGCACAGGCCTGTGTTGCAGGTTTGGAACCCAATGCTTCGTTCTCACATTGATGTTTTTCTCCCTCTTTCTCCCTCCCTTTCCCTCTCTCTAAAATCTTAAAAAAAGAAACACTCTTCAAATGTCTCTTTTCCCCAAGGTGATGAACATACTATGTCTATGATACAATAACTATGTTACTTTCTTTACAACCTAGAGGTATGTTATCTTAAAATGGAATTAAGCACTTAGCCTTTAGTATTTGAAGTATTCAGAGGTATTATGCAATTCTACATGCCAACCCTGTTCACCATTTCTGTGTATTTTAGAAATCAACAAGACAGAAACAGACGACTTTCTGAACAATTGTAAGTTTAATGTCCTTATTAAAATTGAATGACTTGAACATAAAAAGTTAACACTAGGTTACTTAGGACTTAGGCTGTCTTTATGTGGTGTTAAGGGTGGGACTAAAGTCGGATTGTTCTGTGCACAGCTCATGGTGCTTTGTCTTATCTCTGAGGCACACTTTTTTATTACTAAAGAATAAAAACATTGGGAGAATTTTGGAGTGGATGTATGGGTGCCTGTGGCAGATGGGTAGTGGAAGTGAGGCATGCAGTTGTTAAAGAAGAGGCAAAAACTACTTCTTAATGTTCTGATTGCAGCTATCTATAATACACTAACACAAAACTTTTTTTAAAGTTTGTAGAAAAGTCATCTGTATGTTGGTATTTTTCAGCTAGAGGAAGAAACTTGTTACTCTATACTAAATAGGATCTTCTTGATGTTATTACTTCCATATTGTGATAATCACAGGCAATTATGGGGTTGGAGTATATATAGATGAAGTTACCAAAGGTCCAGATAATATCTTTACCTGTATTTTTAAAAGACTGGTTCTAGACCTAGTATTTCCCTCCCCCTATAGCAGAACATTCCACAGGATTTAGAGAATATATCCGACAGTTACAGAGTTAGTACAGAATGTATTAAAAGATGGTAGGAATATGCTACTCACAAACTCAGAATGTTGATTAATTCATAAATTTAATGAGGCATGGGACCAAAAGATAATCTCATTATCTAAATGGCATAGATCTTGCCACCAGTATTTATTGGAAACTTACTATGTGCTAGTGCTGTGTTAGGCGATAGGAATGTAAAAGATGGAACATACTCCCTGCCTAAAGAAGCTCTTACTCTAATGGGGCTTTGTGTATAGTGAATAGTGCATGATTAACATATCATTCTAAAACAATAGTTCTCAAAGAAGCACAATTTTGACGCCCAAAAGATTATGCCCCATGGTGACATTTTTGGTTATCATGATTGTGTGTGTGGTATCTACTATGTATAGGCCAGGGATCCTTCTAAACATCCTATGATGCATAGGACAGCCACCCTCACAACTAAGAACTACTCATCGCAAAATGTTAATACTTCCAAGGCTGAGAAACCCTGTAGTGAACATTTTTATGTATATATATGTGTGTGTGCGTGTGTGTGTAAATACATATACACACATATGACACAGAGAGAGAGAGAACCATATTTTGCCATGTATAATGCGCACCCACATTTTTGGCCCAAACTTTCAGGAAAATTTTTTTTCATTTTAATTTTTTAATTCAATGATTTATTCATTTATTTATATTTAGACACTTGTTTTTTGTATTATGAAAGAATTTTAGCATTTATTTTTGAATATACTATGATACAAGAAATTTTATGTAACAAATACTTACAAAACACAAGAACAGATACAAGGTATTTCAGGTACTACCTATATATAATGTGCACCCTCATTTTTCCCTCAAAAATTTGGGCAAAAAAGTGTGCATTATACATGGCAAAATATAGTATATGCAGACACTATATCTAGTGTATCATTGCTTTTTTAAATGGAAGCATTAAAGAAAGTCATAACTAATCCAGTTTGACGATGGGAAATTGTTAGAGAAGGCATCCTAAAGGAGGTAATGTCTGATTTAAATCTTACAAGTTTAATAGAAATTAAATAATGAAACACAATAGTTTAAGGAAATGTGAAAATCAAAAAGCATGAGAAATTTGGAACATAGTAACACAATTTGAAAGTTAAACACAACTGCTAACTAACACATCATCTCTCCTTGGCAGGTTGTGGGACTCGAAGGAATAAAACTACAAAACAGACCGTCAGGATTGTTGGTGGGACACAGGTAGAAGAGGGTGAATGGCCATGGCAAGCTAGCCTGCAATGGGATGGGATCCATCGCTGTGGAGCAACTTTAATTAACAGCACGTGGCTTGTGAGCGCTGCTCACTGCTTTAGAATGTAAGTCCTGAACCTCGTGGGTGACTGCGATGAGCAGAGTGCATTGGGGCTTGGCAAGAAGAAAATATCTTATGAAGTGTGAGAGAGATGAGTTTAATATACATCACAAAGAAAGTGAGAACCTCATAAATGTAGTAAGAAGTTTAACAGTCTGGAAATGGAAATGGCATCAAAGTATATGTAGGTAAATTATCCATTGGAAAAAAAACATACAATAATGTGTCAAAGGAAGCAGGAATTTTAAGTTATCTTTGGACTTTGAGCTTGATATCAAAGAGAAGAGCCACAATGTCTCTGCTGTGTATCTATGAGAAATAGAGGCCAGGTGGGTTGTAGGTTTGACCTCATGGGGAAATTCCCTATGATAAGAAATATGAAGAAATCTTGTGGTAACAAATTACACAGCTGAATTGGTTGGCTAGTTATATTCCAAGGAATAGAGACCTTTCAATCCAGTGTAAGATGCCTACAGTATACTGGATAGTAGTGCTTTGTTAAACCATTGTGTAGCCTCTTCGGGTTTCAGAGAAATGTGTATGTTTGTGGGTTAGGTGACATGGTGCACATAGAATGCGTGAGTTCTCCCATTCTGTACAGGATATTCTTTTTACATGTCCCTTGGGGTTACTGATGCCCAGAAATGTCAAAAGGCCTTAGGATGTGGAGTGCCTGCAAATCAGCATATATTTCCCAAGAAACATGCCATTATGGCATTTCTACCTGATTTGACCCATCAGCCAGATTCTCAGATTGCAAACGTTTGTTTCTATACATAGAAACTGTAATTTTGAAAAGAAAATTCATATTGACAGATTAGATTGTATCAGGGAAATCATTATATTGGTAGCGTGGGAAAATGGAATTTATTCTTCATATATTTCTCCCCAGGTATAAGGACCCAGCCAGGTGGACTGCTTCCTTTGGAGTGACAGTTCATCCCCCTAAAATGAAACATGGCATCCGGAGGATAATTGTCCATGAAAAATACAAATATCCATCACATGACTATGATATTTCAGTTGCAGAGCTTTCTAGCCCCATTCCCTACACAAATGTGGTACATAGAGTTTGTCTCCCTGATGCATCCTATAACTTCCACCCAGGTGATGAGATGTTTGTGACGGGGTTTGGAGCACTACAAAATGATGGTGAGAATCTGAAGAGAAACTCATATCATAGTAATCTAAGTTAGTATTCTAAGGCATTTAAATGACATAATGTGTCAGTGGGTGACATAATGCCAAAATATGTCAGTGGCTGACAGTAACCAGAGGGGATAATGGAAGGTAAAGGGGGAAGGGTTTTCAGGGACATCTATATAGGACACATGGACAAAACCAAAGTGGGGTAGGATCAAGTGTGGGAAGTGGGGATGTCTGGGGTTGGGGGAGAATGGTGTGGGGAAATGGAGACAACTGTACTTGAACAATGATAAACAAAAGTTAAAGAAATACGTTAGTGGGTTGGTCATGTAGACCTGGGGCAAGTCAGGCTTTGCTTGTGGACTAAGTCATTTAGAAGATACATAAATTCCTTCAGGCCCTGGGTTCCTGTCAAGTGCATCGCTACCAACATAGTGACGGTGCTTGGTAATGTGTGGACAGGTAACCATGTCTGAACTTTTTCCTAGGGAATTAAAGACATAAAAGATGAGAGATCATTCATATGTTCGTGTGAAGATCAGAGAATCCTAAAATCACCATGCCCTCATGAAATTACTTTCTAAGCTTAACTATGGAATGGGGATTACTTAACACAACTTGAGGTTCTTTCCTAGGCACCTAACTATTTCACTCATATGTGGAATGTAATGAACAAACTGAACTAACAAGGAAAATTGGGACAGTCTTGTAAATGGAGAGCAGGATGACAGCTAGTGGCGGTGGGGGGTGCGGTTAGAGGGTGGAGGGACTGAGCAAAAAGGAAAAAGGACTCATGGGCATGGACAACAGTGTGGTGATTGCTGGGGGTGGGGGGTATAAGGGGACTAAATGGTAATGGAAAAAATTCAATAAGGATTAAATTAAAAAAGGAAGACAAAAATAAACTAAAATAAAATAGAAAAGCATTCTCTCCCCAAATATTACTGTATCTGAAAAAATACATTTTCAAAGTTTCTATATCAGCATCTTGTCTAATAATTATGAAAGGCTTTCATGATTATTTATAGGTCTATAAAATATATGTATATAAACAAATATAAAGACACTTCTGTTCCCTTTAGGTAACAGTCAAAATCATCTTCGGCAAGTGCAGGTGAAACTTATAGACACGAAGACCTGCAATGAACCTCAAGCTTACAATAATAGCATAACTCCTAGAATGCTGTGTGCTGGCTCCTTGCAAGGAAAAAGAGATGCATGCCAGGTAAGTGGTTTGCTTATTAATATGATGCATAACTTTATATCCATCATATATATATATTTTTTAATTTAAAAATGTGCCCCCCTTTTTAAAAGACTTTATTTACTTATTTAGAGAGAGGAGAAGGGAGGGAGAAAGAGAGGGAGAGAAACCTCAATGTGTGGTTGCCTCTCCCGTGGCCCCCCACTGGGGACCTAGCCTGCAACCCAGGCATGTGCCCTGACTGGGAATCGAACCTGGCGACACTTTGGTTCACAGCCCGAGCTCAATCCATGGAGCTACGCCAGCCAGGGCCCATCTTATATTTTTAAATAATAATAATAGATTTACAGAAAGTTACAAAGATAGCACAGAAGGGTCTTATGTACCCTTTACCTAATATCCCCCAATGGTTACCTCGCACGTAACTATAGTGGAATATAAAAGCTAGGAAATTGACATTGGTACAATGTGTGTTTCTAGTTCCACGGCGTGTTCTCACATGTGTAGATTTGTGGAACCACCACTGCAGTTGAGAACTATTTCAACACCACAAAGATCTCCCTGTATAGCAACACCCACTTTCCTCTCCCATCACTAATACCTGGCAATCACTGATCTGTTTTCCATCTCAATAATTTTGTAATTTTGAGAGTGTTATATAAATAGAATTATTCAGTAACTTTTTTTTTAAAGAATTGCATTTTGACTAGACTATCTCTTTGTAAAAAAACACTTTGTGGTTCCTCCAAGTTACATACACATAATTTATCACAGTCTACCACGGGTTGGATTGTACTAGTTTGAGTGAAATGTGAAACAGAAAACTTAGCCTCCCTCAAATCTCTTTACCTCTCCCCATTTATAACATTAAATATTATTAAGTATTTCCTCTACATATATTAGGAACTATATTTGACAATATTTCTGCCTCAAATGCCAAAACACAACAGAAAACTCAAGAAAAGGGAATTCTGTTACCAATATTTTCATTCTTTCTTCCTTCCTAGTTTTTCAAGATTTTTTTTATCATTTCTTTTCTGTTTCAGAAACTTCCTTTAGCTATTCTTTTAGTGTAGATTTGCTGGTGACAAATTACCTTAGATTTTCTTTGTCTGGCAAAATACTTAACTTCCCATTAATTTCTGAAGCATAATTTTGCTAGATATAGATGTTGGGATTGACATCTCATTTCTTTCAGCACATAAATCATAGCATCCTTGATTTCTAATGAGGAACCAGCTGATATTAGAATTATTTTTCCTTATAGGTGAAGTGTCATTTCTCTCATGCTTTGTTCAGGATTCTTTCTTTGTCTTTAGTTTTCAGGAGTTTCATTACGTGCCTTGGCATGAATTTCTCTGGGTTAACCAGTGTGGTGTTTGATCAACTCTTTAACCTGCAGGTTTATGCCCATTGATAAATTTGGGAAATTTCCAGCCATTATTCTTTTGAATACTTTTTAGCCCAACTCCTTCTTTTTTGTCTTCTTCAGGGACTCTAATGGCAAGAATGTTAATTCTTTTGTTATATAGTCTCAGAGGTCCCTGATTGTCTGTTGTTTTTGTTTTTTATTTTTTTTATTCTGTTTCTCTCTCTTGTTTGGGTTGAGTAGTTTTATCATTCTATGTTCAAGTTCACTGATTTTTTATTCTGTCATCTCCATTCTTCTGTTAAGCCCACCCAGTGAGGTTTTTCTTGTTTAGATTTTATTTATTTTTAGAGAGAGAGGAAGGGAGGGAGATGGAGAGAGAGAGAAATCATGATGTGTGAGAGAGACATCTATCAGTTGCTTTTCCTACACCCCCAAATAGGGATCTGGCCTGCAACTCAGGCAGGTGCCCTGAATGGGAATCAAACCAGTGACATTTCACTTTGAAGGATGATGCCCAACCCACTGAGCCACCCTGGTCAGGGCTCTAGTGAGTTTTTTAAATTTTTATTTTGATCATTTGATTTTTCAGTTCAAAAATGTCCATTTGATTCTTTTTTATACTTGCTATTTTTTTGCTAAAAAAATTGTTTCAAGCATGTGGTAACTGTTCATGAAGACATTTTTGGGATGGCTGCTTTAAAATCTTTGTCAGATATTTCCAACATCTGTGTCATCTCAGGGTCGGCGTTTGTGATTGCCTCCTCTCATTCAAGATTTTCTTGGTTCTTGGTATGAGAGTGATGTTCAACTGTATCCCTGACATTTTGAGTATTGTTATGAGACTCTGGATCTTATTTAAATCTTCTATTTTAGCAAGCCTCCTCTGATATGACACAGGAAGGGGGGAGAGGAGCCACCTCATTCCCCACTGTTTTGTCTCGACACCCTTACTGCTGGATGGTGGTGGAATTTCAGGCTTCCCAGTAGGCCTCCCCTGATCCCACACTGGCCGGGGGACCTTGTTCCTGCTCCCCTTCTGGGCTCCACTGACATGATTGGATAATAGCCTCATTACTCTTTGGTAGTTCTGACTCTCCACCAGGTCTCCTCTGACATTTTACTGAGAAATATAGTTATGCCTCATTACCATTAGGCTGTAGCCCAGGCTCCCCAGCTAGTCACCACAGGGGAGATAGAGGAGGCCTTTGTTGTCACCAGGCACGATGATAGTCTGGCTCCCCACTGAGCCTTCTTTAACACCAGTCTGGTGAGGGATTAAAACTTAAGACAGCCTGGTAAGGGTGGAATCTAAGCTCCCCACTTGGCCAGTGCTGATGCAGGTTGGAAAGGGGCCACAGTATTTTTCTGTGTTTGGCTGGAGTAGAGAGAATATTGTCTAAAAGATTTTTTGTCTTCCTAGGTTGCCACCTTTCTTTTTTTTTCCTCTAGAGAAAGAAAGCTTTTCTTTAGAATTTTTTTTTCCACTTGCACCTGTTGTCAGGTTGCCAGGTTGCTGGCTTCTTTAGCTCTGTGCCTGGAATAAGTGAAATGGGAAAAAAAAGATTCAAGGTTCAGGGAGCTCATTGCTCTGTCATTTCTTGGGTCCTGAGTTTCTTAGCTTATCTGCCTTCTTCACTCTATCTTTCAGAATCTTTTTATAGTTGTTTTATTTCTAATGTCCAGGGTTTTATGGTTTTTAGATGGATGTAGTTTGGGTAAAAGGAATAAGTATATTCCATCTTGGTCCAAGGCATAGACACCCTTCTGAATTCGGATTGTGCTCTTCGGCCCATGGGCTGTCACAGTTGACTTGGTACCTTTGCCAGATATGACAACCAGGAGCTCTGTCTTCATGCACATTGCTCATCAAATCTTGAAGGGGGATCAATAACTAATTCCTTGGGTATGTCCTTAAATGCCCTTATAATTTTTATTTTGTGATTAAACAGACCTTATGTTCAATGTGCTCTCTAAGCCTCATAGTGGTCTCTGAAGTTCCATGCTATTCAATGTGCTTTGCAGTCTGGATTCAAAGAGTGGATATAATTAATTTTTGATATTCTTATTTTTGCAACTTTCCATTTTTCTCCTGTCTCTCACATATATACTGCACCTGTTTTTTTCCTTGATTGGCTTCACTTCCCTTAATGCACAGCTGACTTCACCATAGCCTTTCCCAACGTTTACCTCTGGACCAGACATGTTAGCGTTGTTCAGTTGGTTATATTAAACTCTTTTGCCCAACTGGCCTTTCTGCACACTCCTGGCAAATCCTCAAGATTAAACTCATTACATTGTCATTCTTTTTTCTGCTTTGAGGCTCTGTTTGTTCATAAAGGAAGACATGAAATAATGTAGATTGATTCCATTTCAAAATTCTGCAGAAAATTTGATTCTGTAAATAAACCTACTAAAATAAAACCAACTTAATAAAAGATCCATTGGAAAATATACTTGATCCTCATTATTTGCAGATTCCCTGCATGTAAATTCACGTACTTGCTAAGGTTTGTTTGAAAACCCAAAGTCAATACTAAAGGCACTTTCATGATCATTCATGAACTTGAGCAGAGTAGCAAAAAATTTGTTACCCAGTGAACATACTCCCACCTCAGGTCTCAAAAGGTGATGTTGCCCTCTTGTTTAACTTTAATACCATTAACCTATCTCCTTTCTGCGGTCTATTTAATGCTACATTTTCCACATTTTTTGGCTTTTTGTTGGTGATTTTGCTATTTAAAATAGTCCTCATGTGTATAGTTCTGAAGAAAAGTGCAAGAAGGCTGCGATGTGCCTGGTGGAGAGAGTCCGTATGTTAGATGAGCATCCTTCAGGCATGAGTTACAGTGCTGTTGGCTGTGAGTTTGATGTTAATGAATCAATAATATATGTTAAAAAAGGTGACTTGAAACAGAAACACACATAAGATATGGTTATGTATTGATCAATTGATAAAAATCTGACCAAAGGCTCATGAAAACCTAACTCTATAGGAGCAGTGATGGTTTATTATTCACTAATTCAGTGTAAGCAGCAACTTCACAGAACATAACTACTGTGAATAATTAGACTCAACTGTATTTTATTTGACTTTTTGATAAACATAAAACAAGATCTACAATCATTGTTTAGATATTATTTAGATCTTGTCTCAATTCTCTTCATCCTACCTGCCTCCAACTTTACTAAAACTATTGAAAACATCTTGTGCTTTCACACTTGTCATTATCATTTGTGATCGTCCTTCAAATACCTCAGCTTCTATTTATAGTAATTTTCTTCTTCAAATTTTCAGGGGAATAGCTGTATGCTTCCTTAGTCTTTTATTTTTTTAATTTTATTACAGAAATTTCAAATGTATGCAAATGTAGACAGAACACTGTAGCGAGTCCCATGTACTCATCACCTAGCTTCACCAATTTTCCACTCATGGCCAATCTTACTTCATTCCTGTGTTTCCGAACGCAATGCCTTCAAAAAGCCCTCCACGACAAAATTCCAGGCCTATTTTGAAGTAAATCACAGATATCATATAATTTCATCTGAAAATATATCCCCTCTTCTACAATGCCATTTTGATGATGGTGTTAAAAGTGAATGTTCTTTATAGATTTGGGAAATTAAAGATGAGGAACGAAGTTTATACCTGTGATCATAATACCCTACTTTTCTATCTTTGGAGGGATTTAGCACCCATTTTTTCTTCTTCTATGTCCAGCATTCACAATTTTGGTACTTGAGCTGCTCCCTATATTTTAATATCTTAAAAATCATCAATAACCTCAGATGTAAAAATCTTTACTTGGGTCTCCTACTTTTTCCCATCTCAGTGATACTTGGCTATTAGAATATGATCCTTCACTGGGTTCTATGATTCTGAAATATACTCATTCTCACCCCACCCCCTGCCACAGCATCCAATTCTGGTTTCTTCTTTCCCATCTTCTCTCTAAGTCTGGCTATCCCTTAAGACTCAGGTCTCAGGTGAAATTTTTCTCTGTTCTTTATGTATGCATTCAAGGAAGTCATCTTTTTATAAAAACAAAACAAAACAAAACAGTGTCACTTTACTGACTTCCAAATCTATGTGTCCAGAATTAGTCTTTTGCCACAATGTAGTCTCACATTTCCATCTACTTCCAAGCTATTTTCATTTATATGTTTTAAGTTGTTAATATAAGACTAACATTTGTATTTGTGCCACCACAAACTCAACAGGCATCATGAAATGTTATCTAGAGTTTCCATTTTCAGGCTTCTCGTTCATATTATTGGGTTTCTTACATTTGGGGTCTTTCCTATTTCCTTCACATGGACTCAATTAAGTCCTAGAATATTTTTCCTCTTTATCATATCTTCCAGATTTATCTCTTTTATCTTCATTCCTTTTGTTAACACTTTGATTTATTCCTTCATTCCATCATATCTTGATCACTAAAGTGGCTTGCTGGTTTGGCTTCTTCTAATGTCAAAAGTTTCTTGTTTTGTGCATTCCTGAATACACTTCCTGTTCCATTGCTCACTAAATAACTCACTAAAAGTAACAGGATTCATGGAAAAAATAGTGTTAGAAACAGATCAACAGACTTCCCAAAGGCTATGTATGCAACTTTGTAACCAGAGAATTAACAACAACAAATGATCGTACTTTGAAAAATAACTTGGTCAGTGTATGCAGGCAGAATGCCCAGGGTGTCTGGTCGCTGATTTAGGGATGTCGAAAGTGCACAGAAACAATCAGTGGAAACACCGGCTTGCTGGGGCTGAGACAACACATGTGGGAATGTAGCCTTGAGCAGGGGAGGAAGTGTAAACTAAGAGATCTAAGAACTAAGATCTAAGAACTAAGCAAGGCTGGTGCATGTCTGTGTGTGTGTATGTATGTTTACGTGGGTGGGGGGTAGGACTAGGCACGGGCACTTTTTAAATGTTCTGTTGAATTACAGCCCCACAGGCTTCTGCCTCTGAATAGCTGAGTTGATTGCCTTTTCATTTCACCTGAAGATTATAATTCTCCTCCATTATTCTGGCTTTTCTGCGTGAGACGAAATATGGAACACACACAAACCATCATGTCTGTCACTGATGTTGGCAGAACAGGCTACAGCTTTCTCTACTTGATATTTGCTGGACATCACCTTATTTTTCATCTTGTGATGCTGTTGGATACATTGCCTTGCTTTTTTTTTTTTATCGCTTTATTCTCAGACTTCTTCATTCTTGTGTTTTAAACAGATTTAAACTTTATTGTCTCTGACATCTACTGTTTCTTCATGCTAATCTGCTCTACCTTCATATAGGCTTGGTTTCAATGATCAAAATGGTTTATTTTCAAATAGCATCATATGGTACATGCTATTTCTATAAATAGATTGTAGGACCCTTGAGGGCAAGGCCCTCGTGTGTCCAATCTTTCTGTGTCTCCTCCTTCCACAGATGAAGGAGGCATCGGTCAACACTTATTGGTAATTGATTTAAAAGCACAAACACATTGTTTAAAATTCAGCTATTACGAGTATTATTAATATTTTTACATGGACAAAATTTGCAAGGAAGTTAGTGTAATGTTGAGGGAAAAAACATTGGCTTCTATATTCAAATTCAAGTTCTGTCTCCAACATGTGACATCAGGCAAATTACTTAATTTCTATGAGTTTCAGTTTCCTTACTGCTAAAATGGACAAAATGAAACCCAACCTCATGTTTTGTCACCAGAATTATAGGTATTAATGAAATAATATATTAATTAATTAAGAGATTCTTAGAATTCTGAACACTAAATGGGTGGTTAATGACTCGAGATCCCGGGAATCTAAAGAATGATCAGTCAGTACCTTGTTTGTATGACCTGAATAAGGAAACAGCCCTCTAGACTCCACAACATAGACACAGTTAGAATTTACAGTTTTGTATATGAGTTTGCGAAGTTCTGCTTTGTTCCAAGATCTATGCTAAGCACTATACATACACTCTTTTATATAATCTTCAAAATAATCATCAGAGGTAGGTATTATTAGGAGCATTTCAAATAAGTAAATTAAAGATCTTAGCCAGTTGGGAAGGGCCAGACTTGAGATTTAAGCCCACGCATTTGACTCTGATGTTCGTGCTCATTATCAGTAATAGACTCATCACCTTTCTTTTGGGAGCCACGTGACCTTGATAAAGAGGCAACCAGTATGGTAATTACTTTGTCAGATGTACCAGATAGGTTAAAAATATTGTTCTCCCAAAAGATCGAGCCTTTAATCTCAGCATATTAAACCATGAGGCTAAGACAATCCTCCAGGTGGTGAAGCTCCTCCTTTTGTGATTTATAATTTAGAGGGAATCATTTGTTTATTTGAACACAGTGAAGACTTTTGAAAACCCATCCTTTTATTAAACTCAAGTTAAAAGAAAAATAGCAAATATCTCTGTAATGAATAAATTATTAATTACTAATCTCTTCCTTCTCCTTTAGGGTGACTCTGGAGGACCACTGGTTAGTCCAGATGCTAGAGATATTTGGTACCTTGCTGGAATAGTGAGCTGGGGAGATGAATGTGGGCAACCCAATAAGCCTGGTGTTTATACTAGAGTGACTGCCTTCCGGGACTGGATCACTTCCAAAACTGGTGTCTAAGATAAAAAGACCTAGTAGAGGGGAATGTATTTTTGTTTATAGGCCATTTTTAGAGATGCTGAATTGCAGAAGCAGCCTTGTAGGTCACCTCAATCTGACAAAAAATAAATAAAATTGTCTGCTTGATGCATAATTTCCTTTCTAGCTCTGCTCTACATGTAAGCATCCTGCTTCTTCCAGATGGGTTGTCTCAACTTGCATTCTTTATTTTCATTTGAAGTTTTCTGTCACTTATGCCTTGTTGACATACTGAACACTTCATGATGAGCAAAGAATGGGAACTAAATTAAGGAAATATAGACAGAAACAAGTTGTAGCTTTTTTCCCCATTTCCAGTCAAACAACCCTGAAATAAATGTGGGGAAGATTCTCTTTTCTTGTGATCAAGAATAATTATACAAACTCTATATAAAGCAAGTAATATTTAACATTGCACTGCTGAGGATGTTAATATATAATAAAAATAATAAATCTCTCATTTGCTTGATGTTATGATAGTCCATGAAACGGGAAAAGATGGGGAAATGTCACTAATTAATTTATTGCAAATTCTTTAAAAATCTGAGGCTAAAATGAAAATTTATTTAAGAACAACCAGCATAACATATGTGGTAAGATTTTTGTGTGGTCGAATGGGAGGGAATGAAGAGAGAATCACTTCAAGCCAGTCAGTGAAATGGGATTATCACCAAGTGCTCTGTATTTGTATTTGAAGCCTTCCCACACTGCACAGCCTTGAATGGGAATAAAGTCCAGATGTTAGTATGTAGTTATGGTCGTGCAAATGAAGCTACAGCTCTTCCCCGCATTTATTTCTGTAGCTTCGTTTCCAACACTTTGAAATAATTGCAACCTTCTACCCACTTCTGTGTTTCTATCCCATGCTTGCACTGTGGGCTTATCTGGGTTCAGATGGGAGGATATCATAGGGGAGATGTTTTGGAAGCTGACTCCCTGCATCTAGAATGGCACCTAATTGCTAACTGCTTTGATACAAAGTGGAAGAATAAACGCCTAATTATCATAACTTCAGTGTTGGTAAGTGACTACTGAACTGTTAGAGACACAACATTCAAATGGTCTAGGCCCTTAGGAAGTTGGGGCTGGTGCCGTGGAGCACGTCACGTCAAGGGTGAGAGTTCGCTGAATCTTTCCTTATGTCCCTCATTGTACACAGCTGCTTCCACAGCTCTGTGTTGAACCACAACCACTATGAAATTAACCTTGTCAAGAACATTTGACCTTAATTGAGCCAAATAACATTGGCATGGTGAGCTGATAAAATTTAGGCACTTGGCTAAAATAAGACATGAAAACTGACATGAATTGGTAGTGTTAAATATTTTACAGAAACTATTTTTGTTCCATTTAATAAAATATGGTGATAAATAACAAAACTGAGGGAAGTGATAAATTTTAATCTAAGATTTAAGTATATTTTAAACTAAATTACTCTCAGTGTTCCATTAAAAAATCGATTTTCCTTATTTCAGTATATTCTGAAGTATGGCCTGTAGGTGGCACCCGCAGGCTGCCAGAAGATTTAGGGAAGAGCAGTGTCCTTGGCTTCAAGTAATCATGAAAACTAGTAGAAATTCTGTATTAGAGTCTCGTAAAACCAAAAGAATACAATTCATGGAAAGGAATTTAAAAGTAAATCCATGTGTACTGGAATCATGGTTAGTATTTTACAGATTTCTAGAGATGATTTTCCAAGCTAAAATAAAATTAACAAATGACATGAAGAATTTCCTCTGAAAACTAATGTGAAGTGATTTAAATTTATCAATTTTAGAAGTTTAATTTCACAATGGCATTATATTCCTTAAAGAAGTATTTTTCATATTTTGAAACGATATGAGAAATACAGGTTAAGTCACTGTGAATATATAAGCAATAATTCAAACAATGTGCACAGAGTAATAGGTAATATATTTAAAATGACAACTTCTTTTGAAAGATAACATGGAAAGGGTTTAAACATTATTGGAAATGTATGTTTTAACCAATTCATTGGAGAAAGTTGTCACGATCAAAATAATATTTACTAATTGTACAAAAGGGCTGGTGATTTTTCTTCTCTTTTATCTCTCCTCCCACGTGGCCTAGTGAAGTGCCCTGTACTTTCAATAGTCTTTCAATAAATGTTGTTGAACTGCTCTTTTATTTGTGTTATTTAGAAAGCATAGCGTTATTATTTTTTACACATTGATTTTAAGGAGTAATGTCAGATTTTACTCTGTGTGACTTAAACTACTTATTCAAACACTCAATATTTTACATCAAATGGTTGTTTTTGGAACATAGTAGGTGCTCAAGAAATGGTGTTATTGTAATTGTTGTAATGAAACTACAGTCTTGTTTTGAATAATTGGTACTTGATCATAATAGGATGAATAAATATTTTTGAAATGAAGAAATAATTAGATCACGAGAATGGGCTGTTTTCTTGTTTAATTTTGATTCTACAAAAAAAAAAATATTGGGATAATTCCAAAACATATTGTCAGGTTTTTCTCTGTCATCATAATTTTTCATTCAACTTTTAAAGACAACCTTATTTACCATAGAGTAACGATTACATAAAAATCTATTGTCTTTTAAATGATGCCTCCTCCATGAATCCTTCCTTGACTCCTTCAAGTGGACATAACATCTTTTCTGAAATGCCTTACCATTAAAAACCTTTTTTTAATTTTCAAATAATCATAGACTCATGTACAGTTGTAAAATATAATACATAGAGATGCTGTGTATCCTTTAACCAATTGCCCCAATGGTAACATCTTGCTCAGCAATAATAAAATATCACAACTAGGAAGTTGACGTTGAGACAAGGCATCAACCCTAGTCAGATTTCACCAGTTTAAAAAACATGCAATTATGTCTGTGGCTGTGTATTTTGTTTCAGGTAATTTTATCACATGTGTGCATTTGTGTGACCACCACCACAGTCAAGGTACACAATAGTTAGATGGCAACAATTCTTTGTGCTACCCCCAGCCACCTAGTTTCCTCCCTACTTCCATCCTCTGTCTCTAATCCCTGGTTACCACTAATCTGTTCTATGTCTTTATCATCTTGTCAATTCAAGAATGGTACATAATGGGAATTAGAGAGTATATAACCTTTGCAGGTTGGCTTTTTTCACTCAACATAACTCCCTTGAGATCAGTCCAAGGTTTGTGTGTCAACAGTTTATTATTTTTTATGGTTGCATAGTATTGCATGGTATCGATATACCACAGTTTATTTATGCATTCACCCATTGAAGGGCATTCAAGTTGTTTCCAGTTTTTGGCTATTATGAAAAAAACCTACTATAACATTGGTGTGTAGGTTTTTTGGGGAATACAAATGTTCATTTCTCTGAGATTAATGGGCTTGAGTACATTCGTGGTTGTATGGTAAGCACATGGTTGGTTTTCAAAGAAACTGCCATTTTGTTTTCAGATGGCTTCTTACCATTTTTAACCTCTCTGTACCTCCACTCTTTACTCATGTTTTTTGGATATGCGTGAATAGATCTGATTTTAACACTGAACTGTAAGCTCTATAGAGGTAGGGACCATGACCAATTCATTTTTATAACTTTCACAGTTCATGGAAAAGCATATTATTTATGGGCCATGTTCAAAAAAGATTTAGTGAATAAAGAGTAAAAATAGTAACAACAACAAGCAAATATAGCAATATATGTAAAATGGAAATGAAGATATTCTTTGGGTAGAAAAGCATTGTCTTCATGAGTGTACTTTGCCTTAATTTCCATAATTCTGGACTTTACGACAGTACCTGTAATATCTAAAATTGGTTGATATAAAATCTTGTTCTCCACTTTTCATGCGGTGCACAATCAAATACACACTTAAGACATGGTTTTTTATCATGGTCCAATCCTCATCCTTGAATGTATTTCCTGATACATCTATATGTAAAGTATTGAATGGTTTTCTGAAACATCTTTATAACATTCTATGCTGTACTTGTGGCATCAATCCCAGAATAAGAATATACTTCATAAAATATTTGTCTTAATTTATATAACCATGACTCCATAATTTGTTTGTCTTAATATAATTTTTATTGTACAATTTTCAAGGTGTAGGGAGAGATGGAGGCCTATGAGATGCAATTAGATCCTCCTTTGTTGACACTGATCCATTCATTAATCAGTGCCTCTTCGGCATAGCTGTATTCAGCTTAAATAAATACAACAGCCTATCATTATAATAACTGCCTTGCATACCTCTGTCTTGCTTCTTTTTTTGTTTCACCACTCTGTGGCAATTGCTTTTTACCATGATGCTGATAAAATTCAAATTTACGCCTTTTCTTTTTCTATACCATGTGGTTGAATTTGTTTGGAGAAAAATATACGCCACTCTGACTAATCTAAATTCAAATTCATGATCACAAATTTCCAGCATACTCTTTAAGACTCCCACACTCTCATACTATGCTTCACCGTTCATTCTCCCACTTTCCCAGGTCCCTACTTCACATTGTTCCTCTTCTCAACTCTCCTAACATCTCCTTATGCATGTCATTCCCAACTCCACTGAAGATCTTGCTTCTGTCCTTCACTAATAATTGAAGCATTTGGAAGAAACCCTCCACAACCTCTACTTACCAGCAGCTGCACCCTCACTCTTGGCTTTTCTACCTGTTGCCCAGGCACTCTGATTGAAAGCCAATCCCTCCACTTGCACACTAGATTCTACCTTCTCTCACCTACTTAAGGAATTTGCTCCAGTAACTCTTCCCTCCCTCTCCTATATGGTCAAAATTTCCTTTTGTTTTAACCCAATTAAAAAATGGGCAAAGGACTTGAACAGACACTTCTCTGAGGAAGACATACAGAGGGCCCAGAGACATATGAAAAGATGCTCAGCATCACTAGCCATCAGAGAGATGCAAATTAAAACCACAATGAGGAACCATCTCACACCAGTCAGAGTGGCCAACGTAAACAAATCAGCAAACAAATGGTGGAAAGGATGCAGAGAAAAGGGAACCCTAATACACTGTTAGTGGGAATGCAGACTGGCGAGGCCACTGTGGAAAACAGTATGGAATTTCCTCAGAAAACTAAAAGTGGAACTGCCTTTTGACCCAGCAATTCTGTTGCTGGGATTATACCCTAAGAGCCCTGAAACACCAATCCAAAAGAACCTATGCACCCCAATGTTCATAGCAGCACAATTTACAATAGCCAAGTACTGGAAGCAACCTAAGTGCCCATCAGCAAATGAGTGGATCAAAAAGCTATGGTAAATATACACAATGGAATTCTACGCAACAGAGAGAAAGAAGGAGCTTATACCCTTTGCTACAGCGTGGATGGAACTGGAGAGTATTTTGCTAAGTGAAATAAGCCAGGCGGTGAGGGACAAATACCATATGATCTCACCTTTAACTGGAACATAATCAACAGAAGAAAAAAGGAAACAAAATATAACCAGAGACATTGAAGTTAAGAACAATCTAACAATAGCCAGAGGGGAGGGGGGAAGGGACAGTGGGGAGAAGGGTTTTCAGGAACTACTATAAAGGACACATGGACAAAACCAAGGGGGAGGGTGGAAGCAGGGGAGGGAGGTATGTTTGGCTGGGGGGGGTAGAGGGGTGGGGAGAAAATGCAGACAACTCTAATTAAACAACAATAAAATAATTTAAAAATTAAAAAATTTTCCTTTTGTTGTTTCTACTATCTTAAAACAGAGAAACAAACAAACACCCCCCAAATTATCTTGACCCAACTTTCTCTGCTAGTTGGTGCTACAAGACTTTGCAGGAAAGTTTCTTTAAAAAATCCATTATTCCTTAAGCACATTTCAAACTTTGGTTTTATAATGTACTGCTCTTTCCAAAGACATTTATAGTCTCCACATTGCTAAATCTAATGGTGAATTCTCACTTTATATGTCTTATCAACAGCATTTGGTACAACTGGTTTTCCTTCCCTCTTCATTAACCTCTCTCTCACTGGGTACAACATACTCCTGATTTCCTGCTACTTTCAGACTTTGTATTCACAGACTAGTCTTATATTATGGTTGTTCCCCTTGTGCTTGACCTCTTAATGTTGTCTTTCTCCAGAGCTAAGACCTTGTTACTCTTCCTTGGTCACCTCATTCAACCTCATGGTTTTAAATACCATGTACAGATTTTTATCTTCAGTCCAAACCTCTCTCCTCAAATCCAAATTTATATGTCCAACTGCCTATTGGTTTTTCCATTTGATGTCTAATAACCATCTCAAACACAACGTTATTTCCCCAAATGCGTTATACCCACTGCCTTCCACATCTCAGTGCAGCTTTCAGTTGTTCAGGCCCCGGCCTCGCGACCCACTTGAGTCCTCTTTTCTTCTCACATCCCACACCTACAACTTTTCTAGTATATTCACATTCTCTGAAATTTTGCCTATACTCAAGCTCACTTGTCAATTGTTTGTAACATTAATCTTCCGCTGCCTTTTGAAAAAAAAGTCATTTGCCATATCTTTCATTTTCTGAATTGCTATAATTTCAGAGACATTAGTTTCAGCAGTTAAGTCATTTTCAAGTATTTTTCTTACCATGGAATAGAATTCACAATTGCATTTATAATAGCAAAGTAGCTTCCTAAATGTTTTTCTTTTCCCTTGAGCTTCTGCTGTCTACAATGTAGCCTCCTATTCATCAGTTGTCAAGGCACCTCAGTTAGTCCACAGCTTACTCTGTTTAAACATCAATGGGAATAAGCAATTTAGCTGGGCATTTTATCACAGGAATTAGTTTCCAGTTTCCTTAACTTCCAAAATTTGCATTTCAAACTAAAACCTTTTTAATGAACTCCAGTTTCATATCAATCACCTATTCAACAACCCTCCCCCGCAGATTTCTAAAGGCCCTCTCTAATGGAGCATGTCTAAAGGTTTTTATTTCCAATTTCCACTTCCTATTTTTCTGTGTGCTACTATTTCAGTTAAAGGCATTACTGTGAACCCAATTGCTCAGGCTCCAAACTTTCTACCACAATCAATTCATCAGCAGATTCTGCCAGCTCAACCTTTAAAGGATACCCGAATTCAACAATTTCTTACTATTTCTGCAATCCAAGTAGCCATTTTTGTCACCTGGACAAACTGCAAAAGCCTCTTAACTCCCTTATTCCTGCTCCTACTCAGCTGTGACATTCAGTTTCTTGCTTTACATGGTTACTAGGAATATAAGTTTGACCACTTAATTTTCTGCTTTAAAACCTTACAATAGCTTTCTACCAAATTTAGAATAAAATTCAAAGTTCTCATTACACCCTATAATATCGAATAAAAACTGTTTCTTTTTGGGGATAACCTTTCTAACTTCTTATCTTTCTACTATTTTTCTAACTCCCTGCTACTTTGGCCACTACAAAGTCATTCCCTCAAGCAATTCATGAATTCTCCCGCCCCACGTTTTAGCATTTTCTGCTTGAAAAACTATTTCCTTAGTCAAATGATCCCCCCCACCTTATTTCATTTAAATCTCTGTTCAGAGAGGCTTGCTTTGACTACCTTATCTCACCGAATAGCCTTTGTTACTCATTTCATTTTACCCTACTTTACTCATCTTTATAGCAATCATTTTTGACTGACACTACAGACTGCCTCCGATAAAACATCCATCCACCCATCCATCAATATTTATTGTCTGTTTTCTACACTGTGATGTAAAATCCAAGAGGCAGGAAATTTTGCTCTCTTGTTTGGTGTATTTCCAGTGTGTCTGGCACATAGCAATTATTTAATTATTATTTATCAGGTGAATAAATGAATAAAACAGAGCCTTTATACCTTGAGATCACCTAAGAAGGAATCTAAAAAAAGTTAATCAGGGTTCAGAATGCTTGTCATTGTTTTCTGTTGTCTTAAATACATGGTTTATTGTTATTCAAGTACTATTCTAATTGGTTAGTTTCCTTCACATCCTTGTGAAGAGAAAAGAGTATTTTGATTAGTAAACATAATACAAATGTTTTACTTTTGGTTCAGTGTTATTGGTTTTACTTTTTTACGTGTTTGAACACATATTCACATGTATTCCATCACCTACCCCAGGTATGAGAATGGCTTTGTTGTCAGATGGAGTTCTAGCATTAGTCTCTCTCCTTAAGCTGGAGAGAGACACTGCTCTCTTCTTTTATACCAGGCCACCAGTAGGTCATTAAATTAGTTATCTACTGCTTGAGAAATAAATTACCCCAAAACTTAGCAACTTAAAACAATAAACATTAAATCTGATAGTTTTTGTGGGTCAGAAATCTAGGTGCAGCTTTGCTGGATGTCTCTGGCTCAGGATCTCTCATAAAGCGTCAATCAAAGTGTTGGCCAGGGCTATAGTCAATTCAGGGCTGAACTGGAGAACCTGCTCCCTTACATGGCTGTTGGGTCCTTGCTGGCTGTTGCCTAGAATCATCATTAGCTTTTACGTAGGGCAGCTAACAATGTGGTATCTGGTTCCTTTAGAGAGAGCAGCAACAAAATGAGAAAGTGCCTGTATTAGTTTCCTAGGGCTGCTATAATCACATACTTCAAACTTGGTGTCTTCACACAACAGGAATTTCTTAACTCAGAGTAATGGAGGCTAGAAGTCTGAAATAAAAGTGTTTTCAAGGCTATGGTGTCTTAGAAAGCTTCAGGGAAGAATCCTTTCTTGCCTCTTTTTATTCTCTAGATGTTGCCGGCAGTCCTTGGCATTCCTAGGCTTGTAGCCTTATCACTCCAGTCTTTATTTTGTGTTTTCTTAGCTAAGCTCTCTCATTCTCCACATTAGTTACTGCGAGTCATTTACTATCTCCTTAAACCTACAGTTCTGTCACCTTCCACTTAGCAAAAAACTTGCCTTCAATTTTACTAGGAAAAAATTAGCACATACATATATTTGACACTAAACTTACACACATGCTCTGTTCCCATTCTTTCCTCCTTCCCTCCTTCCCATTCCCTGAGATGTGTTTTGGATGCCTATCAAGGAACATGAGACACTCTCATGTTCCTTGAGAGTGTCTCATGTTCCTTGAGAGGCTCCAGGGGAGAATCCATTTCCTGCTTCTTCCAGCTCCTTGTGGCTACCACATTACCTGGCTGTGATCACATCACTCCCATCTCTGTTTCCATGTTCACATGCCCCTTTCCTTTTTTGGTGTGCCTAATTCCCCTCTGCCTCTATAATGACAGTTGTGGTTGGATCTAGAGCCCACTGGAATAATCAAGAGTGATCTTCCTATGACAAGACTCTTAGCTTAATCATATCTGCAAAGACCCTTCTTCCTTATAAGGTAACATTTCCAAGTTCCATGGATTAGGGCCAGATATCTACAGGTGGCCATTATTCAGTCTACTACAACCTCCATATGAATCCACAATATACCCTACATGGAATCATAATAAAATACAGTCTGCTTTTTGAGAGCAGGAAAGGACAATGATTTGGAAGTGGCAATGAGGAAGAAGGAGAACTCCCACTGCACCCATAGGGAGGGTGGTAAAGGGAGTAGGGGAGAATGAATAACCACTACGTGAGAGGGAAACAAAGGGATCTGTGTACTGGAGGAAAGTCAGGCTCCAGTTAGAGCAAGAAAATGAAGAGGATGTTTGGAGGAGATTGAGGACATGAAGAATTTGCAAAAAAAAAAAACCATGCTGTGACTTCCAGAGAGTTGGAGAAAGAAGTGAGAAGGACTCATATTAGAAAATGGGACAAATGAGCTGGGAGTTGAAGAGGTGAGTGATGTGAACAAGGATACAGTATAGGAGGGGATTAGTCCTGTTAGCCTCCAATGCAATTTATGATGAAAAGTCTGTGAGAACTGGTTTTGAGGAGGAAGGAGGGTGAGAAAGAGGCTCCCAAGGAATGTAGGAACCAAGTGACAAAAATGTCCAGACAAACTGAGTCAAATCCTTATCTATGTGGGAAAGAATAATTTTTGCAATTGGTATTAGTTATTATATACCCTATGCATTTATTAGCTTGTATTTTGATTTTTAAAATTTTTTTATTGAATGATTTGAGAGAGAGAGAGAGAGAGAGAAACATACATTGATTTGTTGTTCTACTAATTTATGCATTGATTGATTGATTGATTCTTGTATGTGCTCTGACCGGGGATCAAACCTGTAGCCTTGGCTTGGAAATAATGCTCCAACCATTGAAATACCAGGCTAGGGCATATTTTGATTTTTAGAATTAGAAATACTGCCTAAAAAATTAACCCTATATTTAAAAGTAAATATGAGGACAGTACTAAATAAATTGCATTCAGTGTACCATTTAAAAATAGACTTTTTCCACAGAGAAATAACATGGGTAGGACTTTAGATGATACTATTACTCAGGAAATCAGAGTTTAAACCAGGAAACAAAATCTGCCTCTTCAAGTGGGAAATTCTAAAGTTAAAAAAACAAAACTAAACAACAGCAAAAAACCTCATGTGCAGTAGTATATTACTGTTTTCAGCAAGTTGAAACTATACTGCAAACCACAAGAAAATATGTAGTATATATAATTTGAATAGTTCTTTCTACAGTAACTTGAAAGTATAAGGAGAATTTAAAATATGTAATTGTATGAAAACATTACATTTATCATAAAAAAATTTAGCTATAAAGATTTGAGAGTAGAGGATTGAGCATCAGTATTATTTTTAAAATTTTGCTTTTTTAGCTAAATAAATAATAGACATTCATTTTCTTTTTATGTAAATTCTGTTGGAAAAGTACATTGGTCTGCTTCTTGGAAACCTGTGTGGCTCTGCTGACAGAACTGGGTTCAAAGCTCATCCCATCCTACCTCACTAGCAGCCTGACCATCAGGAGTCCTTGCGCCTTGGTGTCCTACCAAGGAAATGGGGACAATCCCCTTCTTGCAGGAATGTTCAGCAAAGTCATTCCTCTTCCCCTGTTTTGACTCATCCTTGCCCTGGGAAAGAGTGAATACCACTCACTCGCAGCACTTTCTTAAGTTTAAATTATAATTTGAGATCATTTACATAATATCAAGCTGAAAAATCCCCCCAAAGAAAGAAATAAGATGATTAAAAAAAAGTAAAGTACATTGGAATGTGTATGTCTTGGACATGTCGCTTGTCTTGAAAAAAGCCATTGTTATTATAATAACGGTA
This sequence comes from Desmodus rotundus, assembly GCF_022682495.2. Taxonomy (NCBI): domain Eukaryota; kingdom Metazoa; phylum Chordata; class Mammalia; order Chiroptera; family Phyllostomidae; genus Desmodus; species Desmodus rotundus. Next base: position 125,419,239 of record NC_071390.1, on the reverse strand, counting down.
TCTACATGTGCTATACGAACAAACTTTTGATTTCTCTTATCACATGTAACTTCCTTAGATACAGATGAATTTTTTTTCTGTATCTTTATTGTCTACCCTTACAGCACATTGCAAAGTGTTCTGCCATGTAAGTTTGCAGTCCATATTGTTTGCAGGCTCTTTATTGTGCTTTCACATACCATAAATATTACCATAAATAATTCCTTCACATATTAGTTTTTTCAGAAAATGTGCCACAAAGTATAACACATACAGAAAGGAACACAGAAGACAAAGGTACAGATTAGTGAATCGTCACAAAGCAAACTGCCATGTAATTTCCACCTACTCAAGAAATACACAGCCAGCATCCCAGAAACAACCTCCTTCAAAGAATTTCTCCCAATGAGCCTTTTTTTCTACAAAAGCAAACACTATCCTGGACTTCTAATTATATACTTTAGATCTAACAGTGTTTCATTAATACAGTAATAAAAGCATATGGCAGACATTATAAAGTAGATGTGGTATAGGAATCAAATTTTTATATACACACAAAGATATCCGATTTCAGGCACTGAGTATATACTTACACTTAGGATGCTGCCTTTCAGGAGTCCAACTCAAAGCACAGGCATGTTACCGCCCACCCACGCCCCTAACAGGCCATGGGTTCCAATTTCTGACCCTGTTGCCCTGACGCTGTCAGATCATGCCTTCTTCTGCTTTTCAGATCCACAGAATCCCCTTTCAGAAAAGGCAGCTCCAAATGGCAGACTTTAATCTTTGGGTTAGACTATATATTTTATCCATCTCTCCCACTACAGTTATCAGAAATGTTGGTCTGAATTGCTTAGTCTATCATTACCAGAAATACCAGCCTCTTATATTTTCAAAAATTAATCTTGCCGTTACTACTCACTATCTATGTGACCTTTGACAAGCTACTGAAGTTCTTTGAAATGCAAGTCCTTCATTGTAAAGTGAATGACAATATTTATTTCATAGAATTGTTAAAAATTAATATGAAACATTATATATAAAACATTGGAAGAGACCATATAAGGCTGCTGGTGTACGTTCAATAAGTGGCAGCTATTGTTTTTATTGTATTCGTGGTGATAACAATTATGAAGATGAGGATGGCAGCAATATTTCTCAGCAACTATTGCTGTCATACTGCCCTGATCTTCTAATGTAAAAGGGATATAAGGTTAATCTGGCAACATTTATTTTAAGTGAACCAACATAGGCTTCAAGTAATGATTTCTTCCAATTTTTAGATTTGGTCAATCCATACTTCTAATAATCAGTCCGGGTTTTACTCTACCCAAATTGATGTCAGAATCAGTGACAAATTTTTATCAATACTAACTTCCCTCAGTTAAAAAAATAAACTGCATTATCTCTACCTCTTGTATTTCTCTCATTTTATGATTCCTTAGACGTTAGCTGTAACACTAAAGTAGTTCCATTTGTAAGTACTCTTAGTGTCTGTAACACTAAAGTAGTTTCATTTGTAAGTAATCTTAGTGCTTAGGGATGTGATTAATGAGTTTAAGAAGACTGAAACTCCCTGAACAACAATTTGGTCTCTTAACAATCTGTATTAGGGAAGATTGACAAGGGCAAGACTTATCGATCCTCCCTAAATTTTCCTTAGTAGAAACAGATTATATAATGTAATTGTACTTTCAGCAATGAAAATTATCAATGCAGAGATGTTTTCATCTTGATGACGTATAGGCAGTGGGCAACCTGGCCCGCAGGATCCGTTGTGGTAGCAGCATTCAAATACACATGGACTACAGAGATCCTGTGGGGGAAAAGGTACGGAGTGGCCACTCCCTCAAGAGGAGAGCGCTCTGACCCTTGCTTTGACAGGCTTTTATTGTTTTTCTAGGCCCCTCACATCAAAGAAGGTCCTCTTTTACTATGCAAAGATTTGTTTTGGGTGGTTATCTTTTGAAGACAAAGGAGAGGGTGTTGCTGAATACATCAAAGGAGGATATTTGCGATGTAAAGGGAGAAGTGGTTGAAATGGCTATGTTCCATACCTGGAAGGTCTAGCCCAGATTTTAGGAAGATAAAGCCTCAGTAAACATTTGCTGCCTCAGGGTGAGGGAGTTTTAGCAAGAGCAAGTCTCAGCAGTCTAGGTACAATGCAGGCCTGATTTCCCACTGGAGAACTTATCCATGGACGTGGGTCCTGCCTGCCAAGCTCGCTCCCCACTGGCTTTTCCGAGTGGGGGCTGAGCCACATTTACCATGCTTGGAACAGTTCCCCACAAGCATCAGCATATTTTATTTGATATGTATATAAATCACCTCTTGACCAGGCTACAGAGGTTCCTTGAGAATATCAAGTAGTTCCCTAGTTATGGACTGATGATACCTTCTACACGCAGGGAATAGGGTTGCTCAAAATCTAAGTTAGCTGAATGACATGTTGGTCAGAGAAATATGTCTCATGAGTTTAATAAGCATGAAACAATTTCTTAGAGCTGGATTATTGTGGACTTTATTGATAAAACCAATCTTCTTATATTGCTATTTTGTGAACTAGGTCCTGTTAGTAGTAAGCTTATCAAGAACAGTGTAATTATAAAAAGCTTCTGTCAGCTTACCAGCCAAGCTAACCAAAATATTCTCTCCAATGTCAAAGAAAATAGCTCTACTAAGAATCAAATACTATGTAGGAATAAACAAGCAGTGGAAAGACAGAAGTTCTTGCTTCCTATTCCATGTTGTAAGATTTGGACAATCAACCTGTAAGTACTTATTAAGAACCTGGAATGTATAAAAAATTAGTATAAGACATAAACTGTATATTTCAGGACCTTATAATCTATTGGGAGAAATAAGTATGGCACAAATTGAAAAATAAACAATAATTAGTTGTTATAAAGTATGTGACATTGTTTCACAGAAAATAATAAAATTAATGTGGGCCAGAGATATTGCAGAAGATTCAGTAGAAAGTCTTAAGGTATTTTTGAAAGATTTTGAGGATTTTGAAAATAAATGCCTCCAGATACAGATGCAAATACCGTAATAAAGCTTTTGGGAAAATATAAACTCAGAAAGAGGAAGTGCTGTCATGAGGCGAATAATTCCCGTTGTTACACAGAGCTTGATTAATTCTTTTCAGGTTGATATTAAGACTTCATGGTTGAATTGAAACTGGAACATGCAGTCTGTGGGATTGTCCTTTGAACAATATACGTTCTATAACTCAATCATTTAATACATGATGATTCAATAAGATAATTAAAATGGCATGATGCTTTTGTGGTTCTGGAACCAAGAGGAGAAAGACAATATAAATACTGAAATTTTAAGCTTTTTTCAAATGGAAGAAAGGCTCATCTTGGATAACACGGAAAGTTGGAGAACCACACCAGTCCATAACTGCTATTTCTGATATTAGAAACAGGTACAAAAACAATGAAAAGCTTGGAAACAGACCCCCACATATGATATCTACTTGATTTGTAACAGAGGTGCCATTGCAGTGCAGTGAATAAAGAATTGCGTTTGTACATTTTCAATAGATGTACGGGGTCAACAAATAGTTACATGAAAAAGTGTATCTTTATTCCTACTTTATAATGTGCACAAAAATTAACGCCATATAAACTATTGGTGAAAGTGCAAATAGTAACACAAGTTTATGAAAGAAAATGTGGGAGGATATCTTTATGAAAGGTGAAGAGCCTTACACACACCGCACACTCGTAGGTGTGAAAGAGTCCACCCTAACAGGGGAGGGGTGGTGTGGCAAAAGGCCAGGGGCATTTGGAAAACTGGAACTGATGAAAATTAATTCAATTTTATTAAAATTTTTGGCAAAAGTGAGATTATTAAGGCAGTTCCTCAAAAACAAAAGATGTTCTGAATTTGTACAGATTTTTGGAGAAAAAATTAAAAGAAACCAAAAAATTGATAAAAACTAACAAATGTGTACTTTATGAACTAGTATTTCTTATCTAACTGTACATGTTGGTATGTGGTTTCCACTTTTTTAACTCTGAGTTTCAAGAGGCTTTTGGTATTAATACACATTTAGGAATTAAAGATTATAAATTCAGATCCTAATGACAGCTACAATTAATGAACTATAGAAATGATCCCTGAAAGTACAGTCTTTGACAGCTACAATTAAAATTTATTTTTTTACATTTAAAGCAGGGGTAAAACAATGTATGAAAAGTGCAGCTTAAGATAGAAGAGAGTCATGTTAAATTCATTTTAGTTTGATTATTTGATGGGCAGGTTCTCTATTTATTTGTGTTAACAAATATTCTGTATCTTTAACTTCTCTTGACACAAAGAGAAATGGTTTATAACCAGACCTGAATAACACCAGCAAAACCTAAATGTAAAAAAAATTAACAATTTAAATTTTAGACTAAAAAAACCAGGAAAATACTTTGAAGAAATCAAGGTGGCAAATATTTGTTAACATTTTATAATTTTTAGTATGATAAATTAGACTATTAAGTATTTTTAAAATGTTCTACACATGAAAGAACTCCATTAAATAACAAAATAGCAAATTGTACACTGGGAATAAGTAATATTAAATAGGTGAACAGAATTTCTTAATATTCAGTATGTGAAATGATTATTCTTATTGGCAATTAGGGAAAAGCAAATGCAAATGACAATGAAATGGAATTTGATTTACATCAGATTGGAGACAATATTAGTTATATTGAAATTCATGCTTTGTGGAAAGTCATTTGTCAGAAACTTCTATGTAGTTATAGTTGGTTTCAGTTGAGGAATAAGAAGCCACTAGGTTGGAATTGGTCAAACAAATTTAGGATTATCCCAGTTTACCACAAAGCTGTTTCTTGGGTGTAACTTTTAGGTGACTAACCCAAGACTAATTTTTTTTTTTTTCCCCCTAATGGCCAAGTCAAGGAAGTTTGTCATTCCTTGGATGACTCCTACCTTGAAACTATAGAAATATGGTTCATGGAAACTATAGAAACATTCTTTAACAGTAGTCAGACAAGTTTCATCTCACTTGTTCTTCACATGTCACCCAGCCCATAAAAACCAACCAACCAATGCTGAATGTAGCATATAAACCTGTGAAACA